>NW_028227264.1:98004805-99287305 GCF_978045245.1 Mus caroli | reverse complement strand
CCTTAAATCCCATCATCTACTCTAGAGCCTAACGTGAAATGATACATGCCCCAAAAGTATTGGATGGGTGAGTAAACAGATAGATAAAAGAACTGAATGGGTGGATGTGTAAAGTGATAGATGGACAGACTGACAGGATGGACAGATTGGTAGGTGGGTGGATGAGTGGGATGGTGGGTGGATACATGACGTTTCCTAAGCCCTGTTATAGATCTATTCATATCCCTGATCAAGTTGTATGTAACCCAACATTCATAGCATATTTTAGGAATTTTCTAGAGGTTTTATGCATGGTTGTAAGTCTTATTTAAGAAAAAAAAACATGAGTTAAGAAATTAGAATCTTTAAGAAAATTTAAGATGACAGTAATAGCTAAGTCACAGTTGACCAAAAAGGGGAGGAAGAAGACAACTTGAAAGACTGTGTCCTGATGCACTGATCTGGAGGCAATGGGAAACAAACCAAAAATACAATTCAACTGGGCAGTGGTAGTGCAAACCTTTAATGCCTGAACTTGGGAGGCAGAGGCAGGCCGATCTTTGAGTTTGGGTCCAAGCGTTGTCTACAGAGAAAGTTCTAGGACAGCTAGGGATACACAAAGAAACCCTATCTCAAAAAAAAGGGGGGTCTCCAAATTCAACTGTATCTTCTGTGCAGCTGCTTATCCAAATTCAATAAGGGAAGAATGAACCAGAAATAGGAGCTGTATAATAATATTGAGTACCTTAAATCAATATAAGCAGAAACATAAATACAGATGTTGGGGGATGAAGGAAGATCCTTAGACTTGGGGTCAGATTTCATTTGTTCCGCAAAAGATCTCTATCAAGAATATAATCTCTACTTTTTTGCTTTGTTTTTACAACTTTATTTAAATTAACCCTTCAACAATTTCATATATGACTTTAATTTTTCTTTTGTACTATCATCATCATTATGGAATGTATATGTGCTATATGCATAGAGCATTTGTGTAATTATGAGAGGACCGTTTTCAGACATCAGCTGTTGGTTGCAAGTGCTTTTACTCACTAGGCCATCTCACTGGACCCTATTGGTTAATGTTACAACAGGCTAAACCTCAGATAAGCTTGTTGATTTGTTCCAATCATAGTGGGATCAATAGGTGATACATACCAAACACAATCTGCTTCTAATATCCCAGCAAGGGTGAATGTGCACCATTTCATCTTCAGCGTAGGTTGATCAGTGACAAATCCCTCAATCTCAATGGTGTGTAGCACTCAGACCCCTGCAGGACCTGTGAGGTAGGTGGGAGGGTAGCCATGGGTACTAGAAGAACAGGAGCAGAGGGCAGTAGACCTTGTCCCTTACCCTCTGTATGTCTTGCCTCATCCTATGAGTTCCTAGGCAGCTTCCTAAAGTTTTTCCTAATCCAGAGGTGAATGATACAATAAGAAAAATTCCTAAGAGCCTTACACAGCACCTTCAATAGCTATTGCTATTTAAAAAGGTGTTATGGTTTGTATATGATGGGTCCAGGAAGTGGCACTATTAGGAGGTGTGGCCTTGTTGGAGTAGGTACGTCACTGTGGGTGTGAGTTATAAGACTCTCATCCTAGCTTCCTGGAGGCCAGTATTCTGCTAGCAGCCTTCAGATGAAGATGTAGAACTCTCAGCTTCTCCTGAACCATGCCTGCCTAGGAACTGCCATGCTCCTGCCTTAATGATAATGGACTGAACCTCTGAACCTGTAAGCCAGCCCCAATTAAATGTTCTTTTTTAGAGTTGCTTTGGTCATGGTGTCTGTTCACAGCACTAAAACTCTAACTAAGACAAAAGATAAGTTAATATTTTCTGGTATAAAGTAAAATATTTTCTTTGAATTCTCTTGGTTTTGAATCATTGCAAAGAACTATATACTTAGCATAAGAAAATGTGTGGAAATGTCCTTACATAGTTTGAATAACACATTTCCAGTTTACCTACCTCCACCATTTCTGTTGTTAGAAAATGGCAGACTTCTTTCTAAACCACTCTCATGTTCTTCAAAACTTTCACAGATTTACAGCACATCAAGTTTAGTATCTTTTTCTGAAATTCTACCTACCTGAAATGTCTCTGTCTCCAACAGATCCTCGTATCTCTCACTTCATATTACATAACAGTCCACAGTGTAAAGTCTAAGGGTAGAATGAGGAACTGTTTATGCCCTACTGTCTCTGATGGGCATCGCAGTTGTCTCCATTTCTTTACTACTCCTTACCTAACTGCAGAAAACACCCCTGTCCACTTATCACCTCCTTTGTGTACCATTATTTTAAAAATTTCATATGCACCAATGTTTTGCCTGCATGTATGTCTGTGTGAGGGTGTTGGAGCCTCTGGAACTAGAATGACAGATAGTTTGTGTGCTGCCAAGTGGGTGCTGGGAATTGAACCCAGGTCGTCTGGAAAAGCAGCCAGTACTCTTAATCACTGAGCCATCTCCCCAGCACCCCAAGTGCTTTCACACTTATATAATGAATCAGGGGAAATATAATTTCAGCATCAGAAAGTGCACATTGCCAAACTGCTTTCCAAATACACACAATTGGTCATTTTTCTTATTCATTTGTACATGTTCTTTTTTATTCAAGAGGAGGCAGAGACAGGCAGATCCCTGAAGCTCACTGGCCAGCCAGTCTAGACCAGTTGGTAAACTCTAGATCAGTGAAAGATATACAACCCCCCCAAAAAATAATAATAAAATGGACAGTATTACAGGAAGATATCCAGTGTTACTTACTGGCCTCCGCACAAATGAGCAAGAGCATATAGTACACAAATGTGAGGAGAACACTAGAGAGAATAAAGCACTCACATTTTATGAAATGTCTTTTCAAACGTGAATGACTCATCTTAATAAATACACACACACAAAATTAGACTGTGAACCAAATAAAAAATCAAATATATTTAGACTCAATTCTTTCCATGAGCTATTGCTTAACAACCTCAAGACTGCTCCAAACCCATCTGACTTTAAAGATTCTTTTTAAGTGTGTGTGTGTGTGTGTGTGTGTGTGTGTGTGTGTGTGTGTGTGTGTGTGTGTGTGTGTTGTGAGAGTGCATGTAAGTACACGACTCACAGAGGCCAGGAGAGGGTAACAAATAGGTAGTGGGAACTGAAATTAGATCTGAGTCCTGGCTTTAGCCTCTCTGCTGATTTTAATGAGCTCTATATCCTCAGCTAGATCTACCATCTCACCCTTATTCAAAAACTATCTGTTGCTCTACTCATTGTAATTCATGAAGACTCCATCTTAGCCTGCTTTTCTGCACTGCTGGTAACCTAGTCTCCACTTGCCTTTATGTCCAACATTACTACCAAAAGAGTCATTTCCCATAGCCTACTGGAGTTAGCAACTTTACAGAATGTCTTGCATGTGCTATACCACTTATGCCATGACTAGATGAATGTCTCTTTAAGGGATTATGTGTTGTCAGGTTTGAGTATGAGAGTGAACTGCTAACATGACAGATGGGATTTAAACAGGAAAGAGCCTAGAAAGAAGATTAAAGGGGTTTGAACATTATTCTACTTGTGGAGTATATAGTAGAAAGCAGAAATGAATCAGGATACCTGAATTTGCCTCCACTATTTATAGACTGTGGTTCTGGCTAAATAATATAATGCCATTATTTATAAAGTGAGTGAGGTCAGAGGTGAAGATGATGTAGAGGAAGTAGTATCTTGGAAAGGTGCTGGTGAAAGTGTGTGGAGAACAAAGAACTGGCAGATCATTAGAATGATCGCTGTACTGGTCAAACTCTGAAATGGGCTATATTAAGAATAAAACAGAAATCAGGTGTGTCAAACCCAGCTAGGTCTTCATAGAAAGACCTGTTGAAAGATAAACATAAAGATAGAGAAATAGATGATAGATAGATATCTAGATACATAGATATGATAGAGATACTGATGAAGATAGAGAAATACGAATAGCGATAAAGAGGTACACATAGATAATAGGAAAGAGATGAAAGAAAGAGATGATAGAGATAAAAATAGAGACAGAGAGAGAGAGAGAGAGTTAAAGAAGGGAAACATTTGTACGAATAAAGACATTTCAGGATAAGATGGTCAATTAGAGAGAAGAAAGGTACCAAAAGAATCCTGGCTTCTTGTTTCGGAGACCAGGAATACCTTGAACATCATGAATACCCATGTACCATTATATGGGAACGTAAGCAAGAAATTTTCAGCTTTGTGCATTACTCCAGCCCACCTCCAAAGAACACCTCTAGCAAAGTGAGTTTGAGTGGCAGATACTGATCACAGCCTTAGACATTTGTAACTCCGGCATTAAGGGCAGGGGAGGATGGCAAGCTGATTGGGACTTACTTGCCAAAAACAAACAAACAAACAAACAAACAAATAAAACAAAACAAAACAAAACCCTGAATGTTCTGAATGTTCCATGCTCACTGAGTGACTCAGTCTCAAGGGGAAAAGGCAGGGGAGCCGCAGAGGGGTGTATCTAACATCCTCTTCTGGCCTCCACAGGGATATACACCACCCCCAATACACAGATCCACACACACTGATATTGACAAGTGCACACACAGACAGAACTATGCTATAAAGTCTAAAATACCATTTAAATCGTTATTTAAAAAATACTAAATTAAAGACTAATATCAAAATTAACTTCACAGTTGTTTCTTTTTAACAAAGTCCTTCTTAATATGTAAAATTAGAGATGAGGTTTATATTTATGGCCTGTGTTTTATACATATTAAATGACACTAATGTATAAAGTTTGTTCAGTTGCAAGGGCTAATTACAATGCTACATGCTAAAACTGTCTAAAGTTCTGTCATCCATATAAATGATCTTTGCCTTCCACAGTTTTATACAGTCAATAACTACGTTCAAGAGTTTTGGAATACAATGGGGAGACTAGATATCTTTATCATACAGAAGTCATCTTGACTTAGGAATAAGTCTATTTTAACTATGCTAAGCCTCTGGTGTCGCAGTTAGGAAGAATGTCTAAAGAGACAGTAGAGATGTGGGGTGAAGGTCAAGCATAAAGATCAAGCTTAACAAACTTCTGTAGTTAAACTTGAGCAAAAGACAAAGTACCTGCTGTGACCTAAGCTTCAGGGTCCTTATCTCCCAGGCCTCAGTAAATACTTCCAACCCCTTAGCACTGTTCATATGCCAGAAACACTATGGACAGTAATGGCACTTTCCAGAACCTTCTGCTCCAGGGATGAACGACAACAGAGAAGTGTACAATACTAAGCCAGCATGAGTAATCACATCTGTAACTGTAGAGAAGAGGAACACACAGACCTGGGGGGGTCAGAGCTCAAACTTACCTCCTTCATTCTGATAGCTTTGTCCTGAAGCCTCCACATGGCATACAGCTATCGCACTTTGCAGAGGAGTCTCCCACAATACCGCAAACATGAGAGATGGTGACTTCTGTTAACATCAATGAACAGTGGTTCGCAATCTTCTTATGCTATGACCCTTTAATACAGTCCCTCATGTTGTGGTGACCCCAACGATAAAAATACTTCATTGCTACTTCATAACTGTAAGTTTGCTACTGTTATGATTCGGGATGTAAGTAATGTAAGTATCAGGTAATATGCAGGATATCTGATAGGTGACTTCTAGGAAAGGTTCATTAGATAACCTCAAGGGTGTCAGGACCCACAGGTTGAGAACAGCTCATCTATGAACTATGAACACTAGTTTCTTATTGCCTTCCTTCTTCTTCCTTTCCTTCTCTTTTCTTGTCTCTCTTCTCCCCTCCCCACCAAACCACCACCACCACCACCACCCCCCATTTTTCTGTCTGTTTTGGACTGTAAATTCTTGGAGGAGAATATTTGTGTTTTCTGTCTCCAGATAGTTAACAACAATACTTCAAGTATACCTCCCCTTTCACCAATAAGAATCAAGTATTGTAGCCCTGCGTACAAGCAAGGGCTAAAAGAGATAACCAAGAGCCTGGAAAGTAAGGGTATTTATTGGGTCCATTCCATTTCAGAAGAAAATTCTAAGTTCAAGGACCCAAAAGAATTTCCCAAGAGGACCATGACAGAGAACACCATCAAAGGCCTGAGTGATAAAAACAAGAATGAGATTTAAAAGTGACTGTCGGAATGGACAGTTGGATGACATTTATTATTTGAATTTGGGTCAAAAATACCACAAAATGACTTTCGCAACAGCTCCTGCAGCTTTATCCTCAAAGGACTTTTGTTTTCCTATCCGTGAACATTACGGGAAGCAGGGAAGACAGAAGAAAAGATGAGATTATTTTACGAAATGACAACAAAATCAATTGCGAAGTTGCCAAATGCCACCTATGACTGCGTAGTGCTTATGAAGTCAAGGCAACAAGGAAAGATGGGAAATTGTATTACTGTGAGCTTGGGTCAGCAATGGGAACTGCATAATAACAATAATAATAATAATAATAATAATAATAATAATAATAATAAACAGCATCAACTTCTCTTTTCCATTATTTCCAGCAGGATGTGGGAGCATAGATACAAGGGTATGAGAGCCTGTGTGAATCAGAAATCCTCTTCTCTTCCTTGTGGACTCTGTTCTTATCTAAAACTCTGTTGAGGGTTGGTCTAGTGCTACTTTGTATTCAAATGCAAAATACTGGCTCCCAAAGTCTGGTTGTACCTGACCAGCAGATCTTCACCATATGCCAAGTGATGCTATGTAAACTTTGCTCTGCCATTTAAAGTTAGTTGGTTAATAAAAGCCTGTGATTGGGCAGTAGAGAGAGAGAGAAAGGTGGGACTTGAGGATCAAGTGAGGAAGGTCTCAGGAATGACCAGGGAGAAAAGGAGCAAGGAGATGGAAAGAGGAGGAGGCCACCACGAGAGGAGAGGGGCCTTAAGCACATGGCCAGGAGATGTGGACCCTTAGGACAGGCTGATGGAACAGAAATAACCTGGGAAAGACTCAAACAGCAAGGAACAAGGTGCATATGGCTGGGATGTAGCTTAGGATAGCTCAAAACCTGCCCAAACTAGGCTTCCAACTTGTAGATAAAATACCAAGATTTTGTGTCTTTTGTATGGACAAGCTAGAGTAGATAAATCATTTATAAGGATCATCACCAATCAAAGCAAGTGTGATGAGAAAGGAAAGAGGCCTTATTTAACATATGCATAGCTTATTCCGACTTCACTACTTTCTTTTCTTTTCTCTTCTTTCTATTCAATCTGTATTTTTTTAGAGAATATGTTGGTATTTTTTAATAATTTTTTTTATTTTAAACTCAAGATTTTATTCCCCTTCTGATCTACCCTCTGACTATTCCATATCCAATACCTACTCCCAGCCCCCCTGTCTCCATGAGGATACTCCCAATCCCCATCCCACAAGACCTCTACACTCCCTGGGACACAAGTCTCTTGAGGGTTAGGTGTATCTTTCCTGACTAAACCCAGACCCAGTAGTCCTCTGCTGTATATGTGTTGGGGGCTTCATATCAGCTGATGTATGCTGCCTGTTTGGTGGTCCAGTATATGAGAGATCTCAAGGGTCCAGGTTAATTGAGACTGCTGGTCCTCCTACAGTGTCTCCCTCCTCCTCATCTTCTTCCAGCTTTCCCCTAATTCAACCACAGAGGTCAGCAGCTTCTGTCCATTGGTTGGGTTAAAATATCTGCTTCTGACTCTTTCAGCTGCTGCTTGTTGGGTCTTTCGAAGGGCAGTCATGATAGATTCCTTTTTGTGAGGGCACCATAGCCTCAGTGATAACGTGAGGCCTTGGGACCTCCCCTTGAGCTGGATCCCACTTTGGATCTGTCCCTGGACCTTCTTTTACTCGGGCTTCTCTCCATTCTAACCAAAACAAATCATTTTCGGGAAGCTGCCTGGCTCCTTATGTATTCACAAGGATGTATGTGCCCTGAAAGCTTCATAGAGCTGGAGCCAAGTTCAATTCTTCCCATCATCACTCTTTGTACAGGATTTTATGAAAATCAGGTGTGTAATACAAAGAGTCTGAAAAAAATCTCTTGGAGCTCTGCTCAACTTCTGAAGTTCTGGCAGTTAAAACTGTTAAATGTACTTAGCTGCAGGTAATATCGGATTCATCCATCTACTGCTGTAGCATGAGCAAACTAATGATTTCCCCCACTTGTTTTAGAGAGGAAAAATTCATTTATAATCTGTTCAATAACTCAAGCAAAGGTCTATATCTTTGCATTATTTCAATCTTGTCTGTTCAGGCAAATATTCCAATGTGTGTTCACATAGCACACTATACATTGTGCTACATGCTAGAATGAGAAAGATGCATTGAGAATCCCAAGGTCTTAAGATAGCTGATCATAAATATATACCATTTAAATATGCCATGTGTATTTCTAGGGGTGTCCCTTAAATTGCTGAGCTCATAGTCCTAAGTCCTAGCTGCCAAAATCCAAACAATGTACAGGTTGAGCAGAATCAAAGAAGTGAAGGGCAGTTAGGATTTCCACCATATAATCCTCACCCTAGGAATCCTTAACTTGGCTGGATGAAGGGTGTAGCAATTAAAGATGGACCCATCTAGATGAAAGCAGTAATTAATGTATCATCAAGGCACTCTTTGGGAACATGAAAACACCATGAACCATGTGCCTATTCAAAAACAATCTTCCAGTTATGTGTCTCCGCTTAAATGCAATGATAATTTTGGAGGGAGGGTTACCATTTGAAATACTACTGAGATGAATCACAGGGAATTTGTGAACGTCATTCTGCATTGCCCATTGCAAAAATCTTTCCCCTGGAGAAGTGAGCCAGCTTAAGAGAAACCCCTAATAAGAAGAAACTAAGCAATAGCATCCCCTGCCACTGGAAGCGAAGAGAATATGGGCCTGGAATGAGGGAGAGGGGGGGAAGGATAATTTGGTTGCACATAAATACTGTGAAGGGAAAAAGGACAGGCATTTATTTTTAAGCCTGTGTCCTGGGAAACTATATTCCCTGTGCTTAAAGCCAAGAGCCTTCTTACACAATAAATAATTCAGAAACCCTACAACGAGTGCCTGGCTAGGACACCTACTTCCTGCAAACTGCCTTTTCAGCTAATCTTGGAAAAGGCCATGGATCGCCCTGCAGCTCAGACAGAATCTTTGCTTTCCACCTAAGGATTAGGAGCAAGGGCCTCAGCCAGAGGACGTTAGCGGAAACCAATACAATCCTGTCATTGTTGGGGTTATTTATAGCTTATTGTTTCAAGAATTTGGAAATGACTGGAGTCCTTGTAGCAAACTTGAGATCTCATGTATGAATTTGGCAGGCGCTTTTGCTGGAGCAGAATTCAAAAACAAACTCAAGATACTGTGCACTATTGAAGGGAAATAAGACAACCCCAAACTCCCTTCTTTTTGCCCTACTGAGTCTCTCAAGTTCCTTCCCTGACATTCACCTCAAATGACTTTGGTGAAAAAGTCAGTAGGTTTGAAGTTCTCACAAATCCCAACTTTTTCAGGGCAAAAATGCAAGGAAGCAAGATGCTCAAATGCTTGCTGTTCAGTTGATCACTGAATTTAGTGTGATCTGTGCAACGCTCAAAGATTCACATGTATTGATGCAAGTCAATGGCTAACATGCAAATTACAACTTTGGTGCCAACCCCAAGATGCCATTGAATGCTAATTTATGACTCCATGGAAAGGCACTTATGTACCAAGGCAATCAAGGCTACATTGCTAAAGGATGGAATGTCTGGTGTTTGTTCGTTTGTTTCTTGTCTCCTCAGACCCCAATTTGTGGTCCTTCTGAGCTCTTGTAGAATATATATAGTCAGTTAAAAATTCCCGTAAAGGCAGTAAGAAAGGTGGAGAAATGTATTCCTCAAGGGAAGAAGAAGAAGGAGGAGGAGGAAGAGGAGGAGGAGGAGGAGAAGGAGGAGGAGAAGAAAGAAGAAGAAGAAGAAGAAGAAGAAGAAGAAGAAGAAGAAGAAGAAGAAGAAGAAGAAGAAGAAGAAGAAGAAGAAGAAGAAGAAAGAAGAAGGGGAGGGGAAGGAGAAGAGAAAGAAAAGAAAAAGGCATTTTTGTGTGAATGGCAATTTCTTCTTTCTTTCTTTCTTTCTTTTTAATTTCTGCAAAATTTTAAAACTCCTCAAGGTTACTGGCATATGCAGGTGAATAGCAACATGTTATTTCATTATTTGCTGGGGTAGAGAAAGAAATGAGATAAAATTCTTTGGGGCCTTGAAAACTGTATGTCCCATTGAAAAGCCTCTATAAATCTGTCAAGTAAACAGCAGGTGTCCCTACCCTTTGCTCTCACTCCTCTGCATGCGACCTCAGAAAGAGCAAGCAGGAAAAGTCCTTGTCTACTGATATTTCCTCGGGCTGCCAAATGCTTATTTGCCCCAAGGGGCATTTCTGGGGTCTGCAAGGGAAAATATTTCAACTATTATGGCTGTCAAACCAGATGGCTTGGACACAGGTATTAGGTCTAATGACAAAATGGGAAACGGTGGCTTTGATCAAGTCAATTTTTATTACTGGGAACACTGACAGGCAAACCAGGTTGCTGACTGGAACTGCACTGAAAGTTGGGATAGAGAAAAGTAAAGTTTTAAAATCATCTCTTTACAAATAAGGGCATCTAGCTACTAGTTTTTCTAGATAAGCTGTGGTCTTTGATCTAGAGTGAATGCCTCACTGTTATGGAGGTCATGGTTCAGCAAAAAGTAGAATGCCTGGACGTTAGTTGTGATATTCACCTACCTTCTTTAAAACCAGTGTGTTTGAAAAAGATGGAAGGTGTTATGACACAGAGAAATTAGCTGTTAAATATAAAGAGATACATTCTTTGAATGGGCTTTTCAAAACCTAGAATAGATATCATGATTCAGTGTTACAGCCTCCTTGTCTTCCAGGTTCTGTTGCCCAATGTATCTATTAGTTCTGTTACACCTCCCATGATTCTTAAAATCCCGCTTTGTTCTCCTATTAATGCAAGTTACATCTCCATAGCGCCTTTTATCTCCTAGCATATTGCAAACATCAATTAGCTGAGCTACCCATCACCCCTATGTGGGTAGAAATACCCTATTATCCTAATTTGAAAGCTGGGAGAAAGAGGTTAAGTGAGGTAAGGTGACTTGCTAGTCGGTGGCAGAGGCTGAAATGGTCTTGAAGCTTGATAGTTCGTTATGTACATTCACTAGCAGGCGGTGCTAACATCTAACATGAGAACTTCTGGAGTTGCTCTTTGTACCACATGGGGATATAAGTAGTAAGGTCTATTGGATAAAGTCATCCAGTTTTCACATTAATCCACTTGTGCTTCTAAAAATAAAGTTCCTTTGAGAAACCTAAAGAGTGCCTTTCAACTTAGCAACTAAAACAAATATCTTAGAAACTAAACGTGTTTTGTAATTCTGGGTAAAGCTGTTGTCCAAAGCCTGGATCAGGAAGAAATGGCTGCTTCCCCCACCCCACCCCAAAAGACCATATAAAATGAAATTAACCTTTGATAATAACAAAAGTAACCATTCACTGGGCACCTGAGCTCATACAGTCTTGGAAAGGATGCTCAGTCCACATCTAAAAGCTGTGAAAATTAAAATGCATGGAGATTAAAATGAATTATCCAATAGCTGGTTAACAGGGACCCCACACTCAAGTGCAGACATTCTCTCTCCAGAGCCCACACCTTCAAGCACATCACAGTAACTATTCCATTGTCTGCCTGATACGCCGTGTTCTTCTTCTCCCCCATGAGAAATTGCTCATCATCTGTGTCCAGCATCATCAGCACCAGTACGAGTGCTATGTTGTAGGCTGTACCAAAATCTCTGAAGAAAAAAGGAGTGAGATGCCCCTGTTCTGCTCAATAGCTCTACGTCTTTTTCTAAAGAGGTGAAAATAATTTTGAGGCTTATCACCCACCTACCCCCAAAATCAATTTCCCAGGTACTTTTATTGTTAATGTCCATCTGGATAATCTTTGAAATTCTAAATTACGTATATTCCCTGGTAGTATCATTGTCTAATAAGAAAGTTTCGCACTTCGGTTAAGAAATTCGATGTATCCTAGGAGTACCTGAGCATCCATCTACACAGCCTCACTGGAGAGTAACCCAGGCAAAAATATCCAATCTGTCCCAATATGGCTGAAACCAGAAATGTGTGGTACTCCATCTCGTCACATTCTATCCTCTACTCAACTGGCCAAAGTATTTGCCACCATTCGTTGGGTGTTTATGTTGAGTGGACACTGTTCTGTGCATACTTGGTTCTATCTGTTTGAACCCTCCTCCAAGCTCTTTAACATGGGACCATCTTTCCCCACTTAATATGTGAAAACACAGAAGATGTATTCTTCACCTCTTCAAAGATGGCACATCTCAAAATAGCATTAGAAGCAATTGACTCAGGAATATTCCTCCTGAGCCAAGCACAAGCTACCCTACCATCACACTGAAGAGGTAGTCCTTACACCCTCTTGAATAATTACCAGTATTATACGCATTCTATAACTAGTGTCTAAAGCAAATGCTTTGTTAAAAAAAAAAAATAACAGCTTCATTCAGAGGGAGCCTCAGGTTTTCTTTTGCAGCAAAAGGTCATCTCACTGGGTTATGTTTGCAGTTGAGGGATGAAGGTGGCTTTGCTGAAATCCCCGCAGAGTCTGGAAGAAGAGACGGGGAATTAGGTCACTGGCTGGCATCTCAAGAACAATCGCAGGCAGGAAAAAGCTGATCTTATATATTTCAGAATTGATTCCAAGCTCTTTGGAGGTGAAACCTACTTTCTGAGAGACAAGAAGAATATACGGGAGGGGGGCTGATTAAATTCTATACAACCACAGTTTGTGAATTTGTCTGTTCAGTCGATTAGCTACTAAAAGAGATGGCCTTTAAGGCACCCAGGGAGGTTTGAGCTCACCCTCTGTTATCCTTCCTCCTGAATAGCACTGTACAGTCATGGGGAGGAGATGAAAGCTGCCTGGCAGGACAAAGGCCCAGGTATGGCTTCTTTTCTCTATCAGGTGAGAAAAAAAGCCAGAAGTGTGGAAATCCTTTATAGTTAAACTATTAAAATTGGTCATACCTTTCTGCTTTTTTTTCCTAAAACCTTCTTTAACTTCATTCTTTAAGAGTAATCAAGCAATAAAATTTCTCCCTGGGTGAGCCTCAGACATGAAAGAGACTTATCATCCCTTCCTCTTGGAAAGCCAGCACTCAGAATAACCACTTAAAAGAGAACTGGCTACCGTTCATTCTCCAAAGGAGATCTCAGCACTGGGCTACGTTTTCAGTTGAGGTGCCTGACCCCCAAACTCTGAAGAATTATTCAGGATCGGTGAAAGAAGGTAGAGAGTGAAATAAAGCAAGAGATGTCTGAGGTAGAGAGAGAGGCTCTACGCCCTTCCCAAGTCCTGTGACCTTCTACAATCCTGCAGCTCAGGAGGGAGCTTCCTGGGGCAGCAAGAAATCAAAGAATAAGAAAAATAAAAGTGGGAGCAAAGGTGGAAAGAGAACTAGAGAGAAAAACTAGAAATGAAATTATTGCAGAAGAGTAAAAAAGATTCAACGGGAAAGAGGGAAGAAAAATAAGAGACCGTGGAAAACAGTTCAGTGTGCCAACAACTTATCCAGGCATTTAGCACACAAACTAGTATTGGAAATGTATTAAATGTGGGGGAACAAAAATACATGGGACCTACTCCAACCCTTAACAATTCACGCTTTACCAAGGTACATTACATAAATACACAGCGCTTAGCTATAACTAATGTAAAATTGTTACTCTTGGTCATATCTATTTCTTTTCATCCCTTAAATGCAGCGAGCTGGATCTCACAGAAAGCCCTCTGTATTTGCTATTTATCCCACGTGATGCACCATTTCTGATTACCATGGCATGTCTGGCTGCCTCTGAGGATTCATGTCTCATCTGCAACCAGCTGAGATGAAGAGGTATATTGATTCATTCCATGCATCACCTCCAAACATCATTCTGACTAACTGGCATTAAATTATTTTTTTTCTTTATAAGGTTCAAATCTCCCATCTTCCTTTCAGATACTTTGAGGGAAGGGAAAGCATGGATGCTATTGAGGACCTCTGAATGTTTGTCAGTTACTAGACTAACAGATAGTTATGTTTTATAAAAGAGGTATGCGTGCATGCCACAGCAAGAAAGGCATCTCAGAAGAGACCATGTTTGTTGTTAATATTGAACATCTATGGCTGAATAGGTTTTCACTTCAACAGACAGACAGACAGGCAGGCAGGCAGGCAGGCAGGCAGACAAAACATGCTCCCTCGTCCTGGTTCTGCATTTCACTCAGTACAGCCTCAGTGCAGACAAAGAAAGGAGAACTGAGCAGCCACCGTAGAGTGGCCTAAAGCCCTGCTTTCAAATCTAGAGTTTTTTAGGGTAAATTGTGGTTCCTACGTGCATAACTGGGTCACTTTAGGCAAGTTACCCTTACTCCCACATTCCAGTGCCCTCATCTGTCAAACGACATTCTTGGGACAGCTACTGCAGTCAGCATACACAAATTCTTCCGAAGCATTTAGATACTCAAATTATACTTCAGTATTGGCATGTGGTGAGGAGGGGAAAAAAGGAATGTTAGCATTGTGACAGCCTATTTTCATTTTAAATGCTATGTAGCCTAAGTAGTTGGATCTGTGCAGGCCCTTTGTGAGGACGGTGCTAGGAAAATTGATGTTTTTAGATAAAGAAACAGAGAAAGACGTTATGAACTTGGCACAAAGCCCTACAGCAGTTAGGAGTTGGGCTGGAGTCTAACTCCGGGATGTCCGACATATCCATCTTGACTCCATCCATCCATCACACTATGCCTTCTTGTTGAACATCTAATGCTCAGAGAGCTTCGTGGAGAAAAGAAATAAAGAACTAAATAAATGACTTAACTATAAATCCTAGAGTTATTGATCACTCAATAATGGTGTATGTTCATTTTTTTTCTTAATTTCAGAATAATCGGGCTATAATTAGGATAGATCAATATTTAGAAAACCCAGATTCTGCGGATTTCCTGCCAGAGTCAGGAGAACCTGGAGAAGACAGTTAGCAAGCTTATCAGCAATAATTGGCTGCTTGAATTACTGCTGACCAGGAAGGTGAAAGGTGAAATTGCCACACTCGCTTGACCTTGATCTCTGGTGGGAGTACCAAGGGCCTCCTGCGCATCAATCACTGCCCAGCTGCACCTCTCAACTAATTAATTTTAAAATGATCTAAGTCAATTAATTATGAAGCAATGGTTTGTCACCTCCAGCTGCCCATGGATCTAAATTACCAACTGCAGCTAATTAGTTAGCTTACTCTATTTCTTCAAAACACATTGTGTATTTACTCGTGAATAACAACTCATGACTCAGTCTCTAAAGAACTGTGGACCTAGTTTTTCTGTGGGCATTCAATATTTAAACATCAGAAAGCCCTTTTGACGCGTGCAATCAAGTTTACAAATAGGTGAGGCAACTTGGCCAAGACTTCCATAATGGAATATGATGATTGCTTTTTAAATCTGTGTAAAGCCAACTAAAATCTCAGTGATGTGGTACAATCAAGAAACCCCTGATCTTGTGGAAGCTAACATCAAAGCTGAATTATGGAGGTGTGGACTCCATTTATCCCATGTAAAGAGTTAAGAACACACATATATGTTCTCATTTATAAGGAGCTGTCATTTTGCTTTGTCTCGTCTGTCCTTCCCATTTATCTTAAGAGGAAAGGTTAGCCCTACACATTTGAAGCAGAGGTGCAGCTTGGTCTTCATGTGAGTCCCCTAACAACTGAAGCAAAGCCTGTCCCTGACTCTGTTGCCTGCCTTTGAATCTCTTTCCCCTGACTGGGCTGCCTTGTCTGGCCTCAGTGGGAGAGGATGTACCTAGTCCTGATGCTTGATGCACTAGTTGGTACCCATGGCACCAACCCTAAAGAGAAGGGGACAGGGGAAGGGGCATGTGAGGGTGGAACTGGGAGGAGAGGAGGGGGGTGCTGCGATTGGGACATCAAGTGACTAAATAAATTAATAGAAAGAAAGAAAAAGGAAAGGTGTCCCTCATATCCAAGGCCAAAAGCTTTAATCTCCCCCTCCTCCTACTTGCCCTGAAACTTTGCTGCATAAACAACTCCCTGTTTTCTTGTGTCTTATCAAGAGCTGGCTATCTTGGCCCTTTCTCAGTCTCCAAACACTTGGGTATACTCCTGCTGACAACCACTGCTCCCTAAACCTGACAAGGCCCAAGGCTACTGCTATTCAAGAAGTGAGCTAGCCAGCCCTGCCATCTCTTCATGAGGAGGGGAGGCTCAAGCTTTGTGTCCACTACTTAATCACCACAAAACCTTGCTTAGAAGATAAACTGCTTACACTCTACACAGATTTAGTGGTAGAGTGTAATCTACTCAGCTCCTTTGCTCAGTAAATACTAACTGTTGTCCTTGTCGGAGAGCAGGGGTGTGTCATGGTATTTGAAGACAAAGTCTCCCAAATCAAATGAGATACAAAGCTCAAATTCTTTTCTGCTTCTGCTTCTTTCTAGTTGTGTAGATTTGAGCCGTGTACTTGATTTTTTTTTTAAAGAAGTTTGGCTTCTTAAGTAGACACCGTAATCAAACCATACTTTGATAAAAGAAATTAAAGAGGGTGAAATAGGTGAAGTTGCTTCAAATTCTATGTTCAGGGCATAGCAACTATTTAGATGGTCTCCTTTGTTATAATTTTAACATGCTTCTAATATGATGCTTTTTTCTTTGTTTCTTGTGGTACTAGTGACAGTCAAAGACACTCTTTTATTGCAGAGTAACACTACAAATAGACATTTTTAATTTGTTCCCTTCCAATAAACACAACTCCTAGATGTGGAAACTCCATTTGTTTGCTGGTTTATTTGTTTATACATTTGCTTGCTTGTTTGTTTATGTAGTGCTGAGCATCAGACATGAGGCCTCCTACATGCTCAGTATATGCTCAGTGTTTTACCATTGAGTTAAACCTGCAGTTTAGATATTTTATTCTTGGGAAGAGTTCCGTAGCTACTCAAGAAGTAACTATTGCACAAGGTGGAACAGTTCCCTTCACAGTAATAGGCAGATGCACTCTGCACCCGCAACTCACAGTCTCATTCACCTTCTAGGTACACTTTGATGCAAATGCCATCCTGAAAGGATGACAGCTGGCATAGGAAACGGCATCTCTTCATGAATCCATCATCCATCCTCCATTGAGACTGGAATGAGTCTGCTGCTGTTTGGGAAGGGGTGTTTGTTTTACACTTGAAATATCATGTCTTCCAGCTGTTAGAGAAGACAAAATGCAGCTTGCTTAACCAAGCCCTTAACTGAGCAGACAAGGTGACAATGTTGATATTTTTTCATAAGATAAAAATATCTCCCTTGAGAGATAATTAGAAATCACATGGTTTTGTTGTTGTTGTTGTTGTTATTTTGTTTGTTTGTTTGATTGGTTTTGGTTTTTTGGGGGAGTTCGTTTTTGGTTTTTGGGTTTTGTTTTTTGTTTTTTAACTTTTAAATCATACCTTCATGACATATTTATAATCTTTCAGGGCTGATTGTTTTTTTTCCAAAGACAACCTTTCCCCAAATTTTTTTTATGAGAGCTACAGGCACACACACACACACACACCAGAATAATATTTCACTTTCAACCAACTTTCAAATTTCAGAGCTCTGGAAAGTTAGAGTCACCTATAAGGTAGGTTTAACTAACCTATGCCTAAAATAACTAAAGCTAAGTAATCCTACAAATGTAAATATTTCCCCCATACCCTCTGATGGGTGTAAGTACAAAGCCAAGCAGAAAGGGAAATCGACACCTGGGGAAGTAAAAAGAATGAAAGATTTCAGGAAAATATGTATTCAGTTGGAAACGGCAGAGGTAGATAACAGGAGCTTTAAAATAAATGAAGAAGGCTAAGTAGCCAGCATGTATTCAAATGGAGTGCAAAAACGTTATTTTGATACAGATGGCAACAGAAATAAACTCCGAGAAAGGAAAAAAAAACCGGTCCCATCAAAAGCTCTGCGGGCGTATTCTTGCTTTCTCCTGCTGCCTTGCTGCACATGCGCATAACAAAGAGAAACTGGAGCCAGTTATGAAATCATGGCAACCAGAAAAACTGCCATGGAAGGTACTTGTCCTCTTGGCACCTTCGCAGGATCTGAGAGGTCTCTCATTAGAGACAGGACTGCTGCAGAATAATGAGCCAGCTCATAGGGCTAAGAAAGGTTGTTACCTCTTCCAATTGACATCTGCAGCTGTGAGTCCTTAGGGTCTGTGCTGGCCACGGACCCTCCTCTTGCTTCGGAAAGCTGGCACTGTTTAAACTATTTTTGTAGAATTCGCCCTCCATTAGCTCTGCCATGCTGGATATCGAGTGGGGGAGGGGGAACACTTTAATTTGAGGCTTCGTTAGGCAGCTGTTTTGACTCGTTTGCTCTATTGGATGCTGGACGTTTGTTGATCGGCTAGGCCGATATAGAAAAGTACCATGTCCCAACTAGAATGGGCTTGTTTGTTTCCTCTGAGGTCAAGCCACGAAGCCATAGATGCTCAGCTAGAAAATATACTAACATATTTTCCCTCTTCTTACAAAGCCATTCATCCTTAGCAATAAATACTGTTAAGCCTTTAATGGTGAGGGCAGAGTATCTCACAGAGAAAACATCTCTATTGGCTCAAGAATATGTGCAAGAAAGCTAGAAGCTGACCCCTTCTAAAGTATGGGTTTTCTTTTATAATTATCACATGTACATTCTGTCTCTTTTCTTTTTATTGCCCTGATTTAAGCACAGACACTAAGAATGGCGTATCTTTCTTCTAC
Source organism: Mus caroli (assembly GCF_978045245.1). Lineage (NCBI taxonomy): Eukaryota > Metazoa > Chordata > Mammalia > Rodentia > Muridae > Mus > Mus caroli. The sequence goes on along the minus strand of NW_028227264.1, from coordinate 99,268,476 downwards.
ACTATGGGGCCTCACAATATTGTATCCTGTCTGTCTGCTCAACAGCAAGTAAACATGAGAGCAATGTTTTGTGAGAGAGAACTGTTTGTGGGAAGAGGGAAATCAGACATCCCTTCACTACCAAAGGACAGTTATGTTTTGTAGTGAATCCCTACCACTCAGTGAGAGCCAGCCTGCAACTCCTGCCAGTTCCTCAGCCAAAAGCTCCCCTCCCCACCCCCAAAATATCATACTATAGTTCTCCATTTCTCTGAGTCATGGAAACGGGAATACTTTTAACTGGTCAATCTTTAATAGATTTTTTTTTGGATTTCTCCTAATTTTAGATATATAAACACAATATCATTGTGTCATATTCAAAGCCCCAAATGTCATCTTTCTACATTAGACTAATTCATGAAAAAGCAAAATTAGGGAGTTTCCAGGTAAGGTTGAATAGTACTCAAGGGAGAAACGTGTTCTACAAATCAGTAATGATCATGCCCACTAAAGAGAGCAAAAAGAGGGCCCAACGGGGTGCCAGAATTCTCCACACTGGGGGGGGGGAAATTGGCACCAACCACAAGCTGGAAAAAGATCTCTTCTATGTATAGTTCCTGTCCCCAAGGGTCACTCGTGGCCACACTTTGTCTCTGAGGACTGAGAACTGAATATTATTGGTTCTTGTGAATTATTTTGTCTTCATTTATTGAAATTCAATGGAGTAAAAATAGCCACTGCCCATCCTCCCTTGCCTGCCAGCTCTACCTGGGCTGAGGTAGTGAGAAAGGACAGGAAAGGCTGCTACAGATGTTGAGGAGAAGAAAGCCCTTTTGGAATGTGTTTGCATGACTCATAAAGAACAGTTATTCTTAGCTTTCCTGTCAGTGGAGATAAAACGCTTTGTCCACTAATACAAGCTTCTACTTAAAATGGGAAGCCCAGGACCATTCAAAGCTAGATCCCAATAATAGGCTCTCATTACAGTACCTGCCCCCAATGCCTGGAGTTACATTGTATCATTCTACAATATAGGCTTACATTCTAGGCAAGCCTAGAACTCATTACAAAATCTTACTAGCTTGGTGGTTTAATTTTTTAAGGTAGAACCACCTGGTTTTTAAAAAAATAAAACTGCCCAATGCAGTAATAGCTATTTTAATTCATATCTAAGAATTATCCATTTGTTTATCACACATGCTGTGGTTTAAAATGCTATGCCACCTAGAAAACCAAGCACTGTTTATGGTTGCCTTTATAGAATTAGACATATAATAAAACTAAAACCTAATACCGATTATCTTTTGGATAAATACACTCCACCCGAACACCAACAAGGCAATAGTATACTGAAACAGTTTACTCAAGGATTTTTCTGCACTTTGATGAATTAAAAAACGCAAGTACTAGACAATTTTTTAAAGAAAAACAAAGAGAATTTTTTTAAAAAGAATGAAAACAAAGCCTCTGGACAGGGAGATAATACAGTGGGTTAGAGTATTTCCTATCCAGGACCCACATGAAAAGCCATGTTTGTATATGCTCTAGAGAACCCCAGTTCCTTGGGAAGTCACAACAAGAGGATCCTAAGAGCTTGCTGGTCAGGTAGCCTAGGCAAAAAAGACAAGATTCAGGTTGAGTAAGAGACCCTTGTTCAAGGAGGCTGAGAACAATAGACCAAGATGCCTAATGTTTTGTTCTGGCCTTCATGTGTGTGTGTGTATGTATGTGTAAATAAACAACATATGCCTGCTTATACAGAGATCTACACAGTGTCACACACAAGCACGCACACACACACACACACACACACACACACACACACACACCCCAAGGCCCCACACCACCCATGTATCATCTCTTAACTTCCCTCACCTGTTATATCACCTGACATATCTCGGAGGTTTTCAGTGATCACTTCTTTTCATGATCCTCAGGTCTGCTTTGGAGATAACATCCTAACCCTCTGCCATTCTGTGTCTGCCCATCAAGGACTTCTAACGAGCTAGGGATATAATATAGCAGATGCTAGAATGATTGTAAGCATTCGGGAGACTTTCATTTAATACCAGCACTGGAAAATAAAACATAAATAAATAAAACTACAATTTGCAAACTTTCACAATGGCTTATCTCTTGAGATTCAGTATCTACATGTTTATATTGAAGATTTAGATTCACTGTAGTGAAATGTCCACGTGAAGTTTTATTTTTGCCTTTCAGTAAAATGTTATGTGTTTGTTGTATGCTGATACATTGTATTATGCATATTTCTAGGAACTTACAGTGTCCTAAGGGATAAGCAGTGTGTTATCACTGCTGCTCTTCTTCCTTGTTGTCTCTGCTTCAAAGGCTAAGTGCTTTAACATTTTATCTGGCAATTTTATGGATCTTAATGTTAAAACTAATCCTTTTCCTTTCCATGTAGTCGTTATGTTCTGCCTCCTTTGCTTACCTTGCTCTTCTTACAAACCTGACCACTGCCTAGCAGCTACACTGTCAGCCCTATTTGCATTATTAGAGGGAGCAATTACAATACTCTATAAAATTTTTTCTGATTACTATGCCTAGGTAGGTCCTACTTAGCACTTAAAGAGTTCTCGTCTTGCTGATATTTGTGCTGTTTTTTTTAATCAGTAATCAATGATGAATTAATTTTCTTACATTATTTATCTCATCTTACATGTATGAGTGCTTTGCCTCTGTGTATACCCTGTTGTCACGAGCTTACCTGGTGCCTTCAGGAGTCAGAAGAATATCAGATGCCTTTGAAGTAGAGTGACAGACTGTTAGTTGTAAGCCACCACTTACGCTGGGAACTGAACTTGGGTTCTTCACAAAAGCAACTCTGTTGCTGAGCCATTACTCGGGCTCCAACCAATGTTGAGCTTTATCCAAAGCTTTAATACACCCACTGAGATCATTTGTATCTCTCTCACTTAACCCTGTTATGTTCAAAACCACTGGAGTATTGTTCTAAGACATGTGTTGCTCGAGTGAGCCTAAACTGTAAATGATACATCAGCCATTTCATATGTTCATGGTGTGGCTTGCTCATTTTGTGTAGTGTCTTTGTCATCCTGTTCAGGAGTAAGATACCTCTATACTGATTTCCTCTACTACTACTTTTTCCTCCTCCTCCTCCTCCTCCTCCTCCTTCTTCCTGGCAGGTTATACTCCCCAAAGTTAACAGTCTCATTGACTCACAGGTCAGGAGCTTTCATAGTTTCTATGCTCTACAACATTTCTTTTATAATCAATGCATTTATTTCTTCAAACTTTTGTAACATTTGCCCATGGGATTGTCTGGCTCTCCTCTTTCAACTTCCTGAATCTTATGTTTTTATATTAATCGTTATCTTTAAGGTAACAAGGTAACATTCACGAATTCACATTCTTTCTGAGTAGTTGGAACTGCCTTCCTAGTGATACAGATTCCTCTACATTGTCTACTGTTTCCCATTAAATTCCTCATATGATTTTCTTGTAATATTGGCCACATCCCTGGTTAGAAACTCCTTTTTTATTCTGAACATATTTTAACAGCTTGCCAAGTATTTCTCATCTTTATTGGTTTTTTTAAATGATTTATTCAAGTTAACATCTTTCATATGCTTGCTCTCTACTAAGGTTATTTCTACTATTTTTAATTTTTTCTTTCCTTTTAGAGGGTAACATATTTTTCTTCAGGTTGTGAAGATGGGCAGGGATAGAGAAGTACATTTTGTTATTTGTGGTTATCTATGTAACCCTTCTTTATAAAAATTTTTGTAATTCTATGCTGATAATTTCATCCTAAACAGTGTAAATTGGTTTGGATAATGGAATGTAAGCCAAAGGGACAAGGCGCCAGATTGCTTCCCTTCAGTCAGGGCTGACTCATTAAGAGACATGAATTGGAAGTACAGGTGTGGGATTTTTAGCCTGAGTCATAAGATGGAAAGATATCAGAGCAGAGATCACTGCACTTAAAGCCTCTGGCACAAGGGTTCTCTCATCTTTCCTAATGCTTTAATACAGTTCCTCAGGTTGTGGGGACGCCTTACCATAAATTATTCTCATTTTTACTTCATAACTGTAATTTTGCTACAGTTATGAGTCAAAATGTAAATATCTGTTTTCTGGTGATCTTACAGGTTGAGAGTCTCCGCTCTAACAGAACAGTGGGTGCTCCAACGCTCTGTTACATAAGCAAGAAAGATTGACTAAACTTTTGAGCTCATTTGTTATTATAGCAAAGATATTGGTATCTCCGAGGGAGATACAGTTGAACATAACAACCAATTGAAAACATGACTGCTGACACTGAGGGCGATACAAGTTGTATATTATTACCAGAGGCTGGGAAAAGGGTGGCCTGTGGCCCAGAGTGAGGTGATGTTTAGTAAACTAACACCTGCAGTGCCTTGAAAGGGAGATATTTTATCTACTTACTGAGGGAGGGCTTCAGAAGCAGTTTCCAAACAGAATGTTACCATCTTCTTGTTTATTGCTATCCTCTGACCCCTGAATTGTCAGAGGAGCTCAGAAAAGTGCTAGACTGTGGTGTGATCAGGGAAAGCAGACATTAGAGTAACCAGAAGCTTTAAGGATTACAGAGATGAAAGGAGAACCGTTTGTATTTATTAAAAGTAAAAAAAGCTAAATGCTTCAACAAAGATGTCCAGGTTAAGGTATGCCTATGGTCACTATAACAATACTCATGGCAGCCAAGAAATGGGACCTATATAAGTATCTATTGCCTGATGAATGGATAAATATATATATATAAAACTGTCACCAACCACATGTCCCTTCTGCATTGAATCCAACATGTCCAGCCAGCCAGATCTTCCACATCTTTCTCCAGGGTCTAGCGTCATAGGCTTCTTGGTTCTCCCCATCCACACCCTCTTCCTAAACCATTAGGTCTAGCTTGGGTCTCATATCCAGTGTTCTGCTTTGTCCAGACACCCATATCTGTGGAGCAACCAATTTCTAGGCTTCTTCCAGGACTTCAACTCCATCCCACTACCCACAGGCCTCTCACATGTCTCCTCCAAGCTTTCCACCAAGCTAGATCTCTCTCAACACTTAAGACTTAGACCAAGTGGCATATGCTCTACACCAGCCCAATTCCATCTGTCTACCTAATTTCATTCTATGCGAGCTATTTCCCATCTCTTGGCCCACCCACCAAAGCATCATCTCTTCTGCCAGTACCTGTTCTGCCCATATCAAATTTAAAAGTAAGAAAAAACATTTCATATGTCCAGACCTCACTACAAAAATATAAACAATATGAAAGATCAAGCCAGCATCTTCTTTCCAAAACCTACTGGAATTGTAGAAATGTTTAACAATAAGAACTAAATCAACCTCATGAAACATAACATAAAAGACAGTTATAAATTTCATGAAAGAATTCAAGAAGTCTAAAGAAGACACACAGACATATCCAGATTAATGAAATTAAGGAGAAAGAATTACTTAAGGAGAATAAATTTCTCAGTGATGAAACCACCCAAAAGAAGATGATAAAAATTATGAAGGCAATTCAGGACTTGAGAATGGGATTTAATAAGGAGATAAAATCATTATAGAAGACTCAAGCTGAAATGATGGTGAGATTTAAAGCCCTAATAGCCCAACAAGAACACCTAAAGTAAAGCCTTGTAAGTAGAATAAATTAAACAGAAGGTCAAATGTCAGGACTTAAGAATAAAAATAGAAGATCTCGGCCAAGTAAGAAGGAATACAAAAAAATTTAAAACCACAGTAAAGGAACATATAGAAAATGTGAAACATCATAATAAAACCAAACCTTTGAAATATAAAATATAGGAAGGGATGATACTTCATCATAATCAAAGAAACATTTAACCAAGAAGACATTACCATCCTAAACATATTTGTACCAAATTCTGGTGCACCCAATTATATATATATATATATATATATATATATATATATATATATATATATATGTGTGTGTGTGTGTGTGTGTGTGTGTGTGTGTGTGTGTGTGTGTGTGTATGTGTGTGTGTGTGTATGTGTGTGTGTGTGTGTGTAATGATGAATTAATAATGATCTACTATACTTGGTGATTTCAACATTCCACTTTCTCCAACAGACAGATCATGTGGACAAAAAAATGAACAAAACCATCAGAATTAATTAATATTATACGTCAAATGGACTTAACAGTTATCTATAGAATATTTTACCCCAAATCAAAGAATGCATAATCTATCCAGCAGTACACAGACACTTTTATGAATGAGAGCAGGCCTAGGGACACAAAGCACAGCTTTTCGAATTGAAAAAGATGAAAATCACTCCTTTGTACCCTATCTAACCACACTGCACTAAAACTTAAAATTGACAGCAAGCAAATCTCTAGGAAATACACAAGCCTATGGAGATTAAACAACTCACTACCAAAAGATGACTAGATCAAGGAAGAAATTAAGAAAAAAAAATACAAAACTTTTCCTAGAGTTAAATGAAAACACAACAAACATAGCCTGTGGGCTGCATGGAAAGCAGGCCTGTGAGGAAGAGCTCTAAGTGCCTATATTAAACAGTCAGAAAGAGCACAGATAAATGACTGAGTGATACCACTGCGAAATTTAGAAAAACAAGAACAAGTACATACAGAGGTCAAAAGGGAGTTGAATCCCCAAGAACTGGTGCTACATGGTTGTAAGAACCATGTGGGTGCTGGCCATTAGACTCAGATCTTCTAGAAAAGCAACAAGTTCCCTAAGCCACTGAGCCAACTCTCTAGCCCCATGATATCTAACTTGATCATAGTTTTGCGAGAAAATATGTGTGTATCATACCAGTGAAATTCATTGACACCACCTTTAGCACCCAATCAGCATCAATTTTAATGAGTTTCACAAGTACAGTAGAAAGGAAGACTGTACCTTTCCGTTTTTTATAGGCACTACTCAGTGTCTATTAGACATAGGACATTGATTATAATATTTGTATCTCTTTATCTTTTATTTTCCTTCATGGCATCTTATAAATGAACTACAGTGACGCGTGTGTAGTGGATGCCTTGTCTGCGGCCTCACTGTGTACTAGCACATCCACAGAACTGACTGTTTAAGCTACAAAATGTTGCCTGTGTTTACTTTTTAAGTGTTTTTTGTTTTTTGTTTTGGTTTGGTTTGGTTTGGTTGTTTTCTTTCTTTTTCTTGGGTCCTCTTTGCCTTTCCTGGATACCTGGTTGTGATTGGAAAATTCTCTTCCTTTGCATGAAGTGTTGAAAACACTTGAGCCTCAAGTATTAATATCTCAGGACTTGTGCTATAGGCCTCTAATTCTAGCCACTTCAGAGGCTGAGGCAGGAGGACTGCAAGTTCAAAGCCTGTGTAGGCAACAGAGTGAATTCAAAGTCACCTTGGGGCAAGATCTAGTCTTAAACAAACAAACAAAAGATTGACAGTGTTGCTCAGTGGTAGAAAATCTCCAGATTGCATGAGGTTATGAGGCTTTAGGTTCAAAGCTCATTACTGAAAAAAAATTTTTTTTTCAGTTTTTTGACATTTTTTCTCTAATAATGCTTTTCCTTTAAAAATATTTTCTTCTATTAATATCACTCTTTGTGTTTCTTCTGTTTTCTGTTTTTAATTTCTTTTCAGTTGTTTTACTTTAAATTCCTCTGCTCCTAAGCACTATCTGTCTTTTCTCTGTATGGGGAAGGCACTCCCTTCTTTAAAGTGTGTGCTAAATCTTCAAACAGATGTATAAAGGCCCTCTTTACATGGAACAAGCATTTCTTAAAATAACTAACACATTCTATGGGTCTCTACATCCAATTTTATATTATGTAATTACCTTGCATTTATTAATGTTGTTTCTTTTACTCTCTGCATAAACTAAATCCTTTGACATTTCATTTTTCTTGGTTTTTTTTGGGGGGAAGTTGCAGGATCTTATTTATATGTTGGAAAATAAATGTTGACTTTTCAAAGTCTAAAGACACTACTTTTATTCTTGGACTGGATATTATAAGGACCTTGTTTCTTATTTTAATTAAATTTTATATTTCATTCATCAATCTTGCTCAGTAATTTTAGTAGGGTAACAAAGATAATGGCCACAGTCTTTAGAGGCTACCCAATCTAATTTTAACATCGTACTCATGCCTCAGTGTTATACAGGCTAGGTAGCTCTGTCTGATAATCAAACACACACCATAGTGTCTGAGTTATGCAGGACTCATCTGTAAACTTACCTGCTTGTGACTTGACCTCTAAGCACATAGATGGAAGAGAGAAAATGTGGCTTCAAGTCTGTCCCACTTGTCTGGGTCCTCATGAAGACCTCCACTTCTGCTCCTTTCCCTTGGTGAGAACTCAGCCTGGGGTCCTGATGCACTGCCTTGCTCAGATGCAGGGAGGAGTAGAACTGTGCTCCCACTGAGGGCCAGCACTGTTCAGTCATGGAAAATATTGCATATATTTACTCTTTTACAGTTTTCTATTCTTTTTCTTTATCTGTTTTCTTTATATTTGTAAATCTCTCTCTCTCCCTCCCTCCCTCTCTCCCTCCCTCCCTCCTTTTCTCTCTCTCTCTCTCTCTCTCTCTCTCTCTCTCTCTCTCTCTCTCTCTCTCTCTCTCTCTCTCTCTCTCTCCCTCCCTCCCTCCCTCCCTCCCTCCCTCCCTCCCTCCCTCCCTCCCTCCCTCCCTCCCTCTCTCTCTCTCTCTCTCTCTCTCTCTCTCTGCCTAAAGAACAGCCTGTGGAATGCTGAGGGTCTATTGACAGCACTTGACTTTTATTTGCCAAAATGCCTTTTTGTCTAGGAATATAAGTTGACCAGATATTTTCTGGGTGTGTTGGGGGATGCTTGGCTTTTGCTTTTACAAATGATGGTGCTTTGACTATCTGTTGCCTTCACTATGGTTCCTGAGAAGCCCCTACCAAACTAGCATCACTATTGAGAGATTCTGTCTTCTCTCCAGAGATTTTCAAAATCCTCTTATTTTTAGGGTTCTTCTGTGATATGTTGATGGCTTGTTTTTTTCAAATTTTCCTTTGTTACCTCTTTGATTCCTTACTGGTTTTCTTTGATTCTTTGCTACCTGGATCTCTTAAAATATTTAATTTTGCTCTACTTCTATTTAAAAATTTCTTTTGTGCTTAAACATTTTTAAAATGTTTGAAATTCAGCTGAGCTGTCAGACCAGGAGGGAAACTGTCAGGTAGAGGAGCCAATTAGGCAGCCAACAATGAAAGATAAGCCTGTGTGGGGACAGCCATAAGCAAGATTGAACTTTGGAGAAGTCCCTACCCTCCCTGCTCTGTTTTTTCCACAAAATGGTACTTGGCTGTTGTGGATAGCACTGGGGTTGCTTTTATTTTGATGCTAATTCTGCTTTTGGGGGGGGGGTTGCAAATGAGGTATGAGTCATGTACTCAGGTGACTTTGTGAACCATCCCCTAATGAATAAATGAGCCAATCACTGGGCGAGTAGGTTGGACTTCAAGGTTGGAGGGAGAAAGAGAGGAAGCAGGAGAAAGTTAGGTACTTTTTGGATGGGGATAGCATGAGGACAAGTAGCTACACATGTCTCCCGGTTTCCATGGCAGATCCTTCAGGATTCACCACTGGAGGATTTAGATTTAATAAGGCTTACAAAATTAGGATTTTAGTTGTTGTGCCCAGCGATTGAGTTACTGTTGTTTCTGAACTAACTTTGTGTTGTGTTTTCCTTCACAGCGTGGTTCATCTAGGTTCAAGAGAGAAAGTTACTGCAGCAAAGCATGTGGGTTTGCCTGAGGTGTACCACAAAGGCCATTGGGGAGTTGAAGCACAGGGTAGCCACGCACCAGTGGGAACTTAGCGAGCTGGGTAGAGACATTTGGGGAGCTGCAGGCCAGAGAGTCTCCATGAGATTTAAAAAAAAAAAAAAATTGGTTGGCCATTGCCCACCAGTGCATAGTCAGCCAGCCCGCCGGGTCAGAGAATAGCAGGGCATAGCCCAGGAACATGTCATTCTTTTTAAATATTTCCTGCAACACATGGCTTCACATGAATCAGTGCGTCCCTGTTAAGGGAGCCTGGACTAAATGGCTTAAATGATTATTTCAAGTTGCCTGCACGATGGAATTAGAAATGATGGTTGAGGTGCTATAAAGCACGGTGTCCTGTGACAGAGTACAGAAGACATGTTCAAACTTTCCCTCATCCCCACATAGGATATGGAAGGAGACATTTACTAATTCCTCAAACAGTGAGGTCTAAGAAAGGAGGAGCTGAGCCAGGAGTGTGAATATGTGAATAAACATAATAGGCAAAGGGACCTGAGATTTTGATTTCAATTCCCTTTCAGATCACAGTGTGCTGGATTTGAACCAGATCTGGTGTGAACAGGGCAGTGCTCCCCTAAAGGGTCATATAGATGGGTGTGAGTTAGATGTACTTAAAAGCCTGCATGCACTGATCCATGTGATTTCCCCAGTCCATTTTTAACCAGGAGCCAGACTTTCTAACAGTTGCATGTCTAAAACATGATATGTAGGTCTGATGTGCTCACTCCCTTTACTTCAGCCTTAGTCACAGTGTAGCTTCTCCTTGATCCGTTTTTTGGACTAGTAAATCTTGGAGCTTCATTTGAGACTTGGATAGATTTGTTCCAATACCCAGAATTTGTTTTTGCCTCAACCTAGAACCTGCACCGCTTGAAAATAAATTCTGAGATTTATGAGTTTGGCAAACACAGTTTAGTCACCATGACTTCAAAACAAGCTCTGCAAAGAGTGGGGTGAGGCTTACAGATCTGAGTTCCTGGGAGAACTGCTTCTCTCCACTCCAATACTTGAGGAGCTGATTTCCTTTTCTTCCATATGGATTTCTTTCTAGATCATCTGGACAACGTGGTGTTTCAGGCTTCCAGTGCAATAAAGTTAAGGAAAGAAACACTGTTAGACTGCCCCGACTCCCATCCCAACCTCGTTCAAGATCTACTTGTTCTCCTGTTCTGCTCTGCATCAAACCTGTAAAATTTAGATTCACTTGGGTTTTCAAATGTCTTCAAGGAAAATCTCAGCTTTGCCTATGTTTCTTTGTATTTCCATGTATTCCCAGTTGTTCTAAGTTCCGGCTCAACATTATGTTTTTAAATCATATTGAGTGCATCTGATTGCATCCATTGGGTGATGTAGGGATAAACCCACAGCCCATCATAGTTGCGAGTGGAAGCATGAGGACCTACTGCATCTCTGCCTGCACTGTGATGGTATCCATCATTGGGCTCAGAAGCTGCTAGTTCAGATGTGCACTCTGAACCAGTCTTCCCACACAGAGCATCAAAGTGCCTTCATTTCTTTCTCTTTAAGTCCTTGGTCTCTTTCACTTAGAGACACATAAGAAGGCTTCTTTAGACCATACACTAAATATGGGGAAACATCACATTTACACATGTTTTTCCTGTTAGCTATGATCCTGATATTTGTACTTATCTGCTCATATCCAAATGGAAGAAAGAAAATTCTTATCAAAATGAAAATCTGGGAACAAACTGTCCAAGATTTTGATAATACTATTACCCAGTATGAATTGCTTATTCAATGTCTAAACCTTTCCCCATATCTCAATATTTTCTACTCTAAAGTCTGGATGAATTTCTGTGGGGAGAAAAAGATCCCTACCCTGGCTCTGAGACTTTCTTTTTCTCTCCCTCAAACCCTCCCTCTGAAGGGAGAAACAGAAGAGGAAGAGGAAGGATGTCATTCTAAAACTCATAATCAAATAGGAATTTATTTATCAATTCTAGGTTGAGTTCTGTCTTTACTTAGAGATGATGAACAATCAGGAATATGCTGAAACCAAAACATTCCTTTGCTGCAATTTTTAAGCTTACTCAGATGCTCATGTGCATCACGTGCATCATGTGCATCCAAACTATGACTCCTATCCTTTGTTTGTCTAGTCTACTTAGTCTCTAAGCTTTTGATGGCAAAGATTATAATTGTTCACACCTACCGACATCCTTAGGATAACACATGCCTGATGGTACATGCTAGAATCACAACACTATTAAATAAATAGGCAAATAAATTCACTGAAAAAACAACTTTGTGATCTTAGAAGTATGATGGAAAGCATTTAGAGAAGTACAAATCTGGATGCTGAGGATGACGAGGGGCTTAGAAAGAGAAGGAAAAGTCAAAGATGTTGAAGGTATACTATACTATACATTGTCTAACCTAAAATCTCCTGAAGATGAATCTTTAAGGATGTAGATTGTTGTATAATTGAAAACTCCTGTTCAGATGTGCTTACTGAGAGGAAGATGAAGAAGAAAGAAAACCTAGGAGACTTTCCTATTCAGTAGCTGGCGATAATGAGACCCAAACCAAACAAGCCTGTAAAAAGCAATATTCCACTCTGTGTTCCCAAAGCAAGGGATAAACATGCCTTGCTTAACTACATATCCCCATGTGCACCAAAGAAAGAGTCATCTGGATTGAGCATCTAGAAAAGTCTGCCAAAAAAAATTTAGTCATAAGAAATTTTCTTTAAAACACTTACTCATTTAAATTAGCACTGCATTTGAGAAGGAAAGGTGAGAATGTCCATTTGCTTCTCCAGAACTCATGTCTACAACAGAACAAACCAGGGATCTAGAGATTCTTCTACCTCATCTTCTACCTCATCTTCTCCCTTCTCCATCCTCTGCTGGCAGACTTCCAGCCAGAGACTGGAACTTTCTCTTCTTTTATCACGTTTTTGAATGCCTATTATGTTCCAGGCAAGATGGCTGACTATAAGAAGATGTAAAATAATCTCAACCTCTATGTTCATCGTCCTACACATTCATTTAGATTGTGTTTCAGCTCCAGAATTGAACGACACAATTATTTGCATTAGGAAACAACTCCAAAGTGCCTTGACACCTTAAATGGAAGAAAGATAGTGAGTACTTCCATGTTGGAGAGGACAGTTTTTCAGAACAAAAATGACCACACTGTTCTCCCTGGTTGAAATAGCTATTCATCAGGAATGCAACCAAGATTACCAATGAGACTGTGTGTATCCCAAAAGCAGGGGACATCTGGATTCTGCCAGTGTTTTCACATCTGCCAATGGTATAAGGTCTCCTTCCCATGGTTACGTAACACTTCTTTACTCATATCATGATAGCATTGTGCAGGACTTTTACACACATTAGTCATGGCAGTCTCCTCCAAAACTATTAGCACTTCCTTATAACTGTTTCCATTTCTGATATCAGGAAACTAGAAACAAGTGACTTAACTTTAGTAATCGCATCAGACTCTAAACGGCAACTTTCTGGTGGATTTTATGATTTTTCTCTTCATCGTGGGAAAGGCAGATTTGTATCAGAGGTAAATAAATTTTAGACATAGGTCATGTGTGCTTGAGTACATAGATAGCACTTCATTTGGGTAGTTTTTTTTCCAATGTTGCAATAGGGCATAAAGATTTTTCTCTGTTCATGTTTCTTTCTAGAATATTTCAGCTGGAGGGAGGGCTAGAGAGATGGCACAGTCAACAAAGGGCTTGCTGCAAAAACATGAGTTTCTGATCCACAGCACACATGGAAAAAGCTGTGTGTGGTGCTAAGTGCTCCTTTTCCCAGGATAGGGAAACAGAAACAAGAGGATCCCTGGGGCTCACTAGCCAGTCCATCTAGATAACAGTGAGCTCTAGGTTCAGGGAGAGACCCTGCCTCAAAACGTAACCATTTCTAAAATAAGATGAGCTTAATTACTGGATAAAACAAATTGTAATAAAAATGTTCTTGAAATAATAAAAGGGCAAATGTGTTCATTCTGGTTCTGATATCATTTAAACTCATAATTATTGTTGAAATATTAATTATAGATTATATGTTCTTTTGATGTGAAAAGTCTAAAATTCAATATGGATTTGCTACTTACAACATCTCCCAATTTAATATTATTCCAAATTTTTACTTCTTGTATGCATCTAAGCATTACAGACTACCGAAACTCTGGTTAGAAAGTAGATGAACTGTTAAGACATTTGTACAGGTAGGAAAGAGAAGAATACAGTGAACAAGACAACAGGTTCAAAGGTACAGAGAGGTTTACAGATGAAACACCTAGATAATTTCAAGAAAGTAAGCAAAGTAGAGGATCTGTTTAAAAATCAAATTGAGGTTTACAAATATAAACAGAGCATTTTGAAAAAAACTGGGCAAAATTCACTTATAATAGATTACTTATGGTTTTAATTTAGATCAGTGTGTTTTAAATTATCTTGTTTACAGGGTGGAGAATTCTTAATATAATAAATCAGAATAGCAAATGTAATGACTTCTGGCCTTGCCAAGGGGAAATTTTATACTGCTAGGTTTCAGGTTAGGTAGGGCCTTGTTTCTCTCCAAAACAATCCACATGCACAAGGCTTAATTAAGCCCAGTGAAAATGATATCTACCTGGGTTAAACTTTGGGCATTTAGATAAGGAGTTCTGAGACTACCAATGTGCTTGCTCACACCCAAACTGCATCTACTGTGCAATCAACAGTTACCTCACTTTTGCGTTATTAGTCTCCAAGTTCACTAGGTTCACCAGTTAGTTAGCTTTGTAAGTCAACATTTAGCTGTTTGAAGTATCCCAGAATTTCATCCGATTTTTGTTGTTGTATGATTAATCCTTTTTGTGGAAGAACTCAGAGCCAAGGATATATCACAAAGTCTCTTTGTGGTGACAGTTAAGAATTACATCAGCCCTTAATTTTTACTTATTAGTAAAGCCAGAGTAGATAGATGGGAAGGAGACATAACCTTCTGATCTCTGTGTTGTAAGTTTTGGAGAACAGTCAGACTGGTAGCCATAGACATTGGAAACACTGGATGTTTGACAGAGGTGCAGGATCTAGTGACATTGATTTAAGTGAACCTTGTGATACAGCAATTTTCGTGAACATTGTTAGAATTTGGTTCAGCCTACCCTTGAGTATTCTTATTCATATCTTAAATATTACCTTATTTAGCACTTTCATTGCTCAAAACATGTCATCATTGATTAAACTCCACATTATACTATATTTCATGCATGGGACATAATTTTTAATCTATAATCTTATTTTAAAAAAAAACTGTGTCCAAAGTACATCCAGGTACTACATCAAAGCATACCTAAGCATACAATAAAACAGTCATTTGCCAGCCATCTTCCTGAGGTTAGCTAGGCTTATAGATTTAATAACAGCTGCTACAGACCAAAGATTCCCATCCATTCTCATTTTGTAAGACACTGTTGTGACAGGATCTTGGTACTACATGGTCAAATTCAGCTGTGTCCTAAACAAAAAAACAGAGATTCAGATCATTGCCATCAACACTCAAAGGGTCCCCAGCAAGCCTTAGTAGAATGTCAAAATCCAGTGATCATGTACTAAGAGAATAAGATAAGTTATCTTCTCATTGGTGCGATAGCTCCTTAGGCTCCTCTGGTACAGTAGCAGCATCTAAACCATTGCCGTTTAGTGATATGAACAAAGCAAAATGCTATGAAATGCATGATGCCTTTCCAGGTTCTAGGCACTTATGCAATTTGCAGAGTAAGCCCCGCCTTACCCCAGCCCCCTGCACTCACTAATTATTCATCAAAATTATTCCCAATCTGACTTCTCATTTCCATAACCTACATTCCTCTTCACCTTTCTACCTCTCTGCTCCAGTTTTCAATTTTTTTTCCTTCCTTCCTCTCTAATGCAAAAGTACATTATGTCCCTAGATAGCTCATTTTATATATTCAGGTTAATATTATTAGACTAAAACATTTCTCTCTCCCACCATTGATCCCTGAAGCGATTCTGAAGTTCCAAGTGATTTAAAGCAGAACTTCTATCAAATTCTAAGGCACAGACCCCTCTGATATAATACGTGTGTGGATTTCACTTTGGAGCCTATTCACACTATTGATCTTAGAGGATAGGAATACCCCTGTTACATTTTATTACGGTATCAAAGAGTACACAACTAGAAAATAAATCTCTTGTATTACATGTATATTGAAGTAAGTACTTAAGGACAATAATATCTCTAGGTAGGCACTCCTATTCTCAGGTGGAAGTCGGAAGCTTGTCATCAACTGTGGGTTCATGAGTAACTTACTCAACTTCCCAAAAGCCTCTATAAGGTAGGAATAAGGAGGAAGCTACACTAGCCTCCTGGGAAAGGAAATGAGATCATACCATAGTCCCTTTAAATGAGACTCATGAAATTAGTCATGTTATCATTGTTAATTACCACTGTAATCGCTAACAATAATGGGCTGGACAGATGGTTTAATGGCTAAGAACATGTTCTGCCATTGCAGAAGACCTGGGTTTGATCTCCAGCATCCACACCGAGCAGCCCATAACCAATTCCAACCTCAGGTAACCCCATGCCTTTGGCCTTCACAGGTACCAGCACTCATATGTACATAGCACACACACACACACACACATGCTATTTAAAAATAATAAAGTAAATCTTTAAAGCATAAAAATAAATTAAAACTAAACCTAACAATAAACATTATCTTCAACTGAGTTTCTAACGGTCTCATGGATGTCCTAAGTATACACTGGAAAGAATGACCAGAAGTGAGTACTATGGCCAGAAACAGGAAGGCGGTCTCCTACTCATTATCTCAAATCAAGATCAAGTAGGAAATACAAGTTATATACTAAACTCTTTGCCTTCCATTGCTAATTGGACTCTGGTTTAATTGATGAGTCTCCTAAGCCCGTTTTAAATATTCCACTTTATCCTCCTGGTATTTATTCAACAGAAAGACTGAGTCACTTGCCTCATCTTTAGAGACCTTCAGTTTCCCTCCTTTGAATTTTGCTAATTGCACCCCTGCACATTGCACCCCTTCACTGTCATTAGAAAGTTCCCAGTTATCATCTTACCTGTCAGTTTTTAGATGTTAGAACCTATCAGATTCACACGTGATTGTTTAATGAAGCTATTTTTAAAGTGATGCCATGTTCTGTCAAGGAACTCAGTCTCTCAGTCTCTCTCACCTTTATAAGCTATTCTTGGGGTTCAGTCTAATCCTTCCTGAGGAGGGGGCAGGTGAAGAGATGACAGTGCACGTTTGTGGCTCCCTCATTTCCCTCCATGAACATCTCTTAAAGAGAAACTTCTCCTTGCTTACTACTTATGAGGTCGCACAAAATAAGAAAGGCTGGGCAAAGGTTGCACATCACCCCTTTCTGTCAGTCTTTCTTGCCTATTTTTGAAAGCATGCACATGATCCTCTAGATCAGGGGAGTTATGTAAAAACCTATACTCCAAGCTAAATCAGAAGATAATATAGGGATTCTCATTTACCTTTAAAAACATAATTAATTTGTGTCGATGAAAAGAGCAAATGAGCACCCAAACTTCCATTGTCAAGTAGACAACACAGAATGCAGGAGACAGGTAGTATCAAGATGAATACGGACCATTTCACAGTATCCTTCAACAAGGAAGTGATTCAGTGCTATTCAGGTCATGGTAAAATGATTCTAAATACAACTTGAAGATCGCGCTGGCAGGAGATGAAACAATTTCAGTGTACTAGCAAATACATGTTTGAGCGGTGCTTTGTATGCACTGCTATGTAAACTTTATTACTCATCATTTTTAGACTTGCTACGTATTTACTGACTTTTGCTAATTATGTTTTCAGTAACTTGGTATGTACCATATATTGAAATAAAAAATCAACCTTAGCCAAAAGTCAAACCATTTGATCAACAATGGGGATATAGGTTGGAGTGAGTCTTTGCCAGCGTCTAGAACAGTTCTCAACAGCGTGTCTATGAAAGTACTAATTAAATGAGTGAACAGATTCAACTGATCCAAGTCCAACCTCTATCTTGAATCACTCCCTGAAATGGATCGATATATTCTACTTTGTATAAGACTCTTCCAACTGAATCCCCAGTAGAAATCTGGAACCAAATCATGTTTAAACACATGAATCCTTTTCCTAGCCTCATCATTCTGTTTCCTGTTTGATTGGTACTAATATCCATCACCCAAAAAGAAATATGACCATTCTTTACCTATCCCTTCCTGTCTGAATTCACCAGGAAATCTTGTTTATTCAACTTCAAAAACTATGCTTAACCTGTTCTTTCCCTTTATCCACATCCCCATTCAGTTACTATTTTCTTCCTCTTGCAGGACTATAGTGGTCTTCTAACAGTAAGCAACTTTATACATCTCTAACCCATTCTAAAAGCACAGCAAAACCTAATCTCTGGCCCCCAGTGGAGGAGCTAGAGAAAGTACCCAAGGAGCTAAAGGGAACTGCAACCCCATAAGTGGAACATTATTATGAACTAACCAGTACCCCAGAGCTCTTGACTCTAGCTGCATTTGTATCAAAAGATGGTCTAGTCGGCCATCACTGGAAAGAGAGGCCCATTGGACTTGCCAACTTTATATGCCCCAGTACAGGGGAATGCCAGGGCCAAGGGGTGGGGGTGGGTGGGTGGGGGACTGGGTGGGGAGTGTACTGGGGACTTTTTGGATAGCACTGGAAATGTAATTGAGGAAAATACCTAATTAAAAAAAAAAAGAAATTGAAAAAAAAAAAAAAAAACCTAATCTCTGTCACTGTTTGCTTGGAACCCATCAGTGACCTTATATAAGATAGTGTCTTAGTCAGGGTTTCTTTTCCTGCACAAAACATCAGGACCAAGAAGAAGGTTGGGGGGTTGGGGAGAGAAGGGTTTATTCAGCTTACACTTCCACATTGCTGTTGATCACCAAAGGAAGTCAGAACTGGAACTCAAGAAGGTCAGGAAGCAGGAACTGATGCAGAGGCGGTGGAGGGGTGTTACTTAAAGGCTTGCTTCCCCTGGCTTGCTCAGCTTATTTTCTTATAGAACCCAAGACTACAAGCCCAGGGATGGTACCACCCACAAGGGGCCCTTGGTCACTAATTGAGAAAATGCCTCAGAGCTGGATCTCAAGGGAGGCTCCTTTCTCTGTGGTAACTCTAGCTTGTGCCAAGCTGACAAACAAAACCAGCCAGTCATGTAAGATAGGGCCATGCTACTGTCACCAAGCTAAAATGTCAGTCAATTCAGACAGTGTTAATCTTTCACCAAAGCCAGAACTCCAAGGCAGCTTCTTATCATCAATCCAGATTGGGCCAGTTTCATAGTTCTAACTCTGGGTAGCATTGCTCAAAGGTTCTGTACTGAACACTGTGTGGCACTCCTCCTAAGGCACCTGTAAGACTGTACTCCACAAAGATGTTGCACTTAGGAAGAAATATGCTAAGTCACTGATTGTAACCAATAGATTGCAAGTAGAAATGTGTTCTATAAAGACAGCATATTCCAATCTTAGTACCTATATGCTGTTTTACACAGGTAAAACATCTTTGTAGATGTGAGTAAAGATTTTGAGATGGAGGCTGTAGTGTATTATCCAACAGGACCAATGTTATATAAAGATCTTCATGAGGAAACATGGAGGTGACAGTAGATGAAGAGAGAGGAGAAGAGAGGGAGAAAATCAAAAAGAGAAGAGAGAGAGAGAGAGAGAGAGAGATCTTACATCTCTCTCCCTCCACTCTCCTCCCTCATATCCATTCCAGAAACATCTGGCTTCTAATGTCTCTCCCTTTGTACTCTCATGTTCTCTGCTATAGCTGAAGCTCTAATATCTTATTCTATTACAATAAACTCCCTCCACCCCTCTTGTCCTTTTGCCTTCCTCCCCTCCCCTCCCCTCCTCTCCCCTCCCCTCTCCTCTCCTCTCTCTCCTCTCCTCTCCTCTTCTCTCCTTCCCTCCTCCCTCCTCCCCTCCTGCCCTCTTGTACTCCTCCTCTCCTCCCTTTTTTCTCTCCTTAAATCTCATAGTCTACCACTATTATTTCTCCTAAACATACCATTAGGCAAGTTAATTTATCCAAGTCATTATTGGAGGTAATGTCTATTGTCAGCTAAGTTCTTCAGATTGGGCAATTGCATGAGCTAGTTTTGCAAGGTTCTCTTTTTGTCATCCCTTGCTACCAAGGTGGCATCTACCATTGCCACCAAGTCACATCATATTTAATATAAAGCAAAAGCAGTTGTTGACATGTATATGTAATATCAAATAAGTTACCTACCAATATGATTGACAAACTTAAGCCCAAGAGATTTCTCTGTGTAGAAGTTCTAGTTACCTCTTCTCTCTATTACTTCTATCCTTTAATACTACACTCTAATTTGGACAATTTAGGATACATTTCCTCATATTGCTCTCATGAACTAAATAGGCTAAGCATTCAGACTACACTGCCTGATATCCAAGGCATGCTGTTTCTATATACTTACATTGTAACCTTAGGCAATTAACATATTTACATGTCCATGTTCTAATTTTTAAAAAGCAGATAATAATAAGCTTAATTCATAGAGTATTGTGAATATTAGGTGAAAAAATGTCTGTGACACAATCATACACTGAATGTCACTAGGTAATGCTTAATTTCATTGGTTAATATTTCTCTATTCTGAGAGATCTGAAAGTGATTTCTGTCTTCCTTCCCCACTCCCCTGGTATGTCTTTGTAAAATCTTCCTTATCTTCTAGTGCTCAGTTCAAAAGCTACTATTATCATATGAAAATGTTGCACTAAACTCATAAATTATCAACAATCCTCAAATTCACATGTTGATGGTATTCGGAGGTGGGAGCTTTGGGATATAATTTGGATTACATTAAAGGTCCAGGTTCTGCCTCCCAGCCCCATGCTCCCAGAAATAAGACTCAGACTCAAAATATATTTTCAAATACTGGATAAAGCTTGTAATGCTTGTTTTAAATGCTCTTCATGAGACTTAACCAGAGATCAAAATCTATGATGGGCATTTCTGAGACATCTTTTGTCCATGCAATTAATCTGAGTCTCTTCACCTTAGCCTCAGGCAGACTCTTCAGACAAGGGTGAAAAGTAGCCACATTCTTCACCAAAATACCCCCAAACAGTCTCTAGATCACATATTGAAATTCTCTACTGAAACCTCGTGGGTCAGGTCCACACAATTCAAATCACTCAGTAGCAAAGTCTTCCCTATTCCTACTAGGATAGCCCATTAAGCCCCATTGAAAGCATTCCACTACTCTCCAAATCCACATTCTTCCAGACAAAATCATGGTCCAGCCTATCACAGCAATACCCCACTCCTGGTAACAACTTCTGTCTTAGGATTTTACTGCTGTGAACGGATACCATGACCAAGGCAACTCTTATAAGGACAACATTTCATTAGGGCTGGCTTACAGGTTCAGAGATCCAGTCTATTATCAAGGCAGGAACATGGCAGCATCCTGGCAGGCATGGTACATGGCTGTTATAGCAGTGAAGTAGAGTCAGGGTCCAGGAAAGGGGAGCAAAACCTGGAACACCATTCAGAAAAAAAAAATCTCATGAGAGTAAATCCCAGTACACACTCCCTACCTACTAGTGGAGGAAGAGTAGAATATGGTAGAGTAAACTCCAAATGTCAAAACAAGATTTAATGGTGTATACCCTACAGTACTTCATTTACTGGCTGGGTAATCTTTTGGGGGATCCATTTTCCCCTCCTCTGAGAAAGAAAAAGAGAGGAGCAAAGGAGGGAGGGAAGGAAAGAAAGAGGGAAGGAGAAAGGTGGGGGGAAGAAGGAATGATGCCCTTTTTTAAAAAAATCACAAAAATTACCCAATACAATTCTTCCATGGACTATCAGTTTACCTAGATGATTAAAAATTTCCAAAACTCAGATTATGTATCTGGGACTTGTGCATTATGATCCCTTTAAATATATAAATATGAGCATAGCCCTCTTTAATAATAATCTGCACTGCCTACTTACAACAAAACTCAGACGTCTTGCCTAAATTGTGTGGAAGGAAGTAGTCTCTGTTCATCTGCAGTTGAGCAGAAAACTGTAGGAAGCTAAGATAAAGGCTTGCAAAGACCAGGCAGGTTATGAACCCCAAGAAATGCCATGAATCTGGCTGGAACTGCATACTCTAGCAGGATGACTTTTTTTTCCAAAAGAGGACCCCCAAGAGAGAAATTAGGCTTGATTTCAACATAAAAACTATGATTTGCTTGAAACCTCTTCGTTTTGAAATGTTGGAAATGATTCAAATATTTAAACACTTGTTTGGGCTACATAAAACCTATGTGCTGGCTCAAGTCCTGCCCAAACTAAACATGCTTGTCCCTTCCATTTTTACCTTAATCCTTCGAGGAATTCATGCCTGCTGAAAGAGGATAAAGATACCCTGGAAATGCCTCTGAACGGTAGACATTCATGCAACTTAAAGTTGGAAGAGTGAAGACTTTGGGAGTACCCCACATACTCAGAATGTTATTTGATTCTGCCTCTTCATACATCACGCTTGGGACAAAGGTCAAAAGTAACACAGCCCTTGTCCATTAAGAGCTCTTGGCAAAGTCTTGGTTAGCTTTCAGAAGACACTAACTTAGAAACCACACCAAGACCCTGGGTAAAGTTTTCTTTCCAAATGGGCAGATAACCTTCAACCTTTGCTTTCCTAGCATGACTCACCACTCTTACATTTGTGTGGTTTATTCCACAAAATTGATTCTTCATCCATATGAATTCCTTGTCTGCTTAGAGCAAAAAGGGGGTTGGCGAGAGTGGAGAAATAAATATAAGGTAAGGAATAAAGAATGTAATAAAATAAATAAGTTGGTAAAGTATTTTAGAAACTGGTAAGGAAATTAGAGCAGTGTGGAAAAGCACACCCTTTGAAGGTTGGCAGGTCTGCCATTAATTGAGTGGTCATGAGGTACCTCTGAGATGGTGACATTTGGATGGAGACTGAAGCATATCAAGAAATGGCACATAAAGTTCTAGGAGATCTCAAAGCAGAACCTTCTGGTGGAAGCAGTGTGGATCATTTGAGGAAAATGGAGGATACTAGTGATACTAAAATCTGTGAATGAGAAGATCCAAGCAACCGAGGGGAAGAGAGAATGAAGAACAGGAGGCCTGGTGAGGTTGGAGGTAGCTGAATGCAGTATAAAGCCAGTAAGGAGCTATAAAAGGGGGACGGGAATGCTAGAATTGAAAATTCGGAGTGGTTCTTTAGGCCATTCTATGAGGAACAGAATGAGAGCCACAGGAGTAGAATTAGACCCTGTTTCAGATTGTACCAGACCCTGGGCAGTGGACAAGGAAACATCATGACCCAGACAAAGTAGCACTAGAATGGCTGGACAGGAGGAGAACATTTCAGCATTCAGTATATGGGGGAGAAGATGCCAATGAAAAGCTGATGTGCGTATCTCTTTTTTAAAGTAGGAGACAGATGTAAGCAAGGGAAGGAACAAACAAAGAGAAGGAAGAGGGGGATTTGCATGGCTGAAATTTGTTAAGATGGAAAACTGAAGTGTCTGTCAGAGAGAAAGAGACCTGGATAGGGAGAAGAAGGAAGAAGAAAGGAGAGGAAATGGTGGGTAGGAGATATGGATAGAGGGGGAAGGAGGGAGGGAGAGGAATACTAGTGAGAGGAGAATAGTACTAGTGAGAAGTTAGTAGTACTAGTGAGAAGTTAGTAGTACTAGTGAGAAGTTAGTAGTACTAGTGAGAGGTGAGTAGTTACTTTACTAGACTATAGTTCCATTCTCTCATGTTTATTTGAACATGAAAAATAAAAATCTCTCCATGAATATATCACAAAATAAACATGAAAAAACCCTTGTGAAAGTATGTTGCTTCCAGAAATTCCAAACACAATGTCCAGGTCCAGCAATACCTGCTATACTCAGATAGTTATGTCCTAAGGTCCCAAGTGAACCGATAGAAATATGGATAGCAATAAAACCATATGTACAATGTTTCCCTCTACTTAGGTCATGTAATTCCTTTTGCATTGGATGTAAGCATGTGACCAGAGTTGTTCCAGTTTGATAAATGAGATTAACCAGCTGGAGTTTTGTTTTTCTGCCTTTACACATACACGAATACTATAGCCCATAGCAAGCACATCATAGGTTTTTGATTCCCTATTGCTGAGGCCTTTCACACTCCTCTTTATACATCTAAGTATACATCATGACTTTAGTGTCTGGTAGCCATTATTCAGTAAATTAGGGTCACTTAGAAACAAGTGTCAAGATAGTAGGCATACAATCTGTCTGATACTCGAGATAACTAGTAAGTGACTAACAAGAGGTAATGGGTATAGTTAGGATAAGCCAGATAAAAATCTGTTCTCATCACACTGGTGGTGGAACAGAGTTCACATCATCCTGCTCAAAATGGCGGATAATTTAGAGTTGGTGCATATTTTGTCTTTAAAATTTTTCATGGAGTCTTTTCACAAGGGGGTTGGCTTCAGGAAACTGAACCACAGAATACAAACTAGATAAGGGCTGCTGTATTCATCGCTTCAGTTAAGAAATGGGCAAATGGTGAGCGTGGCTGAAAGAAACAGAACAAGAGCCAACAGGCATATGAATGCAGTTGCCGGATCAGATACAAAACTGTCCTTTGGTATTTCTTAATGAGTAACTCAGAAGTCGTTTACTTATGCACTGACACTGCTGTTAAACATCAGTGTTTAATGACATCTAGGTTGCAAGGAATTGATGGGGTTTTCCCATTTACTAAAGGAAAACATAAACTCACAAATGAAGACTTTTAATTGATACAGAAAAGCAAATCCAAAAAGGTACATTTCTTTAAATACGTCAACAGTCCTTGGCTCATCCCATTGAACAAATTTTCATATAAAACTAAAAGCATGCTGGCCCCCATTAGCCTTATTCCTAAACTGGGTAAACATTTTCTTAATAGAAATGCCTGTGGCCATAAATAATCTCCAAAGATTATTCATGAATACACAGATGTGCATCTACACACAGAAATAATGGTGGCTTGGTATGGCCTGTCCATTCCGCTCACATAGATGAGGCACAGAAAAGAGTAAAAATTGTTTACAGGATTTTTTTTCCATTATTTTATTTATTTATTCACTTTACATCCCAATCACAATCCCCCCCTCCTCCCAGTCCCCACACACATACAGCCCCTCCACCCATCCCTCTCTTCTCCTCTGAGAAGGAGGGGGATACTAACCCCTCTGGCACATCAACTCACTGCATTACTAGACACATCCTCTCCCACTGAGGCCAGGCATCAGGTATTAACTTGGGTATAGAGCTGTACCCGTCCGTTCAGAATCTACTTCTGCCGGAGAAGTGCCTCCCATGCAGAAACTTGTGTAAGGAATGTAGAATTTCGCAAAGCCCTGTGCTGTCCCCTCTCAAGTACAGGGTCTTCCAAAGCAAGGCCAAGGAACCTATCTTTTGGAGTATCCGCAGTACTTGTCAGTAAGATCAAATTCCTCTCCTTTCAAAGTCCCCATTGTACTGGTTGTCTTCTTACCACTATGACCAAATGCCTGACAAAAGGCATCCTGGAGAAGGCAGGGCTTCTTCTGGCCAACAGTTCAGAGAAATGGATTCTGCCACATCGGGAAAGGTGTGGAGGTAGGGGCGGCCAGGTCCGTGGCACTGAACAGGAAGCAGAGAAACAGAAATACCTGTGTGTTCTTGTGGCTTTGTCTGTTTTCTCCTTTTCATTCAGGCTGCAACTCCAGTCCATAGGTCTTCCCGGCTTGGGGTACACTCTCATACACACCCCTAAAGTTGTACCTTAAGTGCTTCTAAATATTGTCAAGTTGGCAATGGAGAATAGACATCACGTGCATAATCTGTTAGTGCTCTTTACGTAGTAAGGACATTTTGATGGCCTTCTCTTTCCTTTAGATAACTCTTCTCCCATGAAGCAGTTATGATAATCATCCCAATTTTTACAAACATATCTCACTATTAATTGAGCTAGTTAAGGAATTAAATAATGGGCCAGAGACATAGTTCAGCAGTTAAGAACATGTTCTCCTCTTGCAAAGTACCTGGGTTCAACTCCCAACACCTACAAGGTGGCTCACAACCATCTGTGACCCCAGATCTATCAGGTATGCACATGGTGTGCAAACATACAATGAGACAAAATATTCACGTACATAGAGTAAAATACGTAAACTTTAAATTTTTTAATGAAATGTTAAACATCATAGATAAGACAACGTAATTTTATGATTTTTGTCAACTTTCATGATTGTTCTCAGAGTCCTTAGGAAATCTTACAGTAGTTTAAACAGAAAACATTGGAGCTAGAGCCGGGTATACCTTTAATCAAAGCACTTGTGAAACAAAGGCAGGTGAATCTCTGTGAGTTCAAGGCCAGTGAGTTCCAAGAACACCAGTGCTCTGTAAAGACATTTGGTCTCAAAAAATTAATAATAATCAAATTTTAAATGATAATTAAAAATATTTTGGCCTGGAGAAATGGCTTAGTGGTTAAGAACCCTGGCACCTCTTAAGTTTGAGTCCCAGGACCCACAAAGCAGTTGACAGTCATTTATAACTCCAGTTCCAGGGAATCCAACACCCTCTTCTGGCCTCTATGAGTACTGCAAGCATGTAGTACACAGACATACTTGTGAGCAAAACACCTATACACATAAAACAATAATAAAATAATTTTCAGTATATTATTTTCTTCCCTGAAAATCAGGTTTGATATTGAGGGCTTATGAAAATATTTTGGCACTTAACATACAGCCATGGATATCTAAAAACTGTCATCCAGCATTGGCTACTAATTGTACAGAAGTATTTCAAATATGCAGTGGTAGAGCCTCAGCAAAGGTGTTTCCAAAGATGTTACCCTTACCTGAGGAGGGAAGACTGTACAGCTAGGATTACAGCCTAAATACGGTTAAAATGTTTAATGATGGTAGGGTATAAAATATCTTCCCAGTAGATTGCACAAAGGCAAAGAATGAGTCGCCAGTGTGTTTAACTGCTGAGCCATCTCTCCAAACCCAGGTTCAATAACATCTTAATTGAATATTTACTTCTTTTTCTAAGTTACTACTTTCAGATATAATAAACCAAGGAGTGAAGTTTGCACTCTCTATTAGTATTCTTTCCTTTTAATATCCACATAGAATATTTTCCTGTTCATATGTAGTCAACTGGTGCTTTGCTTGGTCAAAACTACATTCTCTGACCATTGAAGATCAAAGACATATCCATTATCTTAATCTAGGGTCTAAGTTTTTGTTACTATTGTTTCAAATTGTCATTCAATTTTCATTTCAACTATGAAGCTGGATGACTTCACAGCGATAACTATGAGATAAGTAATCAGTCATTGTCGAGCATATACATGCCTTTTGCATAGCAACAAATCTTATGCACAGAAAAGAGTAAAAATGGTTTCCAGGATTTTTTCCATTATTTTATTTATTCACTGTACATCCCAATCACAATCCCCCCCACCTCCCAGTCCCCACACACATACAGCCCCTCTACCCATCCCTCTCTTCTCCTCTGAGAAGGAGGGGGATACTAACCTCTCTGGCACATCAACTCACTGCAGTACTAGACACATCCTCTCCCACTGAGGCCAGACAAGGCAGCCTAGTTAACAGAACAGGATCCACAGGCAGCCAACAGAATCAGGGATCACCCTGCTCCAGTTGTTGGGGGACCTGAATAAAGACCAAGCTTCCTGTCTGCTACATATGAGCAAGGAGGCCTAGGTCCAGCCCATGCTTTCTCTTTGGTTGGTGATTCAGGCTCTGGGAGGCCCCAAGAGCCCAGTTTAGTTGACTCTATTGATCTTCTTGTTGAGTCTCTATCCCTTCCAGTTTCCTCAATTCTTCCGCCAAGTATTCCGCAAGATTCTCCAAGCTCCGTTTAATATTTGGCTGTGTTTCCAGGATTTAATATACTTCTTACAGCCCGAGTTAGAAAGGATGAGCTAGATTCATTCCTCTGTTTTAAAATGATTCCTCCATCTTTATGGCCATTGGCAAACCTTTGGTCTTCAACAGCAGAGTATAATTGTTGCAGTTTGGGTATAGATTACTATGCTGCCTTTGCTTCATACAGCTCTG
Source organism: Mus caroli (assembly GCF_978045245.1). Taxonomy (NCBI): domain Eukaryota; kingdom Metazoa; phylum Chordata; class Mammalia; order Rodentia; family Muridae; genus Mus; species Mus caroli. The sequence continues at coordinate 99,240,523 of NW_028227264.1, read as the reverse complement.
GGTCCCGGGGCTTCTTTTTTAGTCCTTGGTTCTTCATGGACCACATAAAAGTAACCATAACTCATAGTGACTTATAGGCTCACTGAAGAAATTAAGATTCAATTCAGAAAAAAACATGAAATATGATCTTCAAAACAGAGTAAGCCCCCCAAAATGTAAGGTATTACTATTAAGGTGGCAATTATCATATTACAGCAACATAACACACAAGGTGTTATACACATAGTAACAAAAGTGTGTAACATACACTACAGAGGCACAGTACTCACATATATAATATATACCAGGCTATGGTACATATGCATTTATTTAAGTTCATGCATGCACGTATGCATGCACTCATGCGTGGACACACAAACACATACACACAACACACATTTCTGTTCCTCAGAATCTGCAAGGAAATAATTCTAGTTCATTCCCCTTAGGCTATCAAAATTTGAAGCTCTTTAAATTCCTTATTTAAAATAATATGCTATTTGTATACAACCTACCCACATATTCCAATATACTTTACTGCATCATTTCTAATGCCTAATACAACACAAATGCTACATAAAAGTTATTACCACCTAGGGAATGATCACAAAACGTGTTTGTACATATTTAATAAACACACGGTTGTTTTTACAAATAATTTTGCTCTTTAGCTGGTTGAATCTAAGGCTATAAAACTCACAGGTAAATAGGGTAGATAGTATTATGTGTATATCATGTTATATGCATTTTATTTGTAAATAATATATTCCTAAATATAGCATATGTTATTGTCATGTATGTAATTATACTGATGTGACTATTACTATAACCCCCTTCTTTCTGTCCTTACACATACAGAAATATGGCATCAAAAGGGCTACTTGACAACTTAAATTCCCCTTCATTGCTACATTCCCAAAGTTAAAGTGATAATAATTAACTTTCAGATATTTTCAGTCTTTCAACCAGTAGCTCTAGACAGCACACACCCTCATGCAATAAATTTGATTGGAAACTGCATCATAAAAGATGATGCAAGCCACTTTTTTTCTTCCTGATAGTTGAGAGTTTCTAACTGCCTGAAAATGGGTGTCAGGTTCTGCCCTTCACTGAGTGTGTCTTCCATTCGTTTATTTCAGAATGCAGTTTAAGATGTTAATGTCTGCAACCATATAAATAAAAACCTGAGTCCCTAGCCTCACAGGTAGGTACACCTACAAGGAAGCTTCTAGTTTGTTGCCTTTGTAGTTCTCTCCTGTTGAGTATATGTGTTTGCAAGCAAGTACACCATTTTTGAAACACTTTTAAAAAAAAAGCAAACAAACAAACAAAATCCATTTATTATTCACTTATGTTAGTTTGATCACTACCTTCTGGGACTTAAACCCCTTCACCTAGAGTTTAATGAACACTCCCTACAAAGGAAAGAATAACCATACTACAGAGAAGTTAGCTTATTTTTAAAATGTCATCCTCTTTGTAATGCAGATCTATATATGGACCTCTCTGGGAAAATACAAAGATAATAAGCAAACGAAGGTCAGCATAGTGAATGGGGCGAGTTTTCTCTTCTGGGTACTAGCCAACTGAAAACACTTCCGTCTGCTTTACAGCACCAGAGGAAGCTTTCTCATCTTCTGCACAAGAAGGACGACTAGTGGTCAAAGGGCGCGTTCTCCGTTCGAAGTTAAGAGCCTGCACCCCGCAGAACTGCAGTGCAATCGGCTTTTCTGGCCCTTAGTTTCCATGTATCACTGAGGATAATGAGGCCAGGAAGAGGAGAAGGAAATCAATTACTCAAGGTTCTCTGGATATTTTGTGTCAGATCCAGGTCTTTTTCTGGTACTTATCCTCTTCGATTTAATTTTCTTTGGTTGCTAAGGTGCCAGGTAAGATAATTAGACCAAATTCCTTTGATAGAATTTAGAATTTGTTTTGTTTTTTGTTTTTTGGGGGTTTTTTTTGTGAAAGGACGAGTTTTAACCAGTGTGGAAACAAAAAGAGTAAGAACTTGAGAATAGCTTGGTTAAAGAATTCTAATGAAGATTTCTCTTTGTTTCTGACAGTGTCGTGACTCTCTGAAAAGATGTATAGTCTGTGTATATTCTGCCTTGCGCATGTGCTCTGAGACATCTCCAACGGAGTTATTGTTGAGCAGGTAAGTAGAAACTTAACCTAAACCTTAACCAAGTTCTCAGTCCTTCAATCTACACACACAATCATCTCATGAACCTCATAGCCAAAGACCTACATACCTTGGCTATAACTGAACGCTGTCACTAATGCCTGATTCTGGAAATAGATGTGTACCAGCAAGCCCTTGAGTTTTTGTTAAATTTAATAGTTTCTCTGAAAACTTGGAAGAGTTAATAGGCGATGTGTATATTTAGAAGGAATTGTTTAAAGATCCAAGCTGAAACAAAGATCTCTGCGGCTCAGCTAAGCATTGTCTTTTCATCTCTGAGTGATTCTTAAGTCTAACTTGAAACGACCCTGTGGGCAGAGGACTCCCACACAAGAGGGAAAAAAAAATCTTCCTTGAGGTGAGAATGCAAAAACATTACAGAGTGTCAAAGGAGAACTGAGAAACATCCCCTTGAACCAACTGAACTGAGTCATTAGCCAAGAACTGTTTGTGAATGAAGGGATTCTGGTATTTCTGATCTCCCACTCAACGACATCTCAAACTTCATTCTCTTCTTGTTCACAGCTTCCAAACACCGTCTCCACAGTAACCATACTCTCAAGGAAGAACAACACGTGCAAAAGTCTGAGACGATGACGTATTCACCGCTAACTCTAGTCTGGTTGGCTGCTTATTTTTGAGACGGAGTCTTGCTCTGCAGTCCAACTTAGCCTCCAGCTCAAGGTATGTCAGCCACCTGAGTGCCGGGATTACATATGTGTGTTACTACAACGGACTCTATGAATAACTGTGAAGAGTACAAAATTCCACAGGTTTCACCAGGCACAAGGAAAAGGAACCTCCTGGGAGAGATGACTGTATAAGGGAACACTCACAGTAGAAGATACTGGACTTGGTGCAACCTGTTCCATGCATGAAGCTTCTTGTATACTCATTTGAAAATATTCTTCTTCTATGAGAAGCAGCAAGCACTACCAACTCCCTGCCGTATAGCAATGGTACATTGCCTGTCCTACATGAAGTGCTGGTGGTAGCTAACTGTTAGGAGAATGGACTTAAGCACTTCTCAACATGAAGCGCATCCAGTGTGCCTTGAAGTATACTGGATGTTGGCAGCATCAGGAAAGCAAGGCCTAGAGTGCGGACCTGTAGTGCTAGTTACTCCAGAGGCTGAGGCAGGAGGATTACAAGTTGAACTTGTGAATCTGGGCTACCAGACAGTACAAAAGTGGCCTGGGAAATTAACAGGTTCCATTTCAAAATTTTTAAGTGGCGGGTTTATAATACAGTGGTAGAACACCTATACAGTACACACACAAGGCCATGGTTAAAGGAAGAAAGGAGGGGGGGAGGGGAGGAAATCATTCCAAAATACTCAGCAGTCCAAACTAAAGGGAGAATTTGAGTGCTCTGCTTGGCACACTTAGCACCTGTTTGGCCAACAGAATGGTTGATAACATTCTAGTTTGGATGGTAAACTATATAGTCCCCCTACTTATTAAGCAATTCGTGCATGTTAAGCATTATAGATGCAAGACATTCTCTATCCTTGAAGTGTTAACTTCTGTCCAGTGAAAACGTGTATGATGTATACACTTTGCATGTTAGAGATCAACACGTAATGTTTTCAAACTTTACCCGTGGCTTCTTAGCTGCAGACTGAGTCCGAATGCTTGTCAGAGTCTCCGGGGTGGGCCCATGATAAGCAGTCTTACAGGAAAAGTAGGAGCTAGCTAAGGGAAGAATGTTCCAACCCAAATGATGGGTGGTTGCCAAGGAAGACGAACAAAGGAGACCACAGCAGTCTAGGAGAACTGAAAGCATTTGATTTGTGGAGCCCCGCCATGAGCAGGCAGGGAGTGAGCTGGAGCTCTGGAGGATAACTGCTGCATCTTGAAGCCCTCACACTGATTGAAAGTCTGAACTGAATTCCCAGACTTGGAGCACTAGCCATGCATAAAACACAGCATTGCCTTGGTGACAGCAGGAGCATAAATGACAGAGGACAGGGACACAAGGAAATATAAGCAGAAGTTTTAGGGAGGGATGCACATTTAATCTCCCAGTTCAGTTTAGCATAAGCCTCTCTTTTCGATCACCTCCACACACCTCTTGAATTAAAGAATAACGTGCTCCCCGGGCCAAGCCCATGTCTTTCCCATTACCACCTGCTCCCGGGTGGGCTCACGGTATCCTTTTTCCCCTCACTCATCTGTTCCTTCCACTTCATGGACCACCAATGGCACGGGCATCAAAATGTCCAGCCAAGTTGTGTGCCAGGAAGCCTGCCACATGGGAGTTGGCACACAGCCTCAGGACTGCAACAGAATGCACAGCTAGGAGGCTGGCTTTCACAAGTGAAGCAGAGACAGCATTATTGTAGCCTATGCAGGATAAATAGCTAGATAGAAAATGGGTCTTGTTTTGCCCGTGCTTTCTAACAAGTAGATCTCCCTATTTTGGAGAAAGTCTAGCTTTGGCCTTTCCCATCATGTGATCCCTCTCCCTGTGTACTTTTCAGCATGGAAATGTATGAGGCACATCTGTAGGACCTTAGTATTGATCAGTAGATGTAGACAGCTATAAGACAGGAAGGACAGAACCCATGTGTCTGTAGACAAAGATGAACGCCATGTTGAAATGCATTTACCTGACACATAAAGGCCATTGGAATGCTCTACAGATGAGTTTACTACTGTTACTATACTAACTGGAGCTCTGGGTCAGTATAAGGAAGAAGAATTTGGAAAACTCTTAAATAAATATCCAGCAGATTCTAGTAAATTCTGTGGTTTCTTCTGGTTTCACTCATTACAGCCCAGTTTCCAGCAAAGAATTACTATGAGGAATCCTAGGGGATATTGAACACAGTATGAAGTGGGATTCTCTTGATCAGAATTAAAGGGAGAGAATTCATGTACGTGTTTCATGTGTGTGTGTGTGTGTGTGTGTGTGTGTGTGTGTGTGTGTGTGTGTTATAAGAAGGGTGTTTTTTTATTAGTTTATGTTATAGAAATGACTGATGGCCTCCCACATGCTGAAGATTCAGAGAATCCAGTGACTGCTCAGTCCACAGAGATGAATGGTTTGGCAATTCCAATCCTGTTCTGGAGTCTCAGAAGCTCCTTGCCCAGTTGCTGATACCGAATTGGTGTCGGAAGGTTTGATAGCAGCTGAAGTGATAGAGGCACTCAGAACAGCAAAGGAAACAGGCATGGGACACTGCTTCTCTCTAGGGTCTCCTCTGAGAGCAGGTCTTGCCTCCCCCAATGAATGCTCTCTGGAAACACTCTCACAGACACACTCATCTCATTCATTCTAAATCGCATTAACTCGACAAGAACAAACGTGGAGATAAAATGAGCATGAGTGTACTACAGACTGATTAGAGCATGTATCTTCAGCTATTATTCAAAGAATTACCATAATGCAGTATGTGGAAGACATCCATTAAAAATTATTATTATCTCTAAGAGACTACGAGGATAAGAGCTTATTCTCTTTGAATCATGCCCAATGAAGCCAGGATAGAAACTGGCAAGACAGCTTCATGAAGTGCATGGCTGGAGCATCCCAAGGCCCAGGGAGCTCCATCCTGGACAGAGCTCAGAGCTGTCACCAGGTCATATGCACACTGTGTTGAGGGACTCAGCCTAGCCTTTACTAAAATGTTATTTCTCATTGGAGGGATTCTGAGATGAAAGACACAATTCTCTTCTCCTTTCCATTTGGAATAGTCCTCCTTCAGTTCAGCTCTCTTTAGGCAGTAGAGGGAAGGCATCAAAAATATCTTTATAGTAAGTGGATATTAGCCAAAAAAAAAAAAAAATACAGAATACCCAAGATACAGTCCACAGAACTCAAAAAGGACAACAAGATGAAGTGCCCAAGTGAGGATGCCTTAGTCCCACTAGAGAGGGAGAAGAAAGCAATCACAAGTGGGGAGGGAGGGAGGACCTGGGAGGGAAAGTGATGGGGGTTGGGGTGAGGGGAGGGGAGGGAGAGGGGAACTTGATCTGTTATTGCTTGAGGGAAAAGGACTAAAGCCCTGAGGGCCAGCAGAAAGGAAACAGAAGTTGGGAGGGATCCTCCAAAATGCACCAGAGACCTGGGAGACTATCAGGATTCAAAAGGAGGGACCTTAGATGAAATGTGTGAGAGTAGGGAGAGGGAACTTATAGAGCCCACCTCCAGCAGGAAGACAGGGCATCAAATGGGGGGGGGGGTTGCCATCCCACAGTCAAAACTCTGACCCATAATTGTTCCTGTCTGAAAGAACTGCAGAGATGGAAATGGAGAGGAGCCTGAGGAAAAGAAGGTCCAGTGACAGGCTCAAAGTAGGATCCAGCTCAAGGGGAGATCTCAAGACCTGACACTATTACTGAGGCTATGGAGTGCTCACAAAAAGGGACCTAGCATGACCGCACTCTGGAAGACCCAGCAAGCATCTGAAAGACTCAGATGCAGAAATTTGCACCCAACCAATGGACAGATGCTGCTGACCCCTGTGGTTGAATTAGGAGAAAGCTGGAAGAAGCTGAAGAGGAGGGCAACCCTGAGGACCAGCAGTCGCAATTAACAAGGACCCCCAAGATCTCTTAAACACTGGACCACCAACCAGGCAGCAAACACCAGCTGATATGAGGCCCCCAACACATATACAGCAGAGGACTGCGGGGTCTGGGTTCAGTCAGAGAAAGATGCACCTAACCCTCACTCTGGAGGCCCCAGGGAGTTTAGAGGTCTGGTTGTGGGGGGGATGGGGTGGGGGTGGGGACATCCTCATGGAGACAGATGGGTGGGGAGGAGATATGGGATGTGGAACAGTCAGAAGGTGGATGGGGGCTAGGGGGATAAAATGTGGAATGTAAAGAAATAAAGAAAGGAAAAATAATTAAAAATAAATAAATAATAAATAAAATAAATTAAAAAAATAATAAAGAGCAATGTCCAGAAGACATGGTTTAAGGGGTACAGATTTTTCTGGGTCCTCTCTGGTTGTCGCAGCATCATCCCAATGGCTCCTGCTCCATCAAGGCAGGGCCCAGGTAGCATTTGCACAACCCAGCCTTTCTAGAACCGGTTCATACAGGCAGGCAGGCAAAGGCACTTTACATTGAAGGACTTCACTAAGGTAAAATGCCCCAGTCAGAGAATAGCACAGTACGCCCTAGACATAAATTTAGGGATACCCACCTCTACCTAAACTAACGGCACCTCCTATTGCACCTGTTCTTTGCTCCCGAGGTTCTGTTTCTTGCTTGTTTTCCAGCGTTAAAGATCAAGGGAACCATTAGAGAACATGCACACCAGCTCAATCAATAGAGAAAGGGAAAACTGAATGGGACTATATATCATATCCATGGCCGAATGAGCTTGCAAATGCTGTACCTTAGAACTTCAGCGAAGTTGAGGTCACTTTTGGCAGTTCTCTGCCACACCAATAGGGTAACATGAGCACCAGTGAAGCTGCAAGAGAGGGCCACAGCATTGTTAGCCCATCCTTGTGGTGGCACACCTCCAAGAGAAAGAGAGAAGTGCAACCTGCCACTTCAGTTTCTTAGGTCACACCCTTTCTCCTAACAGAGGGGAGAACCAGAGAAGTGGCACTAATTAATGTCCTTCTGTTGGACCAAATCATCATGACTGGGGGGGTCTTCAGACTAGCAACAAGAGACAGCTTCCTAGCCTTTCAATATTGAAAACAAAACTCCAGTGTGACTCCTTACGTCCATGTGCATAACCTTATACGAACAGCAGGAAGGTATCTTTTCAATACACCTAGGAGAGGAGTTTTGTGCCCTGTATACTACTTTTAAATTGTTCTTCTTAGTGATTGGACCAAACCACATGGGGACCATTAGAATACAAGCCCCTATTGATCTCCATTCTTACAAAAGGGCCTGATACTAAAAAAGACAAACAAAAATATCCATACATATCTACACACACACACACACCATCTGCTGGGTATAAAATATTATCTCAATACAAGACAGTTTACATTTGCATATCTGCAAGGACTGGAATTCATCTCATACTTGCTAGCCATCCATATGTCCTCCAGTGGGATTTTCTCATTCTTATTTTTGGTTATACTTCCATCTTTATTTGACTCCTTAGAGAAATTTTTCCCTAATTTCTCAAAACTAAGACTAGCTAGAGATATCACAAATAACTTTCTTATGCTTATTTTCTCTATATTGCCTTTTTTGGATTTTTTTTTTTTTTAGGTGAGTTGGGACCAAGAGACCTAGCTTACCAATGGCTCACTCTTCTTTTCTACACCAAATTTCCTGTTTAACCCTCCAATCAAAACTTAACTCTCAGCCAGATGATATTGTAGGAAGAGGAAAAGAAGAATCTTATATCAAACATACTGCCTAGCAACCATCTACATCAACAGTCTGCTAGACACTCTTCCCTCTTAGCTACAAGCTCTGGACTCTGCTCCTCTCTCTAAACACACACACACACACACACACACACACACACACACACACAGCCTCTCCTAATCTCTAATTCTCTAAGGAATTTATGCCTGCCCCTAATTTATACCAGCCACTCTGAAAAGCTGTCTTGACGTTAAGCCCTTAGAAGGCCATTTCACATCTATCTATCCCTGTATCTCCAAACATTGCAAAGCACTGACACATCAAAAGAGAGGGGCGTGTTGTGGTGGGGCTGAAAGGACAGTTGTTTGGCACTTAGCACTGAGGAAACTGCACTGTTAAATGAGGGGAAAGTGCCCAGCATCTTACCTGGCCATCTTGCCTGAAACATTATGCATAATTTCTCCACAATATTGAGCATCTCCCTCCCCTGGGACAATTTATAGATACAAGATGACTAGATTCAGTAGTTGCCTGAGGCTTGAAGGTCCTCACAAGTGTTGCCCAGGGTAAGTTAGCCATGAACATCTGCACTTGCATATGTGGCCACAATGACATCTAGAGTTTGCTTTTGTTATTTTTGGTGGGTCTAAATAGGTTTTTTGCTTATGATGACCTCTTTAGAGACTACAGCAATCCCTTAGGATTCTTGGGGGCCCCATGAATAACAAATTGTGCAGGTTCTCTATGTACAATGACAAGGTCTTTGCACATAGCCTACATATGCCCTCCATCACCTCTAGATCTTAAATCGTCTCTAGGTTATTTGCAAACAGTAAACACTCTAAATTCTCTGTAAATAGTTGTTAAACAGAATTGTCCAGGAAATGGTGGCAAATGGGAAAAAAAACCAGATATGTCTAATATGGTTGCAATTTTTCCTTATGCTTTTGAATCAGAGATTGAACACACTGACCTAGATACAGTAGGCTGAGTATTCAGCTAAACAAATAAGAGAAGTGAGCAGGTTTGTCCCACACTGGTGGGATACTTAAGCTATCTGGCTCATAGACAGGTCGACCTCTCTCCTCTCACTATCTCTCTCTCTCAATCTCTCTCTCTCTCTCTCTCTCTCTCTCTCTCTCTCTCTCTCTCTCTCTCACACACACACACACACACACACACACACACACACACACACACGTACTGTACCTGCCCCACACATGCTTGGGAATTTAAAATAGTGCTTCCTCCAGTAAAAGCGTTACATTCACTACGACAAGTAGCATCCCAAATTTATTTACTGTGTACCAAATGCTATGTTAGAAACAACATATCTTGAGCGATTTAGAAAAAGTAACTACTTGGAAAACATTTATTCGTAGTCAGGATTAGTATTGCAACTGCAGCATTCAGGATGCTGTAGCATAGGGATTGCCGTGACTCGAGGTGAGTGAGGGCTATATAGTGAGTTTCAGGCCTGTCCAGGTTACACTGAGTAAGATTTTGTCTCAAAAGAATAAAGTTAAATTTAAAAGACTGTGGCGATAACTGTAAAGTACTTGCCTTACAAGCAGGGGGACCTAAATTCAATCATCCATACCTACCTAAGATGTCTCTCCCTTGGAACCCCAGTGCTATAGAAGCAGAAATAGATAGATCCTTTAGGCATGCTGACCAGACAGCTTAGCCTGGTGACTTCCAGGCCAATGAGAGAACTTGTCTCAAAAAAAAAAAAAATTAAGGAAGACAGCACTTGAAAAAGAACATTAAAACTGTCCTCTGTCCTATATGCACAAACACAAACATTTACATCTACACACAGGCACACACTCAGACATCCCAAGATACCACATCAACTGGGGAGTGACAATCATATAAACGTCTTAATCACCTATATTCTGAAATGTAGCCCTTCCAAACCATTATATGCTTCAAGTATATTAGGTTGCAATAGAATACTATATTTATTTCTACTCAAATTTCTTAATCTCCTGAAAGATGCATTGTTCATTACTAAAATTATTATACTCTTACTACTCCAGTGTAGATCCAGCAAACTCAAATTTGATAAGCAAACAGCATTTAAACCTTTAACAATTATTTAACTGTAAACCATCCCTAGGGTTTGCTGACAGCTCGCAAGACTGTGGACATTGCTTAAGTAGGTAACTCTCATCATTAACAAAGATTTGTGATAAAACAGAAGAAGAAGGCCTCAGCAGTCAGAAATGTCATCTCACTTTTAGTACTGACCACATAACTTTCTGTGGAGCTCCCAAGTTTACATGGAAGGTATGGAGAGAAAAAAAAATGGGAAGCATTACAAACAAAACTAGTGACAAATCTGCAAAAATAAAAATATGCAGAAGTGAAACAAGTTTATTCTGCTTAAGCACTGGTCTTTTATGAGGTCTCTTTTATTTAGCTCAGAACGTTCTAGAAGATATATTTCTTCAACTCCTCCCCAGCGCCTAGTCCCTGAAATCTGGGACCACTGGTGGGTAGAAACTATTTGTATACTCTAACGAGTAATCCCTAATTTTATTTTTTCAGGTCTTGTAGTTGGCAGTAATTACAAATATGCCACTCCCTCTTATGTGAGGGAACACGACCTTTGTGAGTACAATTGAATCTTTATTTGATGAGTCAAAGGTCTGTGCCTTAGGACATCCTCAGAAACCACAATTTCCTTTGCCTCGGTCCTTAGCTGTAGAAGGTATGGGACCTTCTTAAACTTAATCCTTTCTCCAGGGTTTCTTGAGTATGCTTCTTTCTTTTAAAAGCAGAGTGGGGGTGGGGGGGGACTGCTTAAACTACAGCCAATTTAAACTAAACATTTCATAGGACCCCCACATTGTAAAATGCTTGTAATTGGCTGCTTCTTCCTTTTTTTAAAAAAAGCTTCTCTTAGGGTATTAGAGTCTCGGGCATCACCTTTGTTAAAGGATTAGCCTGTCTCTTCTCAGCCACCAGCTTCTCTCCTAATATGGCCAGTTGCTTTGCAAAGGCCTAGACTATCCTCAGCTATGGGGAGAGTCACGCACATCCATCTTTGCTGCAAAAACTAACAGCTCAATGAGCCTATATTTCTTATGCTTTTTAACAGAAGAAACGTTCTCGTAAATATTTTGCCGTCTCCCTGGCCCTAAGCCCTTAGGTAACCAATTGAATTCAATGGACATTTATCAAACGCTAACTCACCGAAGCAAACACCTACCATGTATTCTCAGTATATTTCGGGAAAGTGAGAAATCAGATAACAAACCAACTTTATGGCCCCAAAGAGCTGTGTGCCCCAGGCAACAGTAAGGATGTGAGCCCTCGGCTGCCCTCATACAGTTCATTATCCAGAATGTATTTGAATTATCTTACCTAGAGAATAAATTATCTTAAGGGGTCACCTATGGAATTAAGGAAACGTTAAAGCTCTTTTTCTTTGTTCCACCACAACTTTTTAACATATTATGATTTGAGAGTCTCCAGGCATCTCTTGTTGGGTCCTTACCTTCCCTAGGCCTCCAGAACTCGTAGAACAAATATTTCTATTCATTTGTGGTAAGAATTCACACATATATGTGTCTAAGAAAAAAAATCGATATCCTTCCTTTTCATCTCCTTTTTCATTTTTAAATTTTTTAATGTTATGGGTAAGAGTGTTGTATGCACCATATGTGTTTCTGGTATCTACAGAGGACTGAAGGGGTCACCAGATTCCCTGGGACTGGAGTTATAGGTGATAGCTCTCAGCCATCACATGGGGACTGGGAACTGAACTTGGTGGATCTTCTACAAGACTGGCATATGTTCTTAGACGCTTTCTTGACTCCAATCAAGCATTTCCAGAATTCTTGAAAATTATAAACAGAGTCCACCATTGGATGAGCACTACAACTGATAAAGCCCAAGGCCAAGGGTAGGACCCTTCTAGCATAAAACCTAGCAACAGTTAAGAAAGGAAGCCACAGGTAATATCCCCCTACCTGAGAAGTGGAGAAGCTCAGAGACGGTTTTGATCTTTGGCTTTTATTTCCTTCAAGTTTTCAGTTTGATAAGAATTAAATTAATCAGTGTAAGTTATATATTTTGAAAGAATATAACCTAATGTTTTTCATATCAATGACATGCTATATTTATAAACATTTATGAGGTATAGTGTGAGAACTCCATACAGTAATAATGATCAAACCAAGGTAGTAGCATTCTAGTTTCTCAGACACTTATATTGTCTCTGTGCTGCAAGCTGAGTCTTCTAACCCCGTTTAAATGTTCAGTGAATTATTGTCAGGCCCGTTTACCCTGCGGTGCTATAATAGTAATTCCTCCCTTGGTATTTTTGTCACCTTCTACCTGGCCTTCCTCTATGTCCGATCCTCCTTTGCTTATAGTCTCTAAAGATCACTGTGTTAGTGAACTTTCTGCTAAGTCAACTTTTGCAGCTTCCAGGAATGAGCGAAAACAGGGAGCGTCTGACTTCCCATGGCTGCTTTGTTTCATATAACACAGTATCCCCTATTTGTTGACACAAATGGCAGGTTTCCATCCTTTTAACCATTGAAGCTAGTCGTTCAGGCAGATAGACTACATTTTCTTATCTGTCCATCTGCAGAAGGGTACTTTGGTTGATTGTATGTCTTGACTACCATTAATGATGCTACAGTGCATATGAGGATGAGATATCTTTTCAGTGTAAAAATTCTGATTATTTGGATATATATACCTAAGGCTGTAGTGATCCTGTTTGTTGGATGTATGCATGATAGTTCAATTTTTAGTTTTTTTATACTTTCACTGGGGGTGTAGAAGAGTTGCCTTTTCCAGAGTCTCCCTTGGCTTTCTAAAAACAAATAGCCAAATGGCAGAGTGTGGCTTCGAACCCAAGGATATTTGAGTCTAAGTTCATCATACTCTGTGCCACTTGGGGGCCAGTGCTTCCCCTAGACTTCAGTTTCTTCTGCAACTCCACCATTTCATATTAGGACTCTTTAAACCAGTGTCCTTCCCCTAAGGAAGGTCATTTCTTTATTTCCTTTTCTGTCGGAAAGATTGTGGTGTTTTTCCTCAAACCTAGAACCTCACACAAGTGCGCTACAGTTGATCTATATACCCCACTCTCTTTCTTTATACTTAAAGACAAAAGAGTAAATGCTCATGTCAAGACATTATATAAGAATCTTTTGTGCTGTTTCCATTTAACCTTAGCCAAGACATCAAGAAGTAATTCAAGTTTCTTCTTGGTCAGGAACTGCAGAAAACAATGACTCCTGAATCAAAGTATTGTGGTACTTTTAACATCTTTATTCCTTTCTGCTGTTACAGTAAAATAATGTAGACTGAGTAGATTGAAAAATCTCATGAGAATTGTTCACATGTCTGCAGGCAGAAATTAAGGGACTGCAGATTGAGCATATGGTGAGAATGTACTTTGTAAGCATGGATGTAAGTGCCATTTCTTAGTGTGTCCTCTCACAGTGGTGGGGCAAACAAGCTCATTTGCATTTCTCTTATAAATGCATATGTTCTCCTCACGAAAATGTTGACCATATAACCTGCCTGTCTCCCAGAGACCCCTCAATACCACAAGAGGTTAAACTTTCAGTGTATGATTTAAGCCATAGCATCAGGCCCAATGACAGAGACCTTTGGAGTTCACATTCCAAGATGATAAAGTAGAAATTCACCCCTTCTTTCTGCAAAGAGAGGCAGCCCATTAACTCAGCCATAAACTCCAAGTTTCCTCATTTCATGGCCTCTCTTCTCCTATGTGTCAACTGAAACCCACATTCAAGTGACATAAAGGCCCTACCTGGCTGATTCGTAAGAAAGCAGATATCTTATGGTTTATGTCTCATCATACATGCACATCACTTCCTCACACACATGTTTGCATACAAACTCACATCCATTATAGCAGGCTAACTCACTGCTTCAAAGAAAAGAAATACCTCTGAGTTATCACAAGTTAAACTTTATATTTGCTGAATATTGGACTATGAGGAAAAAGTTTGGGGGAGAGGGAGGTAATATGGATCCATGTGCTTAGGTTTTGTCTGCAGAAACCTTAAGGTCAGAATCCACAAAGATGAATGTGAAACATCAGACACAGGTAGAGTGATGTCTCCCAGGGCTGAGGTTCTATTGAGACCCTCATCTCTGAGCAACAAGATGTCATTCTAAACAAAAGCCATCTATCTGTGGTTCATTAAAAGAGAAAAAAAGTGAAACATACAAATTTGAAAAAATAAAAAGTCATTTCCACTAAGCTTCTTGGGCAATAAATGCAAATATATAGGAACCAAGTCAGGACAGGAAGTACTGAGAAGACAAAGTGACTGCAGGTAACCTGACGGGACATTAGAGAAAAGCAGAATTAAAGTTAATTGAGATGTCTGAGAGTAGCTGTAATTTAAGACATGCAGTCTTGAAATCTTTCAAGTGGGAGTGGCCATAAAATAATTTGAGTTTTCAACAGGGAAAGCAGGGACTAAGGAGATAACCCCATCAGTAAAGAGATTCCCCTGGAAGCTTGGGGACCCCAGTTCAGCTCTCAGCATCCAATACATAAATCTGTAAAACTTTTGAGTGTGGTGGTGTGGCATGCACCTGTAGTCCTGGGTCTGGGAGATGAAGACACTGGTAGCCCTAGGGATTGCTAACTAGTCAGGCTAGCCAAAGTGATGAGAGACTCTAGCTCCAAAATAATAATAATAATAATAATAATAATAAGTGGATAACAATGAAGTGGACACTTAATGTTGATCTCAGGCCACCATATGCGCACTTGTGTGTGAGGGAACTTTCATATGCATGTACACACAAGCATGAACACATGAGCACATTAAGTAATAAATAAATAAATAAATAAATAAATAAATAAGACTTTATTAGGTCAAGCTAAGGAGATACTGGTAAAACAATATTTTTAGCATTTTCTGCTTCTGCTTCCCCCCACCCCCGCCATTTAGTTTGCTAAAGTAACATAATAGTTGGAAATGGTTTTCTCTTCACGCGACTATTTTCATGAGCTTGAGTTGTTTTTTCTGAATATTGTCTATAACTCGAAAAGGTTAATAAATCAAGCCATGTAGACCTATTTACTTCTTAACATCTCAAGCCATCCCAGAACTTAATTGCTGGGGGCCATGTTTGTTCTGTTATAAGGTCAAATCCTCGGGCTTCCTGATTCCTCTTCATTTTGCTGCAGGGTTACATGATGATGGGTTTGCCAAAAGAAATACAATGACTAATTCTTTCACAGACAACTAAATCGCGAGCTACATCCTGAGCTCTTGAGCTGTTACTGACATTTAAGAGAAAGAGAATCCAGGATACTGAGGGAGAAAAACTAATAACCGTGAGGGGAAAGGGTACCCCAGACAAGCATTAATATCCCACATTATAGCTTGAACTGGCCATTCCTTCTCATGCACCTGGAGACCAAGTAAACTCACCTAATTCCTCAGTGGTTTCCAGCCAGCCCAGCCCCGACTTGCCTTGAGACATGAACTGGCTCCACAGAAACCAGGAAAACAAAGCCTGAGGAAGATTTTGCAAAGCTCAACCGGACAAGCTGTGCCAAGCAAACATTAGATATTTGCAAAGGCATTCCATTCTCCTCGGGCTGGTTTCCTGTGTGCACACTTCGGGAACAATGCCTTCTGCACCTTCCCTAAGGCCCCTACTCTGTCGGATATTAAATGGGCTCCAAGTCTCACAGACTGTAGAGTTCTGTCCTGCTGAACATTAATGCCTATAGACCTATGGTAACATGCATTTCACAGGATGAGAAAGGCACATCCTGTGGCCCAAGATGCTGAGAAATTCTAGAGCCTTGGGGGTCACAATGCACCTTTGTCTTGTACAGGATCAGAAAAGCTGTTCAGGAAAAATCTTGTATGTGTAACCTCCCCGATGCTAGTCCACCCAAAGACCTCTTCACTTTTGACAGGAACTTAACTTCAGAAATGTTACCACAAGAGATTAGCATGGCTTCCTTGAGACGCTGAAACAAATTGCCACAAACTGGATGTCTTAAGACAATAAACTTTTGTTTTTTGGTAGCTCTAGAGGCCAGGAGTTCAGAAGGTCTCATGAGAGCCAGAGTCTCTTCCAAAACCCTGGAACCCATCCCTTGCCTCTTGAACCTCTGATGGATCTGGGCGTTCCTTAGCTTGAGGCCCCATCACCCAGGTCTCCTGTCCTTTGTGTTTCTCTTTTCATACCAAAAGTTTTCTCCTTAGACCACCCACAGTAGGTTTCTCCTTTCCACCTAAGGAGAGATTTCTCCTCTTCCACGGGGCAATATTTATAGAGTTAGGAATCAGACTGTGGGGGTATATGTACGACCATTCAGGTATGCTAACTGAAAGCAAAAGAGTACATTCATCTTGAACGCATCCTGTAACAAACTTAGGCCTTGTCCTGTGCTGATCCTAAAGAGTCAAGGCCTGGTCGGTATCCCCCCACCCCCGGTACTTCAGTCTCAGTGGAAGGGCTCTTTAGATATGAGGATGCTCTCTTCAGATTAAAGACTGGGATGGCATGGTGGTCAATGCAAGAGGTCAGAAGGCTGCTGTAAGTGCGAGGTCAGCTTGGGCTACACAGTGAGATTTGTCTCAAAACAAGAACAAACAAACCAACAAAAACAGAAAAACACTTAAAAATATTTAAGAATGAACAGAAGTTTCCAAAACAAAAGGGGAGAGAAACAATGTGTGTTTGGAAATCAGCAGACAGCATTTTGGAATTAGGTCTCTCTGTCCACTTTTATGTAGGTCCCAGGGATCAAACTCAGATCATCAAACATTCATAGCAAGAACCTTTCCCCACTGAGCCATCCTGCCAGCCCTTGATTCACTATTTGAATGGATATATAAATGAGGACACAGAAGACATGCTGACCAATTTATCCAGATACTAGAAAATTAGAGTGCTTTCTTGGATGATAATCAGATTTCAAAAAGTTAACAGAAGGTCAGAACTGAATAATTTAATACTCCATCCCTTCATTGTTTAAAAAAAAAAAAAGAAGAGGAGGAAGGCAATACTCATTATTGTTCAGAGCTGTAACTTCAAAGCTGGATAAGATCAAGCCTAATATTTAATATTCTTGAGCAAATGAACAAAGAAACTACTTAACGAATTAACAAGGAAATAATTTGCAAGGTTTACTAGACAAAAAAAAAAAAAAAAAGGTCGTTCAAGGAGTTGCATGATGTCTCTTCAAGAGTGTGTCTGCAAATGCCAGGTAGAGACTTTATAAAATAATGATTCCCCCTTACTCAGGTTCTCACGGTGAATGGCACCTTATTTACAATAGATCCTTGAACTGTGTGAAAGAAATGAGCCAGATGTCACCTGATGCTCTCTCCATCTTAATGGAACCCCATGAAGAATCCTCCCATGGAGCTTTGAAGGGGAAAGCTCAAAAGCACAAAAGGAATCCGTAGCTGGGTGTGGTGGCCCACTCCCAGAACCCCAGCATTCAGCAGGCTAAGGTGGGATGGGAGCCATAAATTTGAGGCTAGCCTGGGTTACAGAGTGGTTTCCAGGTTAACCAGAATAAGGTGAGCCTCTGTCTCAAAAGCACAATAGTCAGGGTGTGGGGGAAACCGCTGCTCCCAGTTTCTCTAATCCTAGATGTCAAAATAGACTCAATAAGATCTTAGCTGTTGTGCCAAATAATTGGCACAGAGATTTTCCTGATCATCTTGCCCATAAGTTGGGGGGTAGAGTATAATATTTACTTCATAAGTTAGTATCCTATGGAAGATAAAGAATTCAATGTCCATCGTTCCCTATCTGTGTAGTGTATTCTAATTAGCCATTAAGGTGGAGCATGAATGTTCAAGGACATGCAGGCTGTGTTCCTGGGGTATTCACTTGCGTTAGTCTGCCCTTCAAGAAAAATATTTGAAGTTATGTCAAAACATTCTATGTTCTCTACAGCTTCTTGTTCATTCTGGTATTAGCTTAGCCCTTCTCATTTATCACTAAGAGATCTTTAAGGCACACACACATACAGAGACAGAGAGAGACAGAGAGAGAGATGGAGGGGAGGGAGAGGGAGGGTGTCATAGTTAAGGTTTTACTGCTGTAAAAAGACACCATGACCAAGGCAACTCTTATAAGGACAGCATTTAATTGGTGCTGGCTTACAGGTTCAGAGGTTCAGTCCAGTATCATCAAGGGGGGAGCATGACAACATCCAGGCAGGCATGGCGCAGGTGGAGCTGAGAGGTCTACATCTTCATCTGAAGGCTGCTAGTAGAAGACTGACTCCCAGGCAGCTAGGTCAAGGGTATCAAAGCCCACGCCCACAAGGCCACACCTACTCCAACAAGGCCATACCTACTCCAACAAGGCCACACCTCCCAACCGTGGCACTCCCTAAGTCAAGCATTTACAAACCACAGACAGGGAGAGAATCATGTGTCTTCAAATAAACAGCACATGCATTTCTTTTCCAGGATGCTGGAGATCCAAAAGACCTTTGTGAATACTATGTAAGAAATACATCAGGAGCCATATCTGCAACCCTATATGTATATTATATGTTATATCATATTTATTATATACTATAATGAAGTTAGCTTTATTTGTGGGAAGTAAGAGTGCTGACCAAGTTATGCCATTTACAGGTAAGTATTTCCTTCAGCCATTAGAAACTAAAATCTAGAATTCAGACCACGGGGTCTGGAGAGATGGCTCAGTGGTTAAGAGCACCAACTGCTCTTCTGAAGGTCCTGAGTTCAAATCCCAGCAACCACATGGTGGCTTACAACCATCTGACTCCCTCTTCTGGAGTGTCTGAAGACAGCTACAGTGTACTTACATGTAATAAATAAATCTAAAAACACAAAACAAAACAAAAACAAAAAAACACTTTAGAATTCAGACCACATTGGCAAACTATGACACCATGGTTTTGTTTAGATATAGACCTTGTGGGAGCTCGCTCCTGGGAGCGGCTAAAAGTTCCAACACCTTTGCCAGAAGCTTACGTTTCTTTCACATAAACATTGCACTTTAAGCCAGGCGTGGTGGCACACGCCTTTAATCCCAGCACTCAGGAGGCAGAGGCAGGCAGATTTCTGAGTTTGAGGCCAGCCTGGTCTACAGAGTGAGTTCCAGGACAGCCAGAGCTACACAGAGAAACCCTGTCTCGAAAAACCGAAAAAAAAAAAAAAAAAGAAAACAATAAAAAAAAACATTACATTTTAAAATCAGTAATCTATACATTTACAAACAACTGTGGATTTTTCTTTAAGTCATTTCTATCAACTGGCGGAGCCTGGTATGACCTTGGTAGGGACAGAGTGACATAGTTCCTGCCCCTGGGACAAGGCCCCCGTATATGCATCCACGAGTATCACAGGCTGCTGTGGGTGTGATGCTTGTTTGTGTCATAATGTACATATTTCCTGGACCCACTAGCAGTGGAGGACTCTTTCCTTCCAAGGAATGACCTCCCTGCTAATTGCTAATGACTTCATGATAATTAGAAACAGCAAGAGCCCAGGAGTCAAGGGTGTGGCTATATTTTAGCAAAATGATAAACACTGGGCCCTTCAGGGCAGCCCTTAAGGCTATGGGAAAGAGCTCTAAATACATGAGTTAAATATATATATATATATATATATATATATATATGCATACATGTGTGTGTGTGTGTGTATGTGTGTGTGTGTGTGTGTGTGTGTGTGTAGTTTCTCAACTATGCAAAAAAATAAGGATGCAATATGAATTATAGAAGGGGTTTCAGGAATCTAAAGGAACAAAAGCAGTTGAGCCATGAGCTAACTTGTTAGAAAATTACTAAGGAAAGAGATGAAGAGATTCAGGGAGTGATGACTGCAGGAGATCCCACCCAGTTTTGTTGTTGCTGTTACGTATGCTTACAAAGGCAGACAGATTCCTAAATTCAAGATCAGCCTAGGGCAGAGCAACGTTGGGCCCAGGTATGGTGGAAATGGTAATTTCAGGCCAAGGTCCTACCCAACTATCTTGTTGCCTGTGTTTAACAGAGGCAGGCAGATCTTTGAATTCTTTTGCAATGTTAAAAGAAATGTGTGCTTGCTGTGTCCTTAGAATAAAAAGGACTGGGGTCTAGGATGTTGATGCATAGGAAATCAAAAGGAAACCTGGAGTAAATGACTGGATTGATATGTAAAATAAAAGACTGGACCTGTGTTCTGCAGGAGTTGAGCTATCCAGAGAACTTTTTTAGGATAAAAAGAGAGAAATTCTTGGAGAACTGAGACAGACAGACAGACACACACACACACACACACACACACTCACACACACAAGGAAGCAGGGCATGGACAAAGAGATCTCTTAGAATAGCAAGCAAGCAGAATATAGACAGAGAAATCTTCAGAGAGAAAGCAGAACACAGAGAGACAGAGACTGGAAAAGCTGTATCAAGCAGATAGGTCATCAGCTTAGATCCACGGTTTGTCTTTGAGTCGTTCTTTTCACCTCTCCCAGACACCCCTTTTCTCAGAACTCCTCTCCATCTAGTTGAATGTCTTCTAAGGGAGAAAGCTGAATCCAATACACAGCAATGCAGAGCGCTCAGCAAAACATCGCTGTTATGCACATGAAGCAGCCGGGGTGAGCATGCACACAACTCTTTTGGAATACCTGATGACAGGAACGAAGGAGGCTGATGGCTACTGAGCTCGTGACCAATGCACTGTTTTCTAACTTAATCATATGACATATCTGAATGCAGTCAGTTTCCCCACATCCCGGGGATATGTCACCTGAGTCCCACTGAGGTAGTGTGACCTGCTGAAGTGATGCATACTTCACATTCTTTAACCTCTGTGTGATACGAATCTCTGCTGCAAGGATTTGTTGTTCGCTGAAGAATGAAACCCCAGACTCAGTATGTAAAATCAAGGAGCGTTGTATTCTACAGAAGACCAGCATGTGGAGGTTCCTCATCCCAAGATGGAGAGACCCCTAAGTGAGCTTGCAGGCCCAACAGGGTAAGAAACCTATATCTTAATCTGTTGGGTCCATCTCTATGGAAATTTCAGAACCACTACTGGGCTGTAGGGCTGATGGGCAAGACTAGAAACTATTGCTAAGGAAGTCTGGAAACTGCTGCTGATACGTTGTCCTTGCCTCAGGCCAGGTGGCAGGGCAGCTTCAGACTAGCTGCCTGAAGCATGGAATGTTTGCTTGTTTGTTTGTTTGTTTGTTTGTATGTTTTGTTTGTTGTTTTGTTTTGTTTTCCCATATCTGACTTGACAGGGTTTGCTTGGACTTGCCCCTTTCTTGGAAACAGAGATTTAGGCCTAGTCTCCTTAACTGCCAATTTGAAACCTGTCATGGAGTCAGCCTGGCTCATCCCTCTCACTGCAAAGAAGCCAGAGAAAATGCGAACCCTTAAGTCCACTGTAGACTTTGTTTTTTCCTGTTAGTAAAATAATTATCTGTGGGTCTATTGTTAGATATTTCTTATCTACATCTTAGATCACAGACAATGGAATGCCACTCCTAAATATTTCCCAAAGTTTTGAAACGTAGTCACACAAATAAGTGTAAACTCATGTCCCTAGAGGCAAGACTCACAACTGACAAAAGAGAGAAATGGTCTGATGCCTTCCAGTGGATGAATGGACAGACTGATTCTTGTGTGTGGTTACATGTGAATGTGTGTATATATACACATACAATGGGATGTTATTCAGCCATGAAATTGGTTCTTTTAGCCATGAAAATAAATGAACTACTGACACATTATAGTAATAAATATTAAAAAATCTCCACGTGGGGTTTGTACCTGCCTTAGACCATTTATGTCCCTGATGAAAGACACACACACACACACATACACACATACACACACATATACACACATACACATACATACACACACACAGCCTTTATATTTTTAAATATACAGAATAGCTGGTAACTGCCTACCTCCATACTTTTGATAACCCAAGTTATTGCTAACTATGTTTCATCTGGACTGCTTTTAGCTCCAATTGGCCAGCCCATGAGTCCCCGTTTTTAATGGCTCAGCTAATCCATGGCTCAGCTCTCCTTTCTCCTTCCTGCATATTCTTCTTCTCTCCCATGGCAGCTTTTTTTTCCTCTCACTCTCCTCCTTGAGGTCTCCTCTCTCCAAGCCCAGAAAACCTCAACTCCACCTATCTCTTCTCCCCAGCTACTGGCTATTGTCACCTTTATTCACCAATCAGAATTAACTTGGGGGCAGGGTTCCAGGGGCTAGTATTACAAAAGACAGTAAATGACAAAACCTCAGCAAGTGTGCTCTTAAATGGTCTAATCTACAGAATGTGATGCAAAGGGAAAGAAGCTAAACAAGACTGCACGTGCTCTGTGATTCTATTTATATGAAATATCTAGAATAGATAGAGACATATGATAGAAATATCTATCATAGACTAGGTAGCCAGACCACAGACTGGCTATCCTCCTGACTGTGGAGGAGAAGGTGACAAGGTTGACTTTGATGTCCACGGATATGGGTCATGATTGCCCAGAATAGTCCACTTTGAAATGATTCTCTTTACGTTATAGAGTTTCATCTCCAGGGAAGAGGGAGGAGCAGGTTGGTCTGGTGCTGCTGTGAATACAAATGCTAAATTCTGATCCCAAGACCTGGTTGACCTCATACGAGTGAATAACTTTGCTCCCCATTTAAAGCTATTGGCTAAATAAGAGTGACTACAGCCAATAACTGGGGAGAATAGAGTTAGGCAGGGCTTTGGTTACTGTCTGGGAGTCTCAGATAGGGACCTAGAGAGAGGGAGAGGAAAAGACAGAAGACAGAGAGAGGAGGAGGTCACCATGAGAGGAGATGGACTATGAACACTGGCCAGGCTAAGTCCATCCTGTGAACAGGGGAGACTCAAGCGGCAAGTAACATGGGGAGTGCAGCTGGGAATTAGCTGATCTAGTATGTATTAATTGTGCTAAGCTGTTTTAATAAATCAGTAGGACTATGTTTCAATTATTGGGGGAGGGGTTATATGAACTGGTCATATTAAGAACTAATAGAGTCAGGCTGGAGAGACAGCTCAGAGGTTAAGAGCACTGACTGCTCTTCCAGAGGTCCTGAGTTCAATTCCCAGCAACCACATGATGGCTCACAACCATCTGTAATGGGATCCGATGCCCTCTTCTGATGTGTCTGAAGACAGCAACAGTGTACTCACATATATAAAATAAATATTTTTTTTAAAAGAGAGAGAGAACTAGTAGAGTCAATTATTAATCATTTACAACAACAGGCACCAGTCAACCAAAGAAGATGTGTTAAAAACTCATTTGGAAACCAACTACTTTGCAAGCTAACTAAGATACACATAATATTTAGAAGCAGCTTGAACCCCGGTACATGGGTAGACAATGCTTCCCCCGGGAGACAGGAATTATTAAATAAAAACCAGTGTCAGGCATTGGGTACCTCCCTTTGAGTTATTGGTTAAGGGGGTTCCAGAGGCCCACAAAGCAACACAAGACGTCATTTGCAGTCTGCGTCTTCTGCCAGCTCTTCGCCCTTGGCTGCCCACCCGAAGGAAATGGCAAGGCCCTATTGCATGAGATGCAGCACACTTCGGTTGTAAAGACGTAGAGAAATAAAACTGGAATTAACGTGAAAACCTCCTCTCTCGTGGCTAGATTGCATAGTGCCAGAAGATGCTATGTCGCCTGGTTGGAGAGAAAAGTGACCAGTGGTATATTACTCAGTAGAGGACAGTGCATGCTACAGTACGATCCAGCCAAGCTCGACTTGCCCACTGGTCCAGGAAGTGGCGCAAAGGTTATGAGAACATCTGCTTTCTGATTGGATTTGAAGCCTGCTATGCAGGAGAGAACTCCTGCCTAGTACTGCAAACCTGGCCAAAACCTTCAGGAGGCCATAGGCCCTAGGGGAGAACTACTCTACTCTTGCTACAGGGACCCATCATCAAACTGCCTCCCAGGTGTTTATGTATATACACATGGGCTAGCGGTGCTCCGAATATCCAAATAGTGCAGTGGTTCATAGCTAATATGGAAACTCATAGCTGGCCAAGGTTCTGAGATAAAAGATTATTGAATGTTTGCCCCTAAAAGGGATGACTATGTCATCTTTTTTTCCAAGGTTTAGAGAACGTTGCCTATGCAGAAGGGGAATTTAAGAATCATAGGATGACGCGGATGCTGTGACGTGCTCTCTTCTGGACGTGACACCTGGTTACTCACACAAGACTTCTATAAGATATTGCCTCTGAGATCACTCAGCATCCCAGCAGTCAGTACGAGGGTTACAAAACAAATTGGAGAGGCCTTGAAGGGGTCGGAATGTGCTGGGGGGTGGGGGGGTAGGGGGGTGCCTGGGGTGTGAGAGGGGGAAGCATATGATAAAAATACAGTTTCCATGTATAAAATATATTCTATTAAAAGTTTCCTCTCAAACTAAAATTTAAAGTCAGATCTAAAGGATTCTCATTCGTTCCTACTGTCAGCTCCGGATTGGTCTAAGCTTGCTAGAATGGGGAATTTTCCTCTCAGGCAGGATGGTGATTGGGAGTGGTTGAGATGGTCACACAATAAATGCCTTAGCGCTCTATCGCCGACAGATGGCGCTCTAGCCTTAGTGGTCAAAGACAACCCAGGCTATTCTCTCCCTGAAAGTTTCTGTTAATAAAAAAAGAATAAACACAGACACGGGTCACTGGACTGTTGTAAGCAGCGAGAACAATTGAAGAATGCTATTTAATTCCCCATGGAAATTACTCTCAATACAATTTTAAAGTGAATAAAAACTCAGTAGCTCTTGGAGCCGAATTCACACGTGACATTATTTTGACTGGGGGGCAAAAACACGAACACTTTTAAGTAGCACTTTTAAAAAGAAGAAAAATTGGGCGCTCTGAACAAAGAAGAAAAGATGTAAACCGGGGAGCAGGGGACATCAATTACAGGCATTAAGCATTCTAAATGAGACCTCGTCATTTGCAGGCTCTGCGTCTTCTGCCAGCTCTCCAGTCTCCTGGAATCTGTGCAAGTTGGTGTCAGTGGTACTGGACTTGCCTAGGAAAGTAGTTGTGATGAGAATTACGTATTTATCACATACGTTACAAATCATTTAGAGTGCAGCGGGTGCTTAGTAAAAGAATATCTCTTACTCAGTTTACTCAGTAACTGAGAAAATACAAACATAACCTTCAGCTTCTCTGCCTTGGATTCATTCGTAATCACAATCAAATCGAACGCACAAGGTCCTTGTAAATTTTCGGAGTCAATGGAAAGTTGTAAATGTTTATGTGTTGTGTCAGCCAAACTTTGAAGAGATGTCATATTGATATGACAGAAAATGTATATGTTTTTAAGTGTGGGGTAGAACAGATTGCATACTACTGCTGTAGCAAAGCCCCAACATTGTTTAAAGTAATCTATTGCCGGCAAGGTATAAACCGAAAAGATAATGCTAATTATTTCTGAGCCATGAAGCCTTAGCTAGTTTTATTCTGCTTAGTACATCTTTAATACTTTTACTAAAAGGGGTGAACATTTCTACCCACATAAAAACCTTTTTTAATGCAGTGCTGTAAAGCAGACACACCATGTGTATCATTACCACTGTACAGCCTCCTGTTGAGTTTACCGAGGAGCCCCTCCTAGGAGTCAGGCATGGCTTAGAATTCTTAGGGGGATGGGAAATGGGGGAGAGGGATGAGGGGATGAGATGAGGTAGGGACAGGAGGGGGGACAAGAGGGAGGGGAGCCCAGCCAGTGTCAACAAGATGCTCAAACAAGTATTAAAATGGAGAAAAATGACTCTGTCTCATCAAGTGGGATTATATCAAATACTTCACAAATATCTATCAGTTTCACTAACCATACCAGTGGGAAAGACTTCTGTCATTTCATATATCAATCCATAATTAACATAGGTTTATGTCACCAAAATTTTAAATACATACATACTTTTGACCCATTTCTTGGATGATAACCGAGAGAAACGTGTGCACTGAGGACAACAGTCAAGGATTGTACCGGGCTGTGGTGGCGAATGCCTTTAATCCCAGCACACGGGAGGTGGAAGCAAGAGGATCTCTGTAAGTTCAAGGTTAGCCTGGTCTACAGAGGGAGTTCTAGGACAGGCCTGGGCTACACAGAAATCCTACCTCGAAGGAGGAGGAGGAGGAGGAGGAGGAGGAGGAAGAGGAAGAGGAAGAGGAAGAGGGGGAGGAAGAAGAGGAGGAGGGAGAAGAAGAGGAGGAGGAGGAAGAAGAAGAAGAGAAGGAGGAGAAGGAAGAGGAGGAGAAGGAAGAGGAGGAGAAGGAAGAGGAGGAGAAGGAAGAGGAGGAGGAGGTGGTGGTGGAGGAGGAAGAGAAAAAAGAAGAAAAGAAGAGAAAACCAAGAGTAGATAGGCAGGATTATAAGAACAAAAGATGAAATGATCTTAGCTCTGTGAGACATGTATACTGTGGACAGCTTTGTGGGTTTATTGTAGCTTGAATGTAATTGGCTCCATAGGCCTACGAGGAGCGGCACTGTTAGGAGGTGTTGCATTGTTGGAGGAAGTGTGTCACTGTGGAGGCAGGATATGAGGTCTTATATATCCTCAGGCCTTGCCCAGAATGACACACAATTTCCTTCTACTGCCTTCAGATCAAGGTGTAGAAATCTCAGCTCCTCTAGCACCAGATCTGCCTGCATGCTGCCATACTCCCAGCCATGATGATAATGGACTAATTCAATTAAATGGTTTCCTTTATAAGAGTTGTCTTGGTCACGGTGTCTTCTTCACAGCCATGAAACCTTAACCAAGACAGGGTGTTAAGCAGAGTTCTATAGATTTCTGACTATGTCACAAAATGACCTCCCACACACATTACGTACAAAGAAAACTTGAACTCAAGGAATTCCATCAAAACTACACCATTTATATTTGTTAAACCCATAATTACTTTTTAATATATTTAGGTCTGTATTTTTTGCATATGTGTTCCTGTGTATTTTACATGTAAATGTGTAAAAACATCTTTTAAAATTTAGAAAGATAAAAGGCCAGTGATTTATGATCTTAACTAGCAAATGTCCTTCCATTTCAGCTTACATTCTCTGAAATGCTTCATCTCCTGTGTTATTCGTTCACATTTTCATGTATAAGCTTGAAGTCCATTACACTCTTGTCTGATGTCAGAAACGGAGTCTTTATCTGGTCTCCTTGACACTAAATCACAGTTCATATAGGTAGAAGTTAATTATTTTACTCACTCAACAAATATTTATGGAATATGGGTAACCTTGCATATTTCTGATGTCCACATGGATAGACCCAGCCAAACGAGGATTATGCTTCTGTTCTCTGTTCGTTTTGTTTTTTTGTTTTTGACTCTTTCTAGGACTAATTGTTCTGGAACTCTCTAGAGAGCCCAGAGTAGTCTCAAGTTTTAATTAATCCTCTGCTTCTGCCTCCTGATCGCTGGGACTGCAGGCATGCATCGCCACAGCCAACCTTCGAATATGATTGTATTTATTCAAATATTATTGTATTCAAATACTATTGCTTCTGTACTGAACACACACAGAGAGACTTTCTCTTTTTTCTTTTTGTTTTTTTGTTTTGTTTTGTTTTGTTTTGTTTTGTTTTGTTTTGTTTTGAGACGGGGTTTCTCTGTGTAGCCCTGGCCATCCTAGAACTCACTCTGTAGACCAGGCTGGCCTTGAACTCAGAAATCTGCCTGCCTCCCAAGTGCTGGGATTAAAGGCGTGCGCCACCACTGCCCAGCTAAGACTTTTTCTTTATTGCATTAGGACAACTATTTATATAGCATTTGTACATATTAAGTATTATAAATTATTTGAGGGTGATTTTAAGCATGATGGAGGGCTACATGGGTTACATGCAAATACTATGCCATTTTATATAAAAAGAATGACACAATGGTAGACTGGCCCTGGAACCAATACCCTGGGACACAGAGGGATTATTCTAATGCCACTGGGCCTGTGTGACAAACTGGATACAACATTAAAATATGAAGACCTCGAAAAGTTCCCAGAGAGGCATACAGAGCCTCATAGAGAGGAGGAAAGCATACATTTTAACTTATTATTTACCTTTAAGTTTTAAACACATTTCTCAGAATCAATGATTTGTTAGTGTTCTTGAACAACAGACGACAGTGAATCCTTAACAATGAATCAACACTAATACTGTATGAACTGCATCAGTAAGATTTAGAGATGATTTTGTTACACCTTCAAACATTATTCTCCTATCCTCATAAACCCCGGGGTAGATGAAAGAAATCCATTTACTATAAATCTCAAGGGAACTGCAGGGGTTCGTTAGTAGTGAATGTCAGTTTAAATCCTGAATTTCATTCTGAGCAAGTGTGTGCTGCAGCAGCAGGGTAGGCCACCAGGTGGCAGAGTAGAGACACGTCTGGAGACCAGTAATAACAAGGCACCCAGCAGATGGCGTTCCGTCATCTGCCATGAATAGGCTGGATTCATAGACAATGGACTCAGCTAAGTCAGTTTGGGTACCACTCTTCTGCTCGTTCACGTTGCCTAAGGTTAGTTATATTTTGCAGCTTCATCATCTGATTTAAAAAAAAAAAAAAAAAACCTCACTTTTCTACCGCAAACATATATTCATATCCATTAAACCAGACCATGCTTTCCCATGTTACCAGGGTTCAGTAGAATTTGGGGGAAAAGAGAGGAACAAGCTCTCACTAGGTTTGAGTGGAGATGCAGAAAAAGAAGGTAGGTGAATAGAGGTCTGTCGGGGGAAAGAGCTTTCTGCATACTTTGCATGTATAAGGAAAACAGGACAGTGGTATATGTATGTGCATCCGTGTATGCACGTGTAACTGCTTGCCTGTATTGGCACATGTGTACTGGGGGTAATCCGTTCTGGAGAACAAAGTTGTCCATGATCATAATCATATAAGGAAGAATACACATTGGAAAACGTTTAGGAATTATACAAAGGGAAATACACGAAAGCCCAAACTTCTAAGATGTTACATATGTGTTGGCAAATAGGGACATAGAAAAAAACCACCAGGCAGTGAGAAGCTTGTAGAATGTTTTACTAGCACAGCAGCCTGAGAGACTGAGGTACACAGATGGCTTGCTCCTGCACTCTCCTGCAGAAGTCCCCCTTCCCCCTAAGATCTTTCCCTGAGAAGAAGGCTTGCTTCTGCCATTTGCCTCTACATTGCCCCTTGGAAGCCTTGCTCCCCCTACCCCCTTGCAGTAAATGTGGGGGTTCATTCCATCTCCTTAACCACTCCAAGAGGACTCAAGGAGTCGCGAGTGCCAGCCTGAGTAAGACAAATAAAAACTCCTCAGCTTCGGTGGTACCAGGGCCAGCACTCTCCTAGATAGCCAGGTGCAACTGGTGCCTATCCTTGAAAAAAAGGAGATTAGGGTCCCCACACTTAAATCATAGAAAAGAGGTAATCAGAGGTCACAGACATTTATGGCCAGCCATAAAACTAGTTCCTGATAGCCCCACAAAAGATACTCTTTAGTCCCCCTCCCAGCCTTGCAGTTCTGCCCTACCAAATGGTATCATGTCTGAGTTAGACTAACCTAACCGGCTTCCCCTCTCCTTCACCCTAAGCTTTCAAAGACTTTCTAACTCTTCAAGTGTTAAAGCACCGGAGCCAGGGGTCGTACACCAGACCTATGTTGTAGGGGACTTGCAATCCGAGTCAAGACTCTAAATAAAAGGACTCTTTTGCAAATTGCAGTGGACCTCGCAATTCTTGAGTTCTTCTGGGTTTCCCACAGAACGAGGGCATAACAAGAGGACCTAGTGACATTTAAGCAGATGAGGTGTTCTCATAACCTTCTGTCCAGAGAGTTCCTTCCTGAGTGCATGGCCACAGCTCCTCACAAAGTACAGACATGAAAAGAAGGTAGTGTGACTTATAGCTCCCAGCAGCAGGATGACGGTTCACCACTAGGAAGGCAGGTGGGTAAGACTGGAATATTTACAATATCATGCACATAACATGCAAATAGCCAAACAGCTCTCAAGGCACCTCATTGGTGCATTGTTGATGGAAGCTCTTCATGGAGACAGAAGAGCAGGCATCTGTACAGCTAGGGTAGTACACAGGACTCTAGAAAGGACTGATGTCTGACTCAGGGGAAAGGACTGATTGCAAGCTAGAACTCGGGTTTGAAAGCTGCATGCAAGCTCTGGCACTGGCCCTCCTGAAAACCCGAATCCCGAGCATGCATTTGGAAGAATTTGAGAACTTACTATTGAAATGACTATCAACAAGAGTTCAAAGGAACAAGTAAAGCCAAAGTGTTCTCAAATTAAAATAGTAATAGTAAATGCCCAACCACTTTAGAGTCTTTAGCTATAAAGTACAAAGTAGATAGGAGATGCCTATAAAGGATCATATCTTTTTAGCTAACAGAACAGAAGAGAAACAGTGTGAGGCCATGCATATGAAAGACCAAAGCACAAACCAGAGGGAAAGTCAGTTAATCATATGAGAAAAGATCATTCTCTCTCCCATATCAATATATCAAGTAATTTCAGATAAGGTGGAGATTGAGGAAATAAAGTTTCTAGAACATTAAAGATGTTATTCCATGAGGCTTTCCTTAAGAAGAATAATGAGTACCAATCACAGTGGAAATACTGAGTCAATTATATTAAAGCTTACAAGATCCTTAAATGCTTTGGGAAGGAAACAAAGAGAAAATGCTACAAACCAAAGGCACCTGTGTTGCAAGATCAATAAGGAAACAGACGCCAGGATGTGTTTCAAAAACACTTCCAGTTCAATAAGGAAAGACAACTCCAAAGGGAAATGGGCATCTATAGGCTTAGATTTTTCAAAACCTACTTTAATAGGGTGTCTTAGTCAGGGTTTCTGTTCCTGCACAAACATCATGACCAAGAAGCAAGTTGGGGAGGAAAGGGTTTATTTGGCTTACACTTCCATGCTGCTGTTCATCACCAAAGAAGTCAGGACTGGAACTCAAGCAGGTCAGGAAGCAGGAGCTGATGCAGAGGCCATGGAGGGATGTTCTTTATTGGCTTGCCTCCCCTGGCTTGCTCAGCCTGCTCTCTTATAGAACCCAAGACTACCAGCCCAGAGATGGCACTACCCACAAGGGGCCTTTCCCCCTTGATCACTAATTGAGAAAATGCCTTACAGTTGGATCTCATGGAGGCATTTCCTCAACTGAAGCTCCTTTCTCTGTGATAACTCCAGCTGTGTCAAGTTGACACAAAACTAGCCAGTACATAGGGGTTCTTAAACACTTTTACTTCCATTCTAGCCCACCACCCACCAAAGATAGTGGAAAGGAAAGGTTAATAGGACAATTGGGGGTATGGGTCAGTTTAGAAATAGTTTTGGGGGGCCAATTTCAATCTTCATTGTCATTGTCAGCAGTTCAGTAACGTGAATCAGCAGTGGTAGCTCAATCCACAAACACCACTCATGAATTAGCAATGGCAGTTCTATCCAGAAGAAACCACAAGGCTCTGGGTTCTATCCAGAAGAAACCACAAGGCTCCAGTAATGGGCCTGAGTCCACAGGAGCAGCAAGAAGCCGCTGGGATACCACAAGAAGTTCTTTGGTGCATTTCTCTCTACAGAGTCACGACAAACAGTGATGGGTGAAGACGGCAAGCCGAAACAATGCCAGAATGTCATCAGTCAATGAAGACCAGCATCAGCCATGACCACTGTCAGATCACCAGCAAAGGGTGTCAAGGCGAACCAATGCCGCGGTGCCATCCACTGTCTGTTAGGTTATACTTACACTCTTTCCAAACATCATCTGTCCTCTCACGTGTCCACTCTAGCAAAACATTGCATGCCCTTTTCCCAGGGAGCTTCCAGAAAACACTATGTGGCTGTTCTCCCCAAAACATCCTCTCGTGTGTCTGCTTCAGCAAAATATCCTCTCATAAGACAGGTTCCAGAAAAGCATCACATGGCACAACCGAGTTTCCAAAGAAACCAGAAATTTCTACGCAACAGCCATAAACAAGTGTGTTTCGTGGATTAGAAAAAAAACCTCTGGATTCACACATTGCAACACCTTCTTCTGACCTCCTTGGGCATCAGGCACACAAGTGGTGGACAGATGAACATGTATGAAAAGCATGGGCACAGATAAATAATATTTTTTAATTTTTAAAAATAGATACAATGTGTTCAACTTTATTAAAGAAACAAAATTAAAATAATAAATAAATTATGTTTCATAATGAGTAAGTGTACAGACAATGAGACATTGGATAACGGTAAATCCAAATAAATATGGAAATCCACAGATGCACCAGATACCGCTGGTGAGGATATGAAATGGTTTGTCACTTTGGAAAAGCTCGTTGTTTCCATATCAGGTTACATATTCTTGAGCTGATGGTATAATTTAGTAGTGGAGTACTTACCCAGAATACCTTGGCCAAAAGCCATAAATGCAAATTAATTATTTTACATATCAAACTCAACCAATGCTATAACTGAGAACCTAACAATGTTCTTAGATAGGTATACTAAGAGAAATAAATAAAGATGTTTATCAAACTATCACCCTCACAAATAAACACTGAAAAGAAAACACCTTCAAATTTCTAGTTATTGAAACACATCAAGAAATTGTAAAATAACCCCACAAGGGAAAATAAAAGCCTCAAAATTAGTTAGCTACAGCTGTTAGAAAGCACATGGGCACATTTTCTCAGCATCGAGTAGGCTGAAATAATTAAGTTAGGGAAAGGAGGACGTACATAGTAGTACAGATGACATAATACACACACACACACACACACACATGCGTGCACACTCACACACAGAGACACGCACACATGCACACGTTCACACACAGGAAAGGAAAACAAGAAAAGGAAAAAAGAAAGGAAGGCAGGAAGAAGGGAGGAAAGAAGGAAGGAGGAAGGAGGGAGGGAGGGAGGGAGGGAGGGAGGGAGGGAGGAAGGAAGGAAGGAAGGAAGGAAGGAAGGAAGGAAGGAAGGAAGGAAGGAAGGAAGGAAAAACAAAACAACAAAAGTAAAGCAGGGCTAGAGAGGTGTCTCAAACAGTGATGTGCTAATAAGTCAAGTATAAGGACTTGGTTCAGACCCCCAGTACCCACATTAAACACACACACACACACACACACACACACACACACACACATATATATATATATATATATATATATATATATATATACATATACATACATACATACATATACATATTATACACTTGAAATTCTTGGGGAGGCAGAGATAGGTAGATCCTGGACTTCTCCAACCTACAAGTCTAGGCTAATCAGCCAGCTCTGGTTTCAGTGAGAGATGCTATCTCACAGAGAAGAGTGGATAGCTCCTGAAGACAATACTCAAAGTTGCCTCTGACTTCAACATGCATGCACAGACACACATATAACTGTACACACACATGCACAAACACATACATATGCCTCCCTAATCAATAACCATACACACTACACACACACAGGGCAGGATGTTACACAAGGCATCGCAGAACTTGGAAGACTAAGACAGAGAATTACTGTGAGTTAGAGGCCACCCTAGGATATGTAGAAAGTTCTAGACTATCTTTGAATTACAGAGTAAGACTTGTCTCAAAAGAAAAAAATACAACAAAAACAAAACAGAAACATAAGGCAAAAGAGCTCATCAAACCCAAGAGATTTATCAGTACTGATGACTGTCCTAGGAAAAACATCTTGTTGCCACCGATTCCAGTAAGTCATACTCCTTAATGTCAGGGGCACGTGACCAGGTTTTCTCACTGTGTACATAGCTCCTAGGGATGTTAGTTTGATTTTCACAATTTAATTGGTTTTTTTTAGGTTGAACTGTGTAGCCCAGGCTAGCAATTTCTCATAATTCTGTACCCCCTAGAGATGAGATTATAGGTTTGTACCATCATGTCTGGATCTTACTAGTTTTTAACATATTTGGTAAATGACAAAAATAAAATAAAAAAACTAATTCTAAGTTTACTGAGGCATATCAAGCTGTTTGCTCTTCGTGCATATCCAGTTCTATTTTGGAATTGCTTCTGTACATATTCCAATTTTAAACATCATGTGTTTCAGCTTCATTGTTGGTGGGAAGCACACTGTTAAAGGGGACAGGACTAACACAGAATAGGAGAAAATAAAGCAGGGGGGGTACAACTTCCATCTCCCTCTGGATGGAAGAGGGAACCTCTTTTTCTTAGGCTAGAAAACATTTCATTCACAGGTTCCAGACCTTCAGATTGGTGCTCTATTTTTATGCAGGTGATATTTCAAACTGCAGCAACCTGTCTCCCCCTACCCTGCAGAGGACATTTCAGTAGACGTGCCATAATGGTAGACTCTATTTATTATTTTCTATTGCCCTTAACTGAAGTGCTGAAGGACCGTTGAGCAAATCTGCCCATTCTTGTATAATGTATAGTTACAATTCTAGTTTATTTAGAACTTCCTTCCTGCCTTCCTTCCTCCTCCTCTTCCTCTTCCTTTTCCTTGTTTGGCATCTTATGCCCTTGAAATTTGTGCAAGCATCCTGTGAATTTGGGTTAAAAGCAGTTCAGCTAACTCGGGCGTATTTGGTGTTCCAGGACTCTCAGGAAGCCAGTTTGACCTAATTTTTTTTTCCTTTTTTCTTTTTTTCTTTTTCTTGTTTTTTTTTTTTTTTTTTTAAACATCATTCCCCAGCTACAGACCTCTTCATAAGAGGCTGACAGAGAAGATAATGGCATGAAGAAGAGAGAATGTAGTTTTACAATGTGACTTCAAGTCAGGTTGATTTACTAAGTCAAGTTAACCTTTCCAAGCCTCATTTAACTCATTTTGGAACATGAAGAAAAGAATTCGGTTAGTCCGCATTTGGAGATATTATTTACTATCGTTCTTTCTGAAGATTCTATTCAAGATAGTTCAAACAGAAAAAGCTGCAAGCTTTGTATTACTAGAATAATTAGGCATACCAATGTAGTCACAAATGAGACTCCATCCTTCTTCTCTGCCTATCTTCAAATACTGTGTGTGAACAATTTCATCACAAGATGGAAGAAAGTCTGCTTCCAATTGGCCCAGAGTCTCATTCTTCTGGTTTATGAAAGTGAGGAGATTGGAGTAGAATCTCTTTGTACCTCATTGATTTTTTTTTAGGGTGTGTCACACTCCTGGACCAATCACTGTGCCAAGAAGCATGGGCTGTTATGATTGGCCAGCTATGATCACATGGTAGCCTTGAGAACCAATCGGTAAACAGAATGTTTGGGAGACCTCGGGGGCCACTAGCATAGGTAAGAACCAACCTCAAAAGCCAAGAAGAGTAGGAAACGGACAAAAAATATCTATTTCCCCTCTGTAACAAGAACTCCTAGCTTAAGGAGTTATGAAGGTTGGAAAATATGAGACATAATTCTTGGCGTACTATCAAATGCATGGTTAAAGTAATTTTTTTAATTTTTTAAAAATTTTTTTAATTTTTTTTTAAAAAATCAATATGAAGAAAGAAAGAAAAACATAAGCTCACATTAGAATGAGAAATCTTTTCAAACTTTACCTTCGAAGTGAAAGAAATATAATTAGTTTTGTTTTTAAAATAGAGAGATATTTATTTACTTACTTACTTACTTACTCACCTTTGAGAAACGAAACCCATAGTAAAACCTGCAGTGTCTTTAAGAGCCCACAAGAAGCTCAGTGTCTCATTCTCTATCCAGAACAGAAGGCGCTTGGGTGTGAAGCTGTCACGATTGCTTAGTTTAATGGGTGTGCAGAGGATGCACTTCTTCTCTAGAGGAAAATTTTCCCCCGAAGACGACTGAAGCATTACAGACCTAGATGCTGCATATTTACAAAATTGAATCGTTTTCAGTGACCTGCAAAGTTCATCCCATCTTTGCCAGGCCTTGAGCATGACCATCAAAACACTCCAGAGAAATGACTGTATGAAATACATTTCTAAAATATCTTCCAAGGAGAGCTTTTCTGGGAAATCTGGTTTCACGCAAGAGATCAAACCCAGCCTTGCCTCTCACCTCCACACTGCCCGCAAGTAATTGGATTCTACTAAATCCCCCACGGCAGTGGCTCTCAAACCCGGTTATTTATCACAACCACTTGGAAAATTTATAAAATCCTTGTTTCCAGCCTGCCTTAGACATACTGAACCAAGGACTGAAATCATTATTTTTTTTTAAAAATGTACATATTTTGGTCAAGTACCTTTCAGTAGTACATTGCATTTCAATTAAAGAATTCTAAAGAGTTCTGGTTTTCCTATAAAGGTTACAAGTTCACATCAAAATGACAAGTCATTGGGGATTCGTCTAAAGTGATTATGAATTTTTTTGAAAGAGAACAAGCTATTCAAAAAGATTTTACCCTGTTTAATGCATTCACTGATATTAGGAAGTTACAGGGCTTAGAACTAAGATAGATAGATAGATAGATAGATAGATAGATAGATAGATAGATAGATAGATAGATAATGTTCATTCATGTCTTGGGGATGTTACTGCCAAGAGAAATGTGCTTCCTGTTTTATCCTGTACTGAGAAAACAACAAGGCATTTTTCATCTCTGTTTCTAAGAATTATTATTGATATTACTTACTAATATTATTTTAAGTTAGAGTCACACTGTGTAGCCATGGCTGACCTCAGGATCTGTCTGCCTCAGCTCCCTGAATGCTAGGGTCAAAGCCATGTGCTATCCCACTCAGCTTTACCCAGGAATATTTTGTTTCTCTACCTTGTCTAATTATGATTCCAGGATATTGGTTTATTTTCTGAATACTCACTACTGAGATATTAAGATTGTTTGCAATCCTCTGAAGACAGCAAGTTCACATTTGGGTGCTGTGGACACTGGAAAGTGCGAGCAAACGAGCAAAGGTTGTTATCAGCAGGGGAAAAGGTAAGCAGATAACACTTCATTCCAATTAAAGAATTCTGAAGCGATCTGGGTTTCCTGTAAAGGTTACAAGTTCACATCAAAATGATAAGTCATTGTGGATCCGTCTAATGTGATTATGAAACTGTTGAAAGAGAACAAGTTATTCAAAAGGATTTTACCCCATTTTTTTTTTCTGTTTGATACATGGTTAATATTGTTCGTGTGGTTACAAATCTTGACATATATATATGTCTGAATGCACATCATGTATGCATGTATACATACACATAGTCTATAATTAAATACACCAAATTCTAAAATATAAAATATTAGCAGTCATTGGACTAGAAGTTATTTTAAGCCTCTGGGTACCATGCTTTAACAAATCATTGAATAGTTTTGCTGTAGCGGAACTCATAGAGATAATTAGAAGACTCTTACGGCTCAGTGCTAATGGACACTTCTTCCTGTGGGCAAACAGAACAGTGAGCATTTCTGTGCTGATTTCTGAAATGTATATAAGTGAGATGGGCTGAGACTGCTCCTGAGTGGCTCTCAGGAGATATGTGAAATGAAGTTGTAAGACTAGAAAAAGGCATCTATTCTAGAATTTTTTTCAAACCCTTATTACTGACTGGGGTGGGCAATATAGTGCGGTTAATCTAATCATCATTTCTCAAATATGGAGATCATAGCAAGGAGCTTTAGGGAGCTGTTTCTATTTTAAGCAGGAAAAAAAACCTCAATGAATGCAGCACATTTGGCTTCAGAAAATAATATTTAACCTCAACTGACTTGTTTTTAATTTTAGAACTTCAAATATAAAATATCCCACATTTTAAATTACTAAAGGAGAGGAACGGGATAGGGAGACTAAGGAGGCATAAGGACATCTGATATGGTTTCTGAAGGAGATGAAATGTTAATTGAGTCTCACAAAACCCTAAAAAAGATGAGACTGGGGCAAATGGAAGAGTTCCAAAGTCCCACGCAGAAGAATGGAGTTCAGCTTGAGGTCAGCGACCGGCACAAGCTTCCCTGGAAACTCGTGAGCAGATGAAATTGGATCCAGACAAAGGACTTGGGTGGCACAGGTATTAGTTTAGCATCAACATAATTTTTACTTGGTAGATATGAAACACGTCTAACTCCTAAAGAAGTATAGAAAATTGTATAATAGCATCTATGTGTCTGACAGAATTTAAACTGATGTCAGTATCTAGATATTAATTATTGAGTATTTCTTAAAGACAAGGGTGTGTGCATGTACGTGTGTTACACATATATGTTATTTTTCTCTATTTCTCATTTTTTATTGTTATTGTAAACTGTTGCTGTTGACAGTGATGACAAAGGACTCTCGCTAGCCTGGGGTTCTCAGATTAAACAAAACCTGGCTGTTTCTGTGACTTGCAGATTCATGTCCTCATGCATGTACTAAGTACTTTATCTTTAGTCATCTCCCCAGACTGGAAAGGTGTGGTTTTGAACTTGAGTCTCTGCACCTTTTCTAACATTTTAAGCTGGAACATTGAATTCAAGCGACAATGTGACACCACAGGAGAAGTATGAGATGTTTTCCTGGACTTGGAATTATACTCAGACACCGGAGGGATAGGGGGAAAAAAAAAACTTTAAAATATCTTGACATTCTTAAATCTTGAAATATTGCAGAGCTAAGTGAAAAGCTGATACAAAATATTAAGTTAAAACGTTAAATATCAAAGAAAAGTTTCACCTACGCACACTCTCTTTCGTTGCATTGTGGGACCCTACAAACTCAAGTCCTGCCTCCCCTCAAGGACACATATATTTCTCTTTGCTCTTGGCCATGTTTCTGGAAAGAAAATATGGAATGCTCTATGCAAGATTACAAGGATTCAATGGAGACCCCAAAATATTATGGAGCTTGGAGTTCTAAATGCTGATGTTATGCTGGTTTTGGAATTAAAGTAACCATCACAGAGAGGGAAAAGCGGGCACAAAATCCAATCCTAGCTAACGGCTTATTGAGATTCCCTAGGTGCTGCTAGGGGAAGACACAGATTCTTTAAGGGTGTAACCCCTGCAAGGCGGACCACTTCCTATTCAGGTAACACAGAATAGACTTGGACTTTTGAGAGATGGAATACAAAATTGGGTAGGTCAGAGGGTGAGATGGATCTAGAAAGAGCTGTAGGGAAAGAATTTAATCAGAATACATTGCATGACCTTCTCAAAGAATTAATAAAATATTTTAGTCGACTATTGACAGTTAAAATAGTCTATCAGCTTCAAGGCAAAAACAGTTTAACTCTTTTTCTAAGATGCTTTCTTCCAGGGCTGATTAAAAAAAAAATCTTGAGTGACCCAGTGACGAAGAGAAGAAGACAGTAAGCAGCTTCATTTTTAAGCTGCTGCGGGATGAGGCTTGGAGTTGACAAGGAGACCTCCTGGCCACACTGTATGAGAAGCACAGAGGCCAGCATTTCTTGTAGTGTGGTTCATAGTCATTTCTTATACAACCCTGCCACATAACAGTACAAGGTACTTACAAGGTCTCCTGGCCCCTGAGCAGAGGTAACTGAACCTGTGAGGGAATGTCTACAGGGCAAGATTCTGCGTCTTGGCAAATTTAACATTCACCTAACTTAGCAGGAACTTGATCATACTCAATATCACCTGTAATTAATACACACACACAAAAATTTTTACTTTTTAGTTAGGTACTTTAGGTACTTTGAGACAGGGTCTCTTTAAATAGTCTTGGAGAGGACCTTAAATCAAGATCATATAGTGGTTGGTTACTCCCACTTCTGTGCCACCATTGCACCATTGCACCAGCATATCTTGCAGGCAGGTGACAATTGTAGATCAGAGGGCTTGTAGCTCAGGTGGTGCTTACACTTCTTTGGTAATATGCAGAGTACCTTCCAGTACCAAGGAGACTCTCAGTAGAGTTGAAGGCTCTAGATTATCATCCACATCTTAGAGCAACCACTGTGTCCAAAACTAATCTTGTGAATTCCCTTTGCCTCTTGTGAAATATGGCACATGAAAGGTACTATTACCCATTCGGTAATCTTTGTTCTCTGAGAGTTCCATTTCCCAGAATATTTAGCAATTTGTCTAAGTGACACAATTGGTTGGAGATTGGCCAGCCTTGGTCCTGCTTGGAGATAACCCATCATTCCCATTAAATGAGACATTAATAGAAAATAATCTTCTCTGTTTCCTCTTGATTCACATGATTGCCACCAGGAATTTCCAACACTCCAGATGTTCTTTAGCCCCTTGTGTCCTCAACTCCTTTGTGTGCATCATGTCACTTGCTTCCAAAAGTTGTACTGTTTTTGGAGATCACTGGAAAACTGTTCTCTGGTCTATAAGCCCCACCCTACTTCCAAGACTGAATGTGAAAGCATTCATAGTTACAGATACACAGGCTAATATCCAACCTCTAGTTGGAAGTGGTCCTTTCATTCCTATGAGGCCATAAACTAGGCCAATCTTGCATCTACAAAAAATATACCACCTAGGCTGAACCAAGCCACATTCCCCTCTGATACTCTTCTCTCCCCCAAATCTGAGAAGAGAAGAACAGACAGAGACTTTGGCTATAAATAATACAATCTACTATCTAGCTAAAAGAAAGTAAAATTCCCTGTAATTGGTACTGGGAAAAGACCCAAGTGAGCACTAAATTAAATTATGTGCTCATTTTAACTTTGGTGCCAATTCTCACAAAGTGTTAGAAACAATTCCCAGACAAGACAACTGACAACTCCAACATCTTAATTAGAAACAGTACTACAATAGCTATCCCTCAATGTGATTACTCTTTAAATATGAAATTTGGCTAAGGAGAACTGAAGATATATATATATATATATATATATATATATATATATATATATACACATAAAAGAGAAACCATACTTGAGATCAGCTAACCCTTCATGTTCATCTTAGTTCTGGAAACCAAGACCCCTACTTTTTAAAGATTTTTTTAAAGCTTCCCTGTATATTTACTTTAAAAGTGTGTGTGTGTGTGTGTGTGTGTGTATGCATTCATTGTTCATATTCAAATGCAGACTTCCATCTAAAATCTCACTTGGTCTGTCCAGACCAACTACATTAGCCTGACACTTCTCTGATTAGATGACTTCAGATCTTGCATCTGCAAAATGGAGCGATGAAGCCCGGTGAATCTTCCTCAAATTGGGCCTCTGTTGTTTACTAACTGGGTGGTTCTGACCAAGTCCTTAAACTTGGATGAGCATCAGCTTCCTCATTGGCAAGGTAAGCAAAGCTGATGACTGCCAGCTTTCATTTATATAGCCAATAGTTTCATTCATGGGACTAAGACATTTTGCTGCACTGAGGGAAAAGTGACTTGCATCCTAGCAGATACATCTAGTAGAGTGGGATCAAAAGGTACAGACAACAAGAATGTGGGGCAAAGAAGGGCAACGAAAGCATGGACACCCTTGGCAGCCATCTTGTAGGATTAGGCCCTAATCCAGTCATTCTCAACCTTCCTAATGCTTGTGACCCTTTCATCCAATTAATTCCTCATGTTGGGGTGATCCCAGCCATAAAATTATTTCATTGCTCCTTCATAACTGTAATTTTGCTACTCTTACAAGTTACAGTAATGTTTAAGTACCTGATATGGATGATATCTGATCTGTAACCCTCTAAAGGGTTACAATCCATAGGTTGAGAACCACTGAATTAGAGTATTTCGTGGGAGAAGAGACCAAAAAGAAGTACCGCTGCACATAGGGAAAATCATGCCAACTTACATGAATGCTCCTGCCAATGCCCCAGGCAATTGCGTAATCGATGAATCCACCCGAAGCACTTCACTAAAATAGTCTACAACACTGAGCCGTGAGCTCCCCACTCCCACCTCCTCTTTTTAGCAATCCCCAGTTCACGTTTTCTCAAACTGCTCTTCTTTCTTACTGCAATTGCTGCTTTTGCCAGCTCTTGTGAGGATCCTTTCCCTGCAGCAGCTAAGAGCAGTAAATGACTAAACTATAGATTAGCAGGCTGATAGTATCAGACAAGCGAGCGATTTCTGTGGCAGGTCAAATGTGATAGCAATTTAGTGTTGGATCAAGCTTTAATCAGAAATCAATTGCACAGAAATTTAGGGGGGGAAATCATCATTTCAGGATCTCTGTGACTAGCACACTATGCTCTTCACTGTGACTGGCACAATAATGATACCCCAAGATCTTCCCCTTTGATTCCAAGACCCGTGGATGTGTTCTCTTATATACCAAGAGGGACTTCACCAACTTGGACACAAAAATGGCACCATGAGTTATCCAGGAGTCACATGGATCTTGAAAATTGGAAAGTCCTTCTGGGTGAACAGGGAGACTTTGAGCAACCAGACAGATGCAACAGTGCTAACTTGGAAGATGAGGAGAGGCTCCACAAGTCAAGAAGTGGGTGGCTCCTAAGTGGGACACAGTAAAGTAATAACCTTTTCTCTATGGGTTCCAAAAGAAAGAGCCTGGCTGATTGCCCATGTTGGATCTGAAAAGCAACTAATTTATAGTAACCATGATTGTCCTGGAACTCACTCTGCAGATCACTCTGGCCTCTCACTCTTAGCTCTGCCTGCTTCTGCCTCCCCAGTTCTGGAATTAAAGATGTGCTATGATTTCTCCTGTTCACATAGGCTAGGCCTCCAGCTTAGGGAATGGTGCCGCCAATAGTGGGCAGTTCTTCCTATCTCTATTAACCTAAACTAGACAGACTCTGACAGAGAATAAACTACTATAGATAATCTATTTCAGATGTGTCAGGTTGCTTATCTCCTAGATTATAGAACATGTCAACTTGACAATAATAACCAACACCTGCTTTGTTCTCTTCTACACCATCTGCACAGAGAAAAACACCTTGCAAATTCTTTGTACAAATGGCTTTTGAATTTTTATGTAGCACTTGACTTGTTTTGTTTATAAAATTCTCTGTGTAAATATCCCCACTTAATAGATGGGGAAACTGAGGCTAGATGGTGAAGGGCCTCGTCTGTGCTTATAAAGCTGAAAAGTGGCTGGCAAAGGTCAAATCTTGTCTTCTGACTCCTCCAATGTTTACAAAGCCCCAAACCTATCACTAGAACAATTATTACATATGGCCCTCACCCTCGTGCTAACCCCCTTGACAGAAAGAGTAGATTCAGGTGCACTAGTGGTTTGACTGAGACTGGCTCCCATAGGCTCATCTGTCTGAATGTTTGGATTCTGGCTGGTGGACTGTTTACAAACTATTAGGAGGTATAGCCTTGCTGGAAGAGGTGTGTCATTGGGAGTGGACTTCTGGGTTTCAACGCCCATGCCAGGACCAGTCTCACTCTCTCTGCCTCCCCCCTGGAGTTTGAGATATAAGCTCTTAGCTATTGCTTCTACACCGTGCCTGCCTGGCACTGTGCTTCCTGCCATGCTAAGCATGGATTAAATCCCTAAACCTGTAACCAAGCCCCTGCCCCTTATTAAATGCCAATTTTAAAACTTGCCTTGGTTACAGTCTCTCTTCACAGAAATAGAACAATAAGGCAGATCCCATGGCCTTCATTTTAGATACACA
This sequence comes from Mus caroli, assembly GCF_978045245.1. NCBI lineage: Eukaryota > Metazoa > Chordata > Mammalia > Rodentia > Muridae > Mus > Mus caroli. Next base: position 99,196,561 of record NW_028227264.1, on the reverse strand, counting down.
AAAAATCCTGTTTTGGAGAAGTTGAGTCAGCTAGCTATATGGCAAGTGCAGCCGGGCAAGCACTTGAGCTTTAAAATGTACTCTGGGACCCTCTCCGGTTTGCACTGTCACCCTAGGCATGTGAGCGATTTAAAAGAGAGAAGAGCATAGGTTTAGATGAAAAGAAACTTGATTTAATCTAAAGACCCGATGATTTAACAGCAGGTTAGATAATGTTCTTGATTCTCAGTTTTCTCATTTGTAAAATAACACTCAGAGATACTCTGCACTATTTATTTGATGACATTTCTTGTCTCTCAAGAATAATGGGAATATGGCATTAAAATATAGGCCCTGACATGCACATGCTTACATTCACCATGCCTGGGTATCACTGCTAATTTCAGGGCTACCCTCAGCTCTTCCTCACAGACAAATTGGATATATATTTTTAACTTGCCAAAAATCACTGAGTCTTGGCTCAATTAAACTAGTACATCCAATGTGAGAAGGGATTCCAAGGAAAACACGGCATTCCCTTCTCTCCTGTGAATACAACAGATTTGTAGGCCTTCCTTTGCTTTCTTGAGTCCCAAACAGAAACTGGCACAAAGGTCAGTTCTGTTTATTAGAGACATAAGAAAAGGCAATTAACTTTAGGGACCCTTGCTAAGGAATCGCAATCGTGTTCAAATGTTCATGTGGATCTACCCAGCCAAGATTCACAAGAACAGAGTGCCTCCAAATTGAACACAGAGCCCCCCAAAATGCTAGGCAAACCCATCTGTGCTCCTTTAAAACTACAATGGTGCTTATAATCTCTCAAAGGAGCTGTCATGGCTCAGCTCAACACCACCGTCTTTAGTAAGCGATAGTCATGTTTAGAAAGAGAAGGGCCAGTTAATGTGGTTTCTGTGAGCCTCTGTTTACTGGTATATCTTTGACATTCATAAAAAGGAATTTGAGGGGAAAATATTCTTTACCTTATGGGATACTGATCTTCTAAAGTTCTATTCTTTGATGGCTTCAATGTTATATGTTTTTGTTTTTGTTTTTTTTAGTGTAAAATGTATTCCAGGAAATGTTTTTCTTCATTTTGTGAGTAAAGAATCCTCCCATATGTTTGTTGTGACCTAATATTAATACTTCATCTTAACATATCTGATATCTCTGCTAAGTTTTAGCATGACTATAATTTATGAAAGGGTGAATTAAAATTTAAAAATCTGTTGATTTGCATGCCTATCCCTGGAGTTCCATTAAGTTGCAAGGTATCCGTATGATCATTGTATTAGGGTTTCTATTTCTGTGAAGAGACACTATGACCACAGCAACTCTTATAAAGGAAAACATGTCTTTGGAGCTGGCTTACTGTTCAGAAGTTTAGTCCATTGTCATCATGGCAGCATGCAGGCAGACTCAGTGCTGAGGAAGTAGGTGAGAGTTCTACATCTGTATTCAAAGTCAGCATGAACAGAGAGTGACACGGGGCCTGCCTTGAGCACCTGAGAACTAAAGCTAGTGACATACTGTATTGGCTAGTTTTGTGTGTCAACCTGAGAAAGCTGGAGTTATCACAGCAAAAGGAGCCTCCCTTGAGGAAATGCCTCCATGAGATTCTGCTGTAAGGCATTTTCTCAATTAGTAATCAAGGGTGAGAGGGTCCACAGTGGGTCGTGCTATCCCTGGGCTGATGGTCCTGGATTCTATAAGAAAGCAAGCTGAGCAAACCAGGGGCAGCAAGCCAGTAAGAAACATCCCTCCATGGCCTCTGCTTCTGCCTCCAAGTTCCTGCCCTATGTGAGTTCCTGTCCTGACTTTCTTTGGTGATGAACAGCAGTGTGGAAGTATAAACTGAATAAACCCTTTCCTCCTGTAGTGGCTATTCCTGGTTGTCAACTTGACTATATTTGGAATGAACTACAATCCAGAATTGGAAGGCTCACCAGTGACCCTTATCTGGAGGCTTGGAGATAGAAGTTTCTGATCTGGATCTTGGTATGGAGATCTTGAGGCATAGTCTCCGAGTTCAAGGTCATCTGGGATTAAAGGTGTGGTGGAACACACCTTTAATCTGGGCTACACCTTCTGCTGGAGACAATATAAGGACATTGGAAGAAGGGAGTCTTGCTCTTGCTCCCTCACCTGCTTGCCGTGTGGGACTGAGTAACTGCTAGATCCTTGGACTTCCATTCACAGTTACTACTGAACCATTGTTGGGAATTGGACTGCAGACTGTAAGTCATCAATAAATTCCTTTATTATATAGAGACTATCCATAAGTTCTGTGACTCTAGAGAACCCTAACTAGTACAACCTCCCCAACTTGCTTCTTGGTCGTGATGTTTTCTGCAGGAATACAAACTCTGACTAAGGCACACACTTTCTCCACAACAAGGCCACACCTACTCCAACAAAAGCCATACCTCCTAATTGTGACAGTAGAGCCTATGGGGGCATTTTCATCCAAACCACCAGTCATGACATCCACTTCATTTCACACACAAAAAATATAATCTATGTGTGTGTGTATGTGAATATGTATATAAATATATAATATATATAACCTCAGCTATGCTTTCTTCATTTTTTCTACTAGTTATTAGTAACCGCATACCTTATTAACACAGTCTATTGCATCACATTACAGAGATATGTAACACAAAAAAAGAATGTTTAAAAACCAAATCACTCCCTCCTTAGAATAGGGAACAAAACACCCATGGAAGGAGTTACAGAGACAAAGTTTGAAGCTGAGATGGATGGGAAGACTATGTAGAAACTGCCCCATCCGGGATCCATACCATAAACAACCACCAAACCCAGACACTATTGCATATGTCAGCAAGATTTTGCTAACATGACCCTGATATAGCTGTCTCTTGTGAGGCTATGCCAGTGCCTGACAAATACAGAAGTGGATGCTCACAGTCATCTATTGATGGAACACAGGGCCCCCAGTGGAGGAGCTAGAGAAAGTACCCAAGGAGCTAAAGGGATCTGCAACCCTATAGGTGGAACAACAATATGAACTAACCAGTACCCCCTGGAGCTCGTGTCTCTAACTGCATATGCAGCAGAAGATGGCCTAATCAGCCATCATTGGGAGGAGAAGCTCTTGGTCTTGCAAAGATTATATGCCCCAATACAGGGGAACACCAGGGCCAGGAAGCGGGAGTGGGGGGGTTAGGGAGCAGGGCAGGGGGAGGGTATAGGGAACTTTCGGGATAGCATTTGAATTGTAAATGAAGAAAATATCTAATAAAAAATTGTTTAAAAAAATAAAAATAAAATATAAAACACACACACACACACAAACAAATCAAATTTTCACAGAGACGATTTCAGATACTGAAATGCAGAAAGCCGGGTTTCTATGAACTCTTCATAACAAAAAATTCCTTCTTACAGCAGACAATTTCTCCATAAGAGAAATTACGGGAAAATTACTAATGTTTAGTTAATTTAGCTCCTTTGGTGTTGCAATCAGAAAATGCTGCTCCCTTCACACTTAACACTGGGCCTGGGGTGTTTAGATAGACATTCTGATGGTATCTACCAACCACCTTGCAGGACTTTGTGTTGTTACTTTTCTACAAGTTTTTGTTGATTCTTTGTGAGTCGCACATCATGCACTCCAATCCCATTCATTTCCCTGTCCCTCTCATCTGTAATGTTCATTATAATGAGTTGTCGATCTGGTTCGATCTGGTTCGTGGTCTCTGGCTTCTGTGAAACCATCAACATTGAATCATCATCGAGACTCCTCCCGGTTATCCTGTTGTTGCCCTGTGTCATGGAAATCCTACCGCTTTGGAGCAGCAGGACTGGCCCTTTCACACATCCCAACTGTTCTCAGAGTATATAGATTCGGGGGTCAGCCAACTCGGAGCCCTGGATCTGGGCCTGGGTGGTATCTGAGGTGGTCAGCATTCCAGATTTCCCTCATTAGCACCAGCGGGGCCAGCTCTCCAGCACTGCTCCAGTTAGGACGTCCAATGACACCATCGGCAGAAGGCAGGGTCAGCTCTCCTTTTCTCGTGCCTTCTACCACCTGACTCGAATCCACGCCTCAAGAGGCAGCTCCACCATGCTGCCCAGTCAAGGTCAGGGACTCACTCTCCCAAGTGCTGCAGCCTGTGAGGGGCTGGACCAGCTCTCCTGCTTCCACACCCTCCAGGCTGGCTTACCCAGGCCTTCAACAGCAGGGCCAGCTCCACTTTGTTGGTCAGTTGAGGTGCAGGGTCCGCTCTCCCAAATGCTACAGGCAAGGCTAGCTCTCCTAATCTCATGCGCCACACCCATCCATCACCTCGGCTCCCAGGCCACGCAGTAAACGACTTGGCAGAGCCAACTCTCCCACACTCGTTCTCTGGGGCTGCTTACCCACACTGCGGCCACCAGGGCCAGCTCCACTGTACTGCCTGGGTGAGACACAGGGCCTGCTTTCCTGAGTGGTGATAAATGGGACCAGCTCTCCAGAGTGCCATAGCCAGTGAGGAGCGGGGCCAGTTTTGCACAGCCCCTGGACGGCCACATAGTCCGCTGCGGCTGCCCTGACCAGGGACTTCCCCGTGTTCTCTAGAGGTAATTTGTGCTACGGACATTAACACCAAGCCCCGCTGCTTTGTAGCCATGAACACAAAAACATGGCCTTCAGCAGGAGCTAGGGCTGGGACCTCACCACAGCCCGGGTGGGAGGGCTGGCCCCTCACAATGGCACCTCCTCTCTACCCTCGAGTCTCCAGTTCCATCTCTCTTCATAAGGCTCAGGCCGCTCCACTTCTATTTCTCTCCCACCTGTCCACCGCACACTGTGGTGGCTCCCCCTGCAGGCTAGCCACGTAGCCGGCGACCCCTGGGTGGCATCGTCCTTCTGCATTGTGTGGTGTGGTGGCAGGCAAGTGTCAATGGCCCACTTGTGCCATGTCTGAGGGCAGCTCTGTAGGTGGAATAACAAACCTCGTGTCTCCATCAGTCTTCTTCCTGCCCTGCACTGCACTGCCTGGATTTGATTTGATTTCATTTGATTTTTATGAGTCCTGGGCATAAAACAGCTTTGGCCACCAAGCCAGGCATCAAGCTAGGATGAACTAAAGACTACCACCTGCCCTGCCCCTGGCTGATAAAACAATAGACAAAACAAACAAATGAATAAAAAATATCCATAAGCAAAACTGCATAGATAAAAAAAAAAAATGAGCCCAACTATAAAATACAGGATTCAGGACTCCGAGTGTGGTGGGTGTCCTGGCCCTCATGGACAACGGTTTCTTAGCTCAACACACCTCTAGCTCCACCCAAGCCATTCTTTCAGCTGTCCCTCTTTCAGGTAACATCCCACTTCTTCACGATGCCTGTGTGTAACCCTTAACTCTCTTCTCCATCTTGCTTCATGATCAGCCAATCCACTATATCCTAGCAAGTCACCCCCTAAAATAAATCCCTATAGTTAGAATGAAAGGTGACCGCGCAGCTCCAAGCATGTGACTTTGGCTATGTGGACGGCGGACATGAATTCTCAGCTCACTCCCACACCACCTCATCTTTGCTCCCCACCGAAACCGTGTTTCTTAATGATCACTCATAAGACTCTACTGCTCAAAATCATGTTGTTGCCTGTATCCCAGAAAGGATGAAGACCACACAGCAGCAGCACAGGATAGGAGACCATTTCTGCTCAGATCCCTGAAAGAGAGCAGCTTAGTTGGTTCTGGCTCTGTGCAAGTGTGCACTCTTGGCTGCTCTGACCCCTTAGATGATTGACTAATGTGTCTCTTCTATCGCCACTGTAATGAATGCCTTAGCCTGTCTCCCTAGAAAAGCCTACTTTAAAGGTTTGTTTTTTTTCCAGCTTCCCTTCTCTAATGAAGCCCACTTAGATCCAGAAAGCCCCTTTCCCTCTTCCAGGGAAGCACCCATTACCCACGGTGCAGATCTACTTGTCTGCCTCCCTCCCTTATTATTTATTAAGTCACTTAAGGGCTTTTGTTTATCGTGGGATAGAGCATGAGTTGAACATGATTGCTTTCCAGTGAACGAATGCAGTTAAACTATCTTCTTCTCCTGTCTGTTGAGGCCTTTTAGTCAGATTAAGCCACTTATCCAAGGTTACATGGCAACCTAATACAAGAACCCATAAAGGAAGACAGGAAGGGCCTTCAGAGTCTGCCCAGTAATCAAATTCTCCAGTCAGCTGCTTTCATAGTTGACATGATTGTGTCTGACAGCGACACCTTGCCCTGAGTCTCACATGGCTATTGGCAGGCTTTTATCTTTAACTTGTTTTTTTTTTTTTTTTCCAGTACCAATATCTTGGGTTTTGCCTTAGGAAACTACTTATCAACATCTACAGTTACAATGGGACCAGACATCATCCCTTGACTGTACAAGAAGACATGACCTAAGGCTTCCGAGTGAAGCTGTTCGATTCCTTTGAAACTATTTGATTCTGCTAGGAGAATCAGGGATTTGCCAGTGCTAGAGAGGAGATATTCTGTTTTCCCTGAACTTAAGTGGAACTGAAAGATGAAGATCTCAGAGAAAGCAGTCAAAACTTCAAAGCTGTAAGATTTCTGAGAATACTGACTGCCTGCAGTCAGTCACCTCATATGCCATTATACGGTGGCCTCCTAATATATGGAAGACTGGGGTAAGCTGCACTCTGACCCAGTATCCCTTTCGTTTCTGATTAGCATAGAACACAAAAGACATTTAACATGAGATTAAGAAGATAGAATTGTAGACAGCCATGTTTTTTTTTTGTGCATATAAGAACCGGGAAGGGGCACCAGGTACTGACAAACATGTGATCTTTGTTCTCTACTGACCTGTGTTTGTGAGGCCCAGATATGCATTTACGTCAGTTAGAATCTCATACAGTCTCACCAGCTCCTAGAGGAAGCACATGCTTAGTTTCAGGGCAAAAGATGCTTGTTTCCCATATGCAGGAAGAAGTCAGGAGATGACCAGGGACTGGCCAGGGCTCCTGTACATTCTCGTGGGTTTCAGCCATGCTCAGGAGAGCCAATCTCACCCCAGTCTCCCATTCTTTCCCACTTTCAAGCCAGTTTCTCTATCTGTCTGCAAGTTCTAATATTTCTGAGTTCTAGCAGTAGAAACAAAAACAGCTTATGGAGGCTAGCTAACCATCTTGTCAAATTCAGATAATAAGTTTGTGTGTGTGTGTGTGTGTGTGTGACTGTGTGAATTTGTGTGTGAATGTGTGTGTGTGAGTGTGAGAGTGGTGTGTGTATAAGTTTGTGTATGAGTGTGAGTGTGAGAGTATGTCTATGAATGTGTGTGAGAGTGTAAGTGTGAGAGAGTGTGTGTGTGTGTGTGTGAATGTGTGTGAGTATGTGTGAGTGTGTGTGTGTTTGTGAATGTGTGTGTGTGTGTGTGTGTGTGTGTGTGTGTGTGTGTGTGTGGTGTTTAGATCCTTCTCTGGTTGGATACACACTACTCTCCTTGGACATTTCCCTTTATACAACTGATGTTTAATCAGTATGAATGTGGTTTCTATTACTGGCTACTAAAAAGAATTAATATACACAATTATCATATCTTAGCTAAGCATGGTACTCTGATGGCAAGATCCACGCTTCTCTCCGCCTTGAGTTCTCAGCAGGCAGCAAAATGCCAGCTACACAGCAGACATTCAGCAAACACTTGTTGAATGAACAGACAACAAATGGTTATAGAATAAAAAAAAAAAAAATGTTGTCCCGGGGCCCCCGAGGCAAAGCTTCACACAATCTGAACGATGTGGAAGATGAAAAGCAGAAAGGGAGGGCAGCCCCGGGCTCTGGAGAGAAGCCTGCATCCGAAACACAGCTGAGCCTTCCAGCTGGTGGCCTGTGGGCAGGCCAGCACAGGGCTGACAGCTCATGTTCGCCCCTGGCACGACAGGTGTGCTGGGGCCAGCCCGTCCTCCACGGAAGTGAGCTTCCTGTTGCTGCTGACAGGGACTCGCTAGATGTACGGAACAGAAGTGGTGCAGGAAGAAGTGTTTTTAAATAGAAAATTCTGAACGCGTATCAGGTTCCTAGAAGAGGAAGCTTCGGAGAAAGGTGATTTCAGAGTAAGACACTCCACGGCTCATAAAGAGTCTCTCTCTCTGAGGTCAAACGTAAGTGCTAATCATGTCTCTGCTTACCTGGAAGTCTTTACCAGATCCTAGGGAAACACAGGGTCCGTGGAAACCACAGAGGTGGACATGCAGAGCAGAAACTTTCTGCTTTTTCTGGCAACGCCATCAAACAACAAGCTGATTCAATTCTAAATACAACTGGGGAGGGGAATGAGGTACACACACTGAAAAGTGAATTAAAGTGGCCGGGGGGGGGGGGGGCAGTGTACAGAGGACTTGTAATGATCAACAGAGATGTTTAACAGTGAATCCCAGGGCCTGAGCACAGGATCTCATATGGAAAAATATTTAGGTATAGACATGATTGAGCTAAGGATCTTGGGGCAGGGCAAGAATCCTGTGCTACCAACTGGGCCTTACATGCAATCACAAATGGCCTAATAAGATAGGGGGAGGGGCAGGGAGATTCAACCACAGAAGAGAAGGTAGTACCCCCTCCCCACAAAAAAATCAACAGACGAGAGATAACTGATGGTTTTCTTCTGGTGATTAAGTGATGGTCATGAAGATGTAAGGATGAGCGAGATAATTGTTCTTTTTTTATTAGATATTTTCTTTATTTACATTTTAAATGTTATCCCCTTTCCTGGTTTCCCCCTCTGAAAACTCCCTCTCCCATCCTCCCTCCCCCTGCTCACCAACCCACCGACTCCCACTTCCCTGTCCTGGCATTCCCCTACACTGGGACATCGAGCCTTCTCAGGACCAAGGGCCTCTCCTTTTGATGTCCAACAAGGTCATAGAGGATTACTCCTGTAGGCCAGAGTCAAAGTGGCACATTAACCCTGTCAAGTTCTTTAGACACTTAAAACGCCATTTTGGATTTTGGCCTTCAGAACTATAAAGAAAGAATGTCTTGTTTTTAAGCAGTCATATTGGCAATTACTGGGGACAGCAACCAGTAGGACTTCATTCATATAAGGTACCAAGCCATAGAGCATTACCTTTCTGGACACCAACTATAGGAAGCAGAGCCTCACAGGAGGCTTCTAATGCAGAACCCACAAAGACTGAAGGTCCTGGATAGGAAAGGCACATGTCTCTGACACAGGACAGCCTGCAGGAACCCCAGACCCCTTCCCTGTATATCCGCTACCACATACTCTCCTGCATTTTCCCTCTGGTGACTACAGCATCTGTCCCACCACCATCTGACACCTTGCCTGTGTCCCTCGGTTTGGTTCTCTCGAGCCGACATTTCGTTTTGATAGCAAAACGTCTTTTTCCCTGGCTCCTCCCTGTGACGCTGCCTTACAGGTTTCTGTTGGTTCCACGGCTCACATCCCACAGTCCTGAGCATTTTTATTCTGTATCAAGCAGTTCATAGAATCTCAGCTAGAAGGAGAGACACAGAGTTTTACTCTCTTCCCCTCTACCCCAGACAAAGGGGAGTTTTATTAGGGGCAAGCAAACACAGCAGATACACAGAGACAAAGACTCTCTACAAGGCAGAGGGAAACCCAGAAAGCATAAGCCCATTATAAGTTTTTTATTTTATTAAAAATTGATTATTTTCTCATACAATATATCTGACTAGCTCTCTTCTCTCTACTTCTCCAAATTCCTCCCCGCCTCTTCTCCTTTTTGAATCCATTAGATTCAATCAATTAATTTCTGTCTCTCATTAGAAAGGAACAGGCTTCTAAGATAAAAGAACAAGATGCAACAAAAGAAAATATAATAAGGTCAAACAAAAGCCATCACATCAAAGTCGGACAAAGCAAACCAACTGAAGGAAAAGAGCATAAGAGAAGGCACAGGAGACAGAGATCCACTCATTCACACACTCCAGAGCCCCATAGAATCACGGCATTGAAAGCTACAATATTCACACAGCCGACCTGGTGCAGACCCAGGTGGGCCCTGAACACACTGTCTCAATCTCTGTAAGTTCTTATGACATTTGGCTCAGTTGATTCAGAGCACCTTGTTCCTGGTGTCCTCCATCTCCTCTGGCTCATGCACTCTCCCCGCCTCCTGTTCAGTGGGATGTCCTGAGCCCTGAGGGATGGATTCCATTCCATGGAGACTTTCCCTTTGGAGCTGTGTAGAACTTTACTTTCATGTAAGTCAAGTGTGATGGAGAAGTAGGGGAGATGTCCTGCTTGTAGAGCCAGAGTGAAGTTGAATTTTGAACCCTGGTTCTACCGCTTTCCAGTTTGTGATGCACGCTTCTTCCAAGGGGAGTCTTCTCCTTCCCTGGAGATAATAATGTCCTCATAGGGCTGCTATGAGGATTACAGAGAATCTACATAAATTTAATTGTTAAGCACCATGGTTAATAAAATGTGCTATAATAATTACAGATCAAATCAGAGGTTATTTTTTAATTATATACTTGCTGTTGTCTGGCTCCTCAATATTGCCTTCCCCCCTGAATCCATCTTATCTAAGCTAATGCCTAATGTAGACATTTTAAGTACAACTTTTCATCCAGCAAGGAGGAAAGCCATATATTCATGCAAGCTATGGACTAGCGATTCCTGGAAGATGTTTAACTTCAGTTTAGGGGTTGCTGTTGGTTACTTGATGGCTTGAGTAGCCTGGGAAAGCGAATTATGAAGTTAGACAGCCTATAGACAAACCAAGATATTTCTACTTCATAGTTACGGCATCTTGAACAAATTGTTTATCCCCTCTGTGCTTAAGATTCCCCATTGTAAAATGAAAATAATATTATTGACCAAGAAGGCAACAGGAAATTATGTGAAATGGATACTTACTAAGACAGCATATCCAAATGACAGAAAAATCAAAATAAATAAAATTATGTGACCTCCTTGATCAATTCGGCACACACTGAATACCACTGTGTTCTCAGAAGAACAGCCAAATGGAAGATGGCTAATGATGCCAAGACTTGGTGAAGAGATGAACAAGCTGGGACTCTTCTACAAGTAAGCATGGTTCTGTCCTCGGACAGAGCCAGCAGGGATCCACTCTGGTGTGGTCCCCTCTTGTCAGAGAATAAGGAATCCAGGGACCCAGAGGAGCATAGCACTCAGAACCTGTGCCCCCTCTTTCTCTGGAACACAGTGCAGACATGTGGGAGCCATAAATGGTCTTCAAAGAGTAGTTGTATGAACAACACCTAGACATGCATACTGAGATTGTTGCCAAGTGAGATACCAGCAAGAGTAGGGGGAAAATTCAGATGTGCGACAATAAGAAACGGTTTGACAACCTTTCCGAATCTCAAAATAAACATATCTCATAACCCAGAAATTTCACTAGTTATACAAACCTACAAAAATACCAAACTTGTTTATGTATGTATATTATATATACGAACACATACACACCCACACAATGTATTGTTAGAATAATACTGCCAATCATAACAGCCCCAAAAGAAACAACCAACTTTTCTTCCACGTAATTAAAGTATGTGATTAAATCTCAATACAATTATACGAATGGAATACTAACAACAATAAAAATCAATGACTTGCTACCATTCGCGACCGTGCGGATAAAGTTTGCAGATGAAATACTGAGCCAAGCAAGTAAGCCACAAAAGAGAATATGCCTCATGCTTCTATTTACATGAGGTTCAGAACTAAAAGGACAGAAGTCAGAACTGTGGGTAACTTTGGGGAGTAAGAGAGGACATCCCGGGTGCTAGCACTGCCTCATTTATCTGCGTTATGGTTGTACAACCATGCTCAACCTGTAAGAATCAATGGAGATGTATACAGATAGCTTACCACTGATGGCATGAACTGTGATATCCATGTCCTGGTGTCCTTATAAGGAGGCTCAAAGCTTCTCACCTAAGCACAGCCCGTGAACCACTCACCCGTGGGCACTCAGCATCCACCAGGTGAGGGTCATAACCTTTCTGCTTACGTCCGTTGTACCATGTACTTTCATAGTGACTTCCAAGGTTTGTAAGTATGCCTGAGGGCAAGAATTGTTGCTTTTATTTCTGTCTTTCCAGGACGTATGATTGTATCTGACACACGAATGATTCTTAGTAACTCCGAATTAAAGAAAGAATTCATAACACACAACAGGTATGTAATACATACTAATCCCATTCTCTCTTCCAGAAACCTATACCAGGCTTTGAGACTCTTATCCAAATGAGGCTTTTTTACTAACAGCCCAGAAAGAACTCGTGAACGAAACTACCTTAAACTAACTGAATACACCCAGTTATATAGCATGACTTTACCCTCTCTTGGACAAATGTTTCTACTGAAGAAATTACCACTAACTTGTATAATCAGCAAATAGTAGTAGTTGGTGGAGTCTTTCAGGATGGTAGGAAAAGCTTCCAAAGATGTATCCATAGCGTATGATGTGGAAAATTAGGCACCACAGCCTCCTTGATCTGAGAAGCAGGTTCAGCAGATGTACCTCACAGTCTGCCAACGATGCCCTACAGCTGCCTGCCAGAGGCAAAGGCAAGCACAGGATCGGATGAGCGCTCCCTTATGGTGCACAAACACTAGTCTGTCACTTTCTTTTACACATATTTTCTTTTAAAATGTTTAACACTGAGACATAATTGGCTGTGAACAGAATTAATTTCTGGGATTTTTCCCCCCATACAAATACATATATACTCCCTAAGTTATATCAAAAGAAAGTTCATAGAACTGGCATTTGGGATGAAGGAAACCAGAATCCATTGCAATGCTCAAATCCTGACAGCTCCATATTATGAGTGACATGCAGTTGTTAAAAAAAGACTATAGTATGCCTCCATATGGATTGGCAAGAGAGAGAACTGCGCCATCCGGGAGATGAATCCTGCAAATCATATGTAATTTCCAGTTATATAAAAATTTTAAGAAAGGAATCGTGTTTATAAAATGCATAGATAATCCACTGGAAGGAGTTAATCCAAAAGGTTAAAGCTGATTACATCACAGAGAAAATACAAGAACGGCGGGAGGCAGAAAGGGAAGAGAAGAGAATGCTATTTGCCTTTCCTAATTTTTTTATTCTTTTTTATTAGATATTTTCTTTATTTACATTTCAAATGCTATCCCGAAAGTCCCCTATACACCCCACCCCCACCCTGCTCCCCTACCCACCCACTCCCACTTCTTGGCCCTGGCGTTCCCCTGTACTGGGCATATAAAGTTTGCAAGACCAAGGGGCCTCTCTTCCCAATGGTGGCCGACTAGGCCATCTGCTACATATACAGCTAGAGACATGAGCTCTGGGGGTACTGATTAGCTCATATCATTATTCCACCTATAGGGTTGCAGACCCCTTCAGCTCCTTGGGTGCTTTCTCTAGTTTCTCCATTGGAAGCCCTGTGTTCCATCCTATAGATGACTGTAAGCATCCACTTCTGATTTCTATTGCTTGAGTTCTTGAGTCTTGGTGATGGTTTGTATATGCTCAGCCCAGGGAGTGGCACTATTAGGAGGTGTGGTCTTGTTAGAGTAGGTGTGGCCCTGTTGGAATAGGTGTGTCATTGTGGGTGTGGGCTATAAGACCCTCATCCTAGCTGCCTGGAAGCCAGTCTTCTCCTAGAAGTCTTCAAATAAAGATGTAGAACTCTCAGCTCTGCTGAAACCATGCCTACCTGGATGCTGCCATGTTCCCGTCTTGATGATGGACTGAACCTCTGACCCTGTAAGCCAGCCCCAATTAAATGTAAGAGTTGCCTTGGTCATGGTGTCTGTTCACAGCAGTAAAACTCTACCTAAGAAAATCTTTCACAATGAGCTTGTATTTTCTTAATAATGTTAAAGAATTGGAAACAGCCTGATTGCTTAGCATGGACACTTACTCTAGCTTCTTGTATGTCTGTTTCTCCAGTTGTAAAATAGCAAGATGAGAGGCACTACTTCAAATGGTAGTAGCAAGAACTATCTATATCTGCATGATATCTATATCAACCTGAGCCTGAGAATAGCGAAATTTATTTCTATAGGTTGTTCATGTTCTATATTAGAGCATGTCAAACTCAGTGATTCAAAACACAGACATTTTATTACCACTCATGTATGTACCAGTTGTAGCTAAACTGTAGCTAATGTAAACTGTGCTTAATTAAGATGCTGTGTTTAGCTTTGTTTCATATCCTCACACCTTCTAAGGACCTGTGAGTTATCTTAGCACATCCTTCTCATGGTTGCAGCAGGAGCACAGACAACACAAATATGCAAGTTTATTAATAGCAAGTCTCAGAACTGACACAATGAAATTCTCACTTAACAAGCAAAATATATCACATGGTGAAGACCAAAGTAAAGGGGTATAAGAGTCTGCATTACCAACTATCTTCCTAAAACGTGAAACACTTCAGGATCAATCCCAGGCAACTCTTGGATAAACTGAGACCGCTGGGTCACCCAACTTCTCTCTGCTCCTCTAGTGAAATAAATGGCACAATCATCCGGCAAAGAGTGTCACACAGGAAGTAGGTGACGATTCAAGGCCAATGATGCAATCCTCCACATTCAATGATGTCACCTCAGTAACTAGGCAAATAGGCAAGCGGTGAGTGATCAAAACCAGCTCTTGTAGGTTAGTTTTAGGTTGGTTAAACATCAGATCTCAAACTCTCTCTTTTAACAGACTATTTTCGAGAATATTCTCCTGAGAGAAAAAGACATTCAAGATGTCTCTGTAAGGAGAAGTTACAGAATCAGACATGTGGCTAAGATAAATTAACAGAAAAACTTCAGGTTCTTCCAAACCGAATTCTAAATGTGATAGCCAGGCATGGTTGCCCAGGCCTTTAATTCCAGCACTGAGAAAACAAGGCAAGAGATTCCTGAATTTGAAGCCAGCTTTGCCTACAAGGAGGGTCTTCCCTCACTCTACTAACCAGAAAAATGCAAAGAGTGTGTCTTCTGAAGACCAATAATAATCCTTATATCGACCACTTTCCTTCCAGGGAAAATGTTTTGTTTTGTCTTGTTCAGAGGGGGCAGGTGCTAGTAACAGATGTTTTTCTTTGCTTCTGTTTTTATGTTTTTATTGATTTATTGAGAATTTTATAATATGTTTTTTATTATCTTGTTTCCCTTCCCACATCTCTCCCCCACTCCTTGTTATTTCTCTCTCCCTTAAAAAACAAAGTAAATCACAAAGAGGGGAAGGAGTTCAATAGTTTGATTTGCATTGGCCCTAAGCATTAGACCCTGAAATGTGCTTGAGATATCCAGTGTTACTCCATTGAAGAATTATTCATTCAAACAGCTTGTTGGCTAGGGGTGGGACTTTGTGGCCACTTTCCCTTTCTAGGGCTGAAATAGTGTCTGGTTTGAACCAGTGTAGGTCTTGTGCATGCTGCCACAGTCTCTGTAAGTTTGTTATGTATCAGTCCGATCATGTCTAGAAGATGTTGTATCCTTGAAGACACCCACCACTGATTCTTGCAATGTCTTAGTCCCCTTTTCTACATAGATTCCTGAACCTTGAGTAGAAGGGTATCATAAAGACATCCCATTCAGGGCTGAGTGCCCCAGTGTTTCTCACGCTCTGATGTCCGGTTGTGGATCTCTATGTTGATTGGCATCTACTGCAACAAGAAGTTTCTCTGATGAGGGGTGAGTAATATACTGCTCTAAGGGTATACCAGTACATCATTAGGGGCCATTTTAATGCTTTGTTCATTTAGCAGAACAATTGTAGTATTTTCCTCTAGTCCCCATGAGCTACCTGGCCTCTGGTCCTTAACTTCATTTACAGTGCCAGGTATGGTTTCTATCCCATAGAACAGACATTAAATCCAACTTTTAAAAAGTGATTGGTTACTCCCATAACACTGGACCAATGTTACCTAGTGAGCATATCGCCCATGCAGGTCATTATTGTAGCTCATAGGGTTTGTAGCTGGTGAGATTGCTCATTCCATTTCTCCTCTTCTAGCTTGTATTATATTTTCTAGCACTATAAACACTAGCCAGTAGGATTGAAGTTTACAGTTGACTACCAACTCAATTTTTCCATGTTCAACGATCTAAGTTCAGTGTCTTCAGTAATAGTTCTTACTATCGGGTTGTAGAGGGTAACCAATAAATAACGTTAGCAATGGCCTGTAATGTTCCGGTCATCTATAGAACCCCTTTGACCAGCAACTCAAAAAGATGTAATCCACTCCTAGCACTATCATACCATATTTGTAGGCAAAGAATCAGCCTATAGGATGGGAATAAAATATCTGTCAACTATCCATCTAACAGAAGGATAGTGTCCAGAATATACAAATAAGTAAAAGCAACTGAACATCGAGAAAACAAATAATGCCCCCCCAAAAAAAATCAGGTATAGAACTAAACGAAGTTCTCAGAAGATTAAACACAAATGGCTGACAAACACTTTTTTTTTTATAAAATGTTCAACATCCTTAGCCATTAAGGAAATGAAAATTAAAAAAATACTTTGAGATTTCATTGTGCTCCAGTCAGAATGTGTTGCAGGAAATATTAAAAAGGACTGGCAGGCTTCCCGTGCTACTGTTGGCAACTCTCTGCCCCGGCGAGGTACCTCCAGCTCTGCCTCTAGCTAGCCCCTGCAGCGACCGTTCATGGTAATCCCCGCTCTAGTTTGCTTGTCTCTGGAGCCACTAGTCCCTTCTTAGCCATAAACACACTGTGGCCTGTGGTCCTACCTTCCAGTAACCCAATAAAACAAAATTCTGGAAGCTTATAATTAACAAGTCAGATTTATATATCAATAAATTCACAATTCACAAGATGCCCACACAATAATTTCAGGGCCAATCGATAATGATACAAGCTGCCCACCTAGATCAGACAAGTTATCCCAATTACTCTACCCCTATGTGATATTCATAACTACCTGTGGCTATGTAAAGCCACACAGGATCAGGATCTCCTTCTTGTCCATCTGCCTCCATCTTGGATTCTCCTCGTCTCCTGAGACACTCTCTGTCCCTGCAACTCTTTGATCTGCCTCCCTTTTCCCTGTACAATCACAGGCCTCCTGCTGCACTGATATTTTAATGTAATTGGACAGGGAAAATCTCTGCCACAAGAATGGACAAGATTAATAAAACAAATGACAATAGAGGCTGGGGATGATATGGGGAAAGAAGAGCATGTATTCATTGCTGTTGGGGTGTATGGACTGCTACAACTATTAAGGAAATCAGTGCAAAGGTTTCTCAAAAAGCTGAAAATCAATCTTCCATCAGATCTGGATATATCACTCTTGAGCATACATCTAAGGGGCTCTAGAGTATACTACAAAGATACTCGCTCATCCATGTTTCTTGCTGCTCTATTCATAATAGTCAGAAATTGGAAACAGCCTGGATGTTCATCAACTGATGAATGGCTATTGAAGAGATGGTGTAGCTATATACTGGAATATTATTAAACTGTTAAGAAAAATAAGATTTGCAAATAAGTGGATAGAGCTTGTGATGGTTTGGATATGCTTGGGCCAAGGTTGGAGCATGCGTGTCACTGTGGGTGTGGCCTTTAATATCCTAACCCTAGCTGCCTGGAAGGAAATATTCTGCTAGCAGCCTTGAGATAAAGATGTTGAACTTACAGCTCCACCTGCACCATGCCTGCCTGGATGCTGCTATGTTCCCACCTTGAGAACAATGGACCTCAGAACCTATAAGCCAGTCCCAATTAAATGTTATCCTTATAAGAGTTGCCTTGGTCATGGTGTCTGTTCACAGTAGTAAAACCCTAACTAAGACAGAGCTAGACATAATTATCCTGAATTAGGTTCCCCAGATCCAGAAAAACAGACACTGCATGATTTCCATGATACGTACATGTTAGCTTTTATGCTTTAGTTCTATGTGTTTCATTGAAGATGCTTTCTGAATCACAGAGTTTAGGTGACATGTTAGGTACCAGAGGGGAGGGGGGAGGGTCTTCCAAGGAGAGGCGCATAGTATATAGTGTTATGGGGAGATGGAGAGGAAATCAGAATGTGAAAATTAAAGGGTGTGGGGGATGGGAGGACAGGCTAGAGGCCAGACTATTGGGGGGTGCAACGAACACTAACAGTCTCTTAAGAAGTCATATGGAAAATTACTATTATAAAAGCTTTTTAAAATATATACATATATGAAAGAAAGCTAAATGGAGTTACCATATGATGGAAAGACAGACATCTTACACTTGTATCATATTTTACCAAGAAAGATTTGCCTTTAAGTCACCTGCCTTTGTGTGGTCATGAAATTATTTTGAAACCCCAGTTTTGCAATCCTTAGGCCTACAGTGGGTGGCTGTCCACAGAGCTTAACTTCATGCAGCTCTGTCGGCTGTCTCCTCCCGCCCACCACTTCCCTCTTTCCTGTCTAGACTATACATTTCTCATGTGCAGACAGGCCCTTACTGCACTGGATCAATACGTAGGCGAGGATCACAAAGAACAACTTCTCGTACTTCCGAACCATTTTCTGTATCAAAGCCTCAAAATGTTTGGCATTTCAAACCTCAAACAAAAGCTCTAAGGCAAAGCACATCTCCAGACATTCCAAATCAGAATAGAAGGCCACCATTTCTCCAAGTTCATTTTCATTCAAACTCGGGGAAAAAAAAAATCCAACAGAGAAATAGCAAACGGTAGAGATGCTTGGGAAAATATGTTCAATGGAGAGACTCCTCTGGGAAATAACTGCCAAAGCAGTTAGAGCATCAACATGTCAGATTCAAAGCATCCAGGAAAACCAGTTAGGGTTTAAGAGAACTTTGGAGCAAATTTCTGACCAGATTTGTACAAATTATAGTTTCAGGGCAAGTAGTGGGTGATTTAAACTGCTTAGAACACATTTAATGGTGAAGAAGGTAGTTAGAAAGATTCTTTCAAATCACAAGCAATATTTTTCAAGGAACCCAGTACTATACTTACTGCTGTGTGCTCAGGTGATGACGTAAACAGGGACATCACCCGTATAAAGCCTTTTGTATTCTGCCCACCCTCCCTCACGGTTCTCTCCTGACTTTTGCCACATTTGCACAGCCTCTATTCCTGGAAAGGCCACTTGCTCTTAAGGACCTCACAGCGATTTCACTGTAAGATTAAAGACGTCGTCAGCCACCTGGGGGCTAATAGAAAGTGTCAGCCGCTCTGGTGGAGTTGAGCTTCCAGGGCAGCTGATCTCCCAGGACATTTTCCATAGATAGGAGATCAAAGAGCGGGCTGACTCCAAGATGCCCTCCTCCGAGGTCCTCTCTTAACCTTTCGCCTCCCCTTGCCATCTGCTTCCACTTTTGTTTAGTAGTAAGGCAGGTGGCTAAGAAGCATGTTAGTCCAGGATGACACCAATGCCCTGGGGTCATTCATAATGAGTAGTGTGGCCAGCCATCTTCAGCCTTTTCTTAAACTCTCTCAGATGGTGTTCCAACTGTAGTGAGAAACCAGCTTAACACTTCCCCTTGGCATCTTCTAAGAGCAATAAAGTAACCAACCTTTAAAAAACAATAGGCTGGCCAGGTGGTGGTGGTGCATGCCTTTAATCCCAGCACTTGGGGAGGCAAAGGCAGGTGGATGGTCTAGGCCCACATGGTCTACAGAGTAAGCTTCAGAACAGCTACACAGAGAAAACAACAAAATCACACACACACACACACACACACACACACACACACACACACACACGATAGGCTGAACTTCAGAACACTACACAGAGAATACAACAAAACAACACACACAAATACACACACACACACACACACACACACGATAAGCTGACAAGAAGAAAGAAGATCGAGTGTTCTTGTTTCTTCAGCTCTTTAAAGCATCAATTGAGCAACAATAACAAAAATAACAATAAAAATTCCACAGTGAGTATCTACTCTGAATGAAGAACAACTCAGAGGACAAAAATAAGAAAAATCCATTGCTCCATACGAAGGGTCCCCAGAGACCTGTGAGAATTGCTTTCTTATGATGTGCTATTGATTGGTGGCTCAAAGAAAGGGAACACTTAGGGACACAGAGATTTGTAATCTTATTTTCTTTTGGGAATAGAAAGTACGGAAGGAGAGGAAGCCACCAGAGGGATGAGAATGGAAAGACTGGACCTAGAAAAACACCATAGTGGGTTCACTAATCTCAGGTCTCTTATGGAAAGGGGTGGGCACATAAAGTCTGTACGGAGAAGACAATGCTAAGGGGTGGTTATGAAAAACTTACTATCTGTGAGGCAAGTCCTCTGTAAGTTGTATTCTATAGGAATTTATAGTGCAAATACTAGTGCATAGCCTCTCAGCTCTAGTACACACATACACATACACACACACACACACATATACACACACATACACACACACACACACACACACACACACATACTTGTACACACATCATTTTAACAGAGGATCAACACCACCTCATAATCACTCTCAGCCAAAGGGCAGACAGGATGTAATTCTGTCATGGTCTGTGAATATGTAAACTCCTATCAGTTGGCCTTGTACATCATTGACATAGCAAATGTTGGATTTTAATTGCAGATTCAAAGTATTTTTACATTATCAGTCAGTATTCAAGTTAAAGCTTATTTACAAGCAAAGAACCAAGTAAAGAGCTAAGTAAACTTGGGGCATTAATTAATCTATGTACGTGTTCATCGTAGGAGGGCATTATTTCATTCCTCATAAAGCAGCAATCAAATGCTTTCTGAGATCGTAAGAAATGAATAGATAAAGTTGTGCCTCGTTTAATGACTGAGAACTATGCAAAATAATTGCTTCTCACACCCTAAACAATGAAAGTGAAGGCAGGACACATTATCAAATCTCCAGGCAGGTATTAACGGTACTTCCAAACACAGGGCACTTGCATTAACTGATGGGGCATTCGTTCTCTGCTTTGCAAAAGCATAGCAGAGCCAAGAACCTCGGCGCACCAGCCAGGTCGAGTTTCTTCTAACTGGTAATGAACTAATGGGAAAATCACCTGTCCCATGGCACTTAGACTCAGTTAGCAGGGACTTTGCTACATTTTTTTCTTCAGATGGGAAAACAGACTCTGCTAAGTCAAACCATTTGTCACCCTGTACACTGGAAGAGAAATCCTAGAGATAGCGTTTCAAACTAAGTCAGTCTTACAGCCAGAACTTATTGTCGTAGCCATTCTGACCCACTCTTTCCCAAGACAGAGGAAAAGATTGCCACACTTCCTTGACAGATTAAATGAGACCACAGCACCTCTCTTTCCGGTGGAATTTCTTCTCACTTACAGAAAAAGCTGGCATCCTTCTAAAGGCTTCATAAGAGCTGAACAGCCTCACCGGAGCCTTGCCTCTCTCCCCACTGTCCCCTGTACTGGCTGGCTTTATGTCAACTTGACACAAGCTGGAGTCATTTGAAAGGAAAAGACCTCAGCTGAGGATGGGGATAAATGATAGTCTAAGGTTTACTTTACCCCTGAGGATTTTTGTACAGACTACATTAAATAATATAAGGCCTCCCAGCTGTGAACTATCTGGTAAAATGTTTTTATCACATCATTTGCAGATGAATAGGAGCCGTGAAGAACAAGAGGATTCTCATGCAGGGGAAAGGTTCCCTGCAAAGTTAACACCAGAGATGTTTCTTATCACAGCTATCAGAGCGAAAGCCAGGGATACTCTTAAGCATCCTACAAAATTGCCCATTATCAGCCCCAGAAGTTAATAAAAACCTGATGAGAAACCCTTCTGTTACAACATAGTGAAAATGCCGCTAGCTCCGATGTGAAAACTATTTCCACAATCGCCATGACTCCCCTGAAGTTTTGAAACCCAAGCAGAGACAATAAACCATGTTCATATTCCTTTGCGCTAGACGGTTGATTCTCAACCTGTCGGTTGCAAACCCTTTGGGGTTGAATGACCATTCCACAGGAGTTGCCCAAGACCATTGGAAAACACAGATCTTTTACATTACCATTTATAAGAGTAGCAAATTGCAGTTACAAAGTAGCACTGAAATTTTTATGCTTGGGCTTCACCACAACATGAGGAACTGTACAAAAGGGTCGTAGCGTTAGGAAGGTTGAGAACCATTCAACTAGAGGCTTGACCTTAATCTGCCTCCACCACTACCCTTTGGGAGTCAAATCAGATAGAGATCTCAGAATCTAGACCTCGGAGCACACCGGCACCTCGCCTGAGGAATGGTGTACTGGCCTGTTCAATTCTGCAGCCAGTCCACTAGGGGGCAGAGAAACACTATCAATCCTTCAGCATTTGCCTGCAAGCGTCGGAGAATTTAGTAATGTAAATCTTAATAAGATGTTAAATTGTTACTGGCCCTTAAAACATTTAAAGCTTCTCTGAATAGTTTTATTAAGAACATGTATGTCTTTGCAGTCCAGGAGACTGGTTCCAGGATGGACTCGAATTCCCATCGTGTCTGAACTGTGAAATATGGCAGTCATTATGTTCGCCACTGTGTTAAGTGGGGATTTAGTAGCCGTTGATGGCATTGTGACTGTTAGGACTATTATTTTTTTTCTTTTTTTTCTAATTTTTAATATTTTTATTACATATTTTCCTCAGTTACATTTCCAATGATATCCCAAAAGTCCCCCATAGCGCCCCCCACTTCCCTACCCACCCATTCCCATTCTTTTGGCCCTGGCATTCCCCTATATTGGGGCATATAAAGTTTGCAAGTCCAATGGGCCTCTCTTTCCATTGATGGCCGACTAGGTCATCTTTCGATACATATGCAGCTAGAGACAAGAGCTACGGGGTTCTGGTTAGTACATCATGTTGTTCCAACAATAGGGTTGCAGATCCCTTTAGCTCCTTGGGTACTTTCTCTAGCTTCTCCATTGGGAGCCCTGTGATACATCCAATAGCTGACTGTGAACATCCACTCCTGTGTTTGCTAGGCCCCGGCATAGTCTCACAAGAGACAGCTATATTTGGGTCCTTTCAGCAAAATCTTGCTAGTGTATGCAATGGTGTCAGCGTTTAGAAGCTGATTATGGGATGGATCCCTGGATACGGCAGTCTCTAAATGGTCCATCCTTTCATCACAGCTACGAACTTTGTCTCTGTAACTCCTTCCCTGGGTGTTTTGTTCCCAATTCTAAGAAGGTGCACAGTGTCCACATTTTGGTCTTCATTCTTCTTGAGTTTCATGCGTTTAGCAAATTGTATCTTATATCTTGGGTATCCTAAGTTTTGGGCTAATATCCACTTATCAGTGAATACATATTGTGTGAGTTCTTTTGTGATTGTGTTACTTCACTCAAGATGATGCCCTCCAGGTCCATCCATTTGGCTAGGAATTTCATAAATTCATTCTTTTTAATAGCTGAGTAGTACTCCATTGTGTAAATGTAAGGACTATTATTATTTAACTTTAATAACATATTATGACTGTGCTGGTAAAATGCTTTCTTTTATAGACATTTGATTCTACTGTGGGATAATTTGTAGCAAGTCAGTTCATGGAATTACATCTACCAGGATATACCTATCAAAAAGTGAGTATGCACAGAAACTTTACAGTGAACTCCAAATTGGAAAAAAAAAATAGCATCATTTTGGTATTGAACCAAACTCAACCCAAGAGTCAGTTCTAATATTCCTTATCATACATACTACAGTAGAGTGGAACTAACAAGAGCGTTATATTACCAGCCTTTGATAATGTAAGATATACATAGATATCTCTCTCTTATGATTTAAATTTAACAACTGTGGAGAAGAACATTATATAAGTCATCTTTAAGGTTGGTCCTGCAACACACACACACACCATGATTATGACTAATGAGAGTGAAAAATCTCTATCCAAAAACCACTTCAACTTTCCTTAACCTGTATCCACACGCACGCATTGAAGTATAAACAAACAAAAAGCTGTGCAAGTGTTTTGGCTTCGATCTGAGTGACGCTGTCAATTCCAGTAAGTAAGAAATCTGTGACTCAGAAAGGTTGAAGCATTGTATCAGAAAACCTAGACTTTGGGAGACTGGAGAGAGGCCAATTACCCAAGTCTGATCACAGGCTACGTGGAGGTGAAAATGGTCTCTGCCAGGTCATTGTCTTGAAGCTCTGGGAAAAATGTATTTTATGTCCTGTATCTCAACTAGGGAAGAGTTGTAAACATTGTAGTCTATGAGTGGACAGAATAGCAGTTACAGCAGTTCCTGGCATGTATTAGCCTGCTAAATATTACTCATAATTATCATATCATTTTAAAGGTAAACCAATCCAAAGATTCTTTTGTTTTACACTAGATGCGATTTTTCTTTCTAAAGCAGTAAAGCACAGTATTTCTAGAAAGGAAGAAAGGAAAGAAGGAAGGAAGGAAGGAGGGAGGGAGGGAAGGAAGGAAGGAAGGAAGGAAGGAAGGAAGGAAGGAAGAAAGAAAGAAAGAAAGAAAGAAAGAAAGAAAGAAAGAAAGAAAGAAAGAAAGAAAGAAAGAAAGAGAAAGAAAGAAAGAGGAAAAAAAGAAAAACAATGGACTGAACGTACTGGACTCTATGGGTATTAAGAGACTTGGGGAATTTGGCTCAATTTCAAAGCTTTCCCAAGACAATCATCATAACTGGGCCACCAGCATTCTTCTGCCTTGCTTGTGCCTCAGGATATACCCTCTCCCCCCACCTCCTTTTTATGTAAACAACAGGTGCAAAGATTGGAGGGAAGAGAGAATATTCTTTTTTCTTTCTTTCTTTCTTTCTTTCTTTCTTTCTTTCTTTCTTTCTTTCTGTTTAGCCACCAACACTGGAGTCAGAGTAAGGAGAATCACAACATGCAACAAAGGAAAGACACTTGAAGCCATTGAGAAGCTTCCTCTGAGAAGCTCAGAGCTCATTCAAGATTTGACCGCTTTTGCCGGATTACAAGAAGTTTCACTGGACGCGGAATAATAACTGGTTACTTTTAATTTGTGAGAAGGTTGAAGGTCAAAGAAAGTGAAGGATCCAAGCACAGGAGTAACAGAGCAGATAAACCCAGATGGAAATTCTTGTCTTCATATTAGCTCTGCAACAAACAGTTAATGCCTTGATGTGTTGCCATGGAAACAAGACCCCTATGTCAGCTTGACATTGATTCTAGCAATGGAGAAAGTGCCTTGCATTCTCTTCAACCTTGATTGTATTTCATTCAGGAAAAAAAAAAATCTTCATTTTAAGAGATCAGCCCCATATCCTACAAGGACCAATATACCAATACGGGCAACATGGTAATGTGAAATTCCATTACTGAAAATTTGCAAATTCATTTACATCACATCTTATTTAATGTGGATTAAAAATGAAAAATTAAAGCCAGGCATGATGGTGCACCCCCTTAACCCCAGTACTCAGGAGACAGAGGAAAGTGGATCTCTTGAGATCATAGTAACAAGGGCTACACAGCAATACCCTGAATCAAAACAAAGAAAAAGAGTAAGAATTAAAGTATATATAACAAAAAGCAGGAACTACAAAGTCTTCACTAACATTATGCCCTTAGAATTTCCTTCCCTTAAAATATAGCTCAGAAGGGGTCTCTCTAGTGAAAAATTAATGAATAAATGTGTCTTTGCCACGTTTTTTTTGTTTGTTTGTTTTTTGTTTTTTTTAAAAAAAGGCTGTGAAATGATCAGACTAACAAAACAGGCTAGGCTTGAATGCTGGCCCTGTATCCTTAATCTATGGCCCTAATTCTGGGGATGGAGATACAGATCAGTGACTCAAACCATGCTTAGTATACACAAGGATCTAGATTTAACCCTTAGAACAATTGAACCTAAATGAATCTATAGTTTCCTATGCCTCCATTTCCCACTGGTAAAGACAATAGGACTCCTACCTAGTAGGATGCTCATGAAGATTAAGTAAGCTAAAACACAGAAATCGCTCCGAGTCTTGGACTCTCCACACTTTAGCTGCCCAAGTCTTTGTTGTAAAGCCAATTACTTTAGAATAGTTATAATTACTTGAAAACACAAAGAACACCTAATATTGTTTTTTAGATGCCCTGTAATTTAAGTAGGTTTTTTTTTTCCCTTTCTGTTTTTTTTTGGGGGGTGGGAGAAGAGAAAACCTTAATCATAGTTCTGCAAGCACAAAAAGCACACACTTTTATTATCCTATGGGTAACTGAAAGAACAATGTTCCCAGAATGAGGCTGGACTCACTGAGGAGGATGTCTGCTGCCCTTCACTTGGGTTTTCTAGGTTCCGTGCAAAGCATTCTGTTACATCTGATCACAGCTCAGGCCCAGCTCGAGTGCAAGAACCACCGAGTGATGAGCTGGTTGCCAGGCCCTTTCACTCTAATTGTGGAGCTGAACTAGAAATTACCTAGCAACCACTTGAGTAAATGATAGGGAAAACTTGACAGAGTGGTTTCGCAATCGTAATCAGGCAAACATCATTACGGTCCCTCTCCTGGACGTATTTCCGGAGCCCTGTTCATCTGCAAGTCATCAGAATAAGCAGGTCCAATGAAGACTAACAGTGACACAAACACCTCAGAGGAAAGATGCTGAGAAAATACTTGGTCACAAAGACCTTGGGAAAGTAGCTTGCACTTTCATCGGCTCCTACAAATACATAGACAACATTCCATAGTGGGATGTTGTGGAAGAGAAGTTTTTGTCGTGACACAGAATCAGCATCTTGGACAGATGTAACTGATCCTTAAGAATGCCACTTGAATATTCCTTCTCTTTGCCAGCCACCTAGTGACATGGTTCAGGGTTGGTTCTACCTTGCCCATCTAACTCTCTAAGTGCGTACAGTTGGAACGTTCTAGGAAGCTGAGCTCAATCCCAGGCACTTCCCTTATAGGCGTGCAGAGACCACAGCATAAACACTTGCAGGAGCAAATTCCAAGTTGCCAAAAGATGGTTTAACTATCCCAAATCTATTTACCGAGCAGCTACTACGTAATGTACATTGGGTTTTGTGCTCAGAGTACAGAATTAAATCAAATTAAGTCCTTGCATTACCGGAAGAGACGGCGCTAACGGATAATAAATAAGCAACGTGAAGCCTTTCTGCGTAAGAACAGGGTGCTGTGTGAGTACACAGCTAGCACTTATAGTACTTAATACTTCTTTTGATATAGCTTACTCGTCTAAATTTCTGCACATATTAACTTTTCCAAATCTCTTGAGAGTCCTAAAAGAAAACCGGGTGCACAGTGCTTAAGTGACTTACAGTCTTTTGCTATTGCTATCTTAGGACAAACAAGTTACGTACTAGGAGAATTAAGGTTTTCTGGAAGGAGACCCAACATGGCGTGCTGCTTGAGAAGTGAGTTCAACTCCATTAGACATCACGGAGGAAGAGAAACCCAGGAGAAGAAAGAAGCACACCCCAATATCAACACCATTAACCCTGGCAAGAGTGCTTCAGCAACAGGAATTCTACTTCCGTGTCCTCTTCTACGGCTGTGGAAGCTACAGGGCCAAGAGGTCATCCTCCTTCAGACTACCACTTGTCCTACCACAGACCCCACTTTCTAATCCAGGACTCCAGTAGTTGCCACTTCAGTGGCCTGAGGCCCCATGTGGAATGTCTTAAGACCTCTATCTCATACCTAACCTAGTAAGAGTAAAATGGGGTGCTGTCTACTCATAAAGAATGACCTCTACGGGGATGTGATGGGAACGGCCCCTGGAGGTGCAGTTTCAATGCCCACAGACCCACATGCACATCCTTTTGAGGTGCTGTACAGAGATGGGGTAGAAAGCTAAGGCTGGTGAGTATTCTCTATAATCTCCTAGGTTCTGACACTCTGATACAAAACTCTAGAGTCTAAGAATCTGGACTCTAAAGTTAGCTTTAGGAAGCATTTTAAAGGTGGCTTGGGTTTTAATCAAAAATGGAGGTTACGTATTTTATTATAAACTCAGGAGTATAGTACACCTCATTTCAAGCAAGCTGGATCTCTTTTGCATTAATCTGCCTTATTTCTGTCATCTGTAATCCTTCTCTGACCCACCCCCTTCTCTGTTAGCTTCATGGATACACTTTAAGAATTTAGAAATATGAGGTGTGGTCTGTATTTATTCCCAAGCTCTGGGCTTTGCAAATGTTAAGGACTAGATAGAAGAGGATTTGTAACTATTTGTTAGGGAGATTAAAGGTAAGCAAAAAAAGCTGGAAGGTAAAATTTGAAGCAGAGAAAAAGAACATGGCGTTCAGAAGAGCACAGACGCACCTATGCGAATTGCTAGCTGGCAGGTTGAGTTTGATTGTCAGAGTAATGGAGACCAGGAAGGAGTCCCAGCTGAAGAGCAGATGCTGGGGTTGGAGAACCAATCTGCTCTGCTCACCAAAGAAATACCACACACACATTTTTTTCTCTCTCATTCCATTTGCTTCTAGGTAGAGTTACTGGGGGGGGAGAGAGAGAGAGAGAGAGAGAGAGAGAGAGAGAGAGAGAGAGAGAGAGAGAATATGAAAATGTCTGTTATAGTGTTATAGTAATAAGAATCCAAGAGTTCAAGGAGAAAGGCATGTTGCAGATAGAAGAGCCAACATCTAGGGGGAAAACAGCAATTCTGTCACTCTCAACCAGCTTTCTCTTGGGAGAAAAATTAAATCCCAGCTGAACCAAAGCTCAAGAATCTAGGGACATCAGTAGCAGGGCAAAGGAGCAGGTAAAATGAGCCTATCAGAACAGGCTACCAGAAAGTTCAGGTAGGTCCTTGCACAAGAGACCCAGCATGTTTGGAATGAGGCTTGACCCCCCTGCCTCTGAGTTGTGTAGCTCACTGGAGGGGTCAGCAGATGACTCCCAGATGTTAGCTGGCCACTAAGAGAAAGGCTTGTGGCCAGATGTACAGTTATCAATGGTGGGCTCTCTGTTGATGTACCCTGCAAGGCTTTATCTACTCATAAGTGATTGACATTGGACAAACAGTATTCCACTTTTGTAATGTAGAGCTATAGCATACAGCTCTATGGTAGCTATTGATCACATTTTCTCACTAAAAAATAATATAATTACTTCATGGGAAACTATATTATTACGACTTTGTATAGTTTGTTGTGGAGGAGTGGCGGGGAACAGTAGCCAAAACTTCATCTGTACCCTCTATAAACAATACCTTCCATAAACAATAGGTCTTTTTCCATCCTACAGTAGAGTCAGGTCATATGGATTGTCATCTATCAGACTCCCACAGTAAGACTTGAAACTATGAGTTGATGAAGCACGATGATGAGATCAACAGAGATGCAGAACATTACAGGAGCAGCCTCTGAGATGTTCAGAGGCATAGCCGAGACAAGTAGCAGAAATTCTGGGGCAGGCTCTTGGCCCGACTGCCCCAGGAGAATGATCTTGGAGGTAGAAGATGCAGCCCACTCTTTTCCCAAGCACCAACCTGCAGCCTCCCCAACCCCCAGCTTTCTATATCCACTTAAGTCAACCCCCAAGTTCTTCCCTGTAAAATGAACCAGTCAACCAGCTTCCCTTCCAGTGTCCTGAGTAGTTCTTGCCTCCAACCGGTGATTGCTGGCAAGTTTAAAACTATGAACTGATGCTTCAAGTTATTTGTAAGAGAGCACAGTTTATGCTGGGAAAGTGGTGTCTTCCCCATTTTTAGCTAAAGACACTTAACACAATGCCACCTTTCACCATTGTGACTTCTTGTCAAATCCCCCAGTGTGCTAACTGTTGCAAAGCCACTTGGCTATCAGTTTACTACAGAATGGGGTCTTCAAAGAAAAGAGAACTTTTTTTTTTTTAATCTCTGAAGTCCAGTGATTCCTGATAGGACTGTGAAAAGCAAGGAGGTGAGAGTAAGGATGCTAATTTGATGAGGTAGGGGAGCCTGCATTACGGATGGAGGAGGGATACCAAAGAGCTTAAGTAGTGAGCTTGACAAACAAGTTAATTCATTGCCCTACCCCCACCTCCAGAGCCTTCCATCCTGGTTACTGATCACACTGAAGTAGAAAGATTCTCCTTCAAAATGTCATTTTGAAAATTAGAAAAACATACACACATATGCAACTCCGCAGATGTTCCTATGCCTCCTCCTCCTCCTCTTCCTTCTCCAGTCTCACAGGAAACACATGTCTGTGTTGTCCTAAGTCCAGTTACTAATTAGCATGTTTCAGTAGCACATTGTAGAGAGGATGGAGAGGACTTTAAAGGGATTCCTTCCTTTCAAATGGAGACAGCTGGTCTTAATTACCAAGCAGGAAGAGAATGTGCCAATAGATCCTTGAAAAGCCAGAGTGCAGCAAAATGCCCGGAGTCTTTGGTGTCTGCTGGAAGGGCTTCTCGCTAGAGGTAGGAAGGAGCTGCGTACTATCTACAACTTTACCTTATCCCAGCAAGCAGCTGTCTAGATTCCTCACCCTGCAAGGAGGTGGGGAACTCTGCCCAAGAGCTTAATAAACGCAAAGGTCATTTCACACCATGCGTGCAAATTTCATTAACATGAGGTCAGAGCTGGGAAGTTAAATACATCACCCTCCCTCAAAGATGCACAACTAGATAGAAGCTAGGACCCTTTCCTTTTAAAACCAACACCAAGACAAATGAACCAAAGTTCATCTTTATAATTAATGCAAGGACGGTTGGTCCACACATCCTAAAAAAATTCCTGGAAAAGAAAAATATCTTAGGACTAGTAAGTGGCTCAGTGGGAGGAAAAAAAACAAACAAACAAACAAACAGAAAAAAAACACCACTTTCTTGGCCAAGCTTGGTGACCTACATTCTAGCCTATAAAGAAGAGAAATGAATATTGCAGCCTGTTCTCTGACTTCCACAGGGGGCACTGTGACGTGTACCACCCCTAAACAATCTTTCAAGAAACCTTTTTTTTTTATAAAGGTGTTTTTCTGAAATTGTTTTTATGATAGCTACTATCAACAAGCATGCACACAGGACCCGTGTTGTGCAGCTTTTATGAATATTTATTACATATAGCAATACTGTGAGAGCACCGAGGATCTGCTCCTAACCACTGCATCAATGGATATCATGGCTCTAGTGAATGAGGCTGGCCGAGTTAAGATAGCTGAAGGGCTTGCTAGAAGGAGGCTTTATAGAGCTGGATTTGAATATGAGAATGTGCCCACTAGCTGAGTTGAATGCCCCCACCTATGCATCATGAGAACAAATGCATCCAGTTATGTTTGTATTTTAAAATAACCATTTCCTGATTTACTGAAAGCATGATTCGTTCTTTTGGGTTTTTTTTTTCTCCTTCATTATTTCTATTTTCAGGAAACAAAAACATTTTGAAAAGCAAAGGCAGTGTTCCTCTATTCCAAATATTCAACTTTAAAAGACAAAAATAATAACTTATAATAACTGCGTGATAAATGTAATGACTCAAATACCGGTTGAAAACCCACTTAACACCTACATTCGCTGTCTGGAAAGTTCCAAACTTCATCGTTTTTTTAACAAAGCCTAAAAAACTCACTTGGCATTTCTTGATGTCAAAGAAAAAGTAATTTCTCGAGACGATGCCGGGGCCTAGCAAACACAGGAGTGGATGTTCACAGTCAGCTATTGGATGTATCACAGGGCTCCCAATGGAGAAGCTAGAGAAAGTACCCAAGGAGCTAAAGGGATCTGCAACCCTATTGTTGGAACAACATGATGTACTAACCAGAACCCTGGAGCTCTTGTCTCTAGCTGCATATGTATCGAAAGATGGCCTAGTCGGCCATCAATGGAAAGAGAGGCCCATTGGACTTGCAAACTTTATATGCCCCAATATAGGGGAATGCCAGGGCCAAAAGAATGGGAATGGGTGGGTAGGGAAGTGAGGGGCGCTATGGGGGACTTTTGGGATAGTATTGGAAATGTAATTGAGGAAAATATGTAATAAAAATAAAAAAAAAAAAGACGAAGAAAGAAGAAGAAGAAGAAGAAGAAGAAGAAGAAGAAGACGACAAAACAGCAATCTTGGGAGCTTACAATCCCCAAAGAATCAGAGGCCTTTCACACAGTCTCTAGCCCCAACTCAAAGAAGTTAGCTTTAAATATACAAACCAAACCAAAAACACAAGATTCTTTTAGGTGAGGTTTATGTTCTTGGAGTTTGACAGTGCTAGTGGGACACAATTAACTTATCACCGCTACACAAGTTCAGAACACTCCAACTGTAGTTTGCCAAACACAGGAGCTAAGCTCTGATCAAAAAAACTAAGAGCAGGCCAGCTGCCCTGAGGGAGAGACATGGATTTAATGGGTTGTCATGGAAAAGTCTGCAATTCCTTAATAAGAGACCAGAGGTGAGGAAATCTTTAAAAGTCTATAGTAGAAGATCTTTCACAGGATCACACACAAAATAAAAGGTTTTGGATTCTCCAAATTTGAAAGACAACTCAAAATACACAGGATGGCAGCACATGTGTTTTTGTCTGTTGATAATCTGGAATAAAGTCCTTGACACTCAGAAAAAAAAAAAAAAGTAATTTCTCAATCTTTGTTTTTGTTTGTTTGTTTCGTTGGTTGGTTGGGTTTTTGTTTTGTTTTGTTTTTAAGTGAAACACCTAATTTTTGGCAAGAGACTAAGCCCAGATCCTGCTCAGCATGGGCACAATAAAGACATGCTGGTTGACTTCATGAGCACAGAGGGACAGTGTCTGGTCCATAGTAGATGGTTTCTTCATGAATGGGACATTTAACAATAGGTTTGGTTTTGTTTTGACTTGTTTTTTTTGAATGCAGATCCTGGGAAGCTCTTTAGTGCTTGGAATGATGGCAGAGAGTAAACATTTGCCAATTATATGTGACCAAAGAAGGAAGCAGCATCATGTTTATGTCACGGAAAGGCCTGAAGAGTGACACAGAATGAGCAGCATCAGGTTAGATCATCTCAGCAATGCCTGGAGTTATGTCAAGAGTACAACACTGCCCACTCTGAGATCACGGCAGCTTCCTTCAAGGCTGGCTCCGTGCCTGCTTTCTGTTGCTGGCTCTGTGACAGATTCCAGTTCTTGACGTGTCTCCCTTGCTAGCTTGCTAGCTTGCTAGCTCCATTTTGCATCTGAACACTGGCTTATGCTGTTTCCTCTCCCTTCTCTTCCATCTTAGAAGTTTCAGCCATTACTCAAGTCATGTGCCAGTCCTACCTCCATTGCATCCATATATTTGAACCAGTATTATCAAAAGTAAGATGATGCCACTCACTTCTTTACTCGGGGAACTGGTTAATACCAGCCTCTGCAACTCCCAAATCTTCTCTTCCTTGTCTCCTCTCCTCAACCTTCATCATATTATCACACCATTGATCCTCCTGCCTCGCCTTCAGCAGTGCTGGTACTGCCATAACTGGCTCCCATGTCTTTTCTACTTGCCAGTAGGTGGGTTTCTGTGCAAACCATCACATTCAATAGAGTCTCCAGTTTGGGGCATTAGATATCCTCAGTTCCATTGCCTTCAGTTTGTCTGCAATATTGAAAATGACTCTGAAAAAAGTCAGGTTTGGTTAATGATACAAGAAGTTTCAGGATGATTGGTATTGACAGCCAAAACCTGGGATAACATCTGCTTAACTTCGAGAGGTTGATGGAGAGCTGTGTTAATGCAGTTCATGTATAGGGGCCAATTAATGTGGAGGAGTGTGAACATGATGTGGAGAGGCCAAGCACCCATCCTCTAACGTTTTACAAGTCAAGAGCTATTAAACTCTTTAACCTCCCTTTCCTCTTTAAAAGATGAAGATAGGAATTGGATCTATCTTATAGAGATTTGTTTGCAAAGATAACACAAGGACACGCAGCAACTGAGACAGAGAAACCTCACCAAAACCCACATGGGATTTATGCTATCACTAAATACTTAAGCAAGAACTCAAATACATGTTTAGAAGCTGCAGTGGACTGTAGCAATGATACACGATGTCTTCAGTAAAAACTAGTTTGTTCCCAGCACTTGGGAGGCAGAGGCAGGCGGATTTCTGAGTTCGAGGCCAGCCTGGTCTACAAAGTGAGTTCCAGGACAGCCAGAGCTACACAGAAAGATAACCAGTTTGTTCAACTTAGCTTTTACAAACACATAGTCACTTAAATTACTTAATATTCAACTACATGTGGTTGAAATTTGACCCTTATATCCCACTCTATTAAAAAAGTGTATGTATCCGGCTATAAAATAAGAGAAAATAAAAGCTTGAACAGGCCAAAACAAACAAATGAACATGGGAAAAAGAGCCCAAAGAAAAGGCACAAAATACCCAGACAAAGCATTATGGGAAAACAAACAAACAAAAACAACAACTCTAAAACCAACTTTGAGTTCATCTTGTATTGACCATCTTGTATTGACCATGTACTGCTGGACATGGAGTCTGCTCTGGAGTGTGCTTTGTATTGGAGAAAACTAATTTTTCTTTTGTGCTTGGTTATCAATTGAAAATCGTTTCTGGATGAAGACATGTGTCTCCTTCTCTCAGGACTTGACTCCATCTTGCTTAGGCCTGTGCAGGCCCTGTGCATGCTGTTACAGTCAATGTGAGCTCATATGAGTGCATAAAAGACTATGTTTCCTTGGTGTGTTCCATTCCCATTGGCTTTTATTATCTTTCCACCTCTTCTGCAGGGTTCCTGAGCCCCGAGGAGAGCAAATTGATGGAGGTATCCCTTTTAAAGACAGTGTTCCAAGGTTTCTCAGATAAAAGACTTAGATGTTAAGTCAGAACTACCACAAGAATATAGGAAGATGACCATATCTGCATAAGCAGCCACTCTTTCAAAGGACAGACATCCACCATGCAGGACACTGACACAAAAACAGACAAACAATATGGTACCAAAGGAAAAAGTGTTTTCCCAGCAAAGGAAATAGCCAGCAGAATATAGAGGCAACAGAAAAATAGGCAAAAATACAAACTATGCATCTAATACATATCTTAGCATCGTATTCACTGTTCAAACATCCATAAGATATAAAGAAATTTTAAATCAACAATTCACAAATAATCAAACTTGAAAATAGGCTAAGGCCAATACATTTCAAAAGAGTAAATTCAAGTGAATAACAGGTTTGGAAGAAAATGTTCAGCTATCTGTGGGGGAGATGTAGGTCAAGACCACAGTAAGACATTCTGCTAATTGTAATGGCCATCATCAGAGAGTCAGAGGAGAAGTGCAGGAAACAATATCTCTTACACACATTGGAAGGAATATAAATCCTCATAGAGAAGATAGAGAACAGTGTGGAAATTCCTTAAAAAGAATAAAATTAGAACTATCACGCAATCCAACCACCCCTTTTCTAGGCATACTTCCAAAGGAATATCAGCAAGTGAAAAACACACCAACACGTCCATGGTCATTGCTCACAGCTGCTAGGAAACAGGTAACCTACTCATATGTGGGTGGATGAACTACTTTTAAAAATGTAATAAATAGATATGTTATATTATAGATGATAGATAACAAATTAGATACTAGGAGATAGATACATAATGGATGTATGAGTCATAGATTATATGATAGCTAGGTAGATAGATAGCTAAGTAGATAGATAGATAGATAGATAGATAGATAGATAGATAGATAGTAATGGATATGTGATTCATGGATATATGATAGCTAAATAGATAGCTACGTATAAATATGTGGTAAGTTGATAGATGATAGATCAATTGACCAATAGATAGATAATGCAATATTATTTACAAAAAGAATGAGACAACCTACCATTTGCAGCAAAATGGATGGAATTTTGCTAAACTGTTTTATCACTGTGATTAAATCAATCAAATAGAGAAAAACAAATATTGCCCTGTCTCGCTCACTTATGCATGCCCAGAAAAGTGAGTTGGAGTATATACTTCAGATTACTAGCAGCTGAAATGGAGGATAGCAATAGAGAGGGGCTGGATGATGAGTAACAAAACACCATTAGTAACAGGAATACGTTCTGATAAGTGAAGGAACTCAAAGACTGCCATGCAGTGTGCTGATGAAGAAGAGCAGCTCTTCCTTACCCTGCTCTGAGCGGTGCATCACTTGAATATCATGTTATCCTACCAAGTGCAGAAGTGCAGTTAGTCGTCAATCAAAATTTCTTAACACTTGAGAGGAAAGCTGGTAACTACCTTGATTTAATCATTATAGTCTATATGTGTAAATTATGAGACCACATCTGTAAATTTGTGTAAGTAAAGAACAAATTGTAAAGACCCATAGACTTGAAAACTATGTGTCATGAAGGAACGACAGTGTCTTTATAGTCATTCACACATGATTAAAAATGAACTGTTAGCTAATGCCAGTGTACAAGTCGACTGATTTGCCGAAGTCTCTGAAATCAGAATTGTTTAAAAATCTTTATAATCACGTATATAGTTCCTGTCCATCATGGAAGGAGAGCTTTCAAGGTTCTGGGGTCTTTCATCTCCAGATTATCCTAAGGAACACCCACTGTGAACTTTAGCGTAGGTCTGTGACCAAAACCTAGACAACAGGCCACCCCGTAACCAATGCCTTTTCCTTTCCCCAGGCATAGGCTTT
Source organism: Mus caroli (assembly GCF_978045245.1). NCBI lineage: Eukaryota > Metazoa > Chordata > Mammalia > Rodentia > Muridae > Mus > Mus caroli. The sequence goes on along the minus strand of NW_028227264.1, from coordinate 99,160,081 downwards.
GAGAATTAAGGCACAACGGTATCTTTGGGAACAGACTCGTGGGAGAAGCTGGAGTAGGCAGTTTGTGGACTCATTTTCTATGGTGTTGGCAGAATGTGGGCTGTCATCACAGGACTGGTATTGTATTGCTTCCTCCAATCTCACAATTGCCACAATGTAGCACACTGTTATTTTTGTCTCCATGATGGGCTGATTATAAGGTGAAGCATCCCTGCCTGGCCAGTGTGCCAGGTGCTGGTTCAAACAACTCCAAGTGTTATTGCTTCTCCAAAAAAGCAAATACGGATGTGGAGGTGGGGAATCAGGGAACCACCAGCCAGTAAACACTTCAAACCATACCACAAAGACACCAGATGCCTGCGAGAAAGGCACTGTGTTTGGACAAGTTCTGTTTAATCTTCACTGGGATCAAGGGAGAAATCCAACCAATGCATGCCGAATGCAGGGAAGCTGACAGTTATTGCCAACATCTGGAACTGAGAGCAGTTCTGTTCTTTTCTTTCTTTTCCCCATTGCGGGGGCGGGGGGCGGGGCAGGAAGAAGGTGAGGGAATGATAGTAGAGCTGATTCAAGAAGGAAACACCCAAGTAGTATGTTTCATTTCTCCCCACATAAAAATTAGAACTTGAGCCAGTCATCAATCCAACCCATGCCAAGAACTATGAGAAATTTAAGAGATAGGACTACGGCCAGAGTAGACATAACCCTTGATCTCAAGAGACTTGTAATGTACAGGTTTGAGAAGCCACCAAAATAATGGTGATGATGATGATGATTATGATGACGATGATGATGATGATGATAATGATGAGTAAATAAAATAATCACAGTTTGGAGGAGAACAGGTCATTGTCACTGAGATAGGACGAATAGATAGTTCAGGATAAGGATGTAAGTGTGGTGCTGTAGACAAAAGGAGGCTGATACAGTAAAGGCCTGAAGGAAGTCACTGAGGCAGAGGGAGTTAACAGGAAGTGTGCAAGGTAACAATGCACTGGGTGAAAGGCCAGATAAGGCAGAGCCTCTGCATCTGGACTTACAAAGTGAACAAAGTAGGAACTTACTAGACAACAGCATGTAGAAATGGAAAGATGGGTGTGATTTAAACAATCTAGCACAGGAACCAGCAGACAGCTTCTTGAAGCTGATTGCTGAGGCTCAAACCACAGTTCAGTCAAGTATTAGATGGGTGACTTACTGTTTCACATCCACAGAAAACAATACTACCTGTTCCATCATTATTACTTTATGAAAACCTATAGAACAGTGACTGAGTAATAGTAAAAATTCGATATATATGTTTAATATATTTTTCATGTAAAATATATTTATATGCTGTAATATAAATAAACACTGCATATGTACTAACCAAGTTCACCATCCTAAGATTATTGCTCTTGGTGTTGAACCAATAAACGACTGGAGCCCAAGAAAAAAGGTGTAATCAAAAGGTCAAAAGAGAAAACACACTTAGTAAGATTAAACAGAAATCCGAAGGGTCTGACCTAGGAGGGCAGTGTATTGCTGGAAAGAAAGAAGTGGACCAGTGTGTACTCCAAGCATGGACCAATGGGAATTCCTGATGGATTCTATATGGAAGTAAAAAGAGATACTAAAAATGGATCTTAGATTATTTGAGTATTCAGATGCTTTAAGCAATCCAAGTCCCCATCTCTATAGGAATAAACTAACAAATTATGACATATATCCATGAATTCTGTATCTTCTAGGTGAATCAATAATGAATCTACAATATTCAGAAAAACATTACATCTATACTGAGCATACACAGGTGGGTTTTTTCTTGTTACTATTATATAACATATACAGTATGATAATGATGTACAAGCTCTACACTGCAGGAAGTATTACAAATAATCAGTGGGGATTTAAAGCATGCAAAAGTGTATGCCTAGGTTGTATGCAAATCTTGTGTCATTTTGTCGGAGGGATTTTAATATTATGGACTTCAAATCCTCAAAGGCATCCTGGAACACTTTCTCTGTGGTTGTATGATTGTACACAAGGAATGATTGTACACACTACGGACTATTAGTCAACTTCCAGAAGGAATGAAATTCTACAATGTGGAAAACTGTTGAGCTACACTAGTCAAAAGGCATGACATAAAATACCACAAATTGTATGATTCTTCTTATGTGAAACATTTGCAAAATAAACAAATTCCTGGAGACTGAGAATATACTGGTAGTTATTAGGGTCTCATGAGAGTCATGTAAAAAAATGAGTCTTGAGTTTTGTCTGAATCAACGGAATGAAGAATCTGTCAAGTCAGAGAGGAAGACATTGCTCAGGGATCCGTGTTGGACATCAAATCCTTGATACTCATAATTTATACAAGCGAATATTTGAGAAATAAGATGTGCGTGTGGTGCCTACTAGAGGTATTAGAACTTTAAGAATAGACAATTAAACATTAGAAATGGATTGAAAATAGGTTAAGGATAGGGAAAGGGCCAAGTTATGAGAAATGTTAGCAAGAAGAGGATGACTGAAGAAAGATGCTTCAGAGTAGGTGACCATGAAGATAGAAGACAAAAGATAAGCATGCTTCAAACAGGCAGTGTCCACGAGGCAGAGAGTAATGGAAAGACTAGAGACTGGAGCAGGGAAGGAGTCGGCTGCATATGTTGACCTGAAAACTGTTCTTGACCTCCCTGAAGGCACTTCCAGGTACCAGACCCAGAGAGGCACATTGAACTGGGCTGAACAGAACAGGAAGGTGATGAGATAAACATCATATTTGGATAACCATAAATTGAGCTAGAAAGGAAAAAAATGGACCAAGACTTAAATGGTACCCGTAGCGGTATGAAATTCTTTCTGAAAAGGAATAGCTGCATTAAGAAAAAGGAGGAACAAGTTATAGATTGGTTGATGGGCTGAGAGGCCTTGAGACCCAGAGGCCAAGAGGGGAAGGGTTTCTTGTGGGAAGAGGAGGACCACTTCCTTCACAGACCACTTTTATGCAGAAGCGTTGAGTTGGCAGGCTTTGCGGTGGGAAGATGGGTGAGTTCACTTCCAGTGACTTCTATTTTCTCAATGAAGTATGAGTCTAGGCTGTTGGTGGGAGGAGGATGTGTGGGAGGTTTGGGGAAAAGGAGATGATATGGTACAGTCATCTCACAGAGATGGGAGCGGTGTTGAATGCCAGTTTGGGGTTTCTGAGTTGTGAATCAGTCATCTTGGCTTTGCGGTATCCTCCAGTTAAGTGCTGCTTGGTTTGGAGCAAAAGACAAAATCAGAAAGAGTCCCGAAGCTTTAGAACATGACTCACCCTAGTCCTTCCACATCCCGCCTTTCTGCTCACTACCTGCAGGGCTCTGAACCCTGTGTAACAAGCCTGTCTGTTAACTAGAGGAGAGAAGAAACAGCCCCGGGATAGTTGGTGCCTGGACAGCTGCCAGGGGCAACAAGTTTATCTTCAAATTCTTGGGGCCCAGCTTGCTGAGTGTGTCTAATAAGAAGCTGTACCCAAACGGCATTTAACACTGCTGATGGGTGGCTGCGGAAATTACCCAACAGAAAGGATGAAACACAGCCTCAGGAGGTCACTATTAGGTGTATTGGAATTTAGAGATGCATAATACATTCGATATAGAGAGATGGATGTGTACTTCTTCCTGGTCTGTCCGTGTTCTAAATAAGTGGAGTCCAAGTTAATTGTCTGACTATAGAAGTGAGAAGAATGAAATGCCCAGTAGTTCCCACTGAATGTGTGAAAATGAAAGTAGAGGGTGGATTTACATGGTATCTAAAAAGACCTTCCCATGGAGAAATGCAGAACGCTGTGATGGCATTGAATCCTGGCTCTGGGAGCTGGGGGATACTCCACGCTGTCCTTGGGAGTTCTCCTGTCTCTCTGTCCTCACACCCTTTAGAAGGCCCACTGTTGGGGGCTGGTGAGATGGCTCAGTGGGTAAGAGCACCCAACTGCTCTTCCAAAGGTCCTTAGTTCAAATCCCAGCAACCACATGGTGGCTCACAACCATCCGTAACAAGATCTGACTCCCTCTTCTGGTGTGTCTGAAGACAGCTACAGTGTACTTACATATAATAAATAAATAAACCTTTAAAAAAAAAAAAAAAAGAAGGCCCACTGTTCTTCAGCTCCTTATCATGAGTCTATGTCTACTTCACCTCCCATAATCCACTTGGCCTTTTTATCATGTAATAACTTCCTTTATTCCACTGGCAACGTGAATGCCCCTACCTGTCACGGGGAAGCTTATAATTCTTTTAGGGGTTAGTTATTTAATTGCATGATTAATTATTTAATTGAAATCAATTATCTTATTACTTAACATCTATCTACTTCTCTCTACCAATCTGTGCTAGTTCTTGGTATATATCCTAACCAGGTAGCACTGAGACTAAGGGAGAAGGAACGTTAAGGACGCACTAAGAAAGGGCGTGTCTCACCTGCAAAGGTTTGCTCCTTCCTTTGAACACGTGTGATGTTTCCATACCTTACATTTAATATTTAAGTAGATTTTCCTCTGATGCTTGAAGTCTTACAATGGGCAATTATTGCACACACAGTGGCCAATGAGTAATTGTGCAAACGAATAAGACATGTACATCTGCCTATAGGAATGTAAAAAAATGCCTCCTCCTGGCAATGGTGTCAGACAGGCCTCAGACTCGCTTTCCTTTCTGGGGTTTTGGCCAAAGTATTACTGGCTGTGTACCTTACTGTCAAATAACATAATCCTTAAGTGTTCTGCCTCATAAAGTCAGGAATCTCCTACTGATCTCTCTTCTCCCCTCTCCTGCCCTACTGCTCGCTGCCTCCTACACTTGCCATCGACATTCTGAGAAATCCTCAATTCTTCAGAGACCTTTCCTTTCCTGGGATAAAATGCCCCTCATTCATAATTTGTCCCAGCCTCACGTCATCCAGGAAGCCTTTACGCACCCCCACCACCAACTCTGCTCTTCTTAATCTACCAGACGATTCCACAGCTCACAAAAGCCTGATTCCCTTTCATCTTTCTCTCCGCTCCAGCCAAAGTGCAAGGGCTAAAATCCCAGCAGCTGTTAAATAAACATCTACAAGAGTGAGCCATGGTTCATTCTGAAGCTATAGCCACGATGATCTCATAGACCACACTGACTCTTCCTCAATGTTCTATTGCATTTATAATAGGACTCATTATTATGAAGGGCAACTCGCCTACCAGAAATAGATTTTTAAAATTAAACTATCCCTTTTACAATTTAGCTGGGTTGGACAAGCCCATATTCGGTATTTTTTTAAAAATTCCTATTAGAATTACACTCATGACTTTCATACCAGTTGTATGCACTGAAAGTAGAATAGGCAGCAACAAATCACTTTTAGTGGTCCAACTAGACACCTTGAAGATGGTGTGCTTTTAATACAAGATGGGCTGGTGTGTTTCATTTTCCAAGACCCTTTTTCTTCCTCACTGATTCCTTGTAGCCTATAATCTCTCTTTCTCCATTCCCTGTATTTTTGCTAAGCACTCATGATATTATAGGCTCCTTTAGACCTACTTGGAGCAATCATGGGTCTTAGTTTCACCAGATCTTCCTAGCATGAGGATTTAGGCATCGGAGAATAGAGATTTGAAATATTCACTTGTGCTCCCAAAGTTCAGGGGACAATACATTAGGAAAGAATTATATTGGTAAAACTAAAGATCTTCTTCCCTCCCTCCTTCCCTGTCCCCTCTCTCTTTCTTTCTACCCTTCCCTTCTTCCCTTCCTTCCTTCCTCCCTCCTTCCCTTCCACCCCCATAATAACAGAACATAAGAGTTTATATGTTCTAGGGTTTCATGGAGTTGTAGCATGTGTTTCTGTTGTAGAGTAGCGAAATCAACCTGATTTTATTTACCTTTTAATGACCCCTTGTGCCATTCCCTTTGTCAAGTACTGGGTGGTTAAGGACACTGGCAAGGAAAAGACAGTACCACAATTTTCTACAGCACATTATAAGCATGGAGGAAGAATAAATTCAATTTCATTTGACAGGAACATATCCATAACGGACAAGAGCCACTGCAAGGCTGACCGAGACCTACTGAAAGAGATTTGGGTAGTATGAGCTGAGCAATTCCTGTCAGGGTGCCATCCTCAGGGGATCTATGACTCAGGGACCTTGCTAGCAATGTGAGCCAAGCACAGAGTTACAGTAAAGACAATGTGGTGTTGACACAAGAACTTACTGGCACCTGGGTCAGAAAACCTGATCCCTTCTCTTTTCACATATTATGTAGGAGGCACCTACTCAACACAAATCATGGTCCCCAAATAAGCATCATCTTCCAAATTCTTATAACCTCTCATTTAGCTTGCCCCTAAATGTTCTTTTTGTCTCTAATTGCTCCCTGTTCCAGTCTATCCTACACACAAAGGCCAGGAAATCCCTCCTCCTACACATGACTGGTAGTAAGCACTGGCTCTGGAACCAGACTTCCTGGATTCAAATTCCAACTCCCTAACCTCCTACCCCATGAGCTCTCGCTCTCCCCCTCCCCCTCCCCCTCCCTCTCCAGAGTCTGAAGCTACTCTCTGCAATTCCCTCATAATGTAAGCAAGGTTAAAGGTGAAAACCCTCTGCAGGCACAGCTGTGGCCGAGGAAGCCATGATGGGCTAGTAAAGCATCATGGAAATGTCACATTTCACATGTGACAGCAAGAAAGAGAGACCTGGAGGAAGGGAGGAAGAGAGTATGCTGACAGTATGATCAACTAAACCTAGGTTTCTAATCAACAAAACATTACTTCCTAATTACTTCTATGTTGATGCTATCTTCTACCACGGTCAAATACAAATACTCAGCCCAACAAAGCCAAAACACAATTTTTCATCTTCTATCCAACAGCTAAGTTTAATGGATAGCATCAAGAAAGAGACAGTAATGTATCTACTTGGACAAGCAATGTATCTATCTAATAAAAACAAAGTGAACTGCTGGTAAATAGAATTGGGACATCAAGCTTAGACTATTGTTAGTCAAATAATAGGTAATGTGGATGAAAAAAACCCTAAGAGCTGTCGTGGGTATGGGCACACCTCTTCATAACCCCCAGTACCTTTATAGCTTAACATCCAGTTGATACCATACAGAAAGGCACAGCATCATCAAAGTTATGGCATTGAGGGTGAATTAAAAACTACCCATGAAGAGATGGGCCAGCAGTTAAGAGTGTAGATTCTTCTTTCAGAGGACCCAGCTTGGATTCTTAACACCCCTTATCAAGCAACACATAACTATAACTCCAGCTTGAAGGGATTTGGTGCTGTCTTCTGGCCTCAGTGGATAGCTATTCCTCATATATAACACACATAAACTCATACAGACACATACATACATACATACACATAAGAAAAAAGAAAGAAAGGAGGGAGGGAGGGAGAGAGAAGAAAAAAGGAATCCCATTGACAGACAAAACAATGAAACTTAACATATGAGCTGAGTTAATTATAACACAAATATCCCATAAGCCCAGTGCTTGAGGGCTAAGGCTATGATCTGGTGATGGAGGGTTTGCCTTGCCTTGCCTTGCCTTGCCTTGCCTTGCCTTGCCTTGCCTTGCCTTGCCTTGCCTTGCCTTGCCTTGCCTTGCCTTGCCTTGCCTTGCCTTGCCTTGCCTTGCCTTGCCTTGCCTTGCCTTGCCTTGCCTACACAAGACCCTAGGTTTGATTTTCAAAAAGTCTCAGTGACTTAGCATAATAAGGTTCTATTTCTTGTTGCCCCTCTTCTGTGTCTTTGAAGTCCTGACCATACAGCTGTAATACAGAGAAGGGAACACCTGAGAAAGCTTTGTAGACAGGACTGTGTATCACTCCCCTCTCATACTCAATCACACACACACACACACACACACTCACACCAGACACAAGGCTGCATCTAACTTCAAAGAAGGCTGCGAAGAAGAAAATAAGCCTGCTCATGTGTCTCCAGCTGCGTGGAGAACAGAGAAACACCAAGACAGTCGGGAAAGCCGTAGCCTGGGCTCACTTCCGACCTTGGTGATTTAATTTGCTACACAAGCCTTGAGGTCAGAAGCTCACACCTGTGCTGCCCAGTTAGAATCTACTCTACATATGAATCCCCTTGAGCTTACCTTTGGGGACAATGACAAATATCAGCTTTGATAGTAAAAGCGCCAGTTCTGATACAAAATACAGAATCCTCCCATAAACACTGAGGGATTTGATCACTGGATTGGACTAATAAGTAAAACAGGATAGGCATTAAAATGCTAAACACACCTGTAATAACGCTCAGCTTCAGGGCACTGTCATCCAGTGCTTTTGGGCAAACACAGAAACTCCAACCACCACACCACCACCCCCCACCCCACCCCCCGGGTTCACATAATGGAGAATAAAAGAAGAAATGCAAAGAATGTATACACAAGGAATGAGACCAGCGCATTTGGGGCTATGCTTGCCTACCTGCCTTGAGAAGGACTAAGATGAATTCATAAGATTTGCCTGCCCTCAGTCAATAATTGTTAGAAAACTGTCAGGCCCAAGATGGATGACATCATGCAGGGCAAATGAAGATCATTTCCTCCTCCATTGATCGGCACTAGGGATTTGTTTATACCCCAGCTGCCTGGACCTTGTTGTAAGTAACCAGATCCTGCAGGTTGGAGAGTGGCTTTCCATTTGCATCGCTGGCTACAGAGGGAAGCCAACAGGAAGCACGACTGTGATTCAGATAACATGTTTTAATTGAAATCAATACCAGCCCCAGCAAAGCTGCTTGGTACGGCCGTGCTATGCACCAGTGGAATAGTTTCATGGTCACTGCCAGTGACAACTGTTATCAAGAATGAACTAATAACTTCAACCGTGACTCACCGGTGCTTTCTAGGAGGAAGGGAAAAACTCACTGAACCGGTGAAAGTTTTCAATTAGGAAAAACAAATTGACCCTTGGAGGTTTCTATTACACTTTGGTCTTTGACTCAAGTTCAGTTTCAATTTGAGGTTCCATTAGCTGGAGCACGGTGCTCTTCTGATAACCTTCTGGACCCTTTCTGTTTCATTCACATTCCAGATTATACCGGGGTTTAAAAAAAAAAAAGAAAAAAGGATAATTATGATAATTAGTAACTATTGAGCATTTTCTAGTTGCTGAAGCATACTCTAATCAAGGATGAGCAAAACTAGCGAAGCTTATTTGTAAAGAACCAAAATTGAAAAATCATTTCAGCTCTGTGGGCCAACCAGTGTTAATTGCTATTCCTTCGTTCTGCTCTTGTTACTGAAAGGGGACACAAATAGTACATACTGAATAGATAGCTCTGGGTCTCAGTAAGCTTTTATTTACGAAAACCAAGTGCAGGTTAAATCCGGTCTGCAGGGCCCTATGTTGTATGTTCCATGTTTTACCAAATAGCCCTGGCTAAGGAAGGTGCTACTATTCTTATTTTCCACATAAATTCATTCACTACAGGCTGTTAATATTGAGTTAAAATATATGTAATAGCAAAGTGTTCTCTATTACCAAAGAAGACCCCATGGTTCCTACTTGATCATGCTACTGCTTTGTCTAAGAACTAAATTAAAAAGGCCTATAAAAGAGCAAAAGATTAACCCAGGCCTTATCATTTACAAATGCAACCGCTTGTTTAAAGGGTTGCCCAACTCTACCCTCTTGTTGACCTAAACTTGAGTCAAATGATTCAGGATCCAAGGTATGTAAAAAGTCAGATGACACTAAAATCAAATGCTTTTCACTTATGAAAAGTCCTGAAATAAAGTTTCTTTCTATGGCTCATGAAGCTTCTAAATCACATAGAGGGCTAATAACTATGCCAAACGTGAAGGCTGTTTGAGAATTCGTTTTATTTCTGGCAAATAGCATGTTTATGAAATCCATGTTTGATTCCCACAAGACTAGGAAGCGTGTATTTTTCTAAGACACAGCACCTAACACAAGGAAGTTTTTTTTTTTTTTTAGAAATATGTGTGCCTTTCCTTATAGAATATGAGTGTAATAGATGTAATATATTACTGCTGCTTAAGCAGAGCCTCTAGTCGAATTCTCTAATAGAAAGGAAGATAAATATGAACAAGTATTTGATCTTTGTGCTATTCCTCATAATCGAAAGAGAATTAAAACATGTTATAGCCATTCCAAGAAAGAAAGAGTTTAGACAGCAAAGCTTTACACTTTGAGCTCTAACTTTCAAAGCTCATTCTGGAATTCAGCAAGCAGGGACTTTAAGTGAAGGAGATCTCCGTCGATGGAACCTTGATGGGCACAGAGATCTGGGAAAGGGCAAGGAAGGCATCTACATAAAAAGATGCTCCTAGATTTGATGAGCGCTTTGAGCAAGAGAGTCAGAATAATGACAGATAAAGTTGGAAAAACAGATTAGGGAAAGAATAACTTGAGTCATCACAGGAAGGGCTTCAAGTAAAAACTAATAAAAGGTCATCTATTTACAAGCCAAAGGAAGTCGGTAGAGAAAGTGATGATGTTAGCCTTTAATATAATAGAAAAGTGTAGCCATATGGTAGAATGGTGTATATGACCACATAATTATCTTTCAAGTTATTCTGTTTATTTACGTGTAGATTTATATCTGCTGTAATTTAACACAACATACCATTTCTTGGAAGGGACTATAACTTCATGAGGGCAGGACCAAATCTATTGCTGCTCACAACTTTAGTTCTGAGAAGTGGCTTTGGAGTGGGCACACCAAAGGTATACCATAAATATATAGAGAAATAAGTGACGTGGCCTTATCATTTATCAATTTTATGACTATGTTTTTTGCTTGCTCCTTGGTTTAAGTAAATATGAGTCAGCCACTTGAAAGACAACTGGGGCAAGCACAAGGAAATGTTTTATCTTTAAACACAATGAAACAATAAACATTTAGAGCCTTGCCTTGAATTGGAGTTGATTTGTAGATGAATACAATAAACTTGGACTCATTTTAAAGCACAGCCCTTAGAATTTAGGAATACTTACAAAGTTCACAGTGTTTTCTAATTTTGGTGGTTCTAAATAACTTACTACAGGGGAAAAAAATCACATGCTTAAATCAAAATAAATTTTAACTATGTCTTAATTTTTCTTCCACCCCAACACAAATGCCTGTTCTTGTCTGACCTACCCTGCTTATGTTAAATTTCTAGGATTCAAACGTGATCATGAGTTTACCATCTTTATAAGCTGAAATCTATGGATCATATAAAATTTAGAGGTTCAAAAACTCTTACTACCTTTATCCTAGCGAGTATATTATAACAACAGAAAGTAAATTGCAAGTTGCCGTGTGGAAGGTTTTCGTGAGAATTCTGATGTCTACATGAGCTAGTCATTTGGGTCTAGGCAGGGAGAAACCAGTCTCTGTGTTTTCTAACCGCTGAAGCTAAAGCAGGATTTCCTTGCCAAGTAGGCAAAGCATAATCTTCAGAGACACCCTGGCTTCAAAGTTAAGACGATGAAACCCCCAGATGGTGCCTTGTTATTTCCATATGGCACAGAAACATGCACAGTGTCAATCAGAAATGAAACTGAAGCATAAGAACACAGTGCAACTTCTACAGAGAATGCCGAGTAGACGTCCATTTCCCTCTTCTTCATCTTTATTTCTCTGGCTGTTGCTGTTTAATTAAATAAGCACTTTTTGGTGGTCATGCTTGGGGTTGGTGGAGTCTTATTCCACTGGGCTAAGAGCATCAGTTAGCTCCTGAGAGTATGACAGTGGCTCTGTCTGAGCAGAGTGCCTTCCAAAAGTGGAGGTGGAAAATAGATGACATTTACATAGCAGAGCTTGAGGGATGATTAGTAATGTGACACTTGGCTGTTCAGAGCAAGGTCAACAGAAGGAGTCCTAGAAGCATCATATAACCAACTGTTTAATGGGCTATGTGAAATGAGTGGGTGGTCTCAGCCCCACTCTGACCAGGTACCAGTTCCCATATTCCCAAGCTAGGTAGAGGGAGGGTCTGGCATTCGATTGTCCACACAATCAGGCAGGCAGTTTTTACTGGGTAGAGCTCTGTTGTGCAAGCTACCCCACGGCCAGAGGCTGCAGCTTCTTCCAGACAAAGTCATTCATTGAAGCTGCAAAAGGACAACATTTTAACAACACTGCTCTAACGAAATTCTATCAGTTGGTAAAACTTCACTCGAATTGCCAACATACTGTTAAAGGGATCAGGATGAGCTATGCTGGTCTCAGATGAAATGCAACTGAATCAAAGGGTGGGGGAAGTTCTTTGTTACAGGAGCAGGGAATGGCCTTTTATGTATGAGAAACACTCAGAAGTGGCCTGATGTCATAGGAATTTTCTGGTTTGTTGCATAGAACTCTCTGATCTAGTAATAATTTTTGCATCTCTACTTCATTTCAGTGAATTCGTGACAGCCTTAGCAACCCTTGTTTTTAACAGGGAACTCCTGCTTCTGTGTTTAGGGCAAACCAATGTTAAAGAAGCAGAGCAGAACAAAATGTTACATCATGTTAGATTAAGATTTGCAAATCGCTCATAGTAGTACCTGTGCCTTTGAACTTGATAGAGAAGTATGGTAGGCCCCCTGGGTGATCGTCAAGAAACTTCTAATTCTCTACCCCAGGCTGTGTCCAAATAGGGACAAACATATACACATAGGCCAAAGATTAATCACATCTACTTGGCTGGGTCTGGGATTAGCTAAGCGACTAGCTGTTGGGCACATCTGTGAGGGATTTTCTTGATCAGTTTATTTGAAGGGGAAAGACAGAAACTCAAAGTGGGTGGTACTTTCCCCTAGCAGTCCAGACAAAAGAAAGTCTGAGAAAGAAAAGCTTTTACTTCTTAAAAGTTTTTTATTTGTGTGTGTGTGTGTGTATTATTTGTGTGAGACTGTATGCATGTATAACATCTGGGTGTGTGCACATGTATTATTTATGTGTGTATTATTTGTGTGTGTGTGTGTGTGTGTGTGTGTGCAGGTACGTGTTTATGAGTCCCCACAGAGGCCAGAGGAGTCAGATTCCCTTGGAGCTTCTCTTTTATGAGAAGCCTAGCATGGGTGCCAAGACTTGAACTTGAGACCTCTGGGAGACCCGTGCCTGGTCCTAACAGCAGAGCCTTTTCTACAGCCCACACTTTTGCGTTTTGCCTATTTAACTTCCACTTTGTGCTGGCAAGTTTCTCTGCCTTGCTTCTCTATCTGTTACTGATGCTGCTGTTCTTCACTGACATCAGAACTCAGCTTTCCCAGTCCTCCACAGGTCAATTGACTGGAGGCCAGCAGAGTAAGCATCCTCCAGACCTTCAGGATCAGGCTGGAACTGCTGAGACATTGTGTTCCAGGGACTAAGCAGATACCAGACTCTCAGCCTCTCTAGTGTGAAGACAGCCACTGATGGACCACCCAGGCCAATTAGTAAATCCTTTTTTAATTATACTCATTTTATCAGCACTGAGTCTTTAGAGAAGAGGTTCTCAACCTGTGGTCCCAACCTTTTTAGGTTAAAAGCCCTTCTCATAGGGGTTATTTCAGCCCATGTTATATATCTGATGTTTACATTATGAGTCATAACAGTAGCAAAATTGCAGTTATGAGGAAGAAACAAAAATAATTTTATGATTTGGAGTTACCATAGCATGAAGAACTGTATTAAAGGGTCACAGCATTAGGAAGTTTGAGAACCACTACTTTAGAGACCTCCAAGTAACACACATAAGTTTGTAACAAATGCTCCACAACGGAAGTGGCACATCTCTTGTAGAAGGTCAAATTGTCTTCATGGGCCATCTGGTAGTTTCTGTCACAGCTGTTCAAGTCTTGCTTCTCAGTGCTCAAGCAACCATGGACTATTGATATTAATGAGTGAATGAGGCTTAGTGTTTAACTAAGAAATTCATATTAAATGCACATTCCAAGCCTACATGATCAGATTCACTGATTCCTGTTGCAGAATATCTAAGGCCAACTAAGAGCCCAACAGACAGAATGAGAAAAAGAACAATGTTTACAATCTATAATCCGATTTGTCCCTGTCATGGCTACGGGGACACAAAGTACTCACCTAACGAGACAAAGAAATAGCTTCTCTGAAAGATGATGTTATTATTTTATGGCTTATGCTTCAAGAATAAGAATTTTAAAGTAACTGCACTGGGAATATCTACATGCAGACTTGCCTGCACGGCATGAAGAGATGCGACTCCCTCAGCTAAAACCATTCTGGGTAAAATTATTTATCATCAATTAGAAATTCATCTGAGATGGCAAGTCACTTTCCCCTAACCGTTAAGATAGGCTAAAATGAGGCCAGGTGTTGTGGTACATGCCTTTAATCCCAGCACTTGGGAGGCAGAGGCAGGTGGATTTCTGAGTTCGAGGCCAGCCTGGTCTACAGAGTGAGTTCCAGGACAGCCAGGGCTACACAGAAAAACCCTGTCTCGAAAAACAAAAAACAAACAAACAAACAAACAAACAAACAAAAAGATAGGCTAAAGTGAGTTTGAATTGACCAACCTAGCAAGGAGAGAAGGCTTCTCAGAAAACATCCAAAACAAATTTCAACCCAACAGAGAAGACACTGTTGGGACAGAACACAAGCTGAGTTCAGACTTAATAACAAATTATAGCATGCTTTATCACAATGAAAAGAAGACGAAAACAGTCGATTAAAAAAAATTGCTGTTGCAAGCACAGCGTTAAGCTCTGTTTACTTGATAGATATTTAACCTTTCCCTTTTTCTAGGCAGACTCTATATTCCTTTCTTCAATGATTTGTATCATGTACATTTGAGCTCTCTAGTGTGATGTGGGTTGTCCAGAGATAATCGGTGGCAATCACAGTGAGCCAGCTTAATGTGTCTATTAGCTTATATAATTATTTTTGCAGTAAGAGTTATCAAAATTCAATATCTAGACTTTTTCACACTATGCATCTCCAGATTTGAATATTTGAGCATGTTTTCCTATTTCTCATTCTCTCCAACACAGCCATAGTACCTCTGTTTTATTATCTATCTCCCTACAGTTGATATTTTTCTTTTCTTTTTAGAGTCTGTATATGAGGGAAATCATGCATATTTAATTCTTTCTCCGCCTCACTTCTTTCACTTTCCTAAGTGTCCACTCATTTAATGAGATTACTATATTTAAGGCTGAATAATATTTCTCTGTGCTTGTGTGTATGTATGTGTATGTGCATGTGTGTGTACTAGCGTTGCCTTGGAGACACAGATCTATGAGTGTATGTGAGGATGTCTCTAGATTATGTTGATTGAAGTAGGAACATCCATACTGACCATGGGCAGCAAGATCCATGGCTGAAGTCTTGGGATGGAAGAAGAAGAAGAAGAAGAAGAAGAAGAAGAAGAAGAAGAAGAAGAAGAAGAAGAAGAAGAAGAAGAAGAAGAAGAAGAAGAAGAAGAAGAAGAAGAAGAAGAAGAAGAAGAAGAAGAAGAAGAAGGTTGGCTAAGTACCAGATTTTTTGGTTTTTTTTTTTTTGTTTGTTTGTTTTGTTTTTCTTTATTTGATGTCCTCTCCACCCACACCTCACCAGAACTCCCCACTCCCTGGGACCTCAAGTCTCTTAAGGGTTAGGTGCATCTTCTCTCACTAAAGTCAGACCAGGCAGTTCTCTGCTGTATATGTGTCAGGGACCTCATATCAGCTAATGTATGCTGCCCGGTTGGTGGCCCAGTGTCTGAGAGATCTTGAGATTCCAGGTTAGTTGAGACTGCCGGTCACCTATGGGATCGCCCTCCTCCTCAGCTTCTTCCAGACTTTCCCTAGTTCAAGCACAGGGGTCCCTGGCTTCTATCCATTGGTTGGGTGCAGTATCTACATCTGACTCTTTCAGCTGCTTGTTGGGCCTCTCAGAGGGCAGCCATGCTAGTCTCCTGTCTGTAAGCATACCATAGCATCAGTAATAATGTCAGGTCTTGGAGTCTCCCCTTGAGCTAGATCCCAAATTGAGCCCATCACTGGACCTCCTTTCCCTCGGGTTCTTCTCCGTTTTTGTCCCTGAAGTTCTTTTAGACAGGGAGTACCAGGTTTTCATCTCTGTCTGCTTCCTGACAATGGAAGCAGTATGACCAGCAGCTTCACCTTCTCACTGCCATGCCCTCCCCGCTGTGATGGACTGTATGTATTCTAGTGCACTAAAGCTGAGAGACATCCTTCCTCCCTTGAGTGCTTCCTCTCAGAGAGTAGGTCACTACAGTACGAAGAGTGGCTGATTCACCTTTCTTCTCTGTGATTCTCATGATGGTTTTATTTGTGTTTCAGATGACTAGTGATATCAAGCACCTCTATTGGCTATTTTCATGTCTTCTTGGGAGAAATGTCTCTTTGAATGCCTTGCTCCTTTTAAACAGTTTTCTGTTTGTTTGTTTACTTTTGTGCAATTGAAAGACTTTATAGACATTGAGTATTAACCCTGCTTTTGGCTGCTAGACAAAAACTCCAGATGCGAGCCAGAGGACAGTGACCTGCCCTGCAGGGAGCGCCATCTTGGCTCCGGGACTCCACCGAACTTAGTCTGTACAGGTCAGAGTGAGGACCACAGAGGCAGACAGCTTCTGGGACAGGCGGGAGCCACAGAGCCGCTGAGGCAGCACCCTTTTGGGGCCGCAGACATCCGGCACCCTCCCAGCCGGAGGACAGTGACTTGCCCTGCAGGGAGCGCCGTCTTGGCTCCGGGACTCCTCCGAACTTAGTCTGTACAGGTAAGACTGAGGACCACAGAGGCAGACAGCTTCTGGGACAGGCGGGAGCCACAGAGCTGCTGAGGCAGCACCCTTTTGGGGCCGCAGACATCCGGCACCCTCCTAGCTGGAAGACAGTGGTCTGCCCTGCACAGGAGCCCTCTGCCTCAGGAGCAGGGAGCACATCTTGGATCCAGGACTCCACTGAACTTAGAAACTTAGTCTGCACAGCTGAGAGTGTGCACCACAGAAGCCTACAGCTTCTGTGACCTGCCAAAGCAACACAGCATCTGGGAAAGGTCCTGTTTTCCGCCTTCTTCTTCGGCCAGGAGGAGGTCCAAACCCCAGATATCTGTACACCTTCCCTTTAAGAGGAAAGCTTGTCAGCAGGGAGTGCTCTAACCACTGAAACTCAGAGGAGAGAGCCTGTCTCCCAGCTCTGCTGACAGAGGATACTCAGAATCACCAGAAGAACAACCTCTGAACAGAGACAACTATAACAACTCCAGAGATTACCAGATGGCGAGAGGTAAAGGTAAGAATCTTACTAACAGAAACCAAGACCACTCACCATCATCAGGACCCAGCACTCCCACTTCGCCCAGTCCAGGGCACCCCAACACACCTGAAAAACTAGACCTGGATATAAAAGCATATCTCATGATGATGGTAGAGGACATCAAGAAGGACTTTAAAGAACTACAGGAGAACATGGCTAAAGAGTTACAAGTCCTTAAAGAAAAACAGGAAAACACAACCAAACTGGTAGAAGTCCTTAAAGAGAAACAGGAAAACACATCCAATCAGATGATGGAAATGAACAAAACCATACTAGACCTAAAAAGGGAAGTAGACACAATAAAGAAAACCCAAAATGAGGCAACACTGGAGATAGAAACCCTAGGAAAGAAATCTGGAACGATAGATACCAGCATCAGCAACAGAATACAAGAGATGGAAGAGAGAATCTCAGGCGCAGAAGATTCCATAGAGAACATCGGCACAACAATCAAGGAAAATGTAAAATGCAAAAAGACCCTAACTCAAAACATCCAAGAAATACAGGACACAATGAGAAGACCAAACCTACGGATAATAGGAGTGGATGAGAATGAAGATTTTCAACTCAAAGGACCAGCAAACATCTTCAACAAAATTATAGAAGAAAACTTCCCAAATCTAAAGAAAGAGATGCCCATGAACATACAAGAAGCCTACAGAACTCCAAATAGACTGGACCAGAAAAGAAATACCTCCCGACACATAATAATCAGAACAACAAATGCTCTAAATAAAGATAGAATACTAAAAGCAGTAAGAGAAAAAGGCCAAGTAACATATAAAGGCAAGCCTATCAGAATTACACCAGATTTTTCACCAGAGACTATGAAAGCCAGAAGATCCTGGACGGATATTATACAGACACTAAAAGAACACAAATTCCAGCCCAGGCTACTATACCCAGCCAAACTGTCAATTAACATAGATGGAGAAACCAAAGTATTCCACGACAAAACCAAATTCACACATTATCTCTCCACGAATCCAGCCCTTCAAAGGATAATAACAGAAAAAAACCAATACAAGGACAGGAACCACGCCCTAGAAACAACAAGAAGGTAATCCCTCAACAAACCTAAAAGAAGACAGCCACAAGAACAAAATGCCAACTTTAACAACAAAAATAACAGGAAACAACAATTACTTTTCCTTAATATCTCTTAATATCAATGGACTCAACTCCCCGATAAAAAGACATAGACTAACAAACTGGCTACACAAACAAGACCCAACATTTTGCTGCTTACAGGAAACTCATCTCAGAGAAAAGGATAGACACTACCTCAGAATGAAAGGCTGGAAAACAATTTTCCAAGCAAATGGCATGAAGAAACAAGCTGGAGTAGCCATTCTAATATCTGATAAGATTGACTTCCAACCCAAAGTCATTAAAAAAGACAGGGAGGGACACTTCATACTCATCAAAGGTAAAATCCTCCAAGAGGAACTATCAATCCTGAATATCTATGCTCCAAATCCAAAGGCAGCCACATTCATTAAAGAAACTTTAGTAAATCTCAAAGCACACATTGCACCTCATACAATAATAGTGGGAGACTTCAACACACCACTTTCACCAATGGACAGATCATGGAAACAGAAACTAAACAGGGACACAGAGAAACTAAGAGAAATTATGAATCAAATGGATCTGGCAGATATCTACAGAACATTCTATCCTAAAACAAAAGGATATACCTTCTTCTCAGCACCTCATGGTACCTTCTCCAAAATTGACCACATAATTGGTCACAAAACAGGCCTCAACAGATACAAAAATATTGAAATTGTCCCATGCATCCTATCAGATCACCATGGACTAAGGCTGATCTTCCATAACAAAATAAATAATAGAAAGCCAACCTTCACGTGGAAACTGAACAACACTCTTCTCAATGATACCTTGGTCAAGGAAGGAATAAAGAAAGAAATTAAGGACTTTTTAGAGTTCAATGAAAATGAAGCCACAACATACCCAAACTTATGGGACGCAATGAAAGCATTTCTAAGAGGAAAACTCATAGCTCTGAGTGCCTCCAAAAGGAAACTAGAGAGAGCACACATTAGCAGCTTGACAACACACCTAAAAGCACTAGAACAAAAGGAAGCAAATTCACCCAAGAGGAGTAGACGGCAGGAAATAATCAAACTCAGGGGCGAAATCAACCAAGTGGAAACAAGAAAAACTATTCAAAGAATCAACCAATCAAGGAGCTGGTTCTTTGAGAAAATCAACAAGATAGATAAACCCTTAGCCAGACTCACTAGAGGGCACAGGGAAAGCATCCTAATTAACAAAATCAGAAATGAAAAAGGAGACATAACAACAGATCCTGAAGACATCCAAAACACCATCAGATCCTTCTACCAAAGGCTATACTCAACAAAACTGGAGAACCTGGATGAAATGGACAAGTTCCTAGACAGATACCAGGTACCAAAGTTGAATCAAGATCAGGTTAATGATCTAAACAGCCCTATATCCCCCAAAGAAATTGAAGCAGTCATTAATAGTCTCCCAACTAAAAAAAGCCCAGGACCAGATGGGTTTAGTGCAGAGTTCTATCAGACCTTCAAAGAAGATCTAATCCCAGTTCTTCACAAACTATTCCACAAAATAGAAACAGAAGGTACTCTACCCAACTCATTCTATGAAGCCACAATTACTCTGATACCTAAACCACAAAAAGACCCAACAAAGATAGAAAACTTCAGACCAATATCCCTTATGAATATTGATGCAAAAATCCTCAATAAAGTTCTTGCTAACCGAATCCAAGAACACATCAAAACAATCATCCATCCTGACCAAGTAGGTTTCATCCCAGGGATGCAGGGATGGTTCAATATACGGAAATCCATCAACGTAATCCAGTATATAAACAAACTCAAAGACAAAAACCACATGGTCATCTCGTTAGATGCGGAAAAAGCATTTGACAAGATCCAACACCCATTCATGATAAAAGTCTTGGAAAGATCAGGAATTCAAGGCCCATACCTAAACATGATAAAAGCAATCTACAGCAAACCAGTAGCCAACATCAAAGTAAATGGTGAGAAGCTTGAAGCAATCCCTCTAAAATCAGGGACTAGACAAGGCTGTCCACTTTCTCCATACCTATTCAATATTGTACTTGAAGTCCTAGCCAGAGCAATTCGACAACAAAAGGAGATCAAAGGGATACAAATTGGAAAAGATGAAGTCAAAATATCACTTTTTGCAGATGATATGATAGTATATCTAAGTGACCCTAAAAATTCCACCAAAGAACTCCTAAGCCTGATAAACAGCTTCGGTGAAGTAGCTGGATATAAAATTAACTCAAACAAATCAATGGCCTTTCTCTACACAAAGAATAAACAGGCTGAGAAAGAAATTAGGGAAACAACACCCTTCTCAATAGTCACAAATAATATAAAATATCTTGGCGTGACTCTAACTAAGGAAATGAAAGATCTGTATAATAAAAACTTCAAGTCTCTGAAGAAAGAAATTCTAGAAGATCTCAGAAGATGGAAAGATCTCCCATGCTCATGGATTGGCAGGATCAACATTGTAAAAATGGCTATCTTGCCAAAAGCAATCTACAGATTCAATGCAATCCCCATCAAAATTCCAAATCAATTCTTCAACGAATTAGAAAGTGCAATCTGCAAATTCATCTGGAATAACAAAAAACCTAGGATAGCAAAAACTCTTCTCAAGGATAAAAGAACCTCTGGTGGAATCACCATGCCTGACCTAAAGCTCTACTACAGAGCAATTGTGATAAAAACTGCATGGTACTGGTATAGTGACAGACAAATAGACCAATGGAATAGAATTGAAGACCCAGAAATGAACCCACACACCTACGGTCACTTGATCTTCGACAAGGGAGCTAAAAACATCCAGTGGAAGAAAGACAGCATTTTCAACAAATGGTGCTGGCACAACTGGTTGTTAACATGTAGAAGAATGCGAATCGATCTATTCCTATCTCCTTGTACTAAGGTCAAGTCTAAGTGGATCAAGGAACTTCACATAAAACCAGAGACACTGAAACTTATAGAGGAGAAAGTGGGGAAAAGCCTTGAAGATATGGGCACAGGGGAAAAATTCCTGAATAGAACAGTAATGGCTTGTGCTGTAAGATCGAGAATTGACAAGTGGGACCTCATGAAACTGCAAAGCTTCTGCAAGGCTAAAGACACCATCAATAAGACAAAAAAACCACCAACAGATTGGGAAAGGATCTTCACCTATCCTAAATCAGATAAGGGACTAATATCCAATATATATAAAGAACTCAAGAAGGTGGACTCCAGAAAGTCAAATAACCCCATTAAAAAATGGGGCTCAGAACTGAACAAAGAATTCTCACCTGAGGAATACCGAATGGCAGAGAAGCACCTGAAAAAATGTTCAACATCCTTAATCATCAGGGAAATGCAAATCAAAACAACCCTGAGATTCCACCTCACACCAGTCAGAATGGCTAAGATCAAAAATTCAGGTGACAGCAGATGCTGGCGAGGATGTGGAGAAAGAGGAACACTCCTCCATTGTTGGTGGGATTGCAAGCTTGTACAACCACTCTGGAAATCAGTCTGGCGGTTCCTCAGAAAATTGGACATAGTACTACCGGAGGATCCAGCAATACCTCTCCTGGGCATATATCCAGAAGATGTCCCAACCGGTAAAAAGGACACATGCTCCACTATGTTCATAGCAGCCCTATTTATAATAGCCAGAAGCTGGAAAGAACCCAGATGTCCCTCAACAGAGGAATGGATACAGAAATTATGGTACATTTACACAATGGAGTACTACTCAGCTATTAAAAAGAATGAATTTATGAAATTCCTAGCCAAATGGATGGACCTGGAGGGCATCATCTTGAGTGAAGTAACACAATCACAAAAGAACTCACACAATATGTATTCACTGATAAGTGGATATTAGCCCAAAACTTAGGATACCCAAGATATGAGATACAATTTGCTAAACGCATGAAACTCAAGAAGAATGAAGACCAAAGTGTGGACACTGTGCCCCTTCTTAGAATTGGGAACAAAACACCCAGGGAAGGAGTTACAGAGACAAAGTTCGTAGCTGTGATGAAAGGATGGACCATTTAGAGACTGCCGTATCCAGGGATCCATCCCATAAGCAGCTTATAAACGCTGACACCATTGCATACACTAGCAAGATTTTGCTGAAAGGACCCAAATATAGCTGTCTCTTGTGAGACGATGCCGGGGCCTAGCAAACACAGGAATGGATGTTCACAGTCAGCTATTGGATGTATCACAGGGCTCCCAATGGAGAAGCTAGAGAAAGTACCCAAGGAGCTAAAGGGATCTGCAACCCTATTGTTGGAACAACATGATGTACTAACCAGAACCCCGGAGCTCTTGTCTCTAGCTGCATATGTATCGAAAGATGGTCTGGTCGGCCATCACTGGAAAGAGAGGCCCATTGGACTTGCAAACTTTATATGCCCCAATATAGGGGAATGCCAGGGCCAAAAGAATGGGAATGGGTGGGTAGGGAAGTGGGGGGCGCTATGGGGGACTTTTGGGATAGCATTGGAAATGTAATTGAGGAAAATATGTAATAAAAAAAAAAAAAACTCCAGATGCTGTAGAGCATATAAAAAGTAGAGCTTATTTAGTATACTTCTTGAGGGCAGAAAAGCCCAAAATCATGACACAGGTCTCTGATGAATGCTTTCCTTAGCCTGTGAGACAGAAAAGTCGCATTAAAGCCTCATTTATATAAACAACATAAAATAAAACCTTAGAAAGCTGACCCCTGGATAGTCACTAATCTACTAAACCCTACCTCCAAATAGCATTACATATGAATTGGGGGATTAAGCTCCCAACACATGAGACTGCCAATCATTAAAAAAAAATAAAATCACGTAGTTTGCGTGTTTCCCACAAAGGGAGCCTTGTGATTCAGTTTCCTGATTTTTTTTTTAACTTTACAGTAGAGAAGATTTTAAGCTGGATGGAGTCTCCTTTGCTTATTAAAGGCAACCGCCAAGTAGATTTTGTCCTGGTTTCTTCCAGATGCTCTAAGAGGTCAAGCCTTACTCCAATTAATAGTTTCTCTCTTCCAAGATGAATATGTTTAGTTATATATTAGAGATTTTTAAAAACCAAAAACATGCTCATTTGCACAACAGAAACCTCAGGAAATTAAATCTGACCCATGTCTTCTATTTTCAAAGAGTAGAGCTTTCTTTTAAATAGAATTAGCTTGTCACCAGATGTGAAGCTTTGGCCCATCTCAGTTCTGCACATCTTCCTACTTCCTCTTAATTCCATTGACCTATGGAAGGTCTTATTCTCAACTTATTGTCGAATCAAACAGTGACCAATGCTGTCTTCAAAACCAGTTCTGTAGTTGGTGTACATTTCTTTGTGTCAGCGTTTTAGTGGGTGGCCAAGAATCACCGACGAGGCTCTGGACAAAAACTGTATCCCTTTTCCTTTCTCAATGCTGTAACTTGCCCAAATCTTTCAATACTCTATAATTCTTATTGATTAAGCTAAAATGGGTTATGGTAAAAGACAGAAAGAGAAAGGGGGTGGAAAAGGAGAACAAAGAGCTCCCATTTATGGCATACTTACATGGCAGCTGGTGACATCATGTAAGAGTTTTCTGATCATCCTATGAGAGAGTAACTATTACAACTCCATTGTATGGGAATTGTCAGTTGGAGCTAGAATGATTTGTTCTGGGACTGTAGAGATGGCTTAGAGTCATTGCTGCGTGTTTGGTTGGTTTTTTATGTCTATGAGTGTTTCGTCTGTATGTGTATCTATGTACTATGTATGTTCCTGGTGCCCACAGAAGCCAGAATACGGTGTCAGATCTCCTGGAATTGGAGTTATGATGGTTTTGAGCCATAATGTAGATACAGGGCATTGAAATAAGGTCTTTTGGAAGAGCAGCTTTTGCTCTTAATCTCTGAACCATCTCTCTCACCAAAAGTCATTGCTCTTGAAAAGGACTTGGGTTTTGTTCCCAGCATCTACACAGGTGGTTAACAACTGTCTTTAACTCTCTCTCTCTTAAAAATAAAATAAATATTAAAAAATAATTTACTCCTTTTAGTCCCAGCACTCAGGAGGCAGAGGCAGGTGGATCTCTGAGCTCAAGGGCAACCTAGTCTTCAGAGTGAATTCCAGGATAGCCAGGACTATACAGAAAAAAAATTTGTCAAGAAAGAGAGAGAGAGAGAGAGAGAGAGAGGGGAGGGGAGGGGAGGGGAGGGGAGGGGAGGGGAGGGGAGGGGAGGGGAGGGGAGGGGAGGGGAGGGGAGGGGAGGGGAGGGGAGGGGAGAGGAGAGGAGAGGAGAGGAGAGGAGAGGAGAGGAGAGGAGAGGAGAGGAGAGGAGAGGAGAGGAGAGGAGAGGAGAGGAGAGGAGAGGAGAGGAGAGGAGAGGAGAGGAGAGGAGAGGAGAGGAGAGGAGAGGAGAGGAGAGGAGAGGAGAGGAAAGGAAAGGAAAGGAAGAAATTTCTTTTAAACTCCAACTAGTAAGTATCTGAGCTAGGATTCAAAGCCTCTTAGAAAAATCATAAGGAAAGTATTGCTGGTTACTATGACAACACTCCCTTGTTGTTAAGTACCAATGAGGTAGTTGTCTTTCTTCTTATAACTATTTAAAGGATTTCTGAGCCCTAGGAAAGGAACCTAAGAAGGAAGATGCAACTTCTCGCTCCATCTTGTTCACTAACTTAAAATCCTATCGAGGGGCCGGAAAAAAAATGGTCCAGTGATTAAGAGTGCTTGCTGCCTCTGCAGACAACAGGAGTTCGGTACCCAGCACCCACAGCAGACAACTCACTCCGGTCTGTAAGCCCAGCTCCAAGGGAGCTCTGGGCGCCTGCTCAAGTCACACACACACACACACACACACACACACACACACACACACGCGCGCGCACGCGCACGCGCACGCGCACGTACATGCACGCGCACATGCACACACACACACACAAATAAATCATCAAAAATATTTTTTAAAGTCTATAGAACCTGGGAACTAGAAGACATTGTTGAAAAACAGCAATAGAGGGATTTTAAAGTTTAAACATTAAACAGCCAGATAGAATATTTTCTTTAGGGAATTTTAGTTTATGTGTTTTGGTTCAAAACCAACCACAACTAAAATTTAAATAGGATGCTTGCCAAAACATTTTACTGACATGGAGGTAGAATTCGTACAAAATGTGAAAGAAAGTAAATAGGAAATAGTTTTCCTTTTTTATTTCTCAGTAGCAAGCTACCCAAAGCACGCCACGATGAGTTTTCCTAATGTTATAAACCAATGAATCTGTATTCGGTAATGCACTCACCTGTGGCTATGAGTCAAATGACAAATTGTGCTTTTTATTTCCAAATAGGAACAATCGGGTTTCTCTGACATTACCACACTTCACATTGTCCTTTTGCTCTGTCTTTACCACAGAGCAGAGTGATAAATCTCTTTGCTTATGTGGAAGCGGGATGTGACTCTTGCACAACAAAGCCTGGGATTGTATTAGCAGCGCAATGAGTCACCCTATCACTTAGATCCTGAATGAATTTGAGATGCATCTGTCGACATGAAATCCGTGGGCTCCCTTTAATGGGCCAAGTGTCTCCAAGGACAGAAAGGGAGGCGGAAGCAGTCCAGCTGCTCAGACGGCAAACCTTTTGTCCTTTAAAAAAAAAAAAATCCAGAAAGCATTGTGAAAAATAAATGGATAAATAAGCATTACCTTGGGCACAGGTTAACAAAGCTTCTCTAGAAGACGGGTCATTTGGCTATACCCGTTCCTCAGAGGAGACCTAGCAAGAACGAATTTTCCTCTGCAATGCGTTTCTCCAATTATAATGGTTGAACTGTTTCAGGAGACTTGATTAGAGGATTGAAGAGAAGAGGGGTAATTATGACGAGGTACCAAGGAAAAGCAGGCATAGAATGTTCCTTAGTGTGGAAAACAAAAGTCATAAAATGATTATGCAAAGTGGAGACATCTTCCCACTCTGAAACTGCTCCGGGGAGCTCCCCATAGCCTTGAGTGAGTGGAAATTCCTCTGCAGGGAGGATAAGGGCTACACTGTAAGAGAAAAGGTTTTGTGTTGTTTTAGAGTGAGCGTGACCTAGTGGTTGAAGGAGAGGCTGGGATGTAGAGAGAAAACAAACCAAAAACCTACAACACAAATGTGCTGCCGTTGAAAAGAAGCCCAGCACGTGCTTCTCGTGCTGTGGGCTCCCCACTCGTGTCCCCACTCTCACTATTTTCCAGCCTCACTAGAGGAGAACCACAACCTTATTTAGAACAGGTCTCCAATGTAGCCCCTGAAGAGAGAGCTTTCTTGAAGCTTCCAGAACACACGAGGGAAGCCGTATCACGTGATCCGAGATGAGTGCAGGAAAGAGCTAACGGAATTGAGACTTAAGACCTTAGCTCTTTCCCCTTTCTCTTGCGGTCCCAGGCGCTGTGGGAGCCACGGGTTACCGTGCAGACACAGCCAAGTCCAAGAACCACACCACACACAGCCAATCACACAAATGGCACAGAAATGGCATCAAGAAAACCCGAGTCACAAAGATACAAATCTCTTAAGGGGGTTGACCCCAAGTTCCTGAGGAGCATGCGCTTTGCCAAGAAGCACAACAAGAAAGGATGAAGAAGATGCAGGCCAGCAATGCAAAGGCAGTGGGTGCATGCTCAGAGGCCAACAAGGCCCTGGTGAAGCCTCAGGTCATCAAGCCCAAGATGCCAAAGGGCCCCAGCCGCAAACTCAGCCGTCTGCCTCTCATTGCTCACCCCAAGCTCGGGAAGCAGATTTGAAGCTACAGGACCAAGGGGTGTAGGCTCAGCCAACCAAAGCCTAAGGTGCAAACCAAGGCAGAGTCCAAAGCTCCAGCTAAGGCCCGGGCTTCAGCTCCAGGTCAGGTTCCCAAAGGTGCCCAGGCCCCTGTAAAGGCCCCATAGAAAAGGCTCCTGCCAGTGTGAAGACAGATGGGCTGCTGTGACACACCTACACACACACTATTTGCAGATAACCAATGACCTATGCTGTTTTACAAATAAATTTGAGGCAAAATCTGAAAGAAAAAACAAAAACCAAAAAAAAATAAAACAAAATAAACTTTTGCCGTTCTTCCAAAGTCAGAGAAGAAAAGACATATTGCTACCTATCTGGCCAAAGAAAGGGGCAGGGATAACACTGGAGTTGCCAGACAGTTCCAGAAAGGCTATAGTAATTGAAAAAATGTCCACATACAAAAGTTTATAGTCTGGGGATAGCATGAAAATAAAACTGATGGAGTCGGAGGAGCTACAGCGAATCATACCACAGAGTAAAGACCTCGAAAGCTAATTCAGATCAGAGGGTACAGAAATGGATCTAGGGGCCCTTGCTGCTTTCTGCATAAATAGCAATGAAGTAGAAATGCTAAGATAGAGTCCCTTAGCTACATTACATGTCCATAAGCTCCTGATGTAGTCCTGTGGAAAGAATCCATTGAGAGGTCCAGAAACATTTGAACAAGAAGGAAGGCCATGATCTCCATTATATAACATTTATTGGAAATCTGCCTCGTCCTAAGTATTGCACTGAGGTTCTCCATGCATGGTTCCCTCCATCCTTATTCTTTCACCCCATTGTAGACACTGCCCTTCCTGCAGTGAAATAGGATCCTTCCAACAGCAAGAGGAGCTCCTTGAGAAACCAACAACCTTGCCCAAGGTCACAGGGCTTACACGTGGTCATGAGGACTGTACCCTCCATCTCTTTCATTCCATACCTTGACTCTTCTGAAAATACCAAAGTGTTTCCAGAAGCCCAAAGACGGCTCTCACCTTAGGGTCTGTATGCAGTCATAGTTGACATCAACACACTCAGGAACAAAGATACCGAAGCACCTATGTGCTAATCGGTGCTAAATGTTAAACATCTGTGGGGTGCAGTCATGACTCAGTTGGTAAAGTGCCTCCCATCCAAGCGTGAGAGGCTGAGTTCCCCGTCTCCAGAGCTCACATAAGAAGCCAACCTTGGCATAGCAGCACGTATGGATTAACCCCCATGCCAGAGAATCAGAAACGGCCAGACTCCTGAAGCTCACTGGCCACCAAGCTTAGCTGATTTATAAGCTTTTAAAATTTGTATTTACTCATTTGTGTCTGTGTATGTGTGTGCACATGCACACAGATGTTCACATTGGCATTCTACCCTGTGTGTGTGTGTGGGGGGGGGTACTATGTCCATATACCTTTACCTACTGAGCCACCTCAGTGAGCTTTCTGAGAGCCTGTCTCAAAATAAATACATTAATGTTTGTGGGAAGTGGTCAAAGAGAGACAGACAACATATGTGGTCTCCATATATGTGCACACACAAGGGCATATATGCACAGCCTCTTATATGTACATGCCTGCACTACGAAGCACACACACTACAGCACACAGAGAGAAAACATTATGAATAAAAGTCAGCAGGACCCAGCCTTTGGGGTGTGGGGGGGGGCTTGTATTATAGGAGAGGTGATGGTTTTTAATCAGGTGATAGTCTAATATGATGCTCCACTGTTGATAAATAGGGTTCAGGATTTGAATGCAGAGAGCAAAGGCATTTGCTCGGCTTTCTGTACAGAATGAGAGACTTTTACAGAGAATAGCTGGGTATTGAGGCCCTGTCAGAGGAGGTATTGAGAAAAGGATTGCCTCTTGTTCTTCTTTTCTTTTTGAGATTATATGGTTACAACATTTCTCCCTTCCTTTTTTTCCTTCCAAATCCTCCCATGTAAATTTCCGTGCTCTCTTTCAAATTCACAGCCTCTTCTTCAGTAATTATTTTTACATACATGTGTGTATATATGTATGTATTCCTAAATATAATGTGCTCAGTCTGTATAGTGTATGTATATATATGTTTTTCAGAACTGAAAATTTGGCCTCATTGTATCTTACACTAAGGGCCTGTGGGGGCGAGGGACATTATGTTTTGAAGAAAATTTTTAAAATGGGACTTTCTTATGGTTACATAAAAGAATATATATACATATCTATATTATATATACTATATATATAAAGATTCTATAGAGAATTCATAAAAATAAGAGAATCTTAAGTTGAACAGTCTCCCACGTATGTACAGATAGATTTACTAGTGGTAATAGAAAGGATTTAGTGTGAATAATAGTCCCCCACTTGTTGGTTATAGATAATACGAATATGCTTACATATTTTATATCTAAATTTTCTTGTAAGCCTTTGAAATGTATGTTGTCTTAACATCTTTGCTTTACAGATAAAGAAATGGAGGCACAGACTGAGTAATTTAGTCCTGTGTTATAGCTCTAGGGGTCCTGATGTTGACTGATATGGACTTCTACCTCTGGCTCTTATAGAGAAAGGAGTGGCTAGAGGGAGCATGGTCATTGAGTTAAGGTCTTAGTCCTTTAGTATTAGTGAGCAGGAGAATCAAAACTTATGCTCAGTAAAGGTCAGATTCCCAGACCCTCCTCACTCCCTAGGCGCCAGAATCAAAAGGTCTAGACTTTCCTCCATAATCCGGATAGTTCTGACACGAGCTGTAGGAACAAACATTTAAGGATTACTTATTCACTCTGAGGATTGGAAAGGGGGGTGCCTGGGAGCAAGGGTGGGCAGGTTGTTGTATTTGATATGGGCACTTTCTAGTGGCTTCCGTTTTCTCTGTGAAGAAATATAGCATAGTGATACACAGAGCAAATATAGACATGAGTGGGATACCTGACAGACATGAAAAACTGAGAAGAACCTATCCCTGGGTTAGCACTCCACGGTCTAAGGAACCGCGGAGTTATTTGTCCATTCTTGCTCTAAGACCCGCTCAAAGTTCTATGCCCATTCTTCAAGCAACTGGTGAAAGAAATATATCTTTCAAATGGGTGACTGGAAGGCCAAGTCTATAAGGGAAGGCTAGATGGAGTGTAAACTAACTCTGCCAAGGACACTGTAGACAGGGAACCAGTAAGACCCCCCACCCCAAGAGGAAAAGATGTATTTATGGCTGAAAAGGAAGTGCATGGGAGACTTGGTTTGTTTACATTGTACATTTGTCTGCACTGGCCATTGTTTAAAACTTCTTTGCTTCGGTAATTATTTCCCAGAACTTCCTACCGAGCCTTCCAGAATATTGAAATTTACGTCTGAAAAATCGGGACACAAGCAGAGAACATCTGTGGTGTTCAACTTAAACAGTGAATGGCTTTTTCCCGGCTCTTACATCACCAGGAATGACAAGCCAACCCACAGTAAGGATGTAAAAGGCTCTAGGGAAAGCATACAAGAGAATTACCCAGATCCGTCATATTTAGTGACACCGGGGGTGAGGGTGGGGGGTGGTCACTTAATGGAAATACCAAAAGTGGACTATACTTAATTTTTCTCAGGTCACTGTCTCTCCCACACGGTGAATCCACAGAGGGAGTCAGTTCTTAAATGCAGGCAATGCTTAGCTTTACGCATTCAGTATTTCATAATCCACACAAGTACTACCTAAATGTAATCTAAATATCACTTCTATTTCCTTTTCCTCCCATATAGGTAACTTCCCTGGCACCTTTTTGCTGGAGAAAGTATGTCCCCCTTTCTCCCTCCAGCCCCACCATGAAAGGGAAAAGTCTATCTTCAAATACAAAGGGAGATACTTCCTACGGCATGAAAGTGAGCGAGGTACTAAATGAAGCATCCCAACGTCCACCCCTTCATGGGCTTGGAAGAAGAGCACATAGTGCATTTAGTAAACGCAGCTGGAGGTAGAAAAGCCCTGGAGATATCCAGGAGAAGATGTCCATGAATTCAGGCCAAGCCAAAGCTGGCTTCCTCAATCTTGTGGGCAGCAAGCCCACCCTTTCGGAAGTGCCTGAGACAAGAGGCTGCAGTGTTTCTCCAGCAAGGAAGCTTCCTGGAGGTCTCCGGTCTCAGCTCTGCAATCATGAGAATCACCAGAGCTCACTTTTGTCTGGCCTCCTCATCCTGTCAGAAAGAAGGCTGGGAATTCCCTTTTAATCTCTGCAGTTCTGTGTGGAAAAAGAAGAGGAGAAAGAAGAAGTACAAGAAGATACAAAAGGCTATAGAACATATACATTCACATTTATATTTATATATATGTGTGTGTGTGTGTATAACGCATAGCTAATAACTAATATATAATAAATATCACATGTATATGTAGACATGTGAGAATCTGCTTATCTGTAGGATAGGTATACTTTTGTATACCATAGGTATTTATGTATATGCATGCTGATTATTTATGTTATATAAACATATCATATTATATTATGTATAATTATAATATAAATTATATTGTATATAAATATTGTATATGTACTATACAATGTATATAAATATAGCATATACACTATATTATATATACAATGGTACCCTCCTTTTTTTCAATCCTCACTGATTCTGATTTCTCATTATCTCAGAGCCTATATAGTCAAAGGACTCAAAGGAATTATAATCAAAAACAGAAAAGCAGATGCCCAGCAGGGTGAGCCATTGTCAAAACGTGATTTCCTTCCAAGGCCAGGCTTAAAAGCTGGTTGGTCCATCCCAGGGTAAATGGGAGCCTGAGGGAAGAAAGGGTTTGGCAGAGCTTCCAATAGCCTTCCATCTCCAAACACACAAGTTGAACAACCCACGCTGTTCTCGTATTCTTCCTCTAAATGGGAAGAAACACTTATGTTAAGACATCTGTTTTAGCTCCCAAATGCCCTCAGAACACCCTGAACAACCCAGGATCTGCCTTCTTAGGGGAGACGAGGCTGGGAAGGGGAATGTTGGGACCATTTGGGTGGCAGGCGGTTCCTTCTGTGCTCAAGGGCACCTGCCTGGCCTTTGAAGTTTGGGAAACTTCATCCGTGACACATTGATTTCCACACACTTTGATTCATGAGGACATTAAGAGACAGGAAAAGATAAACTTCTCTCCCTAAAGGAAAAAAAGAAAAAGAGCCGAGGGAGAGGTTGCAAATGTGCGTGTTTGTCCATCATCATGATTAAGCCCCTCCCCTAACCAGCAGAACAGGCTGTAAGGAGAACTGTAGGCCCCTGGAGAAAGGAGAAATCTCTGCTTTATGACAATCACATTGCTAATACGGGTATGTTTGTGACGTGTAAGCCTCCTGAAAGGCCTGAAAAGGTTCCTTTTTAAAAAACAAAACTCTGGCGTTGCCTGTCTGAAAGCCAACATAACCAGCACACCGCAGCTTTTCTTCGTTGTTTTCAACTTTTCTCACTGGTCTTCGTTGTTTTCTGTCTGAAAAGAACGCCACCAGCCTTTCCCCTCATGACTGGACTGTCTGATTGATGGGACGCGTGTTTAACTACAGACGTGTCCCCACCCCCATACAAATTCCTGGTATTTCAGCAGTTTTAAATTAACAGTCTCTGGTGGAACTGCATGTTAACAGCTCAATACCACATAGTGGAAGCCAGGCCCGGAAACTGAGAAGTTATTTGCGGAGGTGGTGCATGCCTTTAATCCCAGTGCTTGGGAGGCAGAGGCAGTAGAATCTCTGAGTTCGAGGCCAGCTAAACAGAGAAACCCTGTCTAGGAAAAGAAAACAACAAACAAAAACTAACAATAACCAAAAAAAAAAAAAAAAAAAAAAAAAGGTGACTATGCTGTGAGAATGCTCAGAAAGGACTCTGACAAGCATTTGAGCGGCAGGCACACTTGTTTCTTCTGAGTCTGGTGACAGCAGTTGTGTCAAGCTGCTGCCTGCCTTTTTATGCAGAGTGGGTTTACTTCGTGCTCTTGGCTGATCTCCATCTATTGCTAAACCACTGGTATTTTACTAGCTCCTTCAGAAGCCTTGGAGACCCATGGTTCTCTGTGTTCTCTCTCTTAACATATTCTGCCTCCTGGTCATGAGCACTAAATGAGTTATTACTCTCCCAATTTGGGTGTGTGTGGGCTTCTATTTTAGTGCTAGCCCCTAATAATGGCCACCAAGATAGAAACAATTACAAAAATCAATATTTTTTTTCTGCAATTGACTCTGTCTCACCAAGTAAGAAGACAGAGAGACAGAGACAGATAGACAGACATTACCAAGTGAGGGGAGAGACAGAGACAAGAGACAGACAGATAGACAGAAACTTGGCTAATATCCAAGATAAACTAGAGTAGTCAAGACAAGAAATTCTCATTTCTTAACTCACTGAGCATATCCAATAAATCACTCCAAGTCTCTTGAATATCACATATTGTTTTAAGCTGCTGCCCAACTGGATGCTTTTTGTAGTCTAGAGGCCTCAGGCTCAGCTGGAGTCTTGCTGTCCAAATAGATAAACCATAAAATTGCATCATCATGCTCAAAGAAGATTCCTAAATCAAATTTTCCACTCAGAATACACACTGGGTGAAAAATCTATTGTCAGTCCAAAAAATGTCAGTGTAGTCATGAGAGATGTTTTTATTCAGAAGATGTAAACCCCATTAATCTGTATGTTCTTAAAGCGATATATTTTCTATCTGGCTATCTGATATAAAGAAATATAGTCTATCCAGTCACCATATATAAAGAATTCTCAAATTTGAAAGCTGTGACATAAGATTCTTTCTGCTTAAGGATAGAATAGTCTCTTGAGGTAATCTCTGGAATGTGACACCTGATTGTCAAAAACCTCAAGAAAGAGTTACATAAAATTATCAATTCCCTCTCCAAATCCTTGGAGATTCTGATCCAATAGGACAGAGATCAGGGTCTAGGAATAATTATTTCTTAAAAACTGTGAATCGTGTGTGGGCAACCAGGAAAAAGCAGGTCAGGTTTCTGTGTGTTTCTTCTTTGACAGAATATAGAATCCCCTGGGACATGAACATCTAGACATTGAGGATTCTGATTGACATGGGATCAATTGAAGATCCTTGATTGAAATGGGAAAACCCATCTTTTTAAAACCTTATTTTTAGTTTTATAATTCAAACATATCACTTCCACACTTCTATGGCCTTTAAAAACAATTATTGTTACATATGTGTATGATTGATGTATAGATGTATAAATATATAAATGGCATCTGTGGAGAACCCATTTAATTATGGGTGGACCGTTCTGTGGGTCAGGGGATACTAGGTCCTATAAAATGGAGAAAATGAACTGAGCCACTAGTCTCTGCTTTCTGACAATATAACCAGCTCCCTAAAGTTTTTGCTACTATGACCTCCTCCATTCCCAAACAGAGTGTAGCTGGGAACTGTGAGCCAGAATAAAACTCTTCTCTCTGATGGTGCTTTATTCAGTTGGAGAATTTTATCACAGCAACCGAATGGCAAGTGAGACACAGTGATGGTTTCCCATGCATGAGGAGAGCTGTGATCATGGGGCGAGTGTGCTGGCTTCAGTGAAAAGAAATGGACTACCAGTGTGTACTACAAAAGGAAGGTCATCATCTAAGTAAGAAAAAGGGTCACAAAATACAAAGTATTCTATGATTTAATTTATACGAACTGCCGGATTAGGCAAGTCTATCGAGACACAGATGGTATGTCAGGGTTGCCTAAACTTGCAGGGAAAAGCAGAAAGGAGTTTGCAGGAAAGGAAAAAAATGTATTTCTATGTGATATAAGGATTCCATTGGTAGGGCCCCAGAATTCTCTAAAATTAATTGTATATTGTTTGCACAACTTTGTGAATGCACTAGAACCATTACGCTTTTCAGCTTAAATGGCTTATACGGCATGCAGATTATGATTCAAAGCTGGTTTGCTTTATTTTTTAAGAAAACGCTTAGATAGTTTTCATATACCGACGGTCTTTTAAAAATTGCTGTCTTGAATCATTGCTGTCCACAGTGTAGGCTGGGAGTCAGTAGGAACAACATCACCTGAGAGCTTGCTGCAAAGGAAGAATTCCAAATACTGGAGTGGAAGAGTCTGCTTCTAAAACAAGAAACAGGTGTTACATACATCATACATATATGTAACAATAATTAATGAAAAAAGGCCATGAAAGTGTGAGGGGGTGGGGGTACATGGGAGTGGCTCGGGGGAGGAGAGAGAAAGGGGGCAATGATGGTATGCACACAGATGCTTGAGCACAGTGCCAAGTTGCTATTTAAAGCCTTCTCAGAACGCATTCACTTACCTACCCATCAGATAATCAAATCTCGGACTTTGGCCTGCTTTAATGGCTGAGCCGTATGAACATGCTAGCTAACAGTCAGTGTGCTCAAATGTCAGAGATAGATCAAAGGCATCACAGGCAAAGTCCCAGAGGGAAACGTCTTGCAATTTTCCTTAGCATGTTACAGGAACTGGAAATGATGTTGCTAGACTCTCACTTGAGCATATAAAAGTGCTTCTTGTTCTGTGGATGGACAACAAGGACTATCTTGCCCGACAGATCACCAGAGGAGAGGTCTGAGCATCTTTATGAGTAGTTAGGGTGGGGCAGAAGATGGGCATCTTTGTGGTCTAATGTGTGGTTTGAGTCTATTCTCTAGTTTTCCATTTGTCTTTAATGTCATGTTAGAAAATTGGTCCTTTTTTTTTTAAGAGTACCACCAACTCTGGTTTTTCTTTAACAACCTGTGACATTCATTGTCGTTTTATATTTTGGATACTAGAGCACAGAGGCCATTGGAACTGACCTGAAAGTCTCCTTCCTGAGAACTAGCTTCCATGATACCAGGAGGTACCGCACAATGCCAAACAAACCATGTAATAACAAATAATATAGATTAATTCTATGTCTTTCCACTAACATTCGAGATCTGCGTGCTTGAGACAAAGCTAACTGGACCCTACTTGGGAGTGTTTGCTTCAGGGTAACCAGTGTATTTGTATTTCTCCTAATTTCTCTCAGTGACAATCAAGTGGCTTGTTCTGGGCCATTTTGAGAACCTCTAGTGTAGGTTTCAAAGAAAGGAGAGATCTCTGGAGATTAAAGAAGATGACCAAGGACCGTCTGCAGCAGGAAAATAGGTCTAAAGCAGACAGCCTCTGAACATTCCCAAGTCTCTTCAATGCACCATCTCCACGGCATTGGATGGCAGATTAAGGAAAATGGCTTACTGTTAATAAAGTAGCAAACATTGTTTTCAACTGCATCAATGGATCCAGTGTTGTCAGATCAGTCAGGACTGGTAACTGCTTCTGGAGCTCAGAGGAAAAAAATTTCCTTAGGATGCTTAGGGACAAAAGATTAAGATCAAAGAATCCTCACAAACACCTAGGAGATCCAGGACTGGAGGCAGAAGTCAAAACAAATGAGTTTCAACTGGTTTCCACAGACATACATGTTTGAAAAGCATGGTTTTAGTCTTAGTCTCATGAACCCCTCATCAGCTCCAAGAAATAATTGACTTATTATCATGATTTTACTGTTATTAAGCATGCAAGTGTTAGTGGTTGCTGATAAGAGAGCAAGGAGAGGGACAGGAAGAGACTGCTGGAGAAAAGTGAGTTTTGAATTGTTCTCATGAGGACAAGAGAAACTCTCGTGTGAACTATCACACACTACAAACTTTAGAAATCATTACCGTAGCCACCCAGGGAAACTGAGCAGGAAATTAAGCCCTCGAAAAAGCCTGATATGTTCAGAAAAATCACTACAGGCATCCATGCCCAAATTTGTGGTTTTGTCTTTGTTGTTGTTATTGTGCTGAGGCAGGGTCCTGGAACTCACTATGTAGACCAGGTTGGCCTTGAACTCATAGAGATTCGCCTCTGCCTCTGCCTCCCAAGTGCTTGGATTAAAGGCATCTGGTGCCACGCCCAGCTCCATATCCATGTTTTATAATAAAACAATGGGGATTGAAGAACAAGAAAGTAAAACAAGATAGTTGCTTGTCGGCAGGGAACCATGTGTTCAATACTCCCTTGCATGTAAGCTGAGGCCAGATGGCAGATTGACAAGCCTGTGGGAAGTTTTTCTTAATTCCAGATTTCTCCAACGGCTTTAGTTAAATAATAAAATACATGGTGCATAGATAACAAAAGTCAGCAGGTTCTGAAGAATGGTATATAAACAAAAAAGCAGGGAAGAAATGTCAATCATGTCCCAGCATTGTTCATAACACCATAGAGAAGATTGCCTATGAAGAAATTCCATCTCTTATTCAGTACTGCTGTGTATAGCATGTGTATATGCACCTGTATGTGGAAGCCAGAGGCTTGTGCTAAGTGTCATTCTCCAATTACTTCTCCACCTTATTTTATTTTTCAGATTTACTTATTTTTTTCTTGGTATAGGTATTGTGCCTGCATGTTAGTTACAGCTGTGCACCATGCGCATACAGTGCCTTCAGAAACCAGAAGAGAGCATCAGATCCCCTTGGAGCCAGAGTGACAGGCAGTTGTTAGCCATGATATGGAGGTGTTGGGAATCAAACCCAGGCTCCTGGAAGAACAGTAAGTACTCCTAACCACTGAGCATCTCCCTAGCTTATCTACCTTATGTTGAGAAATGATGTCTCTTACTGAGCCTAGAGCTTTCTGATTAGATAGACTGACTTGCCAGCAAGCCTCAGAGGTCTTCTTGTCTCTGCCTTTTCAACTCTAGGATTACAGGCATATGCCAGAAAGGTAGGTCCTTTTGTGTAAGGCCTAGGGATCCAAACTCAGGTCTTCCTGCTTGTGTACCTAGAATGTTACTGACTGAGCCATCTCCCAAGCCTATCAGTATTGCCTGCCTTTTCTCCAAGATCGCTGCAGTTTAGACAGCATTACATGAGAACCATGGACTTTAAACCCAACCTAAGTACATTTCACTGATGACAACAGGCGACAGAAACTGGTTAGGCAATTGAGCGAGGACATGTCCTGAAGACCAATAGCTCTGAGTCCTGTCCTTGGCCAGAAGCCAGGAAGGCCCTTGGTTCTGCCCTGTGGAGAACAGGGATGCATTTCCTTTTCTGTCTTCCTTTATATCACGTTGTGAGCACCATCGGGAAGCATAGTTAGGAAGTTGTGAGCAAAACTGAGTGGTGCCTGGTTCCTCAAGGGTAGGCCTACTGTCCTGGCCAAGCTACCTGCTATGCCTTATCATGGTTTCTGCCATCTTCTATAAAACACCCCAGACTCACACCTAGACCACAACCCCTTCCCTGGGACCTGTTCATGCTCGACAGGAGCTTGGCCTGTTTCCCTCTTGAGAGTTCTAGCCTATAAGCTGATAAGAAATGCCTTCCAGAAACATCACTCTTCTGTGGTCCATGAATTCCATCCTTGGAACTTTCAAAACGAGAACCCAAGGACGCTGACTCAGTGGCGGTTTTGAATGGCCAGGAGTTTCCAGCGCCCTAAGTCCCAAGTGAAGGCAACCTGAAATGAAGGATCCCCCATCACACTCAAAAGCCCACTGTCCCTCCCATTTTGGAGTAACCTCAGAAAAGTTAGGTGAATTTCTCATCCCTCTCCAGCTGTAAAATGAGAGTTCCGTTCATGAGAATTCTAAGACGCTCAACTGACCTAGGGTTTGTTTTTAGCTCTCTGATTTACTGAATTAATGTCAAACAACTCAGACTCAAAATTGCCATCATTCATTCATTCAGGTGCTTAATTCATGCTCAGTGATGTTGAGTTCACGGGGACCAAGCTGTGAAAAATGAATCATGTCTGCCCTTGGAGAACTCACGTGCCTCTTTCATACGCAATTCAGACTGCAAGGCAGCCTGAACCTGCTGGAGAGCCATCTTTTACTCTGCGTTTACTAAAAAAAAAAAAATCTAGTACTTTTTAGTTTCACTTTAGTGGCCTGGCACATTCAAGCGAAAGTCAAGAGATCCAAGCTCTCTCTTTCTTGGTCACATGCAACCCGTCTTCCCTGTACCTTGGCAGGAGCATCTTGGCATGTTTCAGACCACAGACAGACATTTCCGTCTGGTGGAAAAGCTCCCGATTTTTTTTTTTTTTGTGTGTGTGTGTGTGTGTGTGTGTGTGTGTGTGTGTGTGTGGAATGTATATTTCCCAGCCTCTGGCAGACAAATGTCATTCCCACTTGTCTGACAAGAGCTGTGGCTTCTTACTCATCCGAACCAACAGTACAAAAGCCATCGATAAAATTGACTTGGGGAGGTATCCTGGGGCAGAGATTTACTGCACTGTGACATTATTGTGTCTGCTTAAGTAACAGATGTGCCAAAAGGTGGTCATTACATTTTCTGTCAGGATAGACAAAAGTCACCTGTTGTTGCTGCATTTAAAGTCAGCTCTGTTAGGACGCAAGGCAGAGTCTGCTGAGGCGAAGGGAAGCTGTTCATGAAACCAGCTATGATTCAACAAAACACGGTGGGTTTTCTACCATTTGCTTCCCATAAAACTGTTGCTCGCAAAGATACGAGTGGATGTTTTCTGCCGCCACCTACTAAATATTTCTCAAATTAAAGTATCACTTAATTGCATCCCAAAAATGTTCCCTTGTGACCGATCTGTTAGGCCTACTGAATCATTTATCAACTTCCTGGGCTGCCTCCTGCTGTACTGGAGGTACCTAGGTGTTTGCTTTCAGGCTCCCCCTAGACACCCAGAAAGCTGCCTAGTGGAGTTTGAGACTTCCAGGGCTCTAGAGCGAGACTGGAAAAGAGTGGGTCAGCTACACCAAATGAAGCTTGAGCTGGGAGAGGCACCCACACACCCACACACACACACACACACACACACACACACACCCAACCTCACTCCCTCCAACCCCCTGCCCCACCCCCAAGCCGCCTTCCCAATTGAACCGGCTCAGGAAAGCTGTTATTAAAAGAAAAGAAAGACTGGGCCTTCCCAGAAGCTCCAGTGTGTGGGCTGTTTCCTGTGCACCCGGTGCCAGAATGCGGTGGAGAGGGAGGAATTAAAGTCAAGCTGTTAAGCGATGGGGCTTGTTCTCAATGAAGTGTAGGACACGCTGGGGGCCGAAGGATACTATTTGAAGCTTCTGCGTCTGCCCCACGTGATGCCCAGCGGTGGTCTACAGCCGCTCTGTGCTCGCTGCAAAGCTGAGGGACAAGGAGGAGAAATGATTAAGGAATTGACTTTTGTATTTCTGTGATGGGTTTCCAGCTGCCGCTCTTGCGGCATCATGTCTTAGTTTCAGGAGCGGTCAGTCAGTAAACGGCACTTGTCCTGACCCAAACGTTCCGTGCTGTTTACATTATATACTTATCTGGGGGTAAGGAGATTGGCACTTGCCTGGATAACACAAATATACACGTTGCCAAGGGAATCCGGGGGCTGGGTCCCTTTGGGTTCTTAGTTTCCTTAATAGAAGAGTTGAAAAAAATGGACTCAGAAAGAAAACTTGAGAAAATTTTTATTAAAAGACGAGAGAAAAACAACAGTTCAGGCAAGGTGGGAAATTTTTAGGCAGACGGAGGGGAGATAAAGAAAAATTCGTATCTGTTGAGCAAGGCATGGAGGTCAGAGAAATCCCGAGAAAGCTCAGAGAGTCAGGGAAGTGTGTTTAGGAGTGCCAGGCAAAGATCTGAGTTCAGAGGGTACGCCTTTCAAGTCGCTCCAGTGCCCCAGGGCAAAAGGTTGCACCAAGGACCGGTAATTGGAAATAGAAGTAGTGATAGCATAGTGAGAAAGACAACATGTCAGAGGATGGAAGGACGCTAGTGAGCCTGGGAAAGAGGCACTGGGCAACCTGACCTATGACCCTTAATAGCATCTCCACCCAAGTCTGTACATCACAAGGATTTCTTGAATGCCAAGTGAGCAAGGGTATCCACCGTCCTCTGCCTGCTGGCTTCTGCTGCTTTGTGTCAGCTGTGGGGTTCCTCTATAGTTCTTGCCACACACAACACAAGGACAACCAGAACCTCTTATTTCTTCTCACTCCGTCTAAGTCTTCATTTGAAAACCTTAGTGGAAGCTACTATTTATGTAAAGTTCACTACATATGTAAGAATTATTTTTCTTAGTACTCAAAAGATAAACTGTATTATTCTCACAGGTTTACAAAGGCACACAAAGGTAAGCTGAGTTGTCTGTGGCCCCTCAGGTAGAAAGCAGATGAGGCTGGGATGGAACCTAAATGTTGTGTAGCTAGTTTCTCTGAATAGAAACATTTCCTCTTTGGGGGAGGAAGGAGGTCCTAAAGACTCAACTCAGGAAGTTCACAAAACTTACAAGACCTAGGAAGCTGATGAGATACAAGACTCTAGAGATCCCGCCAGGAAATTAAAATCAGGAAATAATTGCTGGAAGGAAAAGTGACTTCTGAGTTGGGCAGAGAGCCCCAGAGAGGCAAAAAATGAGTCATCACCTAAGCTAAGGTGGGCTTTCAGGCATGCGGCTGGATTTTGAATCTCACATGCTCCTACATGCAACCCCTTCTCCAGGTTCCTCTAATCTTGGCATCACACTGTGCTCTACCCTATGTTAACCCATATTCTGTAAAAACTGTGTAGCTGTTGATTTCTCAGATCACCTTGCCCTAAGAGACTCCACCTTACAACTACCTTTTGACGCCATTTTCAGAATGCCTCTACACCTAGATGGATCCATGAATATGGCCACCCATATGGTGCAGATAACGACTTATTCCTTGGGAGACAAAGGGTGCCTTCCTGTAAATTTTTCAGGAAAGAACTGAAACTGTATAAGGATATAGGTGTATTACATTATAGCAGGAAAACCAGACCTTAGGACTTGTCTAATGCAAGAGATAGAAAAAAAGGCTTCACATGGACCATACAAAGAAAGGATGAAACTGATGCTGCAATGGGCAATGACTCACCATCCTTCCACCTGACTGTGTGTGCAGAAGGGCCTTCAGGCATAGACTTCTGGCTATTTCCAGGGCTTCAGTTTTGCTAGGCCCCTGCTATTGGCACAGCCTGTTTGAATTGCCATCTGCCTGTCCTTGTCTTCGCCTATATAGATCTGCCACCCAACTATCTCCCAAGAGCAGTCTGGTTCTGCCTTCCCATTTCTTTATTCCTATAGTTTAAGTCTGACTCTGCAGCAGTACAAGGCCTCTCCTACAGACTAGCGAGTTACTGCTGACAGAGACTTACTTTTCTGGGTTCTCGGGCCTCTGACATCTCTTTAAATCTTCTGGGCCTCTTTCCAGCTATTCTATCACATACACATATGTATGTATGTATGTTTATATGTATATGTATATTGTATGTGTTGTGTTATGTGCAAGATGAGAGTTAATATTAGTAATTAAGACTGGAATAAAAGAATCTGTGGCTGCCTCAGTCAGGGATGTCATGAATAGAGGAACTACCTGGCACATTGCTGCCAATGATCTGAGGTACCATGTGGATTCATTGTTATTTCATAAACTCTGAGGTTGTGGAAAGACATCAATGTATTCTCCTATGTTTCTGACATATCTTACTGCTGACACCCCTCAAGCTAGACTTGGGCGGAATCTACTGTTGGTGACCTATCTGGGGCGAGTAGGTGTTTGCTCACATCTCTCAGGAAAAGCCACCAGATAATCCAATTCTGAAACCACAGTTCTCAAATTTCCTCATAGCCCCCACCTCAGCCATACCACTACTTTCTTACAACTCATTTCCTTATAAACTTTAACATGTCTATGCTTTGACCTCCATGAATGAAAAACCCTGTGCTTTTCTTTGCTCTCTTTAGAGACAAGGCTAACAAATATGAAGGACTCCTACACTTATCTCTTCTGCCTTTGAAATTTTCCTTTAAAAAAAAAACTATAGATCTATATGATAAACTGTGCTGGTTTGAATGAAAATGGACCCAACGGCCCATAGGGAGTGGCATTATTGGCCTTGTTAAAATAGGAGTGGCCTTGTTGGAGGAAGTATATCACTGTGGGTGTGTTTTGGGGTTTCAGAAACTCAAGCCAGGCCCAGTGTCACTCTCTCTTCCTGCTTCCTGCCAAGCCAGATGTAGAACTCTTTGCTCCTTTTCCAGTACCATGTCTCCCTGCACATGAATGTGTGTCCTGACATAACAACAAAGGAATTAAACTTCTAAAACTGTAAGCCAGCCCCAGTTAAATGCTTTCCCTACTAAGAATCATAGTAGTCATGGTATCCCTTCACAACAATAGAGGGCTGGTGAGATGGCTCAGTGGGTAAGAGCACCCGACTGCTCTTCCAAAGGTCCAGAGTTCAAATCCCAGCAACCACATGGTGGCTCACAACCATCCGTAACGAGATCTGACTCCCTCTTCTGGAGTGTCTGAAGATAGCTACAGTGTACTTACATATAATACATAAATCTTAAAAAAAAAAAAAGAAAACAACAATAGAAACCCTAAGACATAAACATTACAGCATCCCCAAAAAAGTGTCATCTAGATTGTCAATAAACTAGAAGAAAAAATATGAAAGTGGATGCAGTTTAATGATTTCCCAGAAGTTTCTAGGCAAAGTCAGAATACCTGAATTTTAGTACTGTTTTGCTTGGGGTAAATCATTTACATCTTTGGGCTTAGTTTTCATACCAACAAAGTAGAGAACGTGATAGTATGTATCACATTGTGAAGACTGAGTAGGGAAATGTATATGAAGAGAGCCCTGGCCTCTGTCAGCCTCCTGCTTGTACCTTTCACCAGGGTTGGATGAAGCTACTACCTCTTCTTCTACTGAGAATTTCCTTATAGGCATCCATTATTTCCAGGTCCAGCCCTTTCCTACCCTGTGCCTTCCCAACAGTCTAGTGTTGGGGAGAGGTCACATTCTGGTTACCACAGCATTGTGGATTTAATGAGAATTGTTCCACATAGGCTCCTGATAGTTGCACACTTGCCCAGAGCTGGTGGTTTTGATTTAGACCATTATGGAACCTTTTTCACATGGGACCAGCTGACAGATAAGGACCCAGGCTTATAGAGTTGAGCTTGGATAGGCCAGTCCAGTTCTATTTCCATCCCAAGCTTCATGCCTGCTGATCCACTAAGAGGAAACAGACTGAGTT
Organism: Mus caroli; assembly: GCF_978045245.1. NCBI lineage: Eukaryota > Metazoa > Chordata > Mammalia > Rodentia > Muridae > Mus > Mus caroli. The sequence continues at coordinate 99,115,934 of NW_028227264.1, read as the reverse complement.
GCGAGTCCCTACTACCACAAATGGACACTATGTCTTCACTACCACAAGCCAGTGAAAAAAAAAGACATCTTTACCCCTACCTCACCCTTCCCCGGGTTGCTCTTAGTTATATATTTAGTCAAAGCACTGAGAGAAAAGGAATCAATACCCATAGTTTTGAAAGTCAGAATTAATTCCTAGCCTATAGCTGTTTTCCTAACACAGCAGTCTGCAAACAAGCAACTAGCAACTCATGGGTAATGCAGCAAGAGAAAAACAATGTGTTCCCTGGTTGTACAGAAAATGTATTAGACTGGGAGGGGGTTCCAGTACATTCTCTCTCTTAGTCCAGATCGCCATCAGAAATGGAGATATGTAATGACATTAAGCCTTTGTGGATTAGTTTACTGCAGGTCGGGTTAAAAAGAGAAAGAAAAAGGGAGGAAGTAGAGGCAGAACTTGCAGGAAGTATGACAGATAGAGAACTCCGGGCTTTTTCCTCAGCTTGTCTCTGAGGAGCAAGTTTAACCTTGGTTTCTTCTCTTGTGTTTCTTGGTCCCTGAAGAAGAATCATTGCACCCTCCTGAAGTTCAACCGTGAGGAATCCTCCCCCTTCCATCCTTCAGGCGGTGCAACTTGTGTGGCAGCCCCTCAAAGACATCTGGCTCCCTTCTCCCCATCTCTGATGCTCTTTTTTTTCTCTCTCTTTCTCCTTTCATTCTTCTGGTTATTGCAAATCACTCCCATGTTACGACCACATGCGTTCTGGTCTGTTTCAAATAACGCATCTCCAGCCTTTAGAAGACCTTCCGGATCTACCCTAGGATGGTCCTGGGTCCTTTCTTTTTGAATCTGGGTATCTTCCGAGAAGGAGGGAAGAGAAGCTAAGCCAAGCTGTGGCAATAATCACAAACTAAAGGAGGGCATGGGGTGGGGGATGTCGGGGAGAAAGCCTAAGGCTCCCTGTTTGGAATACATTACTGAGATTGAAACAGAAACATCCTCGAGTCTCCTCCGTTCAGCCTTAGGAAACTGGTGCACTTTCCAATTCTTAACTCCCACACTTCAGCCTGAAAGGGAGAAACAGAGACAGCAGGGACCGAGAACAAATGAGGACAAGTCTATCAGAGGAAGATGGAGCCCTAGCCCAGAGTGCAGGGAGTGGGCTGGATTGTTTCACACCATTAGAGAACAGGACTGGAAAAACCAGAGGCAGGAGCCTGCCTCTGCTGAATATAAATCTGCCTGATGACCCAGAACTAAAGGGTTTCTTTTCCTGGGGTGATGTTTATCTTCTGCCTGCCTGAGATGGAACACTTAATCTGCTCTTTCTTGATGCTAGTCATACCACAGTGACAGAACTTCCAGGGTTGAAAAGTAAAACAAATAAACTGTCCAAAGACCTTCTCAAAGATGCAAATGCAGTTATATAACTAAACTATATGAAGTTTTCTTAGTAAATAATACAATTAAAGGGTTTTTTTTTCCCTAGAAAAAATCTGGAGCTTATATGTACTGGGACGCATACTTGTGGTTACTCTTGCTATGTCTGCAAATACACACACACACAAGACACACACACTCACACACACATGCATACACACATGCATACATACATACACACACATACATACATACATACACACACTTGCACACATATAAATACACACACATACACACACTAGGGGAGAGCGACAGAGAGATACATAGAGACACAGAGATAGGGAAATAGAGACAGACATACACAGAGAGAGAGACTGAGACAGACAGACAGACAGACAGACAGACAATGTGAACCTTCCAAAGGTACTCTGATCACCTTACTGCACTTTGACACACTTTAGCCATGTTCTTCTAGAGAAAACTCTAATCTCTAAGAAGGCCATGAACTTGTAATATCTTGTCAGTGGGGAAAGATATCTTGATAGATAATAGGTTATGGTTATGCTGAACTTTACACAGACTGGCTCGGCCTTTAAATATTACGACATGGACCATGGAAGGCAGTTTGATGAGGATATTAAGTGGCCAATCTTTTTTTCCCTTGACATTCTACTTTTTGAACAAGCATTTCTATCATAATGATATTTTCTCGGTGAAAATAATTTAAATGTCACTCAGTAGAAGATTAATTAATGTGTTATTCCCATAAAAATAATTATACAGATGGATACGTGTTTCTGTGTTAAAGATGTTCACTATATGTGTGATATATATGTGTGTGCGAATATACATGTATATTTATAAAATTTTTTCAAAGGAAGATGTATATTAAATGAAAGTAATAGCATCTCTCCATCAATATCTAAGTAAAGCATAAAAATACACAATGGTGGGAAGACAACTAAAATTAAGGGGATACGAAGAAAATGTGTGGAAACCCACTATCTTGTAGCAAATTAGAACTATGTCTTTTTAAGAGTTTGAAGGGAAATACTCTACATCACTGGAGAAAGTTGCTCTTAGAAGCCATACATTATTAAACAGAAACTCAGTGCCAGGAGAGGGCTACTTCCTTGTGAGTTGCTGCTCAGGAAGGGTTTGTTCCCCTACCCCACAGCCCTCCCACAACCTCTCAGTCTCTTGCCATTTAAAGCTTATCTACCAGAATTAGATGACAAGACTGTGTGGTTTAAGATACCACGAGGAGGACACCACACACCTTGGTTGCATAATACAAAGAGATCAAGCTAAAACTGAGCTGGAAGCACCCTCCATGTTAGTTGGCTTTCACAATCCTAAAAGGCACTGTTTGGATAGCTAGGGAGAAAAAGCATCAAGAGTCTTAACCAACTGCGGGCCCTTTGAACTAGAGAAGACTGATCTGTCAAGGAAAATGTGACCACCCACGGAACAGTGGCACTACTATTAGGAGATGACCAACTGCTTTGCGAGTAAATTTGAGGCCTGCTTCACGGGAGGAAATCCTTGTCTGGTACAGCAAATCTAGAGAAAACCTCATGGCACACGAGTTCATAGACCCTAGACTGGGAGCTTCTGAACACTTGGAAGTTTCAATTATTTCTATTTTCGGATCACTCTCCATTAGAAACCAGTGTTAGATGCTGAAATCAAAGTGGATTTAAGCTAGTTCTCTGAATCATGAAAGACCTAAAGATGCTGGGGATGGTCATACATTAGCCAACTGAGATACTTATAAAGACAAAAAGGTTGACTCTGATTCGTGGTCTTGGAGTTTCCAGACAGGGTCATTTGAAAAAGTGTCTACCTCTTTTCTTTATCCTCTTCCTTCTTGTGGCACTGGAGACTGAACCTATTAAGCAAGCTTTTTACCATTGAACTACATCACCAGCCCTAAAATGACTTCCCAGGTTTGTATCATCAGGCAAGTCACCCCACTTTAAGCATCAAATTAGGCTGCTGCTGCTACTATGTTATGTGATACGAATTTAGATCCCAATACAGGTATTAAATTTAGGGCCGTTGTTACAGTAATTTATCATAAGCAGGAATTGGTCCTAAATTGGGAGTTTGGTGGACCTAAGTTTGGTGCCAGCTACCACTAGCAGTACATTACAGTTACAATCACTTAACTTTGACCCATGACTTCAATATCTATAAGATGACAACTAGAGTAATAAGGGTATATTTACAATGTGAAATCATTGCTTAAGCACAGTTTACGATGAGTTTCAATAAATCCATGCTATGGTTGTTTTAGCAACCATGTTACAGTTATTATGTCATAAGCAGACACAGTTGAACACCCTCAAATGTTTGGAATAAGTCATAGCACAGTGGGCCATTTAATGGGCCTCTGCATTAGAGGTGATTACACCCCAGTGTAGCCCAGGGAGGCAAGAGCATAACTTTTTTATTTCTTATGAACTACCTAAGGCTTCTCCTAGTGAGGCCCTAGTCTCTCTCAGAGGTTTCTCTTTTATACTTTGGTTTAGGACAACTTGGCTTCCTATCAGATAATGAGACTGTCGATACTTCAGGAAATTATCTAGGCATAGCACATATGCCCTGCTTCTCAGCCCTTACATTTAAAAAGAAACCTATTAAAAGCTTCCTGGATGACTGACAATTTCTATGTTACCTCGTAGTCTATTTGGATGTTCACACTCTTACTCCTTGCAAACTGATCATCACAAACAGTAGTGGTGAAGGAGTTCCTTGGACTGCTGGTTTTCATCTGACCTTAGGCAAAACATGGTAATGGAAATAAGAGTAGTGGATACTTCTGGGGTTGGATACCATTGATTTCATAGGGTGTGAAGAAACCTACTGCACACAGTTCACAAGATATCACTTGCTCTTGTGACAACATAGAATAAAAATATATTCGTGTACTAAGGTTTGTAATGCTTTACTACATGTAAAATATACCTTGATTATGCAGCAAATCAAAGCAAAACTCCAAGCCTCAAAATGATATCTTCTAAAATAACAACTAGGTAAATTATAGAAAGAATTGAATTCATGGAAATCGAACTGCTAACAGATAACCCATGGAGGAGTCAAGGGGGTGTACAAAGGAGGAAGGCTTAACTAGTAGTTAAAAGGGGATGCTTTCTTCAGAAAGTTTTAACCTAAAGGAGTGAGTATCCGGTGCCCTGAGAATATAGCTACAGTCAAAAAGTAAAATTGTGGTCCTTCTGAAACTTGTATTTCCATTTCAGACATACTAGCAAGTTGATTTGCAAGCACCCTGGTTCTCTTGCTGTGGGTTTTTTTTTTATTAGATATTTTCTTTATATACATTTCAAATGCTATCCCGAAAGTTCCCTATACCCTCCCTCCGCCCTGCTCCCCTACCCACCTATTCCCGTTTCTTGGCCCTGGCATTCCCCTGTACTGGGGCATATAAAGTTTGCAATACCAAACTGGGGCCTCTCTTCTCAGTGATGGCTGACTGGGCCATATTCTGTTACATATGCAACTAGACATACAAGTTCTGGGGTTACTGGTTAGTTCAAATTGTTGTTCCACTTATAGGGTTGCAGACCCCTTCAGCTCCTTGGGTGCTTTCTCTAGCTTCTCCATTAGGGGCCCTGTGTTTCATCTTATAGATGACTGTGAGCATCCACTTCTATTTGCCAGGCACTGGCATAGCCTCATACGAGACAGCTATAACAGGGTCCCTTCAGCAAAATCTTTCTGGCATATGCAATAGTGTCTGGGTTTGGTGGCTGATTATGGGATGGATCCCCGGGTGGGGTAGTCTCTGGATAGTCCATCCTTTCATCTTAGCTCCAAACTTTGTCTCTGTAACTCCTTTCATGGGTATTTTGTTCCCTATTCTAAGGAGGAATGAAGTATCCACCCATTGGTTTTCCTTCTTCTTGTGTTTTGCAAATTGTATCTTGGGTGTTCTATGTTTCTGGGCTAATATCCACTTATCAGTGAGTGCATATCAAGTGACTTCTTTTGTGATTGGGTTACCTCACTAAGGATGATATCCTCCAGATACATTCATTTGTCCAAGAATTTCATAAATCCATTGTTTTTAATAGTTGAGTAGTACTCCATTGTGTAAATGTACCACATTTTCTGTATCCATTCTTCTGTTGAGGGACATCTGGGTTCTTTCCAGCTTCTGGCTATTATAAATAAGGCTGCTATGAACATAGTGGAGCATGTGTCCTTCTTACCAGTTGGAACATCTTCTGGATATATGCCCAGGAGAGATATTGCTGGATCTTCTGGTAGTACTATGTCCAATTTTCTGAGGAACCTCCAGACTGACTTCCAGAGTGGTTGTATAAGCTTTCTTGCTGTGGTTTTATTCAGGTTAGTTTCTGTAAGTAAAAAAACATGAACCATAAGATTTGGGAGGTGCTGGATTGTTGAATGCATCCAACCAGAATGATTAAAACCATGGGAATAGAAGCTTCCTTTGTTCCTTTGTGACTCCTCATCAAACTGGATATCCAATTAGTAAATATCTATATCTATATATATTATATATAAAGGAATATATATATATATATATATATATATTCATTTTGAATTCTTTGAGCCAGGCGAGCAAATAACAATGGTGAGATGCATCTGCAGGTAAAGTCATTGCCACCGAGCTCAGTGACCTGAGTTCTATTTCTGGGACCCACATGGATATATAGAGAGAAGTCTCCTTCAAGTTCTGCTCTGATCAGAGGAGAGCACAATTGTTATGACATATGGGTGCCCTTCTCATACCCTGTTCCTGCAGTGTACAGACTAAATAAATAAATAAACAAAGGAATGCCAAATATCATAAAACATACAGCCTAAAGTCAGCAAATCACAAGCCTGTGAGATCCAGGCAGGCTAGACATCCGAAGCAGACAAAGTTCTGTAGGACCAGACGCTTTAAGATGCGGAATCTGGCACTCATTTCAAATAGGTATCATCAGACTGACTCAATTTCCAGGCTACCTATTCGGTACACTCCTGAGACCTGAACTGAGCTGTAGGAAAGCCTTGAGCATCTGGGGTCTGAGGACTTGCTTGCAAGAGAAAGTGTTTTTCAAAAGTGTTGCTTGCAATTTCCAGAAGCCCAATTTAACTATTGATTAGAGAATTGGGTATAACCTTAGAATTAACAGTGCCCTTTGCATTTCTTCCCCGTGGTCTGGAGTTTTGGTAAAAAATGGATTTTCAACACACATTCTAACCCTCTGCAGTAGCGCTGATTGATATCGAACTTCGGTCCCACTGTCACATATTAATGAGAACATTCATTTCAGTGTTGGGTCTGAAAATCTCAACATGAAAAGCTTAGGAAATAACTAAATTAGATTCCTTTTGCAAAGTATCACTTTCCCATCTATAAAAATAATACTCATTAGTACTCAGGACGTATTGTTGTATGAACAACACAAACAAGAGTCATTAGCCTGTACATGTATATGCTGATGTTTATAGATTCTCCCATGGGTCAGTCCAAGGGCAGCTTCTGCCAATGATAAAACTCTGATTTCTGTGTGTCACCGATGGCACCTCTCCCTCCTTGTTGTTTGACTCCTCTCTATGTCGATATCTGCTTGTGTTCCTTGTAAAACAAAACAAAAAAAAATCCCTCAATTTTGTTATATTTCTGTAACAGTGGCTTAAAACCTGACAGGTCCTGGTGCTTGTTCACATCAGAGCCACTGGAATTAGAGACCTTCTTATCACGCTGTCATGCCTCTCTCTGATCTCACTCAGATTCTCTTGAGAGGGACTTCATATGGGATCTGCCTCTTGTCACTGCTACCTGTGAGATTAGCTTTCTTAACTTAGTTTCTGTAAGAAACTCATTCACTTATTTCCTAAATATTTAATGATAATTGGGACTGAAGATATTTTTTCTAAAAACAACTTGCCTGTGCTTGATGGAAATTATACTCTAGTGGTATACGCAGCCAAGTAAACCACTCTACCATAGCCTGATTGATGCCACAGGGTCTGATGTGGCCCCTCCTGGATCAGATTCATCTGGTACATAACTGGCAAATGAATAAAATATGAGTTCTCTATCCATGAGTTAGATAACTCCAGATTCCCAGAGTGCTCAGGCATTTCCTATAGAGCAGATATGGCAGCCTTGTTTGTATTCTAGAGGGACCGTTGATCTGTAATGTTAAGTTAGAAGCCAGAGGGGATTGCAAGTCTTTGGCAGAGGCACAGGATCCTGCTAGAGTACACAGGATGCAAATGGTGCATTTTTTCCCTTTTCTGTGACTGTTTTGTCTGTTTTCTCGTTCATGGTGAAATTGCTAATAATACAGAAAAACAATATACAAATCTCTGGACACACTCAGAGGACTTGAAATTGTCCCAGCGTTATTCAAATCAAACCTCCACTGTCTACATTCTATTTGGGCTGTTCCCAATGATTTCTTCTGCAGCTCTGACCATATGTAACAATCATTTCTGCTTTTCCTATTACATTCCCATTTCTTCCCAGGCCAAACATGCCAGGCCAAACATGCCAGGTTTGTGAAGAATTTCTAATTATTCCTGTGTGTTCTTACTTACCTTGAGTAGTAGAGCAGCCTCCACCAACCTCCCTTCTCATGTACTGTGAAAAAGAACTAAGGAATACCTTTTATCTTGTTTGTATTCTATAGAGAGGGGCATTGGAGGTATGCGTTGACATCAGGAACACTGCTGAATTTGTCACTGAGCAGAGAGGGCTCTCAGGGATTACTTTGGGTACTGTTCGGATGCAAGGGCCAAATGATTGACACATCTGTCAGGAGAGGAAGATGTGCTTGATTTATTGACTATCAACTGAAGAAGGTTTGTGTGTGCATATGTATGTGACTATGTGTGTGTGTGTGTGAATGTGTGTGAGAGTGTGTGTGTGTGTGCATGTGGAGTGTTTGTGTGAATGTGTGAGTATGTAAGTGTATGTGTGTTTGGATGTTGTGTAAATGTGAGTGTGTGAATGTTTGTGTGTGTGTGTGTGTGCGTGTGTGTGTGTGTGTGTGTGTGTTGCTGAATGGGGAAGGTGATTGAAAAGAGGCTTGTATATATGTATGTTCATGTTTGGGGCATGGGATTCACATGTTCTTCCATATGTGGTCAAGACAGAGGTGTTTCTTTGTTCTCAGAATGTCAAACCAATCCAAAATTTTCATTTTGTCCACTTGCTACTCTGACCTGGACTGGGTAAAGGTGAGATATATGTTTATTATTTCCTCTTGTCTTCAGTGCAGAAGTCTTGATTGGCTGGGTTTTTATTTGTTATTGTTGTACAACTTTTCTTCAGATACATAATGTTCTATTATTCTCCCAGTGAGGGCACTGATGACAGACCAAAGAACCAGGCCCACCTGAGGCTGCTTTGGTGAATCCATTCATCCATTAGATATACTTACAGGAGCATGGCAGACTCAAAGGCAGCTACATCACTGAAAAGCCCACCTCAGTGTGGGTAACAACCTATGAAGCCTGCTTCTCTGGAGCTCTCTGCCTAACTTTCAGGCAGGCCCACAAAAAAAAGAAAAAGAAAAAGAAGAAGAAGAAGAGGAGGAAGAGGAAGAGGAAGAGGAAGAGGAAGAGGAAGAGGAAGAGGAAGAGGAAGAGGAGGAGGAGGAGGAGGAGGAAGAGGAGGAGGAAGAGGAGGAGGAGGAGGAGGAAGAGGAAGAAGAAGAAGAAGAAGAAGAAGAAGAAGAAGAAGAAGAAGAAGAAGAAGAAGAAGAAGAAGAAGAAGAAGAAGAAGAAGAAGAAGAAGAAGAAGAAGAAGAAGCGTCTCTTTCCTAGCAAAGTTTTACAGTATATACAGTCTCTGGTAATTACCTCCTGTGTCTTGGGTCTTTCTGAGCTACCCAGGCTTGTGAGTTTCACGGCTCCCTGATTCTTATGAGTGCCATGACCCTCGCCTCTCTCTTTACAGAAACAGTGTGATGCAAGTGCCTGAGTCACTGGATAGGACATTGGTTTACTTCTTTTCCAGTCTCTCCTCAGCGGAAGCGACTTGCTATTCGAATCTATGCAAACGAGGAAAATAAGCTCTTGTCACAGCAGCATACATGGAGTTTTGGGTTAATAATCCATCAGTGGACCCCCATTTCTGAGGCTGTTCTATGGCTGAAGGAAGGCCTTTGTCATCATCTCTAAGGTCTTCCCCCAGGTGACTCACTGGGCACCACACTAACCTTCAAGTCCCACCAGACCAGCCTGCCTCACTTCAGGCACATTGCTGGGTCTCACCTGTGCAGTGTCTCCTGCCAAGCCCTGGATGAGGGACACCCCAGAAGCAGGAACAGGAAGCATAAATAGGAATCACATTTCTCTGATACAGTTTTATCCCCTGTGCTACCTGCAAGCTCTCACCCCCTTCTGATTCCACTACTCTCTATGGCCATATGTTGACTCTAAGTCATTGACCTCAGGAGCCCTTGTACTGACTCCTCTTTGCAGTAGATTTCCAGCTTTCCAAGGCCTCGCTGGCTAGGACTAACTTAACCTGTCCCAGTTGCCTGCCATCTTAGCTTACTTTTTCCTCTCTGGATTTGTTGTCCTTGGCTCCAAACTCTAAGATGACTTCTGTCACCTATTTCTAGAGTAGACATTTTCCAACCTGCCGCTGTTTATGTTCCTTAGCATCCTGGCCATATGAAGCTCTGAATAGGGAGAATCAAGGAAAGAATAATTATACTACCTAGATAGGAGGGGTGTGCTGTTGGATTTTGCAAGCAGAGAAGTGATACTCAGAGAATCCTGTTAATTCTACACCTGCACAATCTTAATGCTTTGCAGTTTCTCATGCCAAAGCATGCAACTTCCAAACATGTTTTTCCAGGGGCAATGGCAGTCTGTGTCTATAAATAGATGACTGCACCTAGTTCCAGAGATATTTTTTTTATGATGAAAAGACTAAACGCCATTCATGATTCAGAGACTGGCATCATATCAGAAATTTTGATAGCACCAGTCATGTAACTTCAGACAAATCCTTTATTTCTTCTAGCCATCAATTTCTACATATATTTGTATCCCAAATCCTTATAGCCTTAAAGATTGGATTTTTTGGTTGGTTTGTTTGTTTGTTTTGGTCTTTCGAGACAGGGTTTCTTTGTGTAGCCCTGGCTGTCCTGGAACTCACTTTGTAGACCAGGCTGGCCTCGAACTCAGTACACCAGCTTCTGCCTCCCGAGTGCTGGGATTAAAGGCGTGTGCCACCATGCCAGACTAGCCTTAAAGATTGGAAATGACTTTCTGGAGTCCACCTTCTTGAGTTCTTTATATATATTGGATATTAGTCCCCTATCTGATTTAGGATAGGTAAAGATCCTTTCCCAATCTGTTGGTGGTCTTTTTGTCTTATTGACGGTGTCTTTTGCCTTGCAGAAGCTTTGCAACTTTATGAGGTCCCATTTATCGATTCTCGATTTTACAGCACAAGCCATTGCTGTTCTATTCAGGAATTTTCCCCTGTACCCATATCTTCGAGGCTTTTCCCTACTTTCTCCTCTATAAGTTTCAGTGTCTCTGGTTTTATGTGGAGTTCCTTAATCCACTTAGATTTGACCTTGGTACAAGGAGATAGGAATGGATCAATTCGCATTCTTCTACATGACCAGAAAATCAAATAACCCCGTTAAAAAATGGGGCTCAGAACTGAACAAAGAATTCTCACCTGAGGAATACCGAATGGCAGAGAAGCACCTGAAAAAATGTTCAACATCCTTAATCATCAGGGAAATGCAACTCAAAACAACCCTGAGATTCCACCTCACACCAGTCAGAATGGCTAAGATCAAAAATTCAGGTGACAGCAGATGCTGGAGAGGATGTGGAGAAAGAGGAACACTCCTTCATTGTTGGTGGGATTGCAAGCTGGTACAACCACTCTGGAAATCAGTTTGGCGGTTCCTCTGAAAATTGGACATAATACTACCAGAGGATCCAGCAATACCTCTCCTGGGCATATATCCAGAAGATGTTCCAACCGGTAAGAAGGACACATGCTCCACTATGTATATAGCAGCCTTATTTATAATAGCCAGAAGCTGGAAAGAACCCAGATGCCCCTCAACAGAGGAATGGATACAGAAAATGTGGTACATTTACACAATGGAGTACTACTCAGCTATTAAAAGGAATGAATTTATGAAATTCCTAGGCAAATGGATGGATCTGGAGGGCATCATCCTGAGTGAGGTAACATATTCACAAAGGAACTCACACAATATGTACTCACTGATAAGTGGATATTAGCCCAAAAACTTAGGATACCCAAGATATAAGATACAATTTGTTAAACGCATGAAACTCAAGAAGAATGAAGACCAAAGTGTGGACACTGTGCCCCTTCTTGGAATTGGGAACAAAACACCCATGGAAAGAGTTACAGAGATAAAGTTTGGAGCTGTGAAGAAAGGATGGACCATCTAAAGACTGCCATATCCAGGGATCCATCCCATAATCAGCTTCCAAACGCTGACACCATTGCATGCACTAGCAAGATTTTGCTGAAAGGACCCAGATATAGCTGTCTCTTGTGAGACAATGCCGGGGCCTAGCAAACACAGAAGTGGATGCTCACAGTCAGCTATTGGATGGATCACAGGGCCCCCAATGGAGGAGCTAGAGAAAGTACCCAAGGAGCTAAAGGGAACTGCAACCCCATAGGTGGAACATTATTATGAACTAACCAGTACCCCAGAGCTCTTGACTCTAGCTGCATTTGTATCAAAAGATGGCCTAGTCGGCCATCACTGGAAAGAGAGGCCCATTGGACTTGCCATCTTTATATGCCCCAGTACAGGGGAATGCCAGGGCCAAGGGGTGGGGGTGGGTGGGTGGGGGACTGGGGGGGGGAGTGTATTGGGGACTTTTTGGATAGCATTGGAAATGTAATTGAGGGAAATACCTAATAAAAAAAAAGATTGGAAATGACTTATTTTTATAGGCTGATCTCCAATAAATGGCTCAAAGGAATGTTTCTAAACACTGACTTCAAAAATTCACTACTCAAAATGACATTGATGATTGTAAATCAATATGCAAATATGTTCTCATTATAAGCTACTTGTTGCTGTGACTCTAATACTTAATAGAAACAACCTAAGGAAAAACAGCATTGCTCTGTCTCAAAGTTTTAGAGAATCTCAGTCTATTCTGGCAAGAGAGGCATGATTATAGAAACTCAAGCCACATCAACTAGAGTATATGGTGGAGGCCATTCATATCACAGAAAATTCTGAAGCAGGGAGGGAGAGAGGAACCAGGGGCATGAACCACCTTCAAGGACCCATCCATGGAGACTTGGGCCACTAGACCCCTGTGTTTTAAAGGTTCCACAGCCTCTCCCAAAAGAGCTGCTATTTGTGGATGAATTATGCAAAGTATCAACCAGTGTTTGATGTTGCAGATTCAAAGTGAGAAATTATTTCTCCATCGGTGAAATGAGACAGCTAAATCAGATTAGATTATATTAAAAGTGGGTTTATTGAGAAAGCTGCTCTCAGGTGAGTTCGCTGGCACCATGGACTGAAGTCCAGGAAGTTATGAGGAGAGAGGGGCATCAGGAAAGAAAGGGCGGCTGCTCGCAGAGAGAGAAGAGGCAGAGAGGAAGAGAGAAAATGGCAGGGGAAAAATAAAGATTATATAGGGAAGCGCCTCTCAGAGAAAGGCAGCCTAGCCCCTGGGCTGGAAAGTTCAGGGCTGTGGACAGAGTATGCCACGTAGGGACTGAGGGATGCTGGGAGAACCGAGAGGCCAGGTCTGCTTTGATATGTAAACCAAACACAGTCTGAAAGCAAACACAAAGCATACCATTTAACACACACACACACACAAAAAAAAAAAACTGTCCAGGCCCGTAGATTTCCCATACTGCAGTGCCCTAAGGTTTCAGGCCTAAAATCAGACACGTCTAAAAGCCTTTCACTTGCCTTCCTGTATGTCTTTCAGGCTTACCCTACTTCCAATCAGCCATCTCTTTATCCAAAATCTAGATGATAAACCTCTTGAAGGCCAAAGCACGTAGTTCATGTCACCATATATACTCATACCATATAAAGCACTTAGCTCATGCCAGACTGAGTGTTCAGTGTTAGATATTTTAAGCTACATCATACTTTTAAAAAAAATATTCTGTGGCATAGATATTGATATCACATGCATTTTTAGAAAATTAGAAAGACAGGTATGAGAGCTGAAATAACCTTCCCCAGCACAGGTCTCCACAGAGGGGCAGAGCTTGGAGCTAAGCCCAGACAGATTAGTCCCAGCATCACTCTGTTAATACTGCATTATCTCGCCTCGGCTAGATGAACAAGTAGGTGAGTAGCTGGGTAAACTGTTCCGCTTGCTGTTTGTCCTGTATTGCCCTTGGCACAGGCAAGGATGATAATGTGGAAAAACACGACCATAATTAAACATTCATGAAGTATCAGAATAGAAGTTGCTACTCAATCTGCAAATGCTTTGGGTGAGATCTTGGAACCTACATACCTGTCTAACCAACATTTTCTTCAACTGTAGTCAATTAAAAATATAGTTTCCTAGCTATAAATACCAACGACTAGCTGTATTTACTAGCTGTCTCAAATACTAATTACTAGCTCTATTTAACCATCTCTAATTTTTTCCTTTTAAAATTTGGTATGAAAGTCTTATTTTAAAATTATGCAGATATTTATGTGACATAGGTAAGAAAATGCCTGGGATTAAGAACAGGAATGGACTATGCTTCCTTGACTCCATGTTACATGAAAACCAACACTGCCTAAGATCTGTGTCCTGCAGTGCCGCCTGACTCAGAAGCCCACTTGTTTTGGATTATCACTATACCACAGAGGCCACATGCTAAAGGCTTGGTTCCCAGCTTACAGTACTATTGAAACTTGATGGAAACATTAGGAAGTAGGCATAGGCAAGAAAGGAGGTTAGAGCTCTGGCAGTATGCCCTAGAAGGTGCCACTGGGACCTCTCTCTCTCTCTCTCTCTCTCTCTCTCTCTCTCTCTCTCTCTCTCTCTCTCTGTTTTCCACTGTGATGCTCTGCCCTAATCTGGTAACCATCAATGAAATCTGAAACTGCCTGGAGTAACCTGTCTTTATAAAGTGATCATCTCAAGTGTTTTGTCACAGTGAAAAGAGAAAGGGAGAAGAGAGAAGAGGAGAGGAGAGGAGAGGAGAGGAGAGGAGAGGAGAGGAGAGGAGAGGAGAGGAGAGGAGAGGAGAGGAGAGGAGAGGAGAGGAGAGGAGAGGAGAGGAGAGGAGAGGAGAGGAGAGGAGAGGAGAGGAGAGAAGAGAAGAGAAGAGAAGAGAAGAGAAGAGAAGAGAAGAGAAGAGAAGAGAAGAGAAGAGAAGAGAAGAGAAGAGAAGAGAAGAGAAGAGAAGAGAAGAGACTATCCAAAGGTTTCTGGGTAAACTTGGAAGTGGTGGCTTCACTCTTTCTTTCAAAAGAAATCCAGTCTCTCCTGCACACTGCCCACCATACAGCTCCTCCTTTACCCCGGATCACAATGCACACACTGAACAAACGTTCATGTTTCTATTGCTGTCACAAATACTATGACTAAAATCCATGTAAAGGAGAAACAAGTGTATTTGGTTTGCAGTCCCAGGTCATGGTCCATCATTGAAGGAGTTCAGGCCAGGGAAGACAGGC
Source organism: Mus caroli (assembly GCF_978045245.1). NCBI lineage: Eukaryota > Metazoa > Chordata > Mammalia > Rodentia > Muridae > Mus > Mus caroli. The sequence continues at coordinate 99,100,896 of NW_028227264.1, read as the reverse complement.
CTCTTTACTCTCTCCATACAGCACTACTTCATCCCACACAATTGATGTTAACAGGAGCAATGGAAGATGCTGTTTATAACTAGCCCCCAGGCCAACTGATACACAGCTAGGTTTTATTTATGATGTTTTGAGATATCTTCTTGGAATGGTACTGCCCACCATCTGAGGCATCTCATTTATTCCTGAGGTCTTAGATGTCTTTTAAGGACATCAACTTTCATCCTTTTTGCCAAGTATCTATCTTTACACTAAAGTGTTCAAGCCATCTACTACTTAGTATAACATATCTAAATCAGAACAAATACGCTTCCCTTTCAAATCGATTTCTCCTGAGGGAAAAGGCAGAACCATAAAATACTCTAAACAGAATCCTAGAAATCAGACAGATCATTCCCGTCGTTGCATCTTATACCAAGTCAATGATCCATAAAAGCCTACAGGGCTGACGGTTGTTCATCTTACAGCTCTGTTCCCACAGCTTCCCACCACCGTAACCCAAGGCACCCCTACCCACATGCATCTGGACATCTCTACGAGTCCCCTAGCCGATGTCCTACTTCTATTCTTGCATGTCCCAACAGATTGGAAGAGGAAACCATTTCCTGATTCAAGCTCATTCAAAGCCTGTGAGATGCTTTGGAGACAGAGACAAGGACTTTACCATGGTGTCCAATACACCAAGTGGTTCTGCTCTCACCAACATCTGCCCCTGTGTCTCAGGCTCCTCTTCCCTTGGTCTACTAATCTCTATTGTTCCTGGCCTTTCATGAGTTCATCAGATATACTGAATTCTTTCCTGCTTTTCTGATACTTTGTACTTGCTGCTTCCTCTGTGGGAAATTCTCCACCCTCCCCCAGATCCCCCCCCCCACTCCAATCATCTGTTATCCGATCACTCTCAAGCACACTTTGAAACCTCCACTTAAATGATAAAAGGCATACTTGAGCACCTATCATTACAGACTAGGTTAAGTCCCCATTATCTATTTTCATACAATGATGAACTTCCCCTATTGCATTGTCTAATATATTGTCCAACCCTGTTTTCTTAGAGTTGGTTTTGTATACGATTGAGTCTGTCTCTTTTAGTAGATTATAAGCTCTATTCTGCCCTGTCTAAATGAGCTGCTGTGGCTGTAGTAAGTTGGAAAACAATAATAACCACAAGCTTTTGAGGGCCATATTTCATTTCATCCTTACAATAACTTATGCGGGAAACTGCTAATGCTACCCTTTGGTAGGTGAAAAGCAAGTGTTTCATGGAATCATAGATGAGAGGTTACTTGTCCAGGTGGTGTAAGACAAGGCTGGTGCAGGGCTGGTGAGATGGCTCAGTGGGTAAGAGCACCCGACTGCTCTTCCGAAGGTCCAGAGTTCAAATCCCAGCAACCACATGGTGGCTCACAACCATCCGCAATGAGATCTGGCGCCCTCTTCTGGAGTGTCTGAAGACAGCTATAGTGTACTTACATATAATAAATAAATAAAATCTTTAAAAAAAAAAAAAAAAGACAAGGCTGGTGTATTACTTATAGTCTGTGCTCAGTTTTTCTAAGCAGTGCTGCCTCTCCAATTACTTAAAAGTTGACTCTTCTTAGAAATGAAGAATGGCCATCATAATCACTCTAATTATTTTTCCTTAAGCGTAATTGCCTACTAAGAAATCTCCCTAGCTCTTTTGTTCTTTGTCCATTCTACCAAGTAGAGACATTGCTTTGGTATTTCCTGGGAGTTCTTTTGGTTTAGCAAAAAAATAGTTGTTATCACTCCCGTTCAGGGCAAAGCCCAGTAAAAACTTCCGGGAAAGTCCCGATAAGTAAACACATATTTCACATCCATTGATAAAAGCACACGGAGAAAGGAATTGGGTAGATTAAAGTAAATTAGGTCAAAAAGAAGCAGAAAGAGATAAGTGCAGGAACAAAAGAAACAGAAGAGATAATACAGGAAAGAGAAGAGATAAATGCAAGGGCATGGGAAAGGACGGAAAAACAGCAGACACCCCAAAGTCCTATGGGTGTCGATTCCAAACGGGAAAACTTGCTTAGTCTGTGAATAAAAACCATGTTGTCTCAAGTGTACAAGAGTGCAATCGCCAACAATCAGGGCTGCTGGTTATTGTTCTGACTGTGGATGGTTCATGCAAAGAATTTATAATTGTTGAATCAAATATAAGTTTTATACTTGTTTCAAATGCCTTCTTAGTAGCCCTTGGGTGAAAGAGCAAAATTAAAAGGAACATGTCCCCAACTGTCCTAAACTGAAATATATAGTCTGTCACCTCTTCATAGCCTTAGGTCCCCTCCTCTCCCAACAGTAGAATCCAACAGTAGAACAGCAGCTCAGCCAAGGGCAAACCATTTTCCCCAGGAATAAATGAGATGTCTTGGACGGCAAGCACACACCAAAATGTGAATACTAGACTCATGTGTACGTAGTTGTCCTGGGTTTCCTTAGCTGTCTACTTGACACAGCCTAGGGTCATCTGAAAGGAGAGCCTCAACTGAGGAATCAATCAAGTCTGAGGTCAGATTGACCTGTGGGCATATCTGTGGGGGATTGTCCTGTATAGGAGGATTCAGGCCACTGTGGGCAGTACCATTCCAAGAAGATATCCCAAAAATGTTATAAATTAGCTGAGTATCATCACTTCCTTATCTATAAAGGAGAACTGATGGGTCAAGGATAGTTTTTCTAAGTGCATGTTCTTAACCCCTAGAGTCTCACAGAGACTTATATATGAAGGACTCAAACTGGATGTGCAAATCTCCATTGTATAATCTGTGGTCTCTTTGCTATGTTCTACCTGCTCTTCCATCCCTCCCTCAATTCCACCACTTAAATTTTAGGTTATCACGGCAATGCCTCCTGTGAAATGCTTGGTCTAGAATAAGAATGGTTTAAGTAGATAGATTTTTTTTGAGGTCATTAAAAATTAAAGTGATAACTTTCTAACTTATTCCAGATAAATCAAGCATAAATTAATGTAATATCAGATTTGACAAATATTTTTACAGGAAATCTGGCTGTTTGTGGGGGTTGTTTTAAACTCTGAAGAGAAAAGAAAGATATTCCTAAATGTTTCTTCTTTGGAAACATTACCCCTGAATCCTAATGGCTCCAAAGGCAAAATGCCTTCAATTACACCATCAGTAAGTATTTCCTGGATCTTCAGAAACTATGTTCTAGCAAATACCTGTGAGTTCAGAAACTCTAAGGTTGGGGATACACTGATCAATTTCATTATGAGCCCTCCTAAACATCTGAGACCCTCTTTCTTATGTGCTGAAGTCAAATGCCTAGATGGAGTCATGCTAAGGGAACTAGGTAATGATAAGAACAACGTCTAGTGGGCATTGCTATGTTTTCATCATCAAAAATGAAAATAACATTAAGTGTGCCATATGATATCACCAGTTTGGCCTACATAAAACACAATATGTAGCTCAGTCTAAAAACAGCTCATTGTTATAAGGTTAGGTAACTCATGCAGGAGAAAAGAAGCCACTTGTGCAAAGCCTGACCTGTGAAAGCTCAGGTTCAACAATGATTGCTTGTCATCCCCCATCCAGCAATGTTCTACAACAAACTCCATCCAGGTTTCCGAACTCAGAAATAAATCATGAGTAATTCTTGGCATGCCTTCAGTATCCAGTGCAGATATAACAGGCAGCTCAGCCCATATGTATGAAAGACTGAACTGTCAGATGAAGAGAACGCTACCAGCTCAGCTTCCTTGGGAAAAAAAAATAAGTAATTGTCTTCCAATAATCATGATGAGCAAACACAATGCCTATTTGCCTATACATACTTCTGGATCGAAAGAGTCAGGGAATTTACCCCTATATGAAGCTACCTTCCAGACAATGTTTACTACCCCTTTCCAAAATGCTCTCTCACAGTCACTTACCAACAGTTCCACTCACTCCCACAAGTTTGTTGTTCTTGTAAAGTAACTGGTTTCCAGGACAGAAATGAGCACAGGCCTCATGAATGACTCGAAAGCAAACCAAACCCATGAAACACAAGCTCTTTTTTTCCGAGACCAATGCAAATAAAGAGGGAGTCCTGTGTTCCTCCTGCAGTGGCTCAGTCAGAACATATGGTGCAATAAGCTGTGTGATTGGAAATGGCCTGCAAAGAAAATGAGCGCACACTTTGACTAATCTATAGTAACCAGATGAGCAGCAATGACTCCAGATATTAGGCTAAATGTGCTTTGCAACATTTGGCATCTTGAGTGAAAAACAAAAAAAATCAAGATGGAACAGGAAAGAAATGAGAACAATAAGAAAGGGCACAGAGAGCTCTCTGCCAGTGAAAATGTTCTCCTCAGATCAAAGTAAGGGTGTATGAAAAATGAAAATGTTTCTAGATCCATGGTTTGGGTTTTGTTGTTACCTTGTTCCAGACAGGCTCTTGCTCTGTAGTCCAGGTTACCCTGGAACTCACTGCGTAGCCCAGGTTGGACTGTAACTCATGATGATCCTCTTGCCTTGGTCTCACAACTGTGCTGGGATGACAGATGTCAGGTACCCTGCTCAGCTAATTATCATATACATCTTCAAATGGTTCTTACTCGTCCCCCATCAACACACTTGCTAACCTAAGACAAGAGGAGGGGGTCAACTCTCAGCCAATATGCACTACTGAATGCATAGGCAGGGGAAAAAAGTGAGGCACCTGTAGATTCCATTTAGCACAAGGCTGGCAAGATAACATGCATTAGTCAGTGAAGCCTCTTCTGCCATTCATATTTTAAAATAAGAGTTCGTACTTTCTACTTGTTCCAAATCAAGGATGGGATCAAAGCATCAGCTGTGACTGGAAATTGCACAGATACTCAAAGGTCATCCTTTTTGTGGAGTGCTAATAGTCTTCCTTTTTATTGGCTTTCATTGACTTATCCAGGGAAGTGAATTCATCTAGCTTATGCCCTGAGCACATAGCAAGATAGAGGGTAGTCACTCAGCTCCAATTCAAGGTCACAATGCACTTAAAGAGTCTAGACTTAAGTGTTTTCTTCCTAAGATGATCTCAGTCCTGCCCTTTTAGTCAAAACCATTTGACTTGAATCTTCCAAATACATCACTCAGAAAGAAAAGACATGCCACTTTGCAATCAAATTGGACACGGAAGAAACTTAGAACTACAACCAAGAAAGATTCTGAAATTGTTGAGGTCATTGAAATCAGCTTATCCTACTTAGCATTCATTGTCAACTTGACACAGACTAGTCATCTGAGAAGGGACTCTCAATTGAGGGATTGCCTAGATCACACTGTGCCATAGGCATGTCTAAGAAAGTTGCTAAGCTTGGATCTGTGAGCAAGACAGCAAGCAGCATTCCTCTGGGGTTTCTGCTTCAAGTTCTTGCTTGAGTTCCTGCTATGATTTCCCTCAATGATGAACTATGACCCAGAAATCCAGGCTCTGCTTCCATGAGCTGTATTGGTATGACAGACCTTTGATCACAGCAGATCCTGGGAGGGGCTGCCTAAGAACAGCTTCAGTGAGATGGGAACAAAGGCTACTTAAACCATTGGAGGAGTGTGAGTAGAAGATTTGGGGGTGAGTATACATCATTGGCCCAGACCAGGATGCCTCATTTGCATAAGGAAGAGTTCCAGGTGCTGCCCAACATAACATTATAAGGTACTTTATAGCTTTATGACAGCTATGGGCTATGTGACCTCCTATGTGGGGAAGGGCAGGGCTGTGGGCACAAGGACATGCAGACCTAGGGGAAGGAGTGTTTTATCACTGAAACAAAAAGGAAGCTAGAATACAGGCAAAGGCAATGTAGTATGCGTCTATCTCACTTCATTTCTATTGTTCACTCACTAAAGAAAGGCAGTATTGTGGAGAATACTCATGGACATCTGACGACAAAAACAGGGAAAAGGTTTCATATGTGTTATCAAATATGCTTTCATCTGCTGGCATTTTCTGTCCCCTTCGTTCTACATGTTATTGCATACTAAATTTTAAAAAAAAACAGGAATCTTTGGTTTCTGTTCATTATAAAAGTCTGAAAGTATTCCACACACTTTCAACCTAGTCTTTCTGACCTAGCCAGACAGACTCATGCAAAGATGAAGACAGGTCTGACTTAAAGTGATGGTCAGGGTAATTCTTCTCCTTTCTCTTTCTCCCAAGAGTACTCAAGAGCTCCTTTCCCTCGTTTCAGTTCCCCCACTCTTTGCTCTCGTGCATGGCTCCCCCAGACACACCATCCCATCACATGGTACAAGTGGATCTCTTCCTCAAGTTTAAGAACACACACTCAGCCAGCTCTTACCAACACCTGTATATCCCAAATGTATCAGAATCATTAGTGTGTACATGCACTTGGGTTTGTTTTTGTTTTTGTTTTTGTTTTTTCTTTCCTACTCATCCCTATCATTTAGCTGTGGTCCTCTTGCCCGTACCTCAGAGTGGGTGCCCTAAACAATGGTAATGTGTTTCTTCAAGTTCTCAAGGCTAAGGCTTAAGACCAAGACATCTAGCTATATCCTTCTGGGCATCTCCATCCTCATCTAGAAGATGACCATTCTATTGCTGTGCCTTCTCAATGTCTTTCTGCACGCTTGTCCATTTTTATTCGTCTCAGATGGACATCAGTCATATTGGAGGGTGGGCAACATAACAGCCTTGTTCCACATTAATTACCTCTATTTAAAGCCTATCTCAAAATCCAGTCACTTTCTGAAGTACTGGTAGCTAGGATTTCAGCATATCAATATGGAAGGGAACAGCTCAACCCCTAACACTTCCATACAAGTGTGAGAGAAGAAAAAGAATGACAGAGATATGACTGATTACCTTCAATAAAGAAGAATAGGAAGGGGAACAAATCTTCTTCCTAGGGAAAGGGATTATTCTAGGCTGCAAAAAAACATGAGGCAAATAACTGGAGAGCAAGGCATCTGCTGCTCAGGCATCACAAGCTCTGTGCCTTGGTCTTGGGAGCTTTTCAAGGCCTAGGAAAATCATCGGGGGTTGACATCCAATGGTTTCCAGATGCACGAAAGGACAGGGCAATAAGAAGAAGTAATAAGACACACAATGAACTGATTGCTTTACCTCTCTACCTGTTAGTTCTTATTCTACACTCTCAAATATTATCTTTTTGAAACACATATGTAATGAGAGCATTGTTTGCAGAAAATACTCTTTTTCCTCACTTCCTAGAAGGTATTAATGAAAATTTTCAGGAGGCCATGAAAAGTCAGTGCTAATTTTTTTATCTGCATCTCATCCTGTGTTCTAGACACACCCTGCTCACTGCTCTCTAAACATACCATGATCTGCTTGCCTCTGAATCTTTAAGTATGGGCCTTGAATCCCAGAAAAGTATTAGAACCACCAGCAAAAATGCTTTCTCTTTCACACCTCATCTTCAATGCCATGTCTGTAAAATTGGTGCTCTTTGGCCATTTAAATTGTTTTTATGCATTCTACAACTTCATGTATTTCAAAACCAGTCCTTACCACTTTGTTTTAGAACTAGTGCTTGTCATACCACTCTGTTATAAAACACACAGATTCCTTGGGTACAAAAACTACCACCTTGCCCATGTTTGTGACTAAGCACTATGTAGAACAAACATAGCAAATAAATGGGGTAATAAAGTAATTAGAATTAGTATCTTTTAAATCTTCATAAACTATATACTTGCACAAGACTTTTCTCTATCCATATTCAAATTACTTATATTACTTATATTGCTTATATTGCTGTCTTTCCTGTTGCCATCTCAGCAAATATTAGAGATGACAATTGGCTTAGGTGATACTTAGCTTGGTTCTCTCCATTGTCAACTACAGAGGATAATGCTCAGATTAAGAAAGAAACAATGGATTACTGTAGTCACTTCCTCATTATATTTAATGTTAATGCTTTCAGACATTTCTAAAACAACACTCTTGCTAATATATTTCTCACACATGTTCTCTGTGTGTTTCACACTCAGAGATGACAAAGGCTCCCTTTACTAAAAACCACACTCAAATTTCCAATCAATTTCTCACCTATTAAAAGGGAATTATCTTCATGTCTCCTTCAGGGTAAATATTTGAATAAAATCTGATATCTGTGAAGAATAGACATAAAGACAGAGCATACAAAACAAGAGACAGAGTAGCCATGGGCTTTAAAATCAGTAGATATAAGACTGACTCCTAATACTTGATCTGGAGTGTCATTTGACAAAGTTCCTAACTGCCAAAGACCAAGTGTCCTTCACAAGACTGATGAGCATCAATCACAGACATCACCAAAAATGAGGGTGTGTGTGTGTGGGGGGGTGCTTATTGAGACAGGGTTTTGCTGTGTAGACCTGGCTGTCCTAGAACTCACTTTGAAGACCAGGCTGGTCTCAGACTCCAAGATCTGCCTGTTTCCCATAAATATATTGTTTTATCTTGTAGGTCCCAGGAAAACAGAATAATTCTCTTGTGTGGGTTGCATTTCCTTTGTTACTAAATAAGAAGCCCTGCTTTCTCAAGAACATTTGAACCGGAATGTAATGTTTTACGCTGGAAGAGAAGAGGCAAACATCCTTGTTGTATCAGTAGCTAAAAACAAAGAAAGGGTATTTCTAAGACAGTGTAAAATATGAGAAACACAGGCTTTTGTCAAAGGAAATAAATACAAAAGAAGAAAGGACAAATGGACGAATGGAAGGATGGAGGGATGGATGATTAACAGGCAGAAGAAAAATGCCAATAACTTAAAGCATTACCATAGGATTCAGACCAACAAAAGGAAACATCTACCTAAGAACTGCCCAGAAAAGTAAGTCCCAGGGATGTAGTGGTCTCTCTACCTACCCAAATCCACAAAGAGAAGCAGTGGGCAAGGACTCTGAAAGAGCCAGGGTCAATCACTTGCCTATGAGGATTTTCTCAGAAAACATCCACTCCGTTTGCCAGTGAGGATTGCAGAATTTGACAATTCTGACTCAGAATGAAGCTTCTAAAAATGTACATGTGATTTCACATTCTTTAAATAACGGAATTTCAGATAAGACCACTTCATTTTCATTGTATAAAATGTGCCCAGGTTTCAGGGTAGCCACTTTCAGTGCTCTACTTGAAATGTTAACAAGGAGATGAAAAAGGGGTGGACAGTATCCCCAACTACCCTCATAATGCTGAATGGAAGAAATGATGCCCCATAGGGTGAAAGTTTAATATCCTGGAGATCCCAGATGGAAGGCCTGGCCACACAACCCATGAGAGCAGCAGACAATCACACATCTATGTGCTTCTCATTTCAGCACCCATTAAAGGAACCAAGTCAACACATCACAAAAGGTTGGCTTTATATTCTGTCTTAGTTAGAGTTTTATTGCTGTGAACAGACACCATGACCAAGACAACTCTTATAAAAGACAACAGTTAATAGAACTGGCTTACAGTTTAAGAGGTTCAGTCCATTATCATCATAGCAGGAAGCATGGCATCATGCAGGCCAACTTGGGGCTGGAGAGCTAAAATTTCTACATCTTGATCTAATGGCAGCCAGGAGGAGTCTATTGTGTTTTCCTAAGGCAACCAAGAGGAAGGTCTCTTCTTCACTGGATGGAATTTGGGCCTAGGAGACCTCAAAACCTACCTACACAATAAAACAATTCCTCCAACAAGGCCAAATCTATTCCAACAAGGCCACACCTCCTACTAGTACCACTTTCCATAAGCCAAGCAAATATACAAACCACCACATACTCATATTTTCTACACTTTTCTCTCATTGTCCTTTGCATTTCTGAATCTTCTCCATGTTCCCCCCTTGCTATTCTTCTCCCCCTCCTTCCTCATTCTTACTTTTGAAAGAAAGAGAGAGAGAGAGAGAGAGAGAGAAACAAAGAAACAAAGAAAGAAGGAGAGAAAGAAAGAGAAATAGGAAGAGAAAGAGGAAAAGACAAAGAAAAAGAAAAAAAGGAAAAAGAAAAAGAAATTCCTCTGGTTACTTGCCAAATTCTGCCTTTAGAATGAGTACTCTTTTCTCTATGCGATGTCACAGATTGTAAGATTTCTTTTAAATGAGCTGCTCGGGTCCCATTCCCACAAGTGACAGAGTCAATTTTTTTCTTGTAAGAGAGTTTGTCAAACTACCCACAAATCACCACTGTCTGCAACAAGCTTCCCTACGTGAAGAAGTTACCTTGACGACACATCAGGGGTCAGCCTCTCAAGGGTTTCCAAGCGAATTATGAGGAGCAACTCTCTAAACTTGAGTCTTTTCCCTTGAAAAACCATGCTTTCCATTAAATACATGGAAATTTACAAGCCCAGAGATGTTTAATTTTAAAAAGACAAATGTTAATGAAAGAAATATAGGGAGGCTCTGACTACAGGACTGTAACAAAGCACCCCTATAAGCTTTTCTGGTTCAGAGGTTGTATTGCCTCATGTAACATGCACAGCGACGGGAGTAGGCACCTGTCCTTTCTCTTGCAACAGAACAACGCCTTCAAGCTGTGTCTTCCAGTTACTTAAGGAAACTATGAGAGTCATGGCAAAAGAGGAACTAGAGGCACGAATAAAAATCAAAGCCTGTGGATCAACAGAGCCAAAGAATTTGATTGTGGGATTCAGAGATCATAGACTCCAGTCAGGAGGAAAACTGTTGGACTGTAACAAATGAGACCTTGTGAAATCCTTTGGTGGTACAAGTGGTATCTGACACTGCTCAAAGATCAACCCAGTGAGTGGTGTAACTAAAAGAAAGGGACTTGAGGATGAGCCATGCAAATACTGAAACTCATTGTTTCTCAAAGAGATTTGTCCTAATAACAAGAGAGTAAGATATTATGCTGCCAAGCCAAAGGAGTTCATCTGGACATTTCTCTTCGTTAGATTGCCCCCTCTATGAACAATATCACAGCAATTATCAGAACACATGTCTCTGAACCAGGCAAAGAAGGGTGCCAAAAGGAAACTTGTTTACCAAACAGACTGCTGAGTGAGACACTTTAGATCACAGGCTAAAAGGGTAAGCTAGCAATGGTTCTCAACCTGTGGGTCACAACCCTTATGGGGGTGTAAGACAACCTTTTCTCATGGGTCACCTAAGACCATTGGAAAACACAGATAAGTACATTGTAATTCACAACAGCAAAATTAGAACTGTAAAGTAGCAAGGAAAATAAATTTATGGCTGGGGATCACCACAACATGAAAAATTGTATTAAAGGGTCACCTGATTAGGAAGGTTGAGAACCACTGAGCTAGAGGAAATGAAGTCTTCCAGAAAGGGAAGAAGGAGAAGGAGAAGGAGAAGGAGAAAAGAAGAGGAAGAAGAAAAAGAAGAAAAAGAAGAAGAAGAAGAAGAAGAAGAAGAAGAAGAAGAAGAAGAAGAAGAAGAAGAAGAAGAAGAAGAAGAACAAGAACAAGAACAAGAACAAGAAGAACAAGAAGAACAAGAAGAACAAGAAGAACAAGAAGAACAAGAAGAACAAGAAGAACAAGAAGAACAAGAAGAACAAGAAGAACAAGAACAAGAACAAGAAGAAAGAAAAGAAGAAAAAAAGAAGAAGAAACATAGGCTTTATTGCTAGCCAAAATCCTATGACTTCAGTATCCCCCTCATTCTCTTAAGTACCCACTGATGCTGGAGACCGTGAGATCCCTTGACACAATAAAGACCAAAGTTGGCATCTCAAGAACTGTCCAGGTTGAGTCTGCTCTGGCATGAATTTGAGGTAGCATGTAAAACTATGTGTCATTTTTTTATCATTTTAATGTAAGTAGCTTTCTTGGTAAAATTAGAGAAGTCTTATAGGCACAAGAGCAAAGGCCAAAGGAGAGGAAGATAATGAAAGGCAAGCAAAAGACACATGGTAATGAAAACATAAATATAGAACATAAATACATCCTCTGAAAGGCTCTACCAGCAGCTGACTGAGACAGATGCAGACACAGCCAAGCATTGGACTGAGCCCAAAAACCCCTATGGAAGAGTTAGGGGAAGGATCGAAGGAGCTGAAGGGAATGGTAACCCATAGGAAGACCAACAGTGCCAACTAACCGACCCCTTGGAACAAGAATTGATTGTAGGGAGATAATATAATTGAAGGAAAATAGAAGCCTTGATAAAGGCTTCTAAGCAACATACAGATATATCTTATCTATCTTATTAGCCTTCATCTCTTTCTTCTTCTTTTCTGCTTTTCATTTTGTTTTATTTTTCTTTCTATTTTTCTTTTATTCCAAATAGATGGTTTCATACAACACATTCTGATTATGGTTTCCCCTCTTGTAACTCCTCCGAGTTCCTCCCCATTTCCTTTCCCTTCCACATCCACAAACATGTATCTCAAGGATAATAATACAACAAAACAAAAAATACATAGTAGGATAAAACAAACAAACAGAACAAAAAGACCCAGAGAAACACAATGCATGCGTGCACACACACACACAGAGACTCATATATTTATGAGATACATACATGAATCCCATAAAACACAAAACTGGAAACCCTAATATACATATGCAAATGACATGTACGGTAAAATATAAATAAATAAATAAATAAATAAATAAATAAATACCCTGAAATTATGAGACAAAGGACCTCCAAAAAGGCCTGGGGCCTGCCCTTAAGAGTGGATTATATACCCAGATAGACTCCACTGAAGGAAAATAATTTTTCATTTGCTAGTGGCTATCATTTGGAGATAGACTCTGCTTTAGGGATGGAGACTTGTGCCCACATCTTCTCGCAATACTAGGACCCAATCTGGTGCAGATCCATTGAGGCCCTGCCCATGTTGCCACAGTCTACGTTCGTATGTGTATGTAATGTGTGCATTAATTGTGCTGTGCTTAAAGAGCCTTCTTTCCCCAATTTCCTCCACCCTGTTGAGGTTTGGTCTGTTGATATGTATTGTGACAGTAAATTCTGTATCCTTAGGTCTAGTTGCCTCAAGACATTTGAGTTCTCACATATACCAGCTCTTGTTGTGCAAACCTTGCCTTAATTCGAAACTATTAGTTAATGTTCAGTCTCCTTAGTCATCAGGGAAATGCAAATCAAAGCAACCCTGAGATTCCTCCTCACACCAGTCAGAATGGCTAAGTTAAAAAATTCAAGTGACAGCTGACGCTGGCCAGGATGTGGAAAAAGAGGAACACTTTTCCATTGTTGGTGGGATTGCAAGTTGGTATAGCCACCCTGGGAATCAGTCTGGCAGTTCCTCAGAAAATTGGACATAGTACTACCTGAGGACCCAGCTATACCACTCCTGGGCATATACCCAGAAGAGGCTCCAACATGTAATAAGGACACATGCTCCACTATGTCCATAGCAGTCTTATTTACAATAGCCAGAAGCTGGAAAGAACCCAGATGTCCTTTAACAGAAGAATGGATACAGAAAATGTGGTACATTTACACAATGGAGTACTACTCAGCTATTAAGAACAATGAACTCATGAAATTCTTAGGCAAATGGATGTAACTAGAAAATATCCTGAGTGAGGTAACCCAATTACAAAAGAACACACATGGTATGCACTCACTGATCAGTGGATATTATCCCAAAAGCTCAGAAACCAAAACAGACCAAATGAAGCTCAAGAAGAAGGAAGACCAAAATGTGAATGCTTCAGTCCTTCTTAGAAGAGGGAACAAAATACTCACGGGAGGAAATACGGAGACGTGTGGAGTAAAGACTGAAGGAAAGGCCATCCAGAGACTGTTCCACTTGGAGATCCATCCCACACACAGTCATCAAACCCACTCACTATTGCAGATGCTAAGGAGCGCTTGCTGACAGGAACCTGATGTAGCTGTCTCCTGAGAAGCTCTGCCAGAGCCTGACAAGTATAGAGGCAGACACTCACAGCCAACCATTGGACTGAGCACGGGGTCCCCAATGGAGGAGTTAGAGAAAGGACTGAAGGAGCTGAAGGAGTTTGCAACCCCATAGGAAGAACAACAGTATCAACCAACCAGAACCTCCAGAGCTCCCAGAGACTAAACCACCAAACAAGGAGTACGCATGGAGGGACCCATGACCCAAGCCGCATATGTAGCAGAGGATGGTCCTGTAGGGCATCAATGGGAGAAGTGGTCCTTGGTCCTGTGAAGGCTCAATGCCCCAGTGTAGGGGAATGTCAGTGCAGGGAGGCTGGAGTAGGTGGGTGGGTGACTGGCTGAACACGCTTATAGAATCAGGGGGAGGGGAGGGGGGAACGGGAAAGGGGATAGCATTTGAAATGTAAATAAGGAAAATATTAAATTTTTAAAAAGAAAAGGAACTAAAACACAGACCAGGGGTTCCAGGGCTGGAAGAAATGCTGTTTGTTTTTCACCTTAAATGTGATGGACAACTGGCTCATATTCCCCAAATAAACTCCAGAGGAGTACAATGCATAGGGACATGCTTCTAATCCCAGCACGTGGGAGACAGAGACAAGCAGATCTTCATGAGTTCAAGGCTACACTGATACACAAATCAGGGTCCAGAACAGCCAGAACTACACAACAATCTTAAAACAAATAAAATAAATGTAATCATGAGGCAAAATTAAACACTCTTTTTTAAACAAACAAACAAAAAACTGAAAAAACAAAAACAAAAACAACTACTGGTTAAATAAAGATGCCTACAGCCTGTAGCTGGGCAGGAGAGAGGTAGGTGGAGCATGAGTTCCTGGGCTTGGGGTCTGAGGTAGAGACCAGGAGGAAAGGAAGGAGAAGGAGGAAGGTGCCATGGGGTGGGTAGGTCATGAGTTCATGGCCATGAAGGCTGGCCTGTTGGAGTAGGAGAGACCCAGGCAGAACATGGCATGTGAGATCTCCGGGTTACTGACAGGGATGTAGACAAACTAGCATAGAGGATTGGTATCTGCCCAGCTCTAAAATTCTAAGGCTTCTTATAAATATAGAGACTTTACATCTTTTATTTGGGAGCTAAATGATCAAAGGCTGGGTAGAAACCCCCAAATAATATTTAGTGCAACACTATCCTTCTGTCTCGTAAACTCTTTCTGTGTCCCTGAGCCCTGAGGGGAAGAATTTGATGGAAAAAGCACCTTTAGGTCTGAGTGTTCCACGGTCTCTTACTCTTTGCATGCTTTCTAGTTGTAGGTCTATCTCTTTATTTGTCCATTCAACTGCAAAAGGAAGTTTCTCTGATGATGGCTGATCAAAACACTGATCTTTGAATACAGCAGGATACTGTTAGGACTCATTTATTTTACATTTTTAGCAGAACAGTAGTATTTGTTTTGGTTTGGTTTCCTATATCCTTAGACTATCTAGTCTCAGGTTTTTGGCTACCCAAGCATTTGACTTAAGGCCACTCCATGAGATGGAACCTATTCTAGACAAAGAGTTTAAGAGGCAGAGGGAATAGTGTTACTGTCAACTATGGTATCCATCTCATGGAGTGGGCCTTAATTCCAAACAGGTATTGGTTAGTTACTCCCATAAGCTTTGTGCCACTATTGCACATGCATATCTTGCAGGCAGGACACCACTGTAGATCAAAGAGTTTGTAGCTAGCTTTGTGTTCATAGTTCTTCTTTGGTAATATACAGTGTAGCTTCCAGCTCCATGAAGACCATTTGGTAGGGATGAATGCTCTAGGTAGGCATCATCTCAATTTCTCTGTGTTCAGTGTCTTGTGTGGGTGTTGTCTTCTGCAATCAGGCCTTACCATCAATTTGTGAAGAGCAGCTATTAGCCTTATCAATAGCCTGGGTTGTTTGGGGGTTAGAGCATTGATTAGAATGCTTGCATCTTGGGGATCCTTTTGCCAGGAACTCAATTGCTTGGAATCCATTCCCAGGACTAAAAGCTTCATTTGGTGACAAAAGATGTCCAGTTAGGGCTGTCTCCCAGTTACTTGATGACTTAGATCACCTTCCCCGTACCTAGAATAATCTCAAGCATCTACCTGGCACAAAAATGCGTGTTGAATACGTGAAGTAACATTGGGATGAAAACTAAGTGGCTTTCTGTTCTTTATTTCAAGGGGTTTCATTAGCCACTGTTTTCACAAACCCCAATCATCCATTACAGTCATCTACTTATTTGGATGGTGAACAGAGAAGATAAGAAGAAAATAATCTGAAGCTTAGTCTTTCTGTCCCATACTTGCCATTCTTTCAAAAGAAAGGTTTGAATCAGAAGCATGGTGATCAGTTGTCATTCTTTTCTTTGCTTTTTCTGAAACTAGGGTTGAGTGTGTAGCCCTAACACATCAATTGTGTCCTGCAGTCCCTAAGACCCTTCTGAGTGCCCAGTGCCAGGGGGTCCCTGGCTTAAATACTGCCAGAGGCTTTTCAAGGCCACACTTAAGAAAGCTATTAAAGCAAATTGCATCTGCTGGTTATCTACAGAACTTTGCCCAGTGGAGAGATAAACGCTTACTGTCTCCTCCTCTGTTTAGTGTGTGACAAATCACAGCATCTAGAAATGGCAGAAAACAAGAGGCACACAAAAAAAAAGCAGCCCCCATCTCACCAAGAGGGAGATGGGACATTGTAGCGTTCTGTCCAGGATGCTCGACTCTTGGAGGAATAATTGGGTTTGGCGCACTTCTTCCTGGCGCTACCTCATCTTCTCTGCCAACGGATTCTGAGAAAAGGCTTGTTGTTCCAGTCTCAGAACTGCACTTGAGGCCGACTCTTTGAACAGAGTGCATGTAGGGACAAATGGCAGGAATGGTTAGAAGTGATATTTGTATGCGCATTGTGTCTCCAAGCCCCAGGCTGTGTCAGACTTCTTTTATAGAAGTCTAACGGGGAAAAAAATGATATTAAGAAACATAAAGTGGAAATTCTGGCCGTCAGAAAATATGATTTTTTTTCACTTGCAGATCCTAAGAGGAAGCAACCAGGGAGCCAATGAGAGTTTCTACATTGCCAGTTACGGGTGGCAGGATTATTCTCAAATTGAGAATTAGACCATAATTGGTACTGAAGAACCAATCTGCACCAATAAATCAGCCTAAAACATTAGTCCACCATGAAGCAGTGCTGCTGCCAATCTGTGCAAACGTAGCGATGACCGTAAGTCTCAAAGATATGTGTGCACAAGCCCGTGGATAATTCTGCCTTTTAAATTCTTCTAACTCTTCCCATCCTTTACTTCCAGGTCCCTGGAGGATAAGGGGAGCCCAGAGGGCCTCTTAGGATTAGAATTGGCTGGGAATGTCTGTCTGCAATTCATCACGACCTGGAAGAACAGAACAGAAGAGCGCAGCTATTTCTGGATACTATTGTATTTAGCTTATTTCTAAGGCAACACTAATTAAAATAACAGTTTCGAATAGCCCCTCAGTAAATCTAATGGTCAAATGCCTTTTGAAACTATGCCACACAACCCCATTCTGTCTGAATCACAGCCATGCACTGTAAAGGGCACAGTCCATCTCACAGGCAACAAATAAACAACATTCACAGCACACACACACACACAATCAAATCATGGTATACCAATAAGAAACTACACACATATGTGCAATACATTCGTCTATAATGTATTAATATGTGCAAATATATGTTATATACATAAAATATGTATCATGCACCATGTATACCAAACACAGCATACACAGATAAATCGCATTTACAAACACAAGCCAAATAACACACACATATACACACCACACATAAAATTGCTATACATACATATTCATATCACCCAAAATATATATATACCCTGATGCAAATATGGATACATACATAGTATTTACACATTACCCAAAATATAGATACAACAATATACAACAAGGTAAATGGATTACATCCCTTAGAAGTATATATTCCACATCCATACCATGTCCACAAGCATTACACACCACATAAAAATCCATTATAGGCATACATTGACACTTATAAATTCAACTAATTAACATAAAAACCACATAAATATACCCCTGTGAACATATAACCACCATTCAAAGATAAATTCACATGCCACACAGTATAAATATGCACATATACAAGATACACGTATGTACCTACAAAACACTTATAATACACACCACATGTACATGTCTGCAGTGCAATGTTAGACACATCATATTCACATTCCCCTTCTTCTAACAAAAATTCTGGCATACGTTACTTTTATCATCATGGCCACCTAACAGAAAGGAGGAAAGAAATATTTTGGCTCCTGGTTTCAGAGTGAGCAGTCCCCCGTGAGTGCTAGGTACTGGCGTTGACAGAGTGGAACAGTTTGCATCATGGCAGCATGCTAAGGAGCTGACTATTCAGCTTGGATATCATCTGACTGACTTCAAGATCCTCATTTAGTTGCCGCCAGCAGACCATCATCCATGCTGGTTATGCTTCAGGAATGAGATACTAGCAACTATGAGGCTGAAAAGGGGCTCACTGACTCATGCATCGCCCTAGAGAAAACTGAGAAAAGCAGTTGTCCCCTGTAGGTATTAAGAAAGCCTTGCAGGTTTTCTCAAATAGCTGTTAGCGCAAGTAATTCACAGTCCTTAATAAATACATCGATTTTTCAGATATACCTATGTGGTGGTTTGAATATGCTTGGCCCACAGAGTGGCACCACTGGGAGGGGCGGCCTTGTTGGAGGAAGTATGTCACAGTGGGGGTGGGCTTTGAGATCCTCCTCCTAGCTGCTTCCAAGACAGTCTTCTCCAGTCTGCCTTTGGAACAAGATGTAGAACACTCAGCTCCTCCAGCACCATGTCTGCCCAAACACCGCCATGCTTCCCTCCATGATGAGAATGGACTGAACCTCAAAACTTTCAAGGCATCTCTAATTAAATATTGTCCTTTACAAGATATATTTAACAATAAAACATATCAATAATAAGACATATTGAATATAGTCATGATGTTTTCACACCAATGGAAACCCTAACTAAGACATCATAGTACCGCCTGGCTTTCAGAGTCCTCCATATAAAACTCAAGATCTAAAACAATTACTGCAGGTGTGGGTCTAGGTACCAGAAGTTTTCCAAGGAGACCTCTATCCAGGCCGAGTGGGAAGGCCCCAGTGAGGGAAGTGAGTGAAGGTGGAGAGACAGAGGAAGCCTCCGCCATGCCTTCCAGGTTGCTGGCTAACGCAGAGCCTGGGTCAGCTGACAATCCAGTGAGGAATGCTACGAAACTTGGGCGCTGCTCTTCGGGAGAGAAGATCTCTTCCCAAGTGTTACAGCTCTTGGAACAAAAGGGCCAGACAAAGGAATAGTTCTCGCATCCCTTTAATTCCCTGCATGGCTCTCCCTATATACAGTTCTGGCAGCGACTTAGAGTTTGACCGCAAGCCCCTCTCATTGACTTGGGCTGAGAGTTTGGGGAAAACCTTATTTGCATGTGAGAGGGCTTGGTGATGTTCCTAAGTGGCTGATAGCCACGCCTCTCCTGTGGGGTTGTGGGGGCGGTAGCTCCGACAGGAGCCAGGATCCAAGAGACAGGAGAGAACTCCTGTAAGTGAATTATCACTACCGGGTCCCGGGGTTCAAAATCTAGCCTCGACTGGAAACCAGGCTCTCTGCGCGTAGCCCATTGACCCACATGCAGGTACTGGTTTGGGGCATTCTTCAACTTTGACCTGATTTGGGGCATTCTTCGGCTGCATGAAAAATTGTACCTTCAACATGCAATGGGCCATTCTAGGACCAGGAGACAGGGAGTGTGAGAGCAGCAGCACAAGATACTGAAAGTGAAGAGCCCTTGCTCAGTTCAACAGCAGCTCTGGGTGGAATAGCTACCTCTTTGCCCTGAGCACACTGGAGTTACTCTGATTCCTAAGACTATGTGAAAGACAGGGATAACCATTTTGGATACCCAAGGAAATGCTTGCCCCAGACATATACTATAGAGAGCCAGTATGCATGGCAGTTCACTGTAACCATTCTGGAGCCCAACTGCAAGGAGGACACGTTCTGCCACTATTGGTAACCATTATTGCATGGCAAGTAATTTTCTTTTTTCTTTTTTCTTTTTTTTGGGGGGGGAGGGTGGGAGGGGTCAAGACAGGGTTTCTCTGTATAGCCCTGGCTGTCCTGGAACTCACTTTGTAGACCAGTCTGGCCTCGAACTCAGAAATCCACCTGCCTCTGACTCCCAAGTGCTGGGATTAAAGGCGTGAGCCACCATGCCCCAGCTGCAAGTGATTTTCTTAATGTCACTGCAGTTGCCATTTTTTAAATAAGAAATTGAAACAATAGAATAGCCTAGCTCCTATGATTATAAAGAAAATTGAACTAGACAATATGCTTGGAATAATAGCTTCCCCAAAATCATCCTGTCATAAGCTGTGGTGCAATTAGTAAAAAAGAAACCTCCAAGACTTAGAAGTCCTCTTATAAACAAGAAGATGAAGTGTGTGAGACTCTCCACTACACACACACACACACACTCCTAGAAATGGGATCTTGCTGTGCAATCTTATCACTTCCTGGCAATCTTATCACTACTCCTACTTCCCTGAGGTTCTCAGAAATACAAGAACTGGAACCCAAAAGGGTGGTGCACTGTAGTAACCATTGAAAGCACTCTCTCCTAGTAACAAACTTGAATTTTAGCCAAGGCAGGAAGGAACTACCACAAAAGGCTCCTTTACCTAGTCTACTATATTTTGTACATGGTCTAAAGAGTCTTTCCTAGTTACACTGTGAATCATAATCCTACTTCCTAAAGGCCAGGTTTGTTTCTATCATAAAGAATTACTGCCCAGCCAGGGTGACACACTCCTTTAATTCCAGCAATAGGGAGGCAGAAAGGCAGATCTTCGAGTTTGAGGCCAGCCTGGTCTACAGAGTGAGTCCCAGTAAAGCAGGGCTACACAGAGAAACCCTGTCTCAAAGGAAAAAAAGAATTTGTACTACTTAAAGCCATGTTACATCAGACTGACAAGGAAGAAGAATCAGAGATAGGAGGTAGTGTGTGTGTGTGTGTGTGTGTGTGTGTGTGTTCATGTAGGGGGGAGGGGTATTCACAT
This sequence comes from Mus caroli, assembly GCF_978045245.1. Lineage (NCBI taxonomy): Eukaryota > Metazoa > Chordata > Mammalia > Rodentia > Muridae > Mus > Mus caroli. The sequence continues at coordinate 99,079,940 of NW_028227264.1, read as the reverse complement.
CAGGGCCTGTGAGTGTGGAGATGAGGATGTAACTAATGATCACATCATTTGCCAAGTAGGCTAAGCTAGCTGACTTGTAGAGACCTACCTATCTCTTTTTTCCCAGCTCCAGAATGGTTAGTGTCACAATGGTTTGTAAAGCATCACAGCTCAAATGTCCAGAGCACTAAAAAGTACTCAAATCCCAGGATCCCACTGATCAAGACGATCATATGCTCCCATGTCCAGCTGGTTTTTGTTTGTTTAACACATGTTTTGAGTATCGAAAAAACAAGGCAAGCACTTTACCAACTAAGTCAGTGCTTCTCAACCTGCCTAAAGTTGTGATCCTTTTAAGACAGTTCCTCATATGGTGGTGACCCCTAACCATAAAAATTATCTTTGTTGCTACTTTATAAACATAATTTTGTTAGTTATTCAGTTTAATATAAATATCTGATATGCAGGATATCTGATATGTAACTCCTGTGAAAGAGTCATTTGACCCCAGAGGGGTTGTGTGCACAGGTTGAGAACTGGTGAACTAAACTATCTCCCCACTCTACAACCTGAGTTATAAATATACCTGGAAGAAGGAAGGCCTCACAGACAGCTTAGTTAGGTCTCAAAGTTACTTACTGCAAATCCATCTCTCTACAACTTTCCTGAAACCTAACTGCAACTCAACAATATAATCAAGAAATTTTTCCTGGTAGCATGTGCAAGAAAAAGAAGGAATCTTAGAGAAAGTGGAAGGAAAATAGGAGGGGAGGAAAGAGGAGGGGAGGAGAGAGTAGAGGAGGGGAGAGGAGAAGAGGGAAGGGGAAAGAAGAAGAGGGGTGGGGGAGAGTCAGACTATTCAAGGATGTTGAAAACAGAAGTAATAGGTTCATCAAGAGGGTGTGGACAAGGCTAGCTAGCCTTTCAAACATAAAATCCTATGGTTCTTTTTCCTGTGTCTTTTATCCAGTCCAGAGGAACAAATCCTCAGGGGTATCCTTAGAAGAGACATAAGAAGAGTCTTCAGAGGTCACGATGCCACCTCACCTCCATCTCCTTCCTCTAACAGAAAGGGGTCCACCTCTCCATAGTAAAGAGCCCTAAGTCTGGTGAGACCTCAGAAGGGGAGCAGAGAGGAGACTGCCAGGGAGACAGACCATTTGAACCATAGTGCCTTTTACATCCTTGAAGACTGGACAGGTCCACAGTACCCAGTGCCCCTGTTCACATCCTCAGGTAAATCAGCCTGGAGAAGGGTCCATGTTCATTCATTTGACAAAGACACCACTTTTTCTGGTAAACATTAAAGAATGTCACACACACACACACACACAGAGAGAGAGAGAGAGAGAGAGAGAGAGAGAGAGAGAGAGAGAGAGAACTACTTACAAATGATTAAAATGCATGGTGGGAGAGAGAGAGAAATTAGATGCATCTGTGGTCAAGGAGCCCACCTCATTCATTGGTCAGTAAGATTGTGGAAAGCCAGAAAGCTGAACTCACCTGTGGGAGAGATAAGAGTCATTGTTTGTCTCCCATTGTTACTTGTTTTGATCCTAGGCTGCCTCTCCTATCATTTTCTCTCATGGTACAGTCTCCCCTTGTCAACCCAGAGACTGAAAAAATGTATTCATTGGATGTGAGAGCAGTAGACTCCCCTCCCTTTGTCTTCCTCAGGAAATTAGTAGCTCATGTTCCATTAACTGGAGTGTTTTACCTTATCTCCTTCCTCTAAATGAAGTGGGAATTTCAATGCCATAATTTAGAATTATTCTGCCCAATTCATCCTAAATGGATTCTGGTCTCCTTGCAGCCCTTATCTCTAGACCTCACTAAGGATAGCATTCAGACTCACCTACAGGCACACAATTGTCCTCTCTTCAATGTGGAGGTCTTTAGAAATATAATGAAATGTGACAAGCTTTTGAATACGGCTCCAGAAATGGCCTCTTTCGTGGCCATACAGATTACTTGCCGTTTTAGCATTCACTCTCTACATTATTTTATGATCTGTTTTACAGACAAACCTGGGGAGATATGCGTATCCTAAACTGACAATTCCTGTTCTTTGTTCCAGGACTGTTTTACAGAGAATGATTATTTCTTCTGATATTTATTTGCAATGCAGTTTCCAGAAATACCTCAGCATCATCAGCTGGAAGCTTTGTGTGAGGAGAGACTAGTGAGGGTGTATCCAAGCAATGCAGGTTAATGCTGTGGGTTGTTACTGTGCACACCTCACATAAGAGAGATTTTATAGGGACATTCTTCTAGGATATTTTGGTTCCTTTGGTTAAATTTTTCAAGAATGGTGTTGGTTTTGATTGGTTGGAACCTGCACTATTTATACCAATAGTTGAGAAGTTTACTATCTAGATCAGTTTCTTATTTCAAAAATAACTCCAGTTCCAAAGAAGTCAAATGATTTTTCTAAGAATCATATAGAGGGTAGCTAACCAAGATTAGCTGAAGTCATCTGTGTTCTATACACTTTTCATTAACTTGGATGATCATCCAAATATCATCCAAATAGTGTAACATGAACTAGTCCTAACAAGACTCCCCTTCTTCCTAATGAGGGATAAGCAGAAGGTATCTCTATAAATCAATAGACTCGTTCTGTTATTATACAGAGTTCAATAGCACTCTAAGAATTCATTGGATGCTATCATTTTGTATAAACACCAGTGTCTCCTCTCTGATCAGAGCATGATCAACATCAAGCCTTGAATGGTTTACTCAAGAGTGATATAAAGAAAACAAAATTTACCAGGCTTCATGGATTCTATCTTCAATTCTCGCTAATGATCCCATGGCTATGCATTTCATTTGGTTTTCAGAAGTAAAATTAGGCTTGTATAAAAGACTGACATTCTAGATATGAGTTGGACTAGATAACAGCTGGCATGCCATTTGGAACCAAGACCCTGTCATTCTCTCCTCAGATCAATCAATCAATAAGTAAATTGAAGAGACCTCACCAACTTTCCAGGAGCTTCACTTTTAGCAAGAGATGAACATGGTAGGGTCCACCCACAAAACAACTGTGACATAAAAATAGTGCCTCCCAACTTCCCAGCCTCCAAAGAGCCAAGCTTCCACATAATCCTCCGAAAGACTGGAGACATCCAACATTTAGAGAGTCACCCTTGGCTTCGATTACAACAGATGCTGGTACTTCCTATGCATGTGAGCTAGAAGGGCTGTGCTTGACCTCTAGATATTATCCAGAACCAGGAGTGGGGCCTTCCTCTTACTTCCTTTTCATGGCCCAGGGAAGAGGTGCTATAACCACCTGGACACAGGACTCAGACGGGAAAATGGTTAAATAGGACTGGGTGACCACCCCATGCTCATTTTGATTGCTCTTGTCCAGCACCTTAGCGAGAAAGAGTCTTTCACTTTCTCTGAGCATAAGTGTTGAGCCCATGTTTTAACATTTTCATGTTTCCCACAGTGGCACAGCTACCAGTGAGAGAGCGCTGCTTGGAAGAAACTGGAGGAACCCACACAGGATGCTCCTGCCTCAGATTCTATTCAGCATCTCTTAGCCTGCACTGATCTGGGACTATTTGACAAATGAATAGATTTAACTAAGCTGAGATGCCTCATTCTTTCAATTCATCAGATTTGCCGACTACTAAAGCCATGTCTTTTAAACTCAATATATGCTATAAAATAACTAATAGTACAGTGAATTCTCAGAATTAATCATGCATAGAATCAAACATTCTCAAAATTCCACTAAATTGCCCCATACCTTAGAAATATATTGCTTTAAGTTAAAGCACTGAGGTCATCATTAGTACCAAAGGAATCAGTATTGGTTGTAATTTTTACCAGATTATCTTTATAATATTCAAGTTGAAAATCTTAATGAATTCTCGGATCTCAAGAATGCAAAATTAGCCTCCAACAGCATCCTAGTGAATTGTATTTCCCCAACTTTTCAGATTACTATGTCAATATCCTTATATGAATATGTAAAGCCAAGAACTGATATTTTACAAGCTTTCAGTTTAGAAACTAAAGAATAAACCACGATTTGGTCAAGATAGTCATAGCAGATATCCATAGCAGACTGACCATTCAACAACCAATGTAATCTCCTTCTACAATGGTGTCCTTTAGAATACAGACTGCAGAGCTAACTCACATTCCTTCCAGGGGATTCTGCATGGGCTCTGGGTACTTACAAGTCCTCTAGAAATCTGAAAACTCCTCAAGACCTTATATTCATGTATGCTATACTTATATTCTCTAACTTGGATTCCATGTTGCACATAAGCATTCTGACTACTAGTGAAATATGGTAGTCCTGCATCTTTAAATATTGGAGACATGCAGAACCTCATGGCATATCATTTTATGGCTGTCTTATTTTCATTGGCATTCCTAGCGTTATTTTGTTGAAAGAAGAAGAAGGCAGGCTAGGCCTGAGGAGCCATGAATACTAATCAGACATGCTAAGTTGCTCCTCTCTTGTTCCAGGCTGACTCACAAGCCATCTGTGCAGATATGTAGTCATTCTCACATTGATATCCATGTGGCAGCCAATGACAAATGACTGTACAGGACAACCGAGTTTTTAGATGGGTGAATATCTGCTAACTTACTACATTTCACTGGCTAAAGCATTGAGAACAAAGAAACAAGAGCCATTAGAAAGCCTGTTCATCAAGGTTTTGTCGAGCCAGTTTCACGTAGACTTAGAGTTCCAAAAATGCCCCCCACAAACATTGACTTCTGGAAACATCTTAGAAATAAAGAATACAGTCGTGCATTTATGTGTATTTTGGGTGGGAGATGGAGAAGTCACCATCAAATATTCTCCAGGAACTGTCCACCTTGCCCTTTGAGACAGGGTCTCTTACAGGAGTCTGAAGGTAGGCTATGAAGCTAGATTAGCCAATGAGGAAGCCCAGAGATCTGCCTGTCTCCACTGTCACGGTGCTGAGAAGACAAGCATCTACCACGATGCCTAACTTTCTACATGGATTATTGTGGAAAGCCGTGCAGCGTGCAGCATGCAGCGAGCAATTGCTGTGGAGAGCCGTGCACGTGCCGTGAGCAATCACCATTATAAGATGGCGCTGGCCTCCGCTGTGACAAACTAGTAAACAAGCCTTGTGTGCAAGTGCGAGAGTGAACTCACTCCTAGTCACTGCCCATTCTCGGGGTATAATAGTGGTGTGATGAGCGAGCAACGAATCAAGAGCTGTCACGCCACATCAGGTGCTGAAACGTCATGGCTGAGTGCTATATAACGGACTCCATTTTCTGGGGTTGAGATCTTCCTGAGAAGTAAGCAATAAAGCTTTGCTGCAGAAGATTCCGGTTGTCCTGAGTGTGTTCTTGCCGGCGGGGACAAAAGCTCGGGATAGATTATGGGGATTAAAATCAGATACCCATGCTTGAACAGCAAGCAATTCATCCCAGCTCTGGAGATACAGAATCTTATACACACATCATGGAGATCCACCAGGTATGAAATTTAAAGACTAAGGCCAAAGAACCTGCACTTTAGCCAGGCCTCCAACTGACTCTGATGCGCGTTTACGTGTGAGGACCACTCAGGTCAAGTGGCCCTAGTTAAGGCAGTTGAATGGAGTTTCAAAACCATCACAGCAGGTTTGGAAAAAGAGAAGAGATTGTTGAAGAACGGGGTCTTTGATTTTTAAAAATAGCCTGATTTAGAAATAGAAAAGCTATAAATGGAACCCAGTTCACACACACACACAATGAAAAGAGGCTTCAGCAAAAAGAGCATTATGTTGAGATCCCAAATCATTGGCCTTGAACCTTGACATTCTACCTTAGCATCAAGAAACTTTTAAAACAAGTTGATTAACTTTTCTGTACATTGGCTTTATCACTTTAAAGTGAATAAACGGCATAAATTTATTCAAACACACCTAGATTGTTTTCTACCCATTCTGAAAAAAAATATACACCATGGTATGTGATTTGTATCATATTGATTCTGCCTTCCCTTGCCAATACAAGCATGAGACTGATGTTTCACAGCAACCCTTTTCTCTATGGGGGAGCTGTGCCTAGAGGAAAATTTTCAACAGATATTGTAGCTCTCCACTCCAACGACTTACTCCAGGCGTTCAACATAAGTTTAGCAAAATCCACTGACTATGAGAAAGATCCAGAGTAACACATATTAGCAATTATCAATGTTACGGAAATATGTACAAGTTACTTTCATGTCTACAAAGTTATTAATGATTTTGCTCACTCATGTGGCTTAGTTATGTCTCTATTGCTGTGAAGAGACACCGTGACCAAGGCAACTATAAAAGAAAGCATTTAATTGGATGTGCTTGTAGTTTCAGAGAGTGAGTTCATGTTCACCATGGCAGGGAGTATGACAGCAAGAAGACGGGCATGGCCCTGGAGCAGTGGCTGAAAGGTTGAAATACAGGTTGAAATACAACCACAAGGGGCTGAAGAGATGGCTCAGTGGTTAAGAGCACAGATTGCTCTTCCAAAGGTCGTGAGTTCAAATCCCAGCAACCACATGATGGCTCACAACCACCTGTAATGAGATCTGATGCCCTCTTCTGGGATGTCTGGAGACAGCTACAGTGTACTTACATATAATAAATAAATAAATCTTTAAAAAGAAAAAGGAAAAGAAAGAAATATACCCACAAAGCACAGAGAGCAAAACAACTGAGAATGGTGTGGACTTTTAAAACCTCAAAGCCCACCCCTAATGACATGTATCCTCCAACAAGGCCACACCTCCTAATCCTTCCTGAACAATCCCACCAAATGTGGACCAAGCAGTTATATGTAAGTCTATGGGAACATTCTCATTCAACCCAGCACAAATGGTAAGGACTAGATTTGAATTTTGCAGGATTCTGTAGACATAAGGGTCAATTCAGAGCTGTCATCAGCTTATGATATTTAAGAATCAACATTCAGGACTAGAGGGGTGGCTTGGTGGTCAAGAGCACTTGTTGACTTTACAGAGAATGTGAGTTTAGTTCCTAACACGGTAGTTCATAGCCATCTGTAACTCTAGTTCCCAGGGATCTGAATCCTTCTTCTGACATTCAAAGGCACCACCAAGTATGCATATGGTGCATAAGCATACATGCAGACAAACACACACACAAAATAAAATGAATAAATCTAAACAAAATTTTTTAAAATTAAATCAAGACTCACTTCCATTCACAAAAACAAAGAAAAAGGAAGCAGGTAGTTATTATAGTTGGAAGAAAACAGCAAATTATGTTCCCTAACGACATGGAAAGACGGCAGTGCTGGGTACATTGGCAGGAGATTGTGTCCCATCAGTGAGTTGGGGGGTGGGGAGGAAATAGTCATGTATATAAATGGAGTTTGTAAACACGGTGAAGGAGGAGTCAGCTAAGCTAGCAAGCATCAGGGACTGAGTGTTCATTGAGCCAAATGTTTACTCAGAAATGGAAATTTAACTCAACATCAAGCACTATGTAATGAATTACTAAAGAAGGCTAGCTAGAAGCAAACAGGTGTTCCCGAGCACTGAGCTGTTGCCTTATCCTGACCACAACCTTGGCATGTAGTAGGCACTTAGCAAACACTGCGGGCAGAACAAATGAATATAGGCTGGGAGTGAGAATATTGTTATTGTTGTTATATAATCATAAAAAATTCAGTATTTTAACTGTGTGTTTCTTGAAAGAGTTGGGGGGGGGGCTTTATGTTAATGAGCCTGTATCATAACATCTTTCAAGTTTTGTAATGCCAGTGGCGTGCACATGAAAATTTCATGCATTTGTATAGTAATGAATCTTATGAAATTAAAATAAATCCACTGCTTTGAACTGACAAGGAAGCGTGGCACATTCAAATGCATCAACCTGATATTTTCTCTAGAGGACGTCATCTACATTTAAAAAACACTGGTTAAGGGCCTGGGGAGATGGGTAGCTCACTGGTTAAAGTGCCAAGCATCTATAAGCCCGGTGCTGAGGGGAGGTAGAGATAGCCACATCCCTAGAGCTTCCTGACTAGTTAGCCCTGCATTCAGGGGAGACCCTATCTCAAAACTTAAGGTGGAGAATGATTAAAAAAAATATAGCTGACTTCAGTTCCCAACCCCCACATTTTTATGCACACAAGCACACACAAGTGAACATATATAAATATGTCACACACACACACACATGCACAATACAGAAAAGCAAAGTCAAGCTATCATGCTTTCTGTAAACGCTGAATCACAAAGACTTGCTCTGGTACTAAACCGGATAAAATGAGAACCTGTTTCTAAGACCTTCCATGACACAGATTTTCAGGCAATTTTACTGAGAGCCAATTTCAGGGTAACGGTGCATATTTATAAAATAAATGAAACATGAGATTATTTTACTATATTAGAAGAAAAAATAAGAGGAAAGAGTCCCTGAAATAAGTTTGTAAATTGAACAACCAAAAGGACCGTACAGTTCCACGACTAAACTAAAAGCACCAAATTGCATATTTTTCAAAGGTGAATGTTGTGGTATCTATTACATGCTAATCAGTTTGGTTTTTTTTTTTTAATTTTTTTTTTCACCAGAAGAGACTAGAGCTCCAGAGAACAAAAATACCAATGTGTTATTTGGACCAATCTCCAAAGACGAAAGCGTCACTGCCAACCTTCACGGTATAGTCACTGCAAATGTTTCCAGTCCCACCTCGCACCCGTGCCAAGTCAGGAGTATAAAAATGTTGGTAGTATTAATAGTCTTTGGTATTTCCAGCGTTGGTACTTAAATTCTAGCTAGGGATCCCCTGCACATTCCTCAACACAACCATGAGAATTATCTTCGTACTAAATGCCAGCTAGGTCTTTATAAAAAAGGTCTTTTCTCAAACCTCTATTGTCTCTCAGGGCCACGTATTTGATTATAGGATACAGAATACACGCTTGCCTATAGGTGTTTCCTATGGGGGGGGACCTTTTGTGGGACAAAAGAACCATGAATCCCAAAGAAAAGTTCAGAAAACTTAGCAGTATATGTTTCTTCACAGACCCAATAGGAAAGCACCATTGGGTGTGGCTCTCTTTGAAAGAGATTCAGTAAGATAAACCCAAGAATAGATAAGGGCTCCTCAAAGGAGAACCACAACTGATTGTCCTAGCATTAGTGATGTATATTATATTGCTGGGTTCAGAGCATGTCTTTTCCCTATAAATTTAGTTTCTGGTAAGATTCCCAGAAAGCTGGGTGTTTATAGCTGAGATGGGAGAAAGACATCAAGCAGTTGTTAATTGGGCCAGAATTCCTGCTTCTCCGCTGGCACAAGGCATCGGCATGATTCCCAGGTCGGGGGGGGCCCCCTTCCCTCTCATTGCTCCATAACTGTCCCTGTCTCCCTGGTCCGCCTCAGATAGGAATAATCTCCAAGGATTCATCTCCTTGAATTCTCCCTGCTCTGTTTGTTTTCCACTTGACATCACACATAATGTTTTTCTCTCCTAGTCACCACACAAAATATCATCCTATTACTATTGCATTTCAAAATCAGTGAGATGCCCTATTTTTAATAATAATCTTAATTATCAGTGATAATTACAATCTGTTGCAAAATGAGTCCAAAAACTCAAGACATCCTGATAATTTATAGTAACTCGTTCTGATCACAATGAGCCAAGATACAGTTTTTAAATATACATTTTTCTTTATGATTTATTTTTGAGATGTATTTATTTATTTATTTGTTACTTATTTATGTATATGGATTGTGTGTGTATATTGGCATACCAGAAGAGGGCATTGGGTCCCCTAAGACTACAGCTATCGATGGTTGTGAACCATCATGCAGGTGCTGGAAATTGGACTGAGGACCTGTGGATGAGCATCCAGTACTATTAACGACTGAGTCATCTCTCTCCAACCCTTAAGGTATATTTTTAAAACATCTCTTTTATTAAGGAGATAGAATCAAAGGGGTGGTGAACATTTAATAAACACAAAAGGTATCTTTGAAAATATGTTGGTTTTTTTTTACACTTGTTTATTTATGTATGCATTTGAGACAAGGTCTTGCTACAGAGCCAACATGGATGGAAATCATGGTACTGCTGCCTCGTGCAGTTTGCCAAATTCTGAGGTGACATGGATAACCCGCCACATTCTGTTTGAATACCATGAAGAAGACAAAATAAAATCGCTTCTCAGAGAACTCACCACCAACCGAGAGCGTGAGTGGAATAATCCCGTTCCAACCATGCACATCCACAGGCTAGCAAGCGGGGGGGGGGGGGGTGGGGGGGGTGGGGGGGGGGGGATGCTTCACGTAAGGAAGCCGTAGCCAGGCTGCTCATCATGTGACTTGCCTACACTAAAAGCCTACCTTGGCGAATACTGTGCCGCAATAATATAATTCCGGAAGGAAAAAGTCACCCGTCAATAATCACCAATAAATGTTCCTTTTCCTGAAGTGCAGAGTTCCATACTAAACAGTATGAACTAAGGAATTGAGAATTCACAGCCTTTACGTTGCCTGAAACCCCGATTTAAGTCTCTCACATCACGAAGCAAAACACGGTATTTCTATGCCCCGCTCCCGCCTCCAAATTCAACAGGAAGTGCCAAAGAAAAATCTGTTCTTAGAAGACTAAAGGATTTCCATTAAACTGTAGCAAATAGGACTGTTCCCCTGAGATTTCTAACCTAATTAGTCAGACGAAAGCACCTTTCAGATATCCTTCTGCTCATGTGATTAGAGATGATTAAAAAAAAAAAAAGAAAGAAAGAAAGAAAGAAAGAAAGAAAGAAAGAAAGAAAGAAAGAAAGAAAAAGAAAAGGTACCACTGAACGTATTCCTCCGGCTGCTATCTATGGAACACAGCCTGTGCCACTTGAGGTAGGAGTCTAACAAAAGCAGACTGGGATGAAAATAAGAGTCCTCAGCAATGCAGACGTTGCCAGGCAGCTCTGGCTTAAAATAGTAATGACTCGCTGCTTCATCGCTAGCTGACCCTCGATAGAGTGGGTCAAGTGTAAACGCAGGAAGGAACGACGCTAGTTTAATCAAATGGATTTTTTTTTTTAAGATTTATTTATGTCATTTATATGAGTACACTGTAGCTGTCTTCAGACACACCAGAAGAGGGCATCAGATCCCATTACAGATGGTTGTGAGCCACCATGTGGTTGCTGGGAATTGAACTCAGGACCTCTGAAAGTGCAAGCAGCCAGTGCGCTTAACCGCTGAGCCACCTCTCCAGCCCACTGAATGGGATTTTCAATAATAACAAGTGGATCCTGGACCACAGTCAGTTACGTCACATGAAAAAGAGACGTTGAATGTTGAACATGCTTTGCTCCGAGGTGCCAACTCGAACTGCCTTCCAAACAGCTAAGCCCAGTTCAGCCTAATGGATAAGGTGTGATCTCATCTGGGTGTTGGTCTCAGCATTTGTGTTTGTGTTTTTATTTTTATTACACCATATAAACTGCACACACACGAGTACACACAAACACGTATAAAAATTTAAGTTACTAAGTAAATGGTGCATCCCAAGCCAAGAAGTAGAGCACACTAGCCCCGAAGCCTCCTCTCCCATCGCTATTTGAGCTGGCCACGTTCTCCATCTTCTTCACCAGTGGTAATGATATAGTTATACAGGCATTCCGACACAATCGTTTCCTCTTACTTGTTTCCTCAGAACAGAAACGCGGTGCCGGCAGATTGTAGAATATGACTTCTCTGTCTAACTGTAAGGACACTCAGCGATGTTGCCTGTGATTCTCATGCATTTACTTACATTACTGATCAATATTCTAACGTCTTTCCAGTACACACAGATGGAGTGCACTGTACAAACATCACTTGTGATGTTTTTATCCTGGAAGTGATGGAGCTGTGTGTGTGTGTGTGTGTGTGTGTGTGTGTGTCTGTGTGTCTGTGTGTCTGTGTGTCTGTGTGTGTGTCTGTGTGTCTGTGTGTGTGTTTCCTTTAGTATGAGCATATATCCAAAAACTAGAGAATCTAGTCATTTCATGCTTATCATTACAAATTTTCCTCCAATTTTTAATTGAGGTATCCCATATCTCCTTGTATCTTCTGGTCTGTATCATTTCCTAGTCAGTATCTCCCTGGCTGGTGTTTTGGACATCCTGCTCCGGTGTGCATTTCCTGGTCCATTTGGACTTACTTCCCTGTGGTGATGATCAAACTCTATCAGCTCTGCTTCCGTTCTTATCAGTCACTTACACAGCCCGCAAAGGCTGGGATGCCTTTTTTATTAAATCTACTGCTTAATGTTATAAAGAGAGATTTTACAATCCAGGCCTGTATCTACTCCTTAAACGCATTATTGATGAATTTACACCAGAATAAAAGATGAAACTTGAACTCTTACTTCCACAAAATAGAAACTGTTTAGCTCAGAAATTCAAGGCCTAGACTCCATCAATGCAAGCATTATGATCTCTTAACATATTAAATTTCTTTCTATTTTCTGAGTGTAGCTGCAGACTTTGATATTGCAGCTAACACTAGGATTCTCTCTTCCCCTAACTGAAAGAGCCCTAAAATTACAGAGGGAGAAAGATGCAAGATGTTACTATGTTTCTTACAGAGGCATTCTTCAACTATTTACCCAACATGCACCAAGGTCAAGGACAAGCTACACTGTCACTGAGAAAAAGCCTTTTCTCGAAGAATCTCTGTCCTGCAGGAATGCGGCCTGTTCTGAGAAGTCCTGGGTGTGCCCAGCAGAGAATCTCCCTCCCTTCTCTGGGCGCTGATCTTTTAAGCCTTTTGGGTCCTTTGGCGTGTGGCTGTAATCTGTCTGTTTTCATTGTCTTTCTGTTACAAAGCAAAAGGAAAATCAAGTATGTAGAAATACTGTTATAGAAAGGTCAATAGACTACTTACATTTGTCAGATATAAACAAATTAAAATGCGCATTTATTTCTGTCTTAAATCCACAGGTAGAATTCTGGAAGTAACCTGGCAGCCAGCCAGTCTAGACAGTCAGTGAGTTCCCGATTCTGTGAAAGACTGTCTCAAAAAAGGGGAGAATGACGGAGGAAGACAGTTGACCTTTGCCCTTGACTTGCACACATTGCCAAATGCACATGTGCAGATGCATATGAACAATCATGCCAGTTATGCACATATATATGAGAGAGAGAGAGAGAGAGAGAGAGAGAGAGAGGTGGTTAAGTCCTGCAAATACTTTTGTTTTCTCTTTGAGAAAAGGATCTTGGAAAAGTTGGGACTAGAGACCATCACCACCCCGCATAGCTTTTACGTGGGTGCCAGGAATATGAACTTACATCATCAGGTTTGATGACTGTGTGTCAGGGACTTCACTGATTGAAGCACATTTTCCAGTTCCAAGCATCCTTCTTTAAGCACAGAACTACAAAGGTCATACAAAGATGAGAGCAGCCAAAGGCGATATTAGAAAGGAATTGTTCAAAAGCCAAACCTTCCCAGGGATTTCCGTTTAATTCTCTTCTTGCTACCACAGCTGCTGTTATTGTCAAAATGAATACCAGGGAAGCACAAAGCGAATAAATGAAAGAAGTCCTATGAGGTATGATATAAAAACAGCAATTGTTACTGAGGGAAAAATAAAGCCAACCGTTTAGCTGAACGGAATGATGCATTTAGTCAGAACAGTGCTGTACGGAGACAGCCTAGGGTCTTCAAGAAGCACTCAGGGAGGTTTAATTGCCTGGAGTGCATTGACACATGTACACTCTCAGAGGTGTCTGTATGGGGACGATTTCCTAGGTAGCTGCATCTATATCCCTAACAAACATCTGTGACAACAAAAACATTGTCTTTTTTTCCTTTTTGGTTTGTGTTTTGCTTTTGTTTGGCTTTGGAGACCAGTTTTCTTTGTGTGGATCTGGCTGTCCTAGAACCCCCAGGCTGGCCTCAAACTCAGAAATCTGCCTGCCTCTGCCTCCAAAATCCTGGGATGAAAAGCATGTGCGTCTACCACCAGGCTGACAAAACATTTTCAGTTGTGCACCATATTGAATTACTGTGCTCTCTTTGCCTTTATATCTGTCTCATATTTTACAGGATGGCTAGTGAAACATTATACTCCTAGCCTAAAGCGAATATTTGTTGAGTGAATACAGAAACTCAGTAGCCTAAATTTTATCCCATTTTGAATATTTAATTTGAATGGGAGTACATACCTGTGGTTTTTAAAAAAGAAAAACCATAAAATTTTTTTTTCTAGGGCTGACAGGCTGAAGCTTTGTCGGCAAGAAACGGTTTGGATGAAGTATAAAATAAGATGTTTGCTTTTCTGGTTTTCCAGTAATTGCTGTGGCCCTGTATTAACAGTGTTAGTGTAATGTATTCTCTGTTATTCTCACACTGGTGACCAGATCATCATATCTAATGAGTCCCCCAGGGAAGATGTTAATTTATTCAAGTTTACTTGACTTGGAAGAAATGTTCTCGTTTCCCCTAATGTGACAATGTTATGTCCTTCTCTGCCATAGACCCTCGGTGAAGTTTTAAACTTTATTAAATTATTTTATTCTTATATGTCTATCTATGTCTGTATGTCTTATATGTCTATACAAACCATCTGTGATGGTGTATGTGCTCAGCCCAGGAAGTGGCACTTTTAGAAGGTATGGCCCTGTTGGAGTAGGTATGGCCTTGTTGGAGTAGGTGTGTCACTGTGGGTGTGGGCTTTAAGACCCTCATTCTAGCTGCCTGGAAGTCAGTATTCTGCTAGCAGCCTTCAGATGAAGATATAGAACTCTCAGCTCCTCCTGCACCATACCTGCCTGGACAATGCCATGTTCCTGCCTTAAAGATAAAGGACTGAACCTCTGAACCTGTAAGCCAGCCCCCATCAAATGTTGGCCCTATATATAGCCTTGGTCATGTCTGTTCACAGCAGTAAAACCCTAAGACACCATCTAAATTGTGATCTCAGAACTTGGTAGTGGGTCCTGTGTTCTCCCACTGTGCACAGAAGCCAGCAAAGACATAAGCCCATATAACCTGAATTTGTGAGTGCTATAGGCATTCACATTATGGTCAATAGCTATCTGTGTCTGAAAGTTCATTTGCAAAAGTTGAGAGGGTTTGAGTCATATTTGCCCAATGTCTCACTTTGATCTTAGAGAGCCTAGACTATTTGTATGAGGTTGTGTGTGTGTGTGTGTGTGTGTGTGTGTGTGTGTAAAACATCTATTAACTTTGTCCTTTGACAATTTTATATACGTATATAATACAGTTTGACTACTCTTACACATACTCTCTCATCTCCCTCCCAGATCTGTCACCATCTCCACCCACAAGCCTGTTCCCACTTCATGCCGGGAAACCGTTTGTGTCCTGATAAGATTTTTTTTTTTCGAGACAGGGTTTCTCTGTAAAGCTCTGGCTGTCCTAGAACTCACTCTGTAGACCAGGTTGGCCTCAAACTCAGAAATCTGCCTGCCTCTGCCTCCCGAGTGCTAGGATTAAAGGGATGCGCCACCATGCCCGGCTCTGATAAGATTCCTTAATCCATTTTTCCTTAATATGAATAATAATACTAAAACTCTACATCAAGGTTTGGATCCATGTGTAAAGAAAAGAACTTCTTGGACTGTTTCAGTTGTTCAGCTTTGCTTTGCTTTGTGGATCTGAGAATCAAATCCAGGGCCTCCTACATAGTAGATGAGCTCTGTATGTGGCCTAGCGACAACAACCCTAACCTTAACCAGGAAGTTTAGTACTGCTTGAGAAATCCTTGGTGAACTGAGCATCTTAGAAAACTATGACACAAGAACAAACAACACAAAGGAGACTGTCAACGCAATGTGGTCACGGGCATTTGATAAAATACCCATGACTCTGTTCGCTTTATATCTTCCACAGTTAGTTGTGAACTCGAATCAGTGGCCCAGCTCCCCCACCCTCCATCAGGACCAGCTGCTGTGTCTGCTCCCCATCCAGGTCACACAGGATACTTACACAGATATGCTTTCTCGAGACCATACATGAGACCAGAGTTCGGGTCCCAGAAGCAAGGATTTCTTTGTGTGGGTAAGTGGAGTGGGTAACATTGACTTTACACACACACACACACATATGTATGTGTATATATATACCCTTGAATGTAGAGGGTTCCTCTAGTGGAAAAAAATGGAGAAATGACAAAGTTCACTTCCTCCTGCATCATTGTTATCTCTGAGAACATGGTGACATGAAGTAGGTTCCTGAAAGCAATTCTTCTCAGTTACATTATTCTCCAATTGCTCCAAACAAGGAACATTGATGAGATGAGCCAGAGACTGTAGCTGTCCAGCAGCTGTGGAGTACCGGATACACCTGTAAGGAGAGCTGTGGATGGATTAGGATGGTGGAGTAGGGGGGAAATAAGGAGCCAAGACAAAGGTTCTCTGATCAATGCACAAAGTTTAATTTTCAGCCCTGAGTTTATATAGGCAAAACCCAAAACCCCATCCCTTTGTTTCAGCTGCATTGAGTTGCAAACTAAGCTCTGTAGGCAGTCAGCTACTCAAGGCTCCATCAGGAAGATGCAAATGTAGGCCAGGCCCCAGGTCCCTGGTTGTCAGTCTTAGATGGAGATTTGTTTCGCCAACTCAAGTTTGAGGGAAGGGCACAAGAGAAATTCTGGTCACAGCTTAAATCTTTGAGAATTGAGTTTGCATTTATAAGTAGTAGATTCAACTTCTTCCTTTCATGGAATAAGATGCATACTTCCCCATCTGTTTTTCATTACTTGGAAAAGGTCCAGGTTTTATCCTACAATTCGGCACAATAGTCCAGTTTGATCATAAATGTCAACCCAGCACCAGTGTCAAGGAGACGCTAGAGGGTAGTAGGAGCTGTGACAAAGTCTATATGTAGTTCACAGCTCTTGGGAGTGAGATGGAAGGGTTACTCCATGAAATTTACAGGTCTAGCTGAACAATTCTTCCTTTTACAACAGAGGTCAAAAAACATAGGGTTTTGTTGTTGTTGTTTGTTTGTTTTGGTTTTTTGGTTGTTTTTTTAATGATAAAGTAAAAATAAATTGGAAAAGTCTTAAACATTGTAGATGTAAACAAAACCTACCTAGACAGCTATGACCTGTCTAGAAAGGTCTGAGCCACTACTGAGAATTTACCTTGATAACTTGGTGGAAGTAGGAGGGAGACGGGGTGAATGAGTCAATCGCATAATGTTATATCAAGTGGAGGAAAGGGTAGAGCAGAGAAGTGTCTTAAAGTTCAGTTCTTCTAAAACTTGAGTTCATACGCTTTCTGGCTCCTCTTCAGGCTCCAATTATAAATTAATTGAGATCATTTAGAATTCTTATAATAACTTCACCTCTTCATGAAATCTAATATGGCAAACTTCATAAATATTACATTGTAGCTAAGAGGATGTGGGTAGGCCTGAACTTCTCAAATTCCCCAGAATGTTACAAACGCACTCTCGTGGACTCAGATTTGGAGGTCACGTCTGGTTGTATACTGGAGAGCAGGGCTTTTTAGAACTGTGGTAAATGTGGCAGATCCTACTGAGTCTATCTGGTCGACCCAAAGAATGTCCTGTTTCCTATCTCTGTACTGCTTGCTGTAGCTCTCCAGGTCTCACTTCCAGCATTCTGCATTTATAAACCCTCCATGAATCTGAGCACGCTTATAATCTTGTTTACACAATCCTAAATAAGTCAAAACTGCTACTTCTTAGTTGGTCCGGTAGTTGCCTATTGAAAGAGCAATTCAAATCAACATGAATAGCCTCTCTACTTTCCCTGATCCACTGTGTTGTAAAATCCAAAGAATCCCGAATCCATAACTTTCTATGAAGCTCAACAACTAATATCCCTCCCTACTCTCAAAGCTGGGGAGAAAATAGTTGTTCTTTATCTTGACACTACATCCGTACAGTGGTGAAAGGGGAAAGGCTTTGGTCACTTGTATTGTGTAACAAAGGAAGGAAGAAAGAGGGGCGAGGCAAATGGACACCAGAAAACAAAGTCAAAGCCCTCTGCTTCCTTGTTCCAGTGAAGCAGAAACACTGAGAGATGGAAGCCAAGTCCACATCCTCGCAGCAGAGACGTCAGCTTGCTGGTCCTGGGAGTCGGTGCTTTTACTTTTAGCATCCCGATGAGCCAGGCATTTGCTACAGAAATAAACCAAACGGGAGGCAACTGGTAGAATATTAGACTGTGTTTGGTCTGGCAGGAACTTCACACTGCCATCTCCTTCGTATCTCCTCTCTCATTTCCTAATCAAGTTAGGATTCGCTGAGATCAGAATTAAGTTTCTATTTCCTGAGCCAGTGAAAGCCAAGGGAGATGACTTAGCATTTGCTGGACAAGGTGATTATGACTTAACCAAGGAGAAGAAGGAAGGCAAAGAGTGACCTCAGGCACCCCAGAGCTCAGCTAAACACATCTTCTGCAGTAGGAAAGAGCAAGTGACCCTGATCCAAAACTGTACCATCACCTCCATGACTCTAACTACGGGGAGAAGAAAATGGAAGACAGGATGATCTCTCAAATAGTGAGTCGCTAAATGTATGGTTCCTCAGGATGCTTTTGGAGGAATGAGCCTGGGATATATAAAAAGGAGAGAGAGAGAGAGAGAGAGAGAGAGAGAGAGAGAGAGAGAGAGAGAGAGAGAGAGAGAGAGAGAGAGAGAGAAATGAAAAGGATCTTCCAGAGATTGAGGGCACTCAGAAAGCATCATCAGAAGTACCAAGGTGCACAGTATTACTAGTGACCACACAGGTGGCTCTAGCGCTGTCACTAACAGAAATCACCCAACTGTTCCCAGCCCCCAAATATGCATAAGCTGGAGCAGGCACAGTCTGGCTCTCTTATTTGTTTTCCCAGTGGGCTAGTCCTTGGACTTTGGCCTCCGCCTCTTCAGTAGCACACCATAGGGAACCTTCTGTGTCTGGCTCCTACCAGTTAGACCTGTTTTATTTCCTGTCTATACAAAGTCAGTCCAACCCCCTTCACTTCCAACCCAATCTTTAAAGATTGCCTTCCCTCCAGCCATGACCTTCATCCCTGGCTCAAGTAAAGAAAAATACAATAGACATCAGTGGAGTGATGGAGTCCCATGTCAGATCCTGAGGACAGGAGACGAAACAAGATGAGAATTTTAATCTCAAGAAGCTTGGGACGGATGAGAAGAGAACCACGAATTTATCCAAAATCCCAAGAGCTAATAAAAGGAAGAAGAAGAAGAAGAAGAAGAAGAAGAAGAAGAAGAAGAAGAAGAAGAAGAAGAAGAAGAAGAAGAAGAAGAAGAAGAAAACTTCCTCCCTTTTAACAGCATGTTAGGAAAGCAATCGGGAAGGAGCAGCACCTGTCCTTGCAAGGGCTCTCTGCTTTGAGATGCCTTTATACGCTGAAAATAACGCTATTCAAATAAATGGCTCTCTATGTCAATAAAGACCTCAGAGGGCTTGGTGAGACACCTGTCCTTCCCTGGTAGACTATCATACCTATGTACTTAGAAGGAAAATTGCCTCTTTAGTTTATAAATAAATTGCTAATTTATTAGGCTATGTTTATATAGAATATGACTACAAATGGGGGTGGGAGTGGGGTTTAACAGCAGTAAGGTCAGCTGGAGCTAAATGAACCCCGTCTCTTCAAAAACCAAAATGACAAAGCATACTAATAACAGGCTAAGCTTGAAACCTAGGTTGTCATTGGCTTTTACCACCTGCTTCGATCACCTGGAATCTAAATTCTGCTCCCTTTGAGAGCACCTGAGGATACCACGTAGAGATGATGACATACTGTCACAAAGACCTCTGGATTTGGGGTTTTACATTCCAACGGTACATGAATTATTTCACTTCTATTCACACATAACCAAAATGGAAGCTGATCTATTTACCTCCCCAAACCTGCAAGATCCTAAAACTGGCCATAATTATTGGCCAAGTAGAAATGAGAAATGTCAGTTCACACACGCTTCAGTGATAGTTAAGACCAGCAAGGTATTATATGGGAGCATCAGCTTGCATCACTGTGATACATACAATTCCTGAAGTAACAATCTTAAAAGAAGAAAGGTTTATTTCAGCTCAGGTTTAGAGGAGAGTGTCCACTGTTGCTTAGCAACTCTGAGCCTGTGTTGGTGTGGCCAACCAGGGTGGGAGAGAGCCTGTGGTAGAAATGGCCAGTCTATCACACAGAGGCTGAGAAGAAGAGGGGAGAAGAAGGAAGAGAGGGTGTAGCTGTGGGCTTTTCCACCTTTGTTCCCTAACATAACCACTCTGAAACTTCTTTGACTTGAAGAAATGCCTGCCTAGGCCATAAGTTCCCCACCCACCTCACAACTTAACTACCTGTTTATTTTAGTCTAAGTCCTGCCACATGATTGGTTACCTATTCTTAGTCTCTTGTAGTGTATGAGGCAAATCGCCCACACCTGACTAAATCCTCTCTCTCTCTCTCTCTCTCTCTCTCTCTCTCTCTCTCTCTCTCTCTCTCTCTCTCTCTCTCTCTCCTCTCTCTCTCTCTGCCAGATGGTCATAGGCTTTTTATTGAAAGGTGATACTTCCACACAGTACATGAAGATTCTCTCTACAAAATATAGGGAGGAGAAGAAGAAGAGAGGAAGGGAGAGAGTGGAGAGGGGAGGGAGAAGGAAGTCTAAACCCCTCAAGAGAGCCCACATCCACAACCTGACCTCATCATAGTCTGTCCCATTTCCCTCAGGTTCCACCACCTGTATGCTATAGTCTATGCTTTTGGAGATGCTCAAAATCCAACCCAGAGGACATATCTGACAATTACATGTTGGCATGGGAAAGCCAAAAGCAACATCATATAAAACTCTTTACAACAGAACCCAGTGATCTCTTGCAACACCAGTCTCCACTTCTCCCATAGCACTTGATGTGACCTTGTACCTCCTCCCATCCCAGTATGATAGTTTTGATCAAGAGTACAAAAATCATCGACACTAGAGTAAGAAATACAAATGCAATGCCACAGAGATAGGCAAGGAAATGGCAAATAGAGAAAGACTAGAATGTTAGACATTTAAAGAAGGTGGTATCAAAAAGCTAACAAGCAGCCGGGCATGGTGGCATACACCTTTAATCCCAGCACTCGGGAGGCAGAGGCAGGTGGATTTCTGAGTTTGAGGCCAGCCTGCTCTACAAAGTGAGGTCCAGGACAGCCAGGGCTATACAGAGAAACCTTGTCTCGAAAAACCAAACCAAAACAAAACAAAACAAAAACTAAAACAAAACTTACAGCTCCCCCCCCCCCCCACACACACACATTCATACTCTCGCATATACACACAAACAACTGAAATTAACAGAGATGGATTAATAATAATAAGTCAAAATTGTTGTATTTAAGAAAGAGAAGCCAGGGGTATGTTTGGTAGAGACTTGGTATGGTGTGGGGGAAGGTGTTACCTCTGCTGCCCATGCTCTGAGGCATCCCTTACCCCAGAGGTACCAGCCACATGGATGGTATGGTATAGAATAGAGCGTATTTAGTTCATGGGGAAGAGAGTTGAGGAAGTAGAGACAGAGAGAGAGAGAGAGACAGAGAGAGAGAGAGAGAGACAGAGAGAGAGAGAGAGAGAGAATAGAGGAGTAGAGACCCGCCATGAGCACATGAAGAGAGAGGAGGGAGGGGACTGGGGAGAGGGGGAAGAGGTAATGGGAGCAGGAGCAAGAGGAGAAGAGAAGAGAGCAAGAGAGAGAGGAGGGGGCAAGCAGCCCCTTTTATAGTGAGTCAGGCACACCTGACTGTTGCCAGATAACTGTGGGGTGGAGCCTAGAGGAAATGCCAACAAAAATTTAAATCATAAGTAACTTGATGTAGTAGAGTTTTAAAAAAATCAACTATTTTTTTAAATTTTTGAAAAGGCTTAAGGACTTTAAGAACTGTCTGTGTTGGGGCTGGTGAGATGGCTCAGCGGGTTAAGAGCACTGACTGCTCTTCCAAAGGTCCCAAGTTCAAATCCCAGCAACCACATGGTGACTCACAACCATCTGTATCGAGATCTGATGCCCTCTTCTGGTGTGTCTGAAGACAACTACAGTGTACTTACATATAATAAATAAACAAATTTTAAAAAAAAGCTGCCTGTGCAAAAAATAACTCTTGTTACCAAAAACCTATAAAATTTTCATTTAAATCTAACTAATGCTATTGCATGATCTTACCGGGAAAATTAAGTTCCTCCCTGTCCCCAGGTTATAATGCATTTGATTAAAGTGCTAAATTATAAGACATTCGCCTATATTTAAATGTAAGAATAAACAAAGTATCAATATGAGGCTTGTTTGAAGATACAGATCCATTTACAGTTCATTTGATTGTTTTTATGTAATATTTATGGATTCATTTTCAAGAGCTTTTAAAATTCAGACGAAGGTGTGTATACAAAATCTCCTTGGATAATGAGAAACCATTCATTGTTTTAGCTATTGATCCTGTCCCCCAAAGAACCCCATACAGTCCTAAGACTCACCACCGTCCAAGCAAGACATAGGCAAGACTATGTATGACATGCATTTGTGCAGAGCAGACCCCAGAGTTCTGCACACACCTACCCACCTAGCTTTCATAATTTCATGCTGCACAGAGGAAATTGCTCCTTCCTTTAAAGTAGGAATTCTCTTTGATGAAAGGGAAGAACTTAGCCACTAAATTCATTTTCCCTGATTAATGAAAGAAAAACCACCAAAGGCGGGATAGAGAGAGGAGCGGTGACCGAGCTTGGCCATCAATCTCAAGTGACTACTGACACTCAGTTAAGTGATTATTGCAGAGCTATGAGGCTCCTGTCCCTACCAGCTGGAGTCAGGCTCTTTACTGACAGAGAAGACCCTACCTACCACACCCTAAGTAGCCCAGCTGCCCACAGGACAGATTTGCTGGCCCTGTTCTCTCTACCATAAACCAAGGGATCCTCGTAGGAAATGATTGTGTTCATACCTAACTTTACACCGAAGGAGCTGGAGCTACCCAGGGCATGCTTCAAAATCTACCTTTGTGTTTGCAAGCTGTGTGATTTAGAAAAGTTTCTTCCAGCACTTCCCCTTTGATCTTTTACAATGTAGAAGAGGAAAGGCCATTGAGATCCCACCCCTAACCAACACATTATTTGCAATTCCATACCTGTGAGCAAAGGGACAAGCAGTTTTCCCCAATGGGACATCACAGTGCATAACAACCACACTCCAAGGCAGGCACTTGGGCCAGGAAGAGTTGGCCAACCCAAAAAGAACGTGCTTTGTCTTATTTTATGGTGGGCTTTTTTTGTTTGTTTGTTTCCCTTTGTTTTGTTTGGGCATTTTTGTGGGTGTGTCTTAGTGGTTTTGTTTGTTTGGGAGGGAAAAGCGATTGAGAATGTGAAGTTGGGTGGGTAGGGAGGTTTGGAAGATGTGGGAGGAGCTGAGGAAGGGAAAAACATGATCAAAATTTAAGAAAAATAATTTACAGTAAAATGTTTTAATAAAATAAATAGTCCAAAAGAAAGAAGAAGAGAAAGGAAGGAAGAGAAGGAATGAAAGACAGAGAAAGAGGAGTAAAGACAAAAAGAAAGGAAGAAAGGAAAGAAGGAAGGAAAGAGAAAAGAAGAGAGAAAGAAGGAAAGAAAGAAAGAAAGAAAGAAAGAAAGAAAGAAAGAAAGAAAGAAAGAAAGAAAGAAAGAAAGAAAGAAAGAAAGAGGGAGGGAGGGAGGGAGGGAGGGAGGGAGGGAGGGAGGGAGGGAGGGAAGGAAGGAAGGAAGGAAGGAAGGAAGGAAGGAAGGAAGGAAGGAAGGAAGGAAGGAAGGAAGGAAGGAAGGAAGGAAGGAAGGACACAGACAGACAGACAGACAGACAGAGGAATGAAAGTGTTAAAAGCAACCTCAATCAATTGCCAAGAGACTGTACATGAAGCAACACTCCCAAGAAGGTCCAACACTGTGCAAACCTCACTGTAGACATGCTCAAACCTCAGTTCCCACCACTTTTCCTCAGCCAGAGACAAGGGGAAGCAAGTGTCCGCCAAGCGGACACCTGCTGGGAAAAGAGGAACTGAAAGCGGATAAGGGGGTGGGGTGCGGGTAAGGGGGAAATGAGATGGTGCCAGCGATTAACTGCAGCACTTCGACTTTCAAGGTCTGAGTGAGCACTTCCACCTACAATCTATCTTACTTACAAGTACTTATGAAGCCTGAATATTTTATTTTAATTTTTCTGTGTCAGACCACGTGGACTCTAGCTAGAGAAGAGCTGGAAAGCTGGGATTCCACTCTCTCGCGGAACTTGCAAGCCACCAAGCTGCTCCGGGACCCATCTCTACCAAACAATTAGCCAAGGAAGCAAAGCAAAACAAAACAAAGCTAAGCCCAACTCGCTGCTGGCTTGGGAAAGCTGCCTTAAATTTCAAATACAAGGACAGAGAAAGCTCCAGCCTGCCTGTGATGAACGAATTCACTCTCCCCTCCCCCAAGGAAAAAAGCGCTAAAGAACAAGGTCAAAGGAGAGGGGCTCTGGGGAGTCACTAAGGTGATAAGAGTGCTTCAGAGACAGTGACAAAGGGGTAGTCTAGTCACCTTTGACCTTTCAGAAAATCGTCTCAAGTGTGATGCAGATCAAAGTCACCGGTTGCTGAGAGTCTCTAAAATAAGAAGCAGTAGCCAATGTGGCTTAGGGTCTAAACTATGCACGAGAGAGGTTGAAGATGAAAAGCCACAAGGTCGGGCGAGGTTCCTTCAAGACTGTTCAGATCACAGATTACTCTTCCAGAGGGGCAAAGAATTTACACCTTCAACCCCCCAGCAAACGCTGTTCAACCAGGCACCCATGTGACTTCCTCGATGTAAAGAACTCCGAGATAGCAGCCTCAGTTCCTTTTTCACTTTTGAAAGCAAACAGTTCTTCAAGAAAACAATACAATGGCTTTCCCAGGATTGGGGCGGGGTGGGTGTGAAGCCAGAGGAAGTGAGTTCTCTTTTTACTTTGTGGGTCCGGAGGATGGAGCAGGAATGGCTAGCCTTGGCAAGAGGGCCAATGGTTAAAAACAAGAAATCTGAAAAGAAGGAATCTCTTTTTGCTTTCACCACAATGCAAAAAGAGAGAGAGAGAAAAAAAGGCAAATCAAAATAAAAATTAATTCATTTTATTAGGATAGTTTTGTCTAAGATCTTGTTAAACCCTGTTAAAATTATTGAACAGGTTACCTTTCAGATCAACAGCCATTGGCATCTTATAGCCTCCATTTAAAGAAAAAAAAAGTAATGATATAGGGAATGTAAATGTCTTCCTGGCAAGTCCTCAAGAGATTTTAATTCAGTAAAGAAGACAGAAGTATAAATAACACAAGTCACTATAGCCAATGTAACAAAGGACTAATTAATTAGACTAAAGGGGGGGGGGGAGGAATCCTAAATTGAGGAGCTAAGAAATACTTCTTGAAGCAAAAGATGTGGGTTCAAATTTGGGCTTTGAAGAGAATCTTTCCAAAGAAACAAACAAACGCGCAAACCAAACAACAGCAAATGAGGATAAAGGCAAAGTGCTGTTTCTTTCTAGTCCTGTAGGGGGCACTAAAAAGGGCAGGTAGAGAAAACGGTTGTAAACAAGGGACCAGGACAGCCTAGGGAAACAGTCACATGACATCTGTAGGGGGAAATGCACCTTACTAAAGCCAAGGTAAGTGGGTGGCATGCGACTGGAGGCTCCTTTGTCTAGTTCGTTACTGTCTTCTTACTCAACTCTTTCCTAACTTCACTATTTCAGCCTGAGGGCTTATTTTCCCACTGTACTTGGAGGGCAGAAAGAGGAAATAACTCACCCAGCAGAGGGGATTTCTTTGTTGGGTTTTGAAGAAAGATGCTGGGGGTGGCTGACTCTGCTGAAACGTTTCCTTTTTTCTCTTGGTGTTTGTCAGATTCTGCTGTTGAGCAATCCTGCTGCCTTCAGTCAAAGTCAACCCGCAGTCCCGTCGGCTTCTGACTTTACCTCCCGAAACTCTCCCTTTGCCTCTTCTGCTCTGGCGGGCTTACAGTTTCACAACCTTACCACCAATTGCAGAAAGTGTGAAACATCTGCACATCTGGCATCAAATATTACAATCTCCAGGTTAAAATGACGACTCAAAGTCAGATAGGGCTTTCGCTACTCCGTGAGCGCTTAACTTCGACAAGGGTTCATTCGAAAATGACATTCGCAGTTTTCTCGCAGTGAAAGCAATGCTTTTCTGAGGCCACCTTTCTCTCCCTCTCTCTCTTTCTCTCTCACTCACTCTATGCGAGTGTATGTGTGTGCGTGTTGTATGTGGTATGTTGTATGTATTTCTGTATGTGTGATGCATGAACTTTTTCATGTAAGTGTGTACACGTGTGCTTGGTGGTGCGTGTGCACACACGGATGCATGGGCACGTGGAAGTCAGAGATCAGCATCAGGTGACTGCTTCCATTTTTTTGTGAGATGGGCTTGTTCACTGACCTCATCAGATTGCCAGCCTGGATGGCCAATGGTCTCCAGGGATTTGCCTGTGTTCCCCCCTCTGCCCCCCCCCACCAGGTTCAGGAGAACAAATATGCCATTCAGTGTCTACATGGTCCTGAGGCTCTGAACTCAGGTCCTCATGGCTTTCATGACAGGCACTTTACTCCCTAGCCTCTGACTCTCCCCGTTCAGAAATGTGAATGACTGAAATAGACATTTTTAGGAGATGTACAGAGTTCAGTGTCAGCCTGAAAAAAAATCTACATCTCTGCGAATATAAAGAGATGGAGTACTTAAGCCTAACTGGATTCTAGAACTGGCTTTCAATCACCCAGAGAGAAATTAACTTTATGTGAAGATCAAAAGTTTGTATAGTGTCCTAAAAGCAAAGCTGTCTGTATTACTCCTTCCCTCTGCCTCCTCTGCTCCAACACCCCTGAACCACAGACAATGGTCCTTTACCGTTCAAGCTGAACCAGGGAAAGTCTCCTCCTCTTTCCATCTCTCCTCTCTACATCCATTTCGGTATGAAAAGCTGAGGTTTGGGGGTTGGCAGAGGCTCCTAGAGCAGAGTACAGACTGATGATTAAGTAAATACAGTGTGAGTTTCAGTCCGGTGAAAATGTATGACTATTCACAAAATGACTAAACAAAGCATTGTAAAACAACAACAAAGTAGCCAGTTGATACTTTCCACAATCTTCAGCAAGTTTTTCAACCTGTTTGGTTGTGACCGCCTTGAGGGTCAAAAGACCCTTTCTCAGGGGTCTACTAAGACCATTGAATATCATATATTTACATTATATTTTGTAACTGTAGCAAAGTTATAAAGTAGCAACAACATAATTTTATGGTTGCAGGGTCACCATAACCCAAGGAACTATATTTAAAGGCTTACAGCATTAGGAACCGCATTAGAAAGGTCTCCAGCTTTTAAGGCTCTGCCACTAAATGCCTTTGCATAGACTCACAAACTTCAGGGCAACAAGCATTTAAAAAGCATCACTTGAACTAGCAAGGAATCCAAATGTACTAAGAATGTGTTTAAAAAGTGTCTAGAATCTCCGGTCTGTCTGCTATCATTTTATCGAAATATCTTCTCCTTCCCACAAATACTGGAAAGGGGTCATAGCCTAGGAAGTCACTTACTGACTGTCAGCATCAGAGGAAGCACCTGCTGTCAGCTGCTTCCTGCCTGAGACCATCTTCCCCCCTCCAAGTTGATTGCTGTATCCACAAAGCCTTCAATCCTGCCTGGACTTACCAGGAATTCAATGAATATTTATTGCACAGTGAGTGAATTGAAGTTCTCATTGTTGGCAAAGTGCTCTCTTAACTGCCCCCAACCAGCCTTACCTTGATCAAAGGTCTCTCTGTTCTCTGAGCATTTGTATCCCAGGAGGTTTCTGACCTTTCAGGTTTTAACCTGGATTTGGCCCAAAGGCCTCAATGAGACTAGCAACCTCTCTGGGATTAGGATGGTCATTGACTTCAACATTACCCTACTTGGCTTTCCTTGGCTTTTTATGGTGGTAAATTCTAGAATAGATAGAAGATACTGCACAGTGTGGCTATACGAATGTCTAAATTTGAGCAGACAGGTCCTAAAAGTCATAGCCAGCCTCTGGTATGTTCCTCTCTGGGATCCATCCCTCAAACCCATCCAATAACTTCTTCTCAAATGAGGGTTGGACTTAGAGCTTACAAATAACAAACTCAGTACATCTAACACACTCCGTACAGTAAAAGTTACCGTATATCCCAGATTTAAATATAAAAGAAGTCAGCTAAATGCGTTAGCATCCACTTGCTTGCCAACATTCCAGAACTTTCAGGAGAGAGATAAGTTCTTTGTGTTCACAGGGAGATGCTGAACACTGTTCTGAGTGCTGGTTTTCTCTGACTACCTCCCCATCACTTACTTTGAGGGAGGAAAAATGTGACATGCAGCAATTAGTCCCATGGTGAAGTTCAGATGCTCTAGAAATGAAGACTCCAGTCAACAGCCAGTGAGATACTGAGATCTGCCCTGTGTAGGAGCTATAAGTCAATTCTTTAGTGCCAGCCAGTCAAACTTTGAAATGACTGCAGATCAGATAGGATCTGATACCCTTTCAGGGATCCTGTGCCAGAATCATTATCCCTGACCCACAGGAGCCATGAAATAATAAGTACTGCCTTAAGCTGCCAGATCTTGGGGGTTATTTGCTCTATAACAAGATGTAACTAAGGGCTGGCAAGCATGTTCGTAAAAGGCCACATAGAAAAATATTTTGGGATTTTCCAGCCAGATGGAGTCTGGATCACTCTTGAGCTCCGCCATTGTAGCTCAGAAGCAAACCAAAGATAATATGCAAATGAGTGGACATGGCTATGTTCCTATAAAACTTTATTTATGAAAACAGTCAGCCGGCTTTCGAGCTGTGATATGCCAACACTTGCTGGAAGCCACTATATATTTTCAGTCTTTATAAGTTCTAGTGTCTTGTCCTAGAGCTGTCTTTTGGAGAGTGGAATATGGCCACTTCGGTTTATAGATTATCTTTTCTAGGGCAAAGGATACTCCTCCCACTGCTCAACTTGAATAAAGATGAAAAACTGAACTTGACAGCACAAAAAATAGAAGACTCCTTCGCAGTGCTGAGAGAGGACTGTGATCAAGACAGTTTGAATCTGAAATGGCTGAAGAGGAGAAGAAAGACAGGCAGTGTGAGCATGTCAGCTGCCTGAACCGACACATCATGGGCACACACTTTACATAGTGATGGGATGAGACATTAACACAGCTGACGGGGAGCGGGAATTTAAGGGCTTCATAACCAGTAGCTCAACTGTTTAGCTGTATTGGTAGAAACTGGGAGACATTTAAAACAAAGTCGTGCAACAGCACATTTGTTCAAAAAAAAATTACAACAAGGCTTTTAACCACTCGTGACTTAGACACAGCGTGCCAAAGACACTAAAGCTCCCATGTGGTCTCCGGCCATTGCAGAAACACTAAGGAGGACACTTGACCAGCAGACACCAAGGCTGATTAACACCTGGATCTCAATAACCAGGGTCAAAGGTAGCAAATGGCAGATTAAACAGGTCCTTATCTCTCTCTTCTGCTTCTTGGGTTTCATTACTTCAAATCAATACCAGCAAAGACACTCTCAAACATCAGGTAGGACCAGCTACAGCACTAGCATATTTAACAGAGGCCACCGAACAGATATAAATGGAAGCAGTTTTGTAATTATCAAATAAGTACACTTTTCCAGGGAGACATGTGGGTCTCCATCCACCCGGTTGCCTATACCCCATCTTTGGAAGGACAGAAGCAATCAGGAACAGTAGTGCTTCCCCAATAGTGATGGAATGCCTTCACCCTAAGCTGTTTGAAAGAGAGACGATGGAAGAGCTTGTATCTGGTAACTTCACACTGTTTTCCCCCAAAGTTAGAGGGAGAAAGGAGCAGAAGAAATCGCAAATTGGCTTCTTTTTTTTTTCTTTCTTTCTTTTTCTATTACAGAATAAACAAATCACTGCAAACAGAAACTTAGAACAACATGAGTTTATAAGCTCACAGTTCTACAGGTCAGAAAGAAGGTGTGGCTCTCCCTGGGCTAAGAATGGCAGCGGTGCTTCTTTTAGGGATTTCTTGGGAAAGATCTCATGCCCCTTTCTAGCTTCTAGAAAGGCTTGGATCCATTAGTGCATGGCTCATCTCTCATCTTCATCTTCCTGATCATGTTTCACTGGCGCATCCTGTTCTCTGGGAGTACAGCCTGTGCGCACTCTCCCCTTTTGAGGATCAATGTAACTCGACTGAGAGTACCAACCATGGAAGGTAATCTATTCACAGGCTCTAGGCATGGATGCCATTGTAAGGGGAAAGAAGAGAGTACTCTGCAATAAGTACTTTGTGAAAAGAGAAGAGGCTGCATTCGGTTCGATTTGTAGTATTGGAAGAGCCAAAGTTAACCCGGAAGCCCCACTTGGCCAAGGGCATGGTAACTTCCTGATGCTGGGAGCTGTAGTTCTTGGGAAATAACAAGCCACATATTTTCACCCGACACAAGTTTGTTTCAACCAACAACACCAGATATGCTTGTAGGCATAATATGTGTCAGGATGTGTGCTAGCCCCTGATTGAACCTTATAGGAAATGCAATGAACTGTGAGGTTTTGCCTTTTTAAGCCCATGCAAAATGTGAATCATGGCCATTTCCTGGGAATCCCAGAATGGACCTGACCAGTGCCCATCCTGGTCAGTATTTGATAAAAGCTTGCTTCAAATTTGGCTCAAATTTTTGGAACTGGTTTTTCTCTTGCAAATCTCAGGATAAGCAAGTCTGGGATCCTAACATTTAAGGATAATTGATACTTTGTTTATTACATAATTTATAAACCTTCCCCAAACAACATAGTAACATGAGTAGCTAATTCTTTTGACGAACATTGGGTTGATGCTTCTGGCAAGTTTGGTTCAGTGAATAGGAACACATGCTGTGTCCTCCGAGGACCCGAGTTTGAATTTTCAGCACCCCTAGCAAAAGTCAACCATGGTTGTATGTGCCTGTAGCCCCAGTATTGAAGAACATGAAAAATTGGCCCCAGGAGCTTACTGGCAGAGCAGCTTAGCCAAATGGCAGGTTCTAGTATCATGAGAGATCAAGGTAATAGGGAGAGAGAGACAGAGAGACAGAGAGACAGAGAGAGAGACAGAGAGAGAGAGACAGAGAGAAAAAGAGAGAGAGAGAGAGAGATCTGGCCCATATGCACACACCCACACATTCCTGTAAATGTTAATTTTAATGTAAATGTAGGCAACAAATTAATATAGTGGCTGTTTTTCTTTATCCTAGCTAATTCCCCAATAATGACAGAGAAGATGATTTATCTAACAGACATTTACCACAATACCTGGGCAGTCATTGCTTTGTACTTTAATCCTCTAAACTAATCTGACTACTTCCTAGCCAAAGTCCCCATAATACTTGCATTTAGGGCCTTCCATGCTCCAGCTGAACTCTTATGATGTTTCTTCTCCTCCCTCCTGGTCGTTCAATCTTTCTTCCTCTTCCCCTCCTCCCCCATTTCTCTCTCCTTCCCTCTCCCCCTCTCTTTCTCTCCCTTCCTCCCTCTCTCCATTCCTCCCCTGGATAGCAGAAGTCCCACCCTCTTCTCTCTTCTGCCCAGCCATTGGGTGATGGGTTTTTATTGACAAGGCAGTGAATAAATGGTAAGCATCATTTACATAAACTTGAGACAGGAGATTCTTGACTTAAGCCTTACAAATGCTACGTCCCAGTGGAAACAAGATATGAGGGCTGAGAAATCAACATTTGAATAACACAAGGGTAAACTTTACACAATGTACAACAATATTATGCCTACACACACCCACACAGTCATATCCATGTACCACACACACACACACACACACGCATGCACACAAGCACATACATACCTCTAGAAATAGCGCATCGACTCTGTCAATTTGACATAATGAGATCACCCATGAAAAGCCTAAGGATTTTAAAGGCATGCATAACCCAAAACATTTTTCATGTAGAATTCCAGCCAGAAAGGTATAAACCTCCTTTAATCATTAAGGAGAAGACACTTGAGTATAAGTCTTAAAATTCTCTGAAGCCCTGGGTTGCATCAATTAGAATCTAACAAGAATGATCTGTGATTAAATATGGCACTCTCCCTAGCTGTTTATTATAGGCATCAGTCAAGTTGTAAGGAAGAGACCCACCAAGTTAACAGGAACTAACTTTAAGTAGTGTACACTATACATGATTTAACAGTATATTATTTATATTAATGGACAGATATTGCTTCAATATTTTGTGTCAGTGTTGTTTCATTGGAGTGTTTTGTTTTGTTTTGTTTTGGTTTGTTTTGGTTTGGTTTGGTTTGGTTTGGTTTGGTTTGGTTTGGTTTGGTTGGGGCGGTAAGTGTGTTAATTGTTCTTGTTCCTTTTCACATTAGCATGAATCTTAAATACATTTAAACCTTGTTATGGTAATTATCATTGTTATCATTTCAAGCCTTCGTTTGTTATAATATTTATTTTCTTGTTTGAAACAAATGTCTTGGATCATCCAGAATCCTGCCTCTACCTCCCAAGTTCTGGGATAACAGAAGAGAACAACCATGCCCAGCTATTTTATTACTAGAATTTCTAGAAAATATCTATAATAATCATAGGTTTGATAACTGAGTCAAGAGAACAAATACATGTTATATTTAACTGACTTATCTTAATGTTTTTTGAGACAGGGTCTCTCTGTGTAGCCCCAGCAGGCTGTCCTGACACTTACTCTATAGACCAAGCTGGCCACAAACTTGCAGAGATCTGCCCCCCACTGCAGAGGTGGTGTGCACCACCACCACCCAGTTTAAATACATTTTAAAATGTAGGTTCTTATAAGGTAAGACTGTCTACAAAACAAGCTTGTGGAGACAGAGAACAATGTTTCTGACTATAAACATGGCTAGGAATTCCTTCAGGGGACATTTGGAGGTTATATTGGTGTGGTTACCACGGATGTCATAAACTTTGATAGAGTTCTCCTCTCCTAGGTCTGATTGTTCCTGGAAACGAGTCTCCTTTTATTACAAAATAGCTGTCTCAATGAAGTTATATGAAGGAGCACACCCAATGGTTTTGGGTTGTTTTGTTTGTTTGTTTTTTTGAGTATTTTTTTATGAACATTAAGGGAGATTTTTTTCCTTTTGATCTTTTAAAACTGTGTTCAGTATTCCATTTAAGCAAGCCTTTACCCCTTTTAAGGAGTTAAAAGGAGGTGAAGAATTGAACAATATTTTTACTACTACCCCACATTTCTATAGATGTTCATCTTCTGTTTCATTTGGTCACTTGAAGACATAAAGAGAAAAATACCATTAGGTCATTCAATAGAAAGGAATCATTCATGGTATTTAAGAACCGAAAGTCACTCAGCCAAACATCGATGTCAGTTAAAGACCTGGATGTGACTCTGAGGCAAAGCATCTCTCTCACGTACCCTAGCATCCTCAGCACCATGGAGGTGAAAGATATAAGTGCAGGCAATGTTAAATTGTCAAATTGGAAAGGCAAAGACAAGAGGGATTGTCTACTACCTGGTCAGATACAGGAAAATCTCAAAGCCCCTGTGTGCACTTGAGCTGAGCTTCCAAGCCTCTGGGAGCTCTAATGACCCATGGTCATCAAAGTCATCAGACCAACAGAAAGACTCTTACAGAGCATCACTAATGGACTTGCTCCCAATCTTAACAGACTGAAGCCAACACAGATTTCAGCCCACGCAGAGGAGAGAGCAGAAGCTCTGAATACAAAAGACAAAGAGACCGGCGGGGTAGAGTAAGAGGGAGTGTGGAGGTCCAGTCACCACTCTGTGGTTATTTACACATTTTAGAATTTACCTGAAGGAAACTCCTCAAATCTCTCTGAGCCCCAGTTTATAATCGTATAAACACGACGAGGTTTTTTTTTTTTTCAAGTTGGTAGTGTTGCTCTTACTTATAAGCAACATGCATAAATCTTAGTACTTGTTACATTTTAGGTTAATGTGGATTATACTTTTTTATTAAACTCCATAGCAATGATGTCACCGCACTTCCTTGTATGTAGATACATTTTCTCTTTTAAGATTGTTCTGCATCTAACGTTTAAATTCTCCTTTCTAAAATTAACTCTGGGATCTAGAGACCAGAATAACAGAAGCCTCACACGATGTGTTTCCAGGAGCAAGCTACTGAAAAAAAAAAAAAAAAAAGCTAAATATAGCCAATGCTAATGGGAGAGAAATGGAAATTTGTGGACACACAGGAATATTATGGCTATAAAATTTGAAAGAAATCCTGGTGTAAAATTTCAAGTGACAAATTTTCCTATAAAACATAATCATGTTTGATTCAAAAAGAAACCTCTGGAATTCCGGGTTTGAAAGACTTTCATATTATGGCTGGTTAATTTCAGTTCTGCTAGACCATCTCCACCAGTCCTCACCCTGGAGACCTTTCCTTATCTAAACAATCATTTCCATTTCAAAGAAGCCCCTCGCTGACTCTTCTTGTAACAACTGAGCCCTAACTGTGGTTCCTATGGTTACCAAGAATTCTAATTTCATTTCCTCATTATGCGGTTTTTATCTTGAAAGATTGCACAGGGCTCCCCCCACGCCCCCCCCCAAAAAAAAACAGGTCATTCTTTGAGCCACATGCTTTCTTGCTACTATTTTCTTTCTTCAAGTTTCTCACACCCAATCCTTATTAAAATGTCCTGGTTTGTTCCCATTTTTTAATTTAAAAACTTACCTGCCCTGTCTCTACCCTGATGACATTTCAGATTTAAGGCAAAGAAGCAGAGCTAAAGATCGATGTTAGACCCAAGTTAGAGCCAGCTCCTCCTCTCTGAGGTCCAAGGTTTAGCTCCATAATTATGGGGATAAGGGAAGGATCAGGATGGGAACCCTCGGGACTGGGCCTTCGGACGCACTTGTTAGAGTTTCTCATCAATGAACAGATTTGAGTGCTTATAGGTCTAGTATATGGATTTTCTACAAAGTCAGAATCATAGGTCAGAGTCCATGGACAAGCTTCAGAAAAGGCCATCAATGTGCAATGTGTGTGTGTGTGTTTGTGTAGTCTGTCCTGCCTCATCTCATTGTTCATAGTACACGTATTGATCATAATACCTGATCCTTTTGTTTTAATCTCCAAGAGTCACTGTTTTGGAGTGGTTGAAAGAGAATAGGTTAGAATGGATCAGTTGAGCTGTGACGACTCTTTACTCTTGACCTAGAGGTTCCTTAACTTCTAGGAGGTGCTTCTTCTAGCCTAACCCATGTCTCCTCTTTAGAGGTTTAAAACAACAACAACAAACTTTTGACTTAGGACATATTCGGTGTTTTTGATGTCAGCAAGCTCAGTCCTCACGTTACTCCATAGCTAGTGTGTGTCTAACTGTCCTCACTAGTAAACTCGGTACCATGTTCTCACTTTGCAGGCTCCAGGAATTGGATGCTGTCATTTCATCCTCTGTCCTCAGATTCCTTGTCAGTTTCGGTCTTATTTTATATCGCCAGTTTCATCTTAGTGGAGTGTGGGAGGGAAATAAAGATGGAAACATATGTTCTCAGGCTTAACAGATTCTTTTCCCCTTTGTTTTAGTTTAGCATTTGCTTAATAGGACATTGAAATTCAGGAGGATTTTCTTAAAAACCAAACAAAATTCTTTTACTTTAGTGCAACTATTTAATAAAGTATTTTTCAAATGTTTATGTA
Organism: Mus caroli; assembly: GCF_978045245.1. Lineage (NCBI taxonomy): Eukaryota > Metazoa > Chordata > Mammalia > Rodentia > Muridae > Mus > Mus caroli. The sequence goes on along the minus strand of NW_028227264.1, from coordinate 99,044,245 downwards.
TTTTGTGATAACTTGCTCATGCCCCATGTACTCAAGTTTACTTTACAATGTAATATCATAGATTTTTTTTCATGGCTGTATGTTGATATCACATGAGTGCCTCACACCATTATTTATAATATTCAAATCAAATAATCTTCACTTGGTAGTTTTTCTTATCTAGTTTCCTAAATGAATAATTCTTAGTTAAATGATTAGATCCAAGAGGAAGGCCATTTTCATAGATCCTGTAACATCTTTCTTTTTTTTTTTTTTTTAATATTTTTATTACATATTTTCCTCAATTACATTTCCAATACTATCCCAAAAGTCCCCCATAGCGCCCCCCACTTCCCTACCCACCCATTCCCATTCTTTTGGCCCTGGCATTCCCCTATATTGGGGCATATAAAGTTTGCAAGTCCAATGGGCCTCTCTTTCCATTGATGGCCGACTAGGCCATCTTTCGATACATATGCAGCTAGAGACAAGAGCTCCAGGGTTCTGGTTAGTACATCATGTTGTTCCAACAATAGGGTTGCAGATCCCTTTAGCTCCTTGGGTACTTTCTCTAGCTTCTCCATTGGGAGCCCTGTGATACATCCAATAGCTGACTGTGAACATCCACTCCTGTGTTTGCTAGGCCCCGGCATCATCTCACAAGAGACAGCTATATTTGGGTCCTTTCAGCAAGATCTTACTAGTGTATGCAATGGTGTCAGCGTTTAGAAGCTGATTATGGGACGGATCCCTGGATACAGCAGTCTCTAAATGGTCCATCCTTTCATCACAGCTACAAACTTTGTCTCTGTAACTCCTTCCCTGGGTGTTTTGTTCCCAATTCTAAGAAGGTGCACAATGTCCACACTTTGGTCTTCATTCTTCTTGAGTTTCATGCGTTTATCAAATTGTATCTTATATCTTGGGTATCCTAAGTTTTGGGCTAATATCCACTTATCAATGAATACATATTGTGTGAGATCTTTTGTGATTGTGTTACTTCACTCAAGATGATGCCCTCCAGGTCCATCCATTTGGCTAGGAATTTCATAAATTCATTCTTTTTAATAGCTGAGTAGTACTCCATTGTGTAAATGTACCATAATTTCTGTATCCATTCCTCTGTTGAGGGACATCTGGGTTCTTTCCAGCTTCTGGCTATTATAAATAGGGCTGCTATGAACATAGTGGAGCATGTGTCCTTTTTACCGGTTGGGACATCTTCTGGATATATGCCCAGGAGAGGTATTGCTGGATCCTCCGGTAGTATTATGTCCAATTTTCTGAGGAACCGCCAGACTGATTTCCAGAGTGGTTGTACAAGCTTGCAATCCCACCAACAATGGAGGAGTGTTCCACTTTCTCCACATCCTCGCCAGCATCTGCTGTCACCTGAATTTTTGATCTTAGCCATTCTGACTGGTGTGAGGTGGAATCTCAGGGTTGTTTTGATTTGCATTTCCCTGATGATTAAGGATGTTGAACATTTTTTCAGGTGCTTCTCTGCCATTCGGTATTCCTCAGGTGAGAATTCTTTGTTCAGTTCTGAGCCCCATTTTTTAATGGGGTTATTTGACTTTCTGGAGTCCACCTTCTTGAGTTCTTTATATATATTGGATATTAGTCCCTTATCTGATTTAGGATAGGTGAAGATCCTTTCCCAATCTGTTGGTGGTTTTTTTGTCTTATTGATGGTGTCTTTAGCCTTGCAGAAGCTTTGTAGTTTCATGAGGTCCCACTTGTCAATTCTCGATCTTACAGCACAAGCCATTACTGTTCGATTCAGGAATTTTTCCCCTGTGCCCATATCTTCAAGGCTTTTCCCCACTTTCTCCTCTATAAGTTTCAGTGTCTCTGGTTTTATGTGAAGTTCCTTGATCCACTTAGACTTGACCTTAGTACAAGGAGATAGGAATGGATCGATTCGCATTCTTCTACATGTTAACAACCAGTTGTGCCAGCACCATTTGTTGAAAATGCTGTCTTTCTTCCACTGGATGTTTTTAGCTCCCTTGTCGAAGATCAAGTGACCATAGGTGTGTGGATTCATTTCTGGGTCTTCAATTCTATTCCATTGGTCTATTTGTCTGTCACTATACCAGTACCATGCAGTTTTTATCACAATTGCTCTGTAGTAGAGCTTTAGGTCCGGCATGGTGATTCCACCAGAGGTTCTTTTATCCTTGAGGAGAGTTTTTGCTATCCTAGGTTTTTTGTTATTCCAGATGAATTTGCAGATTGCACTTTCTAATTCGTTGAAGAATTGAGTTGGAATTTTGATGGGGATTGCATTGAATCTGTAGATTGCTTTTGGCAAGATAGCCATTTTTACAATGTTGATCCTGCCAATCCATGAGCATGGGAGATCTTTCCATCTTCTGAGATCTTCTATAATTTCTTTCTTCAGAGACTTGAAGTTTTTATTATACAGATCTTTCACTTCCTTAGTTAGAGTCACGCCAAGATATTTTATATTATTTGTGACTATTGAGAAGGGTGTTGTTTCCCTAATTTCTTTCTCAGCCTGTTTATTCTTTGTGTAGAGAAAGGCCATTGATTTGTTTGAGTTAATTTTATATCCAGCTACTTCACCGAAGCTGTTTATCAGGCTTAGGAGTTCTCTGGTGGAATTTTTAGGGTCACTTATATATACTATCATATCATCTGCAAAAAGTGATATTTTGACTTCATCTTTTCCAATTTGTATCCCTTTGATCTCCTTTTGTTGTCGAATTGCTCTGGCTAGGACTTCAAGTACAATGTTGAATAGGTATGGAGAAAGTGGACAGCCTTGTCTAGTCCCTGATTTTAGAGGGATTGCTTCAAGCTTCTCACCATTTACTTTGATGTTGGCTACTGGTTTGCTGTAGATTGCTTTTATCATGTTTAGGTATGGGCCTTGAATTCCTGATCTTTCCAAGACTTTTATCATGAATGGGTGTTGGATCTTGTCAAATGCTTTTTCCGCATCTAAGGAGATGACCATGTGGTTTTTGTCTTTGAGTTTGTTTATATACTGGATTACGTTGATGGATTTCCGTATATTGAACCATCCCTGCATCCCTGGGATGAAACCTACTTGGTCAGGATGGATGATTGTTTTGATGTGTTCTTGGATTCGGGTAGCAAGAACTTTATTGAGGATTTTTGCATCAATATTCATAAGGGATATTGGTCTGAAGTTTTCTATCTTTGTTGGGTCTTTTTGTGGTTTAGGTATCAGAGTAATTGTGGCTTCATAGAATGAGTTGGGTAGAGTACCTTCTGTTTCTATTTTGTGGAATAGTTTGTGAAGAACTGGGATTAGATCTTCTTTGAAGGTCTGATAGAACTCTGCACTAAACCCGTCTGGTCCTGGGCTTTTTTTAGTTGGGAGACTATTAATGACTGCTTCTATTTCTTTGGGGGATATAGGGCTGTTTAGATCATTAACCTGATCTTGATTCAGCTTTGGTACCTGGTATCTGTCTAGGAACTTGTCCATTTCATCCAGGTTCTCCAGTTTTGTTGAGTATAGCCTTTGGTAGAAGGATCTGATGGTGTTTTGGATGTCTTCAGGATCTGTTGTTATGTCTCCTTTTTCATTTCTGATTTTGTTAATTAGGATGCTTTCCCTGTGCCCTCTAGTGAGTCTGGCTAAGGGTTTATCTATCTTGTTGATTTTCTCAAAGAACCAGCTCCTTGATTGGTTGATTCTTTGAATAGTTTTTCTTGTTTCCACTTGGTTGATTTCACCCCTGAGTTTGATTATTTCCTGCCGTCTACTCCTCTTGGGTGAATTTGCTTCCTTTTGTTCTAGTGCTTTTAGGTGTGTTGTCAAGCTGCTAATGTGTGCTCTCTCTAGTTTCCTTTTGGAGGCACTCAGAGCTATGAGTTTTCCTCTTAAAAATGCTTTCATTGCGTCCCATAAGTTTGGGTACGTTGTGGCTTCATTTTCATTGAACTCTAAAAAGTCCTTAATTTCTTTCTTTATTCCTTCCTTGACCAAGGTATCATTGAGAAGAGTGTTGTTCAGTTTCCACGTGAAGGTTGGCTTTCTATTATTTATTTTGTTATTGAAGATCAGCCTTAGTCCATGGTGATCTGATAGGATGCATGGGACAATTTCAATATTTTTATATCTGTTGAGGCCTGTTTTGTGACCAATTATGTGGTCAATTTTGGAGAAGGTACCATGAGGTGCTGAGAAGAAGGTATATCCTTTTGTTTTAGGATAGAATGTTCTGTAGATATCTGCCAGATCCATTTGATTCATAATTTCTGTTAGTTTCACTGTGTCCCTGTTTAGTTTCTGTTTCCATGATCTGTCCATTGGTGAAAGTGGTGTGTTGAAGTCTCCCACTATTATTGTATGAGGTGCAATGTGTGCTTTGAGCTTTACTAAAGTTTCTTTAATGAATGTGGCTGCCTTTGTATTTGGAGCATAGATATTCAGGATTGATAGTTCCTCTTGGAGGATTTTACCTTTGATGAGTATGAAGTGTCCCTCCCTGTCTTTTTTAATGACTTTGGGTTGGAAGTCAATCTTATCAGATATTAGAATGGCTACTCCAGCTTGTTTCTTCATGCCATTTGCTTGGAAAATTGTTTTCCAGCCTTTCATTCTGAGGTAGTGTCTATCCTTTTCTCTGAGATGAGTTTCCTGTAAGCAGCAAAATGTTGGGTCTTGTTTGTGTAGCCAGTTTGTTAGTCTATGTCTTTTTATCGGGGAGTTGAGTCCATTGATATTAAGAGATATTAAGGAAAAGTAATTGTTGTTTCCTGTTATTTTTGATGTTAAAGTTGGCATTTTGTTCTTGTGGCTGTCTTCTTTTAGGTTTGTTGAGGGATTACCTTCTTGTTGTTTCTAGGGCGTGGTTCCTGTCCTTGTATTGGTTTTTTTCTGTTATTATCCTTTGAAGGGCTGGATTCGTGGAGAGATAATGTGTGAATTTGGTTTTGTCGTGGAATACTTTGGTTTCTCCATCTATGTTAATTGAGAGTTTGGCTGGGTATAGTAGCCTGGGCTGGAATTTGTGTTCTTTTAGTGTCTGTATAATATCCGTCCAGGATCTTCTGGCTTTCATAGTCTCTGGTGAAAAATCTGGTGTAATTCTGATAGGCTTGCCTTTATATGTTACTTGGCCTTTTTCTCTTACTGCTTTTAGTATTCTATCTTTATTTAGAGTATTTGTTGCTCTGATTATTATGTGTCGGGAGGTATTTCTTTTCTGGTCCAGTCTATTTGGAGTTCTGTAGGCTTCTTGTATGTTCATGGGCATCTCTTTCTTTAGATTTGGGAAGTTTTCTTCTATAATTTTGTTGAAGATGTTTGCTGGTCCTTTGAGTTGAAAATCTTCATTCTCATCCACTCCTATTATCCGTAGGTTTGGTCTTCTCATTATGTCCTGTATTTCTTGGATGTTTTGAGTTAGGATCTTTTTGCATTTTACATTTTCCTTGATTGTTGTGCCGATGTTCTCTATGGAATCTTCTGCACCTGAGATTCTCTCTTCCATCTCTTGTATTCTGTTGCTGATGCTCGTATCTATGGTTCCAGATTTCTTTCCTAGGGTTTCTATCTCCAGTGTTGCCTCATTTTGGGTTTTCTTTATTGTGTCTACTTCCCTTTTTAGGTCTAGTATGGTTTTGTTCATTTCCATCATCGGTTTGGATGTGTTTTCCTGTTTTTCTGTAAGGACTTCTACCTGTTTGATTATGTTATCATGTTTTTCTTTAAGGATTTGTAACTCTTTAGCAGTGTTCTCCTGCAATTCTTTAAGGGATTTTTGTGCTTCCTCTTTATTGTCTTCTGCCTTTTTATCAGTGTTCTCCTGCATTTCTTTAAGTGTGTTATTAAAGTCCTTCTTGAAGTCCTCTATCATCATCAGGAGATATGCTTTTAAATCCGTGTCTAGCTTTTCCGGTGTGTTGGGGTGCCCTGGACTGGGCGAAGTGGGGGTGCTGGGTTCTGATGATGGTGAGTGGTCTTGGTTCCTGTTAGTAAGATTATTACGTTTACCTTTCGCCATCTGGTAATCTCTGGGGTTAGTTGTTATCGTTGTCACTATTTAAAGATTGGAGCAGAAGCTGTGTTCCACTCACCAGCAGTCTCTAAATCCTGAGGCGGGGGTCGTGGGTAGCTGGCGGGTGTCAGGCAACCCTGCGCTCCCGCTACCCTGGCGCTGATCTGGCCGGGTGAGGCCTGTAGCCCTACTCAGGCCGGTTACTGCTTCCCTAACTAATGCAGTCTCAGGTCCCGCGTGATTGGACTGGAGCAGAAGCTGTGTTCCACTCACCAGCAGTCCCAAAATCCTGCGGCGGGGGTCGTGGGTAGCTGGCGGGTGTCAGGCAACCCTGCGCTCCCGCTACCCTGGCGCTGATCTGGCCGGGTGAGGCCTGTAGCCCTACTCAGGCCGGTTTCTGCTTCCCTAACTAATGCAGTCTCAGGTCCCGCGTGATTGGACTGGAGCAGAAGCTGTGTTCCACTCACCAGCAGTCCCAAAATCCTGCGGCGGGGGTCGTGGGTAGCTGGCGGGTGTCAGGCAACCCTGCGCTCCCGCTACCCTGGCGCTGATCTGGCCGGGTGAGGCCTGTAGCCCTACTCAGGCCGGTTTCTGCTTCCCTAACTAATGCAGTCTCAGGTCCCGCGCAATTGGATTGGAGCAGAAGCTGTGTTCCACTCACCAGCAGTCCCAAAATCCTGCGGCGGGGGTCGTGGGTAGCTGGCGGGTGTCAGGCAACCCTGCGCTCCCGCTACCCTGGCGCTGATCCGGCCGGGTGAGGCCTGTGGTCCTACTCAGGCCGGTTTCTGCTTCCCTAACTAATGCAGTCTCAGGTCCCGCGCAATTGGATTGGAGCAGAAGCTGTGTTCCACTCACCAGCAGTCCCAAAATCCTGCGGCGGGGGTCGTGGGTAGCTGGCGGGTGTCAGGCAACCCTGCGCGCTCCCGCTACCCCGGCGCTGATCTGTAACATCTTTCTATATAGGCTTCCAAAAATATTACATGCCAAAGATTAAGGTCACCCATCAATGAAGATTTGACACTACTGTTATCAAAATTATTGATCCTTTACAGTTTCTCCCTAAGACACAAAGTTTGATGGAGGGCAGTACCTCTCTTTCCTCCTTCTCTTCCTCTTTCCCGTCTTCTTTGAGCTCCTCCCCCTCCTTTGCATACATCACACACATACACACAGACACAAATACTTAGGATGACTAGTATATAAGAATAAATAGCTGGTAGGATTTGCCGAAGGAGGCAGAGGCAGGAGGATAAAGAGTTCGAGGCCAACCTGGGCTACACATTTTTAAGCCAGGCAGTGGTGGCACATGCCATTAATTCCAGCACTTGGGAGGCAGAAGCAGGCAGATTTCTGAGTTTGAGGCCAGCCTGGTCTACAGAGTGAGTTCCAGGACAGCCAGGACTACACAGAGAAACCCTGTCTTGAAAAACAAACAGACAAAATAATAAATATACAGTCTGGCCTAGTAGTACAAGACCATAATACGAGCTACTCATGAGGCTGAAACAGAAAAACAATAAATTCAAGGCCAGCCCTGTCTCCAAAGTAAAATTCACAAAATAAAATGGCTAGAGATGTAACTTACTGACAGTGCACTTGCCTGGCATGCAGGAGGCCCTGAGTTTGTTCCCCAGGAACATGAAAAATAAATAGGTTTAGTGATACAGCTACCCGTAGGTTCCTTCTCCCCAGCCTCACCCCCATCCCCAACACAGCGATTTTCTGTATAGTCCTGACTGTCCTAGAACTCACTCAGCATCCCAAGACTGATCTCAAACTCAGATCCACCTATCTCTGCCTGCTGAGTGATGGACTAAGGGCATGTGCCGCCACCACCCAGCAAAGGTTCTTCTCTTCTTTTGTTTTCTTTTCTTTCTTTTCCTTGCCTTTCCTTTCCTCTCCTTTTTTTCTTTTCTTTTCTCCCTCAATAGGTTCTCAAGTGAAGCATTCACTCTGGTTTTGCCAGAACAAAGCTCATCTGAGCTTCCTCTCTGCCTCTTAGTATATAAAACTTAAGTGTAAAGAATACATGGAGAATAGGAGAGATCTGAGTGAAAGCTGTAACGTGAAGATCGGTACCCCAAAACAGACAGTAAACGAGACTAGGCATGAAGAGTTATGGTAGAGATAGAAAAACTCATTCCTAAATAACTTAATGCCCTCGGGGAAATAAGACCAAAATGTTGCCAATATAGAACAAAAGGCAATATACCATGAAAACAAGATGAAAAGGCCACTTTTGCTAAAAAGTATTGATTCCTTACTTAGACCGGAAGGAAACTAAGACGGGTGTTAGACTGGCATTGAAGCCTCTTTTTGTGTCTATGCTTCAACTAAAGGCATCAGCATAAGTAATTATCCTTAACCTTTCCTCTTGAGTCCTGTTGAATTCAAGAATAAAACCACAAGGAGGGATTTCCACCTACCCTAAGTTAACTATCCATATGAATTAGGCTGTTGATGATTTAGTAACTTATCACATTATCTTTTAGGAAGAGCACCTTGCAGAACCAGACCTAAGACAGGAAAGGGTCACTGATGGGCAGGATCACACCTGGACCACAATTACTTAGTCATGTTCACCTCTTGTTCTCCATCTCAACCTAAACCCTATGACAGTACCCGAAATAATGGGCCTGGGGAAGTCCCTGAATGACTCTCTGTGTTCACACTGAATAAATCTGTCTCTGCTTTTCAATTGTCTCTTTAGTATATCAGGACAGGTAGTCAAGCCTAGCCTCCTGGAGCTCCTAGGGGGAAAGTTTTTATGCTCAAAACCACAGTAATACTGTTTTAAATACATCAATAAGAATATAGGGAGACCCCGGTGGTGGTGGCACACACCTTTGATCTCAGCACTTGGGAGGCAGAAGCAGGAGTTTCTCTGTGCGTTCAAGGCCAGCCTGCTCTACAGAGTGAGTTCCAGGACAGCCAAGTCTACACAAAAAGAAACTCTGTTTCAATATGTAGGCACACACATATGTATACATACACATACAATGCATCCTATATACATACACATACAGATATGGAGAACTCTTGAAGTTATAAAGATATCAGAAATGTAAAGGCTAGGGATGAAACAACCCATATGAAGTTTGAAAGTCAAGAGAAACAGATCAGGATGCTAATGTGAAACCAACAGAACTATCAGATAAGAAGAGAAAACAGCGAAAGAATCTACTGCCGTTTCTGAGAACTGAGCTTGCACCTAGTCACCAACTTCTCCACAGAACGAGTAACCCAAATCCACAGCAAACCCAAGATGGTGGTGAACTTCTCAAAGGAAAAGAGTGAAAAGATTTTAAGCCTTCCAGATCACAAAGAAAAACAGACCACATATGTAAAACCAAAAGTCAAATAGTAAAATAATAATAATAATATTGGATTTTCAGTGACAATTCTAGTGGTTACAGAATACTTTTAAAAGTCAAAGAAATGCTGATGGTCAGTCTTGAACTCTACCCAGGTTGTCTACAAGAATTAGAACAAAGCCAGAGAGATGGCTCAGTGGGTAAAGGCACTTGCCCTGCAAGTCTGATACCAGTGTTCCATCCCCAAAGCTCATGAAGGCAGATGTACTTATGTACATCTATAATCCCACCATGTCTATAATCCCACCATTGCTACAGGAAGATAGGAGGCATGCATGGGAACCTTTCAACAGTTTTAGTACCAGCCAGCCTGTGGGGTATGAAGTACAGCAATCAAGAGAGAGAGAGAGAGAGAGAGAGGGAGGGAGGGAGGGAGGGAGGGAGGGAGGGAGGGAGGAAGGAAGGAAGGAAGGAAGGAAGGAAGGAAGGAAGGAAGGAAGGAAGGAAGGAAGGAAGGAAGGAAGGAAGGAAGAAGAAAAAAGGAGAGGCTCTGCTTCAAACAAGGTAGAATGAGAAACTAACTTCACACAGTTGGCATCTGACCTCCACAGCTGGTACATGCATGTGCGTGCACAAACACAGAGTCAATCAATAAACTGTACTATTTTTTCCATGGAGAATATTTTTTTATTTTATTTATATTCTTCTTGCATACTCTAAAATGCACACTGTGGGTTTCATGTCTTCAAAACCACTTGTGGGACTGGTCAGTGTATCAGAGATCTCTGGAAACGTTGTCTTAGGTTTCAGCTAAGCGAGTCACAGAGATTGGTCGTACACTACAAAAGATTACAGGAGATCTAGTTATTATTATTCAACAGTTACTAGAAAAGCTTTGAGAACACCTGGCATACAGCCTGAGGGGGGAAAGAGAAGAGCAAAGGCTACAGAAGCAAGATTTCCATACCATGACCCTATGTACAGTATCAGAATTCTTTTCTAGATGGTACATATACAGTCAAATCATTATATTAAGGGCACTCTAATAAAAATGCAAGCCTCACTAACTTTCGACTCTTCTCTTTGGCTCACAAATGCATGAAAATGCCATAACCAGTATCCAGAACTTACTCCATTAATATATAAATAAGCACATTACAAATGGGAAGAAAATACAAGATGCCTCTTTAACATGGTATATATTTGAATATAAATAAGCAAATATCTCACCAACGTACAATGAAATCATCATATGCACTTTCCCCTGTCCAAAGATCGACAATGGTAGCATACACAGTTTACACAGCTTAATCTCTAAAACACAGCAATCGCACAATTGTGACAAAGACTCTGCTACTATGTCACCTAGCAGGGTACTAACAGGGATGGTGTGACATTTGTCATCTACTGGTACTTTCTGTCATCCATCGTCCTTTCAAATGGGAACAGCTCTAACAGAGAGGTAGGCTTCCACCAACATCCTTTCTCTGGGTCCCTAGGACACTTGGGGGGGGGGGGTACCATCTGCCCTGCAGTTGCTTGCGAGATGGTTTAGACTCTTAGTAATTGCTGGGGCACAGCGGGGAAGGTTAATTCCCTGGGGATGAGCCACATGCTGTGGTCTAGGGTTAAGCCACATTCACTGTACATACATGAACATAAAGAGGGGCATGTATAACTGTACATATATACTGCATTTATAATGTGCAATATTTTTTAAAAAGAACATTATTTCCCGCTAACTCTAACAAACAAGTTTACATGAGACATGTCAAATATTCTTTAAGAGATTATAATTTCCTTCAGTGAAATGGCCTAGGTGTGTCAACTATTGACAGAGCCGTGTTCTAGGTTTGCCAGAGGAGCAAGAACATGGCTGGCCATTCTGGTTCTGCATAGTGGGATTACAGATCCTGACCCAACCTCTCTATTTCCTCAATGAGGAAATCGATGTCGGACTGGGTGGTGGCTGGGTTGGAGATAACCATCCGGAAGAAATTGACCTTGTCCCCTTGAGGCTGATAGCCCACCATGGTTGTTCCTGAGTCCATCATCAGGGCTTTGATCTTGGGAGCCACCCTGTGTAGTTTTTCTCGTCGCTCAGGGCTATCTGGAACCCCTCGAAGGCTTTGTGGAATGTACCAGAAACAGACATTTGTGTGCTCAGGCTCACCATCGAAAACCATCTCAAACTCCTCTCTGGTTTTAATCTTGGTATAGAGGTATTCAGCCAACTCCAGGCACTTGTTGATCTGATTTTCAAATCCCACAGTGCCCTTTGCTTTCCACATCAGCCAGAACTTGAAGATGTCCACGTGGCGGCCACACTGAATCGCCTTGTCCCCAGTATCGTAGGAGACGTCATACTGCTTATCTGGCTGGAAGAGGTAGCCTGCACACATCTGGTTGCATCCTTGGAGTATACCCTTTTCCTTGACCAGAATGGCAGAGCACTGGAGCGGCACGCCCATCATCTTGTGAGGGTTCCAGGTCACTGAATCAGCCCTTTCTATGCCACTGAGTTTGTGGCGGTGCTTCTGGGACATGAGCAGCCCACCACCCCAGGCAGCATCCACGTGCAGCCAAAGGTTGTATTTCTCACAAATGTCCGCAATCTCCTGTATCGGATCAAAAGCTCCGTAAACGGTCGTGCCTGCGGTTGCATTGACATAAAGGGGAACGTATCCCTTTTGTTTGGCATCAATAATTTTTGCCTCTAAATCAGCAGGAATTATCTTCCCCCTTTCATTGCACTTTATCAAAATCACATTGTCTGTTCCAAAGCCAAGCGCAGCCCCTGCTTTCTTTATGGAGTAGTGACTGTGTTCTGAGGTGAAGAGGACCAGTTTGGGCACAGCCACCATGCCTTTTGTCTTTACTTCCGGAAAGTACTTATAACGAGCTGCCATGATGCTATACATATTGGATATGGCTCCCCCGGGAGAAAATATCCCATCACCATCTTTATTTGACCATCCAATGATCTCTCTCATCTTCTTAAGTGTGATCTGTTCCATGAGAACAAACACCGGTGCAATTTCATATGTAAACATATTGGTATTAGCAGTTGATGTCAGCCATTCACCAGCTAAACCAATGATATCCAAACCAGTAGACAGCTGGTTGAAAAATCTAGGGTGACCTGTACGAACCCCGTACTTCAGGGTGTCTCTACAGTCAACCAGGATCTGCTCCAGAGACTCGGGGTGATCAGACAGCTCCAAATTAAAGCCTTCCATGCCTTCCAGCAACTGGTGTGGTTGGTGAAAGTCCAAAACCTTGGTGGAGCGATCGAATGTCTTGCAGACATAGTTGAGGAGGATGCCCACCACCTCCAGCAAGAATTGCACAGTTTGCTCCTCCCCGTTCTTAGCTGGAAGCAGATCTTGAGCAAACAGATTGGAGAAGTTGGTCTTTGTTCGCCGGAAGCGGGTACCCGGGTCACCGTTTTCACAGGAAAGCGGGTTCTTGGAGGACTGTCTCTCCCTGAAGGCGCTCACAAGACAGCTCTTCTCTTCCAGGCTATTGGTCCTTTGCAAGAAGCCACAGATCTTCAGGCCCAGTTTTCTGATGCATCCACACCAAGTATCATATGTTGTAGGGCGCAGGTTGGTAGTATTAGGATTTGCTCCCGCGTTCAAGGAGATTGCAGGCGAAGGAGTGGAAGATGCCATCAGCTTGGTGGTCTTGGGGTCTCTATTGTTCAAAAGTCCCCCGCGGACTGGGCGTAGGAACAGCCTCGATTCAGTGACAGTGAGCTGGACCCTCCAGCGATTCCTCCAGGAAGCATCCCCTGCTGGACTCGGATGTGCCACAGGTGTGTCACCCCAGTGCTGCTTCCTTGTTTCCAAGATCCCTGGTCCGGCACTCAGAGTTTTTTGTTTTCTTTGTTGTTGTTGTTTTTTAAGAGTAAAAAGAAAAGAAAAAGATTTCAAACACAGAAGACCTCAAAAAAAATTGTGTCACCCACGGTCCCTTCCTCTGTAACTTATGGAGAGAGTAAACCAAGAAAGAGGAACAAAATAACAGGAACCTGCAAAGACCATCTCCAACATGGTAGGGACTTATTGGGATTTTCATGATGCCATGGTAGAGACTCCCGAGGACACAAAAGCATGGGATTCAGTTTGGCAGCAGGAAGCACACTGATCCTTTCACAGGCATCCATGATAATCCTACAGAGATTACACAACGTTCCTGAACGCATCCGAAGATGATTCATCATTTTGGCAAAAAGCTTGGGGTTACGTGATCAGATGGAATTAGACAATAAATGAAGTTTTCTGCCCCTGTTAATATTTACATAGAGGACTAATTGTATTTTAAATGTTAAAGAGACTGCAATTATTCACATAAAGATATCAAAAGACTCACAACATTGACTTCTTATACATCCATGCAATTGGGAACACACTTCACAAATCATTTCTGGGAAAAGGAGGCAGGAAACCAACCGCCCCAAACAAATTTTTTCAAGCCAAGAAATGGCTTCAGGATAATAAAATTATCAGTCTCGAAATGAAAACTGCTAAGTGTACAAAAGAACAGCCAGTCCAGATGGAGCAAAGAGGCACCCAAGAGATGCAAAGAGAAATTAAAGTTGACACTTTGTAATTGAAAACATTTTTAAAAGATGACAATGTAAATTGAAGAAATTAGGAACCTTAAGAAATGTCAAAAAAAAATTTTAAAGCTAAAATGAGCATACCATTCAGTCTGTGAATGCTGTCCTTATGGTATGAAAATATAAACATGATTTGTTGACTCACTCTTTCAACCAAACACAAATTATCATTGTTTTTTTATTTACAACACTGACGGTAAAAATTACATTATTAGGTTTATTGACCAGAATGGCATTGATAAATTAGGCAAAGGAACAGTCAATTTACAAAGGAATTATACTAACCATTAAAAGCCTATTTTAATGAAAAACAGTAACAATCACTATCTCTGACATGGTTGTTTCCTATATTTCTATATACTAACTGCCCAAAAGACCAACCTTCCAAAGAGTCAGCACTGAACACGAACAATAGTGAATACGCAACACCTACTCCTTTAGTTAATAGCACATCAAAAATTGTTTTATGATATTTTAAACAAAATTATAGATGAATCAGTCTATGTACTGACAATATTCATTAGCATAATATCCCACACCACACACATTACAATAGTAAATGCTTGCTTGAGAATAAGTTCACAGACAGCTTAAATGCAGAATCAGTAAGTGACCAGTTCCCTACTGTGTGCAAATTAATTCCCTACTTAAGGCTCACAGCAATAGGAAAACACAGGAGCTTGGCCACTTTAGGAAGGGACTTTAAACCTAACTGGTGAAAGACACATGAATAAAATAGAGTACTGGGCCCCTAGGCACATCCTAAGGAAGATGCTAACAGAATAAAACTGGCAATTAGTGAACATTACACATTGTGTTCCGTTCGTTCGTTCTGCATGAAAATCAAACAGAAAAGCGCTGGAGAAGTCCAGAGTGCAGTCCTCATTGTGACATGTCCTGAAAGGAACGTAAATCATTTTCTTTAACAGCACTGAGCTTGTTTGTTTTGTCGGATTGCCCACTCTAGTTCTTGAGAAATAATGACCACAGCAACTCCAACAGCCTGCAGCGTTCTCTAGGTTCAATGGGAGAGCTTTCCAGATGAGATTTAAACAAGCTGAGGTTTAAACACAACGTGGTAGCCAAGGCTGCCATGTTAACCTTTTAAATAATACTTTAGCTAGCATACTATCACAATACTATCATAATGTTTAAAAAACAAAACCTCAGAAGAGCTTTATGCTAGCTAGTGCTGGGTGCATTGACTTGCAGTTCCAACTTGACTCAGGTTTCAGTTGATCTCAGGAGGAAGATTTCTCCTACAGCCAGGGTACCCACAAGACAACAAGGTGATCACCAGGACCTCCCATTCGCAAATACATCTCATGCTAATCACAATTTGTTTCATGATGTATAAAGAGACGAAAATAATACAAAAACAAATAAGATGATAAATACTCCATACAAGTCATGTCCCAGTGGTTCTCATTTCATGTCTTCTGATTACAGCATTGGTTCGGTTTATCAGCTTTGTGATGAGTGATTTTGTTGAAACTGAACTCATGAAGTTATTTCTACTGATAACATACCTTCTACCCGAATACAGCATAGTGTTATGAGATATTTTTTGAAGGGAATTTCTGAACAACTAAATTCCACTGGGAAAGTTGTTCTGAGAAATCCTTTCTAGATCAACAAGATTATGCGTCTCTGAGAAAGGCTCCAGTCTACAACAGAAATACCGAACAATCCTAGGGTTTCTAGCCTATCGAACACTCTTCACACCAGTAGGGCCACCAGCAGAGTCGGCCTAGGGTGCAGTATGGTCTTCCTCTTCCCACTGGGTTTTGCACAACACCTGCGAGTTAATCAGGATGTTTTGGGGTGTGCCTGCACTTCTCTGTCAACATTTCAGCTTTGGGCAGATGCCAGCCTGTAAGAGATTTTCATCTTGAGGCCTCTTCCTTTCTTGCAACACTGGTTGGACTGTTGCCAAAATCATCAAGCTACCGAGGGAACATCCCTTTTTACTTACTCCCATCCATTTCTGGATCAAAGAACCATCCCTAAGTGCTACGACTGAAGATAGGCTTTTTTTCCCCCACTCCTTCTTATTAATTACTCAACTAAAACAATCCTCATTAATCTCATTAGTCCCCTCCTTTTGACATGTCACTATCTCAGTACTGACTTCATCTCAAGGGTTTCTGCTTTGGTTTTGTTTGTTTATTTGTTTTGCTTTTCTATTAAAGAGGAATGGAATGATTTAGGGCTACAATAATACTTATCATTCTAAGAATATTCAGGTCTTTGTTTCTACACAGAAATAACAATGTAATTTTTATGCCTAACTACTATGGCAGTTTGTGTGTGTGTGTGTGTGTGTGTGTGTGTGTGTTTATACCCATGGAGGCTAGAGATGGACTAGCTACTCTTATGAATCATAATGTAAATCTGATATATGACTCCCATGAAAGGGTCATTAGACTCTAAAGGGGGTTGCAATCCATAGGTCAAGGACCTCTGTTTTATGCCATACTTTTGAAACAAGATCTCTCACCGATCTTGGGGGTCCATGATTTGGAACCCAAAGTTCCAGGTCCCTTCCTCTTCCCATCCTAGTCCCTAGTTCCTGGCACTCTGATCACAGTCACAATCTATTTACCCAGATTTATATGTGGGTGCCAGGAAGCTGAATTCAAGTTCTCATGCTTGCCAAGGCTAGCACTCTGCTAACCGGATTCTCCATTCCCCATTGCAGCATTTGTAAATATTAATCTCCACACATGCCGTGTATTTACTGATGCCAATGTAATGAAAATTGAAGCAACAGTGAGAATGGCCAAACCCCAACACACTGACAACTATAAATTGCTACAAAAGTGTGGACCACAAGAACTCATTTATTGTTGGGACAATACAAAATAGTACCATCATGAAAGAAGACAGTTTGGCAGGTTCGTGCAAAACACAAACTGTATGATACACCAGTCACTCTTTAGTGCTCAGTAAATGGAGTTGAAAACGTGTGTTCATGCAGGAACCTGAGTATGAATGTTCCACACTCAGTGGAACAAAGCTTGGATGCAGCCAAGACATCCCTCATCAGTGAATAGACAAATTCTGATACATAGAGTGGGGATTTACTCAGTGGTTAAAAAAAAAAAAGAACCAATACCAAGCTTAGAATGCAGTTCAGTGGGAGAGTTCTTGCCTAGAGAGTTCTTGCCTAGCATATCGAAAGCCTAGGTTCAGCTTCCTAAGGCTACAAAAACAAAACACTGGAAAAAAATACCATGGATGCATTAAATGCATAGTGATAAAGTGAAAGAAACCAACATGAAAGGGTGCATCCCATATGATTCCAATGTGATATCATTCTGGAAAAGACAAAATTATTTAATAGGATTAAATAAATAAGTCGGTGGTTTTTATAAGGATTAAGGGAGAGAAAAATAATTACACAGAGCTCAGATGAGTATATTTGCAATGAAAACTCTGTCTGATGCTATATGGTACATTAATGTTGTTATATATTTATCCAAGCCTATGTTTAGCAGCAAGTGAACTCAAATGTAAGCTGTAGACTTGGGGCAGTTACATTGTTCTATGTAGGCTCATCATTTGTAACAAGTGTACCATGTTGATGAGGGATGTTGATATTGGGGAATATTGATCACTGCCTGTGAAGGGGTGTTAGGAGAGAAAGTGTGGGAGCATACATGTTCTCCGTAGCTTCTCCTTGTTGTAAGTGTGGAAATTTCCTAGAAATCTAAACGTGAACCACAAGATGCCACTCAGTACTTAGATGCTAACGAAGAGTTTGGTCTTAGCTTATGCAGTAGGTACTTTTCTCTTGGTTGAACCTGAGACCTTGATTGAATCTAGGAGTCAACTTCTTAATGCATTAATATATCAGGATGGAGAAAGTTTCTTTCTCCAAACAATGGCTCAGCATACTAAAGGGTCAATCTAGTCTGAGGCATGCTATCCAAGGAGGGCATAGCCTCCTGAACATATATAGAATGAGACTCTGTCTCAAAAAAAAAAAAAAAAAAAAAGGAGGAGGAGGAGGAAGAGAAAAAAGGAGAAGGAGAAAGAGAAGAGGGAGAGGGAGAGGAGGAAGAGGAAGAGGAAAAAGAGAAGAGGAAGAAGAGGAAAAAGGCAGCAAAGGCTATAAACAAGGAAGGAATGTTCATCTAGACCAGGTCTGTCTTTGTATGAAAGACTTTCCCCTATCACCGTTTAAATTTTACTATTAGAGAAAACTGGTTGTTCAAATTGCTCAAAGATGTTTTAAGAAAAAAAATTTACTTTCTCCAAAGTCTTAAGATCAGGAAAAGGGTACACTTAAAATTGTCTGCTGCTGTGATCAGTAGACCTGATTTGGACTATGGTGGACTATATTACTCAACCTATTGACGTATTCAAACCTGAATACTTGAAAGAGTAGCAATATCAAAGCTCCAGAGATGGCCACAGAAAAGGATTGACCATGGTGTGCCTAGCCCAGTTGATATATCTCCAGCACAGCCTCTACACTTAAGATTCAGTGAACATCATAGAAGAAGGAGTAGCAAGAGCCAGGGAACCAGACATCTCCTGTGAGGTTGTGTCTTCTGTATATGATAGAATCTACAACCCTGAATCTTAACGACATGGTTGCCTAAACAAGACCTGCAAGAGCATAATACTGATTGACATGCCAGTGTGGGTGGATGAAATATCACAAGACCTGACCCCTAGATAAAGAGTTGTAGGCAATTCCTGGCTGCTAAGTGAGAGAATTAGTTTTCTCAGGGATAGGCCCCGCCTGAGAGGTTACACAGTCCCAAACCATCAGCCCTAAACACATGTACACATCAAGAGCACTAAACAGACCCAGCAGGCTATGTTTATATCTACAAATATGCATTATTATCTGTAGTCAGCTTACTGTTCAGAGTACACCACAATTTCTCACTGCTGTCTAACTGTAACTTACTACACTAGACTGGCCAGTCTCTTACCTCCCTCCAGACTCAGTCCTCTCTTTAGCTACTGGTACAACATTCTACTCTCATCCTGACGTAATAAGCTGAGACCATAGCAGTAGGGACTTTTAGACTCTAGAACTCAGTAGCCAGAACACCAGATGAATGTATATGAATAACTAGAATTTAATTAATTGGTCATCTGTTACTAATCATTATGGTTCAGGATGTAATTACAAGTCTTCTCTTTTCTCCTCAGGCATTACTTCCCTGGAAAGAAGCATCCCCTGAACATTGAATGTAGCATCTCTGCCTTTCTGTCATTCTCCACCACCCCTCCCACATCCCTGCCAACTGCATCACTCTTGTTCCATCAGCACCATTTGAAAAAAGAATCCACTAAGTTCTGAAGAAACCACCTTTATTTTTAACAATGGTAATAAATCCTGTCTCCGGTTTCCATAGTTAAAGTTAAGCCATCACAGGGATTGTGACAGGTAAGAGCTTGTTTGGGAGTGGGATGACGGCACATCCGGGATGCTGGCACTGTGGCTTGATGTCTGCAGAACAATCTAGAACAAGAAGGTGCATGACTCTATGGAACATGCTGTCTTCGCCAATCACTCCAACACATTCACATTTCCTGTACTGACTGCAAAGGTAGTAAGAGTTTTCATACCAAAGGTGATTGTGGTGACTGATTTAAGGTAAATGTATACGGGAAGGAAGGATGGATGGGGAAAAGAGACCCTTCTTGGAGACTTCCATTCTTCTTTGTAACTTCTAAGAAAGTATAACCTTTTTCACTTTAAAATAAACACACACACACACACATAAAAATCTGATATTTGGCTTAAAGCATGAATACATTCCAGAAGTTTTAAATCAAAAAACTATTATTCAGTAGATGGAATGACTCATTAAATATAAAGTTTACTCCTAAGTTTTAAAAATTGTTCTTTCTGGAACAGAAAAGAGAAAGCAGTGTCTGTTTGGCATCATGTGAGCTCAGTCCTTGGGTACAACTGATGCTGCTTCTCAACCCCAACCTGATTGTTGTTTTGTTTTGTTTTGATTTGTTTTGTTTTCTTCTCTCATATATGACATCCCAACCACAGTCTCCTCTCCTTCCTCTCCTCCCAACCCCACTACCACTTCCTCTCCTTTGTTCCAGATCCACTCTTCCTCCATTTTCTTTCAGAACAGAGCAGGCCTCCCAGGGTTATGAACCAAACATAAGTTAGCAAGACGCAATAAGACTAGAGACAGACCCTCTCATCTCAAGGCTAAATGAAGCAACCCAGTAGGAGGAAAAGGATCCCAAGAGCAGGCAAAAGAGTCAGACACAGCCCCTGCTCCCACTGTGAGGAGTCTCCACAAAACACTAAGCTACACAACCATACCATATACTCAGAGGACCCAGCTCAAATCCATACAAGCTATTTGGTTTAGGCTTGAGTCTCTAGGAGTAGTTGTAAGATTATGATGTCCTGTCTTCCAGGTCTTTGTTTCCTCTCATTCCATCCACCCTACTTAAAAACAAAACAAAACAAAACAAAACAAAACAAAACAAACAAAACAAAACAAAACAAAGAGGGAGCATTGCCAAGGTCAAGTGGCTTGAGTAAGAAGAGTGTTTGAGGACTCATTTTTTTTCCATAATTTTTGTCACAGTCTCTAACCTGAAATCACCTTAGTAGAGACATTAAAATTCCAGACTGCTGAATTGCTCTGACAATGATCTTCCTACCCTTCCAGTACCTGTCACCATTATGTTCCCATCAGTCAGCACGTGTAGGCCAACCCAATTCTTTTCTAATCATTTATCAAAAAGAAAATCTAAAACCAAGAGTGAATAACTTATCAGATTAATTCCAGATCAGTAAAGAAGATGGTATCGAAACTCATGACCAATAAATTTCATGACTCATGGATGAAGTGAGAGTCAAGTTCCCTCACTTCTCTACTTGAAATCATTATTTATCCTCAAGTTGCTCTGATAAGGGTTCCAGAATAAAGAGCATCCTAACTGTTGCATAATCATTTGGAGTGGGAGAAAGGGAAAGTCATGTCCTGGAAGGACCGGTGAGAGGCAATTAAGAGGCAGAGTATGGGTGGAGCGGATGGGGGTTTAATCATGGAGGACACTGCATGGGATGTGAGGAAACAGTTGGGCCAATAGATCTGACTCAGTCCCAGGAAACAGATCTTTACTAACTCTGCCATTGCAAAGGAAAGGTTGAAGCCACAAAATGAATACACAAACATTTGTTACCAAGTGGACTAGATCTTCATATTTACATACATACATATTCATGTGATTTCTTCAACACTGTGTATAACGCCCTATCCTGGGAGCTTTGAATATATTTTCTCGTTGAACTCTTACAACAGTCCTAAAATAAAAGCACTACTCTTTTCATTTTAGGACAGATGCAAATCAAGCTTGGAGAAATTAACTAGCATGCCCCAGATCACATAGCTACTGTCTGTAGGGAAAAGTCAAGCTGTCAACCCACCTCTCTCCAATCCGAAAGCCTTAAACTCAAAGAGGTAACTTTCCCATAACTGGGGAGAAAACAAACATGTATTTCCAAAGAGAAAACCAGATGCCCATGTGCACGCACAGACTTGACCACTGCATGATTGTTAAGAGGTAAATATTTAGGGGTGGTCACTGCTCTGAATATCCAGTAAGGATGTGTTATATTTCTATATGACTATTTCAGTGAAGGGTGATTGATAGTAATAGGAACTGGGACTGATAGACAAGTAACAGGCTACAATGAGATTTCTCCTCCCTCCATTTCCCAAACATTTCCAAAGGACTGTGCACCAAGTTAATTGTTTTAGACGCATTGAGATAGGTTTGAAATGAAGTCCTTAGACGTCTAATCTGTCAAAGAGCCATAATATTTACACACTCTGTTGTGCTTTCACCATCAAACATGTGGCATGAAAGGTATGTCAGTCAGTTTTCCATTACGGTAACAAAATACCTGAGATAATCAACTGAAAATAATGAGGGATTTGTGTTCACTCATAGTTCTAGAGCTGTGGTTCTCAACCTTCCTAATGTTGTGACCCTTTAATACAGCTCCTCATGTTGTGGTGACCCCCAATCATCAAATTATTTCACTGCTACTTCACAATTGTAATTTTGATACTGCCATGAAGACCAATGTAAATATCTGTGTTTTCTGATGGTCTTAGGTGGCCCCTGTGAAAGGGTTGTTTGAGTCCCAAAAGGGATCTCGACCCACAAGTTGAGAACACACTGTTCTAGGGGGTTAGTTCTCTATGGATGGTCCACATCTCTCTGGGCCTGTGGCAGAAACACATGGCTCAAGGAACTGATTCACCAAGGCATGAAGAGAGAAAGAGCAAAAGCCTAGTATCCCACAATCCTCTTTAAGGACATATATGGAAGGGACCTTTATCTCTATGATCAGAGATAGTGCAGATCATATCTCTTTTGTTTACCACTATAGTCATACTCATAATTCCCCAACAAAGACTAAGTAAGTAATTAAATTAGTCAATGTCAGCAAATAATTTATTTCCCATCTCCCCCACTAACACTTTACCAGAGTTAACTATTAAGTATAAGAGCAACTAACATGTTCAAAATTTCTACAGGTTTTTCAACAGTCAGGGACTTTATAAAGTCTCATAGACAAGTATCAAAATGTATCCTGCTTCTTCCCTCTCAAGCTTAACCAATTAAAAAAAAATTAATGCTTAACAGATGAGGATGGTGTGGATCTCTGTAATTTCAGGGCCAGCATGGTCTATAGAGATAGTTTCAGAGAAACCTGTCTCAAAGAAAAAAAAAAAAAAGGAATTAAAATACGATCCTTATATACTTCAAAAAATACTTTATTAAACACATCAATGTAAAAATTTTTTGTTAATAAACATAACAGTAATGTTACTTAATTAGTATCATATATTTGCTTTTTATTATTTCAGGTTTACTTCTGAAAAATGATTGAGAAAGCAATGAAGGACTCAAGGGATTTTTGGAAAGTCAGTTTATTGGATGGTGTTTTGCTGGGGCAAACACATGAAAGAATATTTTCCTGAAGCAGACACAAGTGAAGGAATGTTTTGCTAAAGCAGACACATGAAGGAACGTTTTGCTGAAGTGGACACAGGTGAAAGTCTAAGGCAGACTCATGACGAAACATTTCACTGAAGCAGACACAGGGGAAAGCATGTTCTGGTAAAGCAAGCACATGAAAGGATGCATGACAGATTCTTTGCTAACAACATGATATGTATGGATTGGTTTGTCCTGCATTGCCCAGTTGAGCTGCATTTGTCAGGTCTCCATAGAGAGAAATGTATCCAAAAACTGGCTACAGCTTCTTGCTGCTTCCGTGGACTCAGGCTGATTGGCAGAGTGATGTCAGCTGAGACAGACTCACGAGGAGTTTTGCTAAGTCAGACTCATGTGCTGAGGCAAGACCCATAGAGGACACATGATGTTTGGAGGGATTATAAATAAGACTCAGTGGACTATGAGAGAGGCTTGCTGGTGGAACTAGCTGTGCAATGCTTGTTGGTCTTGTGTCTTTGCTGATCTTTGATTCACTGAAAGAGGAACAGCTGAGAATTTCTCCAGGTGTCCCTGTTGTCCCTGGTCCCTCCTGCTGACTTGTGCCTAGATGGCTGAGGCCTGGCTGTCTCTCCTAGGTTGTGCCACCACTGCTGGTTAATGCTTGATATCCTAGCTCTACCAAACTGAACTGTTGTTCTATCTGTGAAGTATTTATGAGTGGGTCAAGCTTCTGCTGCTGAACTGTGGACTGAATTGCTGATTTCCTGACATCACAGATGGGATTTGTTCTAAAGAACTATTTCTAAACAGGCCCATTTACTCTGTATCCTTTCTTTTCCACTAACTCTGGCTAGAAGAGAGGTGAAAGCATTTAAGAACCATCATTAAAAAGTATGCTTTGAGAAGATTAAAGCTATCCTAGTGGGTGCTGGGTACTGTAGGTTATAATGAACCCTGGATGTATTGTTTTATTGTCTTACCTGTGACAACAACACACTTAATTTCTAAATTAGGCCCAGCACAGCATTACTAACAATAAACCATGACAAAGCAGGATGATAACAACAACATCCTGTAATAAAGCTTACACGAATGTGCTTTCATGCTTCCTAAATATCTTTTGGGATCACAGTTGACTGAAACTAGAGAGGCAAAGGATTGGGAAAAGGAATCACTGAGATGGATGGGAGGGGGTTGAGGGATGGAGAATGCCAAGTAGAGGAAGGAATGGTAAAGCTACAGCCTACAGTGGGGATCTGTCAATATAATGAGCAGACATGGTACTTAGAATTTGCCCTCCCCCCAAAAGCTGCAGATGCTAAATACATCAGATAAAGCATCATAGAAAACAGGGCTGGATAAAATGTGTTGAGTTTTAATTCCTTCCACTGAGTCCTTGCGTAGGGAGATTCTCTGTCCTCAGGGCTGGACAGAAGGTAAACGCTTACTCCCAAGGAAAGTTCAGTCTCAGCTCCCACACATGGCCAAGGACAGAGGTGAGATATCATACAGAACAAATGGGGTTGATGACAAATCTAGGGAGTTATACCTGCTAGCAGGAAATGATGAATTTCTTCTCTGAGAAAAAGAGATGGACGAAGAGAAGGGAAGTATAGAGGCAGACATTTGCGGGGGGTGGGAGGAGGAAGAGAGAAAAAAACAAAACCTAAGTTTCATCTTAGCCCCTGAAAGTTGGCAGCTGGGCCATGCTATCCACACACAGAAGCCTCTGCCAGGCTTTCTAGGTTCTGTTCATAACTGCAAATGGGCAGACAAGGATCTGTAACTAACCAACGGAGTCTTTCCATGTGAAAAACAGTTGAAAACAAACAGGAGAAGAGCAGGGAGCTGACGTGGACATAGAAGAAATAGAGATCGATACAATAATAATAATAATAATAATAATAATAATAAGCTTCAGAGGGAAAAATACATTTGAACCCCTTAAGGAAACTGAGATGATATTAGAAAGCAAAACTGAGAGACTAAAAAAAATTATATTATATTTATATATTATAGATAACTTTATATATTTATATATTTGTTATAATGTGCCCGTATATACAACATGTAGGGGAACACTGCTGCATAACTTATATGAGATCCATCTTAGTACCGCATATATACTAAACAAACACTTTACTATTGAGATATGACCCCAAGCCTAAAAGTCATATAGTCGAGGTTAATGTTCTATTAGCAGCCATACTGTTTTACATAGCTTCATAACCCTTTAATAGTTTAGAAGAAGGAAAATCTAGCCAAACCTGTTGAATGGCTGTTAGTAAAATATAATAATTTTCACATATTTCATTGCAAAAATTTTGATAAATGAAGGACAAGGGTAGAGCTCACAGTCCCTAAGCATAAATGGAAAAACATAGATTTTTTTTTAAATGAAAATGATAGCAGGACCAGTCAACAGAAGCAATTTATGAACTCAAATACATTCCCAGAAAAATCAGAACTAGAAGACAAATAATTAGAAAATGAAAAAGAAAAGAATCCCGATGCTTCATAACTGAGTGACTTGAATTAATAAAATCTAACAATGCGAGCTGACCTCTTGCTTCTTCGAATTTTAGCAAAACCCCTTAGACGAACTGTCCATGGGGGACTCTTTCCTGTCCCTTCCGGTCCCTCTAGGTCCACTCGTTTTACCTCTTCCCCCACCACACCACTCACACGATTTTTGCCTTAAGTAGGTGGTTTCACAGTCCTCATCTTACTCTGCTCTCTGTGGGACTTGGCAAAGTGGGTCATCGCCTCCTCCTCTTGGAATTCTTTCCTTGCTCGGCTGAGTGGCTCCTTATTCAGCTTGGCTATCTGTCCAGAAGGACGATGCCTTCAGAAGCCGTCCTTAGATCTCTTTACACACACAGGGGGGAGGAGGAAGGGAGGGAGGGAGGCAGACAGAAAGAGGAAAGAGAAAAAAAGAGAATGAGGGAGGGAGAGAAAGAGGGGGTCAGGGAGGGAGAGAAGTGAGAGGTTCTGTTATCATCTGGTCTTGATATATGAACCACTAATATTCTAGTCCCCTGAAAATGCATGAGTGTGCTCTATGGCTGTCTTACAGTGCCAATGTCTAGCTCCAGACATCCCTTACCACCCTCTCCTCTCTCCCTCCACTCAAAAAACAAAAACAAAAACAAAAAAAGTAAAAGAAAAAGAAAAAACCAGCTTCCCCTGCACTTGTTCCTCATTTTGTTTTTGGCAAGGTATATTTGCAGGCTTGAGTCAAAGCCCTGGTGGCATCCCTACTTCCTTTTTATCTCACAGCCTCAAAACTGTCTGGTCTACAACTCATGACATACTCTGCCCAGGACATACATAGAGTGATCCGGTATACTCTCTCCGCCACTGACCTGATACCAGTCACCATTTCTTTCCCCACTTTTCACAATAGTCTCAGATAGCAGTCTGTCACTGTCTCTGCTCTCCTTCAGCCTCTTCTCATGTTTTTTCATTCCTTTTTATGTTTTTTAAATATATTTTTAATAATGCTCTTTAATATTTAAAATTAGTGTTCAGCATACCCAATCTCCTTTGTTCTCTCTAAAATGGGTGGCCTCTCTTTAATTGTTCTTATGCTATACTACACATGAGTGCGTGTGCACACACACACACACACACACAAACACACAAGCATACACATACACACTGTGTATTTCAGGCACAGAATGCCTTGCATATGTTTTTTTTATCCAACTCAGTTTTACAGCTGATGAAATGTGTTGGGTCATCCAGATTGTAAGGGCTTCAGGGAAATTTGCAGAGATAAGGAAGGGCGTGCATGCCCAGCCTAGTCTCAGTGTCTGTCTAAAGTGATGTCAGTAAGACAGAAGCCGGATCATGTTTCTCCTCTGATCAAAACCTTTCATGGCCCCTTTCCTGTGTGTCCTCCTGGGCATGATCTGCATCCCAGTTGCTTTTAGCCTCATGCTCTGGATGCCCCCAGAGCCTCCTTCACCATAGTCACTCCGGTTTTGTTTTTTTAGAAAGCATCTCCCAGTTCCACATTCTTACCCTAATCTCACGCTGTGAATGAGGTCTTTTCACTGAGTCTAACCATGCGTGCGAAGTCACACATACCCACCTTCCTGACCTTTGCTTGCTTTCCTTAGTGTTCATCCCTACCTAAAGAACTTTTTATTTTGCCCTTTGGATTCTACTTCTACTACTAGAATGTGCACCTTCCAAGAGGGCAGGAAATGTCCTCAGGGCCTGGAAGAATCTAGAAGTGTGAAAAGGGAGTTTGCATGATGCGTGACATAACCAAGAAACTGAAAAGTAGAAAACTACCCAAGAAAAAGACTGGAGAAAATGTCTTGAAACTCCAAGAACTATTGACAACGAACATCTTGTCGATAAAGCCCACACCAAGAACAGCATCATCTGAAATGTTAGAGAGCCTCTTTAAAGGTGCTAAAAGATTCTGTGAAAGGGTAATTAGCAATACACATAGAGGTAATAATTGCTTTGATTCATACTTATTAGCAACATAACTGGTTAATACACAATAAATCTTGTAAAATAATATACTATTCATTATTGATAATTACTACTACCACTAAAAAATAAATAAGGAATGGCTCCTTTCTAATCAAAGTTCCACATCCTGGACTAGGGATGCCTCTCAGTTGGTAGAATGCTCGCCTGGCATGCAGGAGCCACTGAGTTTAATCCCCAGAACCACATAAGTGGTGCTGTATGTATACTGATAATCCCAGTTCTTGGGAGGTAGGGTCTGGAGGATCAGGAGTTCAATGATTTCCCTGGTTATGTAAGGAGCTTGAGCTACATAAGGTCTTATCTCAAAATCAGAAATAAAATCCACAACTAAATAAATATCTTAAATGCCAAGATGTAATGAAAACCTTCTCAGGCATATAAGGTTTGTGGCTGATGTTGTTTAGATGCATGCTACGGATGTAGACCAGTCTGAGGATACAGCAAGAGAGAAATTGGATCCAGCTGAATTGAATCTTGAGCACTGTAAAAATCTAAATCAATGTAAGTGAGAAACTTTAATTCCAGCTCCAGAAAACCTAACCCCCTCTTCTGGCCTCTATGGGTACAACACACATGTATGCACACACACACACACACACACACACACACCATATAAACAATTAAAAAGGTAAGATAACTTTTCTTGAAATTGTGAATTATTTCCCAGGTACTTTTTTCTTTCAGGAGGCTTCTAGAAAATACACTTTACTAACATGTGGCAAGAAACCAAGAAAAAAAAAAAAAGAATTGATTCAAGAAGCAGACAGTTTAAATAGGAAATTCAAAGAGTTAGGAGGATAGTGGGGACAGAAGTTCTAAGAGAATAACCTGTTCATGCTAGAACAAGACAGGATCAGGCTACAGCAGCTGCCTAGGCACAAAGCCAGAACTATTAAAGTCCCTGACAACTTTCCTTCACACTCTAGACAAGCTGAGCCTCACTCGTAGAAGGGTTAAAGTGGTCAGGATTTCTTGGTTAAAAAAAAAAAAAAAAGAATGATAAATGAGACACGTGAAGGATAAATTAGATAGACAGACAGACCTAAGGGGTTAAATGAATATTTAATTGATTTCCATTATGGAATGTCATACTTTGTCAAAAAGGGAAAAAAACATGGATATTCTTATAGTATGGCTTGCATGATTAATATAATTTCTCAGTGAGATAAAGAAGAGTGTTGGATAACATGGCCTCTTGGCAGAGATAGTAGTGTAGACACGGATTCTAGGGAGAAGTCAGGAAAAGTAGATTGGAAGTGGATTATAAACCATGCAAATGACACATTTCTATCTCAGAAAGAGTGTTCTTGCCATACTGCAACTCTCCTAGCTGTACAACAGAGAATGAGTTACCTGGTATGAGATCTGAGAGTTCTTGTCATGGAATACTCAAGTGAAAAGAGAGGGGTGAAGAGCTGGGTCAGTGGGTAAGATGACTGGCTGCTCTTCCAGGAGACCTAAGTTCAGTTCCCAGCACCTGCATGGCAGCTCCCCATCAACTGAACCCCAGGTCTGGCAGATCCACAGCCCACTTCTGGCCTCCACAGACACTGCACACATACAGTACACAGACAGACACATAAAATAAAGTTTTTCCAAACTTTTAAATAAAATAAAGAAAAGATGAAAGGTCTGAACTAAGTACTGTAGAAACTGGAAGAAGAAAACAAACCTATCAGTTGATAGGATCCATGGACCAGCTGGTACCAAGTTCCATTATGACCATAATGGAGATGTTAAGGTTGAGAGGAAGTAGAAGATGCCCTTCGTCCTTCAGAGAAACTGACATATTATTTCACGTTGGGGAACATTCTACACTGTCTCCCTACATAATTTAATATGAAACATCCGAAAGGATGCTTCTGTTGTTGAAAAAAAAAATCTACCATGTGCCCTTCCAACTATCACGTCTTGAATATTTTAAGGGGAGATTTATAATAACTACAGTACTGCTTTTCTAAATTCTATGTGGGAGTAGGTCTCTGTGAAGTGACCTCTTCCAGGAAGAAATCTTCTTAAATGCTAACTCCCCCTTGCGTGGCATTTCTTCCCTATATAAAAAAGCCTTGTTGTTACCCACATTGAGAGTGCAGTCTGGCCTACCCATCTCATGATGACGTCAGGACATCCCCCTCCTGTATCCAACAGTTAGCTGCTACTTTTATTCCATTGTGCGCACTGCCAACAAGTTTCTCTTCTAACCTTCTGCTTCAATCCTCTCATTCATGACTCACAGAATCTTCTGAGCTTTTTTTTCCTTCCATGTAAAATAAATATGCATCAGTGTATGACTGATGTCAATATTACTATCGAGCATTCTAATGAGCTTAGAAGGAAAGGAGTGGGTCCTCACGCTGTGGACAAAAATGTCAAAGGGAAAGAAGTAACTCTAGAATCAAACCTTAATATTATTATTATTATTATTATTATTATTATTATTATTATATGTGCCTTGTGTTTTGCCTACACATATATCTGTGTACTGTGTGTATGTCTGATGCCCATGGTGTCCAGTAAATGACACTGGATCTTTGGGACTGCAGTTATAGACAGTTACAAGCTGCCAAGAATTGCTTCGTGATAATCTTAGTTAATCTCTTTATTAATTTGTTAACAATCTATTTTTAAGTGGTGAGGTCTACTGGGATCCCTAATGATATTCAAGCACATGTACATATATCCCATATATGCTTTGTATTTTTATGTTTGTTTGTTTGTTTGTTTGTTTGAAAAGGACCTCAAATCCTTAATGGCATTCATTGTTTTAAAAGCATTAAAAAGAGTGCTCTTCAGGAAATAAAGCAAGAGACATGGGAGGAATCTCTCCACGCCCAGCTCCTTCTCTCTGTCTTGAATGGCTTGGCTACACGTAGGTCAACCAGTTTGCATAAATCAGAGGCACATTTTTCTTCTTCCATGGCCTCCTTTTGAGATACATTGCTGCCAGTCTAAACTTTTATCACTCATGATATAATGAGCCTAATAATTAATAATAGCATACCTTGAATCATTGCTTGTGTTTTTTGCATACCTAGTTACTAGGTAACCCTGTTACTTGCTTCATAGACTGTAAAGAATCACACATCTTAGACATCCTAATACTCTCTCTATCATCTACATTAGCCCTCCTTGTAACATGGATACCCAATAAATATTTGTTCACTTAAAACAAGCATTTTACATTGCATAAAAATGAGTTATTTGAGCATTTACTAAATACCTGGCCCTATCATAGAGGTGGGCAGGTAGAACTGTTTCCCACATAAGGTGGGGAGAGAAATATTTCTACAGGGCTTGACTCATACAGAAGTAAGTTCAAAGGACATGAAAAAAGATCCATCTCTAAGAGATATTGAAGATATACAGCAGGGGGCTGGGAGAACTCTTCCAAGTATAGATGCTTACAGCTGAGACACACACACTCACAAATAATTGGGACAAACACTAAAGATAAATCAGTGAGCCAGTGGCTAAAGTCAGTAAGGAAACTGGAGTTGAGGATGTATTGAGTAAAGAGAAACTGATTGCCCCACAAAGGTATTAATCACACAGGGGAAGTGATGTCAACCAGTCTTCCTCTTACAAGCCATCAGTGTGCTGCACTAGATCACACAATGAATGTCTGCGTGAGTTTACTGTGAGAAACAGAAGCACACAGAGAGGACTGACGAACCTCAATAAACCACAATTTTCAATGTGCCGTGAGCTGAAGTGCATGGGCTACTGAGTGTTCTGTTCCCGTCTCTAGGAGTGAGACTTCAAATTCCATGCTCACAGGGGTAGGAAAAAATATGACCCATGCCTCAGACAAAAAAAAAAATCAGATACTATAGTGATAGTGAGTGTCAGCCAATAGCATAGTAGTTAATAGAAGATGTGTGTGTGTGTGTATGTGTGTATACATATATACATATATGTGTGTATATATGTGTGTGTATATATATATATATATCACAAAGGCATTAATTATTCAGCAAATCTCCTATTCTACGTGTATGTCAATTTTACTAGTAGTGTGAACTTTTTATTACAAAAATAATTCCAAACTGTTGATTTGGTAATACCATACCTATACTTTTTTGGGTTTTATGCAGATATAAATCTATCCAAGACACCAACTTCTAATAGCCATGTTATTTACTTTTCTGTTGCTGCAATAAAGCAACCCTGACAAGAAGCAAGCTAAGCTCAAGGTTACCCCCCAGCAGGAAGGACCGGCTACAGGAACTTGAGGCAGGTACCGCTGTATCCACAGTTAGAAAACAGTGCTGACTTCCAGGAAAGACTCACTGTCTCCTTTCTTACAATCCAAGATCCCATCCCTGGTCATCCCGGCCACAGCGGATGGGTTCTCCCCAGTTCAATTAACCTAATCAAGAGACTGCTCTGCAGGAAAACTCATGGGAGTTTCTTTCTGGTGAATCAAAATTAAGTGATAATTATTGCATTTCCTCTTCATTTAACTTACCCAAAGAAGAAACACCCTGTTAGATCAGCGTAGATCATATTAATCTTGACCAATCTATAAGGTAAGTTATTGGTATTGATGCTCCAAAGACTTACACTCGGTGAGTTCATTTAAATTATATTAAAGACTACATGAATAAAAATGCAATAAAATGCTTAAATCCAAAAATAAAAAAAGAAGACTACATGAAAACTTAGAAAATTCACCAAAATATTGTTTTCCTTGCCTTAGAACTGGGAACAGATAATTAGACCGACTTTACTGAAAATAAGTCCTTAATGTTCTTTGATATGAATAGGTTTTGAATTTATTATCCTTTATTAAATTACTCTACAATTTAATGTTGTCTAAGTAGATTGCTATTGGTAGATTTCCTTTGCATAAAAACATCATTTTTTAAAAAAAATATTACTTTAAAAAATGTTCAGTATAGAAGGCTTTAAAGAGGTCAGTGATACAGTTTGCTGATAAAGCACTTGCCTAGCACACGTCAGGAGTGGATTACCACCCTAGCAACGTAAAGATTAAAATGGGCCATATCTAAACAGATGTAATCATCGTGGGGGGAACTGGCATTTGATTTGGTCCATTGTCATTTCTTTGTGCTTAGAATAGCCTGCTATATGATAAGTGCCTAGCAAATGGTGAATAACTACCTCGATAAATATAAAAGGATGACCACGGTTAAGGGGGACATGTAGAAATCATGTATCGTGTGGCATGCGTCAAAGTATGGGTAAATCACAGGGAGACATTAGAGACAGAGGAGAGTGGGTGATCTCTGGGGCTAAAGGCAAACCCATGGTTGTTCCAAAGGGGTATTGCCTCTTTCCCATTGTTAAAGACAATTCAAATGTCACCCTCCTCTCCCAAATAAATCACTTCCATCTGACTGCCAAGTACATCAGCCCATTCCCAGAACACATCTAGACAGCATTTCCTATGACTCAACAGGGCAAGATTTATCGCTTCTTTGGATTCTTGTGGCTTATTGTTCACAGAAACAGTGGAGTGTTTTACACAGCGCCCCTTCCTATCTGAGTTCTCATTACTCATATATCTGCCCAAGTGAATCGCAAATATTTTCATATAAAACCTGCTCTCTAAGTCTTAAGGATGGTTTATTAAATTATTCCCAAAACACTAGTGAAGATGTTCCAACCACCCAAAATCGCAGATAAGGGGGCATGGTATCTCAGAACAGCTCCAGGTTGTCTTTGTCTAAACGGAGTAGAACGGTCTTCTCCACGGATGGCAGGACTGATGCTTTTTAAGTGTAAAAATACCAACAACAAACCAAAACAGACACAAGAATATAAAGTCGATAAACCGAAGATGTCTAGAACAGCCATCCATGTGAAAAAGAAATGGATATATAAACACACATTGAGTCAAACTTAGCTGTGTACATGCCACCATGCCACTATTGCATTCAATGGTCGTTTTTCTAATGTTTTTTTTTTTTTTTTGAAGCATTATGGGTCCTGCATTGGTCAGACTTTATGCCGCAGAGACAGAGCACACAAGAACAGCACCTGAAAGAAAAAAAGGAAAATAAAAAGAAAAGAAAGCTTTATTTTGTTTGGCTCATGGTTTCATATGCTTTAGTCCACATTTCTGATGCTACAACGCTTTATTACAGTTCCTCATATTGTGCTGACCCTCCCACCCCCCAAACCACAACATTATTTTCCTTGCTACTTTATAACTGACTGTAATTTGCTACTACTATGAATCATGATGTAACTATCTGATAAGCAGGATATCTGATAGGCAACCACCCAAAAGAAGTCAGGAGCCGCAGATTGAGATCCACTGTTTTAGTCTGTTAGGCTGCCTCCATTGCTGGGTGAGGCTAGAATATCTGAGTAGGAGGAATGTCTGCTTGCCTCATATGGTTGGGATGAACAGAGGAAATAGGCAGAGGAAGAGTTCAGGGGCAGGCACACACTTCAAAGCCCCCTCAGCAGCACAATCAGAACCAGCCCTCATCTCCCACCCTTTGCAATAATCAACTATGATTTCAGCAATTGGTTCAAACACTACTTAGGTTAGGTTCCTTATGACCCAATCAGCCACTTCCCCAAAACCCATCAGCTGTCT
Source organism: Mus caroli (assembly GCF_978045245.1). Classification (NCBI taxonomy): domain Eukaryota; kingdom Metazoa; phylum Chordata; class Mammalia; order Rodentia; family Muridae; genus Mus; species Mus caroli. The sequence continues at coordinate 99,010,264 of NW_028227264.1, read as the reverse complement.
GCCAATCTTTAAAACTTAAGTCTCTAAGGGCCACATCAAGTTCAAAGCATAACAATACTTTTATTAAAATTCAAAGAAAGATATTATTGTTCAGAATTAGTAGTCACCAAGGCACACGACAGTAAAACAGAAGGCATCGTACCTCTTCAAGGATGGCAGGGTGGGATGTGGGATAGAGAAGATGAGGAGGAAGGAACTTATTTGATAAGGAATAAAAGTTGAACACAAACAAAAGTAAAATACTGGAATTACAACCCTAAGTGTGGAAGATATCCATGGCTGCAAAGTACCGGGTAAAGAGCTAGGGCTGTGTATCTGGGCAGAGATGAGTTTAAATACTGTCTTTGCGTAGGGTTCTAGAAAGATACAAGAAAGAGGGAATGAATGCCTTGCAGTGCTCATGGGACGCAGCACCTGCTCAGCAAATGTCAGATTCTTCCTTCGTTTCACTGTCTGTGTAATGGATCTATGCCTACACACAGTGTGCGCCCTGGTGACTGGGGAGCCCGTCCGCAACAGATTGTACTTGGAAGAGAGGGCAAAGGTTGAAACTGAGCAGTTTACGTACATTACCAGCTAATCTTCAACAACAATGAACCTGAGCTATCTGGGAAATATGTGTCCTCATGTATTTCCTTTAAAGGGAGAGGGAGGCAGAAGTACAAGGGTGTGACACATAAAAGAGAATTTCTGTGGATAGTGTAAAGGCAATTGAAAGCTCATGCTTTAAAAATGCAAAACCAAGGCTCTTAGGGAAATGTAGTAGGGAGATTTAATGCTGTATACGGCCATAAAAATAACAAAAGAGATAGCTGGTAATTCCACGAAGACTGAGCTGTCACTGTCAATCAAGGGATGCATACAGTAGAAGAATCCTGAAAGCAGGTTAGTTGTATAATAATGCTCTTACATAGTCCTTTAGGATTGATGATTATAGCGACCATACTTCATTTTTTTCTCACCTTCTACCATCCCACATTGTTACCCATGGCTCAGTGTACCGTCTCAGCACAGTATCCCATGCAGGAGGCTGAGATAGATAATGTTACCTTGATGGAGAATTGATGATCACGTTGTGATGTTTGCTTTAAGCCTGGAGTACCTGAAAAAAAAAAAAAAACATCATTTTGGGGACAGACGATATATCCACATTGTTTCCCTGGTGTGTAAATCAGGGAAGGATGGAAAGCAGGATGGTTGACAGTGAAGGATCAGAAGCAATGCAGGTGGGACCACTATAGCAGCTCAGAGGTAAACCTCACTGCTGGGAGCTCCATGCAGTTGGATCCCTTACAGATTCTGCTTGGCTCAGGGCAGAACAAATGGAGAAACACTGCTTTGGGGTAGTCTACTGAAAAGACAATGGGAGCTGAAAATTATTTTTGTGGTTCCTCTCCTCCTTCTGCCTCTCTATGGACTTCAGTTGACTCCGTTACATGGAATATCAGATTGTTATGTGATCTTCATGGTATTTTATCAATACGTGTCAGATTGGCTTCAAGCTGAAGAATGTCGCGTGTAACCCATGACAGGGAGGAAGCTTGTGGTGGGGAAGGCACACGAGACATTTGCTACTTCAAAAGGCTCTTAGAGTCATCAGTCAGGCACAAAAAAGAGCATCATGGTAAGGGGTACATTTAAACTGCTTGGGCTATTTGGTGCTGACTTGAGGAAGCTGTACATAACAAAAATGTAGATGATGCTCCGCCCCCTCCCAAAAAATTGTATTTGGTGAACAACAACACATTCGTTTTTGCAAAAGTGTTAACATCATAAATTTACTTACTATAGCTTAGGAATTCATCCCAGTTCCTGCTTAGGACTGGTTGCTAATTGGAGATAAAGGGAGAAAACGCATCAGGAATAGTCACCAGCAAAGGTTTCAAGAAAATACGGGAATGAGCCTTTCCTAGGGGTGAAGCCCCCTTTACTGGGTTACTCAATACAAAGTGGTCTGCCCTGAAACCAGATGCATACAAACAATAAAAACCGACTCAACAGCTTATATGTATATGTTTGTGCATACATATACATGCATATGCATATAACAATAGCAATCAAAGAAAAGAGGGTATCAGTTTGGAGGTGGGGCAGAAAAGAGCTCTCAGGAAGCATGGGAGGAGATGCAGTGCGGTACCTGAGAAGTGCCAGAAGGAGGAAAGGGGAAAATAATGTGGCTCTGTTTTAATTTTTAAAATGTATTAACTTTTCTTTAGAAAGAAAATATACTAAGTGTCAAGTGTATGTGTGTGACTGTGACATACATCACATTCAAATGCATAATTGTTAGCCACAGGGTTGTCTGTAGCCATTCATGCCAAAGGATGTCCATCTTCAGTCTCTTTTGTCCTGCTGACTCATCTTTGACTTCTAATGCTGGTTCCTGTTCATATCATTTCAAGCACAGAAGCCTGCCCACCAATGGCCTAGACAAGAGCAATGACTCCAACCTGAAATGTCTTCTCTTCCACCAATCTCCTCCTGGACAGTCCTCTTCTCGCATTTAGTACCAAACCACAATAGGACCAAAACATCTTCTTTCCCTCTCTTCTCACCATTAATCACCCTCAAGCAATGATTCAATCAGTAATTACACATTTGTAATTGGCTCACTTATTTTGCCAAGTGTTGTTTGGATTCATTATGCAGTTCCAACTTGCTGCTGTTGCTCTGTTCCACGTCACAGTGCCTCTCCACTCAGAAGATTATAATTAGCATCCGATTCGATGCCTGATTATTATTGCATTCTACATTCAGACGTACGCACTAATAAGTGTATTTGTATATAATTAGATGTTCGTTTTAGTAATGCTTTGTACCGTTCCAAAACTACCAGAGTTATTATATGGGTATTTTTAACTTTGGTTCCATAAAGAAGTGAACTACACTGTCATCACATTTTTTCCCACAGGGAGCAATGAAACATAGACTTAATTCACTGAAAACGTAAAGAAATGCATCAAATATACATTTTATTTGGTCTATAAAGAGTACATAATTTCATATGCATGACTTATATATGGTTTTTATATCTGTATATAAAGATAGATAGCCATACATGTGTGTGAATATGTGTGTATGTGTATGTATATGTGTGTGTATATATATATATAACTTTGTATCTTGTTGAACATTCTAGGAAATATGAAGAACCTCATATTTGGAGATACAATTTAATATAAATTAAATAATCAGTATAAATTAATATTGAATTCCTTCTCTGACTGCTGGCTGAGCCTCAAGTTCTTTAAGTGACAAAATACCTATTCTAGTGAAATGAGTCCATTCAAGCCATGTTAGATTACACTAAATGGGTTTATTTGTAAGCTGCTCTCGGGGACCCAAGGATCAAGGCCAGAGAATTCACCATGGGGAGAGAAAAGGGAGGGGAGGCAGAAGAGAAAGAAAGGATGCTCTGGCAGAGAGAGGGAGAGAAGAGAGAGAACAAAATGTAGGGAAGAGCCTCTGGGGGAAGGGCAGCCCAGCCCCTGAACTGGAAAATTCAAGGTTGGGGGCAGGGTATGCCAGTCAGGGACTGAGGGATGCTGGGAGAACCTGGAGGCCAGGTCTGCTTTGATATGTAAAATCTGTACCTCAGTCCCTTTTTTTTGGGGGGGGGGGGAGTTCTGAAACCAAACACAGGCAACAAATGAGAGAGGCAGAGTTAGTTTTCCCCTTGAATGAGTCCCCTAATTGATTACCCAACACCAAATGGTATCCCCTCAAATCATATACACACAAACAACATTCAGTGTGTGACAATAATAATGAAAAAGAGTCCACGAATTTGAAAGGAAATAAGGAGAAAAACACGGGAAAATGTCAAAGGTAGAGGACACAGGAGAGGTTGCAGGGAGGAACGGAGTCTTAGCTGCTTTGTCATTGCTGGGATAAGATGCTATGTTCATGAAAATCATAGAAAATAAAAAAAAGAGTTTATTTGGGGCTTATGATTTCATAGAATGAGTCTATGATGGTGGAACAATGGGAGCAAGAGGCAGGTTTCTGGTGATTTGGAAACCTCAAACTGGCCCCCAGCAAGACTACACCTCTTTTTTTTTTTTTTTTTTTTTTTTTTTAATATTTTTATTACATATTTTCCTCAATTACATTTCCAATACTATCCCAAAAGTCCCCCATAGCGCCCCCCACTTCCCTACCCACCCATTCCCATTCTTTTGGCCCTGGCATTCCCCTATATTGGGGCATATAAAGTTTGCAAGTCCAATGGGCCTCTCTTTCCATTGATGGCCGACTAGGCCATCTTTCGATACATATGCAGCTAGAGACAAGAGCTCCAGGGTTCTGGTTAGTACATCATGTTGTTCCAAAAATAGGGTTGCAGATCCCTTTAGCTCCTTGGGTACTTTCTCTAGCTTCTCCATTGGGAGCCCTGTGATACATCCAATAGCTGACTGTGAACATCCACTCCTGTGTTTGCTAGGCCCCGGCATCGTCTCACAAGAGACAGCTATATTTGGGTCCTTTCAGCAAGATCTTACTAGTGTATGCAATGGTGTCAGCGTTTAGAAGCTGATTATGGGACGGATCCCTGGATACAGCAGTCTCTAAATGGTCCATCCTTTCATCACAGCTACGAACTTTGTCTCTGTAACTCCTTCCCTGGGTGTTTTGTTCCCAATTCTAAGAAGGTGCACAATGTCCACACTTTGGTCTTCATTCTTCTTGAGTTTCATGCGTTTATCAAATTGTATCTTATATCTTGGGTATCCTAAGTTTTGGGCTAATATCCACTTATCAATGAATACATATTGTGTGAGTTCTTTTGTGATTGTGTTACTTCACTCAAGATGAAGACTACACCTCTTAATATCTCCCAAACAGCCGCCAAATGGAAGACAAATATTCAAATACATGAGCTTATGTAGGCCTGTTGGCTGTGCCCTGGACAGCTCTCCAAAGGACTCTACCTGCCCTTGTGGGTTGGGAAGGAGCTGGTGAAGAATCAATGACACAGACTCCCGGAACAGGTGAGAAACCTGCAGCAAACTCCTTCACCAGCGCCCGCATTGGTCCCAAGAAAACATCTCTTCCAAATAGCAGTTCCTGATTGGCTGTCACTCTTTGCATGAGCAATCCTTGGTCTCGCGGGCAGTCCTCAAATAGGTCCTCCTGCAGGAGCTGCTTGGGGGCGGAGCGAGGGTGGGGTGGGGAAGGGGGGACTATGGGGGTGGGACAGAGTTTACAAAGAGGCAGCCCTGCTGTTCCTGCTACATGAGCCATTCTCATTCAAACCATCACAAAAGGAGGGGGGAAATAAAATGATTATATTGTAATTAAACTTTTTAATTGTTAAGGAAAAGAAAGAAAGAAAGAAAGAAAGAAAGAAAGAAAGAAAGAAAAGAAAAGAAAGAAAGTGATTGAAAAAAATGTCAGACTTCAACTTCTTGGATTCTACATGCATACAAACGAATCTATTTATATCCATGTATATACATAAGCACACACTTACATAAACATATGCATACATACACCAAAAAACAAAACAGAAAAAAAAGTTTGGTATTCAATTAATTTTCACTTCCCTTTAGATGTTTTTCCCCCACTAAAATCTGGTTCCTGAGTCCAGGATGATCTTGGCACCCACTACCTACGAGGAACTCTGTTAATGCGGGCAGAACACAATGCCTTCCTGACAGGCCTGCAGACAACTGCAGTGCTTGTCACTGAGAGACTTCTGGGAGCTTTGTGCTTTCTTCACCCTGACATCTAAAGAAGATGAAAGATCCTTATTTTAAGACTTTTCGAAGATTGTCTGGATCTTAGTCAGGAAGTGTCACAAAGAAAAGTTTTAGTGTTTCAGTGTGTTGGGTTTTTTTTTTTCCAAGCTCACTTCCTGCCTACCCAAGTAGCAAGCAGGGCCTTGGAGGTTCTGTTTTGAAGTGGCAATTTCTATAACATCCTTTTGAGATAATTATCTGTATTTGTGGTTTTGAAAGAATACAATAAAACCTAATTTGAATGCAGATGAGATATTAAAACTAAGGAGAAAAAAAAAACATTTTCTAGTTCCACCTTTGCAATTTACCTTAGGAAAAAAATTCTTTTTGATTTCTTCCTCAAATTTTTATCAATTATCATCAGTGTAATTTCTTAACAAATTAGACCTTTCGTTCCTTTCCTGCTCATTGATTTTCGGTTCATCCAGTTTCCAATTTGATGCATCTCTTTTAAAGAAAACAGGCAGACGATGCCAGGGAATGATCACATGTTTCCCAAAACGAGGTCTTAATTTCAACTATAGCTGCGGACAAGTGAACTACAACCTGAATAAATACAAAACATCTGACCCTTACAGCGCTGAGATTGGCCAGATCGCAATCAACTGGTACTTCCTTCTTTCTAATTTTAATTCCATCTGAGAATTGCCCGTGATAATTGGACCCAGGTCTCTTCCCAAAGTAACATTATCTCAGAGTTTACAATTTCGTTAACCTCTTGTGATCAGCAAGAGGAGCATGCCAAAGCCCTCACTGATTGCTCTGGGCTGGGACATGTGGCTTCAGCAAGCCTTGCTTGTATTAAACGTGGCCAACACTGTGTGACCAACCCAAGCGAATGCAATTCCTTCACAGAGAAAGTACAGTAAAGGAATCCTAGTTAAGTCACAGAACTGCAGCGAAACCGTCGTGCTGGTTTTAAAAATTAAAACCACCAAGTAACTGAGAAATTACTTTGAATAAGTTCAAGTAAAATGACGAATCAAGAACCATATTAAAACGTAGAGGATCTGGACTTCGCTGATTGAATAAATACCTTCATATCTTACTTCATAACCAGAGATGGAAAAATATTAAAATTAAATCGGATAATTGCTTTTCAAATCTGATATAGCACTCATAAGAACGAAGCGGGAAATTTTAGATAATCACACCTCTAGTCATAAGTAAGTAGCTAATGAAATCTCAAACTGGGAACATTGATTTTTGAAGAGACCTGAGTCAAATTATAATGAGACCAAATATAGAACTAAAATTAGGTAAGAACTCAAGTAACGTTTTAGTAAAATAATCTCATACTTATAGTATGCCAAAAGGTATGTTAAATATAATATTGTTTTGATCATTGGTGCAAGAAGAAACATTTAGAATATAAAATCCAGTTACTGCAGAGATGTTTAGAACTCTTTTCTACCTCAGCTTTATGAAAAAAAAAAACTTTGAAAATAACTTTCTATTTCTTCCTTAAATATCTTTGAAAATAATAATCGGATGTAAAATAAATTTCTAAAAGTTTAGAGTGTTTAGAGGTTCTGTAAACTTGAAAGGATATTCATAGTGCATCATGAAAACAAAATGTTTCCCCTTATAGCATCTGGGAAAACCCACACAGCAATTCACATAACACAAAGACCATGATCTCTGGAATGGTGGGCTATGTATAGTTTCCTCTCCTACCATATTGTTGAGTAGATGGATAATCACATGCTTGATGATGCTAATTCTCTAACAGGGTCTCCTATATTCAAGAAAGGTGGAAAGGTGGACGCAGGAAATGGCAAGGATGCTAACTTGCTTTACTGTAGTGATGGCTTCACTAGCCATAGCTACATCATGACAAGCGTGTGAGAGAACCACCCTGCACACCTTCAGTTTACTGTCTTGGGCAATGGCTCAGTAGGGTGATGGTTAAGGGAGTCCAGATTCCCCATAACCTAGGTGAAGCCAGATGTAGTATGGCACACCTGTAATTCTAGCTCTCATACATGGAGGTGAGGACAGAAGATGCTATGGAAGCTCGTGTACCAATAGTTTGCCTGACATAGTGGCTCATAACGGTTCAGTCTCAGACGAAGTAGAAGGTGAGAAATGAAACACAAAGTTGTCTTCTCGCCTTTACACGCTTTGTGCCTTAGTAGACACATGTGTTCGCATGCATACATATATGTATAACTTTAAAGTAACTGAATAAATATTTGTTGAGGGATTTTACATACTGGGCTCAGTACTGTTTGGAAACCCTGCTAATTAAGGTCAAAGTCTGCCTCTGAACTTGGTACAAAATGGGGGACTCCCCTTTTCCAGCAGGGCATTCATAGTACTTTAAACTCTAGCCAGTGATTTTACATTCACCCTGAAAACTCCTTCCCACTCTCCAAGATTCATATATAGCCCTTGGTCGCCCCAAATAAAGTGTACGTACACCAGCTGTCTTTCTGAAGATTATCTAAGAGAACTGCTCCATTGGATGTGGTTTAAAAAAGCTATAACACTAAAATCCTCAGAGAAGGCCTTCTTTGGAGAAGGTATATCCCACCCTCCTACCCTCCCATCCCCCCACCCACTCCCAGCCAAACCTGGAGCCTGCAGACCCCACCCATTCCAAACTCTGCTTCATCCTTCCAGCACCTGGTCACTCTGAGGGAGGAAACAGAGGATGCTGAACCAGGGCTGGTCCCCAACACTCGTACCACACAGTACTAGGCACTACAGAACTGGAACACATGGGTGCACAAAAGAAATCCTTATCCTGTTAGAGTTTGTTATCTACTTAGCTAACACAAACAATGAATGCTATAAGGGCCGAAAACATGGAGAGTGTTAGTTGGCAATAAATGTTTGGTATAAAAATTAAACAAATAGCCGGGCATGGTGGCGCACGCCTTTAATCCCAGCATTTGGGAGGCAGAGGAGGCAGATTTCTGAGTTCGAGGCCAGCCTGGTCTAAAGAGTGAGTTCCAGGACAGCCAGAGCTATACAGAGAAACCCTGTCTTGAAAAACCAAACAACAACAACAAAAAAAACCCTAAACAAAGAAGGAACATTAGAGATGTCAGGTATAAGTACTGCCTAAACTGTGTGTGTTCAGCAAGGGGATATGTTAGTGGAAATTTTATAAATGTTGCATTTTTTTCTTAACCCAGCTAGCTCCCAAATAATTGAGAAAAGACTATTTTATTTATTGAACAGCTTTGAGGCACAATGAATGAGCAGCATTAATCTATTTTAATCTGCTAAACTAACCTGGCAAAATCCCTGGGATGCTTGCATTGTATGATTTTCTCTGTTCCAGATGTTTTCTTATGATGTTTCGTGGACCCTTTTCTCCTGGCTGAATCCCCACTTCCTTTCTCTCCCTCTCGCTCCCCTTGCTGGGAGGAAGTCCAGCCCTATTTTCTCCCTGTTCTGTCGCTGGCTGATCAGTTCTTTATTGACCAATCAGGGAATAACTGGGGAGCAATGTTTATACCACATGGAGGCAGGAGAGTCTCAGAGTAAGGACAGCAACCAAACACGGGAACACAGAAACCAACATTTGAGTAATACAAGGATTATCTTTATATGGGAAACAATAACATTATGTCTACAGGGAAGGGTAGGATAAACATAGCAGATGGAATCAAGAGGAGATAAACTTAAAGTATGCTGACAATTATAAGACTTGTACTCTGTGTATGATAGAGAACCATTGGGAAGTTTTTGAGCAAAGATCCACTCATACTGTAACAGGATCATTATAGCCGTTGTGTTGTGGATATAATAACTGCACAGCCAAAGCAAGAAAACCACTTAAGAGGCTAGTCCAGCCATCTAAGAGAGAGATGGTGATATAAGTCTTCTGGCTACCACTCTACATTTTCATGTACACTTGTGAATATTTTGTAATCATTAATATCATTACATCTACAGGTTGCATCAATAATCACATTCAAGGTGATTTAAAGACGAGCTGGGGGGGGGGTAATTCTTCCCTCCATCTTAGGTCTTTATTATTCTGTAAACTTTGTACACAAGTTGAACCAAGTAACTTATTTCCTAAATAGTTCACAAATGTTCCGCACCTGACCCTCAGAGCAGCAGTCTGGTCATAGATCATGCATCACTCAGTTGCTGAACATCTTCAAGGAACCAACAAACATGGTTGGCTGCACCTGCTCATGGCTTCACCTGAGGCACTCTTGCAGGAAATCCAGAGATGTAAGCCAGACCTCACAAGGAGTTGCCCATATTAAAAGACTGTGTACATGGTAAAAAAAATAAACATTCACAATCTCTCTACCAGGCTTCTTAATTATAAAGAAATAAAGTACTAATGAAAACTAGGACTTATAAAATCCTGTTTCTGTGGTTATTAAAAAGCTAAATGCTCTGTCTTTTCTTCCTTTCTCTTCTCTTCTCTTCTCTTCTCTTCTCTTCTCTTCTCTTTTCTTTTCTTTTCTTTTCTTTTCTTTTATAAGTTAGGAATAAATTCACTAGCAGAGGAACAGACAAAAAAATGGAAACATGAAGTATAAGATTAGAAATTCAGTCCTGTGGAAAGACTCTGTTGCTGAAGATACCACGCACCACAATGGCAGGACATGAAAAAGTCAAGTTGATACTTGAGAGGAAACTTCCCTGCTGGCTAGCTTTCATACTACCTGCATCTGCTGTGGCAGAAAAGTTATCAAAGGCTCACCTTGCTGGGAACCTTGATAGCTAAAATAATAACCAAGACACACCCACAGGTGCACTAGTCTACAAATGTTAAGAACGGAACCCATCCCTTTCTGATTGGATGTAAGGCCCACAGGCAAGAGGAAATGCAAGCCTGGCACTGAAAATATGTCGAAGAACCCGTGGCTGTGGGATCTCAGGACCCAGGAGTTAATTCACTGCTATTATTTTGCTAAGTGGACAGAGTGGCAAACTGCCCTCAAACTCCTCTCACCCATAGACTCACACAGGTCACAGCCCTTATCAAAGAAGTTTCTTTATGTGGTGGACAGCGGCAACTATAGAGTCGCAAATTGTCAAAGGCCCGGAAAACAGGTATCCGTGCAGTGCTTTGCCACAAAAGAGAGGACTATGTCATAGCCCCACCAGCAAAGCTCAGAGATGATCACCAAAGAGGCAGCAACAAGACTGTAAAAGCCAGAGGTCAGAGATGAGGCCAGAGGCCCTGCTGTAGTCGTGAACTCACAATATGTGCCCTTTATAGTGTGGCCTGCCCAAGATCTGCTTAAGATCAGGCAAGCCAGTATGCCAGCGCGGAGGGGGAGGAGCCTCACAAGGCCCCACCCCAGGCTGAGGGGCTACTGACAGCTGATGGCTTCTGGAAGAAGAGGGCCATTTTTCTTTAAGGTTGTGCCCCTGATAGGTTCCCCCATGCTGAAGGTGATGTCCCACACTCGTGAGTATACGGGAAGGACAAACTGGAGTTGAGAAGGGTAAAGGTGAGTCTGGGAGCTCAGGGAAGGAATGGAAAGTAAATACCAATATACACTGGATATAGAAAATTCTCAGAGAGTTAATAAAGCTACATCATTTTAAAAAAAGATTCTCAGTCCTGTATTTATTTCTGATCAGAGATAAATGTGAGCTTCAAGAGTGTGGTTACCAGGGCTAGAGAGATGGCTCAGCCATTAAAGGTTAGGCTCACAACCAAAAATATAAGAATGTGGTTACCAGCCAAACTGTATTACCAAGGTGGACAATCCATTTCATAGGCCTGGGACTTCAAATTCAATTCCAGCGATGAAGAAAGTTTAGAATAATTCAGACACTTGAGAAGCCCTAACCACTGCTGTGGCACCCCACTTGATATGCCTGTGTTGATCACCACAAATCTGGGTTTTAGAAAGATAAGGTAAAAATAAAACAAAACAAAATAAAACAGAAATAAACTAGGCAGAACTATTCTGGGAAGATGGCTCATGAGAAATTAGTTATAATCTTCAGAATCCAAACTTTAAAGGTGGTGTACAGTGTCACAGGGCACTAATCACAGCACTGGAGAAAAACAAAAAAGAGTGTCCCTAAATCTGCTGAGTAAGCACTGGGGGAGAGAGAGAGAGAGAGAGAGAGAGAGAGAGAGAGAGAGAGAGAGAGAGAGAGAGAGAGAAAGAGAGAGAGAGAGAGTCCTGTCTTAAAACGTAACATGGAAAGCACCTGGTGTCAGCCTGCACACAGATGTGTACACAGACACACACACACGCACGTGTGCACGCATACTCATAAATATACACACATGCATCAGCTCACAAGCATACACACACGGATGTAGAAGAACACACCTACTTCACAAGCATCACAGAACTACACAAAAGGCTAGAGATAGGAGATTAGCTTTTGGTTCTTCCATTTTCTGTTGTACTTTAAATAGTGTCCACAGATTTATGACTGTGAAGGTTCTGTGTCTCTTCTTCTCCTGGCTTCAACACCTTCATGACAAAGGCTTTAGGAGAAGATTAACATATAATGAACGGAAACCTTCCATGTCTCCTCCTTTCAACTATGCCCCCACAATCATCTATATCAATGCAAAAGTAACCCCTTCCCTGGCCCTACCACAGCCCCCACTCCACACCCCCAAAAGAGTGGCAGCTTGAACAGGAAGCCATTGAAAGAACTCTTAGGAAGTGTGGTAAGGATACTGAGGTCAGCTCTCCACAAGGGACAGCTTCCGGCAGGGGTGCAGGAGGGGAGCAACTCTATTGAAGTGGCAGGCCACTGAGAGTGTGAGTTTGGTCCACTGAGTACATAGATAAAGCAATTGAACTTATTCTTATTTTAATATTTATTTTCTTTGGGTGTGGCACGTCACAAGGTTGGGTGGGCAGATATGGAAGGACTGAGAACTGAGTGTGATGGGGTACATGATGTGAAATTCCCAAAGAATCAATAAAAATATTATGTTTATATATGTATATATAATAGATGTATATATTACATGTGTATATATGCATATATATATATACATATATACATCTAGAGAAATAACATAAATGTCTATATGTGTTATATAAAACACATATGTGTATATATGTATATATACCCATAAAATATATGTGTGTATATATGTATATATACATATGTGTGTATGTATACACATATACATATAATATATATGTATGGTGATATGTGGATATGTGTATACACACACATACACACACACACACACACACACACATATATGGTGATATTTATACCCAAAACCCTGAAACAGTTAATCTCCATTGAAAACTCATTTAGAGAGTTATGGAAAGCAAACCCACTCTGCATTGAAGATTAATAATTAAAGCAGATCTGCTTATATCAGTGACTTTTAAGTATGCTTTAAAGTTTCTCTGCTTATAAATGTGGAAAGTTTTAGGCTCGGTGTCCTGAACACCAACTAGACAACAATAAGACTCAAAGACCTGGTGGCTGAAGAGAAGAGCTCCGCTCTGTCTGGGAACTTCTCCCAGGGTCATTGTGCTGCCGCGGTACAGCAAGGCAATTCCACAGCTCCTGCCTGAGTCACAAGTCAAAACACCAGCGCGGTCCTCTGCTGGCACCGAGGCTACCCCTTCAGAGCAGGATGTGCTCCTTCCGTGAGGTGACAGGTTACATCCCCATTCAAAACATCTCGTTTGTTGCCAAACTATACGCAAGGGAAAGAAACAAGGTCTGCCCTCAAAGGCTCCTCTGAGACTGAGACAGGAGAATAGCCGGACACACGCGCAGTATGAAGACTCTAAATTAAACAATGGCTTTACAAGAGCACCTCCCCATGTGACTTTGAATCAGAGTAAAGGGAAATAACCAAAAAAATCAAAGCAGTAAAAGGGATCTTTATTTCGAGAGTATTCATTAACTAGGCAAAGCCGAGCTTTAAGAATTAGATCTGTGACAGAAAAATCCTCCTGGCTGTGAAATCAGAGCTTTGATTTCTGTTGGCTTATAAAATAAATGATGATATCCCCCTTAGAGCTCTGTGCTGCCTTCCCGTTTACAAAGCACTTTCCCATGTATGATTCTACTTCATCGTCACAGTCTGCTTCCCAGGTACTGGGGTCTGATTATCCCATTGCATGTGTTTAGGAAACTGAGGCACGGTGTACAGACAGAACTTCCTCAAGGATGCATGGTTATTAAGAAGGAGAAAGGAGACAGCTTCTCAGGAGCTACTGTATCTCTGCAGTCAGTAGACAAAAATCAAAATTATCAGATGGATATCTGTGTTCACTGGGGAAATCCTAAAAGGATCCTAAAAGCAAGAAAGAGGAAATAGACCAGACTTGGAAAACGGCAATCCTACAAGCTGGTTTTTATGTACTCTGTGACAATAGCAAGTGATTTAGCCTGGGAATGTAGTTCAGTATTTAACGAAGATGGACAGGGCCCTATATTCTATTTCCAGCATTAAAAACAGAGGGGAGGGGAGGGAGAGAAGACACTAAATATATTTCTCCAAAGACTAGAAAAATGAATTTTTAAACACTAATTTACTTTTAGTTTATGTGTGTCAGTGTTTTTACCTGCATATATGTATGTGCACCACATGCCTGCAGTACCGAAGGAGGCCAGAAGAGGGTGTCAAATCCCCTATAACTGGAGTTAGAGACAGCTATTGAACAAATTCTGAAAAATCAGCAGGTACTCTTTTTTTGTTTGTTTGTTCTGTTTTGTTTGTTTTTCGAGACAGGGTTTCTCTGTGTAGCCCTGGCTGTCCTGGAACTCACTCTGTAGAGCAGGCTGGCCTTGAACTCAGAAATCTGCCTGCTTCTGCCTCCCAAATGCTGGGATTAAAAACGTGCAACACCACTGCCTGGCGCAGCAGGTACTCTTAACCTCTGAGCAGTCTCTTCAGCCCGTAAAATGATTTTTACTTTTGAAATTTGTAACAGTTACTATCAAAGGCCAAAGATACAGTATGTATGAAAAGCTTTCTTAAAAATAAATCAATACATAAATAAATAAATAAACGTTCCTAGACTGGTCTATAAGCATGATTAAGTGCCTGCTAAGAAACTAAATAATATTATGATGCGCCATGCTGAAAGTATGTGAAACTTAGTTGTAGTAACCAGAGTTGGGTTTTGGTTCATTGGTTAATTGACTGGCCCGTGGGTTGGCTTTATTCATAAATATGAACTCTGATAAAGCAAAAAGCATATGAAAGAAATGCTTTCCTTTTGAATATTGCCTCTAAGAGATCTAAGAGTTTTATTTAGCTACTGAGAACTTTATATGATTGGGGGGGGGGGGAAATCAGTTCTGGCTTCCTAGCCTGGTACAGAGGCAGTCTTGAAAGCCAGTGCACTGAAAGGAAAGATGTGGAATTCTTAGTTTAAAAGGAAGCACATAATTGTGAGCACTGACGGGTTGCCATATCTGTTTTAGTTTTCTACCCTCGACACTGAGTAGGATGCTGCAGGAGTACTGGAGATGCCAATCATTACCTAATGTTCACACCCACTTCAAAGAGACCTGCTTAGGCCAAATGGCACCCATTTCCTACCATAATGCAAAAATAGCTACCCTACGAAGAGCTCACTCATAATTTAAGGAAATTGGACTTCTCTGGCCTGGAGATCCAGAAATTAGCCTTATTAATTGAGATAGTAAAATAACGCTGGTAGGTTTAGAATACAGGCAGGAGAGTTGGACCCATTCCAGAAAAAGCAACCAATAAGGGGCCGTAGAGCAGCCTTAAGAAAGGTTGTGAACAGAAAGCACAGAGCTGAATGGATGAGCCTAAGAAAGCAGAGCCAGGTCCCTTTGTCTGTGTGGAACGGGTCTCTGGTCACAGGTGGGCAAGGAGTTGGCAGGAATTGAATGACAATCTGAATGTACTTTGTCAAATTGAGCATCAAACTTTTTATACAGAAGAAAATAGGGAAGTTAAGTGACATATCGGCAAGGTGCAAATGAGGTTACCGGATGCTTAATGACTCTTACACAAAACAGAGGAATGTAAACACAAAGACTGGCAGGAACTGGGCAATAGAATAACTGAGACAAAGTCAGCCCTATCTACAGTCAGCTATAGTCTTAGAAGCCAGGTATGAGGTCTTTATACCCCTAGGGCAAGGGCTTTCACACCCAAGTCATGGTTCTAATTAGGGAGTTCCGTTCTAGCTAACCATCTCATGAATAATGCAATACTCTAAAACCACAGCCCAATCTACTTCCTAAACCAATGTCAATTCCTGTATATGGGAGTGACTTGGCTTTTATTCTAAGTGATAGTGTAATACCAGAGGCAATTCTGAATGTCACTGAATAGGCAACATTGAATTCCAAGCCCATGGTCAGCTCAAGGACTTTCTAGGACGTTGGAACACTGGCAAAGGCTTAGCTACGTCAGAATTCAATCTTAAAAGGCACTTATACTAAAAGAGAGCACGTGGATCCATACACCAGGCTAACTCAGGGATAGGGTATGAGTATACGGGTTAATGAGAACGCCAAAACTCCAGGAGGTGAGTTTCTGTGAAACCCTTTGCCTCGTGAGTGCTTCCAGGCCTCTCGGCCTGCCAAGCAGACTTCATTGGAGTGTGTGTGGCAGTCAGGGACTTGCTGACTTCACGGTTCTTATTTTCCTTCCAGCTTCAACATGTTTTAAAGATGCCCTCCACACACTCTCCTCATCAGCAACTGAATGCTTGCTTTTCATCCCTTGAAAACAGAAAGTCTTTAAATGCTGCAAACACAGAAAAGGGCAGGGCATCATTATAATAAAGGGGTGGTGTTAAAACCAAAAAAAAATGTGGAAAATTTGAAGAACAAACTAAAAGCAACACAGACGATGACTGATGTAAACAGTGAACATGCAGTCATAGCTGGCTGAAGCTGGCCAGAGCCCTCGACCAAAAAAAAAAAAAAAAAAGAACCAAACCTTGTTTGTAAAGCAGAGAGATCCTGGCAGTGAGGAGGGTATTCATGGAACTATCTACAAAGGGGCAATGACAACTCAAACCACCAGAAGTAAGTTCTAAACCAACAGTGGATCTTGTGAACAAATGGGGTGTTTTTTAATTGAATCAGCTTCAATTTACTGAATTCCTCTGAAATACATTTTCTTCCATCTCATAAAAGTATTTTTTTGATAACTCTCATTGATTTAAGTCCAAAATCAAGTGTGGCCTTCATATCTGTTTAATTGCTGTCAGTTTCTGGCTTCTCGAGTCATCACCTATTAAAATCTTGGTTAGAAGGCACAATGTAGTTCATGAGTTAAATACAAAAGGAAGAATTATCTTATGCCAGACTCCCAGCCAGGTTCAGTGCTATTGGTTATTGGTTCTACCACTTACATTTAAACACTTTGGCATAAGATACACAAGCCAGATGTAGTGGCATATGCCTTTAATCCCAGCAGATGGGAAGCAGAAGTAGGAGGAGCTCTGTGAGTTCAAGGCCAGCCGGATAGATATCATGAGCTACAAGACAAACAGTGTTATATAGTGAGACCTTGTCTTGGGGGGGGGGAAAAAGCAAGAGAAGAAGGAGAAGGAGGAGGAGGAGGAGGAAGAGGAAGAGGAGGAGGAGGAGGAGGAGAGGAGAAGAAGAGGAGGAGGAACACGTATTATTTGTTTTTAACTCTAGCATTTTCTTTTGCCTTACAAAATGTATGCATACATATATCTTGAATTAGATGTAATGATGGCCTGATTCCCTGTCTCAAAAAACTGACTGTGTTTGACACAAATATTCTGTGTCACCAGCATGAAGAGAATTGTCAGATCAATCAGTAATGTTGGCAAAATTAAGAGCAGGTGACAAATGAGAAGAACAGACAATGGCTAAGAATAGCTGTCCACCAGCAGAGTTTCTCCCTTATGATTGGTGGGGGGGCGGGGTGGGGGGGCAGAAAGAAAGAAAGTCAATAGGAAAAGCCAACTCCAAGTGCTAACATGCTGCTCTCAGTTCAGGTAGGGGGCCACAAATGTACAAAGTTAGATCTTGAAGTCATTCATTTGTTTCATAAATATTCATGGCTCTTCAGTTGTATGCCAGGTTCCAGGTACATGTTGCTGTAGTTAAGAGCCCTCTGTTGTGGCTGTCTTAGTGAACACACTATTGCTGCAAGGAGACACCATAACCATAGTCACTTTTATAAAGGAAAACATTTTACTGGAGCTGGTTTCTGTTTAGAAATTTAGTCCATTGTCATGGCAAAAACACACAGTGGCACACAGGCAGCCATGCTGCTGAAGCAGTAGCTGAGAGTTCTACATCTGGATCCACCAGCAGCAGAAAGACAGACACTGGGCCTGGCTTGAGCTTCTGAAACCTCAAAGCCCACTCCCCAGTGATGCACTTCCTCCAACAAGGCCACACCTACTCCAACAAGGCCACAGATCCTAAACCTTTCAAATAATACCACTCCCTGTGAGCCAAGGAGGGCCATTGTCATTCAAACTCCCACAGTGGTCCTCACCTACAAAAGCATAAGACCTCTTTAAACTGCTTTGTTGTGTAATCTCCATTATGTCTCTGTACCTTTCCACTGAAGATGGACACACACACACAAACACACACACACAAGCTCAAGGAAATATTTTCCTTTATAAAAGTTGCTGTGGTTATGGTGTCTCCTCACAGCCATAGGGCACCACAAGTGTACAGTTTTGTCTAGTCATTTCGAATTTTCCAAGCCTCAGTTCAAATAGTATCTACATTGGGAATTTTACTCTCAGTTTGTCTGCCTCTGATTTAAACCTCACATCCCTTCAAAACACGAATAATGTGCAAACTGGGACTCTGCTCACTACTGCAGAGTTCCCTGTAAGGGCAGGGACTTCAGTCTAGCACAATACTAGATCCACAGTGACTATTCTGTACGTGTTTCATGGATGAAAAAGATAACTGAACTGCTGAGAAGCAAGAGTTAACAGGAAGCAGCCTTACATACTGAAAATAGTGGCTTCTTTCAAACTGGAAAGAAAGTTGGGATATGATGACAAGAACTGTTCATGTCACTTGTCTTGGGAGCTTGGGAACAAATTTAAGACCAGAGTCTCTTATGAATATTATATCTTGCCCTTCACCAAGTCAAAAGCCTGGCAGTGTAGTCTCTTTAATCCTGATCTAACACTCAGCTAACAAACATGGGCATATGAGTACATGGGCATGAGGCAAGCACACACACACACACACACACACAAAGATACCTCCATACTCTCATCTTCATTAGATGTATCAGCTCACTGCTTTGAGCTCAACACACTCAAGATATCATACCAATGATGTTCTACTAAGGAAATAAAGTAAATACATTTTTATTTCAGAGGAAAAACATCCATGTTACAAGTTGCACAAGTGTGAACTTTTAACAGATGATGATAAATAACTTATCACATCTCTGGGACTTGTCTCATGCTGCATTCTGTTGGGCAATAGCTGAACAGCCGGACCTCATGGTTTAAATGTAAGCCCAAGATGTGTGCTGCATGCCTACCACAGTGAGAGGCTTTAAATCACGCTCAAGTCACTGTTATACAACCTGCGCTCCATGTGAGTTTCCTTACTGTCACTGGAAAGACATTTTGGTGGAGCAGCTGGAAGAAGAGAAGGAGGAGGAGGAAGAGGAGGAGGAGGAAAGAACCCATTCCTCTCTCACCACGGGTTCTGTTCAACTGCTAACTAATTTGGATTTGAACTACTCATCAAAGTGTCTTAGAAGCCTGGAGAAGTATCTACAAATAATTGAAAACCAACAAGGTAGAGTCCAATGGTTTCAAAGCCTACAGGGAATGTGGGAGACAGCAAAATGTGATTGGCTCTCTCAGTGTAGGAATCAGAACCTGACTAAATTGATGTAGCTTCTCTCTCTCTCTCTCTCTCTCTCTCTCTCTCTCTCTCTCTCTCTCTCTCTCTCTCACACACACACACACACACACACACACACACACACCTATGTCTACCCAAATCAGTAACTCTAAAACGAGGTAATCTGTACAATGGCTAGGTCCTCCAACTATGCACTTGAAATATTAAATTCCTAGTTAAAAAAATGTCATCCCTGCATTTGTTTCATTATAAACATATAGAGTTCAATTCTAGCCTAAAGACCAGGTCACCCTTTGAAGTATCACTGGTCTCGTGAAACTCTTGGAGAGGTCCTCGGTTTGGTTTGGTTTGGTTTGGTTTGGTTTGGTTTGGTTTGGTTTGGTTTGGTTTGGTTTTCTGAGTGTTTTGTTTTGTTTTGTTTTGTTTTTCAAGCAAGATGGCTGAGTGTAATAATGACTTGCTCATAGTTCGCTGGTAGCCATCACTCTATTGTATTTAGTACGTTGATGTAGTAGCTAAAAGGCAGATTAACAAGTGAACAACTAGCATTAAAACTAATCTACTGTCTAAGTATAGTGGCACATGTCTTTAATGCTACCACTTGGTAGGCAGAGGCAAGTGGGTCTCTGTGAGTTCAAAGCCAGACTGGTTTACATAGTTCTAGGACAGCCAGAACTACACAGTGAGACCCTATTTTGAAAAAACAAACACAAGTAAACAAACAAACAAATGAAAACCTAGACTACTTAGAGATCCTGAATGAGCAGCAAAGGATACCTGTTGGTTGCAAAAGCAGTGGTCTGTTTGTAAGAATATATATAAGATTCCAAGATAAGAAACACCTACAAGGACTATATCAGGACTAGCAGGGCATATGTCCCTTTCTGCTGTTCTTGGGCTCTCTCACTCCCTTCTGTGAGAGGTAAATTTATCAGCAATGAATAATAATGACTAATTTACCAAACATAAAGGAATATTTGCAGAAACAAGGTACTTTAAGTATTTAGCCCACTCTATCTTCTCTTCAAAATAGCTAAGATGACATAGATAGTAATGAAAGATTAAGGTTTTATCTCTATGAACAAAATTAGAAGACTTACCCAGGGACCTCTTAGATAGTTCTGTGACATCCAACAGTGGAGTTGAACAGGCCCTTCCGTGCTTCATCTGTGCAGAATATTTCAACCAATACAAAATTTGAAAAGAAACAAAAGTCAGAGGCCTGGTGGTTTCTCTCCTCTTTCCCCAGGCCCTTAGCTCTTACTTCGGGACCCATAACTATGGCCTTGCTACTAGTTGACATTTTGAGATAGCTTTAAAAAAAAAATCTACCAACTCTTTTTCCTGTATCCATTTGGACCAATTCTAAGAAACCTTCGAGAGAACTGAACACTCTAGGACCATCCTAGCCATTTGTCCTTGGCATAGATTTCCAAGTACTCTGATGTATTTCAGAAGCATTCCCAAAATAAAGTTCACAGAAGAATAACGTCATGAAATGCCTTTCAAAGGAACCTTGGAGACAAAGAATTTGGGGGAAAGGATGTATAGCCTTTTCCTGGATGCTCACAACTTCAAAAATATCCTCAGGAAGTAAACACGCTCAAAGTTTTATCCACTGTTGCCTACACCCCTTGCTAGGAAATAAAGTTCTCCCATAACAATTCTTAATTCCCTACTTAACAAAAAACTTTACAAAACCATCCAGACAGATGCTCATTAAGAGAAACGGGAAATGGGGTTAAGATCAATACGTTTCCATGCGTGAAGCTGCCCCAGGTGAGTGTCTGCCTGACCCAGAGGAGGTCAGTCCATCCTTTAACTATACAGTCATCTGTGCCCCAGATTTCATCTGAGAAGAGAAGTTCTCCTGCAGCAGAATTGTCTGTAAAAATAAATAGATAAATAAGGGAGGGCAAGCCTCAAATGTTGTCTGATTGCAAAATAAATTAAAAAGTCTAATTCTCTCTAGCCACAGATGAATAACCAACCATCTTTTTCCCCCTTTTCATTTGTTTGGTTTTATTTTGTTTTGTTGTTGTTGAATTATTTCTTTCTTTCTTTCTTTCTTTCTTTCTTTCTTTCTTTCTTTCTTTCTTTCTTTCTTTCTTTCTTGAGGCAGAGTTTCTCTGTGTATCCCTGACTGACCTGGAACTGACTCTGTAGATCAGGCTGGCCTCGAACTCAGCGACCCACCTGCCTCTGCCTTCTGAGTGCTGGAATTAAAGGTGTGCTTCACCATGGCTCGGTCAGAAAACATTTCAATATCTACAAATGGTGCATGAATAAGAGAAAGGAAGTAATGTTCGTTGCTGTAAAGGGGAGCATACTCCAAAAATGACTCTGTGTGCCAGTGTCTTAATTTCTAAATTCTCATCAAAATATGAAATTTAATCAAATGTTAATGTAAAAAGTTCAACAGACTGAACAGATTAATAGACCTGAAATAAATTGGATGTTTAAAAAAAAATACTCATTCACAAACCAAGCCAAATCTTCACAATGAATCCTATAACAATGTGATTGCATTCTTTTGAGAAATAGATACTTGCTACATTATATAAACAATTCCAGGATTCCCGGATGTACAGAAAGACCTAATCCTCCTGGCTTAATTTACAAAGCTAGTATAATCCTGACATTAAACACAGCACAATACACACACACACACACACACACACACACAGAGAAAGACGGGGGCGGGGGGGCAGGGAGAGCGAGCACTAGCATACTCAATCCAGTAAGAAGAATGAACATAAGCAGAATTTCTTGACAGACAACAAAGCCTGTAATTCTCCAAAGTACATTGATGGATTTATGCTTAAACTGGTTGATAAGAAATTGGTCAAGTCCATTCTTCTACTGGACATGTAGCTTTTCTCAACTTGCTTTATATCAATAGTTTTGCTATAGAAACCATGTTGACTATTAT
Source organism: Mus caroli (assembly GCF_978045245.1). Taxonomy (NCBI): domain Eukaryota; kingdom Metazoa; phylum Chordata; class Mammalia; order Rodentia; family Muridae; genus Mus; species Mus caroli. The sequence goes on along the minus strand of NW_028227264.1, from coordinate 98,987,830 downwards.
ATAATATGTATTATTAAATTTTTTAAAATGAAGTGTTGAACAAAGCAACCACACACGAGCCTACAGAAGAGACCATCAATCTCAGACACCGAGCCTACAGAAGAGACCATCAATCTCAGACACGCATTTCTCAGACGTTTTCCCTTTGAGGTTAATGGTTATAATCCAAGAATACTTCTTAGCTTGTCCTCTATTTACTTTGTCCTGAACTCAACAAGACAATGTCTGGGGTAAGACAAGGATAGGGTTAACTTGTCCTTCCAAGTCAATCATACATTTCTCAACTACCCATCAAGCTGAGAGGCTTGGTGCAAGTGAAACTCAGGCTGCCATCCAGGAAGGAGAACACACCTGTACCCCCTTGCTTTTCCTGGGGCCATGGCTTTGCTGGTGCATTTGAACTCTAGTGTTCTCTGATTCCACTGCTCCACTCTAACTTGGAAATCTTTCCCAGTGGCCCTGGACCTGGATCTCTTCGATAACCAGTTTAATGCATCATATACGTTCCCTCTGCCTTTGGCTTTCCATCCCCATTGAAAACCTTATTGCCGTTACACCTCACAGAAGTTAATAGGGAAATATTTTTAGGAAAAACACGACTAACATCTAAAAATTACAGAGAAAGCAAACGGCATACATTTAAGGGAAAGTGAGCAGCAAGACGCCTACCGAGAGCCATTAGTTTGGGGCACACTTTTAACTGATTGAATTCACACAATTTCTGTAGGAAACTTGAGCACTTGGCATCCCATCTTCTGAGAACACGGAACTGCAAAGCTTAGATGGGGCTCCTTTTCCAGAGTCCGGAAGCAGCTGAGTTTAATCCAAAGCTTGCAGTGAGTCATCAGAACTACACTTTCTTCCATATGAAGCCAGCCAAATTATTTTTATTTTTGAGCCTTGAAAGTGAGGTATGAATGTGAGAGAAACAGATTTTTTTTTCCTTTTGTGTTTTGTACCTCATTGTGAAATGAACATTCAGTGGTGTAGATTTCTTCCCACCATCAAGGCTAGAAGTTTAACAGAGATTAATCATCAGTTCATACCACCAACTTTAGGATCGTCAATGTCTAGTTATCGGCTCAACGGATTTTTTTTCCTAATTTAATCTCTATTAAAAATGTTTCCTTTTATATCATTGTCGTGATTGCTTTTATGAGCCATCTAAACCGAGCTAAGGATGCCCACATCACTGGTAAAATATCTCTGGGAATATGTTAGGATATTTTCAGATGAGTCTATCCTTTGAATCAGCAAAGGCTAAGCAGAATACATTCTCAACAGGGCAGGCCAGCATCATTCAGTCTACTGAAGGCCTTAATGGAACAAAAAGATACAGGAATGGTGAGTTTACTCTCTACTTGAGCTGAGACCCATCTTCTTCCTGCAGAGGGATCTGCCCTCCAGATTCTTAGGCTCAAGCTTGGACAGACACTACCACCACTGGCCTTCTCTCTTCCCAAGCCCAAGCCTTTCAAATGAGACTGAGACTCACATCATTGGCATTGTAGTTGTTGGGCCTCTGGAATTGATAGCTTCTGTGGTTCTCCAGCTTACAGATGGTGGATAATAGAACTTCTTGTTTCTATAATCATATGAACTAAGACCTATAATAAATTATCACCAGTGTCAATGAATCCACCTATATCTATATGATTCCTATGAGTTGTATCTCACTGAAGAGCCCTGACCAGTACTCATCATACTTGATTTTATGTCCTATAATGAATACGCCTAATATTCATCTTTCTGGTCGTCTTTTCCTCTTAGGTACAGTTCCATCTGTTTTTCTCTATTTTGGGGGGGGGGGGGGAATGCTTATACCTTACACCAGCACATACATCAGGGAGTCATCAATTATAATAACTGATCCATATATCAGAGGCTGGACCTTCTGGGCAAACTAAAGATGGCACTTCAGGAAAAAGGGCCACCCCTCTCTGATACAAAGGCTTAAGATGCTAATCTGAAAGCATGCAAGAAGAGGTGACCTGGTGAAAAAGTCCTAGCTGCAAACATGTTACAAAGAATGAGGCTAGACAAGAAAGAGGCCTGACATCACCTGGGTCCCTGGGTCCAGTGGCCCTGTGTAGAGGAATTTTAATCCAACAGCATGGCTGCTCTGGGACGGGATCAGGGATCACATCCAAAGGCTTTCTGTGTCTGTGTGATCCGGCTGGAATGACATATCTTTAATCCCTCTGGCTGGAATACAGACACATCCTCAGTAAACACCTTTAATCACAAACAATTAAGGCAAACTTAGTTTGTGGAATAAAGTATCCATTTTTGAAAGTGATACCTAATTGAGGGGGCAGACAAAGTGACAAATCAGAGAAAGATTTGACAAAATTAGTCAAAGACAGGATAGTCCCAACTCTCATGAGAAGAGACAGGAAAGACATGCTACTTACCAGAGCAGCTGAGAGAGAAAAGGAGGGAGGGAGGTAAGGGGGGGGGGCGGAGAAGTTTCTACTGGGACAATTTTACAGAGACAGGTTGTAGGTGAAGACAGAGTGAGCCAGAGAGTAAAAAGGAGCCAGAAGATTAGATCAGATTGCCAGAGTTAGTTTGAGGCCAAGCAGAGCAATTTAGCCAGAAGCCAGCTTAAATCAATCAGCTTGGAGAAGAGTTTTAAGCCAAAATGGCTGACTTAAACCAGCCAGCCAGAGTTCAGAAAGAACTAGAAAGGATGGGCTTATTACAACAGTAAGACTCAAACAGGAACAACAATTATATCTGATGATGAAAAGTTGCTTTTAGTACTCTGCAGAGCTAGTTACATTCTCTACTACTCTTTTCTTTCACCTACACAGCCACAAGTTGCATTTCTGTCACTTGCAAAGTCATAATTAATATGTTTCATAAAGAATGCCCCATTGACCTAGCCCATTTTTCTTTTAATGAACAAAGCAGCCACAGAACTTTGACTTTCAGTCTGTGCTCCCTGTAAACTGTGATGGCACATGGCAGATGCACAGATCTTGTGGGAGTAACCAACCAATGTCGGTTTTGGTTTATGGCCCACCCCATGAGAAGGAACCCATACCTAACACTGCTTGGGCAGCCAAGAACCTGATACTAGGTAGGCCAGAGACCTACTACAAACCTAAAACTGAATGCAACTGGCCTAAAAGTAATGGTAATAATAGTCAATAGTCAATAAAATGATATGTTGCTATATTCATGGATCAGTGTATTATCCAGTCATCATCATCAGAGAGGATTACTCTGACAGCCGCTGAGAACAGATGCAAAGATACCCTCTCAGAACTCAAGGAATCCTTTATAAAAGGAGATGGAAAGAGTGTAAGAGTCAGAGGGGATGGAGGCCACCAGGAGAACAAGGGCCTGTGAATCAAACAGTCAGGATGCATATGAACTCACAGAGACTGCAGCAGCAAGCAAGGAGCCTACATAGGTCTGCACCAGGTCCTCCGTGTACATACTGTAGCTACTAACATTGTGTTTCTAAGGGACTCCCGACTATAGGGATGAGTGGGTCTCTGACTCTTTTGCTTGCACTCAGGACTCTTTTCTTCCTGTTCGGTTGCCAAGTTCAACTTCGATATGAAAGGTTTTGCTTTATCTTAGTATATTTTATTTTGTCATGTTTGGTGGTTATCTCTTAGAAGCCTGTTCTTTTCTACTGAGAATCAGACAGGAAGTGGGTCTGGAAAAGAGGAAAGGTGGAGAGGAAGTGGGAGAAGTAGAGGGAGGGAGGGAAAATTATAATCAGGATATATTATATGAAAGAGAATCTACTTTCAATAAAAATCAGGAATAAATAAGATTAGTTGGGAGAAAATCTGAACCACTGTCCAAATGAAACTGGGCTTAACACATTTCTTCCATTTCTGAGATTTGGGTCTGAGTACCATCTAGAAGTCACCAGCATTAATGACCTATGGGTCAAGCTCCACATGATACCATGCTTTATTTTTCTAACTCCTGAATCCAGATGAGGTCACCATGGTGACCTCACTCTGACGTTCTGATGAGAGGAAGTATGGTTCTGAGTGAGTCAATGGAGAGGCGAGTCTCCCTCCTCTAAAGCTATTTCCAGGCAGAGAGAAGGCTAAGTGGGGGTAAGATTCCAAAGCCAGCTCACCGTACACACCAGTAAGCAATGTGTTACTTCTCTGGAAGATCTGCCTGGAGGCCCTAAAGGTGACTCCACTAAGACCTCGGCTACTCCCACCAGCGCTCATATTTTCTTGCTGCAATAGCAGCCACTCCCAGCTCTGGTTTGGGTCCAATACACAATGCTAGTCCTCTTTAATACCAGCCTTCTGCAGTGAGCTCACATCCTCCCTCTCTCTTCCTCACCCTCTGACTCATAGCGCTCAGAGCTCTAAGATGTGAAAACTTGTTGGATTAGCTAGACTGGAATTGCCAACCACCAATAGGCCAACCTTTTGTGAAAGCGAATCTCACTTTCTTTGTTTGTTCCAAGGCTCTGGGTTACTTAACTTGATCATAAAAGGCCCCAGCCCCAGCCCCAGCCCCAACCCCAACTCATTTTTTCTACCACCAAAAACAAAAGAGTTCTATGTCTTTAAAAGGTAAAGAAAACATACCCTTCGTAAGTCAAGTTTACTCTGGCATCATCTTAAGAAAGACATCATCTGTGTACATTTCAAACTGGTAGCCAGGTCATGGGCTTTTTCCCAGGTACTGTTTTTTGATACAGATTTTTTTTGTCTTGGCTATGATTCAAATGGTTTGAAGGAATCCCAGTGCAGAAAGGTAAGAGCTATCAAGAGAGAGAAACTGAGCTGGGGTGGAAATTCATCGCAGATCCCTTTCCTACCATCATTGTTATTTTATGCCATTTAATTTTATATTGGATGGGTTTGTTTGAGATGGAATTTTGCTACATAGCCCAGGTTGGCTTAGTGTTTGCTATGTAGCCCAAGCTATTCTCAAGAAATGGCAATCTTCCTGCTTCAACTTTTCAATTTCTGAGACTATAAGCATATATTACTTGCTATATAACCTGTATATTAATCAACAAATACTTGTGGGGTTTATCATAAAGTATTTTGCCAGTAGAGAACCAAAAATCTACAAAAAAAATATATGAAGCTCACATAAGAAAACCATTTGTCACATCCCACAACTTTTCAGAATTTTTCTCATGTACCTGTTTTGTTCTTTTTTTTTATCTTTTTAAAAAAAAAACTATTAATCTTAGACATCTGGATAAATAAGTGCATTCTATTGGAGGTTTGTATTTAAAACCAAGTTGGCATTTTATTATCTAAGTCTCCCAGTCCACAGATTAATAAATCAAGCAATTTTTAACCAAGACTAAGGTCAAGCTTATTTTGTTCCTGGCCCAGGAACACTGGAGGCCTTGACACTTAACGGGGCATTTTTCATTTTACATTGCTGCTTATGAAATTTATTTTGCTCCCAAGACATGAGATTGTGATAACTTTTTTTGAGTTATTCAAGGAAGAACTGCAAGGTGGGAGGATGGGAATGGGAGGGGAGAAAATCATAAGTTCAAGGCCAGTTTGGCCTATTTTGAAAGTTATGAAAAACCTGGGCTATATAAGAAGACCTTGTCCAAAAAAGATAAAGGAAGGCAGGCTAGGGAAGAAGAGGAGGAGGGGGGGGGGAAGGATTTTCTCAGCCCCTAGACTTGAGCCTACAGTAATCATCAGTCTATAAAACAAGATGTAATCAAATAAATTAGGCTCAGCTATATTTTACAGCACTGTCTGCCTCGCTGGCCTGAACACGCTGGTTTCAAGTGGTCTTTTCGAGAAAGTAATTATCTGTGACAATATTAGCTTTCAGTTGCATTCCATGTACACTCAAGTTTCTCAGCCCCTTAACTCAACCTTTCAGACAACTGGTTCTCTATAAACAACCCCAGCACTTGTTCACCAAAATAAAATGATAAACAAGAAAACACAATCATATACCTAGCTAGCTCTGTTTGTAGGTTGGTACGCTTTTGGGAAATTTATGCCCACAAAATAAAACTGAAAATGTTCTGGCAACTGTCAGTCAAAGAGAGACCCGAAAGAACCCACGGTTCTGAGGTACCCTTCAATGCCCGAGGTACCCTTCAATGCCCTACATGGTCAGGGACTGGAAGTTGGGCCTTGCATTCCGACACAAGAAGAGGCAGGTCGGGTTCTTCAGTCCTGCTTAGGCCTCATTTTCAAACTCTCTACCATAACCCTTCCTCAGGTGCTTCATCTATGGCAGTGTTGCTTGGAAAGACAACTCAAAGTTGACAACCAGCGCTAGGGTAATATACTAACGTAAGATGGGCCAATGAAAGAGGTAGGAAGTTAGGCTCAGATCTTTCTGAGCCCAGAACTCACAAAGTCAGTGTTTTGCTGCTCTGTCTTTCAAAGATGATTTGGGATGGATATTTATGAAAAAAAATCTCTAGGAACCACCTCAACTGTCACAATGCTGGGTGTAAATGAGCATGGAGGGCTCAGATCCAAATGCGATACCTGGTGACACACTTCCAACTAAGGATCAGGAAAATTCACAGAGAAAAATGTCCAAAAGGTTGCAAGGGGACCAGAATTATTCCCGGTAATAAGGTCAATAAGAACTCTCTCCGTCTCCCCCTCCCCCTCCCTCTCCCTCACCCTCTCCCTCTCTTTCCCCTCTCCCTCTCCCCTTCCCTCTCCCCTTCCCCCCTCTGTCCTCCTCTCTCTCCCCTCTCCCCTCTCCCCTCTCCTCTCACTTTTGAGACAAAGTCTTACTACATAGCCCAGGCTGGCCACAGACTTGCTGCATAGCCCACGCTGGCCTGGAACTTGCAATATGGTCCTATCACCTACTGAATGCTGGGATTGCAGGTGTCCGGCTTCAGCCCCAGTCCCAGCCCCAGGCCCATCCTGATCATTTGTGGAACCTGTGGTTCTTTTTCAGAAGAGAATTTCTACAACCAAAGCTTAGTGTTTTACTGAAGATCACAGAACACACCTTAAAAACAAAAACAAAAATCCAACTAGTCTTGAGTCACTGAGCTCTCAATTTTCATTTTCAGATGTAAGTAGCAAGGCACCCAGTGTTCCTGTCTGCCTCTGGCATGGGCTTTTGTATCTGGAGAGTGGGAGCAGCTCCCGTTACAGTAATTCTCACAAACTCACATGTTTTAAATGAAGCCTGGCTGCGAAGGAAGTCAAGGGGAAATGGAAAACTGCCCGTGATTGCTCGTTCCCAGCTCTGCTCAGCTCAGCTCACTCCATTCCGCACACAGCTGGCCTGAACAGAAAGCATTCTCCTAAATTTAGCCTCAGATTCATTTGAAAGACTCTTTCATGTCTTATCACCATCTTGTTGGGTAGCTATGTGGGCTTTTAATTTCCTGTTCTAAAATTTTACACCATCCAAAAATTAAATCAAAATGTTTTTATGTTGCTTTAGGATGCTCTCTCTCTCTCTCTCTCTCTCTCTCTCTCTCTCTCTCTCTCTCATGAGGCTAGCATCTTGCATCCATTCACCAATGTGGCAAAACCAAGAAGGGAAATTAATCTAACCACTATTTATATTTAGCACCCCAAAGGGAGCTCTGTGTTTTCTACGTTGACAGAAAAGACTGTAGTCTCCAGCAAGTACTGTCTGCTGCTCGCACATTTCCTGATGAGAGGGGATTTTTCAAGTGATGGTCTGTCCTTTGAAGAGAAAGAGGATCCTTCCACCCTGGGAGGTGTTAACCTAAATATTTACATGTGGCAATAATTAACAGGGAAATAGTACACAACACTAACAAAGAACAGACTTGTGGCATACCGTCATAACATTGGAGAACCTCATCTGATGTTGCGCTAAAAAAAAAAAAAAAAAAAAAAAAACAAAAACCAAAAAAAAAAAAAAAAAGGTGAGTTCCCTCATCACACTCAAAGCTGATCTTCATATGAGTGCTAGATGAGTCAGTGACTGGAAGGGCCCAAGGGAAGCTTATGCACAACATGACTAGCATGCTTGCACACATGCACACATGCACATACACATGCCCAGTGATTGGTATTTAAGATAATGCTCTCTAACAGCTTATTCAATGTCTTTATGCTTCACTAAAGCCATGTTTTGATTTTAACCTGAAAGCAGGGTGAAATGATTCAGACTGTTAGTAACAACTCCGGTTCCTACAGGACTTATTATATTTTGTTTTGGTTTTCTTTAATACTTATTTTCCTGTTTTATTATTTATGTGTATGTGCTGTGTTTGTGGGCAGGTTCCTACAACGCCCAGCAGGGAGTGTCAGATTCCCTGGCGCTGGTGTTACAGGTGTTTGTGAGGAGCCTGATGTGGGTACTGGGAATTGAACTTGGGTCCTCTGGAAGAGAGCAGTACATGCATTAACCACTGAGCCATCTCTCTCTGAGCCCTTGTTTTGTTTTCTCTAGACAATGCCTCAGTATGTAGCTCTGGCTGTCCTGAAATTTATTGTGTAGACCAGGCTGGCCTCAAAGTCATAGAGACCTGCCTGCCTGTCTCTACAGTGCTAAGATTGACTCCATCTGCCTCTATGGTACTTTTAAAAGTGGAACCTAAAACCTAAAAGCCTAAAACAGTTCCTTATTTGTTATGAAATCCAAATAGCTCTGAAAGGCAAAATCAAAAGCTACCCACCTGGCATGGCAATATTTTAATTACTTCCTCCAACATTCTACCACGTGAACGTATCAGATGCCTGGCCACTAACCTTTTGGCTACAGAAGGTTGTTATACCTCTTAACGATGCCACCAAATATATGGTACGTGGACTATCTGAAGGTACAACCCAATATATGTGTGCTTTGTTAACCTTTGTAAAAGCCAAGTACAGTCTAAATGTCAAAAGAGATGTAGTGCTTATAATAATTTTGGGGTAAAGATATCATTAAATTTTATTTCTTTGAAGATGCATTAAAAGGGGTCACCGGTACAATAAACTTGTGGTTTCACTGACGTTGTTGCTTAAGATGTGGGTAAATTTAAGTAAATTGTGAGTTAAAACTTTTTTTTTTTTTTTTTTTTTAGTGACTCACAGCCCATACTGGGAACATAGCACAAGAAAGACTAAAACTTATGAAACCTCTTCCGCATGTTATAAAGGATGTCTGCATGCCCAGGCAGAAAGCCCACCAGCCGCAGAAGACAGGGTATGATGGCTGTGGCTTCCTTTGGGTCTGCCCAGCACCCAGCCTAACTTTTGTATGTTGCCCTCAAGAAGATTTCTCTGGGATGAAATGAATCTCTGACAGCTTCCACCTTTAACGTCAGCCACACCCATTGCTGCAGAGAAAAAAATGAACGACTTCCAAAGTAGTGTTTACAATCCATGAGAAATCACATATTGTGTAGCTGATGAGAAGAAGAAGAGGGGAAACTGTAGAACCATGCCTTGGATTTATATTTTAACCTCGGTGCCTGTCTCTACTCAGAGCTCTCAGAGACTCAAATGGATCCATAATCCCCGCTGTACACTCTGTTCAAAAAGGAAATCTTAAAACACGTCACAGGTCACAGATCTCTCAGGCTTACTCTAGGGAGAGATTTTCTGTGTGTATGTGTAATGTGCACACCTGTGTGCAAGTGTCCCTGTGTGTGTTCGAGTGTGTAAATGTGCCTGTGTGTCATGTGTGCCCAAGTGTGCCGATGTGTGATGTGTGTGGGATTGTGTCTCTGTGTGTGAATGTGCCTGTGTGTCATATGTGTGCAAGTGTGCCCATGTTTGTGTGATGTGTGTGGGATTGTGCCTGTGTGTGTGCAAGTATGCCCATGTGTGTGTAAATGTGCCAGTGTGTGTGATGTATGTATATGAGTGTGCCTGTGTGTGTGAGTGTGCCTGTGTGTGTGTCTGTACAAGCACCACAATTTCTGAACTACTGTTTTTGTGTTTCCCTTTATATCCTTAAATAGTCCTCAAGGAGAAAAGGAATTGCTGTTAATTTCCCATCCTGAAAGTACTGCAAATGTCTACCTCATGCTCCTGCGCCATCAATCAACAGTCTGTGGATGAGGTACTCAGACCCCAAACATCCCTTTGAACACCCCCTGCAGCATCTCTCCTCGGCAGCTGCAGCCCTTTATTAATGGCTCAGGAGTCTTTCACACCTTCTTTTAAATCCAATGCATTTGAAGTAATAAAGCAGGGAACAGTTTATAGGCAGGAAATATTAAAATATTTAATTGCTCCTCCCCCCCCCCGGCACAAGGCAGACAGCCTTAAGCTTTCTATAACACATGAAAAAAAGGAGACACCTGCCCGAGCTTGAACAGACATGAAGAGGGGACTTGCCAAATTAAAGACATCTGTGACTGAAGCTCTGCTTTTAAACCCACATCAAGCCATTTCTTTTTTACTACTTCTAACCATTTCTCCCCAATTACTTTTCATTTTCTTCTTCTTCTTCTTCTTCTCTTCATCTAAGCTACAACAAAACCACTAAACTAAATTGATACCATCATCCTGAAAATGATTCTCTAGGCTACTCCAAAGAGAGATGAGACACAACTTGAATCTGAAAATCATTCCCACTGTCATATGCCTATGGGTAATAAGCCTATCAAAGCCTCTTCCAAGAAATGCTAAAGTGCTGTAAATATCGATGGAATCCCTGAATCTTTTGACCAACTTAAACAGCACAGTGAGACACCCTTTGATTTCCTCCCAGCTGTCCCTTGCTAGTAGGATGAGCTTGGTTGTACTACTTGGGGTTTTCCAGGCTTCGGGTTTTCATCTCTAACCAGGAGACAGTGGATGGGGTCTCTCACATGAGTTAATTATGGGCACTAAAGAAAAAAAAAAAAAGGACACCATTGCCAAGTGTTTGGGGTGGTCTTTGTTCCTCTGTGAGGCCCTGGGGCTAGCTGTCCTTTTTTAATTATGACTCAAGAAAAAAGCAACAGATCTTAACTATCTCCCCAGTCCTTCTGCATTGTACTCCCCACCCCCAATAATAAATTTCCACAAAGTATTCTTGAAACAACACACCTTGGTTAGCTTACAGCTGTACAGTCAAGAATCTGGCATGCTACAAACACACCTGACTGGGTCCTCCTCTCAGCATTTCACAAAGCAGAAACCTCGAGTCACTGGGCTGAGTTCTGGGCTAAGACTTCGAGCAATATTCGCACAGTTGTCGTAGGAGTTCACGTCCTTGTGGGTAGGATAGAAGCTTCTGTTGCTTGTTTCCTGTCACCGGCAAAGCGACACTCCGTGTTCAACATCAAGCACAGAGGGTTGCCTTCCCAATGCTCCCAAAGTGCTTTTACTTTCTTTGGCTCCACTGATCAGTCAGAAGAAGGTCTGATTTTAGAGTACTTGGGTGTGATCACGTTAGATCATGTCCTTATTAAACTGACTAGTAGCCATTCACCAGCAAGCATCTTCAGCTATGTTACAAGTAACTATGGAGTAACACTGGAGAGCCAAGGTCACCCAAGCCACTTCAGAATTCTGACCATCATGAAAGGAATAATAGTACTAGGGATGAGAAGTATTAACTGGGCTTCAGGCCAGGACCAGGAAAGGATGAAGCCACAGGATAACTTCTCTTCCTATACTCCGTTGTTGTTCCAGTCCTCACAGAGCTTTTCTTTTCTTTTTTCTTCTTCTTCTTTTTTTTTTTTGCATTAACTAACTACAAGCAGATAGAGTTAGCTCCCCACAGCCCATTTTTATTCTCATAGATAAAAAGCTGCAGCCCCCATTTCTGCTCCATATTTTTATTCAAGCCATGCTGTTGTGTGTCCGATGCTCTTTTGTCTAGGGAATGCCTATTCAGCCATACCTCATTTGCTCATTCAGCCAGTGAGCAACCATTGAATATCCACCTTAGGCTAAAAACCAGGGAAAACACTCACAGAGCCCCTGTCTTCAGAGAATAGGCACTATCCTAATGATATAGGCAAGGAAATACTTGGTGACGGTCAAGGAGAGTGATACCTGAGAGAGGGCTAGAGCATCTTACGAGGCACACAGCCCAAACCAACGGATTTCTGGAGAAGAATTGATATCCAAGTTGAAATGGTGTGCATGTAGATGATTGAACTTCCACAAGTGCTCTGGCTAAAAGCTTGGTCCCCAACACAGAAGGTAGACTGCTCAAAGTCAGAGTCAGCAAAGGCATTTGGAGATGTCTTCTCCAAAAGAAATAAACGAGGTTCTCCCAAGACTCTGGCTAGCTGTAGTGAGAGTGGCTGGTTACACGTGAGGCCAGCGCTTTCACTTTTCACTTTCTGTGCATGCCCTTTCTGCGCATGCCCTTTCTGCGCATGTCTGGTTCTCTTTCCCTTTCTCTCCACTGTGCAGGAATCCATCCAAAGAACACCCTCAAGGACACCAGCAATGTTTGTATGTCTCCGGCACTAGATTTATGAACCTAATGAAGTACTCCCCTTTATAAAGTAGCCTTATCTTGTTAAAAACAAACAAGATCGCAAAGTAGACTGAGATACAAGTCAAGAAGGAAAGCTTCAACAGAGCTAACAGCATGAGTGAGCAGAAGAGAGGGGGATAGTTCCCACTACAGTGGGAACCTAGCCAGCCAGCTTAGCCCACAGATCCAGTTGAGGCCAGCCGGGGCTGCCAGGTGAAACTCAAACTCAATACACCTGAGGCAAGCAAGAAAAGCAGGCAAATGGAATAGTCTACCATGTGCTTCAAAGAATATTTGAATTTATTGTTCCTTTGAGAAGCTCCAAAGTATCGCAGTTTACAGAACAGTGTACTGGCAGCAACAGAAGCGCTTTTCCTTGGGCAAGGAGGAGACCGTAACGCTCTGACTCCACTTCTGTGTGGTGATGTGACTAGTTTCCTTTGCTGCCCTGTAGGTATTTGGCGGAGGAGGGACCGAAAACAGGAGATAACAGAGGAGCCATTCAGATGAGAGCCACTGAGGAAGAAGCAACAAAGGCTGAAAGAGACAGATGGGAGAAGATGCCACCAACCGGAACATGGTGATGAATCATATTTTGGAGATGAGGGTGGCTTATGCCCATGTTTCTGGTTTGGGCAATAGGGTGTCTCCCTGTGCCTGTCGCTGACACTGAGAACATGGGTAGGGAGTGGTTTGTGGAGGAAGATAATTGCTGCAATGGTTTCTGGGATAGCCAGTAATTTCCAAAGACTATTTCAAGCCCACCTGTATGATTCAACTGCATTAAGCAAGAAAAGAAGTCGTCCATTTGTTGGGTACCAGGGCAGGAAGGGATAATACAGAAATGACACCATCGCCTCTTCCCTTAATTATCTATCTCAGTTCCCAGAGTGGAAGACTCATCATCTGGAACTTCTTACTCAGAGTAGATGATGGAGACCAGAGATGTTCTCTGACAACTGAGCTCTTCTAGATACGTGCTTGGCTCAGTGCCCCCTCACTCACACAGGTCTCTCCTTAACCCTCATCTGACTAGAGGGAATTTACTCATTACTCTTGGTAAGGAACCAAGCCTTCCACCCATATCCCAGCACTCCCTTGCTTGCTTGCTTTACCTCCATAGCACTTCCCAACTTGGAGGGTGGGGGACGGCAGACGGTTTTGTAGTCTGCTTTAGTAGAAGGTGCACAAATGCAGATCTTCTGATTCCTGCTCAGCCTCCACCTCTAAGATAGGGCTTGCCGCATAGTGGGAAGCAGCAGTTACTTACTGAATAGATGAGAGGGATGCATGGATACAGTCTAATGATCAGGAGATACATCCCAAAGGAGGAGGGGGAAATCACCTAGGTATCATCAGGTTAAAAATTGCATGGGACTCATAACAGGAAAGTGTCCTCAGGAAGAAAACACAGCACTGAATGAGGAGGTCCCTAAAAATTTGTAACATTTACCAATCTTTAAATTGTGAACTGTAGAAGAATGTGCATACAGCCAGAAAGAGCTTAGCTCCTAAGCACAAGGAGAGCCAGAGAAAGGAGAGGGTCAAGAAGTCAGGGCAGGAGATGGATCATGAAGGAGATAGCCATAGCTATGAATGAAACCAAGAAGGCAAGGAAGAAAAGGACTGTCAGACTGGGGACAGAGCTCAGTTGGTAGAGTGCTTATGTGAGTGTGAAGACCTGAGTTCAATCTCAAGCACCCAGATAAAAAAAAGTCAGAATGGTACCATATAGACACTTAGTCCCGGGATCAGAAAAGCAGAGACGGGGGACTCCTGGAGGTGTGTTGGCCAGCCACCTTAGCCTAATTGATGAGATTCAAGCCACAGTGAGGGATTCTGTTCCCCAAAACCAAGATGGAGCTGGGGATGATGGCTCAGAAATCATCTCGCTTTGCAAGCATAAGGACCTGAGTTCAAACCCCAACACTGACATAAAAAGCTGGAAATAGTTGCATGTGCCTATAACTTCAAAGTTGGAGGGGAGGAAATGGGTAGATGTGGAGAATTTGGTGGCCAGCCAACCTAGGAAAAATGGTGAGTTTCCTGCTTCACAGAGAGACTCTGTCTCAAGTCAATTAGGCAGAAAGTAACCAATGCCCTGCTTTGGCTTCTGAATGCACGCATGTGTATTGTGTGTGCGCGCGCAATGTTTGTACACGCGCGCACACATACACACACGAAACAATCTGGTTGTGTTTACCAACCATAATGTCATTATTGACCTCTATTAAGAACAATTTGGGAGCAAGATCAAGATGTGATCCAGATTTCAGTGGGCTTGCTTCAGTCAAGGAATAAATGATGAGGGGTAGGGGTAAAAAAGGAAGAAAAAAGAGAGATAATAACTGGAAGGATACATGGCTAAGAGAACTTGTTTTTCTTAAGATGGCAGGAGCTTGAACAAACTTAAAGGTCGGTAGAAACGATGCAGTAGACAGGAAGTGGTTTAAGCTTAGAGAAGTCAAAGAGATAATCAATACCAGGAGATCTCTAAAGTACAAGAAGGAAGGTTTCCTTCTTCCGGAAACCTCCTGTGACCTCCCCTGCCCACATCTCCATCCTTCTGACAACAGCCTGCATCTGGTATGAGCACGCACAGGTCTATTATTGTGGCTCTACAGAGGAAGTGTGACCCTGTGTATGCTGTGGTTGCTCGATCGGGTTTGAGCTCTTTTAGGAAAGCAATGACTTCTGATTTGTTTTGCATCCCCCCATGAAACAGCACAGAATCCAGTGTGTGTGTGTTTGTGTAACATTAAAGAAATATTTTATAAAATAGTGCACAAGGCAATATGTATTTGAATGTGTGGTAAGGATGCAGGGAAATGTGGACTCGAGTAGGGCCACAGGCCTCATCCGGCCGGATCAGCGCCGGGGTAGCTGGAGCGCAGGGTTGCCTGACACCCACCAGCTACACACAACCCCCGCCGCAGGATTTTGGGACTGCTGGTGAGTGGAACACAGCTTCTGCTCCAGTCCAATCACGCGGGACCTGAGACTGCTCTGGTTGGGGAGAGAGAAATCCGGCCTACATAGGGCCACAAGCCTCTTCCGGTCAGAAAAGCACCAGGGCAGCTGGGGCGCAGGGTCGGCTGACACTCGCCAGCTACCCACAACACCTGCCACAGGATCTTAAGACTTCTGGTGAGTGGAGCACAGCTTCTGCTCCAATCCAATTGCACGCGGGACCTGAGACTGCATTAGTTAGGGAAGCAGAAACCGGCCTGAGTAGGGCCACAGGCCTCATCCGGCCGGATCAGCGCCAGGGTAGCTGGAGCACAGGGTTGCCTGACACCCTCCAGCTACCCACGACCCCCACCGCAGGATTTTGGGACTGCTGGTGAGTGGAACACAGCTTCTGCTCCAGTCCAATCACGTGGGACCTGAGACTGCTCTGGTTGGGGAGAGAGAAATCCGGCCTACATAGAGCCACAAGCCTCTTCCGGTCAGAAAAGAACCTGGGCAGCTGGGGCGCAGGGTCGGCTGACACTCGCCAGCTACCCACAACACCCGCCACAGGATCTTAAGACTTCTGGAGAGTGGAACACAGCTTCTGCTCCAATCCAATTGCACGCGGGACCAGAGACTGCATTAGTTAGGGAAGCAGAAAACCGGCCTGAGTAGGACCACAGGCCTCTTCTGGCTGGACCAGCACCGGGGTACCATCAGCTACCCACGACCCCCGCCGCAGGATTTAAAGACTGCTGGTGAGTGGAACACAGCTTCTGCTCCAATCTTTAAACAGTGACAATGATAACAACTAACCCCAGAGATTACCAGATGGCGAAAGGTAAACGTAATAATCTTACTAACAGAAAACAAGACCTATCACCATCATCAGAACCCAGCACCCCCACTTCGCCCGATCCAGGGCACCCCAACACACCGGAAAAGCTAGACACGGATCTAAAAGCATATCTCCTGATGATGGTAGAGGACTTCAAGAAGGACTTCAATAACACACTTAAAGAAATACAGGAGAACACTGCTAAACAGGCAGAAGACACTAAAGAGGAAGCACAAAAATCCCTTAAAGAATTGCAGGAGAACACTGCTAAAGAGTTACAAATCCTTAAAGAAAAACAGGATAACATAATCAAACAGGTAGAAGTCCTTACAGAAAAACAGGAAAACACATCCAAACAGATGATGGAAATGAACAAAACCATACTAGACCTAAAAAGGGAAGTAGACACAATAAAGAAAACCCAAAATGAGGCAACACTGGAGATAGAAACCCTAGGAAAGAAATCTGGAACCATAGATACGAGCATCAGCAACAGAATACAAGAGATGGAAGAGAGAATCTCAGGTGCAGAAGATTCCATAGAGAACATCGGCACAACAATCAAGGAAAATGTAAAATGCAAAAAGATCCTAACTCAAAACATCCAAGAAATACAGGACACAATGAGAAGACCAAACCTACGGATAATTGGAGTGGATGAGAATGAAGATTTTCAACTCAAAGGACCAGCAAACATCTTCAACAAAATTATAGAAGAAAACTTCCCAAATCTAAAGAAAGAGATGCCCATGAACATACAAGAAGCCTACAGAACTCCAAATAGACTGGACCAGAAAAGAAATACCTCCCGACACATAATAATCAGAACAACAAATGCTCTAAATAAAGATAGAATACTAAAAGCAGTAAGAGAAAAAGGCCAAGTAACATATAAAGGCAAGCCTATCAGAATTACACCAGATTTTTCACCAGAGACTATGAAAGCCAGAAGATCCTGGACGGATGTTATACAGACACTAAAAGAACACAAATTCCAGCCCAGGCTACTATACCCAGCCAAACTCTCAATTAACATAGATGGAGAAACCAAAGTATTCCACGACAAAACCAAATTCACACATTATCTCTCCACGAATCCAGCCCTTCAAAGGATAATAACAGAAAAAAACCAATACAAGGACAGGAACCACGCCCTAGAAACAACAAGAAGGTAATCCCTCAACAAACCTAAAAGAAGACAGCCACAAGAACAAAA
This sequence comes from Mus caroli, assembly GCF_978045245.1. NCBI lineage: Eukaryota > Metazoa > Chordata > Mammalia > Rodentia > Muridae > Mus > Mus caroli. The sequence goes on along the minus strand of NW_028227264.1, from coordinate 98,970,473 downwards.
TGCCAACTTTAACAACAAAAATAACAGGAAACAACAATTACTTTTCCTTAATATCTCTTAATATCAATGGACTCAACTCCCCGATAAAAAGACATAGACTAACAAACTGGCTACACAAACAAGACCCAACATTTTGCTGCTTACAGGAAACTCATCTCAGAGAAAAGGATAGACACTACCTCAGAATGAAAGGCTGGAAAACAATTTTCCAAGCAAATGGCATGAAGAAACAAGCTGGAGTAGCCATTCTAATATCTGATAAGATTGACTTCCAACCCAAAGTCATTAAAAAAGACAGGGAGGGACACTTCATACTCATCAAAGGTAAAATCCTCCAAGAGGAACTATCAATCCTGAATATCTATGCTCCAAATACAAAGGCAGCCACATTCATTAAAGAAACTTTAGTAAATCTCAAAGCACACATTGCACCTCATACAATAATAGTGGGAGACTTCAACACACCACTTTCACCAATGGACAGATCATGGAAACAGAAACTAAACAGGGACACAGAGAAACTAAGAGAAATTATGAATCAAATGGATCTGGCAGATATCTACAGAACATTCTATCCTAAAACAAAAGGATATACCTTCTTCTCAGCACCTCATGGTACCTTCTCCAAAATTGACCACATAATTGGTCACAAAACAGGCCTCAACAGATACAAAAATATTGAAATTGTCCCATGCATCCTATCAGATCACCATGGACTAAGGCTGATCTTCAATAACAAAATAAATAATAGAAAGCCAACCTTCACGTGGAAACTGAACAACACTCTTCTCAATGATACCTTGGTCAAGGAAGAAATAAAGAAAGAAATTAAGGACTTTTTAGAGTTCAATGAAAATGAAGCCACAACATACCCAAACTTATGGGACGCAATGAAAGCATTTCTAAGAGGAAAACTCATATCTCTGAGTGCCACCAAAAGAAAACTGGAGAGAGCACACATTAGCAGCTTGACAACACACCTAAAAGCACTAGAACAAAAGGAAGCAAATTCACCCAAGAGGAGTAGACGGCAGGAAATAATCAAACTCAGGGGTGAAATCAACCAAGTGGAAACAAGAAAAACTATTCAAAGAATCAACCAATCAAGGAGCTGGTTCTTTGAGAAAATCAACAAGATAGATAAACCCTTAGCCAGACTCACTAGAGGGCACAGGGAAAGCATCCTAATTAACAAAATCAGAAATGAAAAAGGAGACATAACAACAGATCCTGAAGACATCCAAAACACCATCAGATCCTTCTACCAAAGGCTATACTCAACAAAACTGGAGAACCTGGATGAAATGGAGAAGTTCCTAGACAGATACCAGGTACCAAAGTTGAATCAAGATCAGGTTAATGATCTAAACAGCCCTATATCCCCCAAAGAAATAGAAGCAGTCATTAATAGTCTCCCAACTAAAAAAATCCCAGGACCAGATGGGTTTAGTGCAGAGTTCTATCAGACCTTCAAAGAAGATCTAATCCCAGTTCTTCACAAACTATTCCACAAAATAGAAACAAAAGGTACTCTACCCAACTCATTCTATGAAGCCACAATTACTCTGATACCTAAACCACAAAAAGACCCAACAAAGATAGAAAACTTCAGACCAATATCCCTTATGAATATTGATGCAAAAATCCTCAATAAAGTTCTTGCTAACCGAATCCAAGAACACATCAAAACAATCATCCATCCTGACCAAGTAGGTTTCATCCCAGGGATGCAGGGTTGGTTCAATATACGGAAATCCATCAACGTAATCCAGTATATAAACAAACTCAAAGACAAAAACCACATGGTCATCTCGTTAGATGCGGAAAAAGCATTTGACAAGATCCAACACCCATTCATGATAAAAGTCTTGGAAAGATCAGGAATTCAAGGCCCATACCTAAACATGATAAAAGCAATCTACAACAAACCAGTAGCCAACATCAAAGTAAATGGTCAGAAGCTTGAAGCAATCCCTCTAAAATCAGGGAGTAGACAAGGCTGTCCACTTTCTCCATACCTATTCAACATTGTACTTGAAGTCCTAGCCAGAGCAATTCGACAACAACAGGAGATCAAAGGGATACAAATTGGAAAAGATGAAGTCAAAATATCACTTTTTGCAGATGATATGATAGTATATATAAGTGACCCTAAAAATTCCACCAGAGAACTCCTAAGCCTGATAAACAGCTTCGGTGAAGTAGCTGGATATAAAATTAACTCAAACAAATCAATGGCCTTTCTCTACACAAAGAATAAACAGGCTGAGAAAGAAATTAGGGAAACAACACCCTTCTCAATAGTCACAAATAATATAAAATATCTTGGCGTGACTCTAACTAAGGAAGTGAAAGATCTGTATAATAAAAACTTCAAGTCTCTGAAGAAAGAAATTCTAGAAGATCTCAGAAGATGGAAAGATCTCCCATGCTCATGGATTGGCAGGATCAACATTGTAAAAATGGCTATCTTGCCAAAAGCAATCTACAGATTCAATGCAATCCCCATCAAAATTCCAAATCAATTCTTCAACGAATTAGAAAGTGCAATCTGCAAATTCATCTGGAATATCAAAAAACCTAGGATAGCAAAAACTCTTCTCAAGGATAAAAGAACCTCTGGTGGAATCACCATGCCGGACCTAAAGCTCTACTACAGAGCAATTGTGATAAAAACTGCATGGTACTGGTATAGTGACAGACAAATAGACCAATGGAATAGAATTGAAGACCCAGAAATGAACCCACACACCTACGGTCACTAGATCTTCGACAAGGGAGCTAAAAACATCCAGTGGAAGAAAGACGGCATTTTCAACAAATGGTGCTGGCACAACTGGTTGTTAACATGTAGAAGAATGCGAATCGATCCATTCCTATCTCCTTGTACTAAGGTCAAGTCTAAGTGGATCAAGGAACTTCACATAAAACCAGAGACACTGAAACTTATAGAGGAGAAAGTGGGGAAAAGCCTTGAAGATATGGGCACAGGGGAAAAATTCCTGAATAGAACAGTAATGGCTTGTGCTGTAAGATCGAGAATTGACAAGTGGGACCTCATGAAACTACAAAGCTTCTGCAAGGCTAAAGACACCATCAATAAGACAAAAAAAACACCAACAGATTGGGAAAGGATCTTCACCTATCCTAAATCAGATAAGGGACTAATATCCAATATATATAAAGAACTCAAGAAGGTGGACTCCAGAAAGTCAAATAACCCCATTAAAAAATGGGGCTCAGAACTGAACAAAGAATTCTCACCTGAGGAATACCGAATGGCAGAGAAACACCTGAAAAAATGTTCAACATCCTTAATCATCAGGGAAATGCAAATCAAAACAACCCTGAGATTCCACCTCACACCAGTCAGAATGGCTAAGATCAAAAATTCAGGTGACAGCAGATGCTGGCGAGGATGTGGAGAAAGAGGAACACTCCTCCATTGTTGGTGGGATTGCAAGCTTGTACAACCACTCTGGAAATCAGTCTGGCGGTTCCTCAGAAAATTGGACATAGTACTACCGGAGGATCCAGCAATACCTCTCCTGGGCATATATCCAGAAGATGTCCCAACTGGTAAAAAGGACACATGCTCCACTATGTTCATAGCAGCCCTATTTATAATAGCCAGAAGCTGGAAAGAACCCAGATGTCCCTCAACAGAGGAATGGATACAGAAATTATGGTATATTTACACAATGGAGTACTACTCAGCTATTAAAAAGAATGAATTTATGAAATTCCTAGCCAAATGGATGGACCTGGAGGGCATCATCTTGAGTGAAGTAACACAATCACAAAAGAACTCACACAATATGTATTCATTGATAAGTGGATATTAGCCCAAAACTTAGGATACCCAAGATATAAGATACAATTTGATAAACGCATGAAACTCAAGAAGAATGAAGACCAAAGTGTGGACACTCTGCACCTTCTTAGAATTGGGAACAAAACACCCAGGGAAGGAGTTACAGAGACAAAGTTCATAGCTGTGATGAAAGGATGGACCATTTAGAGACTGCTGTATCCAGGGATCCGTCCCATAATCAGCTTCTAAACACTGACACCATTGCATACACTAGCTAGATTTTGCTGAAAGGACCCAAATATAGCTGTCTCTTGTGAGACGATGCCGGGGCCTAGCAAACACAGGAGTGGATGTTCACAGTCAGCTATTGGATGTATCACAGGGCTCCCAATGGAGAAGCTAGAGAAAGTACCCAAGGAGCTAAAGGGATCTGCAACCCTATTGTTGGAACAACATGATGTACTAACCAGAACCCCGGAGCTCTTGTCTCTAGCTGCATATGTATCGAAAGATGGCCTAGTCGGCCATCAATGGAAAGAGAGGCCCATTGGACTTGCAAACTTTATATGCCCCAATATAGGGGAATGCCAGGGCCAAAAGAATGGGAATGGGTGGGTAGGGAAGTGGGGGGCGCTATGGGGGACTTTTGGGATAGCATTGGAAATGTAACTGAGGAAAATATGTAATAAAATATTAAAAAAAAAAGAAATAACAAAAAAAAAAAAAAAAGAAATGTGGACTCAGCAAACAGCTATTGAAGGGTGTGTACCAACAAAAAAGATGGAGTCCGAAAGCCAGAGAACAAACTAAGGACAAATTTCAGCCAAACAAAGCCTCTCAAAGCAGCATGTTACCAATTCAAAAAGGCCAGGGTGTTAGCACAGACCCGCACCTCTTCCCAGGAGACCATTTTCTATGGGAAAGGAAGGTAGCCTTACCATTTAAAAAGATTGATTACAGGCTTGCGCCCTCTCTTCCTGTTTTTCATAATTGTAATCTATGAATCACTTGCCTGGATTTGCCTTTCTCCCTCAGCTCTCAGAGGTTTACTGGCTTCTAAGGTCTTTAACAAAAGTGCAACACACCCATGCTCCCAAGGTACAGTAGTTAAGACCCTGCCTGCGGCTTATTCCAGTACCCCTTTCCACTCAGAATCCAACATCATTGCATTCTACTTCCAAGACTGGTGTGTGTGTGTGTGTGTGTGTGTTTAGATGAGACCAGAAAACCCACGTGGCCATTTCCTTACAGAGGAACCACCAAAAAAAAGTCAAAGTCAAAGCAAGCAGAAGCACTGCTCAAACATTTCCCAGACAGAGTGCCAATGTTTGAATCATCAGCACATATCCAGGGACATCCCAGGCTTCATGCACCAGAGTGACTGAAGTACAACATGCACTAATGCCCAAAAGTCATCTAGGTCACTTATGCAAGTGGCCAAAAGTTATCCAAACAAACAGACAAGGAAATCTGACTGTCACCTTGGAGCGGTCCAGAATCCACATCTTGAAGTCTCCTGGATATCAGATGCTAATCAGACACTTGTTTTCTTTTTACTGACTTTCTTATTGTAGTCACACTTAAAACAAATAAGAATGGTATCCTTTGTTGGCTCCTCTTACTTGGAAACCAGGTCTCTAATCTTGGTTTGGCCTTTTACCTTTGTCCAAATATGCTTCGCCTCCAATAATGACACCCCGTTGAGAACTGAATTCTACATGAATTGCTTCCAATTATTTGGCCATGAGCTCAGACCTACTTTGTAATCTTCTAGCTGGATATCCGGATGTCCCTCCGCTACCACAAACCAAATACATTCAAAGCCAAACTCATCTTCTTTCTCCTCCACAAAACCTGTTCATCCACTTAAGTCCCCAGCTTCTATGAATGATGCCACTGTTGTGCTGAGTCCAAACCTCCACTGTCAACTCACCCCCTTCCTCTTGTGAATGAATCTTTGCTCTCATCCAATTCTTAAATTCCATTGCAAAGTTCTTTAAGCCCCATTTCCTGTACATCATTCCCATCCAACCTCAATGTCCCACACCTTCTTCCGGTTCAGTACCCTCATCCGGCTAGCTCTCTTATCTTCTCATGTGCTTTATGGCTAATTCTTACTCATAGGAGAAAATAGCCAAGGCAGACTACAGTCAACTCCTGCTATTATCTCTTACAAGGGGTATGATCGTGAGCAATTTCCCAAGCCCTCTAAACCTTATTTTTGTTTTGTAAAATGGTCATTCATTACAGGACTATAACTTGATGCAATTCAAAGTGCCTCGTGCGTAATTGCTCAAAGAATCAGTTACTCTTGCCCTAGAGAAGTGTTCTAATTATGTGTTTTCCACACCCCCCAAGCCTCCCAGTGTCCCTTTCTCCACTGAAACAAGATATAGCAATGTTGCCCTTCACAACTCCTGTCAAACTGGGAGTCATCTCCCAGACTGGTCCCAGTCTTCCCTAAACACCATGCTGACCTTTCCAGATGATAGGATTTTTCCACTCCTCTTTATCACTCAAGATCCTCCCAGTTTTTACAAAACAACTGAATGCCATTCCCTGGGTCCTACTTCTGATAACCCAATACAATCTCCTCAGCTTTTGGCAGATAAGATTAAGTATCTCCAGCAGGTATGGCCATACACTTCTGCTTCTGAATCCTTGATTTTGTTTTCTTGAAATATGTATTATAGAGGCGTATGTATTTACATTGATGTATTGATGTGTGTGTGTGTGTGTGTGTGTGTGTGTGTGTGTGTGTGTGTGTGTGTGTAAGCACAGGGCTGTGAACTAACTTGGTGCTCATCTTTAAACCCAGATACTTTTCTACAACACTCCAAGGATTAGCGCATTGAGTTTTTTAAAAAGAAAAACCAAAAGACCACATCCATGAAAGAATGGCATGTGCATGACAGGCATACAAAATTGACAGAGACAATCAATTTTGTTTATTTTAATCAATGATTTGTCCTGATTACCCAGAACAGTGCTTAAAATAGAGTTGCCATTCACAAATGAACCATTGAGTGACTTCATGGTCCAAAATTACCCTGAAAGCCAAGGAGAGATGAAAAAAAATGACCCCCATCTAATCCAATTCTTAACGTTATGCCAATTAGCAACACGGAAACTCTGCATGGTTTCATCAGCTCATATCAGGACCATCAGACCATGCATCATTGACAGGAAATGAGCACCAGCTGTCCACTCGGGGAGTGCAGCTGAAGTCATGGAGCCCTGTTCGAAGTGCCCTTGGGTGCTCTTACTCAAAGAATCTCATAGACAGATGCCTAATGCCATCTGTCTATGATGACATTATGCTAATGACAGTCACCCAATAGCCACATTGGCTTACACACAGGGACTGCAACTTCACCTGGGTCTAAGTCGAAAACCAAGAGAAGAGTAAGAGGCACTCTGACCTGCGAAGTGAAGGTTAGCCAGTAACATGGCTTTAGCACCAAGTGTCCCCTCCCTTAACTTCAATCAGAACACTCAGCAGACTCTCTCACTAGCCTGGTCAGGTTCTATGAACCACTGCTAAGGATGCTGCTGGTCAAGACCCCCAAGCCATTCACAGACACCATATCTCCAATTCGGATACAGCTTTGAACTCTGCCTGGGACTCTATTAATAGCCTGTCTGTTCCAGATTGTGTGGGCTGGAAGAAACAGGAAGAGGAAAACCCAATATTTTAAAGTCAGAGATACCTAGTTCTTGAGTCTGGACTTCACTGTCTAGATATACACAGTATTGGCCTCCTAGGCTTAGATTTGCTGTCTAAATAATCCCTTCCCTACAAGCATCTAAAGCACCAGAGGCAACTATAGCTGTTAGCATTATTGCTATTGTTAGACAACAGATAAGAGCCAGCACGCCTAACACAGTCTTAGGAATTCATTTTGTCCAGTTCTCTTGAATACAGTTCACTTTATTCCTTGGGGGGGGGGGGGCAAGTTTCTAAGGAAGAAAATCAAGTGCCCACATCATGCTTTCTGAAACCTACTTGGCACGAAAGCTTTCCGACTTATTTTCAGAATTTAATCCCTTGCAGAAAGCTGATTGATTTGGCCTGAACGCCCCCCACCCCCACCCCATATTTTGAACCTCAGGATTCACCATCCCCTCAGAGGTTCCCTGTATTAATCGTAGTTTTGCCACTGATTCTGTTCTGACCCACTCCCCTTCTCTCCCAAGCTCCCCTAGCATACAGTGAGAACTCTTTCTGCCACCCTGTCCCATTTTTAGCGACTATTCAAAGCCACACTTCCACTCCTGCTGTGGCTATAGGGGCAGGGGGGGGGAAGGGGTTGGGGGAGTGGGAGAGGGACTGGGGAGAAGTAAGATGAGCAGAAGGAGGGACTTCGTCTCCAAAGCACCACAACCTGCCAAACAAATTTGGCAATCATAGCACCTACACACCTACTCAACTGTTCCCCATGGGTTTTTGGTTTTAATAAGTGAAAAACAAGAGTCCTAGATCTGACTTCATCTGAAATACACATTTTCCCCCCATTCTGAGGGTCACACCTAAGCTTTTGCTCATGCTAAGCAAGCATTCAATCACTGAGCTAAAACATAAACCTTTTGGTTTTGATTTGGGGGCGGGGGGGGGGGGGAGTTTGTTGCTGTTGGGTTTTTTTAGACAAAATCTCATTATATACTCCAGGCTGTCCTCTACAGGGATGTTCCTTCCTCAGCCTCCCAAGTGCTAGGATCACAGGCTGCACCACTGTGCCTGACTTTGACATATAAATACTTCCTGAGAGGTGCTTTGTATCCTGTGTCATAGACATACACATCCTACAGACTTAAATTAGGAAGACTGTCAAATGGTGAACTTTCCCCCATTGAGGATCAGTATGGCTGGTGTGGTCATTTGCTGAATTGTGGATCTTCTTTTAACTTCTTTCCCTGCGTTTCAGGTTTGAAATCTAATACTGGTTCTAGAACATTCTCCCCTACTGATTTTACAAGAAGGTACTGTAGCTTCTCAAGTCTGGGACCTGAAGTCTGGCAGAGATATCTGGCCTCTGACACCTGCAAGCAAGATGATGAGTTATTTGAGGAATTGCAGCTACCTGCCTGTATCTACAGGTTCTAGATCCACAAGTTCAAAATCTCCAGCCTGAACATGTGCAGGTTTCTCCTCGTCATAATTCTCCAAGAAACACAGTCCAATAACAATTTGAAGCATCTACATTGTATTATATGTTATGTATAATCTCCATGAAGTGTCTTGGGATGCTGAATAACAGGGCTGTTACAAATCGAGAGCCAGCCCCGTTTACATAGGAAGTTCAGGCTAGCCAGGTATACAGATTCATCTCTTCTCCTCCAAGTCTGGACTTCACCAGATCTGTCCATCACAATCACCTTACAGCCAACCTAACTTCAAGCCCTTGCCTATCTAATATGTTAATCTAAGCTGAGTGATCTGGAAAGCAACTCTGTGTAAACACCTGCTCATAAAAACTTCATGTTTCCAATTGCAGAACAAAATCTCAAGCCCTCTCTGAGTATCACGTAGATTTCTCTAGGGTCTCCTGTTCACTAGCTTCCATGCACTCGTGAAATCCTAGGCTAACGGAGAATACTCAGTGCCATCCAATGCCTTCATACTCTTATCTTGCCAGGAGAAATGGTTCTTTTCCTTATCTCCTTCCCAACTATGGAAATCTCACAGCTCACTGTCAAGACTCTTCAGCTAAACAATCCTACCCAGCTGTCAACGACCTAGGAACCACGACAATGACCGGCTTGGCAAGATTTGTATAACAATTCAATCCCTGGCAATTCATGTAGTGGCAACCAACCAACAGTTGTCTGATTGGAGCAAAGCATGAGTGTGAATGTGTGTGTGTGTATATATATATATATATATATATATATATATATATATAACAATAATAATCAAGGAAAAAGACTCTATCAGCCTGAGAGTATGAGGGGATGGGGGAGGGGATTCAAAGATGGGAAAGATCGGAGGGAAGAAAGAAAGTAATGTAATTCTATTTCAATTAAAAACATACTAGATGGAAAAGAGGAAGAGGAAGTGGAGGAGGAGGGAGCAGCTGTACAAGCCAACCTCTCCAGCCAGGCTTGGAACTCTTCCCCTCCCTCTCATACTCCTTTTCTTGTTCATTCTTCTGTGTCTAGCACACTGAATCTCTTTTATTTATCTCTGCATCAACGACTAGATTGTGAGCTCTTTGACAAGGTCAATAACCGAGGCACGTAGGAGGAGCTCTGTGAACAGTTATGTCAGTGACCTTACTTCAGGAAGTATGTCAATGACATCTCACTTTTAAAACTATATCCACTCTGCTCACAGCCAACCACTGGACTGAGCACAGGGTCCCCAATGGAGGAGTTGGAGAAGGGACTGAAGGAGCTGAGGGGGTTTGCAGCCCCATGGAGGGGGCAACAGTGTCAACAGGCCTTGGAGCTCCTGGGGACTGGACCACCAACCAAAGAATACACATGGAGCGACCCATGGCTCCAGCCACATATGTGGCAGAGGATGGCCTTGTTGGACATCATTGGGAGGAGTGGCCCTTGGGCCTGTGGGGATTCAATGCCCCAGTGTAGGGGAATGCCAGGGTAGAAAGGCAGGAGTGGGTGGATGGGGAAGCACCCTCATAGGTGGAGGAGAGATGGGATAGGAGATTTCTGGAGGGAAGACCTGGAAATTGGATAACATTTTAAATTTACATAAAGAAACTATCCAATAAAAGAAAAAATTTTTAGTTTCATTAAAGCTAAGAATTACACACAGAGGGAAAAAAACTACATTCATTCAAAGTGACTAATATTGAGATAGTTTCAATGGCTAGAGTACCATATCAAATTCTAGGAACCCCTGAAATGCCTTTTTAAAAATATTTTTTGTCTTAGAAAGTCATCTAACTTTTGCCAATTTGAACAAGGCTAGAAACTTGTGGCATTTGTCTTGAAACAGAAACAAACTTTTCTTGTGGGCTTGGACATGGTTGAGAAGAGACCCACAGAGATGATTAAAGGCTAGAAAAGAGACTAGGAGACATGAAGGAAGGAGCCAAAGGCAATTTGATAATCAATGTCAACCACGTGGCAGGTTGTTATTTACAGGGAAGATGACTAACTCCTGGTGCCCTTGTTCTCCAAGGAGAGAAACAGGAAATGAGATGAGTTGTAACCTGGAACACTTGGATAAGTAACGAGGCACTTACTTGGAAGAGAACGTTATGAAATATTCAAAGTTTTAACAAGAGTGGTGCCTTCTAAGTCTTTTCTTTTATCTTCGCATGCATACAAAACATGCAGGATCCCCATGGATACAAGATATGCAAGATCACTATACATGTAAAGCATGCAAGATCCCCATGCATACAAAACATGCAGGATTCCCCATGCACACAAAAATATTCAGGATGCCCAACTATCTCGAATGTTCTCTGTGTGGTACTGCCCAAATTATACAGTTCTGGGACCAGTCCTCAGACTGGATAGAGATTTCTGCCACTCAGGGGTCCTTCCAATTCTGAAATCTTGAAGAATGTACCTAAGCAGAACTGAATTTAAGTCACTTTTCCACTAAACATCTATTAGACACAACCCCCCTTACCAGGCCCACCTACCAGCCACCATACAAATAATGAAGGCATAGTTTACAGTAACAGAGGGAGAGGCTTGTCAGGGGTCACTCAGAGGAAAAACTGTTGGGCCTCAGCTCTCCGATTTTTGTCTGCCCTAGCACACAGCTGCATTACAAAGCAAACACCAATGCCACATGTTTTTCTTCTGGGTAACACCAAGCCCTAACTGCTCTAACCTCCATGCATACACATATGCTATTTCCTTAACCTGCTATGTCCTTTCCCCAGCTTCCTGACCTATGAAATTATTCTTGTCCTGGAAGCCATGGAGAGGTAGTAGTGCCCTCTTCAAACTACAATATTGCCTCAGCTCTATCTCCCATTCCTGACTGTGATACTATTTCATGATCCCTACCTATAAGCATTAGAAACAGACTCAGAACTCAGCGTAATGCAAGAGAACTTACTGGAAGGCTATGAAAAGCCCAGCAGTAGCTTGTAGTCCTAGAAATGGCTGAAGTCCAAGGCAATTGACGCCAAATGACAGAGTGAGGCCAACTGTTTTATCTCCCAAAGCATCACGGTTATGTGTGTCTCTCTTGAGCCATGCATGCCTCAAAAATTTTCCTTCTACCTACATCTTCCAGACCTAGAAGTAGGTTTTCTTGGCCAATTTTAGGTCTTCTGATTAGCCTATGACCACACAAGGGTGAAAGGAGAATCACCTCTTTCAGCTTCTCCAGTGGGAATCAGTCAGGAGAAATCGCTGTCCCACCTGCGTATTCAGTATGTAGTGTGGTGGGGGTCCTCTCTTGGTGGGTACCAATCCAAGAAAGCACAATTAGGAGAGTAAAGAATACTTGCCTCAGGAGAGGAAATCACCAAGATTATTTCCTAAGTAGCATTCTTAACCAAGGAAGAACATTAGGGAGATTTTGACTGGGAAGAAAACACATTCACATAGGAAAGTGCTTTAGAGGTAGGCAAAGTACTTAACACATTCAAGTTAAAGTGTACATTTCTGAGCATGCTCAATTGAAGGTCTTGGTTCAAGAAGAGTATGTGTTTTGGGACGAGGGGCAAGAATTGTTCTTGCCACGTTCAGTTCAGTGCTATAAAAACATTTACTTAGGTCAGTTCCAAGAGTATGTCAGAGACTCAATGACTTCATTTGGCTCTCTGCAAAATTCCCCAGAGTTGTAACTGCACCGAGAGGGAAGACTCAATGTAAATGAAGAAATGTGTCTCCAATAGTGCCTGCCTTGTTTAGCTGCTAACGAGTAGAGGAGAGATTATTTCCCCATCAGGGAAATTAGAGGGGTTGGAGAGATGGCTCAGTGGTTAAGGGCACCTACTGCTCATCTTAGAGGACGGAGGTTCAATTCCCAGAACCACATGGCAGCTCGTAGTTCCAAAGAATGGCTTCTTCTGACCTCCTTGGTCAGCAGGCAAGCACATGGTGCGAATATATACTTGCAAGTCAAACACTCATACACATTGAATAAAATTAATTATTTTTAAAAAGAGAAGAAACCCAAAGAAGAGAAGGGAATTCGTGGCACACAGCTCTTGCTTACATTCATTTATCACATTGCACTTCTTTCTTGGTGTTTCCTCTTTGTGCTTCCCAGGGTAGGAACTCAGCCTTCTCCTCTTTCATATAATGAATGATCCATGCAGAATCAGGAATCAATAATCTCTGATACCCTGGCTTAGCCACTGATATTCGTTGACAGACTCCAGAGGGAAACACTGCCCACCCCGATGCTTAGCAGCTCTAACCTGTGCTCTCACACTATAACAGAGGGAACATGTGCCGTATTTGAACCTTGTTGACAGTTTTGGGTGGTGTCCGGGATTAATTCCAAGGCTTTCTTCACACTCAGCAAGCACCCGACCAGTGACCTACATCGTCAGCCCTCTTGGATTTCTTAATGAATTCAAATCGATAGAATAAATCTTGGTTAGTCAAAATAGTCCCAGAATTGAGGCCCATGATGTACAAATGTAACCCTTAACCTCTGCGTCAAACTCATACACCCGTTCAGCTTCTCAGATGATAATCCTCAGGCTGATATTTTACTTAGTTCATGGGGAGTACAGAAAAAGAAATAATAAGAAAAACAGCGCCAGGAGGTTGGAAACAGTCTCTAAACACAATGAATTAACTAAATATAGCAAAAGCGCCTGGGTGTCTCCATGGTTACAATCAAAAACAGAAACAGGATTGACTGGCTTGGGAAGGCCTTTTCACTACCACAAACGCTCACTGACAACATCGATGACTGTTCAAGCCCGTGGTGCTGGATGGTTGGTTTCATCCAATTTCCAGCTTATTCTAAGTCATACTTGGCCCTACGATAATGACTGCATCGCTGAGATGAATAAATGCCCACCTTGTTCACAGGGGGCGGGTAAGGAGGCCTTTTATGATTCATAAAAAGAATTTCGGCAGTTCAGGATTTAGATCTGAGTTATGACTAAGAGGTATACTGATACTTCTTTAAGAAGTATTGTCATAGAGACCAAGGATTACAGTCGGGTTCTTGGCAATGAACTAGCAGTGCATTTTTGGCCCTACATGGTATCACATAAAGGTTAAGCATCAAGAGTGCACCAAGCACAAGACTGAGCTTCGGACTCTAAATTTACTTACCAGCCTAGAACTTACCCGGGAATCCATCATTCTGGTTCCTTCAATAAACCAATAAATGTTTCACATGAAGCTTGCATATCTACCCTTATGCTCTGTATCACCAAGAAATATGTCTGTCATATGGCACAGTTTTTTACATATTGAATTGATGAGACTCTATTCTCAAGTGAGGGAGGGAGGCAGTGTTTGCTAGCAAGAGCTTCACATTAATGTTACATATGTTTGCTCCTATTTCGAAGGGTATGACAATTTGGAAATGTTGGAAATTTTAAATTCAAATCTTACTTATAACTAGGATAGTGTACTAATTTTTTGCATGTCTACATCAAAATTACTCCTTTTCCATGACAGAGAACTTCATTTTAAAAATCACTTGAAAGACAGGCCAGCATGAAGGTTCAGTATGTAAAGGCATTTGCTGTCATGGTTGGTAACCTGAATTTGATCCCTAGGACTCTGGCATAAGTATATACATGTGTACACATGCACGCACGCGCGCGCGCACACACACACACAAAACCTAAGTGTGATCTCTGGGTTTTTGGCATGTACACACACACAAATATAATTACATTTTTTTCAAATGAACAAAAGTTAGCTCTCATGTGTCCAATCCTGGGTTTATAGGTTGGCTGCAGTCTGGTGGAAAGAGACCATCAACTACCCTGAGACTATTTCTGCATTGCTTCTGTAATATGCAGCCTCTTTGTGAACCTGTTTGGCAAAGCTGAATTGTTCTTGCTGCAGCTGCAGATTACCTGCGGTTTCAAGTGAACTACTGTGTGTGCATTGTTTATTTGATCCCCTCTTCCTGTTGGAAAAACAGCTGGAGAACAGACATCCTGCTGCTCAGAGCCTCGGGCCTTGGGATATTAATAGGAGGCCACAGAAAGCATCCACATGACTTCACCTGTGGCATGAACGGCTAAAGGGACGGAACTCATCAAGGGGACCTGATTTAAAACATAAGCTGGCAGTTTGTAGCCCATATGTCTTCGAATCCCAATAACTGCCATTTGCAAAAAAAAAAAAAAAAAAAAAAGACTCCATCACGTAGGATTTGGCCAGGGAAGGAAAACAGCCAGTTTCCAAAAAGAAGACAGAAAGGCAGGCTTCGATAGCCTAGAGCAGTTATTAGAATGAAATACTTATGTGGTAAAGCAAGAAGGAACATCACGTAATTTATAACCATTGCTTTGGTGTTTAGCAAAAGATGTGGGAATGGATGGGGAAGGGTGTGTCGATGAGAGATGGCAGCTAACAACCATACAAGGTACTTTCATATGTTTTCCATCATGGGTAATTACTTGTCCTAAAGCAAACGGGGCTATTGCACAAGCATCCTTCCGAATGTTCTTCCTGTTCCCACTTGGAGCAGGGAAAGTGGATAAGGAGAGAAGATGCAATCATAAAGAACTAATGCTTTCATTCTCCAGATAAGGAGATGGGGATCGAAGGCTTATATGACCTAAGGCCCTTGATGTTATGTCTGCAGTATAATAGGGCCAAAGAATTCCTGAAAATGGGATTACCTCGTGATTATCCATCCTCCAGTCTGTAAAAGGAGACTGTGAGAAAAATATTCTGGAGAAAGAATTTCCTCTTAAACGTAATTTGGTGCTACTGAGCAGGAAAAAAAAATAGACTAATAAATACAACATTCATTATTGAAGACCCACTTGAGCCCTTACTGCACTGTGCGTAGGAAACTCTTATATACCTGTAGGCACTTGATATCACAGAGCTGAACATGCGCACACCTTATGCTGTTGGCAGTGGTGGTTTGTTGGTTGGTTGTTTGGTTGGTTGGCTGGCTGGCTGGCTGGCTGACTGGCTGGCTGGTTGGTTGGTTGGTTGGTTGGTTAGTTAGTTAGTTTTTGGATGAGACAGGGTTTCTCTGTATAGCCTTGGTTGTCCAGGAACTCACTCTGTGGACCAGCTGGCCTTGAATTCACAGAGATCTGCCTGCCTCTGCCTCCCAAATGCTAGGAGTAACGGTGTATGCTGCCGCCACCACCTGGCATCTTTGGACTTAATGTTCAATATTGACATCAGAATCACTGAAGAGCCTACTCCATTTCCACAAGGGCTCTCTGATACTATCTTGAGAAATTTTATCCCCAACCACAGGTACCAACTCATATAAAGAGATAACTGAGTGAGTGTGCAGGATGTCCTGTTTATGTAATATAACTGATACATCCCCTTTAGGGGCTTTTTAATCTTAATAAGCCACCCTTGTAATTACGAAGTTACCATCTCCACTTGAATCCAAGAATGAATCTGTCAGATACAGGCAACTCCTACAAGCCTTAGAGATTATATCAGGAGCATGTGTCTTAACGTGTTGAAAAAGTACCCCAAATCTGATAGTCTTTATAAATATTAACATATAAACAACCCACTCCTAAGGAGCGGGCTTAGAAGCTCTCTCATCTTATTCTTTAGTGCAGTGCATAATCTCCCGCAAGAGTCTGTTTCCTCTGCTGTAGAATGGAGCTGCAGAATCCTGGTGCGGACGAAGTTAGATGATGCACTATACGCAATGCTGGGCCCCTAGATGGTAATGCCTCGTATCCACTGACAGACTTCATTCCACAAATTAAAAACCCTGAAGACATAAGGCAACGGCGAAGGTGGAAGGCTAAGCACCTGAAAGCAGCAGAACGCAGATGATTAGTCCAAACGAAGTAAAAATGACAAAGGGCATATCTGTTCCTAAAACAGAAAAGACCTTAGACATAGGTAGGAGCCCTTCTGCTGCCTTTGCTCAGTGAGAGCAAATGACAGTACAAAGGACTTACATCATACAGAAGGAAGAATTGCTACGCAGTGGAAATCATGGGGGGAAAAATGAATTGTGTTCAGACAGAGGAAGAACTTAAAACTGAAAGATTGCTTAAGATTATAATGTACTCACCTCATTATGTGCTGCCCTCTCCTCCCTCCATATCCTCCTATTTATTCCTCCTTGCTCACTTTCAAGTGAAAACTCATCCCAGCATTTGGGAGGCAGAGGAAGGCTCATCTCTGAGTGTGAGGCCAGCCTGGTCTCCAGAGTGAGTTCCAGGACAGCCAGGGCTACACAGGGCTATCCTGTCTTCAAAAACCAAACCAAAACAAAACAAAAATAAGGACTTCCTGACAATTGCGACAAATGTCTCCTCTTCACTTGGTTATGAACAATGTGAAATGGTCTTGAACATCCTAGCAAGCTGTATGAATTAGGATAAGTCTCAGGGACGTAACAAACAGACCGGAAGCACAGAATCTACAATCAAACAAAAATGACTTCTTTTTCATTTCTGTATACAAGGAATTGATAGGACAGTAATGTAATCCTCAAAATATGGCTCTCACCCTAGGATACAGGCAAGCCCATCCAGTTGAGAAGGACAGGTGTACAACCCATAACACTCACTCGGGCTTTAAGTTACAGCCCATTAGCCAAATTTAGTCACTCAGCCATATTAGTTACAAGGGAGATTGAGATATGCAGTGTTGTCCTAGAAAGCCAGGTGTCTAGCAAAAGCTCAGAACATGAAACATGCTGGGGGTGTGTCTATAGAGGGACACTAGCATTGTCTGTGTCACAGAACTGAAGTGGGGAGTGACCTCAATGCCACTACGATAGCCAAACTCAGAATCTGAAACTTGGTGCAGCATTTACGAATACTGCGCAATGAGCAAAGACGCTGGCAGCATAAATCGAGGCAGAAGCACAAACCTTCTTGTTGGTGTAACAGAAACCTGAGTCACTGCTTGATACTGGGGCCAAGCTACATCTGTAAAGATCTTAATATGCTGACCTAGAAGAGCTGGAGTGCAGCTATGTTGAGATGCAGACAGCACTTAGCATCATGCTTTTAAAAATTCAAAAGTCGGGGGGAGAGCACCCTGAACAAGCCTAGACTAGCCTGAAGAAGTGAGTTCATAGCTTATGAAACACCAGGCTGGATGAAGTGATAACACCCCGATTGACTTCAAGAAACTATTTCTAGGGCCAAAGAATAACAATTCTACTTCCTGCCAAGAATGTGTTTACCAGACGCCATCTTGTAAAGTCTTAAGAAATCTTTTCCAACCTGTTTGAGTAACTTTGTTACTTACTTGTCTCAGCTTCAGATTCTCTACACAAATTCTCTGGATTCGGGGAATCCAGAATGTTTGCTCCTGAAGTGCTCAATCGTTCATTAACTTAGAAAAGTTTACCTTAATCTCCTGGTTTTCATTAATAGTTGGTTCTCTTCCCTAATTGCACACCTGGAGGGGGAACTTCTACACTACAAAGCAAAGAAAGTTTCCCCCAAAACAAGAGACTACACCACAATTTCTAGTTCATACATGAACAAAAGATGGGGGAGGGGGGATAGACACCAAAATATAGACCCATCAAAGATGAGCCTCAATCGCTTGTTTAAAAATCAATATAAACAAAAGTATTCCCCTTGAACAGCTCCACAGGATGGCTGAGGAAACCTGCTACATTAAGCAAGGCACTGTCGATTATAAAAATTCTTGGGAAGGAAAAAAATCTTGACTTTCTGATGCAACAAACTCATACACACATACTCACACACAGACACAACACATACACTCACTTATACACAGATACACACACATAAATACCCACTCACACACAAACACACACACACATACACTCACTCATACAGACACACAAATATACACATGTACACTCTCACACACAGAAACATCTGCTCACACACAAACACACTCACTCACATGCACAGACACACAAATATACACATATAGACTCACACAGACACACACAGCTACTCACACATAAATACACAGACAAACACACACTCATACACAGATACACACGTACACAAATACACCCAGGCACACCTACTCAGAGATACAGAGTCAGAAATTTCAACCCTGTTTCCAGATATGCCCCTTTCCTTACTACATGAATGTGGATAAATCCTATGAAATTCATTTGAATTTCAGTTTTCTCATTTATAAAAGAAAATAAGTTGAAAGATATTATTTCTATTGATCAGGTTTTTCTCCTTTTAACCACCCATGAGTTTTAGAAACTGATACTTTTTCTTAATTAGGTATTTTCTTCATTTACATTTCAAATGCTATCCCAAAAGTCCCCCATACCCTTCCCCCCTCCCCTACCCACCCACTCCCACTTCTTGGCCCTGGTGTTCCCCTGTACTGAGGCATATAAAGTTTGCAAGACCAAGGGGCCTCTCTTCCCAATGATGGCCGACTAGGCCATCTTTTGATACATATGTAGCTAGAGACATGAGCTCTGCAGGTACTGGTTAGTTCATACTGTTGTTCCACCTACAGGGTTGCAGATCCCTTTAGCTCCTTGGGTACTTTCTCTAGCTTCTCCATTGGGAGCCCTGTGTTCCATCCAATAGCTGACTGTGAGCATTCACTTCTGTGTTTGCCAGGCACCGGGATAGCCTCACAAGAGACAACTATATCAGGGTCCTTTCAGCAAAATCTTGCTGGCGTATGCGATGGTGTCTGCGTTTGGAGGCTGTTTATGGGATGGATCTCCAGGTGTGGCAGTCTCTAGATGGTCCATCCTTTCGTTGCCCCTTCTTAGAATTGGGAACAAAACACCCATGGAAGGAGTTACAGAGACAAAGTTTGGAGCTGAGACAAAACTGATACTTAACAAATAGCACTGAATGGGAGTTAAAAGACTTCCTATTTCACATCAAATTTAGTGAATGACATTCTTCCCAACAGTTCAAGAAAAACTCAGATTCTAAATATCCCTTGCAAAATTAATATTTATAAGAATATGGATGAAGTCTCAGACCTAGGCTCCATCCCATAGGAAGGAATGCAGGGTGGGTGGGAGAAGGACAAAACTGTGTTTTAAAGAACTCTCTGTTTTCATCTTCCTTCCACAAGCATATGTCACTTTATTGGTTGCTGTCCCCTCCAGTGTGGCTTTATTTATGATTCCTATACTGCTGACAGTAAAATGTTTACAGCAGATGATCCCACCATTAATGTTAGCTTCAAAGGATTAAAGCTAATTATGGCATTGATTTTGACTACTTCCGGCTGACTTAGATTTGCTCTAGAAGGATATTGCCATAATCCCCGATGACTGTCAGACTTCCAAGGATCTCATTAAAGCTCAGCTTCATCATCTCCACCATGAAGGCAGCAAGCTCCGGGAATGCAGACCAGCTCTGATGCCCAAATTCACTCCACTAAGACTGTGCATGTCCTGAATCCAACTCGTAGTAGGTCAGTCCCAGATCTCTTAGTGAAGGAAGAAAATATCAGTGCTCATTCTCAACAGGTCTGCCTCTAGTCAAAGATGGTTTCTGAGGCTAGACTGAAAACACAAACAGAAATTCTGTAGAGGAAAAATAGTGCCGTGTCTATAGGGGAAGCCAACGCATCTCTGACTACACACTAGATTGCAGGCAACTGTGCAGCTAGTGGTACCAAGCAGCCTGGGCTTTCTCCCTCAATTTGCTCCCCTCCCCAACCCCTAAATACTCCTCCCTTGTCTCCTTACTGTCAGCCTTATAAATCTTGAGCATCTTTAAGTCTTGACTCCTATCTTACCTTTGCCCTCTTCTCCCATGAAATTTTCTCCCTTCTGAACACATGATAGCCACCCTCACGTCTATAGCATCCTGTTCTGTGACAGCTGAATCCCTGCTGCATTCTTTTCCCCTTGCTCTGAGGGGAATGGGTTTTACATGAACTATATATAGCCTCTTTGTGTGAGTAAGTCATGGTTATCTCTACCCTGGTTGCAGAGGACAAAGTTCTGTCTCTCTTTTCCTGCTTAAAGGAATGTTTGTTTGGTTAGTCTTGAAGGGGTTATAACATTCAAAATCTGTAACACCGAAAGCTGGTTCATGCCCAGCTACATCTGTTTTATAAAACCATTTACACCTCAAAAAATGGAGATAACCATTTACCTCATTTCTTTCTAAAATTAAAGTTTTATTTTCTGTTTTAAAGGCACAAGGTGGTATAATTGGTTTGCAAACATTGAGTTACACTTCTCTTGCTGTAAATTTCTCTAGTCATACATGCTCAAAAGCCTCAGCTTCCCATAGATCATTATAAAATGAAGAACTAATATCTACTGATAAAGAAAAATTTAGGTCTGGATCATGGTGGGGAATGGGGAGAAAAATCTATTCTTCTGGGGGAAAGTCATTAGTTTTTTAGAGAAAAGAAAGTCCCCTATTTCCAGAGACTATCAATCTAAAGGGACACTGCCATTTATTGAGGATCAAGAATCACTCAAAGGCAGTCTGGCTACCTAGTGAATTGTAAGCTAGCCTAGGCTAGGTACATGCACAACTTTAATCCCAGAACACAAAAGGCAGAGACAGGTGGATTTCTGGTCTTCCGAGTGAGTTCCAGGCCAGTCAGAGCTGCAAAGTGATATCCTTTCTCCAAAAAAAAGAAAAAAGAAAAGAAGTAAGGAAGGCAAGAAGGGGAATTGGGGGCAGGGGAGAGCAGGAGAAGAAGGGAGAGGGGAGGGGAGGAAAGGGGAGGGAAGAGGTGGGGGACACATGTCTAGTATTTTTAGGTTCTTCTTCTGGAGTGATACTCTAAGTCCCATTTTTAGGATTCTTGTAAAAGCTAAACGAGAAAATGGTGATGAAGTTCTTATCATAACAGAGCCTATTCTATACTTCAAATAGTTAATGGCTAACAGTTATCTCTCAGTTATTAACTACACATTGAGAATTGGTTTTGCTGTAATTTTAAAAAGCTTACCAAATAGACCGTATTATATAGCACTGAAAGCAAATTGAGATTTAGAAAGTTAGGACTGTTTCAGACTCTGACTGTTTGTACGATTCGTATGCCAGAGCTGTCTGGAGGGAAAGAACTGACAGAACATGTGCACAATTGTGAGACCTATTAGATTGGCTTATAGGAGAATCAGAGGCTACATCGACCCACAATGTCTTGTGATGGCTGCTTTTAGTTGTCACCTTGATTGGAGACACATCTGTGTGCCTTGGGGGACATTTTCAGAGATTGACAGGTGAGTCAGAGCCTGAGGATGGGGAGGACCCATTCTCCGGGTAAGTAGCTCTTCCCCATGAGCAGCCAGCATGCAACACAAACGTGAGAAAGCATCACTGTGTCCTGCTGGGGAGAGCGCTTCTTTCTGAGTGTGTCTCTTACTTCTGCTGAGAGCCTCTGCTGACATCACACTCCAGCCTCCTCTGCCTAGTGACACGAATTCCATACCAGCAACCTTGCAGGCTGTCAGTGCTGTACTGGCAATGTTGAGTTTCCTAGCCTGGGCAATTTCTGGTTTCTCTGCTGCTCCAAGTACAGAAAAATACTGGTGGATTACCCAAGTCCCATCATGTAAGCCTATCTAAATTCCCTTTTATAATAGACACAGATGTACAGCATAGACACAGACACACACATACACATATATCACACATATCTAGACATATATACATATATCACATATATATACACATATATAGATATCACACACATATTTACATATATGCATAAGTACATAAACACACACACATTCTGTTTTCTTCTTCCAGAATACAGCTTCTTACACACACACATATATATACACACACACACATATATATACATCACATATCTAGACATATATATATATATATAACATATATATGCATATAAATATCACACACATATACATATATGCATAGTTACATAAACACACACATCCTAACAGTTCTCTTCTTCCAGGATACAACTTCTTAAACTTTTTTCCACATGTATCCCATCTTGCCTAAAAATATTTTACATTTACATTACTATTTTAACTTCAGGTATATAGGTATATGAAATAGGTATATAAATCAAATATGTACTGATAAGAAATTTGCTTTAAAGCATTTACTTGTTATACATATACATTTGCCATGTATGTATTAAAGATAAAAGCAAATTCTCATGTGAGTGAGGTGGATAAACTTACTTTTGCATAAAGAATTAAATCTTGGATGCATATTTGCTGATTGAAATGTTAAGTTTATAATCAGGACTGCTAAGAAAGCTGCTATAGGCACACACACACACACACACACACACACACACACACACACACACACACAGTACAAGAGGGAAGAAATATGTTTAGAGCCATTTGAGAAGATGTTGAAATTTCTGTTCTAATCCTAAACTATAGCTTACTTAGTGATTTTTTTTAAATTGGGCTCAAGTCAGCAACTCAGACAGCAAATTTTTAAATTTAGGATTCTAATGCAATACAAAGATGTATAATTTGGTACTTACATGCTAAGGAGCTGTGGCACAGGAATGCTAAGTCTTTGTTTTATGTAAATAAGTGATTACGTTTCTATAACAGCAGAGAACTTTGTATGCACAATAAAAACCCAGAAATTCATAACACAATAGATTGGACTCTGAGCCATTGTATCTCAGGCGACATTTATTGCACTGTATAGGATAATGGTATATGCGTATAATGTAAAGTACACACGTTGTACATTCAGAACTAAGACTGCAATAAGCCATGTAACACAGGCAGGTACTGAAGACCTGTTACCTGTTTAATTTTGAATGAATTTTTGGTTGCTGTACATTCAGAAAACATTTACCATTGCCAATTTTTATGACCGCCCCCTTCCTGGCACACTCAGAGTTGCATGAGCCCATATGGAATGCCAACCCACAGTTTAAGAAGCTAGGCTCTAAAGAACCATGCATATTCTACAGGAACCTAGATGAACCAGTAGCCATTCAGCCCAAGAAGTTGGCAGGCTCAGAACAAAGGGACCAAATAATACCAACACATCTGAGGCTGAAGGTCTAGATCTCCAGAGAGTTGCTGGTGTGAGTCTTTATTC
The DNA here is from genome assembly GCF_978045245.1 of Mus caroli. NCBI lineage: Eukaryota > Metazoa > Chordata > Mammalia > Rodentia > Muridae > Mus > Mus caroli. Next base: position 98,946,572 of record NW_028227264.1, on the reverse strand, counting down.
AATGCCTGGGGAAGGTGGCATGTGGGATCTGTGGGTTATAGGTGGAAGCAGAAACAGAAAACACGTCTGTTCAAGAGGAATCAAGTTTGTATGTTTGTATTATTCTACATCATTTTCCACATTCCCCCATAAGAAAATCTCTGGAAACACTCTCACAGACACACCCAGAATTGTACTTTCCCAATTCCCTGGGCATTATTCACTGTAGCCAAGCTGGCCCATGATTGGCCATCTCAGTTTCTAGGAACGCCAACAGCTACTCTTCTGTAGCTGAAGCAAGTGGGAAGGGTTTCAGACAGGACGGAGGGACAGAGTTTCCTATTTGTAGGAGAGAGTTCCATTGTCTTCTTGAATTTAGTCCCCCTTATTTTATCATTATTATCTAAAATGATGTCTCAAGAATTACCCAAGCCAGGCAGTGGAGGTGCACGCCTTTAATCCCAGCACTTGGGAGGCAGAGGCAAGTGGATTTCTGAGTTTGAGGCCAGGCTGGCCTACAGAGTGAGTTCCAGGACAGTCAGGGCTATATAGAGAAACCCTGTCTAAAAAACAAACAAACAAACAAGCAACAACAATAATAATAGAATTACCCAGCCCAAATATACTCCTATAACCCTGAATCCTTCCCAATTAAAAGCAATTATAGAATATAATTCGATATCTTTTTAAAGGAAAATGACCCCTTCCTTATTCCTTTTTGTGGTGGATTGATTATGCTTGGCTCAGGTAGTGGCACTATTAGGAGATGTGGCCTTTTTGGAATAGGTGTGGCCTTATTAAAGGGTTGTGCCAGGAAACATTCAAGAACCCCCCAAAGAGCCGATTCCAATGTAATCACATTAGCGTCTCTTAATTTAAGCTCCAGCTTCGGCTCCCCACCAACCCTGACACAGGAGAAAGGTGGAGCAGCCTGGAACCCTCAGCAGGACAAGGTTTTGTAGGGAACAGAAGTAAGTGAGAGGGTAGCCAGTCTGGCAGTTATCTAATAGAATAACTACTGTAAGCCAACAGGTGGGTGCTCTGAAGCACAGGAGTGGATGCTCACAGTCAGCTATTGGATGTATCACAGGGCTCCCAATGGAGAAGCTAGAGAAAGTACCCAAGGAGCTAAAGGGATCTGCAACCCTATAGTTGGAACAACATGATGAACTAACCAGTACCCTGGAGCTCTTGTCTCTAGCTGCATTTGTATCGAAAGATGGCCTAGTTGGCCATCAATGGAAAGAGAGGCCCATTGGACTTGCAAACTTTATATGCCCCAATATAGGGGAATGCCAGGGCCAAAAGAATGGGAATGGGTGGGTAGGGAAGTGGGGGGCGCTATGGGGGACTTTTGGGATAGCATTGGAAATGTAATTGAGGAAAATATGTAATAAAAAATATTAAAAATTAAAAAAAAATTGAAAAAAAAAAGACTGTATACGATCACAAACGGCCCAAAAGCACATCTGAAACAACCAGACTAATCTCTGATTTACTGTTGCTAGGAAGTAGCTATGGAGTAACGCAGGCCAAGGACAGGCCATGGGGTTCTTCCTGGTACTTGGGTATAGCCTGGGTTTAGCTGTGGGTCAAGTTCTTAGGCCTTTCTAAAAAAAAAAAAAAAAAAGATGGAGGCCAGTTCCAAGATGGAGTAGGCTTGGCCTCTCAAAAGGAAGTATGGGGGTGGGCAAGAGACCCTCCAAACCACATGGGAGTCAGTCTTCTCTTGTCTGCCTTCAGAACAAGATGTAGAACTCTCACCTCCTCCAGTGTCATGTCTGCCTGCCTGGACACTGCCATCCTTCCTTCTATGATTTCATTGGCCTGAACCTCTGAACCTATAAGCCAGCCCCAATTAAACATCCTTTATAAGAGTTGCTTTGGTCACAGTGTCTCTTCAGAGCAATGGAAATCCTAACTAAGATACTTTTATTCACCCAGATCCTTGGAATAGGAAAGTGATACCTGCAACACTAACAGGGGATATAGCAATAAAAGGCACATCCACAAAATGGTACAGGAGAAGGTTAGAAGCATCTTGTATCCCAAATACAAGGAGCGGAGGCCCACCATATCAGCTCTGGCTTGCCGGCAGCTGGGCTTTCCACGGAGGCAGAAAGAAGACTCCTAATTTAAGAAACTGTTAGTCCTATCCCCCTTAAAGTGTAGCACTAGCATTTGAGTGGGGCATCAAGTGGCAAGCGTACACATCCAACAGGCCAGCCATCTGGAGCCCTTTGTTTTATACTCGAACACGTGATCAAACTAGCTCCTGCTATACCTCCCCACACTGAGCCAGCCTTTGTACCTAGGTCACATGTTACAACAATCGAGAAGGTTGGCTCTTGCCCTTCTTAGTAAAGACTGGTGAAAGAGAAGCTACAGGTACAGCTAAGAACATGCAGAAATGGCAGTGGACAAAATCTGCCCAGGGTTTGCAGTCCACGTTCTTGGAGCAGTGTATTACATCTGGAGACTTTTAAGGACGAAAAAAAGAAAAAAAGAACTGCTCATTTTCATTTTCCCCTGTTCTCACACTGAGCTCTTTATAGAGAGAATCCATAGATTTAGCAAGGGAAAAATTCCACTTCTAGGTTCTGTCTTAACGATTTATACAGAGAACAGGTTTGGATAAAATCATTTCTGCGAGATGGTCCTATCCAAGCCTGTTCTCTGCATATCAGAAGGGTAGTTTTGTGGGTTGAACTGTGCCTATCCTCATTCATGACCATACCTGTGATAAATACTGTTGGTTGTCAATGTGGCAGGATGGACAGTTCTAGGAGTCATACCACAGGGCTTCTGTGTGATGCTGCCCCGTGGACTCAGGTCCTGGGCTGTATCATAAGAGAAAGTGGGTGAATCATCCCATTCTTTTCCCTCTGCTTTCCAAATGCAGATGCAGTGGGACCAACTCCCTCGCACTCCTGCCGTCATGACATCTATAGTCATACATCATGCATTCGAACTACAAGCCCCTCCTTCCTAAAATAAACTCTTCCTTCCTGAGGTTGCTTTTGCTAGGTGTTTTACCATGGCCCTGAGAAGGGCAGCTAACACGATGCTACAACCTCTGTACCTCAGGAAGGGACTGGATTTGGAATTCTTTTTTTTTTTTTTAAAGATGCATTAAGTTCAAATGGGGCCGCAGGGTAGACCTTCATCCAATATGACTGGTGTTAAAGGAGAAGGAACCAAGTCACAGGCAAACAGAATGAAGACAATTTGAAACCCACAGGGAGAGATTGGTTTCTACGAGCCAAGAAGCAAGGGCTCAGGAGAAAATCTGCAGGCACCTTAATCTTAAGTGTCTAGAAAGAAAGAAAGAAAGAAAGAAAGAAAGAAAGAAAGAAAGAAAGAAAGAAAGAAAGAAGAAAAGAAAAGAAAAGAAAAGAAAAGAAAAGAAAAGAAAAGAAAAGAAAAGAAAAGAAAAGAAAAGAAAAGAAAAGAAAAGAAGGACTGAATGGAAATAAATCTCCACTGTCTAAGCAGCCCAGTCGGCTGATCTTTAATAAGAAAGCTAACACAGTGAGGCAGAATGGCAAGCCCAGCTCAAGGATCATGGATCAGGAAGGGAAATTCAAAGCTTTAAAACATGAGAGAGAGAGAGAGAGAGAGAGAGAGAGACTGCCATTGCCTTGTATACTCAGAGGCACTAACCAGAAACAAATATACTACATTTATTTTAATACATTATTAATTTGGGGCAAGAACTGAATCCACAAGCCAAGCCTGTGATCAGTCAAGCCCTAAGGCAATCCCTGGAACCCAAATCTTCCACCTGCCCAAAAAAGGCTGAGAAAGCAGGCACTTGCCCAGGACCTGTTTTCGATGTAACCAGAACTGCTAATGCAAGGAGACAGCTCCTCCTTGAAGGTAACACCAACAGCTTCCAGATGCTGAACAGGAGAGTCTCTCCTCTCCTGGGACCAGAGGTCTTCCTTAATTCTGCTCCAACAGGATTTGGTGACCGCCAGAGCCTAGTGACTGGACAGTCTTGGCCTTGCCTCTTTTTCCAAAGGAGAATTTCCCTGGCAGTTATTATGCTGCCACTGCACTGAAGCATGCTGGGTAACAGGGGCCCCGGATGTAAGAGACACAGAACATGCCCTGCAGCCAGATAGGGATCACATTCTCCCTTTTAAGTATGGGAAGAAGGTCCAGGTATGTTTTCACCTGAATGGAATCTCATATAGACTGTTGAGTGATTCTAAATGTCTTTCCCCCTTCTCCTTCCTTATTAGGACTCAAAAATTTAGCCGAATACTCAGCTGCCCAAATTAGAGTCCTACCTCAGGCTCTCCTGAAACCCAGAGTGGCCAGCATCATATAAGCAGACAAGAGGTAGACTTCTTGAAGGGAGGATATGAACCCCACCTGCATATTCCTCTCATTTTTCCTTAGAGCTAGAGCTCTGCCTATCAGTACAAAGGTTCACCAAAAATGAAAACTTAGAACTGGGCATCATGCTACACCCTTATAATAATACCCTTGATAATAGAGGCAGGAGAATTGGGAGTTCAAGACCAGCCTCAATACAGAGTGAGTTCCAGGCTAACCTGAGCTACATGAGACACCTATGTCAAAAAATAATAATTCTTATAAAAAAGTTAAAGGCAACCATGTTCCAAATGGCTGAAAAGCCACCATATAGTCATATTTTATATGAAAGAGAAGTAAATATATATATCTTGAGTAAACAAAGGAGATTTTTAAATCCCTATTTTTCACAACAGGATTTGTCTTCCCAGTGAAGACTGCTCTGTGTTTCCTTGTATCTGCAAATGTGAAAGAAAAGATTAAGAATAAAGGCAGAAGAGCTGAGCAGTGGTGGTGTATGCCTTTAATCCCAGCACTCTGGAGAGACAGAGGCAGGTAGCACTGATTAGCCTGATCTGCAGAGTGAGTTCTAGAACAGCCAGGACTACATAGAGAAACCCTGTCATAAAAATAAGTAAGTAAGTAAGTAAATAAAACAGGGCAGAAAACTATCATCTGATTCTTAATTCTATTCCCCTGTCCTCATTAGGAAATGTGTCCCTTTAAATGCCACCCTACCTGTGTCATAAAAGAGTCTCCAAAAGTAAAAGATACAGAGAGGCGAGCAGGACGTTGAAGGCAGGAATGGAAGTGCTATCCAAAGACTGGTTCATGAATGCTGAGAAGCCGCCAAGGCTGGCTCGCCCCTCTCAGTGCTGCGCTGACAGTGATTCAAGATAAAAGATGACAAAGAAAGTTAGATCTGTAGCCTGATGTGAGCTGTGTCATCTTCTCCTTCATTCAGGCCAGTCTTCATCTATGCATGTTCTCAGAGTGCCATGATCAATTGCATAAATTCTCACCTTGGCTGGGGATAAAGGAAAGGAGAACAGAGCCTTATCTCAGTGTGTTTGGTACAGAAACGCTCACCAAGAGGGCAAGAGTCTCAACAACATCGTTCTCTTTTCTGCTGATAAGAAGTGATAAATATCCAGCCACCATATTGCACAGTCTGTGTCTGTTTGTGTGTGCATGTTCACATGTTAGGTACACACATATACAGATGTGTATGTGTGGTTGTGTACTCGTGTGTGCGTGTGTGCATGTGGAAGACAGAGGACAACATCAGGTGTTGTTCCTCAGACTCTGTCCACCATGGTTTTTTTTTTAAATCTGTCTTTGTTTGATGGGGCCTCTCCTGGGCCTGTAGTTTGTGGTTTAGCCTAGGCCGATTTTGAAAACCCCAAGAGTCTGCTTATCTCTGCCTCCCCAGTGGTAGGATTGCAGGCGTTCTCCAGCACACCCAGCATGTTCTCACATGGGTTCTAGGTTCTAGCAAACCCAGGTTGCTTTGCTTCCATGGTGAGCACCTTACCAGCTGAGCCATAAACCATATATTATTGAGTGTGCTTCCTTGCACAATGCTTAGAAATGTGTCTTAGGGTCATAGGACTGATGGTACCATCAAAGAATACATGTCCTCATGTATACACTCATATACATTGACACACACACACACACAGACACACAAACACACACACACATACACACACACACATACACACACACACACACACACACACACACACACATACCAGTAGGCAAAGCCTTTTCAGACACTAGCCATTTGTTAATAGTAACTGAGCAAGTCAATGGATGTTTGGCTGTGAATCTAGGGAGTTATAAACATAAAGGATAACTGAATTCAACTAGAAGTCACCCAAATGAATATAATTCTTATTCTAGCCTTCTGTATTAACCACAATACACTTTGCCCCTAGCTATAAAGCTGCTTACATCCATATTTAAACCCCTTACACGTAATTCTCTAGTAACTCGACTAAAGAGCACATGGTTTCAGTCACCTGCTAAACATACGGCATAAAGTATGAGTTCACTTATTTGAACCGTAATATTAAAGGATTTTCTTGAATTTCAATCATTCAATACCGGGTTACAACTTCAATCCAAAGCAGACATGCCCTGGAAAGTTAAGAGGCCTTTTCAAAGACAAAGACTGCTTCTAACCTGCTCACAATTAGCCATTACATGCTACTAGGAGCTGTTCAATTGGGACTGCCAGTCTCAATTAACCAACAAGAAGGGAATGAAGACTGCATATGCCAAATGAGGTACACATGTTACCAATTATTCCCATTAAGATTGTAATGAAATTGCGTTCTGCTTTGGTTTTTCTTTCTTTTCTGACTCCAAGAACTTATATAAATTAAATGAGTGGGGGATGGAGGGATGCTAAGCTTTTCTTTCCAAAGGGTGAAAGAACTTCTTGCATCCAATCTCCTGCTGCCGTAGCAATCAATGGCTTCCACTCCCGACCTCAGCAGCTGCTCTGCAGTGGACCTGATCCAATTGCCAAAGAGGTTCTCAGAGATCCAGGTGGGCCTTTGTGAGGTAGCCTGGGCTCACTCCTCCTTTCTTCACTGAGAAATACTAGCGTTTTGGGCCCTGGACATTTACCCCTGTTGTTCGCTTGGAAACAAGCATACTTGGTGTCTTTGCTGTCATTTGCTAGGTTTCTGGCTGGTAATCTTTAAAGATTACATCGTTGGGACAATGAAAGGAGAAAGAAGAGAAATGTCACAGACTTCTTTAAGCCAGAGGTTCTTAACCTGTGTGTCAAGACTCCCATAGGGAGGTGGGTCAAAAGATGTTGTCTGCCTGTCTGTCTGTCTGTCTTTCTTCCTTCCTTCCTTCCTTCCTTCCCTCCCTCCTTCCCTCCCCTCCCTTCCTCACTCCCTCCCTCTCTCCCTCTCTCTCTCTCCTTTCTTTCTTTCTTTCTTCCTTCCTTTCTTTCTTTCTTTCTTTCTTTCTTTCTTTCTTTTTCTTTCTTCAATTTACTCTTCTCTTACACACTACATCCCTACCCCAGTTTCCCCTCCCTCCACTCTTCCCAGTTCTCACCCACTTCTCTCTCCCTTGGATCCACTCCTCAGGTTCCTCTCAGAAAAGAGCAGGATTCCCAGAGATATGGATCAAAAAATGCATAACAAGATGCAATAAGACTAGGCATCAAGGCTGGGCTAGGCAACCCATTAGGAGGAAAGAGTTCCCAAGTGTAAGCAAAAGAGTCAGAGACACCCTCTACTCTCACTGTTAGTAGTCCAACAAAAATACCAAGCTACACAACTGCAACATATAGACAGAAGACCTAGCACAGACCTGTGCAGGCTCTGTGATTGTCACTTCAGTCTCTGTGAGCCCCTCTGAGTTGGTTCTATGACTGTGTTCCTCTGGTATCCTAGACCCCTCTGGCTTCTACAACTCTTTCTTCCTCTCTTCAGCAGGAGTCTCCAAGCTCACAGGGGTCACCTAAGACCACCTACATGTCATATACTTACACTATAATTCATAAAGTGACAACAATATAGTTATGAATTAGCATATGTAATCCTGTGGCTGAGGAGGTCACCACAAAAGGAGGAACAGTTTTAAAGGGTATCAGCATTAAGAAGATGGAGACGCACTGCTTTAAGCTGAAGTATCTGCCACTCATGTCTGCTCTTGGAGCCAGTCTTATTAGCCATCCCCCAGAATTCCCCTTAACACTTGAATTTCCTGGATCTAACAGCTTTAAATTTTATATTTAGATGTGTGTTTAAATATACACATCTAGATGTGCATATGTTTAAATATAGGTTATTTTAAAATTTTTATGTGGCACCAAGCTTTTGATATAAATTGATCAGAATCCAATGCGGACTTATACAGTACTATCTTGACTATGTCTCGGTGACACTAATTATTAGCATATTTGATCATTTCCTTTTGAAGTGAAAGAACTTCAGAAGAGCTCATGTATCTGGAAGTCATAATCTCTGTTCTTGCAAACGTCTCCAGCTCTTTCTAGATACCACTAGGACAGGGATGCTATGTAGGCTCTGTGTGTGCTGGCTTTGACAGCCTGAAAGAAAAGCCGAGAACCTGTTGGACTTTGTTCACAGAACATGGAAGTGCTCTCATTGGCAGCTGACCTAGGAAATGCAATGACTTCTACAACTCATCCACAGCAACAGCACTGCTGAGTTTGAGTCAACCACTAAGGAGCAGAGTTAAACTGACTACTGGTGTCTACTCCTGAAAGGGGGATTGGGAGGCGAGGTGAGCTGAGAAGACTATAAGCCAAAATATTTTCTCCTAAGAGCCAGACCTAAAATATATTAGTAGGCTTTGTGACACTTGAGGTCACTGGTTGCAGCTCTGCCTGTGTGGGGAAAACAGCCTTAGGCAATAAGTAAGTAACCAAGCTTGGCTGTATCTCAATAAAACAAACCAGGAGTCTAGATTTAGCCTAAGAGGTCAGAGTTTGCCCCCTGCCCCCCAATCACTCTCAAACCTCTGATTCCTTTTGATCTTCTATTTCACCATCTCAGAAAACACTTTGATGATAAGCAACACAAGTTTGGGATTGAATGAAATGATCTAGAAGCATTTGACGAACTTGATAAAAACATTGATCTGTGTGCCCTTTACCCTGAAGCTTAGTTTACACCATCGTAATTTCCAGAAATGTGATTTATTTTCCTCTAAGTCCCCCCCCATGGGTTTTAATTCAAAGATTTGTGATTTCCTCTTCTAGATAATGAACCCAATTTCTCCGATCATTTCATAGCATCTAGATCTAGCGCCTGCTGCCTAAGTCAGAATCATTAGTGCTGGAAGTACCCAACCCCAAATCCCAGTGGCTCAACTCAGTTAGAACTGTGTTTCTGTTTCATATGACTCATCCCGTTCTATTTTATACCTACAGCTTCTAGGCTCTTGAACAGCAGATGGGGGTGGCTCACCCTCTCTTCTTACATGTCCTTGCAAAAAAAAGTGAAGCGAGGTATTTCTGCATGGCATTCATGGGCTGAATGAAACGGGTTTCAACCTAATTGCAAAGGAGACTGGGAAAAGAAAAGGCATATCATCTGAGACATTTGTCAATCAAGACCATGGCTCTCCTTGAGACCCCACAACAAAGCAGATGTCCAAACTGTTTTGGTTAATCAGTGAAAGTCAACTATACTCAGAAATAGCTTAACGTCCAAAATTATTACTTACAGCTTGCTTTTTGGAAAGGTTAGCTCCTTCGAATTCTAGAATGTAACAGATTTTCTAAATTAAATTAAATTAGATCTTTTTAAAAATTAACCTGAAATTATTGGCTGGGTAATGGCGGTACACTCCTTTAATCCCAGTACTCAGGAGGCAGAGGCAGACAGATCTCTATGAATTCAAGCCTAGCCTGGTCTATAAGCCAAGTTCCAGGACAACCAAAGCTATTACACGGAGAAACCCTCTCTCAGGGGAAAAAAAAAAAAAAAAACCAGAGAGTTCTTGTGTAAAGTAGAGGCTGTTATGATCTTTGGCTTCTAAATTAAATACACACAAATAGGCGTCATGGCAAAAGAAAACAGGGTTGCGTAGAGTCACAAATTGTCTCCATGATTGCAGTTGCAAAGGTTGAATGTTAGTTTGTTTAACAAAGGCCATGTGTCACCATGACGTGCCATTTTAGAAGGGCAATCAGAAACATAGAAGTTACTAGTTCTAATTTAGAATAATGAAAATCCTCTCCCAGATTTCAAAGGTGGGGATAAACGGCTGAATGTGGGTGCCTTCTTGAATAGAGACACGGGCAGCATTTCAAATATTGTGACCATGAAAATTTTAAAAAAGAAGTGGGTAGAGATATCTCTGTTGTGGTATTATAGATTTTAATGAGAGAATACACGAATACATAGCAGGAAAGGATAATTTTAAAACAATACATTACTTATCTTAAAATAACTGAGAGATAGGATTTAGATGTATTTACCATAAATAAATGATATACATTTAAGGTGGTAGATATATTAATAACCTGAGTTCAAATTCCCCTATATATACATGTATCAAAACACCATACCTTATCATGCATATTTACAGGGCTTATATTAATAAAGAAGAAAATGGAAAGAGGATTTTCTACTGAAACAGAACAAATAGCAGCTAGATACTGGGGGGAGGTTCTAACTCTTTAGGAAGCATATCTTATATGAGAACTAGACACTGTATAAAACTATCAATTTAGAAAGACTTAGGTTCTGGCAGGCACAAAAAGAGGTACTTATAGAATTCATACTTTTATTTAACATCGAAAGGAATGATCTAGAATGGCCACCTATAGTCTATAATTGTCCATATACAATACGATTTTTCAAAGTAAAAAAAGTAAAAATAAAAGGACATGCCTGTTGACATAGTGCTGTCCTTCCATGAGCAGGCCTTGCTTATGCCGAGCTATGACCATAAGCATTGCACAAGAATGGCTTCTCTGACAGACCTGTATGTGGTTTCCATGTCAAGTTGCTGTTTAAACCCTGGCTCTCCACCTTTCATTGCAGGGCCTATATCCAAATCCTTTATTTGTTAACCTGATAAAACTCTCAGCATACAGCTAACTTTTCCAGGGACCGAATCACTAAACATTTGCTCAGCCACTGTGCTACTATTTGGCTGTTTTGCCATCTCCAGTGATCTGGACTTATGGACAATTAGAGCTATGAGAAAGCTGTCTATTATCATTTGAATGCTGGCCTCGTTGTCTTAATCCTGAAACTTCTTCATAACTCTGCAAACTCACAAAACCTATCAAATAAACCACATTTTTAACATAAAGGAATTATTTCTTACCCATTTGCCAGGAGCTAGGTTGCAAATAACTCTCACACTACTGTAGGATAGATTTAGTGACGCCTCGGAATTTCCAATGCCTTTAAAGAAAACGTAAAGAGGTTTCCAGAATCAGAAAGGTTCAGACGACTTTTTTTGTTTTGTTTTGCTGTTGGTGATGATGAGGAGGTTGATGATGATGCTGTTGATTGTGGTGATGATGATGTTCCTTAATTATAGATGGTCATTCCTCCACCCAGAAAATACTTTATTCTTAGAAGAACAGGGACATTTTGAAAAGAAAGGGAATTTTGTTAGACTACTTTTATGTCTGTAGACTTTGTATTACGAGGTTATGGAAAGCTTTTATGTAAGGTTTATTTCCAAAAAATAATAATAATAAATCAATACTTTTTCCTATGTAAGGTATTGAAAATATTAGCAATGATCTAATAGAAGGCCACCAAATTGCTGGTTTTGAAGAGCTTATATGCGTATGAAAAGAAAGATATATCAAAAAGCCTGCTTCAAGCATCTCATTGTTAGGTGGCTTAGTGCTATTGTATTTTTATTGTACTTGTTGATTAAAGTAGATTACAAGCAGCTGCCCTTTCACCCAATCCTTAGCAAAACACTGAGTGAGATTTTACTACATTGGGGCCTCTAGGTTCACAGGTCACAAACATAGAGAACAGAAGTGATCTGACCTTGAAGGATCATAAAAAAACAAAAAACAAAAAAACTGCTTTGTTTTACAAATGAAGAAATGAATACCCAGAAAAAAAGGAAAGAAAATTTGAAACAAGTCTTTCCTCGGAGTCTCTTCCTACACCCTCTATTTCTAGCTGCACAGAAACGGCAAAGGCTGCCCATCCTTGTGTTCTTGGAAGGACTGGAAAGACATTTGAATGATAGACATTCCCAGAGGATGCACGGGTTGTTGGCTTTGAAACGGCATAATTGTTCCTCTCGAGAACTGAACGGCAACTTTTTGTTCATCTGCTGAACTTTAGTTACCACAAAAATAACCTGTTTCCTCATGTCTTTAACTCATGCCAGTTGACAAGAGCAGATGACTCATTGAGCAATGAATTTCAGCAGCTTCCGGATTGCCTGGCGGATTTTTATGGTGGCCTTTTTTATAGGGTCAAGGATCAGCCATGTGTAACCCACTGGGGCCATTACGGGGTTTAAACTCTCCGGCAATTGCACTTGCTACATCATTCATTTAATTGGTTCAAGAAAAATGCCAAGGAGACAAAAGTCAACAACTGCTTTCTCCATGTGCCTCGTCCCACGCAGGGAAAAAAAAAAAAAAAAAAAAAAAAAACAATGAGGAGGGGCCTCGAAGGAGGGTACCCAGGTAGATGGGGGAGGGGGCAGAGAGAGCACAACTGCATAGTCCCCAGAACACAAGGGACCTCTCCCTTTCACAGCCACTTGTCAAAGCCTGCCTGTGCACTTAAACAAAAAGCTATAAAATAGGATTATTTGCATCATAATGTTGTAGAAGCCAAACGTGCTGCTTTCCTGGGAAGAGAAAGGCAGGCAGGCAGGAAATCACGTGGGCAGTTATCGGCCCGCCGGCAAAGGAGCCTCCACTTCTCCAGATTCCCAACCAAACACTCCTTTCATGGCACTGGAACGGGTCTTCCAAAGACCTTTTATGATGGAGACACTAAATTCTTGGTTGTGCTTCACTCCATTCTTGAGCATTCTTGCTAAACATACTGGCGTAACATCTTTTTCTCTTCACTAAAACAAACAAACAAACAGTTGTCATAGAGCAAGATCCTGCCATCCTCCGTTATGTAAATTAATGCCTGGTCGGAAATACAAATCTTTTTTAGGCTGGGCTTACAAAGGATACCCGTTTCGTTTCTTTTTATAATGCTTTAAAGTTGCCCCCATGATGACTACCTTTTGAATTTTTTCTTCTTGACAACGATTATGGGGTCTGTCTAAGGAAAACAGGATGGTTTAAGGTTAAGATTACCCTTGAGGTAAAAACAGAAAGCAACAAGATAAGATCAATGGTGAAATCAGTCGAGAAAGTTTCAGGTCTCTGAAAAAAATTTGTTCTCTTCCCAACATCATGCAGAATAAATCCACTGTCCAGTTCTTCACGTAGCTTGATGCAGTCAAAACGACGCAGAGCATCCTGGATGGGTAGGGATGCTCTGTTCAAACACGGGGTCAAAGGAATCCTTTTTAAAGGGTCCTTAGAAGTTCTGTAAGTAAAGTTTCACTTTTTCGTTTAAAGAAAGCATGAAGTTAAAACTACAGGGTTAAGGCAAATGTCTACCAAATCACAAGGCTAAGAATAGCTACAGTCACTCTCCTGGTAAAAGAATTTTTTTACTTTATTTTTAATTTAGTTTTTATTTTTAAATTTATATATGTGCTGATTAACAACCTTTCTAACCATAAAAGATGGAAAAAAAAAAAAGTATTCTCTTCCAGATAACTACAACATGTATGAAACCAAAAGGGGGTGAACCATATGATCAATTTAAAAATGTAAGATCAGGAGGGTATTAGGTATTTATAGAATTTAAGATGGTCCCAATTAAATGTATTATTGAGTCATTTAATGGGCAGGGGAAGGAAGACAGCTTTGTGAAAAGATTATGTTTCCTTTGGTTTTATATTTTTTAAAATCACCAAAAAATGCAAATTAAACTAGACGATGAAAGATTATCCAGACTGCTAAACTGAACTTACCATGAAATATATGATAAGGCAGGCACAGTTGGATGTGCCTTTAATCCCAGCACTTGGGAAGCAGAGGCAGGGTTGTTTCTGTGAGTTCCAGGCCAGCCAAAGCTGCATAGTGAGACAAACAAACAAACAAAACAATCAAAGAAATCAAACTAAGACAAACAAACAAAGAGTATGACAGTTGGCAAAGATACATAGAGGTTGACCAGTTGACCAGTTAGTTATTCTGTTCTTCCTTCAGTATTATAATTTCTCCCAAAATAAAAGAAAACTGGCTTTTAGTTAGACATTAGTCCATATCATGATAGAGACTTTCCCAACTAGAAGCACTTTCAAATCTCAGCACAAGCCTGCCATGTGTAATTCTCCCCTGGTTTTTTTTTTTTGTTGTTGTTGTTCATTTGTTTATTTTGTTTTGTTTCGATTTTGGTTTGGTTGGTTGGTTGAGTTTTCAAGACATGGTTTTTCTGTGTAGATCAGGTTGGCCTGTGCCTCCCAAGTGCTAGGATTAAAGGCATGTCTTACCATACCTGGAAAATTCTCCCAGAGAGGAAAAGGAAAACCAACATGTATCATGATTTGTATCATCCAACATGTAAGCATGGGTTAGTTGTTTAAGGCTACCAAAAATTAGGAGGCTTTAAAATATCTTGCTCATTTAAAACCAAAGCAACAATTCTAGTGTGCCCTATGACGTGAGGACAAAAGAGTACCACAGACTCATCCAGCTCCTTAGCTAGATCATCAGCGATTATTGATCATTCAAAACCAATCGTTAGGAATCTATATTTTTGCATAAAATCATCCAACATCCTGTCCTGTCTGTTCCGACCACAGCAATATATAGCAAGTAGTTTACCTTTAAATTCATAAAAACTTCAATACAATTAAAACTTCACTTCTTCAGTCACAGTGGCCAGACATTCAGCAGTCCATGGCCAAATCTACAGTGGCTACAGTGTTGGACAATCAAGATACCGAGTTCTCCATCTTTTCAGGTAACTCTGTTGGGTACCGCTGCTGTTTCTCGACAACCTAAGTTAGGAAAAGAGTTAAACTAACAACAACAGCAACAACAAACCTTACTTCATGATATTTTGCAAATTAGTACTTTACATTTGTACAGCCCTTCATGACTTTCCTCCAGGATTTTTCCAGAGATTCAAAAATGTTCTTTACCTTTAAGCTAAAACTGTCCCTCTAGTTTGAGGCAAGAAGGTGAAATCTAAGAGTTAAGTGGTTGAGAGGTCATAAATTAGTCCCAAAGGCAGCAAGAAGTCTCCCAGTTTCCAGGCTTAGCACTTTAGGGTACAGAACAAATGCGCACTTAGAAGTCAAAGAGAGTGTCAGCCCAACTCTGATCTGTATCACTTAGCATGTGGAACACGTATTTCAGCCTTCAGTTTCATTGTCTAAAAAAAACCTAGGGTGGTCATGGCAACCCTGCAGAAAGTAACACTCACGACCTGACAGTACTCAGGTGTGACAATGGCCCTCCTGACACTGAGCAGGATTCCCCTCTATTCCTTTTCATCTTAATTTGAAAAGCAAAGGTTTTTTGTTGTATTTTTATTTTTTAAATTTCAATGTTATTTTCTACAAATAGAATCAACAGACGTGGCTCATAATTTAGGAAGCCGATTTTGAATACGTTGGCATTTTAACTGTTATATACACTCTAGTCCCGGCTGCTATATTTGTGCTACCTCAGAATTTTCAGGATTAAATGAAAATTTAAATAGCATACAATCTGACATGTAGCTGTACAATGAATTCAAACCCTCTCCATCTTTTCTTCTATAACCCAATGTCTTCTAAGTCTCCTTGAGGCACATGTATGTTAAGTCCCAATCCACCGAACCTGGATTCTGTTCCAGAAGGATAGGTGACTTGGCAATATTTACAATGCAATGATGATATATAGTTACTATAGGACAGTTGCTTATATATTCCAATGGAGAGGGGTATGCAAACAAGATTAGATATTCAGATATTTATTTTACAGGAAGCATCAACTGTAATTGTTTCCGTTATTGATTATTTAGCTAATGTAAATGTATATTCTATGCTTTGTTCTATATTATTTAAAAGATCATTACAGGAAGATCTTGAAACATAATTACTTTCAGAATTCTGTTGGATCCAAGATAGTAAACTCAATATACATGCCCTCATCATATGATTTAGAAACTTAGGACAGATCAGAATCTTGGAGGCGATACTATTTTAATTTACAACTTTGATTTACAAATATATTTGTGTCATGTTGGTCCTCAAAAGAGCTCTGAAATGATTGAATAATAACCTCAGACACATGGGTGTTTTCACCACCCTCCTTCTGGTAATGACTGATTAGCCAAAGAATAAGCTGAAAAGGTGAACCCGAAAGCACCAATGCCTTTACCTAAGCAGGTATCTTCAGTGCTTTACCTATAGGATTCTGCCTAACACATTCCACTGGAATCTGACACAAACCCTGTAAGGCCCTGAAAATATGACAGGTATCATATCTCATTTTTTTTAACCAAGTGAAAAATGTGAAAGTCCAAGAGATTACATAATATCGATGATTGCGAAACCAGGACAACAATCCAAGAAGCCTCTCTTCAGCCAGGGACTTTTCTGTTACCCAAGCTACCAAAGCAAGTGAATCTCTTAGTACAATAGCACCAAAGGGTTCACTAGTATCCTCCACCTCTTACAGCAAAAACAGTATATAAAGCAATGGCTACCAGGAAGCCAGCCACAGAGCTCAGAGGCTATTGCAGGGGTTCAAAGGCAGTAAGAAGACAAATTAGATCCCATTATCCTGAGCCTTACTGCTGAGCTGTTGGATCACTTACTACCTTGTGCAGGTTCATCAGTCAGTGGGAATCCAGACAGAAGTTATACTGAGTTTGCAGTTGGCACAAATTAGGGAGGAATGGCAAGAACACTGGGAAACAAAATGAGGATTCAAAACCACTTTCATTAAGCCCTAAGCCACATCTAACAAAAACAGAGGATTAATGATATAAATACGACACCCTTGCATTATGGGCTGCATATGTTCCCTCAAAATTCACATATTGAGGAGTTGGAGTATAACTCCATTAAAAATCATGCTTAGTATGCATGAGATACTGGATTCAAGACTCAAAAGACACACACACACACACACAGAGTCTACATGTTTAGAGAATTAACATTAACTCTTAGTCCCTGAGAATGTGACAGCATCTAGTGGTTGGCTGCTTGTTCTAGTTTCATTTCTGTGGCTGGGATAAAACACAACAGAATAAGAAGGATGTAACAGAAGAGGGAAAACCTTCATTTGGCTTACAATTTCAAGTTACAGTCCATCCTTTTGGGGAAGTCAAGGCATGATCTCTAGCAGTGAGGCACATCATGCCCACAATCAACAGCACGGAGACAATAAGCATATCCTTGCCTGCTTGCTCTCTTTCTCCTGTTATAAACTAAGGACCCCCCTGCCTAGGAAATGGTGCCACCCACAGTGGGCTGGGTCTGCTTCCATTAATTAACAATCAAGTTACAGGCCAAATTGATCTAGATAATTCCTCCTGGAGACTCAACTCTCAATAACAAAAATCAGAGCAAAAATTAATGAAATAGGAGTAAGGAAAACAATACAAAGAATGAAGAAGTCTAAGAGCGAGGTTTTTGAGACAACAAACAAGAGTAACTGAACCTTGGCCCCATTAGCCCAAAGGAAGAAAGAGGATATCCAAATTAACAAAATCAAAGGTGAGCAGAAATATATTACAACACACACACACACACACTCACCATAATCTCATAAGGGAATACTTTAAGGTAGAATTTAAGTTATAAAGTTCTAAGTAATTGATAAACTTCTAGATTTATCCAAATGCCTAAAGTTTTAGTCTAGAAATAAACAACTTAAACAGACCCATAACAAATAAGACAGAAACTGTAATAAAAAGACCTCTGACAAAAAAAAAAAAAAAGAAACCCAAGTGCAGATGGATTTGAAGCAGAATTCTACCAGACTTTCAAATAAGATCTACAGCCAACGCTTCTTCAATTTATTCCAAAAACAGAAACAGACGGAGCACTTCCAAACTCTTTTTATGGTGCCACCATAAATCTAGTACGGAAACCAGGTAAAGGTAAACACACACACAGCACGCACACACACCAAAACCTATGTGCCAATTTTCCTGGTGATCAGAGATGCAAACATTCTCAATAAAAACTTTCAAACTGAATTCGGGCATGTATCAAAAAAGATCATCTGCTATGATCAAGTTGGCTTCATCCTTGAAATGCAGGAGGATTCAACATTAAGTTTCTAAGTGTAGTAAATCATATGAAATGGACCTGAGACAGAAATTCCACAACCACTTCAATAGGTGAAGAAAAGGCTGTTCACAAAATACAAAATGTCTTCGTGAAAAAAGTTCTAAGGACAGATTGACCAGAAGGAACATATCTACACATAATAAAGACTATATCGGACAAACCCATAGTCAGCATCATTCCAAATGGGGAAAATCTCAAAGAAATCCCATTACAATCGAGAAGAAGATAAAACTGTCCACTGTCCTCACTCATTTTCAATATAGTACTTGAAGCTCTAATTAGATCAATAATGTCAGAGAAGGAAATTAATACAAATAAGAAAAAAGAAATCATATTATCCCTATTTGTAGATATATGATATGATATATGATATGTAAAAGCATAAGGAATTTCAAATAGTCTACCAGAAATCTTCTGGAAATGATCAACACTTTCGGCAAAGTAGCAGAATACCAATCCAAGTGACAAAAATTAGTAGCCTTCCTACATACCAAAAGCAAACACACTGAGAAAGAGTCCATAGACAAACTCCATGGACTATAGTCACCTGAAAGAAAATGAAATACCTGGGAATAAACCCAACCAAGAAGGTGAATAACACCTACAACTAAAACTTTAAATCTCTGAAGAAAGTGATCTATGTGGAAGACACCAGAAGACAGAAAAATCTCCTATACTCATTGGTTGGTAGAAGAAATATGAAAACTGCCATCCTACCAACACCAATTCACAGACTTTATGCACTATCAGTCAAAATCCTTATGCCATTCTTCACAGAAATGGGGGGGGGGAGCAGGGAGAATTCATATGGAACCACAATACACCCTGGCTAGCCAAAGGTATCCTGAGTAGAAAGAACAATGGGAGCGGGATTACTATAGAGATTTCAAGATATATTATAAAGTCATAGGAATAAAACTAACACAATATTGTGACAAGAACAGACAGGGAGATAATGGCACAGAATCCAAAACCCAAACATGAGTACATGAAATGACAGCAATCTGATATTTGACAAAGATACCAAAAGTCCACCCTGGAGGGAAGAGTCTCTTCAAGAAATGGTGCTGGAAACTGGATGAGCACATGTAGTTGAATAGAGTTAGACTCTAACCCATTGCCCTGCACAAAACTCAACTCAGAACACACCAAAGACTGTAGTGTGAAATCCCAAGATGCTGAGACTTCTAGAAGACAACACAGGTAGTGTCTGCTAAGGTAAAGGTGTACAAAAGGACATTCCTATCAAGACACCATTCACTCAGGAAATAAGGCCAATGTCTGACAAATAAAACCTCATAAAACTAAACATTGTGCAACAAAGGAAACAATACATTGAATGGAAGAGAAGCTCACAGAGTAGGAAAGAGCCATACATATATGTATATGCATACATATATGCATATATATGTATATGCATACATATGTGCATATATATATGTATATTCAGCTCTAAGAAGAAATGAAATCACTATGTCTACTAGTAAGCATATGGAACTAGAAAAGATCATATTGAGAGAAGTCATCCAGACCCAGAAAGGGAAACGCCACATGTTCTTTGTTATTGGAAGCTCCTAGCTCGAAATCTTCACATGTGAGTGACTATGTAGTTAGTACAGAGCCTGTATTATCCACTAAAAAAGAGGAAAGTTAAATATGAGCATTGCCGGGATGGAAGAGGAGTGGGTAGAGCAATAGAGAGGGGATTAGCAGGGTACAAATTATCTGATGGGGAACTGGGCAAAAAGGCAGGGCTCTAGTTAGGGTGGAGAGGGAGGTAAATTCAGAAGAGTAGGGGAATACAAAAGAACAGATAAGGATGTCCAAAAGATCCATGAGCAATCATTGTGTACTCTCTACCAAAAAGAAAACAAGCATAAATAAATAGATCCTGGATTCCACATTGTATTGTGCATATTCAAACTCCAACTGGATCACTAACGCTGGACTGTGTCGCTTACTTGGTATCTCTGGATCTCAGTTCCGTCACTGCAGAACAGGAAGGGATCACAGCACATACTTCAGTCGGCCAATGTAAGAGCTCATAAAACCCAACAGTGCCTGCTCTGTGACACGTGTTGCTTATCGCAAGTCTAACTAACCACCCGGTATCACCCACAGACAGCAGAGGAGATACAATAATAATTCAACAATGAGTCCTGGTCCCTTAGGAACTTCTGAGTTACTAAAGCAGACTGAATCAAAGCCAGGCCTCCAGACAGGCATGGTGACACTTATCGTTTATCACTTAGCCATTTATCCCAGTATTTCTGAAGCAGAAGCTGATGGATCTCTACAAGTTTGAGATGAATCTGGTTCCAGGCCAGCCAAGTCAATATGCTGAGCCTCTGTCTCAAAAGAAAGAAAACAGAAGGCGGAATTCCAGGAAAATGTATTAATTGCCAAGACAGTAAACCCTGTGGCTGGATGTAGTAGGATTAGAGAAGGAATGTAGCTGGCTAAGCCTGAGAAGCCTTCCTGGAAGAAGCAATATCTAAGCTAAACCTTCAAGGATAGTCAGTAGATGGCCAGGTTCTTACAGTATGCTTTATGTCTTTTAGTTAATTTTTGTTCCTTAGAAGAAAAAATCCTTTTTGAAAATCCTAACCTATAATATAGTAATAAGCAGCTAGAAAATGAAAAGAATTTCCTCAGAGCATTTAAAGTCAACATTTTCTGCAGTGCATAGCTACCTGTTAACCCAGCGACTCACATGAATATAGTTTTGGCTGAGTAATTGAAGAAGCAAAAAAAAAAAAAAAATTGGAAAACAGGTGCGAATCCCACACTGAGTGTTTCAAAGAGGGAAGAATATACAAATTGGCTAGCTTACACATGGACAAACAACTCAATAGCTAGCTAAGAAAATACCACCAGCACCCTGCCAGTGAACTGGAGCCTCTATAGTAGCAAAGAATATTACTTATCCTTCTTAGACCTTTTGCTTAATGCAGTGCTTGGCAGTAAACATTTGATGAATTAACACATAAACAATAGAATCAAAGTAATGGCTTCTAGGAAGCAGAATAATAAATCATCTGGTCACTGGAAATAATAAATACCTACTCCCCCAAGCACGTGTGCTGTGTGAAGTCTTTGCAGTTAGTACTGTACACAATAATGATAATTTAGTCTTAGGAACTTCTCTTTACCCCACATTGTATATTTGTCCACTACTTTAACAAATAGTCACATGGGCACTGGACCTCCCAGGGGCTATTCCAAAAGCTGTGGATAGTCCTGTGAACAAAAAAAAGACAAGTCCCGGATATCACAGAGGGTGAGTTCTATTAAGGGAGACAAACAATAATCACGTGGCATCTATAAGGACTGATTCCTGGACACTGTAGGATAACCAAATCCTTGGATGCTCAAGATATGCAAACTTTTGTTTACATATAGCCTACACATATCTTCTCAGACTATATGTCATCCTTAGACTATTTATAGTGTCTAATACAATGATATTCTAAATACATAATTATCTTATGTAGGAAATTGTGGAAAAGGGGGGAATGACTATATGTTGAATACAGTTGCAAACTTTTAAGAAGTATTTCCCAGTATGATGAGTTGAATCTGTATATGCAGAACCTGTGGGGAAGGATATGGAATTGTAGTAAAGCGTGGTGTTATTATATGATGTAAAGTTACTTAAGGCAACATAAATACTATTTATGGTATCGTTACTTAATATTATGTTCCTCAAGAAACTACCATGGAGGATGTTTGGACTGAGGCTCAGTCTGAATGAAGCCATTAGTGATAGCGATGCCTACACACACACACACACACACACAGAGAGAGAGAGAGAGAGAGAGAGAGAGAGAGACCAGACCTCATGCGCAGGTGTACTGGCAAGGATAGGTACATAACCTTGACGGAGGTAGCTCTCTTCAGGCAAGGGCAATTGCCAAGTGGGCTGTCAGAGAAAAGCCGTGTCTGGCGACACTCCCAGAGCTAGGGGCAAGTCCTTCAACCTCAACTCTCACACACATGATTTATTATCAGCCTCTTTCCCTGCTTCAATGTCAACTCTGCAAGGGCATATGTCTTGCTTTTTTCTAGACACCTTTAAAAAAAACAAAAACAAAAAATCCCTTCCCCTGGAAAGCATTGAATGTTTGTTAATTTAATGAATTAATGGCAATACCTAATTAAGCCACAAAACATACTCCCAAACCAAAGTTTCTAATGGATGAGTCAAGTTACAATACAAGATATTTTTAAATAATTTGAAAGTGAATGGGTACAGAACTTTTATAAATATGTTTCTATAAAATTTGGTCAACAGTGACCTAATTCTGACCCCAAGTATAATTTCAATGACGATTATTATGGGCTGAATTGTACCTGTACCTGTGATGGCCATTCTCAGTTATCAACTTGACTATATCTGGAAATGGAGGGCACACCTGTGATCCAGATCTTAAGGCTGGAAGATAAAGGCTTTTGATCTGGACCTTGAGGCATAATGGTTATGAGAGGCTTAGGCCCAAGCAAGGCAGCACATGCACTTAATCCTAAGAGACAGAGGCAAGCAGATCTCTGAGTTCAAGGCCAGCCTGGGACAGAGCAAGTTCCGTGAACAGTTTAGTTCCAGGCATGGTGGTACACACGTTTAATCTGGGCCATATCTTCTACATAAAGACAGGACAGGGCCATCACTGGAAAGAGAGGCCCATTGGTCATGCAAACTTTATATGCCCCAGTACAGGGGAACACCAGGGCCAAAAAGTGGGAGTGGGTGGGTAGGGGAGTGGGGGGGAGGGTATGGGGGACTTTTGGGATAGCATTGGAAATGTAAATGAGGAAAATACCTAATAAAAATATTTAAAAAAAAAGACAATGACAGAAGGAAGGCTTGCTTCTTCATCTGCTTGCACTTACTTGCCAGCACATCTGTTGGAACCTACTTCTACAGGATTCCAGCTTACACAGAAGGCTAGATGAAATATCCAGCCTTGTAGGATTGAGCAACTACTAGATTCTTGAACTTCCCATTCACAGCTGCCCATTGTTGGATTAGTTAGACTGCAGAATGTAAGTCATTCCAATAAATTCCCTTAATATATAGAGACACGCTGTAAGTTCTGTGACTCCAGAGAACCCTGATTAATACAGTTCCTACCCTCTATTCATGTTGAAGTTCTCAGCAACTCCGAGTGTAATTATTGGAGGTAAGACAGTGAAGGTGGCCATCTATAAGCCAGGAAGACTCTTTGAAAGGAGCAAGCAGGAGTGCTGATATCTTGATCTCGGGCTTTCAGCCTCAGAACTATGGGAGAATAAATGGCTTTGGTTTCCTCCGATGTGGCTTACTTGCTCTAGCACTCCCAGAAAATGAAATAACTATAATACCTGAAGAGGGTATGTAGCAAAAGGACAGTACACCATTTAAACTTGGGCACTGTCTTTCTTGGGGTTATTATTGCTATGTCAAAACATCATACCAACGTAGGGAGGAAAAGAGTTTTTGTTTGTTCATTTGTTGGCTTATACTTCCACATCACTGTTCAGTATTGAAGGACGTTGGGACCAGAAACTGAAACAGGGCTGAGACTTGGAGGTAGGAGCTAATTCAGAGACCATAAAGGGGCGCTGATCACTGGCTTGCTCACCATAGCTTGCTCAGCCCTCCTTCTTAATGAATTCAGGATGGCCAGCCCAGGCATGGCCCCATCCACAATGGTCTGGGTCCTCCCCCATCAGTCACAAACGAAGAAAAATGTCCTACTGACTTGCCTCCAGCCATTTGGAGGCATTTTTTTCCCCACTGAGGTTCCCACCTCTCAGATGATTCTAGTAGTTTGTGTCACACTAGCAGGCACAGACACCATTTATCAATGATGGATTTAAGTCTATATTTTAAACAATATTTTTTATTACTTAGCTGGTAAAAGAGTTGACTCAATCACTGCCTATCTCTGTCATAAAGCTAAGCAGGCAGATAGCCACCCTTGCTATCTTACTGTTCTTCTGTCTGGGTCTTTCCTCAAGGTATGTATCTATTTAATAGGCATTCATTCAATCGAAGCAAGTATAAGCTGTAAATCTCCTGCCTGGGCTCTGTGTCTCATTGCAGAAATCTGAAAGCAAACAAAAGGGTGGGAACAGTGGCATGTTTCTGCTCCCTTCTGTCTTGTGGGACTCCACTCCCCATCTCTGGAAATCTTCCACACTCTTCAGGACAGAAAACAGGTCAACACATCCAATAAACTTCACTTCCTTCTGTCATTACTGAGCAAAAATAAATCATAGTTGCAATGTTTTCTCTCCGGACCCCAGTTGATTGTCTGTAACCATCCTTTGGGTGCACGTGCTCCTGTCTTGGAACCCATTCTCCTTCAACAAACAAAGAGAACAGCTGTTTCTTGAATTATTCCTGAGACAAAAGCCATCTCTGCCCTCGGTTCTATTATGTGTAGAATAATCCAGGCCACAGGTGACCAGTCACTCTGAAATACTTTTTGAACATTAAATGTCAGCCCTTGGATTCCTTATTTATGGACATTCTCTGTCCTGGGGTTGTACCACCCTGAATAGCCCCGATGCCTGCCCCTCTCTAGCAGAACCAATGTCTCCCAATATTCTACCAGGAAACCCATTACCTGTTATTTAAATTTCTGGTTTCAACCCAAGACATCTAGTTATATAATTTAGTAGCAAGGTAGCTGCTATTGCCTGTAACCTATTAAAGCTAGGGTCTTTGTAAAGGGTTTCAGGAGCCAGTTCTTAATGTTTCTGAATGGACAATAGAAACTCAAGGATGTGTATTCTTGTCTTTCTTAGGGCATAGGAAGGCTGTATGTGTGTGCGTGGGGGGGGAGGGGTGGCTTTGAACTCCTAATCATCTTGCTTGTTCCTTACGTCCTGTGGTCCCCAGCTTGCAACCTGGAGGCGACCGTGTTTGTTCTGTTTTAATCACACAACAAGGTTCCCCTTGCCTTCGAGGTGTTTAGTTGTTAAAATCACCTATAAATACTTAGTTCTGACCCCGTTGTGGTTCTTCAGATTGTCCTTTGGCCAAAATGTGGAAGGGCCACTTAGTTTTTAATATTTTTTTCAATTAAGCATACACTCAATTAGCAAAATGAGGTTGGATAGCTTTTAGTTCACCATCTTTAAAACATGGAGCATAACTGGGGGTAGGAATGCACACCTTTAATCCCCCATTCTGGAGGCAGAGGCAGGAAGGTCTTAGTGAATTCAAGATCAGCATGGTCTACAACCAAGGCTGATGTAAGTAACCCTAATATAATGTCTTGAACCACAGAAGATGGAGGAAAGAGGAGGGAGAAGAGAAGGAAGAGGAGAGAAGGAGGAGGAGGAGGAGGGGGAGGAGGAGGAGGAGGGAGAGGAGGAGGAGGGGAAGAAGGGGAAAAAAGAGAACGCTGAGATGCCATAAATTCTTTCAGTAGATATATTGTTCTGTAACTTACCATGTGTGAGCCTACTGCATTCTCTATTCCATAACCATCGACTTCAATTGTCAGGAAGCAGAAGTTTGGGCTACGTTCTCATTAGCCTGATCCTTCCCCTTAAAACACGCAGAAATTCTGCATGTGTTGTCGTGTGCAGTTCTGTATTGTGATAATTCCCTAATGGAGTAAACTTGTTGGAAAAGTCCTTTATTGGAAATCTAAGGGCTGCAGTGAAGCTCATGAGAAGAATTCCAAACACTACATTTCTCTTATTCTGATCCAACGGATCCACAGGCATCAGTTTTTATAGATGCAACCAAAGTCTGCCATGTTGACCACAATTCTAACCACCTTAGTTCTCTGCTGGGAGCCTGGACAGGTTTCAGAGAGGGAATTTCCTAGAACCTCAACTCCCTGTTGCTATTCCCCAGACTGCCTATTCTCCCAGGATTTGTCCAGAGCCATTTAGCCTTTAAAAGTGGAAGATGGGTACTCTGCTCCTGGGGGGTCTGGGGGCGGAGGGAGGGGCAGCAGGGCTGGTCCCATATGGCTGAGCCAGAGAGAAACTTCTCATTGCTTGCTCCCAACCACAGCACCCTGCCAACTCCAGCATTAAAGCTGTCATGCACGGTGATGTTTCCCAACGGGAAAGAAGCAAACACTGGACCAAGAAAAATCTCTCTGCCTTTAAACTTCTGACCGTATTAAGTATTAGAGAGAACAAAAACTGTCGACAGTTTTAAACATGTTGAACACAATAAGCCAAAATTAACTCTCAGCACCAGGGCTTGGCCGACAAACTCAAATGATTTTTCCGATTACTTTTTTTGCAACAGCCAAGAAGAATAACAAGAGTTTTCAGTAATTCATCAAGACTTGGCGAGAAACAAATACTCCATTCCTTAAGCAGGAGCAGCTAGCTTTCTAAACCAACACATGCTAGCCTATGACTCGGCATTCACAGCATAACACTAACAACATTATTGGCATATTTCTTAATTGATGTGATTATTTCATTTCTTCTCTAAAAATTTATTTTAGCCAGGCAGTGGTGGTGCATGCCTTTCATCCCAGCACTTGGGAGGCAGAAGCAGGCAGATTTCTGAGTTCAAGGCCAGCCTGGTCTACAGAGTGAGTTCCAGGACAGTCAGGGCTAAACAAATAAACCTTGTCTTGAAAAAAAATTATTTATTTATCTTGGTTTTATTATTTATTTTACTTTATGTACATGAACATTTTTCAGGCATATATGTATGGGTATCATGTCCATTTCTGCTCAGAGAGACAGATGTTTATGAGCCACCATGAGGTGCTGGGAATCAAACCCAGGTCTTCTGCAAGAGGAGTAAGTGGTCTAACCCACTGAGCTATCTATCCCTCTAGCCTCTTATCTAACTTCTTGCTGTATACTTCGATACATAGTCTACTTTATCCTCTGCATGCCAAAGGAAAGAATGCTGCCTACTTGAATATGTTCTCTTACATCTATCTACCTATCCAGCTAGTATAGTAATTCCGTGTGGGAGGTTTTTGTTGGTGTTTTGTTTTTGCTATCCTATTAGACGCTTTTAAAAACAATATTTTCATTTCTTTCTTCGATTCGATTAACACTCTCTGAAACCCTAATGGCATCCAGTGAGAGGTACTCACATTAATTAGATAAACAAATTGATTCTAAACCTGAAAAGCACAGTCATAGCTGATTAATATGATGGTTCCATGGGTGGTTCTGATGGTTAATGAACACTAGGCAAAACAGATCCATCACTGCTAATTGAATTCAACACGAATTATGAGGTAGAAAGTCACAGTAACCTTTTTCCCCTTCCATTTCTGATTGCTCTATTTTTAAAGTTTTTTTTTTCCTACTTTGCTTCAAATACAGCCTTTTTGGTTGTGCTTTTTTGTTCTCCCTCCCTCTGCCTCCCCCTCCCATTTCTGCAGGAAAACATAAAGAAAATATCAAGCCACCTGAGTATTTCCACCTGAGAAATTACAGCAATTTTGTTCCATCTCTAGCATTCAAATGATGTTCCTTCCTGTTTAAGTTGGATGGCTTTTCCTTGCAGGGACTGAATGTAATCCTCTGAGCTCTTCCGCTCACATTCTCCACCATGTGTGGTCAATTAAATCCCAGCAGTATAGAGGCGTTTCCATTGAAACCACTCCACTTCCTGGGAAACTGGTGGGGCTTAGATCGGGTTTCTAAGCATCGCTGTAGTTTGCTAGGTACAGGTTCTTTTCAGTAGTCTCAACACGAAGCATACTGGAGGTAGACAGCACCCCACCTCTACTTCTTTTGGTGGTGAGCCACCATTTTAAGCAGCCCCAGTGTTTTCCTTAAAGATCCCAGTTACTCCTACTCATCATCGATTGTCTTTATCTTCTGCAAAAGCTTTCATGCAAATGTGCACCTGGGTTTTAAAATGAACCGCAACATCCAGAAAAGCCTATGTAAAACGGTCTCTAGCAAAATAACACTGAAACACAAAGCAGCCTCTGGAGATAATCATGAGAAGAAAAAAACAGAGAGTCAAACGATGAAAAACTATTCTGTACTTACTGTAATGGGAATTGATATTGTTGCTAATAGTGATTTTTAACTCTAAAGCAATTCTTATATATAATAAGGTAATCTGATACTTTGTGGTTGTTCTTAGAAAATGTTCCTTAACACCTGAATTTTGACAAAGAACCAGAAATACCCACTGCGTGGGTCAGAGACAGCATCTTCAACAAATGGTGCTGGCCAAACTGGATGACTGCACGTGAAGAACACAAATAGATCCATATTTATCACCCTAGCAAAACACAACTCCAAACAGTTCAAAAAATGTCAACTTAAGGCCAGATACCCCACATCTGATAGAAGAGAAAGTGGGGAATTGTCTTGAAGCCATTGGGATAGGAAAAGACTTTTTGAACAGAACACCATTAGTATAGGCACTAAGGTCAACAATTAATAAATGGGACCTCATAAAACTAAAAAGCTCCTACATGGCAAAAGACACCATCATTAGGACAAAGTAGCAGGCTACAGAATGGAAAACAATTTTTGCCAATTACGTATCTGATAGGGAGCTAATTTCTAAGATTATATAAAGGGGAAAAAACATAAATGAAAAAATTAGACATAGAGAAAACAGCCCAATTAAAAAATGGGAACCAGGACTAAACAGAGAAGAGGAAGCGCAAGTGACTGGGAAACATTTAAAATATTCAACATCCTTAGTCATCAGGAAAATGCTAATCAAAAACTGCTTTGAGATATTGTCTTACACCTGTCAGAATGGCTAAGATCAATAAAACAAATTACAATTCATGCTGGCGAGGATGTAGGGTCCGTTAGGGAGATTCATCCATCGCTGGTGGGAGTACGAACTTGTAGACTCACTATGAAAATCAGGGTGGCAGTTCTTCAGAAAGCTGAAAATAATTTACCTCAAGATCCAGTTATCCCACTCTGGGCCACATACCCAAATGACTCTGTCCTACTACAGAGACACTTGCTCATCTGTGTTCATTGTTGACCTACTCAAAATAGAAAAAAAAAAAATGAAGCAGCCTAAATGTCCATCAACAGATGAATGCATAAGGAAAGTGTGGGACATTTATACAATAGAATATAAAGAAAATCACAGGCTAACAGGTGGAGCTAGAAAGAAATTCATCCTGAGTGATGTAACCCACATCCAAAAGGACAAATATGGAATATATAGTCTCATATATACAGATGTTAGCTTTTAAGCCCTTAATAGTCATGTTAAATCCATTTAACCACAGAGATTGGATATAGATGATGGGAATAAAAACAAGAAAAAAGTATGAGTTATGGAGTGACAAGAACAGGGGGACTGGAACATGAGGATGAGTGGAGAGAGAGATGACAGAAGGGGGTACAGGAGAGACTATGGGGAGGTACAGCTAGCACTAAAAGCCATTTGAGATGTCCTATGGAAATCCACTACAGAAGCAGCTCCTTACAATATATTCAAATATGAAAGAAATCTAAAAGGCATCACCAAATACCAGGGAAGATAAAGCTTACCCACCGTGTGAAATCTCCAGAGCCAGGAATGGGTTACATCTAAGTTAGCTGTTGGCCAAATGGACCCCAAGGAAACCACTGAATAACTCAGGCTGTTGCCAAGTGTAGTAGTCGGGGTTCTCTAGAGGAACAGACCTTACAGAATGAATGTGCGTATGTCTGCATGCATGCGTGTGTGCGTATGTCTGTGTCTCTAAAAGGGATTTATTAGAGTGCCTTATAGACTGTGGTCTGGTGAGTCCAACAATGGCTGCCTACCAATGGAAAAACCTGTTCAATCGATAAGGCTGAATGTCTTGGTTTCGTCTTCAGTACATACTGGAATTCTGAAGAAGCAGGCTCTAGTGCCAGTGAAGGAATGGATTTGCCAGTAAGAGTGAGGGCAAGCAAAGAGCGCAGTTTGCTTCATCCGCATCCTCTACACAGGGTCACCATGAGAAGGTGTGGTCCACATTTAGGTGGCTGTTCCCATCTCAAAAGATCCAGACTAAAAGCATGTCCTTCCGTTTCAAGTAATTTTAATTAAGAACAATCCCTCATAAGTGTACCTAGTCGCTTGGATTTTAGTTAATTCTAGACATAGTCATGTTGACAACCAAGAATAGCCACCATAAGTCCATCCCTCCTAATACTGTTATTCTTTGCTTAGCTTGTTGACTTAAGGGCATCAGAAACCCAAAGTGGCCAAGGGGAAGTCTGAGCTTCCAGTTCAATGGGATGTTTGCTGTATCTCTTGGCAGGAGCTCTCCCTGTTCTGGATCCAGAACTTCTAGGCCAGCAGAACTTAAGGTCATGGGAACAGGAAGCAAAGTGACACCAAGGCTATTGGTTGCTATCCACAGACTGAGGGTAAGACCTTGTTGAGAGGGGAAAGTGAAGACTGGAAGCACCCATCTCTAGCCAAGAAGAGACTAACTTCAAGTGACTGCTACTTACAAAGGAAAACCTAGTTTTCTCTAATGGAGTCTCACTGGGTAAAAGGGCCAACACACAACAAACTCAATGGTCATTTTAGAGATTTTTTTTTCTGCCTTATATTGCTTTATTTGAGTTTATTTGTTTTTGTTTATGTCTTTGCTTACTGACCCTTTGCTTATATATGATGATTTCTGATTTTGTGTTTTTATGGGTTGTATTTAAATGTGCCTGATATAAGCTTACTGTTGAGTTAGAGAAGGATAAAATACTTCAACTATATGTGTCCATTCATTATGAAAATATTAATATATATGGCAAATGTTGATGAAGTATACATCAGATTACAGGGGATATTGTTCCCTAAATTAAAAATACAAACTACAAGAGTGCTGTGGAGATGGCTCAGTCAGTAAAGTCCCTACCATACAAGCATGAGGACTTAGCACCAAAAAAAAAAAAAAAAAGCCAGATACACACTCTATACCTGTAAACCCATCTTTGGAAAGACATGGAAAGAGCAGAGTCTCATGAGCTCTTGCTGGCTAACCATGTTGAATGAGAGTTTTGACTCAAAACTAAGGTGGACTGTGATGGAAGAAGAACCCCAATGTCAAACTCTGGCTTCAATATCCACATATATGTGCATACATGTGCACAAACCACACACGCACACACACACATACAAATATGAACTGTATGTTTTAGACTTTGAGTCTTGTGCATGTGTATATTTGTGCTTATGTGCATTTAACTTATTTCTATGCTTTGTTTGGTTGGGATTTTTGTTCGTTTCTTTGTTTCGTTGATTGGGTTTTGTGAAATAGCTCACTATACACTTCAAACTGAGCTTGAGCTTGAGCTTGGTGGAAGTCCTTCTGACCAAATGTGGTATTGTAAGCATGCACCAATTTGCCTGACTTGTTTTTGTTTTGGGGTTTTTTTTTAAATCTTTATAAGAAGCATTGCAGCCACAAGCAAACTGCTGGAATACAACCCACGTGGGAATGCCAATGCTTCCCAGAGGAATATAGTTTCCTACAAATGTATGTTTCTATGAGAATCACAAAATCCCCAGAAACCTTCACCCTAAAGAGTTTTAAAGAGGTCCATTGTACTTGGTTTAAATGACAAGATACCAAGGAAGAATTAAGCGCAAATAGGAGACAACATTATCTTTTTATACAATTCAAAAGGGGGAGGGAGGTGGTAGAATCAGGGTATAGGGCAGATACCTTTAATCCCAGTACTAGAGAGGCAGAAACATGCAGATCTCTTTGAGTTTGAGATCATCCTAGTCTACATAATAAGTTTTAGGACAGCTAGAGCCACATAAAGAGACCCTATCTTAATAAATAAATAAATAAATAAATAAATAAATAAATAAATGCCAAATAGCTTATCCAAAATACAACCATCCCTAGCCCTTATATTTAAAACTATTCTAATAAAATGAAGTCAAATCAAAACTTAAAAACAATGGCTGTCTAATTGGGCTCAAGGCCTGCTCAATCGAAGGCAATTCCGGCTTGAGAATGTAAAGCTAGCCAACTATCCATAGCCGGTCTCCATGGAGCTGAAAGGAGAACCTCCTACAGCTACTTTCCTAAGCCAGAATCCTGTCTAGCTTCATTCTAGATACTCAACTTTGTACCCACGTGCAAGCGTCGTTCTCACATCCTATCAAAGAAGCTTCTCTTAATAGCAGAGAGACCACTCCAGAAACCCGCAAGTCGAAATGGAGAGAACTACTGACCATGTACACACTGGTACCTCTTCCATAGAAGCCCTAGACCTAAGCCTCAAGGAACTGCAGAGAAACTGAGGTGGAAGGACTGTAAGAGCCAGAGGACCAGTGCGTCTGCTGGGAGATAATGTCTGCTACATAGGACCATGAAGTCTCACAATGGGGTCACCTAAACAAGACCTGCACAATGACAACATCAGTTGACACGCCAACACGGATGGAAATATCACAATGTCCCACCCCTAGGTGAGAGACTAGGGCAAATAGTAAATGCAAAGAAAGGGAGAATACATGTTTTTCCGGGTCAAGCTCCCTCTTAGGTTACCCAATCCCAGTGGTCATCCCTAACTAAACTCTAAATGTCATCAGATTATATCTATGCATGTTTATATGTGGGAAACAATAATTAAGGAGGAGGTTAGAGATCTGGGGGGGGGGCGAGTTGTGGAGACGTGGGAAGAGTTGCAGGAGATCAGGAGAGGTGCTAAGTGATGCTAACACAATACTCATGGATGAAATTCTTTTTAAAAAATTAATTTAAAAAGGAGAATGTGGATCTATGACATTCTTTTAATTTTAGCATGTCTCTTAGTGTAAAGATATCAAACTAGAGAGAGAACTGTAGACCTTAGAATCAGTGGAACGTTATGTAATGAGTCTACACTCTTCCATAGGAGAGGGATGTCATACAGGAGGATAAAACCATGTCTGCAGAATAGTCTCTATCCCACTGGATGTTTTGATTAAATCCATAAATAACTAGATGGCCTGCAAGACATGTTGTATTTTGTGATCAAGCTATGTCTTATGTGAAAAGGTGTGGTTCTCAGTGACATAGCCACACTGTTTTGAACTCAGAAAAGTGGCCGACATTGATTATAAAAAAAAAAAAAAGTTGTTTTCTAAAAGATGTATGCTTCAACTCTGCCAGCACAGTTTCCTCTTATATTTCTCAGTGTTTACCCCATAACTTTATACAAGTTGGTTGCGGGGGCGGGGGGCGGAGCTATAGCGGGCATGCGGTTCAATTCCTATAAGCTTGCTCTGCCTCATCTGCACAAAGAAAAGATTATGGGCTGAAATTCTCCACTTACCCTTCCAGCTGTTAAATTCTGAGTGCTTGTAGTGATGACTCTTCTGTAGAGTTTATGTGTGTCATCTATTCCACGTTGTCTGTGTCCTACTAGAAAAGAAGGAACTACATCTGGGTCTACAGCTCAGGACAGAACATTTGATTTGCATGCAGGTTCAATCCCTGCTTCCACCAGGAAAGGGAGGAGGTGGAGTATGAAATTTCTCTTGAATCCACCTTTTATATATTACATGCATCTTTGTAATGACTTGGGTATGTTTTTCCAGGAAAGTAACTGCCAAATAATAGCACAGCCCCCACAGAACTCTCCACAGAGACCAAAGGGGAGTAGAAATCCCTTCAGCACCTAATGCTGCAACCTCTGGAAAGTAAATATACTTTTGATGCAAACCTCAGCTCTTGCCGATGCTCTCATTAATGCTTTTTAGCTTTAGCTACTGTGTAGGTATAAACTGCAGTTAACAGGGCACTAAGTCAGTCACGCAGTAGCAGCAGGAATTGCGTGCTTTGTCATTCTCTGGCAACAATGCATTGATTGCTCCTTATTTGTTTATTTATTTATTTATTTATTTATTTGGTTTTTTGTTTGTTAGTTTGGTTTGTTTTTTGTTTTTTGTTTTTTTTATTCTTTGGTTTTTCAAGACTGGGTCTCACTATCTATTTCTGCTTGTTCTAGAACTGACTATATAGACGAGGTTGGCCTTGAACTCAGAGATCCTGCCCTGCCCCTGTTTCCCAAGTTTTGGGATAAAAGGCATGTGCCAACACCACTTGACTTTCCTCTTATTTTCATCCTATATAAACTATGACCTTAGCTGACTAATGCTATAACAGAAGCTTTGGCTGACACCATGAGAACAGCATTAGAAAGTCTCTGTATAGAGTCCAGGTTATCAGACTCTTGTACTTATGATAACTCAGGCATAGGGCCATCTTTAAAGTTCTGCAGGATGCTTCACTTAAAGGAAAGTGACAGGTATGGCGGCGACACAAGTGTCCCTCTACTGCTCTCCTCCTAGGTGTGAGACAGCACTTTGCCCTGTTAAACCAAAGCAAATAATGTTCCCGTCGGTTCCAGATTTACAGCTCAATCCAGAAGGTCGCTGCTAACTGAGAAGTCTCCAGAATTGGATCAAATTTTCAATTCAAATGAGGAGAGCAACTACGCATCTCATGCCTCATAGATGTCCAAATTTAACTTGAAGCCTGCTCCCTCCTTCCAGATGGCTCATGTAGTGGGAGTAGCGGACAGAATTAGCAAGCAAACCCAGAGACACACAGCTCCCTGCGTCCAATGCAGCCTCCCTCACAGCCAACTTTTATTGAAGCTACTGTTAGCCAGCAGAATGGCACAGGTGAGCATTGCTTTAAGTTTGAGGAAGTCTTAAACCCTTCCCCTCATAAGGTTATTAGACTTTGCCCCCCTCAAAAACAAAAGCATGAGGTATGCAGATAAAAGAAAACTGAAGTCACTGCTCAGAAAGTATCTAGTCGCTCTTTCCTCTCCACCATTTCTCTGAGACAGGGATGAGAGGTGGCCCCATGGTCCAGCATTTCACGGCAACTCTGAGACTCTAAGTCGGATTCCTGTCGCCCTAGTCAGTCAGTACATTGGTGTCATTTCTTATGAAAGCATGAACTCAAGTCTTTGGGCCTTTACGGATGGCAAATCACTTGTCTTCTCCCTCAGCATCTCTAGGAGGAAAATATGTTAAATCAGATCAAAAGGTATAAAAGAAAAGAAAGAACTCAGAGGCTAAGACCTTGACTTCTTCCTCTTCAAATCTCCAAACACTTTTAAATAAAAAAGTAAAAAATAAAAAAATAATTAAAAAAAACTTTTTCAGTCTTCCCACTCTCTCCCACTATGATTCCTGAGCCAGAACCAGAAGTTTGCTGTGAGAGGGTTTTTTTTTTCCCTCCTAGAAACGTCAGAGCCGCAACACCCATGAGCTCTCATCAGCGTCATTGCTCCTACACAAGTCCTAAAGAAGGATGATTCCAATAGATAGACTAGCATGAATGAGGAAATCTCATGGGGTCTCAACCTTAGACAGAGAACGACAGGCAGCTAATGAACCCTGGCACTGGGAGAAACAGTCTTCCCCAGGGAAGAGCACTCAAGTTTGCCTATCCAATACCAAGTAGCCAGCCCTGAAATCATATAGATAGAGAGAATCTCTTGTGTACTGTGTGGAAGCATCACCTGTCAATAAAAAGCTGATGGCCAGTATGCTGAGGTAGAACTAGAAGGTGAGACATCTGCTAGAAAGACTGGAACTCTGGGAGATAAAGGCAGGGGGATTTGCCCTAGAGTTAGAGGAAGTCTGACACATAGAACTGAGATGTAACTAGCCTTGTGGCAGACATAAAATAGTGTCAATGGTCTATATAAGTTACAAGCTAGTTGTGGGAAGGGGGGCAAAGCTTATGGCCTAGGCATTTATTCATGAATAAATAAGCCTCCGAGTTGTTATTTGGGAAGGAGGGCACAGGGGAAAGGTCCCAGGTTATACATATACATGCAAGAAACATTATACAGACGAAGCAAGTTGTAGTTATGTGTTCAACAATGTGTGTGTGTGTGTGTGTGTGTGTGTGTGTGTGTGTGTGTGTGTGTGTGTGTAAAACAACAGTTTAAAAATGCAACTCATAAATTTGAGAAAGTATGGGGAGGGAGGAACATGGGAGGGTGGGAGGGAGCAAAGGGAAAGGGGAGGTGATGTAATAATACCAACGACTTAACTTCAAAGACTAATATATATAAATATATATGTATATCTATTTAGCTTTTTTAGAGATGGCTTGGTGCGTCTCTTGCAGAGTAGATGGGTTCAGTTCTCAGCATATACATTGAGCAGGCTCATAACTGCCTGTAATCCCAGTTCCAGAGCCTCTACCACAGGCATCTGCTCGCGAGTTGGTGCACACGCAGATAGGCAGGCAAACACATATACATAAACAAACCAGTATCTAAATCGTTTTAGATACTTTTTCATGAGTATTTTGGTAGATGTGTCCTAGAGATGAAGCAATCAATGCAGGAAGTGGAGATGCATAAAAGTGTAGGCAGCAAGATGTTTTAACGAAGGTGTAGTGCCAGTTTTTACAAATCTTCAGAGAATGGTCTTTTTTCCTATAGCTCACCTCATGTTTTCATCTTGTTACATTTATCCAAACATGGTATCCTTATAAACCAACAAATCAGGGTATCAAAGCATTGGAAAGTGTCCTCCCAAGGAGTACAACTTGTTACATCAGAGATGAACAGAATGCAGTCAGATCCCCTCCCTAGCTCCGGCAGCTTTTGCCCTCTTTCTTTTGCTTCATCCATGGCTGGCTCCAAACTCAAGTTTCTCCTGTTTCAGCCTCCGCAATGCTGAACTTACAGGCTTGCACCCCAGGTTCCAGCTTTTCTTTCTTTCCATCTTATCCATTTCTTTGGGCTTAAAGCACTGTGCAGTATGAATAATGTACATAATACAAAGGTGTGTGTTGAAACTGTCTTGCCCCCGGGGTGAGAAAGGGCATCGCACATTCGCAGGTGTATGTTGCAGTTAGAGAATCCACACACATCTGGTTGTTTGCAAGTCGGTGCAACTGCTTGGAAAATTCGTCTCACTGAAAGAGTAAGGCTGAACAAACACATACTCTATGACCCGGAATGTTGCATATAGACATACATTCAGAAGAAGGCCAATTGGAAAGTGTTCGTAGCAGTATAATTCATAATAGACAAAACTTGGAAACAGTCCAAATATCCACCAGCAGTGGAACGGATAAAGTACTCATATAATGAAATGCTATTAAAAATTTGAAATAAAGGAAATTACTACTGTCCATAATGTGAGTGACTCTCATGACTGTAATGTTGAACAAAGGAAGCAATCACCAAAAAAAGAGTATTATAAAGAGAGATGCTTCAAACAGTGAATATGTGCTTAAAAAAAAGGAAAAGATTAGTCAATGGACACTTACAGAAATTAATATCTAGACCAAAACATGAATGAAGGCTCTAGGGTATTGATAGTGGAGTATACAGGGGTGTTTTGTTTTGTTTTGTTTTGTTTTGTTCTGTTTTGTTTTGTTTTGTTTTGTTTCTGTGTTTCAAGATGGAATTTCTCTAGCCCTGGCTAGAGAACTTGCTCTATAGACCAGGCTGGCCTTGAACTCACAAATCTGCCTGCTTCTGCCTCCCAAATGCTGGGCACCTGGCTATGAAGTGTATTCTTAAACTAGAGGCTGATTATCCCTAACTGTAGAACTGTGTACAAGTTCCACAATTATTTGTTTCAGTCAGCCCAGTGATTCAAATTATAGTTTCTCCCCGAAACACCCTTAGAGATATACCCCATAATACTGTTTTACCAATTATTTGGGTCTCCATTAGTCCATTCAAGTTGTCACATAAATGAACCATCATAGTATGTAAATTACATGATTTTATAAAACCACCTTAATAAACTTTGCTTCTCCTGGAAATTACTCCCAAATTCCCATAGATTGTACTCCTTAGAATGTAACTTATCAGGGGGATCAAACTAGCATTCAGTAGAGTACAAATTGTTCCATAATATCAATATTCACAATGCAAACTTTCTAGCCAGGTTTGATGCTTTAAAAGCAAACATTGCCTGTGAGAGTTGGGCATGATAGCTCAGTCTGTCAACTTCTTTTTTTGTTATTACATCTTTTCCTCAATTACATTTCCAATGCTATCCCAAAAGTCCCCCATACCCTCCCCCCTACTTCCCTACCCACCCATTCCCATTTTTTTTTTTTTTTTTTTTTTTGGCCCTGGCGTTCCCCTGTACTGGGGCATATAAAGTTTGCATGTCCAATGGGCCTCTCTTTCCAGTGATGGCCGACTAGGCCATCTTTTGATACATTTGCAGCTAGAGTCAAGAGCTCCGGGGTACTGGTTAGTTCATAATGTTGTTCCACCCATAGGGTTGCAGATCCCTTCAGCTCCTTTGGTACTTTCTCCAGCTCCTCCATTGGGGGCCCTGTGATCCATTCACTAGCTGACTGTGAGCATCCACTTCTGTGTTTGCCAGGCCCCGGCATAGTCTCACAAGAGACAGCTATATCTGGGTCCTTTCAGCAAAATCTTGCTAGTGAATGCAATGGTGTCAGCGTTTGGATGCTGATCATGGGATGGATTTCTGGATATGGCAGTCTCTAGATGGTCCATCCTTTCGTCACAGCTCCAAACTTTGTCTCTGTAACTCCTTCCATGGGTGTTCTGTTCCCAATTCTAAGGAGGGGCATAGTGTCCACTTCTTGCTGCACAGGCCTGAGGACCTGAGTTTGGTCCAGCAAAACTCACTGTTAAATGTGGCTATTTAACCTTATACATCCCAGCTCTGGGAAGGTGGATCCCTGGGGCCTCACTAGCCAGCCAGGATAGTCTAATCTGCTAGTACCAAGTCAATAGAAGACCTTCTTTCTGAAAAGGAAATAGATGTTGCCTGAGGAAAGACACTTGAGGTTGACATCTGCCTACACACACACACACACACACACACACACACTAAATAAATAAATAAATAAATAAATAAATAAATAAATAAATAAATAAATAAATAGAAAGAGAAAGAGAGGAAGGAAGGAAGGAAGGAAGGGAGGGAGGGAGGGAGGGAGGGAGGGAGGGAGGAAGGAAGGAAGGAAGGAAGGAAGGAAGGAAGGAAGGAAGGAAGGAAGGAAGGAAGGAAGGAAGGACAGAATTTGAACGATTATAAGTGGCAATAAACTAAAAGTTTTAAGTAGACATCTTGGATTTCCAGCCACAGGCAAGGTAAGAAAACAAGTCTTTGTTTGTAAAGCCCTAACACTCCATTAACATAGCAGATTCCAATATAAAAGTGTTCACAAATAACTGTACTTTCAATGTTTCAGAACTTTCAGGGTGATTCCATTCAAGCAAATATTTATTAAAACCCAACATCCTAATGTTCTCAAGTTATAATAGATTAGGATCTTATACTGAGATTAACAATGACCAAGGCAAGCTTTCTATAA
This sequence comes from Mus caroli, assembly GCF_978045245.1. Lineage (NCBI taxonomy): Eukaryota > Metazoa > Chordata > Mammalia > Rodentia > Muridae > Mus > Mus caroli. The sequence continues at coordinate 98,907,159 of NW_028227264.1, read as the reverse complement.
TCCAACATATTAGGCAAACATCCATAGGTTCTAGTGCTAGACCTTCGTGTCCCCTGGAATACTGGATTTGCTGCAGCCTGTAATTGTGCTATTACAACCATGGTTATTTTCTTTCCTGTCAATCAGAGAGGGGAAAAAACGGAAGGGAATCTCAGAGACGGTTTTTCCTTCTGTTTCCATGGGCACAGGTTTATAATTTTATACGAAAGTCAAAAATCTGTCGTTCTCATTAAGTCTGTTCTTGGAGATACTTCACCAACAGCTCAGACTAATGCCATAAAAATAATTAGGAATCAGTGAAGACACATAGAATGAAGGGAAGGGAAGGAACCCCTTCTTGAGGATGAGGACAACTGGAAAGTAGCTATGGAGCACATCTGTGTCTGGAGCTAACCAGTGGCTGGAGATAGGGTGAATGGAAAGCCCCAAAGCACTTGCTGACTGTCAGTGTTTTGGAGCGTTAGTTAGCTTCTCACTGTGCAGTATGGATATAGTCTCCTTCTAAAATCAGACACAATATAACTGATGTTCCTTTAAAGATAGTTTTGTCATAGCTGACACTGTACATGGCTCCGGCTATCTAGCACATAAAAATACCTTGACTTTACTAGCATGAGGCTAGTTCCACATACCTTACCTTCAAAGCATTTACTGGCCCATGAATATTCATAATCATCTTGGACATAATTGACTTTTCTCTACCGTACTGTTTCACTGGTCCTGGGTAAACCATGTCATCCTGTTTATTAAGATTTATTAAGACCATGCTGCATGTGAAGGGCACTGTCAGATTATGAGTGGTAAGAAAAAGGAAACTCAAGGAGACTGGTCTCAAATAGTATATTAAAAATTATACATAATATGTAAAGTCAAAGTTAAAGGGAACTATTGAATGGTAAGGAATTCTGAAGGATCTACTTCACTGATGCTATGTGCCTCTCGTGAAATTAAAATGATTAGTAAGTCTTGTTAATTGTTATCTTTGAAATGCTTGCTGTGGGATCAGCCATGCATTAACTTCTGCATAAGGAATGGCCTGCCTGATTATGTTTGATTATTAATTGTATACAATAACAGGATTCACTATGGCATTTTCCAACATGCATTTTGCATGCTTAATTCATATATCGCCCCCCCATTGCCCTTGAATGCACCTCTTCTCCTATTTTAGGTCCTCCCACCACCTCAATTGTCACCCCCCACTGCCATTCCTGACTAGGTGTATGAGACAAGCCATAGGACACTCATCTTTCCAAACCTGATTTATTTCACTTACCATGATATTCTCCTTTTCCTGAAAACAAAATCATTCCATTCTTTATGGGGAAAAAAAGGATACTATTTTATTATGTATACTCATCCTATTCTCTTTATCCTTTCATCCATTAATGGGCACCGATATTGATTCCAGGTCTGGGCTACTCTGACCTGTGCCATGCTAAACATGAGTGTGCAGGCTGCTTTATAGTCTCCTTTTAATAGTGCAAAATTGACTAATACAAGATCTATAGTGAATTTACAAAATCCCTTCACTCTTATTATATAACCTAATCAAAGGAGTGAAATTCATAAGTTTTACAACCTACCCCAGGCAACAGCTGGAGATTATGTGGCTATGTACACCAAGAAGTGGGAACCTTATCTTGTAATCATAGGTAAAAACTGCATCTTCCTTTGACAGACAGATGTCAGTATATTCTTATTGCAATGTTGAAGTCACAGCTGTATTTAATTAACAATCCAAATACTCTGCCACAAAAGCATCATTACACAGTTTAGCTAGGCTTAATAGCTCCCAAACATATAGACTTTAATTAAAGGTAGCCATGGTAACCTGAAATTTCATTATAGTGATTTTCTTCTCTAAGGATCATCCGAGCCTTGAGAAACCGTGCTTGTAAATTTGTGAGGTGTTAGGGATACATTTTTGCATATTTAAATAGAAAGGGTGCTACTTAAAATTAACAACAACAACAAAATGTTCATCAAGAGTTTAATAAAGACCAAAAACTGTTCAGATATTATTGTATAAGATCCACTCTAACTGCTTTTATTTAGAGATTATGAGTGATCTCATTCTCCATGTGAATACATATGTGTTTAAATATCTCTATAGGCAAGGTAGATGTTATTATTGAATCAAACTGAGGGCTGATCATTGTTTAAGTTGCATGGTTGACCTGTAAGGCACAATTACCTCTCCACAAGAATTCTCGCTTGGACAAAATTTCCGTTATAAAATCTGCTAGGATGGGATGCAGCTCACTTGTCCAACATTGTCTAGCATTCACAAAGCCCTGGATTCTATTCCAAGCACTATACAATGCCAGTATGGTAATGTATAGCCATAACCTTTAGCACACAAAAGGTGAACACAAGAGAAGCACACATTCAAGGTCTTCCTAGGCCACATAGTCAGTTCGAGGCCAGCCTGAGATACTTTAGATCCTGTCTTTTAAGAAAGAAAAGGCTGATTAAGCTTTTAAAATTCTCTATTAAAATAGTCAATCAATTTTGCCACACAGCATCTTAAACATCATGTGTACAGTTCATGGGGCAGTGTTTGGGGGAAACTGTTATATGAAAAACATTCTGTAAACTCTGAAAAATGGATGGAACCCCATGTTCTAAATGAAGGAGGGTATAAGCAAGCAAATGTACAGGAGACTGCCTGACTATGAAGAACCTCAAACAAACTGGACCTGACAGCATCGACCTAAACCAGGAGAGGTGACTGGAGTTTAGCTGAGACTGAGATTAGACCTCAAACTAAATGGTGAAATGAAGTCAGCCAATGGAAACCTAAGAGCAAAGTGTTCCAGGCAAAAGGATCAATCAACAAAGGCAAAAACAAACTTTAAAGAAGCAGTCTTGCTGTGTTCAGGAACAGCAAAGAAAGGCAGGCCTTGCTAGACTCAATGAAAGAGGGAGGTAGAGAAAAGCCAGTTTGCTGACTCGACACGAGTTTGTCAAGTCATGCCATGACTGGAGATTCCTTAGCATCATCCGGTTCAGTTGGGCTACCCTGCCATAACTGACTCTGATTGTACATTGGAAATGCTATCAACACAGTCTCTTCCATATCCATTGATTAACACTGAAGATTAAAAAACAACAACAACAACAAAAAAAAACAAACAAAAGCACATTCTTGCCCTAGGGAAGTGCTCAGGGAAATGTGCTCGCTACTTGCCTTTCCTGCCCATGAGCCCAGGTTGACACACATTCACTTGTGTGTGTGTGTGTGTGTCAGGTTCTGAGTAGACTAGAGAGAGCAGGCATTTCAGAGCCAGGCCACCTACGTTTCAACCTGTCTCCACCACTTATTAACCACAAAAGTGAGATAGTAGCAGAATTGCTTTATGGCACATTGCTGAAAGCAAAATGAATTCTTCTTGATGTGATTGGTATAATACCTGACATTGATAAGATAAATGCTTTTTAATACTATATATGCTACATAATGTTATACATTGCTATATAAATACTATTAAACTACACCAATATTAATAAATACAAATATATAATATTAACAATAAACAGTCATACAAATGTTTTTAAAGTTTCTTCCCTGACAGACTTCATACTTTACTTAGGGTACAGGGATGGGAGGAATCACCACTCTGGTACTTGATAAAACGTAATAAGAGAATGAAGAAAATTCAAGGATATTGCTAGAAGGGAAAAGAAGAAAGCTATGGTACAAAACAGAACATATCGACCGGAAGATATCCCTCAAGGTATGACTTCTAACGTTTTAGGAGATTATCAGCAACTATTTCCATGGTTGGATCATGAGTTATTTTAATAGATAATACTGGATTATAAACTCAAAAGTCAGACAGTGAGTACCATGGTGGTCCCGGGCTTTGGGATGATATAGAAGTGGGGGATTGTACCAGCTAAATCTGTTGGCTTTCCAACTTTGAGAGATATATTCAGCCTTTTCTTTTCTTTCTTTTTTTAACCCCCCCCCCTCTCTCTCTCACACACACACACACACACACACCTATAAAGTGGAAAAGCATTTGGCAAGTTGTAAGTGGCTGGTACAGCGCAGTTGCTTTGGAAAGGTAGCCTAATTCCCTCATACTCATCAACTGCCAGCTCCACAAATGTAACTCACTGCAAGCGCCAAGCGCCAACACTCATCACTGGATGCTCAGGTAAAACCATGCTAACACATAACCTTGATCTCAGATACACTTCCACGCCCCGTGATGCTTAAGGAGGTAGAAGGTGTATCGTTTTAAGCAAAACTTCTCGTTGGTATTCTAGTTTACACTTGCTTGTCACGACGATGAGATTAATATTCCCTCTTCATCAATCAATTTATTCATTCATTGAACAACTCTTCATGAAATGTGGTCACTGTTTGTACTGAGCAATGAGTATGAAATTAGTTTGTTCCCAATCCATTCCTTCCAGCCTTGCACAGAAACGACATTTGGTTTTGCTTGTGGTTTCAGAAGGAGACCTAAAATTATATTTGCCTTTGACTATAAATGGCTCTGGAATAAGCCCAGGTCAAATAAACCCCCGCTGATCAAATGGAAGCCGCTTCTCTATGACATTTCAATCGTTCTGGGCTCTTTCTGAGCTATTTGAGTGATAGTGTTTGGGCTTCGTTTATTTTAAAAGCCCGGCTCAGACACTGTCTCTCATTTTGTCACAATATCAGATGCTATCAGAAGGTAAAGAAAAGCTTCATTTCTAAGGGGTTTCCTTTATTAGATAGTTTAATGCCAGATTATCAGAAACTAGATGGAATAGAAAAAGCATAATCTCATGTTTTCACAGTAGTTTTCCAAATGGTACTTTTTTTCTGAAATCTTTTTTTTTTTTTAATGTCAAGAAATGTACCTTTTGGGTAGTGGTGGCACACACCTTTGGTCCCAGTGCTTGGGAGGCAGAAGCAGGTGGGTCTGTCTGAATTCAAGGCCAGTCTGGTCTACAGAGAAAGTACCAGGATAGCCAGGGCTACACAGAGAAACCCCATCTCAAAAAAAAAAAAAAAAAGTACCTTTTATAAAAATTATCTTCCTCCTACAAAGTGCTCTTCATTGAGCTGTAATAACAAAATATCTTAGTGTAATCTAACTGCATAATAAAAGAAATCTGTTTGCAAATAAAATTGTATTTGCACACAGTAGGGTATCATGAAGGAGCTGAAAGTAGTGTAGATGACTACTGGATGATATACGAGGCTGCTGAAGATAAATTTTCAACAACAACAACAAAAAATCAACTTACAAAGTAAAATCTACAGGACATTTCAAGCCTATATTTTGACTCTGCCATTTTTGCTCCTGAGGAAGTTTTAACCCTAAAGATATTTATAGCATAAACTCTTTTTTGCCTTCAAGTTTCTTCTTTCATTGAAACTGTTTTTGCTATAATAGCTATTTTCCATTGAAATTATAACACTAAAAATAACAATAAAATTTTAATTATAATACTAAAATTATAAGAACATAGATCAATACTAAAAAATTTTTGCCAATAGGTTTTTATTGTACTAACTTTCATTAATTCATTTTTGTCTCTCTGAATTTTCTTTCATGCCCATTGTTTCCACAGAGGTCAATATTTTTGGATAGGACTTTTATTCTTCAATTAATTTTTGATCAATGACCTTTTCAACAACCCTTTAACTAAAGTCAATAGTATTATCAGGTATCTACAGTTGGAGAAATGGAGACAGAAAGCTCAAATAAATTTTCGGAGGTCATATATCTTGTAAATAAAGTAAGACATCAGAATAATAATCTGACTCACATTCTATTTGCATGAAAAAAATATACTTCAATAAAGTTACGGGAAAGCTTCCATGGGTATCCCAAATCATATTGAATCTTCTAAAAAGTTTATCCCAAGAAATTTCCATAGCATCTTGGAATGAATTCTCCACAGGTAAGTTATGGAAGATTGCGGAATTTTGATTAAGTGGTTGAAATGTATACAGAGCCTTTGAATCCTGGTAGGATTTGCTTAGATCTTAATTATCTATGGCCACAGTATTTGCCTCGTGAAGCCTTTTAATAAAACCTATTTTGTTGTAATATCTGAGGTCAGCTTAAAAATAGGAAAGGCTTATTTTGCATCATGGTTTTGGCTCCATTGCTTCTGGGTCTGTGCCTAAATAGTACATTATGGAAGGAGTTCAATGGTTACCTCGTGGCTAGACAGAGAAGAGAAGAGAAGAGAAGAGAAGAGAAGAGAGGAGAGGAGAGGAGAGGAGAGGAGAGGAGAGGAGAGGAGAGGAGAGGAGAGGAGAGGAGAGGAGAGGAGAGGAGAGAAGAGAAGAGAAGAGAAGAGAAGAGAAGAGAAGAGAAGAGAAGAGAAGAGAAGAGAAGAGAAGAGAAGAGAAGAGAAGAGAAGAGAAGAGAAGAGGAGGAAAGGAAAGGAAAGGAAAGGAAAGGAAAGGAAAGGAAAGGAAAGGAAAGGAAAGGAAAGGAAAGGAAAGGAAAGGAAAGGAAAGGAAAGGAAAGGAAAGGAAAGGAAAGGAAAGGAAAGGAAAGGTTTGGAATCTCAAGAGTTTCTTCAAGAAGTCTTCCCAATGACCTAACTTCCTCCCACTAGGCCCACATCTTATGTATTATATGATCTCCTGGTAGAGCCTTGGGCTAGGGATCAAGTCTTTCACACCTGAGCATTTGGGGAGCACTTAAGATCCAGATCATAGTACCATTGACTGTAGAAATGGGCCTACCCCAAAAATACAGTTATCAGAATTTTGCTATGTATCAGAAATTTTAAAAAAAATTAAAACTTGTAAGAAGATTATAAAATACCAAGAGCTGCTATGGAAGATAAAGTTTTACAAATATTGGAAAAAAACTTCCACAATTTTATTAATTGAAATTAGCAAATATTTTTTGTATATTTATCAGTAGCTGAGGCTTTCCCCTGAATTTTGAAGAACTACTACAGTTTTGTGAATTTATTCAAAATATAGAAGCTATTTATTTGGAGTGGCTAACAGTAATATTAACCACCCTTATGCTCAATGTTGATAAGTGAGAGATAAACAGACTCAAAGGGACTCTGCTCAGGAAGCTTACATTCTTTTGACGAGAGGAGACAGTAAGAAGGGAAAGAACTGGACAGTGATAAGGGTTTGCAGAGATAATGAGGTTAGTAGTCAAAAGGAATCTCTGAGAGAGTGGTATTTTGTTTTGCTTTGCTTTGTTTTTAAACAGTAATGGGTGTTGAATATGAGGCAAGGCTCTCCTAGATCCCCAAACCTCTTCTTATTCTTTATGTCAAACTAGGGTTCCATTAAGTTTCTCAGGCTAGCCTTGAACTTACCTTGCAGCTCAAGCAAGCCTTAAACTGAAACTCCTACCTGCACCTCCAGAGTAGCTACAAGAATAGCCTCCGCCACCAGACCCGCAAGAGTTGGTAGTTAAACCAGGACATGGGTGATACACAAAGGGTTTGCTCTATTTCAGAGATGACAGAAGAACGTTCCAGGCAGCAGGAATGGAGAGTGAAGAGGCCCTAGGGCACGATCCAACTGGAATTGATCACCAAACAGCTGGAGGCTCAGTGCAACTGTCACATCCTGGTCAAGTAAGAAGAAGGATGAGAAATGAAGCCCGAGCCGCGGCCGTCTGAGCAATTGATGAATTTGATGCAGTAAGGAACTGATAAACAAATATTGTTCCTTGGGATGAACATAAAGACGGTTGCCACTGGAACACAGAGGCAACTGATCAAGGCCAGGGATTAGAGTGTGAGAGAAGAGTCGAGGAAGAGATGAACCTGTATACATAGGCAAGCTATCCAAATGCCTGAAAACTCTTTCAGCCCAGTGGATAAAACAGTAAATACAGATACCCCACAAAATGGCAATGTACACACCGCAAAAGAGCCTCAACAGCCTTGTGTTCTAAGCAGTGGGACTTTCTAATGTCTGCTCGCCAGGCTCCTGGAGAAAAGGCTCTCCTCGTGCTCAGTCATGGGATTCATTTCTGCCCTGGGAAAAGCTTACTCTCTGTGTACCCCTAAATGAAGTCAATGACCCAACACTGGAGTGGCCCATTTACCCAGTACTCTGTCTCCTCCCCTCCTTTGTCTCTGTGGGTATACGATGTGGTACTGCACTTTTAGGTGGCCAGATAACGTGCTATAGCCAATGAAATGTGGACAGAAGTTACACATGACCCTTCCACACAGAAGCCAGCAAGAGGTTAGCAATGTCTCCTTTTCTTCTGCTTCAGCCACTGTGTTGTTCCAGACAGAGCTGCGCCATTAGACAGCAGGGAGCAGCGAGGCAGCCACGCTGGAAAGCACACCCTATGGAAGATACATCACTCTGTACAACAGTGAGATGTGGGGGCCTTTTGTTGCCGTAGCAAAGATGTACCTATCTGGTCCTGAGTGACACGTTCACACACCGAGACTCCTAGGGCAGGAAGGATAATGTCAGAGATGCAGAGGGCATCTCATCCACCTGCAATTGTCTGTCAATCACAGCTTACCTCGCTCAAGTGGCTCCCTCAGAGATTTCACACGAGGGCTGTGGGAACTAAGCATACTGAATTTCAGACGTTCACTCCTTGCTCATGATCAAACAAATTGGTACTAAAGACTAACTGCTCCATCCAAAAGGAAAAGAAGAGGGGGAGAAAAGCTAGAGGGAGAAAGAAGGAGAAATCGTGACAGAGATGTAGGCATCCCGCCTGTGCTCGGGTTTCACAGCCCACAGCTATAAATGATACCATTAGGGGAGCACACATTGCCTTAGATGGAAGGCACAAAGAAAAGCACTCTCTCAGATAGTTTAGCAACACATTGAGATTTCATGTCTCAAGGTAAAAATAGGCCTAACAAATGAATTAAATTTGGGAGCTGAGCTGAAGCGAGGAAGGCTGCCATCAAGAAGCACGCCGTGGGAGGAAGAGAGACATATAAGGTGCGGTGTTCTCTCTGCTGAGGAACGCAGCCGAAGGGCGAGGGGGAAAGGATTTTCCCGAGAAAGAAAAGTAACCTTGGAGAGTCAGAAATGTAAAATACCATGCTTATGAAATCAATAAGGAAAGCAAGTCTGAAAACCACTTGCCTTTAGAAAAGATGAGAGCAATCTCAGCACCTACAGTATTCTTGTTTTTCAACATCAGGGGAGGGGGGAAAAAAGATGCCAAGAAAATAAATACTGAAGGACACTTAAAAGACACAAACTTCCGGCCTGATTGATCACGTTTCCGGTTTCGCCGGTCCTTTTCTTTAGTGTCTCTTTAAGTTTCACTAAAACGAACTCAATTTCAATTATGTGATTCACAGCCCTGTTTTTAGTGCTTCACAGACATGCAAGTAAATACAAGCCATGTAATGACGTCCAAAAGAGAAAGTCCATCCACGCCTAAGTGTCTTGATGTTGCTGTCTAAGGCACAGCACAGTATATCTCTCCACCCACACGCTATATGTGGGAAGAAGTAGAAAAAAAAAGTCTTATGTTAAAATATACAGTATTTAAATTAGACATGGTAACACATGCCTATAATCCTAGCACTCGAAAGCTTAGTCAGAAGGATTATATATTTGAGGCCATCTCAGGGTAGGTACATAGCAAAACTCTGGAGGGAAAAAATACTTTTTTGCATACTACTTATATCAAAGTATAAGTTTATGACTAACATCAATGTTAAGTTCTTTGAAGATAACTATCATTTCTTGCTTTCCCTTGTATCTCTCAGAGCTGCCTAGCATGTAGAACCTAGCACCCAGTAGGTATTTAATAATTGTTTTATAATTAAATGCAATGAGTTCTCCATCAGTCGTTCTTGCTATAGATGGCTACCAAGCAATAAAGTATACACCATTTCAATAAAAAGTTTGCATAAATTTTGCACCAGGTATACAGAGCCTAACTGAATCTAAATCTGTGGCCCTGAAATGTTCCTAAACTATGCAGTTGGCAGAATCAATGAAAAGATTTACTCGGTTCAGTTACTTTCCCCAGACAGCTGGAGAACTGCCTGAGAATCCCTCAGTGATGTACCCACGGCTCCTAAACAAAGGTGAGCCTGTTCCAAGAGATCCAAATAGTTTAGGCACAAAGTTGAGGTGACTCACTGCCATAATCACCGGGAGGTAGAGGAATTGTGTACTCACTGTAGACACAAACCTGGAACAACTTATTCATGGATGTCTCAACCATTCTTGTGGTCATTCTCTCCAAGCATAGAAAATCTAAGTAACTAGCCAACCCACACAGGCAACGCTAGCTGTGTATGTTCTCATCTGCCTTGACAGAACAGGAACTCTGTGATTAAATTGTGTATAGTTTTGCTTTGCTGCCTTAAGGCCAAAAAAGAATGTTGGAGGCTGGAGAGACATAGTTTTAATATCACAAACTTTATATTTTACATTTCCTCAGTTGCTAGCAGAGACTTCCAAGAGCCTAAAACACCGACTCCAGCCCTGGCTTTTCCAAACTGGCTATGAAGACACTCAAAACCAGCACAGGAATTAAGACAGGACAAAGCAGTCTTGGGTTGACACAGTTGTTTGTTTGTTTAAAATAAGCAGAGCATGCCTTGCCGTGTATGCTTTTACATGGAATTCAGTGGTCCCGAGACCATTTCTATAAAGTCTATCAGCAAAGCTAAGTTTCAAACTTCCCTTAGAGTAAACTAATTCAGAAAAGGAAACACTGGTGACATTCATTATTTGTCAAAGACTAAGCTGAGCACTACGTTATAATGGAGACCAAATGCATAGAGTGTTATTAAAAGTATTTAGGAAGGGTGGGATGGGTTCAGAAGACAAAAAATTTATGGTACAAGATGAAAATCTTCATTCAGATCTCCAACCCACGTAAAGTTAGATGCAGTGGCATCTTTAACCCCAGCACTGCTCTGGGAAGATGAGAGGCAGGGACAGAAGAGTCACTGGAAGGTCATGACATTTACAGTAGTAAATGTCAAGCTAGCATGACATTTACAGTAGTAATCAAGAGACCCTGTCTCAAACAAGGTAGAAGATGAGAACCAAAACTTGAAGTTGTCTATCACTCATCAATGTGTGTGCCCACACTAGCATGTGCACACACATACACACACACACACAAACATGTAGGCATCTGCAGTAATGTTGTTAGCAATAGGCCAGTGTTGATAAGTGGCTCACAAGGTCTAATTCTGCAAAAACCTGGACTAACATGGAAAGCTAAGTTGTACTGCAGACTAACAAGAAAGCATCAATTGACTATAGGCTGTGGGTATGGATGCATTCTTTTATTTATGAGTTTATTTAGTTAGTAGATCAAATTCCTGTTTTAGGCGTTGGGATACTGATGAATAAAATAAATGAGTTTTCCTATCTTGATCCTCACGTTTTATGGATGGAAACAGAATACAAACTAGCAAGCAAATGAAAAATTATACTTTTGGTGCCATTAAACACTATGAAGGCAGATAAACATAAGGTCAGAGAAACAAATTAATTGATGAAATGGGAGGCAAAATAGATAGTAAGCATATTAGGTCAACTATATTTCATCAAAGACAGGAACCACATAGGCACTCTAAGGTTATATTTAATTTCCGTTTTAATTAACAAAGTACTAAAACTTAATCCCAGATCAGCAAATCAAATGAGAGAAAGCACACACCACCATCAACAACAACAAAATAACGGGAATCAACAAACACTGCTTATTGTTTTCTTTATTGAAAGATAACCAATGATCTCAATTCCCTAATATAAAGACACAGAAACAATGGGTGCGAAAACAGAATCCATCCTTCTGCTGCATCCAAGAAACACACCTTAGCATCAAGGACATTACTTCAGAGTAAAAAGATAGAAAAAAGATATCCAAAGAAAATGGACCCTAGAAGCAATCTGGTATTGCCATTTTAATCTCTGACACAATAAATTGCAAACCTAACCTAATCGGAAGAAACAGAGAAAGATGCTACATATTCATCAAAGAAAAAAAAAAAATCTACCAAGAGGACATTGTAATCCTTAACATGTATGCACCAAACAAAAGGGCACCCAGGTTCATAAAAGAAACACCACTACAGCTTAAATCACATATTGAGCCTCATACTCTGAGAGTAGGAGACTCCAGTACCTCATATTTGCCAATAGACAGGTGATCCAGATTAAAAAAAAAAAAAAAAAACTAAACAGAGAAATACAGGGCTGGAGAGATGGCTCAGCTGTTAAGAGCATTGACTGCTCTTCCAGAGGTCCTGGGTTCAATTCCCAGCAACCACATGGTAGCCCACAACCATCTATAATGGGATCTGATGCACTCTTTTAGTGTATCTAAAGACAGTGACAATGTACTTACATAAAACAAATAAATAAATCTTTAAAAAACAAAGACAAAGAAATACTAGAACTAATAGTATAAACCAAATAGACCCAGCAGATATTTATAGAACATTTTACCCAAATACAAAAGATATAATACCTTCTTCTCAGCACTTCACACAACTTTCTCCAAAGCTGAACACACAGTAGGGCACAAAGCAAGTCTCAACAAATAAGTGAAAATTGAAATAATACCCTGCACCGTATCTGACCACAAATTAAAACTGGATATCAGCAACAGAAACAACAAAAATATTACAAACTCAGGGAAATGAAAGAGCCAGTAACGAATGAAAAACAACTCAAGACAGAAATTAAGAAAGAAATCAAAGACTTTCTAGAAATGAATGAAAATTAATATACAACATACCCAAACTCACGGGACATAATGAAAGCTGTCCTAAAAGGCAAATTCATAGCACTAAGTGCTTACACTTTAAAAACAAAGGGCACATTTCAGAAATATATACACTGCTATAAAATTATAATTTTATGTATTTTTGGAAGCTAATAGTTTTCAGTTGCTACAATAAGGGGTGGATTTACTCATATTGATACATCTTTTGTGGATCAATCATTTTTAATTCTATGACTCTTTTCTTGGAATGAATGCAATATTACCTTTCATTTATTATTTTGATTAGTACTGAAGATGTTTAGTTGTGTTGCTGTATTTCTAACGTGATCCATAGTATCTATTTTCTGGGCCCTTTACAAGTCTAAATCACCTAGTGATGTACCTACCAGGTTTGAAGCCACTATTATTCCCTAATCCCATGTGATTTCTTCTGCAGAATATAATCACGAGAAAAGAGAGTACCTGGACCAGGCAATGGAGTTTCAACCTTGTTTTCCTCTCGAATTTTAACAGCCTTGGGTCTTATCTTCAAATCCTACCAGCTTTGAATTTATTTTTGTATATGGGATGACATTAGAATTCATTTCATATAAATACTCAGTTGTCCCTGAACCTGTCATCATCATATACTCCAAAGAAAACTCGATTAAATATCCACTGAGCATCAGAAAAATAAATAAACAAACAAACAAACAAATTACTAAGATCTCATGCTAGTAACCTAATGACACAGCTGAAAGCTCTAAAACCAAAACGGATAAATCACACCCAAAAGGAGTCGGTGGCAAGAAATAATCAAACTCAGTAGCCGCAACCAATCAAATAGAAACAAATGAACAAAGAAAAATGTACAAAGAATCAAGGATCGGAAGAGTTGGTTTCTTTGAGAAAATCAATAAGATTGACAAAGCCTTACCCAAATTAACTAACAAGCTGAGAAAGAAGAAATTAACAAAATTGGATGAAAAGAGGAACATAATAAAAGACACCAAGGGAATCCAGAGAATCATAAGAGCACGCTTTTAAAACCTGAACCCCATCAAACTGGGAAAAAAGTTTAATAAAAGAAATGGCTAATTTCCTCCAAAACATACCACTTATCAAAGTTAAATCAAGATCAGATAAGCAATTTAAACAAGCCTATAACCCTTAGTGAAATAGAAGCAGTAATTAAAAATCTCCCAACCCTTAAAAGAAATAATCCCAGGGCCAGGTGGTTTTAGTGCAGAATTTGACCACACTTTCTTTTTTTTTTTAACTTTTTTATTTATTTAATGTATGAGTGCTCTCCAGAAGAGAGCATCAGATCCCATTACAGATATTGTAAGCCATCACATGGTTGCTGGGATTTGAACTTAGGACCTTTGGAAGAGCAGCCAGTGCTCTTAACTGCTGAGTCAACTCTCCAGCCCCTTGATCAGAATTTCAAAGAAGAATAATGGAATAGTCTTTCAATTATTCAACAAGATAGAAACAGAAAGAACATTGTCCAGTTCCTTTTTAACATTGCCATAGTTAGTCTGACACCTAAACCAAATAAAGACCCAAAAAAAGAGAATTACAAACCACTTTCCCTTATGAACATAGATGCAAAAATTCTCAGTAAAATACTTGCAAGTCAAATCCAAAAAAAGATTGTTCTCCATGATCAAGTTGGCTTCATCCCAGAGACCCAGGGATGGTTTAATACATGAATAGATAAATGTAATCTATCACATAAGCAAACTGAAACACAATCTCCTTAGCTTCAGAAAGGCAAATACGGTATGTATCCACTTACATGTAGATATTAGCTACGAGCTGTAAGCAAGTCAGTGGGAGACAAGCTACCATCTATAGAGCTAAAGGTTAAGCACAGCACAAGGAACGGGGGTGGAGGCACAAATAGGTCGCTCTAGGACAGGGAAATAGATGTAGGATGGAGACTGGTATGGAGGATCAAGTGGAAAGGAATAGGAAAGAAGGAGATGAGGGAAAGAGTATAGGAAAGACAACTAAAACTAAGGGCTAGTGGAGGAGTAAGTTAAATACAATTGAAGCTTTTGAATATATATATATATATATATATACATACATATATATCCCATTATTTGTCAATTTCATTATATTTGTATATATATATATGTGTGTATATGTATATGTACACACATACAGATATACACACAAATGTGTGTGTGTGTATACATACATACATATAATGAAATTGACAAATAATGGGGGAGATTATTATACCATTGGTTATATAACCCAATATATACCATCTCTTGTAATCAAAAAAAGCCTCTAATACTGAGATTGGGTTATATCTAATTGAGTTTAGGGACAAAGGAGTCCCATGCCCCTCCCCCCCCCCAAAATAACCCAGGCTGTTGCCAAGACTATAGGTTTCTCTCCACAAACTGACAGCAAGGACCCACTCTTGAAGACAACACTTTACACAACTCACTGAACATGAAGAAATGGACCTGGTGCCTGCCTAGATCCTTCACCCCTCTGTGCAAGCAAGCACCTTTGGTACAAAAACTCACTCTACATGCTACCAAAGGAGAAATGCAAACACCAACCCAGCCACAAAGCCTTTGATCTACAATGGTGTTTTGCCTACAAGATACAAGAACAAACGCAGAGACCCACAGCCAGACAACATGTAGAGGGTGAGAGAACTGGGCACATTCAGCCCTAAAAGGAATGTCTCCATCAAATCCCTCCCCTCAGGGCTTAAAGAATCCTGCAGAAGAGGGGATGGACAGAGTATAAGAGCCAGAGGTGGTGGAGGACACCACAAGAACCGCAGCTCTCCTAATCCGTTACGTGGATGAACACATGAATTTACAGAGACGGAAGCAGCATACCCAGGGCCTGCACAGGTCCAAACCAGTTGGGGTCCTGGAACTAAAAGAAATAGACATATGTTCCCATTGCTAACCCAGAAGCTCTCTCCAGTTGATAGCCACTTGTCAAAGAAACAGTGGGAGGCTGCATGCCAGGCAGAAGATGGCCAGCAGAACATGACCACAGCAGCATCTTTAGAGATTCCTTGTTTCATCATGTTCTGTCAGGGCTCTTTCTTCCTATTTTTGTTTTTTTGGGCTTTTGTTGTTGTTGTGTTGTTTTTGTTTTTGTGGTTGTTTTAATTTTATCTTATTATTTTTATTTTATTTATATATTTTTTCCTTTTCTCTTTTTACCTTACCAGTCCTTTGTGTATATATTATGGTTTTCCACTTTAGTGTTTTTGTGGGACTTTTGGGTGTGTGAACAAGCTAATCTGTTTCTTGTTCTTGTGCCTTCTCTTGGGTTTCCCCCCCCCCTTCCATTTGTTTGTTCGTTTTGTCTAGCAACGGTGTGTTAGTTTTTGTTTTATCACATTATATTAATTATATTATCATCCTGTAAAAACCTGTTTGTTTTTTAATGAGAGACAGAAAGGAGATGGATCCAGTAGGAGGGGAGGGGAGGAGAAGAACAGGAACGTATAATTAAGATATAGTATGTAAGAAAAAGACTAATTTTCAATAGAAAGAGGCAGAAAAGAATACATAGAGATATACACAGGACAAGAAGGAAATGAAGTAAACAGCTGCCGTGGGAAGTGTTGACTTCTTTGCGTCACTCTTGGAGCGTTTTATAATGCTTGAGTTGTTTTGAAATTAAAAGTAAAAAAAAAAAAAAAAGATTGAAAGATTGATCATCAAAATATATATTGCTTCAGCATAGAGGTCAGAAAAAGAAAACACAAATCAAAGACACTTCAACTCAGCTACCCAGAACTTCCTCAAATCCCAGCGCTCTGTCACAGTTGACAGTGACACTCTCCAGGAAATGCTTTGCAGGTCAAATTCAGGGTGTTGTAAGAAATAACTAGCATCTGAAAACGAGAACAGAATCATGCACCAGACAATAGCTTTGCGCGTTTCACTGCAACATTAAAATAGTTCCTGACCACTTTCTTCTTTCCTGGGGAGACAAGGCTGAAAGAGTCAGGTCATAGGGTTCTATGATGATGTGAGACAGGAGCCTGTTTCATCACAGCTGTGGCATCCCTGTTGTAGACAAAAGATGGGCCATAAAGGAAGTGAATGAGCACCTGTATTTTTTCCTGGACACACAATAGGGTCAGAGGGGAGGGGGAGTGGAGGGGAGAGGAGAAGGGGGAGTGAAGAGGAGGGGAGAGGGGGTAGGGAGAGGAGAGGAGAGGTCACTCCAAATTTTGTCTACCTTGGTTTTGACCATGTAAAGAAGGAAGTGGGTTCACAGATGAAATCTCCAGAAGATCAAATATCCCAGGTTAGAATATCTGAAAGAGAGTCCTGTTCAAAGAATACGATCTGAAGCTCGGCTATTCGAAGCGACTCCGTTCCGTGGGGATTGGCAAAGAAGTCTCGAGGTTTAAAGTTTCTAAGCCACCTGCAATTTTTCTGTTGTCTGAACTCAGAGCAAAATGCAGTATACCTACTGAGGAGCCAACCACCAGGACAAACCTTGAGGATTCTACAGGCGAAACTGAGAGGAATACCGGAATTCAGTGGCCTATAAGGACCTGTCAAAGATACCAAAACAACCACCCAAGCACCATTGCCTGAACCAAAGAACATGTGCGGGTTTGTATCCTTTGAAAGTCAGAACTAAGACAGAGACAAGAAGCCTGGTGGCCATACATAACCTTGGAGCCTAGAAGACACCACATCTAAAGACTCTCAATGTGTCCTCTCTGCTTCAGTCATATACAGGGGTTGGCAACACTAATGCCTGAAGTCTCTAAGTCAGTAGTAAGGCTGGAGACTGACAAAGAAACTACCTGAGACTTTTTCTCATCAATTTCTATGGATGAGAAGCTGAGTATAACCTAAAAATCTGTGTGGTTTGTCAAACTGGAATGATTTTAAGACCTACTAGACTTGGTTTCACATTTTCAAAAACAAAACAAACAAACAAACAAAAAACCTAACAAGCAGAAGGCCCTGGAAGAGACAGGGGACAGTCTAAACGTGATATTTCCTTGTACTAATAATAACCCTATGTAACCGACAACCTCTTTCTCTGAAAGGCTAATGCTCTGGGATTGGAGGAAAAGCAGCTCCCAAACCGGACTCCAAACTATGCAAAGCCTGCATAATCCTTTGCAGGGTAGTCAGTCGTTCTCCTAGGAACTAGAACTAGAATGATCCCTGCCAGATAAATGCGGTAGTGACCACTCTTCTTAAGGACCAAGTTGTTTGATGGGTCTTGAATTTCTGTGCCCAGAGATTAAAAAAAATAAGTCAAAAGATTGTTACTATAAGTTGTATAATTGAACAGGTAATCACCTTCTGCAACATAATACAATGTACTCAGAAATGTGTGTTCCCGGGGGAAAAATAGAAATAACAAAACAACCACAATAAGTATATGTTTCTATACATTTAGACCTAAAATTATTTTAGTTTCTTAGTTTTATTGTTGTGGTTTTGTTTGGTTTTGGCGGGATCTTACTGGCAGCCCTGGCTTGCCTGGACCCTGCTATGTAGACTAAGCTGACCTCTAACTCAAGAGATCTGTCTGCCTCTGCCACATGAGTGTTAGGATTAAAGGCATGTGCCACCATGCACAGCCCAAATTACTTAGTTTTAAATTATCACAAATACGTTTAAGAATAAGGAATATTAAAAATAAAATGAAATAAAGTTAAATAAATAAATAAATAAATAAATAAATAAATAGCCAGGCTATGGTAGCACACATCTTTTTTGTTTTTTATCTCAAGCAGTCCAAAGGCAAAGGCAAACACAGGCAGATCTCTGAGTTCAAGGCCAGCCTGGTCTACAGATCAAGTTTCAGGACAGCCAGAGCTATGTAAAGAGACCCTGTCTAGAAAAAAACAAAACAAAACAAAACCCTGGTTTGAGGAAGAAATTTAAATACCTTCAGAAACAGGAGTTAGTAACATAAATGAGAGTTCCAGAAACTTCTTGATTTCTTAGCCCAAATACTAGAGTAAACCGTATATATATGATTTTTCTAAAATTAAAGATTCTCAGAAGAGAAGGAAATCGATTCCTGAAAACAACTTTAAAATATTTCTACCTACAATTCCTTCAAAGATGGTTGAAATAAGTCTCTCCTAAAATAATTGAAAATATGATTCCTAACACACACACATGCACACACACACACATACACACACATGCACATGCAAGCGCACACAAATGCACCTGAGAAGGAAATGAAAATACGGGTAATTGCATACACCCCTACTGGTTTCTGCCTAGCTACAAAACACTTTTAAGTCTATGTCTGTTATTCTTCCAACAGCATCCTATCCTGAAAGGATTCATGTGAAATATCTGTATTTTATTCCAATGATCAATCATAGGGTGCGTATAGTTCACACTTCTTAACTTAAGTTACTTCTTTAAAGATAGCCAGTAACGACATAAGAACCCCTCGGAGTGCTGGAAAATGTGATTTGTTGTGAAGTCAGTCCCTTGAAAGCACTTCTGGCTGCATTTTTAAAATGCCCTCTCACCCAGCAAAACATTCCACACTCATTAAGCCTTCTAACCTCCGGTAACCCCTCCGCCTTCCAGGTGAGAAGGTGAATGATCGCCGGCACTTTCCCAGAAGAGCCCCCTGCTCTGACTTGCCTGTAATAATGGTTTAATATTGAGCCCAGTCTTGCTCACAAATTATGAGCCTCTAACCATTACCTCAAGAGGGACACCAGGAAACGAGAGTATCCTACAACGGCATCATCATCCCTTCAAATTCCTAATTTGCTTCTTTCACGCAGAGCCTTTGCAAGAAGCCTCATTTAGTCTTGAATTCCAGGAACCTGGGAACCTAGAAAAGCTTTGTTGTGTGGCAGGCAGCTTCAGATCTGGCCTTCGTGAAGAAGGGGAAAATCAAATTGGACCATCCATTAACAGGTTAGTCAGGGTCGTTATGAAACCCCCTGCCTTTTCAAATGAGCACGCGGCCTCGATCTTTCCCGGGACCTGAGCCTCTCAGGCTGCCGGCTGTTTGCACTCAGTCAACACTCCATTTTTATAGGCCTGTGGAGCCAAAGATTACAAGACTTTTGAACTCCTCCGGCTGCCTTCTGTCTGGCTACACCCTCTGTTTCTGGAGCCTAAGTCCTTCTTAACAACTTGACAAAAACAAGCAATTAGGGCAAGGTCTGTTAATCCTCTTCTTTCCACGGACAAGTAATTACATATTCAGAACCAGCCAGAGGCAGAAGCGGAGGGAACAACACCAAGCTCGGAGCTTTTGGGAGAAAACTCCAAGGGAAGGGACCTGGACCAACACAGGGCCTTTATGTGAAAAGTGGCCCAGAGTCTAATGAGAAAGAAGGAATATGCAAATTAAAGATAAAACACACCCTGAAGATGCCTTTTTTCCCCCTTTTGTGTAACCTTGGCTGTCCTTGATCTCCCTTTGTAAACCAGGCAGACCTCAAACTCACAGATACTCTTGCTTCTGCCTCCCAACTGCTGGGACTAAGGCTTGATCTAAAGGCAAGCACCACCACACCAAGCGACATTTTTAAAAGACTCAAAACATGGGAGAGTGATGCTTTGTTGGTGTGGTAGGGCTGTCAGTTGGCCACCACCCATGTGCTTCTGTATGCAACAGTTCCCCTTCTCCCATACCCTTCTTCTCCTCCCTCCCCCCTCTCTGCCCTCCTTTTTCTCCCCCTCCCTTCTTCCATTTTTAATACCCACTCTTAATGGACTTTACTATTTGTGGTGATGAAACTTTTATCCAGGAGGTTTGTATTAAATGAGGAACGTGATCATCTTTCTTAGTTACTCAATAAAATGATGAGCCATAAAGGAAGACTCGACTGTGTAAAATGGTGTTTTTATCTCTAATCTAAATTACTTTGTAGATTAATAATATATAATCTGTAATAAATCTTGGGAGAAAGGAAAGAAACACCCACCTCCTGTTTTAATTCCTGTCAACAAATACTTTGCTCTAAGACATGTCACTGGTCAACTCACCAACTCAATCAATCCTGTCGTTTTTCTCTGATGATCTTTTTCCATAGACATACCAATTGTACTCTTCTCAAAAGACAGACATTATAAATGGTAACAGGGCTCCCACTATCACTCAGAGAACAGGGAGTTCCCAATTTGCTGGATGGGTTGTATTTCAAAACCTCATTTTTTAAGTATTTGCAATGAGGAATGCATTTTGCCATAGAAACCTTGTTATGACTACTCCATCCAAATGGGTCTGTTTGCTTAACAGCTCTTCACTCACTCTTGGTGATGTTTTGCTTCCTGACTCATGCTGTTCCCTCCCCCCTTGAATGCCATTTCCCTTCCTCTCCCTCAGAGCCAAGGCTAACACATGTTCTTTAGGGCCAGCTTGAAAGCTATTCCCCTATTCCCCTAAGATGTGTGTGTGTGTGTGTGTGTGTGTGTGTGTGTGTGTGTGTGTGTGTGTGTGTGGTTTTTAGAGACAGGGTTTCTCTGTGTAGCCCTGGCTGTCCTGGAGCTCACTCTGTAGCCCAGGCTAGCCTCGAACTATATCTAATATGTTGTATCTTCCCAAGATACCTAGCATACATATACATAGACATACACATAGACATATGCATATACATGCACATATACATAGATATTGGTTGAACTGAGACAGTCAGCTCAGTAATTCTCCAGCGAAGTCACCTATACATGCTGTTAAATTATTTCACGAAGGTAGCTATATCTAAATAGGATTGACAGCCATTACATTCTTAACAGAGAGAATTGTTTGTCCACTGTGACAGCTCTTAAAGCTATTATGCTAATGTCCCCTGTAATAAAAAGTGAGGCTTAATGTAAAAATGTTCCTCAAACTGATTGGATGAGTTATCTCTTTCATATGGGCCAGTTTAAGAAACCAACGTTGGAACATATATGAGCAAGTACTTAGGTATGTCAGAATACCCAGAAACTATTCTGAGAACTTCAACTTGGTGAGATTTGAGAAACAGACCACAGAAAGGAGGAGGATGTTGAGGAGGAGGGGGGGGGTAAGGGAGAAGAGGAGGGAGAGGAGGAAAAGGAGGGCAGCAATGACAACAGTGGTGGCAATTTGTCTTTACTACTCCTTAAGAATAGCCCAAAGGGCCATTGGTAGGCCCTGGGCTCCATCTCCAGAACTACACAAAAGGGGGCGGGGGAGGGGGGGCGGGAGAGAAAAGGACTTGTGATCGGCAACCTCCTCCTTCTCTTAATACTCTCCACTCCCTTCTAAAGTTTTTCCCCCAAGCCCAGGAACTCACATCCTTTCCTTCCATTCACTCAGTTCTGAGGTATTTTGAGAAAAAGTACCTCCCACCTATAACAACAGTCTTTGCTCTTTCACTGCTTCAACTGTCCACAGGGTAGCAAATTCACTGGCTTGTTACCTCATCTGACAACTGGCCAGTCCTTCAGATCTCCAATTCCCAAATACACCAAATACACTGTGCCTGCTTATATTTTGAGTACATTAAGTCTTTAAAATGCCTCCAGTGAAAGAGGAACACTCCTCCATTGCTGGTAGGGTACAGCCACTCTGGAAATCAGTCTGGCGGTTCCTCGGAAAACTGAACATAGTACTACTGGTAGATCCAGCAATACCTCTCCTGGGCATATACCCAGAAGATGTTCCAACTGGTAATAAGGACACATGCTCCCCTATGTTCATAGCAGCCTTATTTATAATAGCCAGAAGCTGGAAAGAACCCAGATGTCCCTCAACAGAGGAATAGATACAGAAAATGTAGTACATTTACACAATGAAGTACAACTCAGCTATTAAAAACAATGAATTTATGAAATTCTTGGGCAAATGGATGTATCTGGAGGATATCATCCTGAGTGAGGTAACTCAATCACAAAAGAAGTCACTTGATATGCACTCACTGATAAGTGGATATTAGCCCAGAAACCTGGACTACCCAAGCAAGATACAACTTCCAAAACACAAGAGAATCAAGAAGGAAGACCAACGTGTGGATACTTTATTCCTTCATTCCTAGTTGGCCATCATTGGGAAGAGAGGCCCCTTGGTCAATCAAACTTTATATGCCTCAGTACAGGAGAAAGCCAGGGCCAAAAAGTGGGAATGAGTGGGTAGGGGAGCAGGGCGGGGGCAGGGGGAGGGTATAGGGGACTTTTGGGATAGCATTTGAAATGTAAATGAAGAAAACATCTAATAAAAAATCAAATGCAAAACATAAATAAACAAACAAACAAACAAACAAACCAAGGAGGGGATACCCAAAGGAATGGGGGCTAGGATAGGAAAGTATTTTGCCCGTGGCCCACTCAGGATCCAGCAGGACTCTTGTGGGCTCTAGGCACTTGTACCTTTGTGAGCCTCTTTTCCATATAAAAAAAGAAAACATATTTTCCCGTCTTGCCATAGCTACTAATTTAATACAGGTTGGATTCATGATCATACATGTTTATTATTATGTCAAAAATAAAATAGATCTTAAAATAAAAAAATAATAAAATAAAATAAATAAAATGCCTCCAGCGTTGTGGTATTGTAGATGAAGTAGAAGGTGACAATTTGTTAATAGTGTTACGTTTCGATGACATGATGGGGCACTATGGTTGTAGAAATCATTCCTGAAGGGCTTAGGCAGGCCTGGTTCAAGGTCTCTGAAACTCTGAAAACTCATATCAAGAGGCTGCTCTGTTTGATGGGCAGGAGGTCATTAGCTAGGAGTCTAGGATAAATGAATAATCCCTGACTTGACTATGATCTCCATCTACAGACAACGATGTAATGACCATGTTTCTTGAGCCCATAAGAATGGTCTGTTGTGAGGAATGGATACAGAAATTATGGTACATTTACACAATGAAGTACTACTCAGCTATTAAAAAGAATGAATTTATGAAATTCCTAGCCAAATGGATGGACCTGGAGGGCATCATCTTGAGTGAAGTAACACAATCACAAAAGAACTCACACAATATGTATTCACTGATAAGTGGATATTAGCCCAAAACTTAGGATACCCAAGATATAAGATACAATTTGATAAACGCATGAAACTCAAGAAGAATGAAGACCAAAGTGTGGACACTGTGCACCTTCTTAGAATTGGGAACAAAACACCCAGGGAAGGAGTTACAGAGACAAAGTTCGTAGCCGTGATGAAAGGATGGACCATTTAGAGACTGCTGTATCCAGGGATCTGTCCCATAATCAGCTTCTAAACGCTGACACCATTGCATACACTAGCAAGATTTTGCTGAAAGGACCCAAATATAGCTGTCTCTTGTGAGACGATGCCGGGGCCTAGCAAACACAGGAGTGGATGTTCACAGTCAGCTATTGGATGTATCACAGGGCTCCCAATGGAGAAGCTAGAGAAAGTACCCAAGGAGCTAAAGGGATCTGCAACCCTATTGTTGGAACAACATGATGTACTAACCAGAACCCTGGAGCTCTTGTCTCTAGCTGCATATGTATCGAAAGATGGCCTAGTCGGCCATCAATGGAAAGAGAGGCCCACTGGACTTGCAAACTTTATATGCCCCAATATAGGGGAATGCCAGGGCCAAAAGAACGGGAATGGGTGGGTAGGGAAGTGGGGGGCGCTATGGGGGACTTTTGGGATAGCATTGGAAATGTAATTGAGGAAAATATGTAATAAAAATATTAAAAATCAAAAAAAAAAAGAATGGTCTGTTGTAAGTACAATAGAGGTGTTTTTTTTCTTTTTCTTTTTTGAAGACACTGACTTAATTAAACCCAACACTGTAAACCACTCACCATCCCAGGAAGGAAATGGAAGTGATTTCTCTGGTGTCAGTTCACAAAGATATGTCTCAAGAGGAAAATACAAAACGCTTTCATCTTGACTTTTAATTCTCTCATTCTGAGCTCGATTACTTTCACTTATCAGTTTGACCTTCATCCATTTGGGAGCCTTACAGGTGCCATTGGACTTTTGCAGGTCCTCTTGCTGTAAGACGGACATGAGGACACTTCTATGGATCCATAGAACCAGTCCATTCCCTTCCCTCCCATTGACTAACTTTCCTTGTCAATGAAGCATCCCCATTGGCAAGAACAGTTTCATAAACCATGAACCACACTGCTTCATAAAATAATCTAGAACACCATTTTGTGTCTTTAACTCCAGCACTCGGGAGGCAGGGGCAAACAAATCTTCATAAGTTTGAGATCAACTTGGTCTACTGAGCAACTTTCAGGACATCAGCGCTATACAGAGAAACCCTGTCTGGAAAAAAGAAATCAGATTATTCAAATTCCTAAAGCACATAAACACAAAAATAATTGTTGAAATGGTTGTCCTATGTGACTTAACAAGCAGGCCATACATGTAATAGTTTAAACAAGCTGGCAAAGATGAATATGAAGTAGCTTGTGGCACCAATGTTGCTTAGTTCTTTGGATCTGGATCAAGTTGACACAGCTGTGGAACTAAGATGGCCTCATTCACATCTCCAGTCTCAGCTGGAACAGAGCACATGGTTCCCATTCTCTTTGAGGCCAAGTGAAGTGTCTTCCGCAGGTGACCTCTGGTTTCATAGCAGCCAAAGAACAAGTTCCATTGTGCAAATCCAAATGGCTACGGTATCCTGTTTGCTAATGTCCCATTGTAAAGGAATTTTAATCGAGCAACATGGCTGCTCTGGCAAGGGAAAGATCTTCTAGGTCTACATGATTCTACTGGAATGCAGACATGCCATGAATTACAATATGACCTGGCTGGACACACCCTTAGTACACACTTTCCATCCCTAACAATGAAGGTAAGGTTAGTTTATAGAAGGCAGCAGCCATGTTTGAAAGTGACATCTAATTGAGGGGTAGACAAAGTGATGAATCAGATAAAGATTTGACAGAATGAGTCAGAGATAGGATACGCCTAACTCACAGGAGAACGGCCCAGGAAAGAGAGGTTACTTAAGAGCAGAAGAAGAGAGGGGGTGGTGGTGGGGTGGGGTGCATATACATGGCAGTTTTACCAGGACAGTTTTACAAAGACAGGAGGCAGAAAGAGAACAAGTTAGACACAGGTAAAGACAGAATGAACCAGAGAATGAACCAAAGATTAAAATATAAGGCCAAGCAGAGTAATTCAGGCAGAAATTGAGGGAAGCTAGATTGAAACAACCAGCTTTGAAAACTAGATTGTATGGAGGCTAGCAGCTTCCAGGCCTAGGTCTAAGCCTAGGGATAGATAGATGAGAGAAAGAAGCACCCTGGCTCAGTCCACACTGTGTATTTGTATAGCTTAGGGATGGCTCTCATGCCTTCCCTTTATCTAAGTAAATAAAAGCAGTATTTACATCCTCACTGGAAAAAAATATCAACTAAATCAAAGCACAAAGGGTAAGAGAGAGAGAGAGAGAGAAGCCCAACATGGTCTTATGCATCTCATCATAGCTACTCAGAAAGCTGACACGGAGACATAAAAGGGTTGAAAGTTCAAGACCAGTCTAGGCAAGATAGCGGGATCCAGTCTCATAACAAACACCAACAAATGATAACAGGAAATAATCTCTTCTGCTGTACACAGAAACGGCAACATCACAATGACAGAAGACTTTTGTACAAGATGGAAGGAATGGCCACAGCTATCTGCACACTACCTACAATGTCACCACTCTGGCCACTGTGCGTGGGAACTGATAAGGTGAGGTGATGACAGAGTCGGTTGAGCCAGAATGGACCATTGACTATTGTGACCATGAACAAATGAACAATTACTACTCAGGCGACTCATTTCTTAAAATGATCTGCCCAAGCTAACAGAAGCAGCATCTGAAACCACACAGTGGATAAACAGTCCCTTCTCTTATTTTCTCAGTTTCCTGTTTTAAATCCTTTTTTTAAAGTGTTTTAAAGTAAAATAAATAATGTGATTTTTCTTCTAAATTAATTAAATCTAGCTTTGTATTTTACTGTTGTTGATTTGTTATTTTTGCAATGAGGTCTCACTGTGTAACCAACACTGACCTTGAACTCAGCATCTTTCTGCCTCCGCCTCCACAATGTTGGGACTACACCCATAAAGCTACCACCCCCACCGTGCTCATATAGTTCATATAGGACAAAACCTAAAGGAGTTGAAAAGATGGCCCGGTCAGCAAGAGCAAGCTGAAAGGCCTGGGTTCAGATTCATAGCACTCAAGAAAAAAAGCAGAGCTTGTCTTTCGTGTATGCTAGGAGGAATTCCAACACTGAGGGGGCAGAGACAGGTAGACTTCCAGAGCTTGCTGCCTGGCTACCCTAACAAAAAAGGAAGAGGTCACAACCCCTCTGTCTGAAGATATTAAGGTGCAGAGCAGTAAAGGAAGGCATTCAACATCCTCCATGCTGTTTGGTTTCTGCACGACTGCACACAGGCACATACGTGTGCACAAAACACACACAGAGAGAGAGAGAGAGAGAGAGAGAGAGAGAGAGAGAGAACACACATTTGGTGTCTCAAAGCAAACCATCACCTGCATTTGTTCATAGTATGACATGGCAAGGCCAGACTACAAGCAGTGTGTTTTCTTCTGAATGCATTCAGAATCCGCAAAACAGGTTGCAGGGCAATCCCGTTCCAAGTTTGAAGCTGAAAGAAAAGATTTCCTCCTCTCTGATAAACATTACTCGCACCGCATTTCTAGACGAGTCCTTCTGAATAGAGCAGGGGACGTGCCCATGCAACACTCTCATGATTAGATTCGAGTTTTGCCATTATCCGGCTGTGTGATTTGAGATGCATCACGCGACTCTTCTCATTATTCTCGTTCAGAACCAGTTAACTGAAGTGGTCAGACCAGGAAACTTCCCTAAATGTTGGTCTTCTAGGAACTAATTGAACTAGCTACCTCAAGTTTATTAAGGAAGGATGAAGCGTGGCGGTGAGGGGTTGTGTATGCCAAGTTCAAGGCCCTACTTTCAGACCCAGTGCCAAAATTCATGAAGAAACAAATAATTAAATAGCTTTCCCCATATCATATCAGGGAGTATTGGAAGTATGGTCACTGCAGCATCGTGATCAAAAATATAAGCTTTGGGCTGGAAAGATAGCTCAGAGGCTAAGAGCACTGACTGCCCTTCTGGAGGTCCTGAGTTCAAATCCCAGCAACCACATGGTGGCTTACAACCATCCGTAATGAGATCTGATGCCCTCCTTTGGTGTGTCTGAAGACAGCTACAGTATACTTATATACACAAAATAAATAAATAAATCCTATATATATATATATGCTTTATCATCAGTGGGGACTATTTTTAGGCCTGCCTCAGCAACCAACTGGCCACACGATCTCAGGTAGGCGTCTGGGATGCTTCACGCCTATACAATGAAAATGATAGTTACGTGAAAATCTAAGGAGGATACAGTGATGCACAGCGCACGCTTGAACCTGAGGAGCTCTTCAAAAAGCATGTCCGTGTGTTTGGCTAGGACTTCAGCTGTGCCTGCTAATCCTGCCCACGCATCTTGTGTGTCTTGCTCACTATTACAAAGGAAATCTGAAATTGCCTCGATCATGGACTCGTGGAACCTGTCTCTGTTGGCACAAGTGAAAGGACAGAAAAGAACTCGAACTCCGCTCAATTCAACATTGTGGGTCCTGGGCTCTCTCAGCCCTGCCCAGGTTTGCTCCTGCTTCCCTGTTTTTAACATTCCTAATTTTAAGCCTTAGGGAAAATAAAAGGTCCAGGCTCAAAGCTAAGTAGGAAAAAAAAAAAAAAAAAACGAAACAGGTTTTTAGACCAGCATTGTCTTCTTACCCAATTCACTGGCGGAACTCAAGTCCCAGCTCCCCAGAAAAAGAATGCCTTCCAGACCTCTGAAGGAAATAAGACACTCGGGCTTGACCAGTAATTCTGGTCTGTCCATCCTGGTGGACAAAGGGACAAATAATGCTGAAAACACTAAGGTATTTTTATTCTTGTGCTAAAAACAACTACACCTGCCCGTTCACAAAACGAGAAGCAATTAAGATGGCATTTAAGCAAAAGGATTCCTCACTCTCCTGGGCCTTAAGGGTCTCCTACATAACTGCTAAAGACAATACCAGTAGTCACATAACCTCTATCTGAGAATCTCATCACCCATTGCCTAATTCCTTAAGAAGGAATTCACTTGGGGGCCGGTCCATGGCAGGAGAATAAAACGCAGGCCCATATAGCAAATGAATAAATAAGGGAAAGTTGCATAAGAAGTGACCACTCTAACAACTTTGTCTTCTTAGTAACAAGGTCATTGGAGTTTTGCACTGAATCCTGAAGACATGGGGATAACCCTTCCTTCTTCCTTCCTCCCCACTTCCTCCCCCATCCCACACAACAGGCAGCCTTAAGGGTTGGACACGTTCCAGCCTGATCATCCCACTGGTTCAAGGAAAACCAGTTGGGGCCCTTGGCAATCCCACCTGCCTGGTGCTGTAATCTTCTGTATGGAGGAAGAGGAAGAAGGCGAGGACTGGAATGAGGCCTGGGGAGATTAGACTCTGGGTATCTGGATTGTGATCTCAAAAGAAATTAGAGAATTCCTATGAGGGGAGAGGTTGACCTTGTAGGCCCCCAGCCCATCTATCCATCTTGAGAGAAGTCAGGACAAGCCCCTCTTAAGCATGGGGATCAAGGCAGAAATGCATCAATACAGCCTTCTTTCTGGGCATCTCAGATTTGCTCCAGGCGACAGAGAGGTCCTTCTCCCACAGACACTCGGCCCCCGTGGAAATTCTCTGCATTTTAACTACTTCTAGGTGACACCTCCATTCCTATAACCTTAGCCATAAGTCACAAACAAATGTCAGGCAATGAGCTGCTTTCGAATGTCTCATTCCTGACATTAGTCTTTGGTCTGAAAAAAGCAGCTCAAATTTCTCATTTTCTCCAAATTCAGAAAGCTTGTCTTTTCTTGACATTTTATCCTTCCCTAAAGTAGTCCTGCTCTTTCTTCTTTCTCCAAGGGGAAGTATGGACACACACGCACACACACGTACACACACACGTCATATGTGAACATCATCTTTATGTCATCAACCTTCCCTCACTTTCTGTAAGAATTAAGTCAATTCATTTAAGCTCATACCCAATGATGCCTCCATTACTGGGCCTTAATTATTCCCTGATGTTAGTAGCATAGCCTCTTTAACGGTATCCTTGCCAACAGTGCTAACATTGAAATGGGCTCCAATCAAATTTTCCATGATATGATTTTGACATTCATTTTCTGGAGCCCAATGGTGTTCCGTAGTCCTCTACACGAATTAGGTCTCAACATGGCAACTCTACAGTCTTATCTGCTCCTTTCTTCATCCACTCCCGACCTGATCTAGTCCTCTAAAGCATGCAGTCTCTTCTTCACCCTCTAGGATTCTGGTTCTGAGACAGCCCAGTAGAGGCAGATCCTGTGAGCTATCGCACAGTGATCCTCACGAATCTCCAATTAAGTAAAAAGGAAAAAATAAAAATAAAAATAACCCACCCCTGTTCAAAGCAAGTACCAGTTTCTTAACCAGAGTCTAAAACCCCTCTTTGCTGGCAGTGCAAATTGTAACCAAGGTTTCAGGATGTGCCCAAGGCAGTAGGTTTATTTATTTTATTCAGTCAGCCCTTTAACATCTGCCACAATGGCCATGCTAATTCTCTCAAGAACGCTGGGTGAGTAGGGTCAGCTGTGTGGGTGTGCAGCTTGTGCTGGCCACAGACGAGGCAAACATGGCTCCCACAGTTTGATGTCATCGATCCAGAATTCTTGGTAACCTCATATTTTGTCTTTCCAAGTCCACCGAGATAAGGAGCCACATGCAGGAGCACGGGAAGTCCTCAGCCTCTGCACCGCCCACCTTGTGTGACCACCGCCTTCCCGAGGGCATTGCCCTGTCTGTCCTAGAAGCACAGAATTCCTGTACATCTAGGATAGACTGGAGGCCAGAGTCCCGAGTCACGTTTCATCTGTTGGCTAGGCAGGAGTACTGACTACATCAAGAGACTGCATCTAGCCGGGCATGGTGGCACGCGCCTTTAATCCCAGCACTTGGGAGTCAGAGGCAGGCGGATTTCTGAGTTCGAGGCCAGCCTGGTCTACAGAGTGAGTTCCAGGACAGCCAGAGCTATACAGAGAAACCCTGTCTCGGAAAAGAGAGAGAGAGAGAGAGAGAGAGAGAGAGAGAGAGAGAATGGAGAGTACATCTTCCATTCCGCAGAACTCTTTCAGCAGATGAAAATCAAAGACAATAGCAGGCGCTTGCTGTTTGTCCTATCAGAGCCTATGTTAGTCCAAATGCTTCCTTGTTGTTATCAACAGATGACCTCCCCCCCCCAATGAACTGGGGAGGGGGGAAATAGATGAAGAACATACAACCAATAATTTCTCTTCCTTCTAGGTCCTTCTTACTTATTGTCACATAAAAGATACAAGGTTAGTAGGAGTTTGCATTTCCGGGGGTGGGGGAATGGGCTGTGCCCTTTTTTTTTTTTTTTTTTTTTTTTTTTTAATAGCGTTTCTACTCTCCTGGTACAAACAAAATGCACACAGGAAACGTGTCTACCAAAATGTCCCCACTTATATTTGCATTGAAAACTGGCCTTGAGTCTATGCAAAGATGAACAGTAAAATCCATGCTAAGGTCTTCTTGACTTAGATCTCCGGGAAATGGCAAATTGAAACCACCATAGCAGATTGAAGGTGAGGCTGGGGAGAGAAAGGAAGCGCCATATGGTTCCGTGCCTTTTAACCGTGTCTTCTTTCCTGCTGTTTGAACAAGAGGCGCTGGATTCTATTTTCAAAGTGGGCCACGCAACTTAGGTATCCGCCCCTGGTGAGGAACGAACGAGGTCAGAACTGGGCCGTAGCTCAGCGGGATACAGACATTTGTCTAACCGTTCCTTTTGACACCAGCATCCCACGCTCAATGCCCTCCGAGCGAATCTTATCTCCCTCTGGATTAAAGCCAAAATTCTCACCGTGCTTCTGCCTCTCCAACACCTCCCCTGCTCACCCGCCTTCCCTCCTCCGTGGCTCTGGCCAAGCTACCCTAAGTCATTTCTTCTAATCTGCTATGTATTCCCCTAACCCGGGTCACCCTTCCTGGGAGCTGCTTTGACCCCACCCACCCACCCTACCTATCCCCTATCCTATTCACTTTGAATCCTCAGGCATCTCTTCAAAGGGCACTGACCTCCGAGTCTCTTAATCTAGAGTAACCCCTCTCTTCTCGCTTTTCATTTCCATGCATATTGTAACTTCCCGCTTATTCTAGATCTCCTCCGCAGGAATGGAGCTCTGTGAAAATTTTGTTCTATTTTGCTCACTTCTCCGTACTCAAAACTAGGTCAGTACAAATACCCACTAATGAAGCCAACATACTTTATAAAGTATGAAGTCACTTAGACTGAGATAAGGAAAGCCTACTTAATATGAGACATAAATCTGAATGAGCTTTCAGACGACAAAATTATCTCTCACTGGGATCCACAAATGGGGCCTGATGTCCAAAAGTCAGGAAGTATTTTGTTTAAGGAAATCCACCCAAACAGGGCGCCAAGGAGCCTGTGGCTGGGAGAGGGGAAGCGGATTTTGCCTTTAATGAGCGAGCCATCACTAGCAATAACTGGGAACAGCTAAAGCCTCCAGTTCTTCGGTTGCAAAGTGGACATGATGTAATAATACCGGCCCTTCTCTCTCGCAGGCTTCTTCTGGGTGCAATACATGAGATTATAAACGCACACCTCTTTTTTTCTTTCTTTCTTTCTTTTTTTTTTTTTTTTTTTTTGCAGTGCTGAAATGTTAAAGAAATCTTTGCCCTGATCATTAAGGCAACAGGTAGGGGAACGGGCCAGCAGGGCTTGGGGCCATTCGCTAAGACTGGTGTTTGGAGAGAAAGCAATGAAAAGCCTCCCAGCAGATGTGAATACTCGCTGGTCTCTCACTTACTGACCCCCATTTATCTCCCAGGCGACATGAATGTTACTGGGCCCAATTAGCATTACCCTTTCACATAACATTCAAATTCCTGGACTTCCGAGGGCAGCCGGCCATGGCCATATAAGGGAGGAACGGAAAAGCACAGATAAGAGGAAAGGAATGGAGAAAGCAAAAGGTTACAGCGGGGAAGGAGGGTTTTACATTCCCCCACACAAAGAACAAGATGTTGCCACAAATTCTGTTTTCTGGAGGGAAAGAATTAACAAAGGAACTTCTACCAGGAGGCAGGCCCCATTCTCTGTGCCACCACAAGCATGTGTAGTGGGGTCTAGTTGCTATTACTACGGCTAATTTGTTTCTACTTACAGGGTATGTTGTTGTGTGGTTTTCTTCCGCTTGTTCAGTTCATCTTTCATGGCCTCTGCCATTTTCACTATGCACAGTTAGTTATACCAAATCCACTTTATGCCCTAAAACGTATCCCTGCCTTGACACAAAGCAGAGAGAGCTCTGTACATCAGGGCTCTTGCCTCCACCAAAATAGATTTGTACAATTCATTTCAATGCTGACAATGAGCATGCAAAGACAGGAAGGCACAGAAAATCAAATTGCTCAGGATTTTAAGTCAGGAAGAAGAATCATTTTAAGCACCCCCCCAATCCCTCTCCAACCCCCCCCCAGCCCCCACCACCACCACCACCGTTTCTGGCAATTTAAAGGCTCCAGAAAACTTAAGCAGAACACTTCTCAAATAAAAATAAAAATGCTTTGCCGTGTACCAACAAAGGGAGGGAGAAAAGGGTGTCAAAAGTGGGCCGGCTGACAGCTCTCCTGACAAGGGAAACCCTGAACCCTATTTTTAAACCTATCTGTGTAATTTAGGAGAGAAGTCACCATGTCTCCTGATAAAGCCTTTGGAGGCGGCTGGAGGATAAGTGTGCGGTTCTGAGAAAGGCAGCGCCGCCCACACTGAGAAGGCAGAGCCTCAAGCTTCTGTCTTTTAGCAGAACCAAAAAGAAAGAAAGAAAAGTGCATTTCCTGGGGGTGCGGCAGGAGGGGACAGGAAGATGGAAGCAACTACCAAAAGAAAAAAGACACAGAAGGCCCCAGATCTGAAAATGGGGTAAGCACCCACACCCACACACACATCATTACTGATAACAAATCAAAGACGAGCACCTCGAGAGGATTAGGTGAATGGCATGGAGAGAATTTGCTCATGACTCAAGGCCTATGGAGTATCATTATTTCAAGTAACTCCATGGAGAGGTGGAACAGATAGGGGAGCTGCTTCGCCTCCGTGTAACAGTGAGGAGGAGCAGGAATAAGGAGGCAAGATGATTTGGTACAGAGATAAGGGAGGCCCTTACCTCCCAGCTGTTTGCAATGGAGCTGATGATGCTGCACCTTTTGAGTATTGCCATTAAATAACACTGCCAAGTAAGCGTTCCTTAACACCACCATAGTGAAAGGCTTGTCCCGAGGTCCATGAGACCTTGAGTCTGTGGACAAGGTACTTAGTATAAGCCACCAAAGAAGGCACTAGACACAGTGTCTTTCGGGGGTGTGGAGAACAAAGAAATAAGTGGGCTTCCTGCCTCCTTCAGCTTCTGATTAGACTAATACCTAGTCTCGACTTGTAAGCTGACTATGACCAGTCTATGCGCCCCAGCCCCCAACCCCCTCTACTGGCATTCACATTTGTGTGCATGCGAGCTTGTACACACACACACACACACACACACACACACACACACACACACGCCCCAGGCTATAGCCAAGAGCACAGCAGCCAGCCCAGCTCTGGATGGTTGACCCTGACACAGGCCCCAAAGGGCAATGATGTGACCGAATGAATGGAGTCTCTTATTAAAAATTAATTTCTGTCAAGCCAGATTACATGTGAACACAGCCTCTTTGTGATCGCCACCGTGATTTCTGGAAACAAACATAGGCCCTACTGTTGCCAAAAGCAAGGCCAGCTTAGGACAGTCTTGAGTCTTTTTTTTTTTTTTTTTTTTTTTTCTTGATTGGCCAACACAGCAACAGGTTCCCCAAGGCTCACAAAGGCATTTGTCCTGTGGAGGACAGAAAGCTGCCTCTTCTATTTCTCCTCCTGCCCTGCACCCACTGCCTAGTTAGAGACCGCAAAGCTTGCTTCAGAGTGCTCTTGTCACCTGAGAGCTTACGCTTTCCCCTGAGAAGACAGAAGGATCATAGCATCATTGCCTTAAGTTCAGGGCTGACACTGGGGAAACAACAGAGATAGCATGTGTAGCCCCTGAAATGCAGAAGGCAGACCCTCGAAGGACAATTATTCTGTCTCCTACCACCCCACTCCTGGGCACCTTACCTGGGACATTAGCTTCTGTAAAGTTGCTCCTCCGTTTAGGCCATTAGACCCAGAGTGGTGTGAGCAGTTTAACGTGTTATTTTCTTGTGGCACAGGGTTGAAGGAAACAGAGATCTGGGATTAAAACACTGTCAAGCAAATGCACAGATCTCATGCATCCATAAATACAATCTTTGATTTCTCCATTACATCTTTGTCATCTTCTATCATGAGAGTAAGAAGGGGGAGTTGGGGGGTGCAATTCTTGGTGTTGCTACACCTTCCTGTACTTAATATAGTGGCAGTATTGGTGAGTTTGATCTGGCATCCTTGATATAGCATCATATGATATTTTGTGTATGGAGAGAACCTCAGCATTTGTAATATGTGCTACTCTCCTGGCTGAGAAGGAATAAGAAGGCCTACTGTGTGTGCATCCATCTAAAAGAAGGTATCCAGAGGAATTTGTGAATATAATCATAGTTGCGTAGAAATATAAATATATCCTTGTTAGTTTTGAGAGTGAGGATAGAATTTGGGTACAGTTGCTCACACCCATCATCACCTTAGCACGTGGGGAAGTGAAGCAAAAGGATTGCTGTGAATTTGAGACTACCCTGCTACCCTGAAGTGCATAATAGGCAGACTATCAAAATCTAGTGTGTGTGTGTATATATATACACACACACACATACACACACAAGGCTCAGAGATTATCGTGGAAGAGATGCTTGAAGATTGTAGGAGCCAGAGGTAAGGAACAGCTGCTGTGAAACAGCATTTCTCAGACACAATAGGGTCCACGTATAATACGTGAACTCACAGTGGGATGCGAAAGACCTCCGTAGAAGCAAGCCAGCCAAAATTCTAGCATGAGCAGTAGAAGGCTCATGAAGTATGATTTCCCCTAACTGAGGAGCCATTGGCAACTGATGGCTGCCAGGGGAGAGACAGTTTTCTCTAAATACCACCTAGTTTCCAGTGGTCCTATGCTGGTGTACATCCTGGCAGTACTAGGTGGACTGGGTGGGTGTAAAAGCACACATAAAGTTAGCAGGGAAAAGAGATGGTAGAGAGGATGTGGGAGGAACTGGAGGGAATAGAGTGTGGAAGTGGAATATGGAAAACACATATTTGAGTATGAAATTCTCAAACAATAGATAGATAAATGGCATGAACTCTACCACCCACCAGGAATGTATGGATATTTATTTATAGACCACTGTACCATATATTACAGAACATATTTTTTTGAAAGCCCAAGACCTGGCCATCAAGATATAGCTAAGCCATAAAACAATTCTATTTTAAAATGTCAAAATTACACAGAGCATATGCATAAGCCACAAGAAAGGTAAATTGGAAATCAATGATGAAATGTATATAGGATCTACTTCCAATACTGGTAATATTGCATAGGACCAAAAAAAAAATTGTCAGAGAAATAAGAAGATATACTGAGCTGAATGATAATGCCAGAGGAGTCTCTGCTTTGCTCTGTGTTTCCATTGCTGCTGCTGAAGCACCATGACCCAAAGCAAGTTGGGGCAAAAAGAGTTTATTTTACTTATACTTCCACATCACAATCCATCACAGAAGGAAGTCAGGGCAGGGACTTGAGACAGGAATCAAAGCAGAAGCTATGAAGGAGTGATGCTTATTGGCTCGCTCAGCCTGCTTTCTTAAATACCACAGGACTACCTGCCCAGAGATGGAACCACCCACCAGGAGTTGGGATCTCCCACATCAAGTATCAGTCAAGAACACGCCCCTCAGACATGCATACTGATCCATCCTATGGTAGCTTTTAAAAATTATTATGAGGATCCCTTCTTCCCAGGTGACCCTATCTGGCATCTAGTTGAAAGAAAAACGAGCCAGTTCCTCCCGAGTCTATCACACTCGACAGAACAGCATCTCACACGGATGAAAGGGACATTTAGAGCTTCCCATGCAGAATGCAGAAAAAGGAAAACTGAAAATTAAAGATTCAATATTTCTACATCTGAAATAAACAAAACAGAACAAGACGACAACAACAAAACTGAGTTGGCTAGTGGTGGCAAACACCTTTAATCCCAACACGAGGGAGGCATGTGAATCTCTCAAGGCCAGCTGTGGTCACAACGTGAGTTCTAGGACAGCCAGACAAACCATGTCTTTAAAATAAACAGATAGACGATAGATAGATAGATAGATAGATAGATAGATAGATAGATAGATAGATAGATAGATAGATAGATAGGCAAGCTTTAAAGAAGACTAGAAATCAAAGAAACAGTAAGCAGACTGAAAATTAGCATGATAGAGGGGTTGGGTAAAGACACTTAAGTTCTCTCTTCTCTAAATGGTCTGCCATTCCAAGTGCAAGAAGCAAGTCAGATTCCCAAAGACTTTCTCAGAGTCCTTGAGTAATTTAGTATATTAATCAAAGCGTCCATTCATTTCCATGGTCTCCCAGGCCAACAGTTACCTAAGACTTACCTGTATCCCCAGAACTTCAACACCCACCCATCACCTACCTGATGACTTACAGAGGGTCAGATCCTTTTTCAAAAATTCACTTTACAATACCTACTGAGTATACAAAGTGCACGACCCGGCTTTACGCATGCATTTTATGAACACACACTATGTCCCTACTTGCCTTCCGGGTCTTTAAATACTTCCTAAGCAACTGCTAGGCTCCAGGCACCCTTCTAAAGATGGATTAATTACAGTACTTATAATATATCTGTTATCATGTCCTATTTTACAGTTGAAAATACTGAGGTTTAGAGAAATTGAGTTTAGCATCAGACAGTACCAGCTGAGTGCAGATTTTTTTTTCAAGCCATCCAATAGCTGGGGTTATTTTGTTTTGTGTTATTGTTTTGCTTGTATTTGTTTGTTCTGAGACAAGATCTCACTATGTAGCTCTGGCTGGAACTTGCTTTGAAGACCAGGCTGGCCTCGAACTCACAGAGATCCTCCTGCCTCGGAGTCCAGAGCGCTAAGATTTACTGGTGTTCCACTTGATTTTTTTTTTTTTTTAAACATGGAAGAGGCTCCAAAAGAAATTTAAAGGAAAATTCTTTCTCCTTAAGTGTAGCTACTCTCCATCTCCTCCCTCTCTCCAGGGTGGGGGTGGGATTTGCTGAACTCTATCAAATCACTAGCCCAAACCAAGTTTCCCTTGGAAGACCTGATTTAAGGGCTCCTGACCTTTGGATGAACTCAGTCCCACGCACTTTGGTTAGGGCATCTGGAGGCCTCAGATCTACCCACCAACAGGATTTAGTTTTCTTTTGTTCCAGCTAGACCCTCTCTACCCAACCCACCTGTTTATCTAGCCTGAGGCTTGAAAACCCTCCTCCCTTCCTGCCAGTCTGGGGGGTCAAAGGTGATTAATTGGTGTACAGTACTTTTGTGTCTTGTTCTGTTTGCTTTTATTTATTTGTGGGTTTGGGAGGGGTGGTTGTTTGTTTGTTTGTTGTTTTTGTTTTGTTTTGTTTTGTTAATTCACTGTGAGATAAAACGCCATAGTTTGAGCATCCTAAGGAATCCTTCAGCTTTGTTTCCTGTATGAGCGCTGTTTCTGGTATGATTATGGATCCTGCCACACCAGACAATCCACCTTCATCTGGCCCGGTCCTTAGGCTGAAGGCAAAGTTAAGAATCAATACCAGATCACCAGCATCCAACCTCATCAGATGAAATGTTTCAAAGGGAGAAAAAGTTAAAGAACGAATCTAGAGGAACAAATGTCTGAAGCAGCAGGCTCAAGCACCCATTTTCCCCATGGACCCTTGGAAGAGTAAGAGAACAGCCCCGGGTTGGAATAACCTGCAATAAAAACCTCACAGTTCTGAAATCGGACAGCGCCAAATGCAAAGGTTATTCCAGGTCTCAGAGATGGCTCTGTAGGTAAGGCGCTTGCCCTAAAGGGCGGGTAAAGTAAAAGCTCTGGGAGAATTCTCCAGATTTAATACAACCAAAAGGAATGTACTTAACAAAGTTTGTGTCGAGCTTTCAAAACCCTCTAAGGTCTCTTGGCGGTCTCCAGATTAAACACATCTCTCACGGGGTAGCGCCTATTTCTATGGGTGCCTGTTCTGTTCAGGAGTGATGCAATCTTCTGTCCGCTGTGTGTGTGTGGGGGGGGGGGGGGGTGTTCTTGGATTTTTTTCCTGTGATGGCGAAGCGGAACCTGGCTTCAGTTCTTCCATGTCTCAGAGAACAGCCCATGCGGACCTGCACGTTGAGGGCTGTCAAGCAGGAAGTATTTAGTAAACAGTGCTTGTCCTCCATTGATTCCGAGTTTACTTTAAGAAGGCACTTATCTCTTGTAAAAAGGATGGCTTCCCTTGCCAGTCACCTTTTAGAAAAGGCCTGCAAGAGGCACTCCCTGAGGACGTGCAGAAGCCGGGGTCAGCCGCTTGTGCTTAGAAACAAACAGCGGTTATCTGATGCATCTTCCCATCACCCTCTTCCTTCTAGAGCAGTGGTTCTCAACCTTCCCAGTGCTGCAATTCTTTAACACAGTTCTTCATGTCGTGGTGACCCGGACCATAAATTTATTTTCTCTGCTGCTTCATAACTGCGGCTTTGCTATTGTTATCACTGAATTGTAATTAAATATCTGATGGGTGACCCCTGACTAAAGGTCCTTGGGTCCCTAAAGGGTCGTGACCCACAGGTTGAGAACCATTGTTCTAGAGCCGTTCAAGACCCTACCAGGATATGTATGTGTGAGCATGAGTATGGAGAGAGAGAGACATAGAGAGACATAGAAAGACTACAATGTTTTGACCCAAAACATAACTATAATTTCTTTAATGGCAACTTATGCTTTAAACAACCAAAATACACAATTTTAGAAGTAGGAAGACCTTTAAAAGCCACATTTATTGTTCAACATTATCATTTTGCAGATAATGATATAAATTCCAGATGATGCTAAAAATGCCAGAACTTGCTATACATTTATGCCAAAGCCTTTATATTTGTCCAACTGTTGCGGGTGTAGCTCAGTAGGTAGACTGCATGCAAGAAACTCTGGGTGTAGTCTGGGTAAAGAGAGCATGCCTGTGATCCTAGTATTCGTGATATGGATTCAGGAGGATCAGAAATTCAAAAATTCACTCCTCAAATGCTTTCTCGTTTCCCCTCCTTCTTCCTTCCTCCATCTCCATCGCCGCTTTGATTTTTATGACAGGATCTCATGTAGCACAGACTGGTCTCCCTAGGTAGATGAAGATGACCTTGACTTTCTCCTTGAAGTACAAAAGTTAAGCAGGCTGTTGGGTTACACATGTCTGGGTTTAAATCTCAGCTCCCACATTGATCAAAGGTGATCCTAGGTGAACTCATCTTTCGTAGCCTCCACTGTGCCTCCTGTGAAATGGAGACACTACAGGAAGTGGTCTGGAATGTTCCACTGGAATGGAACAGTTTTTGTTTGTTTGTTGTTTGTTTGTTCCTGAATTCCTCTGGTGAACTTGAGTGTAGACCTTCCCAGAAGTCAAGTGTCATAAACTAGGAGTCATACACTAGGAGTGTCACCAGCAGGAAAAATAGTTTCTTATCACCAAGAATAGAAGGAAAAGAAATCAACAGACAGTCGTCACAAACTATCCTAGCTTGCATTTATTCTCTAAGGGCTGGTTTATCTTTCCCAGAAGTTATTTGTTTCTCCAAACTGGATTTTCTTTTACTCCACCCGCTTCACCTATCAGTTCCCAAGCTGTATCCTCTCCTCCCCTGAGTGAAGTTCGATTTCAGCTCTCGGGAGGCAAATGGAGCTCTGTGAGTTCAAGGCTAGCCTGGTCTACATAGTGAGTTTCAAGGCCATGGGAGCTACATAACAAAATCCTGCCTATAAAAAAAAAAAAAACAAAAAAGAAAATCTTTGATAATGTGCCTTTTGTCAGTTTCATTTGCAGCTGTTGCCCCCAACTGAAAGTAAAGGAATTTAGACAGTTTTCCTCACACACAGACCTAGCATTGCTCTAAACACCCAGAACATTTAAAAAAAAAAAAATCATATAATTCCATGTCCTCCCATACCAGCAGAAAGGAAACAAGGCAGAGGGAAGGTTGGACAACTTGTTTGAAGTCAGGCAGCTAGTGACAGAGCCAGGAGCTGAACCCAGCAGTGTAGCTGCAGAGTCTTTGTGCTTAACACTAGAGTAGAGTAATGCAGAGATCCAAATAAGCCCCAAGGACTAGACAGGATGATCTGCTGACAGCGTCTAGCCTGGCTACAAGGGAGGAACTCAATAAACGACAATTCTGTATTTATTATTGGAAAGTCATCGGTCAGTGACTGTTGATAATTTTTTTATCTCTCATCTAAGGTGTAAAAAAAAAGGAAATCCAACCGTTGAATAATAATAATAATAAACAATTTGTGTTTTAATGAACTGGAGCTTAAGAGTCCATGTAGGGGGAAAAAAGAAAAGAAAAGGAAAGAGAAAAGAAAAAAAGAAAAGAGTCCTCATAGATGGTACTGAGATTACAGATAAAAGACAAGGACAAGAGAATCAGAGGGTTAGAATGTGTGGGAATCACCCCATACCACCCAGTGGACATCCCAGCGAGAAAAAAAAAATGTTATTTTATTTCTTAATATAAACTGTATGACATACGCCACAAAGTATGTGGCTCAGATTCCATGTTTTTGTTTATCATCTTTCCAGGTAGGCGCCCCCTCCCCACCAACCCTCATCCCGGAAAGATGAGCAGTAGCCAGTTTCCTGGAGCTGGGATAAGGAAGCAGTTGAGAATCTAGTCCGTTGGATAGACCCATAGCTTCTCAATACTTTTCTGGGCAGGGTTCTGGGATGAGCGCTTGCCTAGCACACGGGGTCGTAATGAGGTCCCAAATCACAAAAGCTGTGGTGGCGGGGACTGGCTTTGTGATTTATCATCTTCTCCCGTGATTTTGCATTTCTCCATACAGTAGACAGAGACCTAGGGCTCCTCTGAACGTCCACAGTAGTTTTTCAGAATCCCTGGCCACTAAAACACCAATCTGGTGAGACTCAAGGTGAAGGGGGTCTCACAGAGCTTGTGTGAGGGTGTCGACAGTCACCTTTAGTGGCGTCGGCTGCACCATCATGGCCTGTGTAGGAAAGGACCCACCTCATCCTGCAGAGACCGGGGTCTCCGGGTGGAGACGTGATCCAGGAAAAGGAAAATGGCATCACTGCAGGCCATTCCCTAAAGAGGTTCCGTCAGATGTATTGTGGCTGTCACAAAGGGCCAGCATCATCAGGAAGGATGTAGAAAACAAAATAGAAAGCACAGACTTATGAGCACTCACACACACACACACACATACACACACATACACCGACGCCAGAATTCCTCTGCTCCAGAAATATCACGGGTCGTCTCGGTCCTGGCCACCAAACCTCAACAACGTCATAATGAAAGTGAAGGCTGTCCAGTGAAGGTCACTCACAATGA
This sequence comes from Mus caroli, assembly GCF_978045245.1. Taxonomy (NCBI): domain Eukaryota; kingdom Metazoa; phylum Chordata; class Mammalia; order Rodentia; family Muridae; genus Mus; species Mus caroli. The sequence continues at coordinate 98,864,791 of NW_028227264.1, read as the reverse complement.
TTAGGGAATGAAAAGAGAGCACAGAGACTTTAGAACAGAAAAGATAAGATGTGGGCAGCTGGTAGACCCGGTACACACAACTTATGTTTTCACTCTGTAGGGCAAGAAATGAATTAGGACAAAGAGCATCTCTAACACAGTTCCTAGCCGGGACCTATAACTGTGTGTGTTCACAACTGAGCTGTGTGCACTTAGCTTTGGGGGCCCATGTTCATATACACTCACTCATATAAATATGCAAGTTCCCTTTCATAGGGTTCTTTGAACACATTTGTTTGATACCTGGCATATCTAGGTAGTTCCCACACTTGACAAAAGGAAAACAAATCACCTAGGGACCTTTTGTAAGAAAAGGACACTGGACTTTGTTTCCAGTGATTTTTGACTCTATGGTTCTGGGGCCTTGAAACTCTAAGAGAAAACCTTCCATAGACAATGGAGGAGTTGATATGGTGAGTTGAAATTTACTCATGTCCCATCCTGAAATGCACTACCAAAACCAGAAGTGAGAATCTTTTGGGGACTAGACTAGGTCATGTACCCTTCCTAAAATGGGTTTACGCTGGGAACAGAAGTTACTGAATCAATAATTTAGATGAATCAATCTAAGAAACGATGCCTTATTCACCGAAATTAACATTATTTTTATTTATATCCAAAGTGAGCAAGCAGCAAGAAAAATAACCTGTGTTTAAGCTACTGTGATAGCATACAGTGTTCAGAGGCTGTTTTGCTGGGCTGGCAGGATATCTCAGTGGATAAAGACATGTGTTGCAAAACCTAAAGCCTTAAGTTCAATCCCCATAACCCACATGATAAAAGAGAACCAATTCCTGTGATTTGTCGTCTGACCTACACACACACATACACACAAACCATGACACATGAGCATGTGTATACACATGCATACAACAAAAAATTTTGGATTCCTCTTTTAATTGTAAGAAGCCATCTAAAAGCTATTTGAATGGCATTATTGCTCCACTGTCAACTTTAGAATGCAGGAGAAAGTGTCAATACCATGGCAGAAGCTATTGACAGTTATGTCTTCAGGGAAGGACAATGAGACGAAGACAGCTAAATGATTTTGATTCCACTCAATGGGAGTTCACTGGTACTTCGAATGGCCCCACCGTTCAACCTCATTCCTGTAACATGCACCAGGTTGTCTTTACCACAGATGACAGCCACACAACTCCATTACATTTGCTCTGTCAAAAGCAGGGTCCTCCTTCTATCTTAAAAGGTGAGTTCTAATGTCCCCTTCTGAACCTGTGTTCAGAAGTGGCTTCTGTGCCAAAGTCATAAAAGTAAACACAACTCCCCCCTTTGTGTTCTTCCTGAGATTTCATCCACAGAATCTGTTCACCAAACTGCATGGCAATCCAGGTCACGGGGAGAAGAAGCAACGTTTCAAGCATCAATCCCTGATGCACTCCCAGCACAAACTGCCAGGTAACTAAGTGAGGCGTCTTAGAATTGGATTCTCTGGACTGAAGGTGAACTGTCCCGACCAGATATAGCCAGGAGCAGAGACCACACTTCCTTCCTGAGCTCCGCCCTAGTGCAGGATTATAAACAAAATAAATTATCATTGTTTGAAGCCACTAAGGTTGTGGTACTTTATTACGTACCAATAACTCACAGAAACATAAGGATCATCCTCGCTATAATTATCCTGCGGGAGGGAGCTGTCTATTTTTAAAGACACATCTATTTCCATATCTCACTCTTTCTTCTTCTTCTTCTTTTAGCATGTATAATAGGAATTAAACTGAAACTAATAAAAAGTAATCAGTGTGAGGATGGTGAACTAGCTCTGTTAGCAAAGCTCTTGTCCTACAAACCTGAGAGCCTGGGACTTGATGCCCAGACCTCACAAACCAGGTGTGGGGTTGTGCACTTGTAATTCCAGAGCTGGGGAGGTGGTGACAGGAGGATTTTTTTTTTTGTATTTTTAGATTTATTTATTTATTTATATGTAAGTTCACTGTAGCTGTCTTCAGACACGCCAGAAGAGAGCATCAGATCTCAATACAGATGGTTGTGAGCCATCATTGGTTATGGGATTTGAACTCATGACCTTCAGAAGCGCAGTTGGTGTGCCATTTCTCCAGCCCAACAGGAAGATTCCTAATGCTTGCTAGCCAGCCACCCTAGACAAATTCACCTGCTTCAGGATGTTTGAGAGACCTTGTTTTTAGTTTTTGATTTTTTTTTTTTATTTTTTTCAAGACAGGGCTTCTCTGTGTAGCCCTGGCTGTCCTGGAACTCACTCTGTAGACCAGGCTGGCCTCGAACTCAGAAATCCACCTGCCTCAGCCTCCCAAGTACTGAGATTAAAGACGTGTGCCACCACTGCCTGGCGAGACCTTGCTGGGTTTTTTGTTTTGTTTTGTTTTGTTTTTTGGAAGACAACAACAACAAAGTGGATTTGACCAAGAGTAATAGTACCTAAGGTTGTTTTCTCTTCTCTGCAAACAACTACATGTACACACACATGCACACACAACTACGTATACACACACAAAGTAGTCAGGATGGACCGGGCATGTAGCTAAATCGTAAGAGTATTTGCCTAATATGCCAAAGAGTCTGATTCAATCTCCAGTACAACTAAAAAATTTTTAAAGAATGCATTTTATAAATCTAAACATTATTAAAAATTTAGATTTTTCTCCAAAATCCAGAAAGGGACAAGTCTAACAGGGAGGAACAATAGATTGTGTTGTCGTTGATTTTCTTGCTCTCTTTGAAGGTGTCATTCTCAAAAAACATATAGTGTCTTTGGTACTTCATCTTTGAAAATGTTCCTGTCACATCTGGTCTCTGCTTCTAGGGAAGTCGCTCGGTGAAGCTGCACGCAGGTAGGCTATCCATCTATCCCTTCGTAAACATTAAAATGCTGGGTATAAAATGTTGTTTTCATGACTGAAACAAAGCAGGACAGACAAGAAGTCCACTTGTCCCTAGAGGACCCAATGATTTGGGGCATCCAGAGAAACATCCCGTGACACCTGGATGCTTGGCCCTGCCTTTGACTTTTGAGGACTCAATGAAGGTCTTCAGCTGTCCTTCATTGTCACCTTCTTTCTTCAAACAGACTCACATCAAGGTCTGAATAAATATTTGTGAACTGTTTGAACTTTGTTCTGTGCCCTTCAATTCCCTTTGGACTATAAAGACGTTTGAAAGAATCGCCTCCGCTCCCAGGGGAGCGCGCACGCATGCGCACACACCTGCTCCTATCCCCAAACTGGACCCGTTCAGAGCCAACTGCTACGAGAGCAAGGAAGACACAAGGATTGTATAAGAATCTTTGAAAGTCTTGCAGGGTACTTGGGAAACTGCATGTGAGGCACGGCATATAAATTTACAACCAAAGTCGTCCTTGTGAAACAGCTTCAAATCTGTGGATAGGTTTTCTAAGGGCTTTTCAAGGATTTTGTCTTACCGTCAGTTACCCCAGGACCTGTTCTTTCTGTGTGTCTCTACTCCCCACCCCCACCCCCCTCAGCCCATCTCCTGTTCTTCTCTGGCTGTTTGTCCCTTGGTCTGCAGACCTCCACTCTTTCTCTTGTCCTTCCCCTAACCCTGACTCCCTCTCACAAATCAGAAGAATCAGAGGGAGGAGGTAGCTGCTTTCAGAAGTCCCCCCTCCGCTGAGCTGACCCAGGAGTGTGAGCAAAGGTCGGGGCCAGGCCCCACGATGCTAGCTAGAGATCCTGAGGGACATCAGTGTTGTAACTTATGTGCTAATCGGCCCAAGGTTGGGCAACTTCTCTCCGGAGAGGAAGGAAAGAAGCTTCCAGATGAACTGACACATGAAAAGGCCCGGCAGCTTGGCCTTTTCATGATTTGGCTCTGGCATCCCGGCCGGCCCGTGTAACCTCTGATTACTCCACTTCCTCAGCTATAAAATGGAGGCGCTGCTTCCTACCCAGCATCACAGGATGCTGTGAAGAGCAGCCAACACTGACTGGACAAGCAGTCTGCAGCAAACAGAGCCTCAAAGTTCGGTTCGAAAAGGTAGCAATACTGTACACACACACACACACACACACACACACACACACACCGGAGGGGGAAGAGGAAGAGGAGAAGGAAGAGGACAGGGACAGGGATTCCCTAATAGAGTACTAGATGCCATAAGAGGGGATCCCTGCCTCCGTTTCCTCTTTGGAAGAGAACAATAATGGAGCCTATCTCACAGAGCCATTCTGAGAAGATAAGTGGAGTATTACTCACAATGCACAGTATGCAGTATTTATTATAGACGGGGTTGTTGCCACCTGACCCTCTCATTTTAACCTTTAGAGTATCACTGATCCACGATCAGAAGGCTAGAATTATAAAAGGAGCCTGGAAGGATAGATAAACATGCATTCTTTTCGCAGATGAGAAAAAAACAAAACAAAACAAAACAAAAAACCCTTTAGTGGGACCAAAAGCCTTGCCCTGGGCTACTCATTCCATTAGCAAGAGAAGGAGAATCACAATTCATGCCATCCAGTTTTAAAGTCCATGCAAATATTTTTCATTCCTCTAAAGACTGTTGGTATTTTTACCACCAGACAATCCTTCCTAACTCCGATTTTTAGCCCTGAAATCTGCTCATCCCATTAGCTGCTGCACACCCCGAGGGGTTATTGGTTTGGTTTTGCAGCACCCCTGAAGCCTGCAGACAACCCCTTCTCCTATCAGAGCCTCCCCCGTCCCAACACAAGGCAGGGAAGGTAACGCTTTCTCCCAGACTGGAGGATGGCTCTAATGGATATAGCAGGTGATGAAGGCCTGGCTGGAGAGCTTGCAGCTGCTGGCAAAGGTTGCCCTAGTAACCGTGAGGGCTCCATTCAGGAAAGCAGCCCAACTTTGAGAAGGAAAATGATAGCTTTCCCTTGGCTCCTTGCAAGCACAAAGGGTAGCAGGAAGAGAAGGAGGCAGAGGCAGGGTGAGGTGAGGGCTCCTGCTGTCGGTCGTTACTCGCTCCCACCCTTCAGAGGAGAAACAGAAGAAAAGCAGAGCTCTTTGAACCTCCTGGCCTAGGTGAACCGTAAAAAATCACCCTTTTAACATGAACCCTTTTGTGGGAACAGAGGAAACAGGCGCCCTGTGTTCACCAGCCTTATGAAACAATATGCCAGGAGCGGAGAAACCCCCCAAACACTGCAACTTTATGGGGGCCCTAAACTCTCCTTTAGCTCAGACTGGTGACAAAGACCATTTGCTTCCAATTTATTGGAAACTTTTTTCCCCTCTTTTCACAGCTTGAGCTGCTCGAAGGCTGTAAGCTCCCCTTGCCTGCAATCACTCTCAGACACTTGCTGAATGGGCCAGCCTCAATTATGTTCCCTCCGCAGGTTCAGCTCACACTGTGACCCTGCACGGCTTCCTGCTATTCATATGTGTTACTTCCCCTTTGTGGTAATGGCTTGTGGCACTTGGCCAGAAAACATTATTAATTTCAGAAGTGGACTGACAAAACAACAAACGCACAGTGGAACAAGAGGAAGTGCTGCGGAGGCCAGCTGTCGGGTTGAGCCCAGCAGTAGGAACTCGGGTGGATGCAAGTTCTGGGAGGAGCAGAGATGATCCACGACGCACTCAAATTACCCGCACCCCCAGCCCCCTTTAATATAAAAAGAAAGAAATGAGAGAGAAGAAATCAGAGAAAAGAAGGAAAGAAAGCAGTCAGCTACTTGAGCTGCAGTGAGACAGCAACCGCTGCTTGCAAATGCCAGGAGCCAGGACCGGAAACTCTTCAGAACCGGATGAACGGGAGCCAAGTTGAACTGCGGTCCATTTCTGCTTTGTGTTCCTGCTGACTTGGGACACCCAAATAGAGCCTGGCTTGATTATTTTTCTGCTTCCCCCACCCCACCCCCTTGGAGTTAGTCGCTTAAAAAGTCACTCCCAGAAGACAAGTTGACACAATTGCTTGTCGAATGAAAATCCACTTGCCAACTACACGCAGACTGTCAGATAGCACAAGAGTCATCTCCCATGATGCTTGGCTGAAAAGCTCATTTTTTTCCCACTTCAAAATGATGGAGCTCAGGCGTGATATCCCAAAACACATCCTAGCACTTCTGATACTAATGCATGCCTCCTCCTCTTAATTTAGTGCCTACTTGTGAGCTCAGAAAAAGGTCTTCAGAAGAATAAGAGGATGTCTAAGCCTTTGGCTCAGAGGAAAACTTTAAAACCATCTATAACCAAGATTCAATGGTGGTTCTGGCCTACGTCCTAAAATAGCTAAGCACAAAAACAGACTTAAATTAGGAACACAAGATTTCACCCAGAGTGAACATACAAACATAAAAACCACATGCAAGTCCATGAGAAAGCCAACATACCATTAGAATGTCCCGAGAATCAAAGGGAGAAAGGGACCCAGGATAGCTCATGCTAGGATCATTCTGGTCAGAACTAGACATCCTGGAAAAAATTATTCTACTTCCTTCCTGGCATGCCCAAGGATTATGGAGTGGAGGACTCTGGAAGACAGAGGTTAACATGTGGCTGCCATTATCCTGGGACAGCCTTCTGGTGGGCCATGCCATTTATGAATATCCAAACTTTATATTTCAACAATGTTTATACTGTGGGCTTCACTTCCCCAGGGAGGGTTTAAATAAGAAAATCTTCATGAAGCCTGAAGCCTTATCTGTATGCAAGAAGTGGTCAGTCCACCCTAGGAGGCCTTAACTTGAAACAAAATTTCAAACTGCATCTGAAAGACATGAGTAGTATAACCTTGCTGCCCCTACCAGCTCTGTCAATCACCCCATAAGTGCGTAACTTCATAGACTGAGATACTTAAAAATAAAACCACGCTCAATAGCCAAAATAGTTATTTATTAATAATTTAAGGTTTTACATTCTTATAATAAATTCCAGCTCAAAACTTTACACCACGAGCATCATGGAGCAAGTTAATCCTTCCTTCCCCTCAACCAGTTGCATTCACCTAATGGGCGCTCATACTCGCACACATACACACACTTCCAGTTTCGTATTGTTTTTTTAAAAGGAAAGAAACCAACCCCAAGTATTGCATTTGAGGTGACACTCCCTGAAGAATTTTGTACAGAGGTAATATGCTGTTTAGCACAGCTGAAGTTATTTAAAAAAAAAAAAAAAGTGAACCCACAATTTTGGTGTCTTTCCAAAATACCCCTTGAGACACTGTAAGCCAAATATTTACAAAGGTAAGGCAGAGTCAAAACTACATTAAGAGAAAAAAAAGTTACAAGGAAGATATATGAAAGACTGGAGACCTCATCATAACAAAGTCTTAGTGATAATAATATCCAGGAAAATGCCGTCAGAATTGGTACATTAAGGTCAAGCATGCTGCAAATATACCCTTTGGATTAGAAAAGAACAATTTTTTCCTTATACTTTTGTTCTAAGAAGTGGCATACTGCTCTTTCTCTCTTTGGATCTCTTTTAAGCCCAAAGATAAAAAACAAATACAAGCCAAACAAACACTGTCAAGTGATTGAAGATCAAATATTTACAATAATCAAAGTATCAGGTTTTAATTTTTTTTTTTGTCTTCTAAACCGATACCGCAAATACAGAGCTAAAAATCTCTTTGGCTCCACTATACCCAAAGTTGAATCAGTCTTCACTGAAGACAATATATATATAGTTAGTTCCGGATGCAACAGGAAACAGCCATACAAGGCCTTAAAGAACAGATGCTCCTGCCCCTACTCCTGTCCTACCCTCTATCTGGATGGATGTCCAGTCCCTGCTTGGGTAGGCTGGGGTACAGAAGCAAACCTATTGCTGGATCTAGAGACAGCATGTCCTGTCCTTCCAAAAAAACAATGAATGGAGCAAATCTCTCCCTCCGTAATAACCAATTTTGCACTTGGCAACCTTGTCTAACACAGACAGCTGGTGACACTTTTGACACCCGGGGCCACACACAGAAAGAAAGCAGCCTGGTCGATGCTGCCCAAGAGGAACTGAAGGAATGGGGACAACTCCCTGCTAGGAGAGGTGGGTGCCTTTCACGTAGACTGCAGGGAGTCCACTTGGTAGACATTCTGGTTGGAGGGTGTGGTGAAGTACAGCTGCGGAGTGGGGACGCGGTTGTCACAAGGGCTGCTGAGTCCCAGGGTCCTTTCGAAGTCAAGCAGCTGGCCCATGAAGTTGAAGTTGGGGGAGATGTTGGATTTCTTCATCTTAACAATGTCGTAAGCATCGTTCATGGACAGGTTGAGCTTCTGCATGAGGTACGCCACTGTCACGGTGACGGAGCGGCTGATACCTGCCAAACAATGCACCAGGACACCACAGTTTTTGCCTCGGGCTTCATCTGCAGGAACACAAAAAAGGCAAAGATTTCACTAGACTGGAAAAAAAGGGGGGGACCAAGCCTTTGCAAAGCCTATGCTCAGCCTGAAGTCTGAATTCAGAAGGAAGAATAAGTAAACAACAATTGTATGTGGCAACTAAGCCCCCGAAGGCACCAGAAAATGTATAACGGGAGATAAACATGCACACTGAACACAATCACATATTTCAGATTATTTCCTGTAAAGGGAGCTTTTGTAGTAAGTTTCTAACAACAACAAAAAAAACTCCTTAATGTGTACATTCCTTGCCTCAACTTGTGAATACCAGAAACCCTGCAATCCGGTCCTGAATGCCTCTCATACAGACCAAGCAGACTGCAAGGGTCTATTAAATTATTCTCCAACTGTTGTGCAGCTAACAATGGGGGTATTCAGGCATTTTAAAAGAGAGAGGGAAGTCACAGGGGACAGCCCATTAGAAGGAACAGGATGTCTACATGGCCTGAAAATGAGTTCCTTTGTAATAGGAAATGCACTACAATGCCTGGAGATTCGCTTCTCTTAGGCTCTCAGCCCACAGTCCTTCCTGCGGGGATCAGGTTACCCAGAGGCTCACAGTAACCAGTACCCTGCAGTATCACTCAGCTAGGTAACATCTAGTATTCAAACTGCTTTCCAACAACTAACTTGGGTGTCCTAAAATAACTCCTAGATATTTTTTTTTAATTATAATGCAATACTAGAATTCTCGTCTGCAAGTGAGTGCTTTTAACTCACTCTCCTCTCACATCCTCTCGTCTAGAGATAAGGAAAACATGGCTGATTGGAACAGCCTCCTTTTAAAAGTATGAATTAAATGGCTCAAATAGTCCCCCCGATCTGCTACATCAATGGGCCCTGTTTTCCCTTTAAGCAAGAAGGTAAACCAGAATTAACACTCTTAAAAACAGTAGAAGACCTGCAGTCCAGCAAAACAGCCTGCAGGAAAACAGATTAAGATCTTCAACTCTATGAATGACTGTAAATTAGTCTCACCTATGAAAGAAATGGCCTCAGGGAAAAACTGGGACAGGTTTTGGCTCCAGTGATCCGAGATAGGAATTTGCTTGTATTTGAACTCGCCCGCATTCTCAAACAGATTGGGCAAATTGGGGGTGACATTCAAGATGTACTTGATGCCAAACTCTTCCAACACGTCCAAGTTGGTCGAGTCCTTGGCACAGCCCAGGTAAAGGAAGGGCAAAATCTCCACCGGGAAGGAAGGCTGGCTGTTGGACAGCGGGCTGCCATCAGAGTCCGTTGCACTATTGGGGTCTCGGTCAAGGTCAGACTCAATGTCCGAGGAAGAGTCGGAGCTGATCCGCAGGCCCCCGAGCCCCAACACTGGCAAAGGCGGGGAACTGCTGCTGCACGAGCCGTCTAGATTGGTCTCGCAGTGCAGGGCGAACTCGGCCTGGAACTTACTGAAGCCACCTGCCAGAAACAAGAAAAGCAATCTTGTAACCGGAGAAGCTGTAGTATACAGCTAGTGAGAAGCACAAAGAACACTACGGACAGGCACCCTAGGAACCCCCAGCAGTGGTAGAAGCACGCTTCAATGCGCACCTTTAGGAACACTACCGGCTGCTTACCCGAGGAACATTTATTCTTCTGAATGTGGAAATGCACAAAATTACTTCTCTTAATATTTCGAGGAGCTGCGAGGTGCCAAGCTGCACCCTGAACTACGTTTCCAGCTTGGAGGTGCCTGATTAACCCTTGAAGGAGAAGCTACCACGCTGGCCCAGCGAGCTCCCCTAAGCGCAATGCAAGCGGCGATCTCTACCTCCCTAGCATTTTCCCCAGCCTGCAGTCCCAGCCCGGAGCCCTGCACCCAGGGCGCACAACATACCTTCCAGGTAGAACGCCCGGCAGCCCTCGTCTTTGAGTTTCTTGAGCAGCAGCCCGAGGACCGACTCTCCGCCAGTGTTCTCATTCCAGTCGCTGCTATTCTCGTCGTACAGCACCACGGTGTCGGTGCCGCAGCGCCTGGTAAAGCGGTCCCGGTCCTCGCAGCGCGTGAAGAGCGCGCGCACGGGCAGGTTGCCCTTCTGCAGACGCCGCAGCATGATGCCCGGGATGGCCACATTAATGGCAGATTCGATGTGCGACGACTCGTACAGCTCCTGTGGTCGGCAGTCCATCAGCAGAAGCCGTTCGTTGCCCAGCTCCAGCTGCTCGTTGAGCCACGACACCGTCTTGCTGATCGCCATTTCCGACGCGAAGGGCACGGGTCTGAGCGTATCTATCATGGGGGTCGAGCTGCAGGAGAAGGCGGGGTGCCTAGCAGACGCCCCTCGAGGCAGGCATAGGCCGAGCACGCTACGCGAAGCTCCCGCTCTCGGAGCGGGGTTTGATTCCGCCTCGCCTTTCCCAAACCGAGGCTAGCGGTTAGGGAAAGCGACACAGAAGCCAAGCCGGTGGTCCCTCTGCACCAGATCACTCTCCGAGTCAATGAATCTCTCTCTGAATGAAGGTGCCCAGTTTTGTTCCTACTCAGTGAATGAAATCCAATTAATTCGGACTCCGTGCCACTGAGAGGAGAAAAAGGGAAAAGAAAAAAGTCTAGCGGCTCCTAATCCTTCCCTCTGAGGCTGCACCTCGGATCCAACCCGGTGTTTCTCGCCGGATTATTCAAGACTGGGTTTGCTCACAGTCCCTAGGACTCCGCGAGAGCACACCCCCTGTGCGAGGCAGCTCCTCAATGGATACAAACAGCCAGCGTCTCAATGGATACATTCTCTCGGCCAGCCAATGAGCGCGCTGCGGAAGGGGTTGTTGCCGTGGGGACGGGCCGGCTGGAACAGGTTGTGTTGATGAATTGTTAATGAGTTTGTCATTCACAAAAACGGAAAGGAATTTCCGCTCCGGATAAGCCCCAGTGCAAACAAGCTGCAACTGCGGGCTCGGCGGGAGGAAGGAGAAAGAAGAGGAGGCGGCGGTGGAGGAGGAGCAGGGCACATAAACCAGGGCACTAAAGTTGTCTCGTGTTTCCTTCTGTTGAGAGTTCACACTTCGCGTCTAACTCTTGCGCACCAGTAATGCAATTAGCAAGCACAAAAGCCCTTATTCGCGACGCTTACAATCTTAAGTTAGCCTTAATAAAACTTGAGGGTTTTTCCCCTTTTTATTCTCTTTAGCGCTAGATCCAAGCCCGCCATAGCGCCGCCCCTGCTCCCCCACCCCCAACCCGGTTCTCCTTTAGATCGTGTGTGGCATTTGTTTGGCTCTTTTAAAAGTCTAGTTCTGTTTGTTCTAATGTCCTTTTAGGCGAGGCTGTGTTGGGGCTGGTGGACTGCCTGGGCTTTAGCGACCCAACGAAGTGTTAAATGCTAATCCAACATCTCTAGAAACAAACTAGTGTTTTGTGAAACATTTTAAAGCAACTAAGCAAACAAGCGTTTGGTTGTCCAGAAAACCAGAAGCGCCCCAACCCCGGGCTTTCTCAACTTTCTTGGCGGCAGCGGGGGAGGAGGGGGGGGGGGTGAGCACCCAAAACCTTGTCAGCTAGCTCTGCACTTTTCTTCTGCTCCGGTCAAGTGGGGGCATTCTGAGCCATTATTGTTCCGGAGATCTTGCTCCCCACCACCATCACCGGTCACCCATCGAGCCTGGGGAGTCGAGCTCCTTAACGATCTGGAGCCAAGAGCAGAGTTTGGTTTCTAAGAGGAACCGGTCTGGCAAGGCAGCCTAGGCTAGGTGCCTGGGACGACAGGCCTCACCAACGTTTCCTGCACCCCGGAGACCTGCAAGCCTGCTGGAACTCAAGCGTAAACAGTGGCGGCTGTGGACAGTGAGGCCGGTCCCCTATCCTTTCTCGGCTGCAGCGGTCCCCGAGCCCCGCATGGAGCACGCTAGCAGCTCCAAACGCGCTTGCGCGCTGCGCTTTGGCCGCAGCATTGCTGCTCTGGAGGACTGGGGGAAATGGGGGGGGGGGGACACGCGACGACCCCGTGATCGCTTGTAAGGCCGTCGCGGAACCTTCGCCTAGAGAGAGACCTGGAGCGGAAAAGGAGCCAGAGGTGTCCCTGTCTGGACCCCATGGTTCCAGAGTTAGGGTTGGGAAGTCTCATGGGCACCACCCGCAGGCAACTCAGGACGGAGGCCGCACCGGAGCCGGATGGAGGCGTGGCCGGCGGGGGCCGCGACGGCGACAAGAGCGCATCCCCGGCGCGCTCGGTTCTATTGTTATATAAAAGTGCAGAGGCCGCCCCTCCCGGACGGAAAACCACCTGTGTGCGGCGACGGCGGGCCCTGCGGAAGGCGCGCGTCCCGATCCGGTCTGCCCCTCGGGTCCCAGGGAAAGGAGCTGGGCTTTGTCCGGCCACGACCGGGAGGCGGAAGCGCCGGCTGCGGCCCTTCCCGAATCCGGGGCGCGGAGGGCGTCTAAGGTCACGGGATCTCCCCATCCCAGCGCCTCGCAGCCGGGTCCTACCTACTGTCGCCCGCAAAGCAATTTGCATTTTTAATCACCCGCCTCTTCCGGGGTTTGGGAAATGTGGGCTAAAACAGGGCGACTTGGAGGTCCAAGTAGCCAATTTTGGAGCCCTCCCGCAGGCAGGCGCCCCAGGAGGAGCGTTTTGATGAAAATGGGGGTTGCCTCCAACATCTCTCCGCGCCTTTTTTGGGCAGCGCTGGGAACAAAACGCCCATATTTCACTGGCTAGCTTCCAACTCCCGCTGGGGTAGGCCTGCGCTGCAGCTGACGCCCCCGGATCCTTCCCCATCTGTTACAGGTTTTCCCACCCCGAGACATTTCAGTCTGTGGGACCAATGGTTAGGAGGAGGGAAGTGGGGTGCTCCGCGGAAACGTGAAGGACAAGCCTCAACCTCTAAACAGAAGAGGGAAGCAGGTTGAGTTTTTCTTTACCAAAATTTGAAGTGAAGCACCAGGCAGTTGGGAGGTAGATAATAATGTCTTTGCACACTGATGGAGAGCTCTAAGCATTTGTACCTATGTTTCTGAGTCTAAATTATTTCCCACTTCCTTCAGGAAATTTGACCTTTCGATCTAACTATATACAATTACAGTTTTTTCTCCTTGTCATCTTTCGTGTATTTTAAAGGATCTTTGTAATATTAAGTGGGCACCATGTGTGGGAATGGCATGCCGTTAGCTGATATGTTTATATGTTTTTGAGCTAACCTGCAAAATGGCTTGAGCACTTTGGGAGTTTTTTTGGCCGAGGTCGGGTTTTTTTGTTTGGTTGGTTTTTTGTTGTTGTTGCTTTGTCCCCAAACACTCCCTTAAGTCTACTTGATAGCCTGCCAGGTTCCTCACTTGCAGCTAACACCTCAAAGGTCTGCCCAGAACAGTTTAATTCACTCTAGTTTAATAATGGGGCAAAGCAGGAGAGAGATGTCCTACTCCAGCTCAAATGACACCTTACCCAGGTTACCTTGGTGGACCTGGATGTCTTAACTTCTTGAGGTTGCCTTTTAAAAAGTTGGTTCACAGGGGCTGGAGAGATGTTTCAGGGGTTAAGGGCACTGATTGTTCCTCCAGAGGACCCGGGTTCAAATCTCATCCCCATATGGCAGCTCACAACTGTAACTCCAGAATCGCATACCCTCATACAAACATACATGAAGGCAAACTACCAATGCACATTTTAAAAAATGTTTTCGGCTCATTACACCAAGACAGATGAAAGAGTTTATGGCACGGTGCTGTGGGGTGGACACGGCCTTGTTTCTGTGTCTCCCTGAGTAATTTTGTGCAGTCTTTAGAAAACCTAACACAAATTAGGTAAGGAAGATGAAGGAATTGACCCAAGGCTAAACTAAAGCAGAGAATGTGCTCAGGGCTTGAGGCTAGAATTGAGGTGACCAGGTCCAAGGATCATTAAGCTTCTACTTCCTGCTAAGACACAAAGATTTTAACTTGCCTAAGTTGTACATTTCAGCTTTTGACTACACGTTCTGTTGCACACACTGCACGTACGTCAAGGGAGGGTAAGGCTCCTTGGCACACACCAGCGGTTTTCTTCACTAGTCAGCCATTCACAGGATTAATGGCTCTTTCTTCCTTAGGGTATGTATCGTGGATTCTAACTCTCACAGGTTCCTTAGCTAGTAGCATGGGCCTGAATTCAAATCTTACCTCTATGACTCACCAATATGGAGGCAGCCCTGGGCCTCACTTCATTTCTTCTCTCACTCCAGGTTCTAGGGAAGTAGTAGGAATGAAATCTGTATGACAAGCCGGTAAAGTACTGGCTTTTCTTGTAAGTATGAGGACTCAAGTTTGATCCCCAGAACCCATGTTGTTTTGTTTGTTTGTTTGTTTGTTTTTAAATAATACAATTGAAGCCGGGAAGTGGTGGCGCATGCCTTTAATCCCAGCACTTGGGAGGCAGAGGCAGGCAGATTTCTGAGTTCGAAGCCAGCCTGGTCTACAGAGTGAGTTCCAGGACAGCCAGGGCTACACAGAGAAACCCTGTCCCAAAAAAAACCCATTATCTATCTATTATCTATCTATCTATCTATCTATCTATCTATCTATACATTAATAACAACAACAACAATAATAATAATAATGAATTGAAAATAAACCAATGCTTGTAACGCTAGCACTAAGGAAGTAGTGATAGGAAGATCACAGGCGCTCACTAGCCAGCCAACCCCGGCTAGTTGGTGAGAGACCCTGTCTCAAATATCAAGGTGCGCATGAGTCCTGAGGAGCAACATCTGAGATTGT
This sequence comes from Mus caroli, assembly GCF_978045245.1. Taxonomy (NCBI): domain Eukaryota; kingdom Metazoa; phylum Chordata; class Mammalia; order Rodentia; family Muridae; genus Mus; species Mus caroli. Next base: position 98,849,740 of record NW_028227264.1, on the reverse strand, counting down.
CTTCTGGCTCCAAAGCACACTGGTGACCTCACGCTCGTATATGAAAATACATACATAAATAGGTTTTTCTTTTTTGTTTTTTTAAACTGAAGATTGCTTCCCTTCCTTGAGTGCACTTTCCCATCAATCCAGAAATACAACAATGATGTATGGTGTAAGAAAGTAGAAGTGCTGTGTGGAAAGCTAAGCAAGAAGGGGAATCCATAAACGTGTAAAGTTGGGAATATCTGTATTTGCTTAAAGGACATTTAGGAATATGAATAGTTTCTCAAATGAATATGGAGATAAGAGACAACTTAGAAATGTAGGATACAAAGAAAGTGACTTCTCCCCCTCTGCTCCACCCCACCGTCACCCGTGTTACTGGAGATTTGGAAAGAGCGCGTGGTCCTTTTTAAATTATTTATTTTGAGAGAGTCTTGCTGAGTAACGCAGGCTGGCCTTAAATTCATTCTAGAGCCCACACAGGCCTTGCTCGAACTTGGAAGTCTTCTCCTCGGCCTTTACCATTTAAAATAACAGACTTGCTGCCCCAGGCCCCTCAAAAATGATATTCTTTTAAATCACTGCTTTAGTAAAGTTATCCTGAATAAAGCTTTATTCGCTTCTTGAAAAAAACTAACTCGATGTCGCAGTTGGCCCTTTGTCTGCCCAGGACCTTTTGACTGCTCAGGCTCACAGGAAAAACTCTCTTCCATGATAAGAGTTCTAGCCATGAGACAGACACAGGCTTCCTTGATAACGATGTCTTCCGTTTCTTTCTAGAATATTATTCACATGTGGGAGGCTATTGCTTTATTTACTATAGTACTGGGAATTGAAACCAGGTCCTCAAATTTGCTATGTAAGTATTCTACCACTGAACCACATCTCCCAACCACGGGAGACTCTTTTCAAAACGAGAGAACATAGAAAGCCCTCTTGGTCCCACTCTCCTAAGCATGGAGGCACACGGTAATAGTTAACATTAGTGGTTAGTACAACGTCGGATGATCTGGGAAGGGAGTCTCAATGAGAGATGGTCTAGATTGACTCAATGGGTGAGGGGATTGTAATAATTACATTTAATTGATGTGGGGGAACCAAACCCCATTGTGGGCAGCTCCCTAGGCAGAGGGTCCCCAAGTGTGAGTAGAGAATTGGAGCTGAACATTAAGTGAACATGCATGAATTAATTTCCTCCCTCTCTTGCCTGGGGAGGGCTTGTGGCTAGCTGTTTGAAATTCCTGCCTTAACTTCCTCCAAACTGCTGTGCTTCACCTGGTATTGTAAGCTGAAATAACACTCCCACCGCCACTCACTTGCTTTTGCCAGGGTCCTTTATCACAGCAACAAAAACAAAGGTAGGGCCTGCATCCTTGCTTCTGTGCGATGGCTATAAATGTTCTTCAGGCCCTCGGAGAAGCAATGTGGCTTTGCAGGAATTTTCCTGAGTTGAAGGAGCCTTGGGACTTCTAGGACCTGGATGAGTTGGCATGACCTTTAATCTTCCTGGAATAATCTCTCTGGCTACAACGGACATTTATTAACACATCATGTGAAAATAGCTAGGCAGATTTTTTTTTCAACAAACAGGAAGAGGGTGTTCTTGAAGCTCTGACTTAAAATATAGGCATGTGATGTATTCACAATTTACTCTTAGATGTCCCGGGGTGGGGGGTGGGGCTTCAAAATTGCAACAGCCTTTGGAGCCCTTAAACCTCAAAATGGAATCTAACCCTTTTGAAGAGTGCAGTTAGAAATTATCTGGTTTAAAATAAAGGTGTACCAGAGGGTATGAGATTCATCCTGACGGACTCTCCTGACAGGGGCCTGAAAAGATAGCAAGCTATGCTTGAACAGCAGAAATAGGAACGCAAGAGGCCTAAAGGATCGACAACAGGAAGCCCTGATCATATGCATGATTGGCTGTGTACAAAGTCAAAGCTTCCTGTAGCCCCCAGGACCAATACCAGTACAGCAGCCCATCTGATCTGACTGCAGGCCTTGGTTTGCAGTCAGTCCACTTCTCAGCCGGATCTTTATGGAACTGGACTCCACAGAGAAGTTTTATTTCCTGCCCCAAACACTCCCTTTGAAGCCAGCCTAATAGCCGGCCAGGTTCCTCACTTGCAGCTAACCCCTCAAAAGACTGCCCAAACCAGTTTAATTCACTCTAGTTTAACAGTGGGGTAAAAGAGGAGATGTCCTAGCCTAGCTCAAATGACACCTTACCCAGGTTAACTGGGTGGATCCGGATAATGTCTAATTTCTTGAGGTAGCATTTTAAAAAGTTGGTTCGGGCTGGTGAGATGGCTCAGTGGGTAAGAGCACCGACTGTTCTTCCGAAGGTCTGGAGTTCAAATCCCAGCAACCACATGGTGGTTCACAACCATCCGTAACAAGATCTGACTCCCTCTTCTGGAGTGTCTGAAGACAGCTACAGTGTACTTAAAAAGTTGGTTCATGAGAGCTGGAGAGACTGCTTAGCAGTTAAGAGCACACTGAATTCTCTTCCAAAGGACCCAGGTTCAAATCCCAGCACTCATATGGCAGCTCACAACTGTTTGTAACTCCATAAAACTGAGACGAAGTTCAGTTTAATGAAGGAGGTGTCAATACCATTTGCTTGCCCATACACATAGAGGGAGGACAGGAGTCAGAACTTGCCTATAAAGGATGGACCTTAACAAAAGGATGCTACCCAAGGAAAAAGCAATCACTGGACATGACCTCATTCATGCTTTAATTTGGTTTCTCAAACTTATCCCAGAACCTCCTCCCCCCCCCAATATAGTGATGAGAACCCCAGATTTCAGTGTAAGCAATGAGGCTTCAAGCCATCTGATGGATTCTTCACAGAGTCAAGTCTTGACACATCGTGACATGAGGCTGTGGTTACAGTTTATTTGTAACCAGATTGTTACATATTAAATCTCTCATGACTGACCTGTTAAGAGAGCTCAACCAGTAAGGGCTCTTGGTCCCCAAACTTGACAACCAGAGCTTGTTCTCATGTGATAGTAAAAGAGAACTGAATTTTACAAGTTGACCTCTGATCTCTGACCTCTACGTGTGGGCCATGCACACATGTCTACCTCCCAGTAAATAAACGATTGTAAAACAATTGATGCGTCATGACAATCCTGCAAAGTAGGTATACCATTATTTAACTTTTATCATTGCAAAGCCAGAGCTTAAATGACAGGGACCCAGTTCGCATCCCTGTCCCTTGGAAGGTCTGTTAGTTTATACAGCACCGACCTAGGGGCACAAAAGACACTGTACAACCTGTTGTGAATTTAACCGGTTGTACAATGGCAGTTTCCACGTAATTAGTTAAATATTATCTTACTGGTCAAGGCTGGGTGTTTTGGCGTCTGACCAACCTAGATTCCGGTCCTGGCTCAGCTACTTTGTAATGTGTGACGTGAGGGAAATCATGTCATCTCCTTATAGTTCATCCTAAAATAAGAATAATCTATTGCTGGCTACCTGTTTTCACTGATAACTAACACACATGCACACAACTCTGCAAAAGTGTTTATTAGCCCTGCCTAAAAGGATCATATAATGAAAAAACACAGTAGCAGCAATTGAACTCTCAGGAATAGAGAAAAAAAAACCAGTCATAAAATGTGAGGAAAAATAAAAACTAAGAGGGCAAAATGGTTCAGCTGGTTTAAAAAGTCACTTGTCATACAAGCCTGGTGACCAGAGTTGAATCTCAGGACCCTGGCAAAGGTGAAAGGAGAGAACCAATTCTGGCTTCTGATCCATACCTGGACCAGAACATGCATCTCTGTAACAATGTACACACACCAATAGCAGTAATAATAGTGACAGTGATGATGACGACAATGACGATGATAATGATGACTCGATTTTTTTTTAACCACTCCTTGTTATTGCTGAGGCAAACAGTTCCAAATTTTATTTTCTTCTGTGACAGGATATCAGTAGGTAGCCCTGATTGGCATAGAACTCACTATATATAACAGCTTGGCCTGAACTCACAAAGATCCACCCCACTCTGCCTTCACGGTGCTAAGATGAAAGGTATGAGCCACCACACCAGGTACGTTTTTTGTGTGAGATGTGGAGAAACCCAAGTGAACCAAGATGGCGCACATGCAATGCACATTGCTTTCCAGAGGTTTTCCAGGCCATACCTGCTGAAGTAGCAGGTGCTTTCTATCCTCCATCACTGCAGGCTCAGCCACACCTGTTTGTGGACTACACATTCATCCTACCACAAAGGGATTGGAAATCTACTGGGTGAGCCATGGATCCATGGTCTCCTGGTGCCCTGAAGTTTGCATCCCTGATGGGCACATACACTGATACTGACTCGGGGGATATAGGGAATCTCTTTCTCTGGGAATTTCCACTCTCCCGTTGAATTAATGCCCTGCAGGAGCTTGTCAGATGAGAGGGGGGGAGGCTCAGAGCTGGGTGTGAAAGCCACTCTTGTATGACCAAAAGGAATCTTCCACTCCTGGATGAGGAAGACTCTGCTAAGACCTGCAGTGTAAGCTCACAGCGGCTCTGAACCATCCACCTGCCTACAGTTTCTATAGCAGCATTTACATGTGTGCGACTACAAGATTATTTTTGTTAAGTGTCTGGCAAGCATCAACCTTTTTTTTTTTTTTTTTTAAAGATTTATTTATTATTATATCTAAATACACTATAGCTGTCTTCAGATGCACCAGAAGAGGGCGTCAGATCTCATTACGGATGGTTGTGAGCCACCATGTGGTTGCTGGGGTTTGAACTCAGGACCTTCGGAAGAGCAGTCGGGTGCTCTTACCCACTGAGCCATCTCACCAGCCCCCGCATCAACCTTTTTAAAATCTAACCCACCAGGCTCTTTAAACCCACTAAAAGCTTTAGAATCCTTCACCCAAACATCGAAAGTCTAAAGTGCTTGCTGGACTGTGTCCCTACCTACCCAGTGTTCCAAATAAAAGTGCTTTATGAAGGCATTTCTCTGTCTTTGTTATGATTCCTGTATGAGAATTTACTTTTTATGTAAATCAACATAACCACTATATAGTAGTATATAGTATGATATATCAAGTTTTTTTTGTTGTTGTTTTTTTTTTTTAGACAGGATCTCAGTAGATAACCCAGGACAATCTGGAACTTGCTATGTATCACAGGTTGGCCTAAACTCACAAAGATTCACCCAATTCTGCCTTCAGAGTGCTGAAACAAAAGATATGTACCACATACATATTACACACACACACACACACATATATAAACACACACGTACGCACGCACATGTAGTATAGATAGATGACTGTGATGTGCTTCAACATGAATCATCTTAGTGACCAGAGACTTTTTTACTTAGCATAAAGATGTCAGATGAACTCTTTCCTTCACTGTGTGTGTTTCTGCCCATTGAGCCCACTGCCTTACACATGCCAAGGCACGTGCTAGCCCGGCCCTTTGTTTTGAGACAGGGTCTCACTAAATTACCTATTAAATTGCCTTCTATTTGCAATCCCCCTGCCTCACTTCTCTGATATTCTGAGATGACAAGCTTGTCAAACTGGGCACAACTGAAAAAATTATTCCTATTGCTGAAATCAATGGGCTTATAATAGGTTATTATTAGAGGACTTGTGACCCAAGGACGTTGTATGACTGAGATGCCAGGCAGCTCAACTGCACATCACGGTGTAGCCTCCAGTTGTGGAGTCTAGGATCTGCCTCCATGAGACCAAAAGATCTGTTGTTTTTGCTTGAGGAAGAGACCTTTGTGGCCCTGGTACTAGGAGAACGACAAGGACAAGGACTCTTTTCTATATATGCTCATGGCCGAGGCTCATGGGGTAAAGTCCAGTTACATGTGGTATGAGTTTCACTTTCATAATGAAAAATGCACTCATGAAGCTTCCAAGCTGGACCTGGCATAGGTAGAGAATCTCAGATACTCACCAGTGTGAGGCAGGAGGATTGCAGGTTCAGTGTCAGCCAGAGTAAAAGAATGAGTTCAAGACTAGGAAGACCTGTGCAGTCATGGCTGGTTTCAAACTCAGACATTTGTCTACCTCTGCCTCCTGGGTGCTGGGATTAAAAGTGTGGGCCACAATGCCTGGCTGTTTCTTTGTTTTTAAAATTCATCTCTCTCTCTCTCTCTCTCTCTCTCTCTCTCTTGTGTGTGGGGGGGGGAGGGGGGAGAGGGAGAAATAGAGAGTTTGTGTTTATGTGTTTGAGACAGGGTCTTACCATGTAACATTGCTGGTCTGGAATATATTAGACCAGGCTGATCTCAAAACTTACAGAGATTTGTTTGCCTATAACTCCCAAGTGCTTGAATTAAAGACATGTGCTGTCATACCTGGATCCCAAAGATTCCTGTTCTTAAAGTCTAGACAGGGACCCAGGAGATTAAATTGTAGCCTAGCAGCCAGGAAGAACACAGATAGGGGGACTACATTTTGAGAAACTCCATGTGATAACCCACACAAAGGGATCTTACTCATAAACTACAGTCATAGAATATGAAAATTATCTGGAAAGATGAATCAAGTTTTATCAGTTACCTATACATGCCAAACTTTACCCAAAAAGACATAATATTAGACAGGACCCATCTGCTTGCCCTAGCAGGCATGGTTCCCTGAGTACATTCAGTTGACTGGAACATGGCACCCAGATCCAGATTTGCCTGGAAGAATGGAGTCCCTGAGAGCAACTTCAGTGTTTCTTAGGAGGTAGCTCTTGGACTGAATTGAGTGTGTGGCATAGGAAATGATTCTAGCTAAGTTATCACAAAATAGAAACCGGACTGGGGAAGCTAAACACCTGCTTCAGTGGCAAGAATGTAATTTTTTTAAAAGTATAATTGCAATAGAAAGAGAGGAGAATGGGAACAAGAGGAGGGAGTGTCCAGCTACTCTGAGGTGAGGGGGAAGTAGAAGCGACACTGGGAAGTGCCCCAGAGAAACCTCCATGGGAACTGGATCCCTGTGGAAGAGCAGAGTATCTTCCCCCAACCTCCCTTCGTCCCTCCATCCCCCAAAGTGTGTTAGCTTTTTGTTGCTATGAAAAAAACACTTAATCGACACTACGACCAAGGCAACTCTTACAAAAGAAACCATTTCACTGGGACTGACTTCTACGTTCAGAGGTTCAGTCCATTATTATCATGGTGAGAAGCATGGCAGCCTACAGGCAGACATGCTGCTAATGGAACTGAGAGTTCTACATCTTGATCTGCAGGCAGCAGAAGGGGACTACCCCACACTGGGCAGACCTTGAGCATAGGAGACCTCAAAGACTGCCAACATACTGACAACACTTTCTCCAACAAGGCCACAATAAGTCACAGCTCCTAATAGTGCCATTCCTATGGCCAAGTATGCAAACATATGAACCTACGGGGACCTAACCTATCAAACCACCACAAGAAGGGAAATGTATTTGGAGTTACAGTTAGAGAGATACTGGGCTCGAGAGATGGCTCAGCAGGTAAGAACACTGACTTTTCTTCCAGAGGACCTGGGTTCAATTCCTAGCACCTACATGTCAGTTCATAGCTGTTTATAACTCCATTCCCAGAGGATGTCCCAGAGGGCACCCTCACACAGACATCCATGCAGACAAAAGGCCACTATACATTAAAATGTAACAGATAATACTTTTAAAGAGATCTTAGGTGGTGCTCAGCTGGCTTTGTTGCTCTGGCATGGGTGATAGGCAAAGCATCATGGGAGAAAACAAAGAAGAGAATGCTCACTTCTTGATGGTCAAGGAAGAAAGAGGGAAAGTAATAGGTTGGGCTCCTGTTATCTCCTTCAAATGTGCACATCCAGTAATCTAACTTAACCCAGCTCCACTTCCTAAAGTCTCCACCATCTCCCAATGTCTCCCCAGGCTAAAGAGGAACCCTTCAACACACAGCTTTTGAGAGATATTCAAGATCCAAACCATAACCCCCAGGGATAAGAAAAGGAAGGCGAGCTACTGGAGAGAAATGGACGAGGCTCTTTGGGATGGACATACATGATCATTGCAGTTTGGCTGAACAGTGTCGGAGTAAAAGACTGGGAAACAACGTGAGTGAGCGAGGCAGCTTAGAATCCCAGAAATGGGCTTTATACACTGAGCTAAAGAGTTTACACTTGAGATTCCCGCACGGACTCCCCAGAAGCCATCAGAGGTGTGTGACAAAGTAGTGTGACATGGTTTTAGGATATAATTCTGGGAACAGTGTGGGTGAGCGCAGCTCGGGGAGGAGAGAAACTGGGGACAGAGAAACCGACTAGGAAGCTGGTGCAGTTGTCCAGGAAAATGAGGCAACACCGACACGATTGCCCTCCTCCTAAAATAATGTACTCATCAGCCAGCTTCGTTTTCATCCTTTTATTTCTAAGGCTGGGAGAAAAAAAAAATTGCTTAGCTTCTGTGTGACTCAGAATCCCTCCCTAATAATAGAAGATGACAAAATACTTATCTTACCTCATGCAGAGAGCAGTGCTGAAGAGACTCTTGCAATTGTAGCCAGCAAAGGAGAGAAATGTTATTTTAAATGTGAGTCGCAATCATTTCTCTTGGGGAGAAGAAACTGCCACCACCCCCTAATGGTTTATTACACAACATTTTTTTTTCCAAGCCTACTGAGAGACTGAAGATTGATCCAACGCATCATCAGAACCTCTTGGAGGGACCCTTTTGCAGAGACGCCGCATAGTCGCTTTTCAAGAAGAAGTGACATCTTCCAAAGAGCCTGTTGCTCTCCAGGTGAAAGGGCCCTTGCAGCCCCTTGGTTACAAACACTATTCTGCAGAGAGAGACATTTGTAAAGAAAGACCTGGTTTTTCCCACTAGGAACAAAGGTGGCATGGACACTGTTCCTATTATAACTCTTGCAGAATTGTGGGCCGAATGTGGTAGGAGGAAGTTATACAACATCTAAGCTAAGAATCAAGCATAATCTTTTCAGGTTATTCTTTGTCCTTTGCAGCTTGCTATCCATCCTTATAGTAAAGGACACCTTTGTCAGGCCCTTTCCCGAAGCTACCTTTGGCACCATTAGGAATCCATTGCCCTGGGTCATCTGTTATCTCTTTGCTCATTTTGATTAGAAAGGGAGGGTCACTTGAACCTATGAGAGGATTCATAACATACCGAGACTCGTGTGTCTTGTCAAAATGAGTTTGTTTCTACCTTTAAAGAAAAAAAGAGTTATGCTTGGGATTAGTAAGACATTCTGGAAACAGAAAACTAAGTCACATAGGCACGCTCTGCTCAAGAGAAGAGCAGTTCGGAGCCCAGGCCTGGTGGCCAGTAACAGGCTGGTAACCCTGTAACTTGGGAGGTTGAGGTAGGAAAATTCTAAGTCCAGTGCCAGTCTGGGAAACTTCATGAGACCTTGTGGAGTTGTCATTCAATGGTAGATCAGTTGGCCAGAATATCTGAGGCCATTAAATTCATTCCCCAAGTACTATAAAAATAAAAAGACAGAAGGGACACAGACTGTGATCCAGGACAGAAGTTACAGTGGTAGCACCCAGTGCTCTTAGAACAGTGTCAGAACTCAAAACCGGAAAGGATGGCTATGTTTGATGACGGATAGCTTCCTAGTACCAAAGACAGATTATCTGACCATAATCAGAGTGTGAGCTTCCAAGTACTTCATTTTACCTAAGAAAACGAAGTAGGATTTCTGGGTAAGATGGCAGGCTACCGGCTATCTCTGTGTGCCAGTGAAAAGGGGAATTGAAATAATAAAAAAACAATTCTTTCCCAAAGAAGAGCAAGAGAAAGACTACAGAATCTACAGAGGGAATGAAAGAGTCTCTGAAAAACACAGAGGAGAAAGGTTGGTGATACACCAACGGGTGAGCTTCGAACAAGCAGCTCCCTGGGGGGCAGCAGAAGGTGGCTCCACATGCACTCTGTTTCCTTCTAAATGATGCTTCAAATAGAGTGGGCTGCTCATCAAGATCCCTAAATAACTGAAATCAATGTACAAGTCAACAGATACGTGAACTGCAACACGGAAATAGGAGAAGTACCAATGACAGAGTGTCATACTGAAGTAGAGAAAATGCTAAGGTGATTTTAAAAGTAAAAATGGTTAATTATCAGAAAGATGGTTCCAACAAGCAAATGGATTCAATGGAGGATGTGGAAGAAAGGCAGCATTGTATAAGAAAACTTCAGAGGCTGAAGATGGCACAGCGGATAAGAGCACTGGCTGCTCCTCCAAAGGTACTGAGTTCAATTCCCAGCACCCACATGGTGGCTCACAACCATCTGTAATGAAATCTGATGTTGTCTTCTGGCATGCAGGAATACATACAGGCAAACACTGTACACATAATAAATACATAAATAAATCTTAAAAAGAAAAGAAAGATTCAGCAGAGTAGACGAGAAAACTGGCAAAATGGATTAAAAAAACATAGAAAAAAATCCATCAAGGAAATTGAGATTTTGAAGAAAAATAAAAAACTAAATACAAATGTTGGAAATGAAAAACTCGATAAATAAAAATCAAAGAAAGGAAAGAGGCAAAGCATTATCAGTAGATTTGACCAAGCAGGAGATGGAATATCAGGGACAGAGGACAAGGGAGAGGAAATATCATAAAGTCACCCAGGATGATCACTCTGTCCCAGAACTCTGGAATCCAGTCACGGGAAGCATGAGAATACACAGAATAGAAGGACCTGGGATGCACAGTAAAGGCACAAATATATATTCAATGACTGCATAGCAAAAAACCAAAAAAAAAAAAAAAAAAAAAAAACACAAAAAAAACCACTCCTCAAATCTAGAGAAAGATGTAAACATTCAAACATAATAGGCATTTCTAATTCAAAACAGACATGATGCGAGGAGAACTTCTCCATGACAGATTAGAGTCAAGATGTCAAAAACATAAGGCAAAGAAGCAATATTGAAAACTCTAAGGGGAAAATGCCAGTCTACTGACAAAGGCAGAGGCAACCGAATAAACTCAAGAAGAGCATGGAAATGAGGTATTTCAAGCCCTGAGAGTAAATGACTGCCGACCAAAATGACTGACTGCACCCGTCCAAGTCACCTTTTAAAGTTACTGCAGCTATATAAGGACATCTCAAGCTTAGTAGTAATGGTAGTCATGATCTTGATCAATAAGCCTGCATCAAAGAAGAGACTTAAGGGGATATTATATAACCACAGTTCTCAACCTGTAGGTTGAGGCCCCTTTGGGGGTCAAATGAGCCTTTCACAGGGGTCCCCTAAAACCATTGAAAAGCACAGATGTCTATCTTATGATTCATAACAGTAGCAAAATTGCAGCTATAAATGAACAGTTGGGGTGTCACGACAACAGGAGGAAGTGTATTAAAAGGCCACAGCATTGGGAAAGTTGAGAACCACGGCTCTATTCTGATAGGGAGGAAAGTCTCGGACATAGGAAGGAATAAATTTCGTAAGAAAAATGATGACTAACTGAAAGCTGGAAAGGAACCCATTGTGAACGACACAGTAAACCTGCCAACTCTAACCCTGACACGGGAGACAGACAATAACAAACAATCAAAGCAGCCAGGAAAGCACAGTCGCAAGAATTACTAGTCATTTCCCTGAAGGAACCTGAAAAGTAAATGCTCTCAGCGCATCAATAAAGAGACGAGGCTGTCTGATCAGATTAAAAATATAGATCCAACCGGGGTGTGGTAGCACATGCCTATAATTCCTTTAATTCAATTATCGGGAAACAGAGGCAGGTGGATTTCTATTAGTTTGAGGCTGGCCTGGTCCACATAGCTCATTCCAAAGCAGCCAGAACGGCATACTGAGACTACCACAAAAGCAAGCAAGCAAGCAAGCAAGCAAGCAAGCAAACAAACACTAGACACAACTACTGCAAACACGAAACATGTCACATGGGCAAAGGCACTCTCAGACTGACAGTCAAAGGATGGAAAAAATAATAATCTATCAAGCAAAGAGAAGCCGAAAGCAAGATGGCATAACTAATCTGTTACCCGATAAAATAGATTTCCCTCCAAAATTAGTCACGGGAGTTTAAAAAGCCACGGCATGTTAAAAGAATGAAAAAAGAGGAGGAGATCTCAGGTGTGTGTCAGTTCTTGGAGTACATGTGACATGACTCTCTGGAACCAGGCAAAGGGCACAGGGAGCACAGTCGAGGGCAGTGGGATGAGGGATGAGTAAGCGCACAGTTCAGTGATGTCCTACTATAAAAATGCCACAGTAAAAGCCCTATGTGTGCTAACGTAATTAATTAATTAGGATAAAAACAAAATGAAAAAGTAGATAAGTACAGCATGATACTATGAGTAGACACAGCATGAACACACAGGGCGGAGATAATAAGATAAGATACACTCCCCTCTGAAGTACAATGTGCAAAAGTAATAAATGATTAGGTTTTTTTTTTTCAGGCAGAACTGTTTGCACTCCTATAGAGAGCTATCCTGATCCATTTGTTTCCTGAAGAACATGCTGGTGAGATCTGTCACAGAGCCACTGGAAGATTAGAAAGAACAGCAGAGAAAGCCTCATTAATCCTTACACAACCTCGTTCTTATCCTAAGGACAGTTTAAATATCATGGACCTCAGGCTGCTCTCGCATGCATCCTTCTGTGTGTTGCTTAGATTCCTTCCCTGCAGAGAACTCAGAGAAGACAGCCGGAAGCAGACTGTGCCCGACACACAGGAATCACGCATGCCGGGGGAAGCAGGGAAGATTCATTCATTCACGAGCACAGCACAGTGGGCAGCTACTTGACGGTCGCATTCTGGTGTAGTCTTTAAAGATGTTCCATTTGCTTAAACAAACAAACAAACAAACAAACAAAAAACATCCGTGGTTGCCACGCAATTTGCAACTGAAGTTGTAGCTTACCCACAAAGCCAACAAAAGCTCCTTTCAACTGTCTGCATACATTATAGCTTTTGTAAAAATATGCACAGGTTTGGGTTTTTTTTTTTATTCAAGTAAAAACAAAACCAAAGAAGAAAAAGATAAAACATTATTGATATATTGGGAGGAGAGGGGGCACATAATACTTGTGCATGAAATATAATATGAAAGGAAGGACATAGGATAGACTGAAAGTATGTCCCTCCTGGCCACCCATTCCCCCTCCCGAGACACCACTATTAGCTGGCCGGCAGCTTGCCTATGCAGACAGAGTCTGTGTACAAGAATGTGCATCCTTATGCATATTGATTATCGTGACATAAGTCTAGCAGACAAAACTCCGAGGAACCCAATCGGAGCGTTCTCTGGAAACATTTTGGAGATGGCTTCATTCTAGAAAATAGAGAGCTTCCTCGTTCTTTTCTTTCCCCGTGTGTCAGGCATTGAACACAGGCCTACATGTTAAGCAAGGGTTCTCCACTAAACTGTACCTCTTTTTACTCTTAAATTTTGAGTCAGGGTCTCACTAAATTACACGGCCTGGCTCGGAATTCACTCTGTATAGCCCAGGCTGGCAATCCTCCTGCCTCAGTGTCTAAACGATGGCGACTACAGGTTTTTTGTCACCAGGCCCAGCTTCCTTCAGTCTTTCTTTTTTGCTTTCTAGTTTATTTATTTGTCTGTACATGTGTGGTACCATAACATGTATGTGGAAAGTCAACAGACTTACTAAATTATTATAATATTATGAAAGTTGAGCATTTTCCAGATACGTAAAGGCTGCCTGAATTTTCTTTCCTCTGCTGGGACTGTAGCTCAGCAACAGAACACTTACCTAGTCCTGTCTGGGTTCAACCAGCAAACAGGAAAACAAACACAATTTATTTCTTCTGAGCTACCTACTCCTATTCTTTACCCATTTCTAAGTGGATTTTTTTTGTTTGTTTGTTTGTTTGTTTTTTGTTTTTCGAGACAGGGTTGACAGGGTTTCTCTTTATAGCTCTGGCTGTCCTGGAGCTCATTTTGTAGACCAGGCTGGCCTCGAACTCAGAAATCCGCCTGCCTCTGCCTCCCGAGTGCTGGGATTAAAGGCGTGCACCACCACGCCTGGCTTTCTAAGTGGATTTTTAATATTATTGTTATAATTTAATAGGTAACCATAGTGGTATGTTCCTTATAGCCAGTACATTTAAATACCATGAATCAACCGTTAATTTCACAGAGGAAAAAAATAAAGGTAGAGTTATTCAACTATCTTCAAGGACACTTTAAGACATAATCCAATGGCCGGCTTTTCCTTTCTCTTTCCAGTATCAAATTGCAAGGGAAAGTATCCTTATTCTTTAGATTCTCTTTCGGGTTTATTTGTCTTATTTCAAAGTTCATCGTAAACTATGTCTCAGTTGTAGATTATTCTCTCCAAACTTACTGAGGGATTTAAGTGCTTAAATTAAGATCGTTAATGTTCCAACCTGAATCACTGGTTCTACCTTAGTGGGCGTAGAGAAGAGAAAGTGATACTTCCAGGTATCCGAGGGCCTTAATTCTTCCCCTCTACCCTCAAGAAAATAAAGATACCATCTCACCCATTTAGAAGGCGCTGGGGGCGGGGCGTGGGGGGGGGCGTGGGCGTCCCTTTGCTTCCGGGAAGGTTTTAAGTGTCTGTTTACAATCCCTACATATCATCTTTCGTTGGCCAGCTGAAATATACACAAAGTGGAAAGAGAAGATTCCCGAGTGAGGAAGGTTTTAAATACTACATTGGCCAGCTTTGTCTTAGGACAGAAGTGGGTGGGGGTCACTACTAGAGAAGCAGCCAGCCTCCTATGCAGAGGCAGGGAAGTGTGTTTGTCAGCACTGTGGCTGGGGCTTCTGTAAGGAGCTCCACTAGGCCAGACTAGCCAATGAATTAACTGCTAGCATACAAACATATTTGACTTTTCTTCTTTTGGTGACGGACATTAATCCCTGGGCTCCACACATGCTAAATAAACATCATGTCCTAGGCACTGGGCTTAAACGCAGGCCAATGAGATTAAAGTCCCAGATGAATTAGATGAGAGTCATATTCTTGACACAGAGACAATTTCCCTGAATCAACTCTGCCTCACCTTAATAAGGATTCTAGATTGATCAACATCCACATCATCAGTAAAAACAAACAAACAAACAAACAAACAAACAAAAAACCGACTGTTGTCAAGAAGCCAAGTTGAAGCAGAGATAGATATAGATGCATATAATTCTATGCAAACATTCTGGAAAAGAAAAGCCTTAGGCTACACTGGGAGGTGAACTTCCAAGGCTGTAAAGTATAAGAGAGAGGTGAGGCCGGAATAAAAATGCTGGGTGGGGATATAGAGGACCTGAACCTGTAACTCTGTAAGCAAACACAGTCGTGGCTGTGCCCGTCCAGAGAGTCACCTTGACGACCTGTGGAGTTTGGGAAGGAGTAATAGAGAAAGGAAAGAAGAGGAGAATTTTCTTCTTGAACTCTGATCCTTTGATTTAAATGTTAACTTCCCTATACTTTTGGGTTGTTACTCAGCCACTTAAGACAGAGGGTGGAGAAGCAAGATTACAGGTCTCACGGAGGTGCCTGGAGGAGAAGAGAGGGAGGGAGAGAGGGAAGCAGCCATAATGCATGAGGTATGCAGGCCCATTCTTGCCACACCTGTGTCCTGAAGTCTTGAAGGCTCCTACAGCTGCAGGCCAAGCCCCACTCTCTCCTCCGGTCACTTGGGAAACAGCTAAGGCACGGGGTTTACGGGAAACTAAGAAAGTTCGAGAAGCACAAACACTGGCCTGTTTTAGTCATGCACTGAAACTATAAAAAAATAATAATAATTAAGGGCTGACAATGAGTGTCTTTGTGGGATCAGTCTGAAAGATTTTTCAGCTAGAAACTCACTACATCATAATGACGATGGGGGTGGAAATTCTACTCTTAGCAGGATTTACGATCGTGCTGTACAACTTAGGAAATGTCTTCTACAGCCCTGCTTATTGATTATTGTGCTGAGTTTATGGAGGCTTAATCAGATGGTGCTTATTATTTGTCATTAAACGTAACTGGGCATGAATGTGTACATGCAGAGGCCGAGGGTAGATGTCATGTAGTTTATTCCTCTCCACCTTGTTTTTGAGACTAAGTTTCTCACTGTACTTGAAGCTCATCTATTTGGCAAGACCAGCCAGCCAGCAAGGCCCAGGGATGCCCCTGTCTCTGCTGATACATTTCTGGGACACAGATGCACTTTGCTATTCTGTATTTTGTTTTTTGTTTTTAATGTGGGTGCTTGGACCCACACTGAGAAGTTCACCCATATACAGCAAGCCATCTCCTCGGTCCCTTAAAGTGTCTTTTAAGCTGTCCAGTAGTCAAATAAGTTTTAAACCACAGCACTTGGTTTCCAAGTCACGAATAATAGCTGTGCTAAGACATATCCCAAACTCAAAATACCTATCTCCTTAAGAACAGGACAAAAACACTTCTGCATACCTGTGTGCTGTGATATGCGTCTGGAGGCCAGATGGTAATGGCAGAAATAGAGAGAAAGCAGTCAAGACACTGGTCAAATGAGTGCATCCATGTAGAAGTAAAATAATTACTGCTTTTTCTCTAGCGTATATGTGAATGGTATCTGGGAATTTAAATGAAAGAAAGAAAGGGCAAAATGAAGCCTTCTGAGACAGGATCTTTCCAATTCTCTGCTGCTGTGAGCTTTCGAAATTTAGTCCAGCTATTCAAACAAAATGACCACAGTTGCCTGGGTGCATACATTGGGGAGCTAAGTCTAGTGAGCTTTCTGGTCAGTACTTGTGCCCCAGCATGCAGAACTTTTGTCTTTCTGTTCTTTCCACATACAGACCACCACAAGCTCCCGGCGGAACAAAGCGGGATTTTCTGCTTAACCTAGACTTTCCCCTGAAAGCCCAGTCCAGCTTCTCTAGAAGCATCTGCCAGTCCCCTAGAAGGTCAGGAAGCTGGCACGTCAACACATGAGAAATACCCACACACTTACTTCATATCCTGCAGGAGAAGAAGAAGAAGAAAAAAAAAGATGGCATGAGAAATTCTGTTTCCACTCATTGAAGTAGTTTATCACTTTATGTCTAGTCTAGAAGGTCTGAGGTCAAAACTTCAAGGACAGGATAATAGTCCAACCTGGGCTTGAGCCTAGGGTTAGGATACCTACAATGAATCCTGGCGGATGTGGATTTACAAGTTAGTACCTGAAAGCAGATGCAGCCCCCATCCTGGAATGAATATATGCTTCCAAGGGACTTGTTTCCAGAGCGTGGCGGGAGGAACAACAGAGACAGCTCTGTGCCCACACGCTCAGCCATCTGCTGTTCCAACCACACTCCTTCCCCCCTCCCCCCCCCCCCCACTTCCTGCACATGATTCATCTTTGCTTTTCTGCCTTCTTCAAAGATAACTGTGTAGGCACTGAAGGAGGGGAAAGTCATTAAGAAAAGTGGAATCTGGAGTTATGAGGATGAGGTAGGGCGGATTAAACAGTCTGGAATTTCACAAAGCAAACAGTGTGGGGTGCAGACAGGATTCTTGTCTCGCTTCGCGGGCGCATCATTTCAACAGGTCGCATCCCTTTCAAACAGGTCCCACAAGACGGGTACACAACTTGCTAAAGAACCAAAGAGGAATAAACAACAGAGGTCGAGAGAGGGATTCTGGGTAATCCAACTAGAACTGCCGTACACTTCTATCGCCACCCTGACAGCATCTGGCTGACAGCCGCTGGTCGCTCTTATAGCAGGCTATGGGATCTTTATGGCCTTTTCCAGACAGCAGGTAAAAGAGCTACCATGAAAATCATGCTTTTAAAAGAAATGCTGACCAAAAGCCAGAGAAGGTGATTGTAACAATATCCCTGACACCAGAGAGCACTGAGGGCAATATGTGGTGTGGAAAGTGTGCAAGTCTGCCTGTGCCTGGGCAACTTGGGGATATACTGAACTACACCAAAACTGGAGCCACATGGGCCTCAGTTCAAATCCCTTTTCTGCTTCTAGCCTCTAAAACATCAAATTGATAAATCTCTGAGGATCTCACTAGTCTCGGGGCGGGGGGGATTGTGAAATAAGGAAACCTTTTAGTGGAGTGCAGACAAAAGGAGATAATGTATGTAACATACTTATGTGGTCCTGAGACTGGGAGATAGGTAGTGAGTGGGTGAACAGGAAATGCCACTGTTTGCAGGGCTAAAAATACATGCCTCCCCTCTCTCTCTCTCTCTCTCTCTCTCATATCTTGTCATTTCATTCAGTTTCTACTGTGCTCCACATCCTAAGGCTAACAGGGTAAATTACTTCAAGCATTAGAATTTTTAGTACAGTGGTTCTCAAGCTTACTAATGCTGCAGCCCTTTAGTACAGCTCCTCATGTTGTGGTGACCCAACCATAAAATTATTTTCCTTGATACTTCATAACTGTAATTTGCTACTGTTATGAGTCATGATGTAAATATCTGATAAGCAGGATATTTGACCCCTGTGAAAGGGTCATTAGAACTTACTCTCCCCCCCCTCAAAAGGTCACAACGCACATGGGAGAACCCGTTGTTCTAGTGCCTTCTAGGGTGATAGGGGAAAGGTAAACGTGTGGGACCTTTCATTAGGACCACACAGATCACAATGTCCTTATTAATTGAGATAGGTGAAGAAAGGAAGAGACACAGAAGCCTTGTAACCCCTCCCCCACCACAGCCAGCAGCTCTCTCCCTTGTAAAAGGTGAAGTATCCAAGCAAGAATGGATCCTCTCAGTTTGTGGTTGTTGCATATGTGTGTGGGGGCCAAGTATTGGCAGAGGGTCATCCTCAGGAGGACCACCCAATGCCTTTGAGACACTGTTTCAATGGCCAGCTAGACCAATGCTCCCGCTACCACAGCGAAGGGACTGTCAGTGCATGGTGCATTGCTATGTTGGTTCTAGGGGACAGACTTTAAGTCTCTGGGTTTGCAAGGCTAGGATGTCACCCATTGAGCTATCTCCCTAGCTTATGTTCCTTTCTGTGATAGTTTGTATAGGCTCACAGGGAGTGGCACAAGATGTGGGCCTGTTTGGAGGAGGTGTGTCACTGCGGGTGTGGGCTTCAAGACCCTTGCCCTAGCTGCCTGGAAGTCAATCTTCCACTAGCCGCCTTCAGATGAAGATATAGAACTCTCAGCTCTGCCTGCACCATGACTGCCTAGATGCTGCCCTGCTCCTATCTTAATGATGATAGACTGAACCTCTGAACCTGTAAGCCAGCCCCAATTAAATACTGTCTTTTATAAGACTTGCCTTGGTCATGGTATCTGTTCACAGCAGTAAAGCCCTAACTGAGACACTTTCTATAGTTAGGTTTTTGCCTTGCTTCTTCCTCTACACTATATGTTTCTCTAAGACAGTGGTTCTCTTTCCTATCAGTCCTTCCTGGAACCCTGTTCTTGTCTCCCAGGCCCCAGTGTACAGAGAATATCTTGTGTATTGTATGGATGCATCATCTGTCAATTTAAAAGCCCATGGCCTGTGGCTTAGGCAGGAAATAGAGGTGGGTGGGACGTCATGGAGGAGAAAGACTTCTGGATAGAGTCAGGTGGGAAGAGTTGTCAGGAAGATATGAGGAGACAGACGCACGGTATCGAAACCCAGGTAACCAGCCACGTGGCAGAATGTAGGTTAAAATAAGTGGGATATTTTTAAGTTGGATCTAGTCAGAGAAGAGCCTAGCTATGTGGCCGAGGTATTTATAAATGTAGTTTGAGTCTGAGTCCTATTTCTGGGAGCATGAGGCTGGGAGGAAGAACTGGACCTAATTTCAACACATCACAGTGTGTTGATGGGTGCTGCTCACCTCTGCTTTGCCTCTTTGCAGGTGGAGAACAGACCAATGACTTCTTACTACAAGGCCTTGATGACAACCAAATGGCTGAGCCTCCATGACTGCCCAGATATCCATTCCCATTCATAACCTGTTTCGGCTGCCCGTGGGGACTGCCTTGTAGAGTCCGGCTTGGCTCAGAACCGATAGGATTCTTAGTCTGGACTGTGTGTGTTACTAATGAAATACACGCTGCTATAGCACTATAAACTGTAGCTAGCATACCCCTCGGGGGGCGCGGTGTGCCAAGATGCCATATGCTTTTCTCCATTTCCCCCCCCCCCCAACATTTGGGCTTTATAAAAGCCATTAAGGAGTAGGCTCCCAGTGAGGCTTCGTGACTGAGGTCTAGCCGTGCGTGCATGAGCTGATCAGCCCTCCATCCCAGGCATCGTTTTCTTTATCATTGAGCAGAAGATTGGACACCAATCACACGGCTATCAGTCACAACTTTAAAAAAAAAAAAAATCCTTGGGTAAAAGTCACAAGAGGAAGTAAAGTCCATTTGGAAATTTGAGAACACACAGGATCTTTTCTTTTTCTTTCTTTCTTGTCCCCGACTCCCCCCCCCCAACTTCCACCCCCACCCCCGGGAGAATTTCAAAGTCAACCTGTTTCAGTGCCTGCCCATCTGGCTGCTTTATTAATGAAAACAGCGGCCTCTTCTGAAGCTCTTTGCAAAGCAACAGAATTTTTGTAGAAAGAAAGAAAGGAAAGGAAACAAAAATTCACAGGGAAAACTTTCTCCATTTAACGCCCCGTAGTTTTTCTTTTATTAATTTTTCTAAGGAAAATAAAAATAAAAAATCTCCCTGGAGGATGCTTCAGAGCGAGTGTGCGCATAGACATATTCAGTGCGTCATACCTGGTATTGTAGGTCTATTCCGCTGCGTGGGGGTTTCCAGAACAATTACATAAGTGTCAACAGAGCCAGGAACTTTTGACATTTGTGGCAGCTTAATGGCGTTCTTCTCATCATTGAAAATATCCTAATGGTTGCTTCCTTAAATTGAAAATGCATAAAGCCGGTGGCACAGCAGGAGTTGACTCCGAGGCATTTCTGTCAAGTATGCTTTGTTGGCAAAGAAGCCGAGAAAATTTGTTTGAAATGAGGCCTGGCTGATGCAGCTGCAGCAAACACGACGATCTAAATCGAATCCTCCAGTAAAGGTTATGTGAGGCCCTAAAGCCTGGTGAGACATTTTGGCTGTTTTCCTGCTGCTACCCAGGAAAATAGTCTATAAAACTTGGATGCCTGATGTTGGGGAGATGGCTCAGTGGTTTAGAGCACTGACTACTCTTCCAGAGGACCCAGGTTTGATTCTCAGCACCTATATGGCACTTTACAACTGTCTGTATCTCTGCGACCTGACACCCTCACACAGACATACACATAGGCAAAACACCCAATGCCCATTAAAAAGACAGAACAACAACCAAAACTCAGGTGTGCCCACAGAACCTGGTTTCCTTGGATAATCTACTATCATGGTTTTGAGAAAGCTGGCTTTCAAAAGTGTCTAGCATATTCTAAAACCATGTTTTATCTTTCAAAATACCACATAACACCTCAGGGAATGTAGTTCAATTGGTAGAGTGCTTGTCTATGACACACTAGATTTGAACCCTAGCACCATGTAAACCTAGCATGGCATTGACTCTTCTAAAGTCCGAGCCCTTGGGACATAGAGGAAGAGGGTCATAAGTTCAAGATTATTTGCAGTCATACAGTCAGTCTAAGTCAATGTAGGGCTACCAAAAAAAAAAAAGATCCTATCTCAAAAATATTTTTTAAAATAAAAATAAGTCACTGGAGAAGATATGCTATTCCATGAACAACTCAAATGCTTATTTAAAACACTACCAATTTGGTTTTCCTTTTAGGTAACCAATTTCCAAGATATATAAAATGAGAAACTAAAGAAGACTCCAACAAGATTATCAACATTTTTTTTTCATCTCAAAAATGAGTCCCTCAATTCCAAGGTTCTAGAAAGCTCTTGTAGAGGCTGGCTCAGAGATTAGGTGCATAGCTTTGCCACTGTCTTATTTTTCTGCAGATAAGATATTATAGGTGTGGGTGTTACTGTATTTATTGGCTCAAAAGACAAAGGACAAGCAGGCAGTGGGCTCTGACTCATAGAGGCTTCTGTCCGCACGTGGCCTGTGAGTTTTTGTTGAGGGGACAACACAGCCCATTGAGCACATCGCTGCCTGCCCGAGCACTGTTGAATTCTTTCCACATGACGACGACCAGAACTCAAACACCTTTCCTAAGCAGCAGATCTGACAGCACAGAGCACCCCACAGAGATACGGAGATGTGGCAAGGCTGTGTGAACTGTGTGGGCTGTGGCCACATAGGTGAGCATGTCTGTAGGAATTCTGACGTAGTAAGTAGCCCTAGGAGACACGGTCATTCTTCGAGTGTGCTTGTTGATGTTGGAGTGTGGCTGGCTCTCCAGGACTGTTTTCAAGAAACTACTTAAACACATATCCTTGGACCATTGGAGAGAAGATGGAAAGAGAAATTTGTATCCCCTGCCAAGTTTCCTGGATAATATTTTAGGAGGAAATGATGTATGTGTCACAAGACTCAGAAGACAGTGATGGAAGAAGACATTCTTCATAAATAAGAACTTGTTGCCCATGTTCCTATTATTACTGTGGCTCTGAGATATACCTTGAAATCTGATATGGTAATCCCTCGAGGGTTGCTCTTTTTGCTCTGAATTAGTTTGGCAATCTGGAGTGGTTTCATGTGAATTTTAGGATTCTCTTTTTCCTATTTTTGTACAGAATAGCGTGAGGATTTTTTTTTTTTGTGAGGATTTTTTGATTGGAATTATACTGAATCTGGAAATTGTTTCCTGTAGGATGGCCATTTTCACAATATTAATTCTAGCAGTCCAACAGCTCTCTGATTGACAACCGACAACTCTTTAATTGGATTTAAAATCCACTTAATGGCAGGAAATTCATCCTTAGTTCTGTAGACCTACCCAACTACCGGTAAAGTCATGTATCCTAAAAGGGAAGCGACTACCACCACTTCTTTAAACCAATATAATTTCTAACTGTATTCTAGATACTTACCCATATTCCCACAGATAAGTGAAGCCCTCACCCCTCATCAAAGAAGTTTTGGGTTGCAGCAGACAGAGATCACTACAGAAAGCCACAACTGACCCTGATTCCAAGCTCAGTTGATACATCTCCAACACAACTCCTGCACCAAAACCTAAAGGCACAGGGAGAGCACAGATTCTGCATGTCCGGACTCGGAGGTTGGCCGTGAGATAATGTCTTTCTGCATATGACCCGGAAGTTACACTCATGCAATCTTAACAATATGGTCACCTAAACAGGGTCAGCCCAGTGATATCACAAGTTGTCATGCCAACGTGAATGGGGAAATTTCACAAGGTCCCACCTCTAGGTGAAGAACTACAGGCAATTAATGGCTGCTGAGAAAGAGAATCACTCTTATCTAAGAATAAGCCCTTCCATAGGTTATCTAATCCAGTGTGGTTAGCCCTACTCACGTAAACGTAGGAGCAGAAAGGAAGTCAGGGAGATGCCTTATTTTGCATTCTTGAAGTCTTCTCATTTCCCACAATTTGTGTCTAGTGACCACTAAAGCCACCTGTGCCTTTCCCTTCTGACTCTGGCTCTACTCTCTCTGCTCCATCTCTCCAGCTAATGCAGTTGGTGTCTTACCAGCATGTGCCTGGGTTTACTCTACGCACCTAACTTACCTCCTATCTTCCTTCAATAACCATACTTCATCAAGGGGAATCTTTAGCTTGCCATTGTTTAACATCAGAAATTCACTGGCTGTGTTTCTGTCCACTCTTAGGATGGAGCAGAGAACTGGGCAGAAGTGCCTTGATGGGATGGGATACTCCAGGATCCATCCTATGATGTGGTCAGTACACTGTACCAAACACTGCCCACCCATCATTTGCCCATTGTCCTAACATCTCCTTTCACTTTAGAAAGCCTGGCTCCAGCATGGGTCAGGTGCCTGGCTATTTGTTGATCTTGGAGTCCTGAGAGTGCCTGCATTTAACACTCTCACCAGACACTCCACAGGAAATGATGGCGAGATGGATACTGAATTGTCAATCAGCATGTGCCCACAATATGCAGAAGAGGCACTTAAGTGCAGTACACAGTATCTTTCAACTTGTTCCAATAGCTTTGAAATCTCTTTGCTTCAATAGATATGGAAGTCCTTGATGAAAGTACTAAGAATTCATAAGATGATGAGGAATAATTCATCGTTGTATGCCCAAACACTGATAGGACTGGACCAAGTATTCATTATATGAAAGGGTGGATTAATGTCACTGGAAGAGAACTCTTTGTTTTGGGTAGTTTCTAAGCTTTCAGAATGGCCTTCTGACCCAAAGCTGCTCATGACTAAGTTCATCAGATGTCACTTGGCTATCTTCCATGTGCCCCTTACAGGGAACCTTGAGACAAAGACTCTCTTTTGACTTCCGTACGTCTCTGACAGCTTCCTATTTAGCCTTCATGGACTCTTTGCACAAGTAACACTCGTGCTTCATAGTTCTTAATAACTAATATCTAACATCATATCTAACATAATAAACAGATCATGCTTTGAAATTTGGTAGGTGTGGGGTCCAGTTTAAACTCACCAATTACTAGCTTTGTGATCCCGGGCACTTTTAAAAACCTCCCTGGATTTCAGATGACATCCACAGGCAGTCCTACAAGTGTGAATGAAATAACATAAGCGCCGGGCGTGGTGGCGCACGCCTTTAGTCCCAGCACTCGGGAGGCAGAGGCAGGCGGATTTCTGAGTTCGAGGCCAGCCTGGTCTACAAAGTGAGTGCCAGGACAGCCAGGGCTACACAGAGAAACCCTGTCTCGAAAAACCCAAAAAAAAAAAAAAAAAAAAAAAAAAGAAATAACATAAGCAAAGATACTTGTTAAGATGCCGGGCATGTGATGGGTATCCAGTGAAAGTCAGCTCCATCCTGCATCAATGCCTCCCGGCTGGAGTCATAGAAACATAAGGGAAGATCATCTGCCAGAGGAAGTATCTGAAACAGGAAAGAAGAAAGAATTCCAAGCAAGCAGAAGGAGCTGCTCCGACATGATTTAAAGTCAATTATTAGCTTTTTATGCACTACATAGAACAAAGTTGTTTTTTTTTTTTTAATGCTATAACAAAATCATTAAGGAAAAAAAAAGTTAGTCCATACATCGCCTAAAGACTTGGCTATTACTCAAGAGAAAGCATGCTTCAGCATCTTGTTATTTTAAATGCTCTCCACCTGATGCGTACACACAGACACATACACACACGTGTGTGCAAGTGCGATTGTGGAGGCCAAAGATCAACTTGGAGGAGGAGCTGGTTCTCTCCTGCTAGCCGGCATGTCCCAGGGGTGGAAATCGGGTCATTACCTGGTGGCAAGTGCCTTTGACGTTTTGTATTACCTCACCGAATCTAGTTTGTTTTCTTTAAATAGGTCTCCACTGTATATCCTAGGCTAGCCTGGGAGCCACTGCCTAGTCCAGGCTGACTATTTGATCCCCTGCCTCAGACTCCTCGGTGTTGGTGTCACAGGCTTTAAGCCATCATTCCGGGCAAACATAATATTTAATTGTAGAGGTCTCTTTCCCAGTAGGGTTGTTTTGCTCCATCTGGGTTACAATTGGGCAGAATCTTGCATTATGGCCTGATGATTTATCATCTAAGGAGTCACCTATATGGAAATCGGGGGACACAGCCAATCTTGAATCCCAGAGTTGAGCTGCTGCCTCTTTGCAAAAGGCTGATCCAGCGGCCTTTCTCTATTCCTTCAGCACCGGCTCGGTGTTTTGGTTCAATAAAAGAATCAATCAATAAAAGAATGTGCTACATTTGTTATAAACCCTATGATGAATTAAAAACACCCAGCAAAGTCAGTTCTAGAAAACGGAAGGAGAGAGAACATTGCTGACCTTGTGTGTGTGTGCCTTTCCCTTTGTGTTGCAACAGCACAAGCCAAATCCAATGTGCTGCTGTAGAAACTGATGTCAAGTTCACTCTAATTAAGTCAAAACTTCAACTCTGGGGGAAAGCTGCAAACAGTTTATTTCCTCAAGGACCCATGGTATCCACCATGCTTGTAGCCAACGTCACCCCCTTTACTTGTCTTCCCTTCTCCAACATTTTAAGCTGTACACACACACATACACACCTGCTTGCTTCTGAGGAGAGAGAGAGAGAGCGTGCATATACTAGCCTGGTGAGGAGATGTCCAGCAAGCTGATTCAGAATTTGGAAGATAGCGAAGGAATGAGGCTGAACTGGAGATGTTGAGCTGACCACGCTTAGGACTACTTCTGTGTAGCTCCCCAGTACAGCACCGAATCCCTTCCTGCTAATGAAGCTGCTGTAACACAACGTGATGGGTAAACCAATTTGATTTTCTACAAGGAAAAGACTACAGAAACTCCCCACATCTGGAACAAAGTGAAGCTGGGCACCTGGTTGAAGCTTGACCTGTCAAGTGGTCTTGACCTGGAATCCCAGTGTCCAGAGCAGTGACACAGAAGCAAAATGGATCCAATAATTTCACCCTAGTTGCGTCAGAACACAGGAATCTGCACGATTCCTCCAAGCTAAATTCCTAGCCTATCTTCGATTTTTTTTCTTTTAAGAACTTAGATTCTTCAACTTTTTCTTCTTTACTATGAGCTATTCTAGATTCTTCTAATACATTTGTTTGTTTGCTTAACATATCCTGTGTCAGCTTCTGTTCCCCATGTCCCAGGATTCTGACCAAAATAGCTCCTCACATGTTCCAGGCTCCGGCATGCAAGGCTAAAGGTTAAACTCTGGGGGTGGGAGGTGGAGTCATTGGGTCAAATATTTACTAAGCCACCAAGGTCAGTTTCTTCTTTTTCCAGGGCCATTCATCTCCCAAGTGGTGACTTTACAGTGTCCCTTACAGAATGGCGACTACACAAGCCCAAAGAGGAAAAGCGATACTGGAGCTGAATTCCCAGAGTCAATTTGATCTCAGCCACCAGGTTCCCTAGATCTGCCAATCATGAGCCCTAGAGATTCTGTGGAAATGTCAGTGGTGCCAGTCTATGGAAAGAGTTTCATTCAGTCTTATAAGCAACCATGACAAAGTCACAGCGTCATTGCATAACAGGTTATGATGAAGGAAGGAACAGCCACTGGGGTTAAGCCAACATGCTTTTTGTAAAGTCATCGTGTGGGGATGCTTTCAAAAACTCTCCATTAGGAGCCTCCACTTTACAGATCTTTAGTCTTCCATTTGCACAGCAAGCCCGCTGTCTCTGTGAGGGTCAGACTGATGTTACCTTAAGCAGCATTCCGAGGTTATAGTCCTTTGTATTCCTGTAACTTTGACTATGTCTTGGGGTTATTTTAAGCTTTGGTATGAGAAAAGAACCTCTGATCAGTAATAATCAGCTCTCTCTCTCTCTCTCTCTCTCTCTCTCTCTCTCTCTCTCTCTCTCTCTCTCTCTCGTTTAGGGAGATGTCAGTGTGTTCATGGTGCTGGTTGTTGGAGCAAGTTTCATTCAATCTTATAAGAGTATAAGAGACAGTGACAGCCACTGACTTTAGACTAGCATGCCTCTTGGAAGGAGAAAACAGAGTACTTAGAGAAAAATATATGAAACATTTGTCAAAATTTTTCCAATGTTCTCTCTCTCTCTCTCTCTTTCTCTCTCTCTCCTTCCTTCCTTCTTCCCTCCTTCCCTTCCTATTTCATCTTTTCTCTGAATGCCAGGTGGCAACCTGTTTGGGAAGTGACATCTGTGCGTTCCTTCATTCAGCAAACATCTACTGGGTACCAATTCAGGCCAGGCACAATATCCTGTCTGAGGCCCTGGTGAATTAAGCAGGGTACATCCTTGTTTGTTTGAGTTTCTACTACAGTTGGAGGGAGGCAGAAGCAAACAGGAGAGCCTCACAGATCTGTTCGGCCTACAGGGAGAAAGTGGGTCTAGTCTGGTTGGGGGTGTGGATGCTTTTCCAAGTGGCAGTGGATATTTGCGTAAATTAGAAGTTAGTATGTGACAGAATATGTGAGAAATGGAAATTTGCTGATTTCAAAGGAATGCAGCGAGTTAAAAAATCTATCAGGGGAACCTTTATTTCCATGGACTTATTTCAGGGTTTCTTAGTCCTTCTAGGCAAGAACCCTGTCATAAGTACCCTGCATTTGTGGAATGTTCTCTGATAACAAGGAGAATCTTTTTACAGTAATATTACTTGGTTTTGTGAGAAACAGTGACCAGGAATTTTCCTGATGTTGCAGGTCAGAGAACTAAGGCTCAAATAAGTTCCTCAAATGCAGTCAGTTATTTCAGTTCTGTCTAGAAGGTGGGTCCTAGCTTTTCCTAGTCAATGCCATGGCCCTCAGGCCTGCCCCTGTCTTGTCTCCATCTTTTTTTTTTTTAATCTCTCATAACATGCTTCGATGCTGTGGGTTCTGTGAATGAGTCATTAACCATCATATTCTGATTGGAACCCCGAATACCCCTCCCCAATATCGCACATTCCTATTGAACACACATACCTATACTTTACTATTATATGACTTGTCAAAAATTATTATTTGTTGGTCACGTATATTTTGGGGGAAGCATGAATCAGAGACTACTCGGGAAGTATTCGAGTTTTCACTATACTTTGTTCATTTATGGGTCGTCACAAACCAAAGAAGACACATACATCTAATTTATGTTTTACGTAAAAGCATTAGGAGCAAAAATATTGACGACATACTCTTTACACCAGTCTACAGAACTTTAAAAACATTCTCTACCTTTCATACCCATTTTCTTGATTCATTCGGATTTGTAAAGTTGATTGTCTTAGCAAGAGTGAGATGGAAATCACAGAAACCATTACAAAACCTTCTGTTTGCCTTTGCCAACAAAAGCTAATGTTTTTCTAGCATACACTATAAAGCCGAGTGGTATGCTCAAAGTTTCATGAGGCTAGTCATCTAATCATTTACCCTGCTTTTTCATATTCATAGGTTATTGCTGTAACAGTTTTATAGAAAAGAACATCAAGGTCCAAATGGTTCACAAGTTTGCACTAACACAGACAGCCAACACAGTGGTAGAATCAGGCTCATCTAGCTCTAGAATTCTCTTTTCTAGTTATTATTATTATTATTATATTGCTGTTTTATTGGTCTCAGATGTGCTACCATGTTACCTCTCAACGGGGAAAAATGGTTAGAACAGGTCTTTTGGTATGTGTCTAGAAATTTATAAAGGAATATCTTTTGAGAGTTTGGGTAGGAATACCCGTGTCACATGGAATGGAATCTTGACAATCCTCTTTTTTTTTTTTTAAAGATTTATTTATTTATTTATTATATATAAGTACACTGTAGCTGTCTTAACACACACCAGAAAAGGGCGTCAGAGCTCATTACGGATGGCTGTGAGCCACCATGTGGTTGCTGGGATTTGAACTCAGGACCTTCAGAAGAGCAGTCAGTGCTCTTAACCACTGAGCCATCTCTCCAGCCCTTGACAATCATTTTACTAATAACTCAGCTATGAGGTTATTGTCTCAGTTATGAGGCATTTTTTTAAGGAAGCCAAAATGGGCCATTTTCTAGGAATCTCCAATCCCACATGGCTCACTTGGTGAAAGTAGCCACAGAGAAAGATGGTTTTATAATTATGTGTTTGTCTCAGGCTTTCAAGGGGGTCTGAAACCCTCATGAGCAGGAAGTTAATTGTTATGCTAATCATAATAGGTCAGCTTATGCCACTGTTATTTTGATTATTTTTTTTAATGACTCAAACAAAAAAATAGAGAAGAAAAACAAACCCACCCAGAATGCTAGCAATTTATTAGCTCTAAAGGAAACATTTTTAGCTCCAAGAAAATTCTTGTTCCTTCCCAAATCTGGACCTGTAAGCACAAAAGCTCTCTGTTTTAGGAAAAGGCTTAGCGTCGGCTGTTTCCACAAGATTAGCCCCATGGATCCGAAGCACCTGTGCTTTCAGAAACATAGAACATTATCAACTTTTTTTTCCCCTCCTTTTTACCATTTGTTCAGGAAATTGTGCTTGGACTAATATTATTTATACAGCTGGGTATGCTGACCAGGAAAAAGAAGATCAAAGCGGTTGGTGGTGGCGTAACATCTAAGACGGGTCCTGATAATCAATCAAGCCTAGAGCATATGGTCCTGATTACAAAACAACCGGAATACTCTGTCGGGATGTTCAGTGGAGGCCGGAGCCTGTCAGTAACAGCTGTAATCCACTTCAAGCATTCGGAGGGCCTCTTTTTAGATCATTTGCTCTTGCTTCGTTTTCTGGAGAGTGTGCAACCCAGAGAGCGCACGAGATGTTGAGTTTGCATCTGTGAGAATCCTGAGGTTATTAGAACATATCCGAATGGGTGTGTGGGGTCTGTGGAACTCTGTTTGCTATCCCCACCCCTACCCCCACCCCCAACTGCCGGCTCCCCGCCTCCACTGCGGGCTCCCCCTACCCCGCCAAGGCTGCTCATACGCCTCTCTGGAAGGATGCAGGGCAACTGTCCCCTTGCCATAGGAAAGCTACAGGAAGTGCATTTAAAAAGACAGCTTATTGAGGGAAACGGCTCTTCCTGTCCTAGTGTCTAACCTTGATTGTTCGGTTAAAATACTGGGGCTGGAGGGAGGGGCAGGACCCCAAAACAGGAAAAGTCGGGTAGCTTAGGCAAAAAAAAAAAAAAAGCAAAAAATAAAAAGGGCTCCACTTGCCACATTGAAACACCATGAAAATCAAATCAAATACCAAACAAACACCCCCAAGAAAGTAAAAGAGCAGTTTCAACTGAAGGATGCAAGAGTGAGCCTTATCCAGGGAACATCTAATGCCTTCCGCAGCAGAGCAGCAAGGGTGCGCAGAGCCATTCAAACCAGGCACCTGGAGCCCTGCAAAGGTCTGCGCTATGAAAAATGTCTGGCCAGCTGTTTGAAATGGAATTTGCACGAAGGTAGGAGGAAAGGGGTGCCAGCATGCCTCTTCCCTGTCTAGGTTGGAATGCTTCTCGGAGAACTTTAAAAGCTGACAGCTAAATTTAATCAGGGCTAAATCACTGAGACAAAGACGGTGTTCTTATGCAACAAACGAACAGCCACTCTGCCAGTGTTTTCTTTCCCTACAAGGTAATGAATGGTGCAGGCTCTCAGGAGTGCTCCAGCCATTTGGAAATGTTATGAATTCAAGGGAGGCAGGAAATGTGGAAGTCTAGTTCATTGCTAATGTTGTCTTCCGGGGATTGTAGGCCTGTAGGTTGAACAGCAGGGTTCCACAGCTGCTGTTGTGTAATAACTGGGCATGCGCTGGTTCTCAGTGCTGCAAAAAAACGCTTCATATACAGCACCCTCACTACGGTCTATATTTAAGACCAGCATTTCTGTTAAGGAAGTGAGCTAGCATAAACCTTATAACTGCCTCCCCCCCCCCCCCCCGGACTAAACACCATTTCGTTGTTGTGTTTGCTTCAAGAGTTTGCCAACCTCATCTGCAGCAGCGCGATCAGTTTAGAGATTATGCAGGTCTCCTTCTAGCTTGGGGGTGGCTTTCCACATGATTTGTTTTCTTTAAAAATAAATGTTAAAAATCAACAGCAATCATGAATGCCGGGTACGGAGTGCTGAGAAGGGCACTTCATTCACCTTTGATGTTTCTTTCCCCAAACCCACGACCCTTGCCTAACCTTGAGAAAAATAGGCCAGTGAGCCTATACAAGAAGAAGTCCTCCAATCCTCCCCAGTATTCTGCAAGTAACCTAGCATACAGGAGTCAGAAAAACCAAGCCCGAGGGGGCCAGCAAATCAGTACAACAAGGAGTCTGGATGGATTCCTGGCAGGACCTTAGGAAACCAACCCATGGAAGTCTGGGTCCATGGTGTGCTGTCAACTGTGTTTCCTTAAGTGGTAGCAACTGTAGACACTCAGGTAAAATATTCATGACAGAGGAGAGTGTGCTCTCTTTGGAACCTTACCAGCTTCTGTTTTGTTTTGTTTTCTATAAATCTAAAACCATCTGAAACATCACTTCTCAAACAGCCATTGTGCAACATTGCTTTGCCTCGTGCTTCTGTAAAACCAATCATGTGAGTTCATTTCAATTTCAATTTAGGTCGAGATAACATCTAATTCCCAGGGTCTGGTAAGTAGTAGAATTTTCTGAGAGGAAGACTGAAACATAAGAATAGGCTTGGTCTGAGGAAAAGAGGGACAAAGCCATGAGGAGAATCTTTTCTAGGTCTTCTCCATCTGGCTACACATTCTACAGCTCGGGGACCGTGTGCAGGTGTCTGGCTCTCTCCACAGGAGACCAGGGAATAGAGGAATTACAAGTGTAATTTGTTCAGGGTTTCTGCATTTTGACTAGGGCGCTGAATGGTATTTGCTGGAAAGAGGCAACTAGGATAGATAATCGCTGTTTGTGCCTAAGCCTACTACACCCCTCAGGCCAGCTGCTTCTCATGTGACGTGAGGCCAGATAATATTAGGGCAGTGGCCATAAATGATTCTTGAGATTATAACACCCTGAAGTGATTCAGGAATACCTTGTCTTTTCAAAGATATGAGATATCGCCAGTGTCAAGAGTGACCCATGGAGCTGGTGATAGTTGGAGCCAGGCTCTGAGAGATGACTCAAACTTTGCCTTTGGCCTTTAAAAACCCAACACTGTACTGCCAGCTATCTCAACAAGTTCCCGGTTGGCTGCCAGGAGTCATCACAGCAAACTTCGGACTCATAGAGTCCTGAGTTCAAGTTCTCACTCCCAATCTGCTATTTCCCCCGCTGGATGACCTGGGTGTGGCTAATGAACTTTTCTGATCTTCAGGTTTTCCAGGAAGGACAATAAAAGCTGATCATAGGCTTGCTGTGAAATCATCAAGAGAATTAACCACTGAAGATATCTGGAATACAGGTCAATGTCCCCGCTTCCACCTGCCCCCTCCTCCCCTTCCATTCTCACACAGCCTGGGCAGAGGGGTCAGGCACAGCTTGCATAGCCCTTCACGAATGTCCTCATGACCGGAGCATGTCTGACAGGATCAGAAATTCTTTTAGTTCATGGGTTATTAAATCCTGAGGTTTGCAAATAATCTCTTATGTGTGTAAAGTCAAGCCTCTTGGGATATACATTTATTTTGTTGTTTTTCAATGGCATTGACTCTAACGTTTCCCTCCTAGGGATTGTCTAGGTGGTTCTCTCCCAAGTTTGGTCAAACCCAGGAGCCAGGCAATTAGATACTAAAAGAAGATGGCTTAAAATACGAAAGGATCCATTTGCCTAGAGGATGCCTCACAGCAAAAGCTGCTAGCATGTCTCAGGTTGTCTGTGGGAACAAGCACATCAAGCAAGAAGCAGGATGCAAGCCGGGCGTGGTGGCACACCCCTTTAATCCCATCACTCGGAAGACTGAGGCAGGTGGATTTCTGAGTTCGAGGCCAGCTTGGTCTTCAAAGTGAGTTCCAGGACAGCCAGGGCTATACAGAGAAACCCTGTCTCGAAAAACCAAAAAAGAATCAAGATGTATACTATCCAGAGAGAACAAGAGGCAGAAGCGTAAGTGGATAGACCAAGGCAGGACAGGAAGAAGGAGAAGAAAGAACAGGAAGAGAAGAGAAGAACCCCCTTACCACAGGGAGGGCCTGGGGGTGAAAGGGCTGGCTGCGGCAGTTCCAGTCTGAAACCCTGACAGCAGCTCTCAGGAAGAAATCTTTCCCAATTCCTGCCCTTTGAGTTTGTGAAAGACAGCTCCTTTTATAGGAAGGGCGCTTCCATCCCAGCAAGTAGACCAAGTATCTGTTCAACCAGTCCTTCTAGTGTGGCCTGGTGAAAGAACGATTCTTTGGGATCTTTCAGGATTTAGTCACAAAAGGATCTTCTCAACCATGAGATGGGGAAGGGGGCAAGTGGGAGTATGGGGGAGGGGAGCATTGAGAACACGAGAAGTAATCTTTGCTGTGCTGTTTTGGAAAATTCTTTCTCTTAGGGAAATCTTTTAAAGATAAAAGTTCTCGTAATAGTGCCTCACATCTGTAATTCCAGAACTTGGAAAGTAAAGCCAAGGAGATCGTGAGTTCAAAGCCAGCATTAGATATATAGCAAGTTCAAAGTCAAAGAGCTACGTGAGACGCTACCTCAAGAAATTAAGGGGACTGGTGGGTAGAGAAGTACTTGACTTGGATTTTACATCAACCCCCAGAACTGAAAAAAGTATAATAGAAAACGTGAAAAATAAGAAATATTATTCATAAATTATTCCTTCTTTGTTACTATCAGAAGTTTGGTATATTTCCCTCAGCTCATTTCTCTGTGTCTATAAATAATATTCCTGTCCATGCCACAGTTATGCACACTAAATATGCAATTTAATATTGGGACACATTCATCTGACATTGCTACAAAATACTTCAAGGATTCTTTTAAAAATTTTTAATTTTGAGTCTGAAGTTAATATCATAGAAACCAGTTACATCGTTCCTAAATTCCTCTGCAATTAGGGTTTAGTTTATTTTCAGATTTTGTTGCTTCAAATAGCAATGTGTCCACAGTGCTACTGTAACACTTTAAAAAAATTATTCTGAGGCAGCATAGGGAATAGTTTAGCAACCTAGAACTCCACTTGGTTTGGACTATGCACACAGTCTTCTTCTAATGTTGCCCTTGGAAACAGAGCATCCTTGTCTTGATAAGTCAAGAGTCTCTGAAGAGTGTACCCAGCAACCTATGTACATTCCAGGACCACTCTCCTCACTGAGCTGCATCCACATCCTTCTCTGAACAATGGACTGTGTTTCTATTCCTTCTAGTGACCATCAAACTTAGATTCTATTCATTTATACTCTGGGTAGGTAAAGGACTAAGAATAAGAGGCCAGTCCGGCCTGAATTGTTTTTCAGTGCATACACAATAAAATAAAAATGTCCCCAAGTGAACTTTTAGGCAGAATCTCTTATTTGCCATCTTATCTCAGTGAGTAACTGGGTGTGTATATGATGGAAGTCAGATGCATTGTGGGAAAGGATATGTGCATGGGAGGAAATGGTTATATAACGATCTGGCAATCAAAATAGAGAGCCATCCAAACTAAGCCCCTAGTAATCAAACTCCTCTTTTTGTGGAATACCATAAACGGGAGACCCGAGCAATAACTGGGACCTCTGAGTGCTCTCCCTGTGTGGCTAGCTGCCAGCTCTTGAGAGTGTGTCTGATTTGCCTTGCTGGTTTATGATTAAAGTTCCCTTGCAGCTGGGCGTGGTGGCGCACGCCTTTAATCCCAGCACTCGGGAGGCAGAGGCAGGCGGATTTCTGAGTTCGAGGCCAGCCTGGTCTACAAAGTGAGTTCCAGGACAGCCAGGGCTATACAGAGAAACCAAAAAAACCAAAAAAAAAAACAAAAAAAGTTCCCTTGCTGCTTTTGCAAGTCCACATAAGCCTTTCTCTTGATTCTCTGAGTAAGAGGTCAAGCAATTGGAAACACCAGACCCCAATCACTGATAATAATCCTGGAGATAGCGTGATTTTGTTTCTGTTAAAATTGTTTCTATGTGTATAATAGACATTTTTGACTGTCTTGTGTAGAGAGAGTACCTTGTGTATTGAGTGGATGCATCATGTGTCAATTAAAAAGCCTATATAGCCTATGGCTTAGGCAGGAAATAGAGGTGGGATGCTGGGAGGAGAAAGAAAGAATTCTGGGATAAAATGAGGCACAGGGAGATTCACCAAGAAGACCTAACAAGATGGACACATGGTACCTGAGCACAGGTAATCAGCCACGTGACAGAACATAGGTTAAAATAAATGGGTTATCTTTAGTTATGGTCTAGTCAGAGAAGATCCTAGCTATATAGCCAAGGTATCTGTAAATATATTTTAAGTCTGAGTCTTGTTTCTGGGAACATGGGATTGGGAGGAAGAACCAGCCATAACTTCTACAGTTTTATATATGTAGGGTACAGAGACACCCAGTGAATCAGATGCAGGATCTAAACTTAGACAAATTGCCACTAATTGTGGCAATGCGGTATAGTTTGGTTGATCTTCTAGAAGGCAGTTTCAAGATCAGAGAACTAATGTACAAAAATCATTGCCACTGTGTATGGTACCTCGTAAGAACCCAATAACAAAATGTTAATGACTTCAGCTAGCTCATTTCTGATAGGACCATGGAAATGGGTTTTTCTATGATTCACAGTCACAGGAAAATAAAATCAAGAGAGCCACAAAAACTCCTCATAATTTTTTTTTAAAAAGTCACTACACCAACACATAGCAAAGACTGTCAGATTCCCTCTAGTCCATAAGAATGGAAACCTCTGGAATCAATTTTAAGAATACAATGTCATTGCTGCTTAGATATTGCTAGGCAAAATGACTTTGCTGTTCTTATAGCTTGGGTTAGATAGCCATTTCCAGGTAAGAGCTAAGCCAGGCTTGCTACATGTCTATTTCTGGAAGGAAAAAAAAAAAAAAACCCAAACAGGTGTATATACATTTTGATCTGATTTGATAGAATTTTAAGAGCCACAGCAGAAGAGGGAACTCTAAAATTTTCCATAGGTAAGAGTTCTGGCATAGAATTCTTGATTTCCCTCACCGCCTTCAGCAGCCAGGACCTCAGATCTGAACAATGGTTAATGTTTAAAAAGGTACAGTGTGTTCTGTTTAATGACCTGTTCATTTCCCTTTCCTGCCAGTGCAGGCCTCAAGTAAAAGCTCGTTACAGGGCACAGAAAGACACAGGGAGTGATGCTCAGGTCACAGGGAAGTTGCTTGAAGACGAGGGAGCTGTATCTCCAAGGAAACACTCCAAATGAGTTGCTGTGGGCCGCCGTGGGCGTGGGTTTACTGTAGCTTATGGAAATAACCCACAGCACCCACTGAGATGTGTGTGTAGATTGCAGTCAGGAAATGGAGGAAATCCTGCATTAAACCGAAACGGTGGGATTTAAAAATGCCTAAGAGAGATTCTCTGGGTGGAATCTGGTCAGAGCACCCATCAGCTTTCCCTCTCATCAGCAGTTGGGAGAAAAATTACATGCTTTGGGTATCCAAACCCGAATCTAGGGTGTTCAGCCCTTCAGCTATCTACCTTTCTGTAATTAATCCTATTTGTCATCAATCCTCATATTACATGCTGTGAGGGCCAGCCAGTGCAGACCCTAACATCTCCTATAAACGAAACATTCGGTCCTTTCTCCACCAACTCTATTTGTTCTACTTTCAGTCTTTATATAACTCCCAACTCATCTTTTCCTGTGACCTCATCAACTGTTCCTTGTCACATCAGACTGTCACCAGTTATCTGTCAACTCCGTGCTCACTCTGACTGTGTATTGACTTGGGCCTGGCACCGGACTTGGTTCTGAGGATACATAGGTAAATTCCAGTTACGGCCCTCTTGGAGGTCACAGTTCAGGTGGAGAAGCTTAATAAAATATGTTGAGGGCAAAGGTCAAGACTGGCTTGTGGAAGCCAGTCATTCTCCGGGGTGTTAGAAGGCTTCCCGGAAAGACCGATGCCAGAGCTGAGGTTTTTGGGAAGAGGAAGTATTGAGAAGGTAAAAAAAAAAAAAAAGGTGGGAATATGTAGATAGGTTGGCAATGGGTAGGATGAATTGGAGGCCATGTCGTGCTGGCGTCTCGAACTTTCAAGAGTGACTCTGAATATGCCAGTCTTTCCCTACAGTTGAATTAAATGAACTCTCCCATGGCCTTTGGTTGGTTGTTTGGTTTTGTTTTTCTGTCTTTTTTTCTCTGTGGATCTATTCCAGTCCCCAATGATTTTTCAAGGAATATGCTCCACCATTCCCAGCAGTGCTTTGCCAGATCACTGACCCACCTCCTGCCACACTGCCCACCATTGCCCTCAAGATTCTAGAAGACGGTGGAAAAATGTCTCATGGTTTCAGCTGCAAGCCTCCAATCAGCCGTCAGGTGGACCTGAGACCTCATGAGGTTCTGACTCAGCACAGACATGTGTGCCCAAGTGGAAAAACCATGCCAAGCTCACACAAAAATTCTACGAGTCCCCACAATCTTTCGACTGCTTTTGACTTTTAGCTTTTCTATAATGATTTGCACTCTGAATTTAAAACCCCACTTGCCGATGTAATATTTCTATTAATATTTCATTGGGCAATAATACAGCAAGTAAGTATAGAGTAGGCGTTCTAGTCATCCTACAGACAGGAAGTAATCTTCTTTTTAAATTACTGTTTGAAAATTAGTACGGTGGGTATATTTTATTGATATGGTTCTTAACTCCAACATTGCCAGCCAACAGTGGGTGAGTCACTGTCTTGCCTGGATCCATCTGACTTTAAAGATGGGAAGATTTTGCAGGCAACAGGCAATGGGGTCGGAGCCTTTCAGAGTCCTCCTGAGTCTCTCTGCTTCTGAAAGAGAGAGAGAGACAGAGACAGAGAGAGAGAGAGAGAGAGAGAATTTCCTGGCACCTAAGTAAAAGTAAACAGACTGCAGATATTGCACTGCTGCTGAACTGCCTGCCATTGGTCATACTCAGTTAAATCCCAAGTGTCTTCGCCCAAGCCTGGGGTCTGAAGTGGAGGGAGGGAAGAGAGCTAGAAAAACAGGGCAGATACAAACAAAACAAAAAGACAGAAACTAGCACTGGGCAAATTGGGAGTTCAGCTGTTCCAAAACAGTCACCTCAAAGTTGTAACTTTTAAAAACAAGCACATGCACACTCATACACACAGAGGAAGGGGAGAAGAGAAATACTGTCTGCCTCATCTGTTCCTTGGAGTGGGGAGGGGGAAAGGAGTGGGAAGTGGGGGATGGAACCTGTCTTTGGACAGAAGACATGATGAAAAGCTGGAGTTGAAAGCCAGACAGCCAATAGGAAATTTGGGCCATTGAGTCCAATGCTTTTAAAACTCTCAAATAGCAAACAAGGCACTCTGTTTCTTATAGGCCAAGGGAAGACCTAAAGACTACTACTGTATTGTGAGAAGGATGCTACTGACCTGCTTTAAACACCCCGACTTCTTTCCAAACCTGGGCGGGATCTTCATGAGTAGAATCTACGTAAGCTCAAGGCTCTATCACTGGAGCTGGAGGAGACAAGCAGTGACTCCTTAGCCTTAGTAACCAGGCCAAGCCATCACTTTCAAAAATCTTAGATGGGTGTGAATACTTTGGGAAAACATCATGTTCTTACTGCCTTGATAGTTACTATATAACTCAAGTTATTTTCTAGTTCATGTTTTCCTTTCTGGAGAACTCACTGAAGACAGACACCTTGGCAGCCGTGATGGTTTTCCCACCGTGGACTGTGTTGAATAGGTAGATGCCCAATTCATACTCGTTTCTGTGCCTTCAGTAAACTGCTTTCAATCTTTCTCAACTTTTCCTCCTTCTCTGTCCCATCATGGGATGCCAGGAACACTTGAATGCCTTTGCAGACTTCAGTGGCCTTTCCCACCTTTGAAGACAGAAGGGATGGAACCAGAAGCAGTAGGGTTATTTCCTAACATATGTTGAGATAATTACAGGACAATGCCTGGATTTCCCAACCAGGGGAACATCACTGGGGAGAGTATCTTCTGAATGCCTTTTGAAGCACAGTCCTGGATAAATCCAAGTTCAAAGTGATTATACAGCCAAGGGTAGGTTTTACAGATGACTTTATGGTTTTGTTGAAAACACTCCTTTAATCTGTTGCAAAATACCAGCACTCTTGCAGGGGCTTCATTGATATCATCAAACAGGGAAAGTTTGGTGTTTGATGATAGCAGCCCTAGAGTCATGCTGTGCAGAGCCAACTGAGGGCTTCTCCATCCTCTAGCAAATAGCAGCCTGTATCCCCAAATCCCCAGATCCAAACTCAAAGCAGGAGGCTTGCTTAGCTTTAGCAACCTGCCTTTGCACAGTCAGGAAGCTTTCTCTAGTAAATGTGTCCAGGCATTTACTGGCCAGGAGAGAATTTTTCCCCCCTAATTTTGAATTCCTACCATTGTTAAAAAAGAAGACGTGTATATTCAGACAAGTAGATGGAAGACAGGAAAAATTCAGGAGCCTGATAAAGTCAAGACTGCTATCAAAGGGGGCAAAATATCACTATCACAGACTGATTGCAAGACGGGACATTTTTGCAAGGCGATTTAAATGCATGTGGGGTGGATGCGTGTGCAAAGTGTAAATGATAATACACATTAAAAAAAAAAAACCCTGAGGGCTGGTGAGATGGCTCAGTGGGTAAGAGCACCCGACTGCTCTTCGGAAGGTCAGGAGTTCAAATCCCAGCAACTACATGGTGGCTCACAACCATCCGTAACAAGATCTGACTCCCTCTTCTGGAGTGACTGAAGACAGCTACAGTGTACTTACATATAATAAATAAATAAATCTTTAAAAAAACAAACAAACAAAAAACAAACAAACAAACAAACAAAAAAAAAAAACCCTGAAATTGGTTTTTACAATTTTATCTAGTCGGATTTCTCCAAAGTCACATGTAAACACAGGGAAAAGAACCGCAGCAAATGAAGGCCGGGCTATGCAGCTCAGGAATATAAGTATGATATTAAAACCAAGATCCTGGGATGGGATATACGGTAATTGGTAGTGACCATTCCTTGCATGTTGAACACTGAAAAATGGTACTCCGTTCTTTCAGCCCCTGCTCCCAGAATGACTCTGAGACTATTTATTAATAAATGCCACGCCAAAAGCTTTGGCTCATTTCCTGACTAGTTCAAAACTTATTTAATCCATTTAAACTATTCTATGTCTACCACGTAGTTACCTCTCCTCAGTCCCTGCCCACTTCTTTCTTCATATCTTCTCAGGGTCTACCTTAGCTATTCTCTCAAATCGCTCTCCTCAGGTCTACCGGCTTCTCCTTTTATTCCCTATTTCCCAGAATCCTCTCTCTTCCTGCCAGTGTCCCACCGCTGGTTTTCTGCCTCAGCTCATTGGCCATAGGCTTTTTGATTGACAGGCGATGCTTCTTTAGAGATTCTACAATGGATGGGAGATACGGGTGAGCAGTGAACAGAGACCTCTCCTCAGAGTTTTGCTAGCGGAGAAGAATGAATCCTACCTAGCTCTGCAGGTGGAAATGGGAGCAACAGTAGGAAACTGTCTACCCATTGTTTAAGGAAGGAAGAAATAAGAGTTGTGGGGAGGCCAATGAAAATGATCCACCGGAAATACAGGCAGGAGGAAAGACGTAAAAGAGATTCAGCTCAGCAGTGTGATTGGACAGGTTAGGGGAACAGGGTCAGAACCAAAGAGAAGCCAGCTCTTCTGCCTCCAGGGACCTGAACTAAGGACATGGCCGTAGAGAGTGGAAAGTGGGTTGTGGAAACTTCCAGTAACATCTATTTTCTCACAAAAATAGGAAGCCCTGCTATCAGCCGAGAGTGGGAAGACTGGACAAGCAGGAGTTGCCTAAGGAAATATGATATGATTACTGGGAAGTACGAAAGAGGGAAACAGATATTATTCAATACAAGGCAGAAAAAAACGGGCGGGGGAGAGAAAGAAAAATAGGCATGAACTTTCACTAGGCATTGCTACATCTGGGGATTTTTCTTAAGGAAATAATCAAGATCCTTTGCCAAGTTGTTCGCCGGCAGCAGTTTTCACAGGAGGCTGGGTTTGGAACACTTGCCCCTGGCAATCAGTTCAACAGTGCAGGCTCACCACCCCATGTCGTGGGCACAGTAAGGTGAAAGGCTGTGGTTATGGGCCTATAAGCCCAGCCACTCCGGAGGCCGAGGCTCGAGGCTTATCTGAGCTACAGAGTTGAGCGTAAGGCCAGCCAGGACACCCTAGTAAAGCCTGTCTCAAAACTGAAAAGGACACGGCTCTGAAGCTCAGGGACAGAGCACTTGCCCAGCACACAGGGCCCTGGCTCAGTCTTCAGTGTAAAAGAAAATGAGAGAAAATTGACCATATGCTTAGAAGAGAAAAAAAAACTTTTTTGTTTGTTTTTGTCCTCCCCCCTCCCCCACCCCCACAGGGTTTCTCTGTTTAGCTATGGCTCTCTGTGTAGCCCTGGATGTCCCGGGACTCACTCTGCAGACCAGGCTGGCCTCAAACTCAGAGACCCACCTATCTCTGTCTCCTGAGTGCTGGGGTTAAAGGCATGCACCCCACTTTTACATTTATGAAGTGTCTCTGTGCTTAGGTGTGTTCATATTTCCTAGCATGGATGATGGGGTGCCCACACTTTTTCTTTCTTTCTTTCTTTCTTTCTTTCTTTCTTTCTTTCTTTCTTTCTTTCTTTCTTTCTTTCTTTCTTTCTTTCTTTCTTTCTTTCTTTCTTTCCTTCCTTCCTTCCTTCCTTCCTTCCTTCCTTCCTTCCTTCCTTCCTTCCTTCTTTTTCTTTTTGGCGACTGCATTTCTCTCTGATAAACAGAATGGAAATGTGTAATGAGACAACACTTAGAAAATCTTCTGTGTCTATGACATGTGGCTCCTCTGTTTTGGGAATTCTGGAGCTGCCTAAAGCCTCTCTCGTGCTTTTGAGCTTCCTTAAGGTCAAAGCAGTCTAGTAATGCCATGGAGTTAACAGCTGCACAAGTATCACTAAGTCCATGCTGGCAAAAGAAATAATATGTGATATATATATATATACACATACATATATGTATATATATATACATATATGATATATGTCATAGAATATATCACCCTTATGATTCCAGCCCTTTGAAGCTGAAGCAGGAGGATTACTATGAGTCTGAAGCCAGCCTGGGCTGAAAAGGGAGACTCTGCCTCAAGAAGCCAAAAAGTAGCCCTTTCTCACCCACCTTGTTAAGGTATTTTTCCTACACTAGAAGTATCTAGTAGACTGAGAAAGCCAAGATTTTGCAAGTAGAAGTGAAAATATATTGGTATTATAAAGAACTCTTAGAAACCATCCCTGGATTTAGAGAAATAATTCATACCATCAGTATTGTTAACTTTCTGCCTGTAATACTAAATTATTAATTGGAATGAGTAAGTGGGTATGTGTGTATATATGTATGTGTGTGTGTGCATGCATGTGTGTAAAATTCTATGTTTTAGCTTGTACATTCAAGAAGGTAGACTGAACAGAGTGGTGGCACACACCTTTAATGCCAGCATTCAGGAGGCAAAGGCAGGTGGATCTCTGTGAGTTTGAGGCCAGCCTACATAGGCAGGGCTACATAGAGAGATCCTGTCTGAAACAACCAAAAACCAAAACCAAATAAAGGAGACTGAAGTGCTAGCTCAGCCTTCCAGGCTCTCTCTCTCTCTCTCTCTCTCTCTCTCTCTCTCTATATATATATATATATATATATATATATATATATATATATAAAATCAATTTTAGAAATCAAATTAAAATATCCCATGTCTCCCTCCTGTGTTTCGGCACTCCGTCTAATATCAACTCAAGGGGTGAGCCATTAATGTATAAGGTGACCAGCTCAAAATCGACTTTTGCGTTAGATGATTTTTAGCATATGGAACGCACTTACTGTAGACAACTCCTGAAGGTAGTAGTAATAAAGAGACCGTTAGAGATGGTGCTTTGTCGGGGTGGGAGGGTGGAGGGGCATGGGGGGGCAGGGTAGGACCCAAAGCCCCCTCAGGGACAATGTTAGGAACTGGCTGAGCCTGACATTCCGTGCCCACTCAGGTCTGGTAGCTCATAAGCCTGGGTTCCTGGAGTCTATGGATTTTCCATTTTCTAGGTCCAACTCAAACATTGCCTGCAAATCCTGTGATGAGTATGGAAGGGGGTCTGGTTCTCCCTGGGCTTCTGCTGGAAGGTATGGGAAGGCGTGAC
This sequence comes from Mus caroli, assembly GCF_978045245.1. Lineage (NCBI taxonomy): Eukaryota > Metazoa > Chordata > Mammalia > Rodentia > Muridae > Mus > Mus caroli. Next base: position 98,806,120 of record NW_028227264.1, on the reverse strand, counting down.
TAGTGGCCAGGATTGAGCAGTTTGCAGTCGTGACTGGCTGGGCCTGGCTCTTGCTGACATGGGCTCCCAGGTTTGTTTATGATTGAAGGCTTAACTTGAATTTCAACACCCAACTGCTTTTAATCAAATCACATCTACTGGTCTCTTAGAGGGGACTACCGTAATTTACTGGAAAGAGCATCATAATTTTCTCTTGACCAGTCACTGCATGTGCTATGCGGTGGACACTGTGTGGTATGTGAATTAAACGTAAAACCAGAATTGGTAGTGGAGGCAGAGGTAAGAGGATTAGATGTTACACAGAAAATTTAAAGCCTGCCTTGGCTACATGAGACACTGCCTTAAAACAACAAAACCATACTGAACCATGGTGGCTCACACCTTTAATCCCAGCACTCAGAAGGCAGAGGCAGGCAGACTTCTTAGTCTGAGGCCAGTCTGGTGTACAGAGTGAGTTCCAGGACAGCCTATACGGAAAAACCCTGTCTTGAAAAAAAAAAAACACCCCGCCCCTTTCAAGGAACAAAAACAAAAATAAAAAGCATAAAACAATGATTCACTAAACAAATAAAGGATAAGTGACGTGGATTTTGCTTTTATTGATTTTTTATGTTTCATAATTTAGGTTGAAAATCTGAGTCACCTCTGACTTTGCTTTCGGCAGCTCATAACTCTCTTTTAAATCACCTGATTCCTGAGGCTCCACTCCATTGCTTCTGGTGCAGCCCCTACCACAAGAGTCTTGGGGGGTCTGCTGGAGGCCATGGGCTTGCTTCTGGTTAGCCACTTCCATTAGAAACAGCTCCCTCCCAGAAATTCACAGTTACAGCACCACGCAAATATCTCCCCGGTGCCCTCTTAACTGCTTCTAATGTGTGGATTCCACTGGGCACATCTTAAGTTAAACCTCATCTAGGGTCAGGGTTAGGCATCGCTGCAATAAGCAGGGTGGATCAATGAGAAGGGGCAGTAGACACATGGCCCAGAGTAAACTCAAGGTTTGACATTGCACAACAGCGTTATAAAATTTAACAGCAAACGTGGTACTTCCTGAATGTGTCAGTCGCACAGTCATAACACACCCTTGTCTATTAGGAGAGAAGAAAAAAAATTGTATTTTTCTTTGCATTACTAATCAAGGACATTATGAAGCTGAGGAAATCTAGTCACTTAAGTCCTGTTCTTTCTTGGGGTGTATTTGTGTTGCTGTCGTTCCTGTACAGGGCTGGGGCAAGGTCGACTACTATACTCAAGTGTGACATTTAACCTCTTCTACTTTGTGTTAAGCACATCTGCTTGGTTTTGTTGAGAGAGGAAAGTATCACCGATACTGGGACAAATTGACCTTGGGTCTTCCCTGGTATGACGTTCTGAAGAAACATATGACATTTACCATATACCTGGCCAAATGCATATACCCATCAAAGGGACATATCACACAAACCCAAACCCTACCAACGAGTGGGTCAAGTCTTTGAAAGTACAGAGGTGGTGAAAGTGAAACGACTATAGAGCCATTGCAGGCTGAAGAGACATCACAAGCAAATGTAACCCCGAGCCTCCGATGACATCCCAGAAACAGAAGGGAAGCTCATTTGTCTGTGTGTCTCACACCAATTGGACCGAAATGGGCCAGGTGAACAGCGATACTACACAAGTATCAACTTCCTGCGCTTGTTGACTTGTTTTTGGCCTTTAACTCACTTTGTAGCGGAGGACAACCGTGAACACTCGTGCCCCAGTTGCTGGGATTATCAGCGTGGTGCCACACCTGGTTTATGTGGGGCAGGCAACCTACCAATGGAGCCACATCTGTTAAGCCAGAGGTTTGGGGAGAAAGGCAAGATGGCCTAGGTCAATAAGTCCCTGACATACCTTCTGACCAGAAGCCCACGCTTGCAAAAGACTCACAGAACACTGGGCAAAGCCAGCTCCTAGTTCCAGTGTCCAAAGTGACTGCTGGACCTAAGACCCATCTACAGGGCCCTAAACTTGCCAAACAAGGCTATAACCCAATACCTCAGCATCACAACTCTGCCCCCTCCACTCCCCTTTTAAGAAGCCTGGCCTTGCGTCTTCATCTTGCTCCTGTGAGGTACATAAAGCCACTCTGAACACAGCCTCAATAAACCTGCCTTTTTAAATTACAAATTCAGTTCAATTCCATTTATTATGTTGGTGGAGAAGCTACTCAACATCAAACCTGAACTTTTTGCTTTCATAACTGAATTGTGGTTATTTAGAATGTCCTTATCAATTAGAAATTCATATCCACAGTTCCAGTGACCAGAAACACCATGTCTCTAATTTTCAGTTGTCTCAGGATGATGATGATGATCAACAGATCCTTGGTGGTGATCAATCAACGCTGACAAAACCTTAGCCTTGGAAGCATGGGGGTGTGTTGGGTAACGGGTATATAGCGATCCTTTGTATCATTTTCCATGTTTTTGTAAATTTGGAATTTAAAAATAGGAAAAAAAGGGAGTAGAACTATTGTATTTTTGTTTGGTTTAGTTTGACTTGGTGTTTTGAAGTCAGGTACCTCCTTGTAGCCCTGGTTGTCCTGGAGCTCTTTTTGTAGACCAAGCTGGCCTTGAACTTAGAGAATTGGCTTCCTCTGCCTGCCAAGTGCTGAGATCAAAGGTATTTGCCGCCAGCCACAACCAAGCAAATAAGTGTACCTTTTGTTTCTGTTGTTTCTGTGTAGCCCTGGCTGTCCTGGAACTTACTTTGTATACTAGGCTGGCCTTGAACTCAGAGATCTGCCTGCCTCTATCTCCCAAACACTGGGATTGAAGATGTGTGACACCACAGGTGGCTATTAACTGTATCTTAAACACAAGTAATTAAGTGACTGAAGCAGTGATGTAAAGAGTGCACTCACTGTGTTCATAAAACCCACAGCATAAAATCCACAGAGACAGGCTGGCACAAAAGTAGAGCTGAGTAGATTATATGGTAACCCCTCCATCTCAGACACCTATACGTACCTATCAAAGCCACCTGCAGATCTTGCTGAGCCAGACTGAGGCTCTGGGGGACAGAGGCAGTGTGAATCCCAGCATGGCAGGCCACCCTCCCAGCCAGTCTCCTGAGTACCACAGCTCAGGAGCGGGTCTGGGAGGAAGGAAACTCTCCTTCCTGCCCTTGCTTTCTTCTCACGTTCTAATCCCAGGATCTCTTGCTGCTTTTCCCATGAAGGTATAATGATGACAATCCACTGTGCTCCTAAAAAATAGTAATGTATTTCATGAAGTCAGAAACAGGAAACCTCTTGTGAGTCCTGGGTTAAATAAGTCTATATAACGCTTCACTTCACAATGGGCTCCTGGTGGCAGAATTTATAAGCCACATATGTTTATAAATGCTTTAAAATGGCTCAGAGGGTAAAGCCACTTACTGCTAGGTTCAGTGACCTGACTTCAATCCCCAAATCACACCAAGTGATCAGTCCCCCAAACTGGGAATCTGTATGTCCAAACTTGAAGGTCTTTGTCCCCAAATGCTTTTTGATTGATCAATAAAGAGCCAACAGCCAATGGATAGGTGGAGATGGAGAGGCAAGACTTCTAGGTTAGGGGATAGAGAGGACGCAGGGGGGAGAAGTAAAAGGAGAGACAGAAAATCACCATGAGAGGAGTGTAGGATGGACTAGTCACGTCACGTAAGAATTTGGGTAAGTGGCCCTAGTAGTCACTTCCTCCATTGGGTCTAGGGTGGCAGAGATGAAATATAGGTTTTAAAGGATGTTAATTCCAGAATACCGGAGGGGAGTGTATGCTAGCCGCAGGAAGGATTAGAAATGCCCAGTCTTTGAGCCAGCCAAGGCATATCAAAATGAACTGGTGTGTATGTGTGTGTGTGTGTGTGTTTCATTGTCGAATCCAGAGAGCTCTTGGGCGGGTGCGAACGTGTGACCATCCGGAGCATAAAGCGGTTAACTAATTCACAGCTACAACACCGACAAAAGCATTGACTCTTGCAAGTTGCCCTCAGACCTGCATCTGTGTGTATACTTTATCTGTATAGGGTAACGTTTACTCCTTAAGACTATAGGCACAGACCAACTGTAATATGAAACGCTTCTCCCTTCACAATCATTCCTAGACCACATTCATATTCCCTTTCAGAGTATCCAATCACCTGACAGAGGGACGTAGGCACGCCCCCTTGCTTGAGCTCCTCTGGGTTCATTCCAGTGGCCTCTTGGACCCAATCGCATCGCCCCACTCACAGGGGGGCGAGTGGGTGGAAGGGTCTCTAGAATATCCTCAGAATCTGGACGTGGAGCAAGGGAGCTCTGCATTGCTTTTGATCTCTGACAACCTGGTCTGGGACGTGGAAATGGTTCCACGAGGTATAATCCCTTCCTCTTCTGGGATGGAGGATGGAGAACAGGGGCTGGCCGATCCCAGCGGGGCAATGAGAAATCAAGAAGCCAAGCGTTTAGGAGATTGCCTTAGTGATAAGGCAACTGTGCAGCATGTGAGTGTCCTACACTCACGGATTCTGCTACAGCATTCCACACAAAGGGAATGAAAAAGATGAAAATCCATCCGGAAGCACTGACAGTCGTTTGTTGCCCGTCCCTCCCTTTTCTTATTCAGTCTTTTCACACACTTGGGTTTTCCTTTCTCTAGCCCCACCCAGGTTTCCGGTAAACCCTGGCTTTGGCGTGCACCATTTAAGGTTGACCTACATTCAGCGCACTTCTGAAAGGAACCACATTTGCTCCCAGTTCCCTCCCTAGAGCTTGAATTCCAAAGGTTATTTTCCTGAAGCCATAATCTTAACCTTTCACCTCGTAATTTGGAGGTAAAATCCTTCTCAGGACAGGTCTCTACAAAGGGTTGAGAACTGAACAATGCCATCCTTATGACATTGGCATCGATTTCCAAGTGCCACATGGCCAACTTCAACATCTGTAACTTGGCAGGGGTCAGCCAGGCTGTGATCACATTGGGGCTTTGGGGTTGGTTCTAACAGTAAGCGGAAATTAATTCGAGTCAAATGTTCCCTCTTTCCCTGGGAAACAGGCAATCTTAATATCACAAGAATAGTGCTTTTCTAGATTGGGTGGCCTTGAACATGGGTCGTTTCTCATGCATGGAAGTAGATGAAGGATTCTAGAGCTCAGGCAAGAGTTTCAGGAAGTCCCAGGTTTGGGGAGCCGGTGTCTAATTGTGTCAAGATCACACCCTCACCACCACCACTGTGTGTGTGTGTGTGTGTGTGTGTGTGTGTGTGTGTGTGTGTGTGTGTGTGTGTACACATGCTCATCTGTGCAGAAGCTTGTGGAGGCTAGAGGTTAACTCATCTTAGATATCATGCTTAAGGAGTTGTCTAACCATCTACTTTGTTTGGTGAGATTTAGTTAACTGCCAGCCTGCAGTTCATCCATTAGCCTAGCCTGGTTGACCAGCAAACTCCAGAGATCCTTCCGTCTCTGCCTCTCTCCCCAGTGCTGGAAGCACAGGAACTCCCCACCATGCCCAGTCGGTTTTCTTTGCTTGTTTTCTTAAATGTGGACCCTTGAGGCTGAACTCAGACCCCCAGGCTTATAGGGCAAGCACTTTACAGAGTGAGCCATCTCCCCTCTCCCCTTTCCCACCTTTTTTAACACAGGATTTTTCAACAACCAATTTTAAAGCACGGTTGATAACTGGTACTCACACTAACCTAGAAGTGAATTGGATTAGAAGCTTTTGAGGTCACCTTCGAGTACTGGTGACCTCTTAAAGCCTGTCTCTAGCCAAAGCTTGTCAAAAGGGGTCAGACCCTGTGACTTGCAATTGTGATGACTGCAGCCATTCTGAAGAATTCCCACACTGGATCCTGGTTTTAGGTTGAGGAAGTTCAGCCTAGATCATAACTCATTACGTTTCTAAACAGTTTCCATCACCTTCCTGGGTTGACATAACTTAGCTCTGGCCTTCCTTAGCGTTACATATGCCCTTCAAAACGACCCTGTTTCACAGATGTAAGCCAAATGCATCCTGAATCCTTCAGCCACCAGAGTCTAACCAGTTGTCAGGGTCTTCCTGCCTTCTTTCCGTCTGGTCTGCACCATGTAGCCTACCTAGCTTTGTGAGGTAACATTCAATGTCTTCATCCCATCCACATGATGGTCTTCCCCAGTTCACATTTCTAAGTTTCTCTCACCTCTGAAGGTGACATTGGCATCACTGGTGAAGATCAAAGGTCAACTTGAGCCGAGTGTCAAGCTCTCCAGCAGAACGCCTGTAAAACCGAACACATCTCTTCCCATTTGGAGAATGATCAGAATAAAGACTTCTCTACGCAGTCAGCCTCATGGGAACCAGGGATTGTTAGACTCAAACTTGGGGAAATGAACAAAGTGGATGGTTACCAGCATGGTCAGAGAGAACAAGCAGTGTGGTTTCCTATTGATTTTTCTCACTAGCCTTTTCCATCGGAGCAGAAAATCGAAAGTCTGACTCTTGTTTCAAGTTATTTAGTTCCATTGGTAGAACTAAAAGCTAATGTGTTTGCAGTTACTAATATAAGAGAGAGAGAGAGAGAGAGAGAGAGTGTGTGTGTGTGTGTGTGTGTGTGTGTGTGTGTGTGTGTGAGACATTGTTTCTAACCTGGGACAAATGGCTGAGTTGCCTATTTAACATATCAAAGCAGATCTGGCTGCCAAGTTCTCCCAGCATGCCTCAGTCCCTACCTGGAACAGGGCTTGGCTGCCATACCCCGCCTTCTACCCTGAACTCTCATAGCCTAGGGGGTGGGCTGCCCTTCCATCATAGGCTCTTCCCTATACAATCCAAACGTCTTGGTTACCCCTCCCCCCTAATTTTTTGTATTTTTGGCCTCTGGCTGCTGCACCTGGATCCTGCTCCCCTTCCCCTCCCTCCTCACATGACCCAGCTCTATTTGGTCATGTATGCTCTGGATTCCTGCAGATGTCCCTGTCCACGCCTCTACCTATGTTCTCCTACCTATCTATATAAACATCCTTCACCATACCTAGGGCTGTCATGCCTTTTCCTTTCTTCCTTTCTTTCTTTCTTTCTTTCTTTCTTTCTTTCTTTCTTTCTTTCTTTCTTTCTTTCTTTCTCTCTCTCTCTCTCTCTCTCTTTCTTTCTTTCTTTTTTTTTTTTTCATTCAATATTCAACACACACACACACAGCTGCAAGTAATTGAAAAGCTCACAGGGCTTAACCCATAGGGATAATACTTAAATTAACGCAAGGGTTTTTGCTCTTGGTTTCTCTACCACCTTAGAGAGTTAGTCTAAACCTGTAACTCTCCTCTAGAACTCTGCATGGCATTTTATACAACTCTGTTTAAGACTGAGGGTCTTGAAAGTCTTGACCCACGTGAAGGCCTCCCCTTATGCCTTATTAGCCAGCACAAGGACAGGCACGTGGCCAGTCTGTGCCTCAGGGGAGTCAGGGAAATGGGTTTGTGACAAACGGAAGTGGACCGTGGTAACTGGGCCATGTGCCTCTTTGACTGTGTTCAGAATTACTCACCACATAAAGTTTTATTGTTAAAATTAATGGGTGCTCTTCTGGAGAGAGGTGATAGGATCTGGCCAGCCTTCTGCTTCAGTCTCCTGAGTGCTCAAATCACAGGCATGCACCACCGTACCAGTGTAATATGCAATTATGAAAGTAAGAGGAAATACCATGAAAACTTCTTCTCAGGTTGCTTCCCAAAGGTGCTTCTTGATACACCCCCAGGTTTCCATCTCCTTAAAACTCAAGAGTTCTGCACTGTCAACCCTGTGAGGTGGTGATAGCTCAGCCTCCTAGCACAAAAGTCACACGGGCTGGATTCAGACCAAAAGTGCAGGTGTGGTCGCAAAGACAAGTAGGTCAGGTGAGTTGGAAGGTGTGGCCTGTGATACCAAACACTGAACAAAGCTCTAAGCAAAATATGACAGCTAACACTCTAACCTCCCACTTCTCAACTGAAGCCAGAGATTTAGCTTTGGATGTAAAAATGCCTTTTGAAGTCTTAGCACCACATTTAGAAACAAAGAGACTCTAGAGACCAAGTCATCTGTTGAGTTTGTAACTCAGGCTAAGAGCAGAGCAGCTAGGTTGGTCAAGCATGGGATGGGAAGGGATGTAGGGAAGGGGGGTTAAGAGGGTTGCTTCTTGGTGCCCAATGCTTCTGTTAAAGGTCAATACAGTACAGGGGTTCACATTTCCAGCATCTTCTTTTTTAAGCTTTATTTCTTTTATATATGTGAAGAACACTGTCCCTGTCCTCAGACACACCAGAAGGGGGTATCGGATCCCGTTACAGCCACCTTGTGGTTGCTGGGATTTGAACTCAGGACCTCTGGAAGAGTAGTTAGTGCTCTTAACCCCTGAGCCATCTCTCCTGACCCATTTCTAGCTTTTTTTTTTTTTTTTTTTAAACATTGTCAATGCCCATTACTTCCCTTGCTGGGTCCACAAGGCCCTCTGTGGTTAAGCTGGGCTTTGATGTGCTCTCTGAAAAGTAGCTGTCACTTAGAAACAAGAGTCAGGCCTTCCCGCTCCTTTTAAATGTATTTTTTTTTTCCTGTTCACATCTGGAGCCACATCAAATCCTGTGCCTTTTGCCTTAATCACGGATTAAGGTGAAAACGAAACTGGTGACGGTCTCAGGCTGGTGCTGCAGTGCGAGGAAGCCACCCGGGGAGGCTGACACTCTGGCTCCCCATCTATCTCCCCTCCTCAAGGCAAAAACCATGACTCCCTCCTCTCGCTCAATGAAAGTGGTGAAGAGAGGGGGGTTTAATAACTTTGAACTCTCTGTGTGATTTCTGCCTTCGACACAGTCATTATTAGAGAGTCCCGAAGAAGCACACCCCCCACACACACACACACCCCCGCTCGAAACACCAAGTTTCTAAATGATTCATCTCAAAGACCTTGATATTCAATCCAGGTGTAGGAATAAACAGTACAGCCCTCCGGCTCTATCCCGGGGCTTGGACAGGCTTCAGTGAAATTCTATAGCGAAGGCCCGGCCGCTTCCCTGACTGTCTCTTTGTTCTACTAACTTTTTATCTCTGAAAAGCAAAGGGATTTCCTCCAGGGATTAAGAAGAGGAAACAACCTGAGGTAGGATAGTGTTTCATTAGAACTAATTCAGGCAAAAGTATCCTGAAGCCATCTCAGCAAAAAACTCCTTCCTCCCAACCTTGGACTGCTCCCTGAAATCCAACAACCAGCCGGAGAAACACGCCTGTCTAGGGAGCTCTCCCCTTCTCCCGTCTCCCCAGCCGGAGGATCCTGGGCAGTCAGAATAAGGCGGAAGAGTGTCTCGTTAGAAAACACGCCTTCCCGCCTCCCCCCCCCCTTAGTATTTTTAAATTTCAAAACTTTTAACAGGTACTATTTTGTGGACACGAAATTATTTTTCGAAATAATTTTAAAAGCAGTAGATGGGTTCTTCGTATGTTTTGGTTTAAAGTAAAGAGACAGAGGGGGAGGTCTCCCCCCACCCAACCCGCCTGCCTCCTTCTCTTCCTCTCTCCCCCTCCCTTTCCTCAGCTCCTGTTCCGGATTAATTTTCTTCGTGACAGCTCAGATACAACCGGACGAAGAACTGGAGAGCGGGTGTGCTGGCCGAGGCTTCTGGCCTCTGCTCTCCTTTTTTTTATCGCAAGTCTACAGGATTAAGTGTGACAATACAGGATGAGACCCGGGGTTAAAGAGGGCTAGTGCGTTAGCTCAGCGGTAGAAGGCTCGCCTAGCAAGCGCGGGGATCTGAGTTCCAAGAGGGGGGGGTGGGTGAGGGGCGTGGCACTGCAATGGCAGCCTGGCTCACCCATCTTCTGCCTCCCCTAAGATTAGATGAAAAGCATACATTTTAGTCAGGACGCAAAGCCACTAGCAGTTCCTGAAACAGTAACATTTTACAGTTCAATTTGTCACCACCCACTTGGAAATCTTCAGTGATAACTGTAATGGCTGGTCTCTAAGACCACCACATTTCAAATATTTCGGGACGTGAAACAAGTGTTTTCTCTTCTGATCAATGATTAATATTCTCATTTTCAAAAAGTTAGTTACTCTGCTCTTCTTAGGCCCTCTTCCTCAGGTATGGCTACTCTAAAATTTTAGAGAGGTACTTGGTCCCGTCTAATATGATTTAAAATACTTCGATTTACTACAACTTAAGTTTTCTTTCTCACATTTCTTGTATTGTTAAACATTAAAGGAAGAAACAAAACAACTTGACTACTCACTCCGAGAATGCATGGTGCGTAGAATATTAACTAACACTTTATATCGGTGGTCCCGAACACAAACGTAGTCAATCTTTATCTCCTTTGATAAAAAGCCAAATCAGCTTACACAGAAACAGCTTTGCATAGTTTCATATCATAAATATCAACTGAACTCTACTTTCTAAAGATATTGGCAGTCTTAGTTTTGATATGAATTATATATATTATACATACATACATACATATATTATATATATTCTATTCATGTTTTGTATTCACATACTCTTGTTTTTGAAACTTTCGTTTCTCAGTGATCATTTCTCTTATTGCCTGGTTCTGGAATGCACTTTCATTTGTAAAAACTTTCAAGTCGGGATTTGCTTTTTGAAACTGGGCTTACTATGCAACTCTGGCTAGCCTCTAAATCAGAGATCTGGCTCCTCCTGCCTTTTGAGTGCTGGGCTACCACACAGGCGAGGATGTCTGTTTGTAACAGGAACATGTTTGAGATTTGACTCCAAAGAAAACACAAACCATCCTCCTTTATAATACGTGCACACACTCTATCCCTCTCTGTCCCTACTGTGACCTCTGCTTCGTGGCAAACCATTGACCTATTTTCCTAGCAAGCCCAGGCTGCCGGCTGCCATTGTTACCTGGTTGAGTCATAGCTGGAGACAGCCAGGCAATCACACTATGTTCCTAGAGTTCAATGTTCAACCCTCTGCTGTGTGAAATCTAAAACCCGTGACTCGCTACCAAAGCATAAGCCATTTGGGAACAAAATATATATATATATATATATATATACCACGTGGTGCTGGTATACCATCACTTCAGAACGACATCTAGTTTCTGTTTTATTATTAAATTTGCTCGTGGGCTAATTATGATTAATTTGTCTCAAACCACCAAGTACTCCGATGACCTTATCCGTTTGGTAGTTAAGATACTTCTAGAGACAGATGGTTATCTTCCAGTTCCCTTGCTTGTGTGAAATTCCTCCCACCCAGCAAAGAAATGTGAGGTAAGGATCCCGGCTGGCTTATCTTTATAGAGAGAGAAAAAAAAATTGGAGGAAATACTATTTGTTTTGCAAATAGCCAAAGGGCTGGGAAGAAGAGTTGGAGGCAAATCTTTTTCTTAATGACACTCACTTGATTCACATTCCAGTTCCCTCCTCCACTTCCTGTGCTTGCCAAGCCTTTGGTTATAATCAAGGCATTAGCATTCTCAGGCCAGTTCCTCAGGAGGTCTTCAATGGCTGGCCTTAGGCCAGCACCCTAAGGTTTTCTTTATATGAGATGCTAATTTCTTTTATGTACTTATTCTTTTTGTTGAACTTAAAAAAAATGAAACATTAATATAGTATTAACTATTATACTTTCACTCCCCACCTCTTTAATATTAGTCTGTGCCCCTTCCAGTGACAATGGACATTATATTTCTTGTGAAGGGAGCCCGGTGATAAGATGGATAAATAACAGCCTGCAATTATTGAACAGTCTCTCTGTAACGGCTACTGTGTAGACCATTTCGCAAACAACCTATATAATTATTTTCACCTTTCAGAAGCAAAGGAACTAAGATTTGTGGATATTTCTCTACAGGTCACACCAGTAGAGAATGGCCCAGGTTGAGTCTGGCTTCAAAGCCTATAGACCATTACTGGGCTCAGTAATAGAACAAATCCCAGGGTACGGTAACGACCGCTCATTCTCAAATACACATACATTAAAAAAATTAACCTAGGCTGTTCCAGTTCACACATTCTACTTTTTACTGCTTTGGGCTCTAAGAGAAGACCTGTGTTTTTTTGAAAATGTCTGAAGTGAGAATACTCCTTTATTCAACAACCCATCGCTGAGCTGTTCCTAGGAACCAAGTGGCAACGTTAAAGGTGAAACTGTCTGCCTTCTGAGAATGTCAAACGAGAATGGAGAAGGCAGAACTGTTAGCTACATTGCAACCTAGGTCAAGGGGCAAGGCCTGGAGAGAAATGAGAAAGAATCCATCTGGAAATGGCATCGCACTAATCTTTGGCTGAAAGAACTGAAAGGCCATTAGACTGAGGCAGCGCTGTCATCCTGCACATCTCTGAGAACAACTGGGAGAGAACCAGACACCAGAGACTTAGCCAATCAGAACTTTAGTGGCAGAATTTTCTTTCTGTCTTTTTCCTTTTTTAGTGAGACAGTTTTTCTTCATAGCCTGGCTGTCCTGGAATTTGCTCTGGACACCAGTCCGGCCTGGAACTTGGAGAGACCTACCTGCTTCTGCCTCTCGAGTGCTGGGATTACAGGCGTGTGCCACCATGGCCTAGTTCCCTGCTTCTTCTAATAGCTGTGTTCTCGTGTGTGTTGCTGGGTGAAACTCAAACATTTTATAGTGTGGTGAGGCCTGGTTCCTGAGTTAGTGTCCACCCATAGAAATAACAGCAGGGGAATGAGCATATAGAGAATATGTATAATATACACTTGCATGAAAATCTCCTCTTATAACATAATGTCATGAACAATAAAGTATGCAGAATAAAACTAAACAAAACAAAAACCAATAGCTATTTAAGGGGATGGAAAAGCTAATTTGATTTGAGTATTCTATATTATACACATGCACTGACTATCACTGTAAACTTCACAAATACATATAATTATCTGTTCATTAAAAAAAAAATACTGTTGCACATGGTGTGACACGTGCTTGTGATTCCAGGCCTCAGGAGGACAAGACAGAAGGATCCTGAATTTGAGTCCAGCTGAGACTACTTTGCAAGACTCTATTGCAAAACAAACAAAATTTAAAAAGTAATAAAAAGGCCAATAAATTTTTTTTTTTACTATGCTCTACTATAATCATTTGACAGGAACACCAAGCTAACAGGAAACCTTTGACATTTGTTAATACAACTTGGATGAGTCCAGAAGAATTTATATGGGGCAGAAAATCTTAAGCAGAAGCTAGGCAGAAAGGTTTGAGAACTGTTGGTGGGAGTTACCATGTCATTGGTTGGACAGTTTATTAAGGAGAAAGTGACAGTCTCAAATGATGTGTGACACGTTGGTTCCGTAGGTGTTCTCCCTTGATCCCAGATATCCTAAGGACTCAGAGTCACTCATCAACTCACTTAACACTGAGATTCTTGCAATGGGCTGCCCAGGCATTCTTCTCAGAAGCCCCTGCCAGAGCAGAGTTGCTGAAAAGAGCCACCTTCCTCTGTCTGGAAACCCCTGAGGCAGGCTCACTACAATCTGGGCCTTGTTCTCAGCCCTAGGGTTCTATTAGGGAGTGGTAGGCAGAACTCCGGCCTGGAAGTCAGGTTTGCAGGAGACAGGTAGATCAGAGGGTATGCACACTGGAGGAAGCCAGGCTGGGGTGTAAGAAGTATAGGGAGGGCTCCTATTTCAGTCTGGGAGTCTGGAAGTGAATGGAACCTGAATGGAGAACTCCCTCAAGGCAGACAATTCCAATCAAGGGAGGCCCAAGGCCGGATGGGGAAGGGGGAGGAGTAAGCGTAATGATGATTATCAAAGGAAGGGATACAAGGGTTGGGGGTGGACAGACAATGTGCAGTTAAGACTAGAGCCTTTACTATTCACTAGTCTTACTAGACTTTACTAGTCTTCTTCACTAGCCTTTACTTTGTTACTAAGATGGGACCATGCTTGGTTGCAATAGCCTTTTAGACAAGTCTCTCTTGGCAACCCAGCTGGCTTCCTGACTCAGCCTGGTGAACACTCAGATTGTAGGTCTGTGTCACCACAGAGAGAGAGAGAGAGAGAGAGAGAGAGAGGAAGGAGAGGAGGGGAGGGGAGGGGTGGGGAGAGGAGAGGGAGAGGAGAGGGAGAGGAGAGGGAGAGGAGAGGGAGAGGAGAGGGAGAGGAGAGGAGAGGAGAGGAGAGGAGAGGAGAGGAGAGGAGAGGAGAGGAGAGGAGAGGAGAGGAGAGGAGAGGAGAGGGAGAGGGAGAGGGAGAGGAGAGGAGAGGAGAGGGAGAGGAGAGGGAGAGGAGAGGGAGAGGAGAGGGAGAGGAGAGGGAGAGGAGAGGGAGAGGAGAGGGAGAGGAGAGAGGAGAGGAGAGGAGAGGAGAGGAGAGGAGAGGAGAGGAGAGGAGAGGAGAGGAGAGGAGAGGTTTGGACAGGAGAGGAGAGAGAGGCGCTTGGTTGACTCTTGCTCTCCTAGAACCATGCTAGCCAGGTGTGTGAGCATGTGAAGGGGTGACCAGAGGGAGACAAGTTATGGGTCACCTGAAAAATGATCCAGGCAAGAGATGACAGCGATAGAGATGACAGAGATTTGGATTATTCAGGAAACGGAGGTGGTAAGGAGTGACTGGGTGTTTTATATACTTGATAAAGCCTTTCTGAAGGGCTGAACTGTTGTTAGTGAGACAAAGCGGTTAGAATGACTCCACGTGTTGAATCTGGGCAATGAAGGAAGTTAGTCACTCTTGAGGTGGTGAAGATGAAGCAAAGAGCTCCGAGTGATGTGGTGTTCTGGGATGGCATTTGGCGATGCCAATGAAGAACTTTTTGGGTTTTTTGGTTTTTTTCTAAGCGTGGTGGTTCATGCTTTTAATATCAGCCCTTGGGAGTCACAGGCAGGTAGATATTCTCAATTTGAGGCAAGCCAGATCCACATAGCAAGTTCCAAGTCAGCTAGGGCTCCATAATTGAGGCCTTATCTCTATAAAAAAGTTTTAATATAGCCCAGGTTTGCCTTGATATCCTAATTCCCCTGCCTCCATGTACCAGTGAGGGGATTGTGTGTGTGTGTGTGTGTGTGTGTGTGTGTGTGTGTGTGTGTTAGCAGCTCAGCTTCTTTGGGGAGCTCAGAGGGGAGAAACTCAAGTTAGGATGCAGAAGGTGCTGCTGTTGCTGGGGTGATTTCTTAAGAGCAAGGAGAAAGGGGCAGGGAAATCAGAAAACCACCCTCTTGGGAAAGTTTCACGGTTTTTTGGGTCCCCCCACCCTTTGTTTTTCTGAGACAGAGGTTTCTCTGCATAGCCCTGCCTGTCCTAGAACTCATCCTGGAGACCAGGCTGTGCTCAAACCCAAGAGATCAGCTTGCCTCTGCCTCCTGAGTGCTGGGATTGAAGTTGTCCGTCACCATTGCCCGCCTAGGACTTTTGGTCTTATCGAGGTTCTGTGGTGATGAGGAAAGTGTGGCCCCCTCAGGCTGTGGGAACGGAACCAGCGGAAGCTGGATCACTGATCTCTAAATGGGGGCCCCAGGCTAGGAGCAACCAAATCAGCTTAAGCTTGTTACAGACACAGGGCCCCTTCTGGAGCTGGCGAGTCACAAGCACTAGAGATAAGGCTAGAGAATGAGAGCTGGGAGCCCTTCAGGAGCTTGCTATGCACACTGGGGCCCACAGGACTGCCGTAATAGGGTCAGTGACAAGGTTGTAAATATTTAAAAAAAGAGAAGACATTGATCTTTTTAAAAAAGAGAAGTGTCTTTATTGTTTGAAGCATAAAAAAGAGGAAACAAAAGTTGGCATTACATTTCATTTTTTTATGTCGTCTTCTCAATGAAGGTATAAAAATACATGGCCACTTAGTTTTGTGAGCTGGGGAAAATGTCAAGATGATCACACTCACAGGACAGAGAAGGCACTTACAACACACAGGAGACAGAAGAGAAAAGCAGCTCAGAGGCACACAACCGAAACCGCTCGGAGAACAACCTCTCCATTCCCACACCATTGTTTCTCCATTTTTCTGTACGCAGGTGGCATCTGCCCCTGCTACACAGCCGTGCCGGGCCTTTGTTCTCTGTGCCCAGAGCCAGCTGCCTTGAATTTGCCTTTTTTGTTTGTTTGTTTGTTTTTGTTTTTTTGTTTTTTTTCGAGACAGGGTTTCTCTGTGTAGTCCCAGCTGTCCTGGAACTAACTCACTCTGTAGACCAGGCTGGCCTCGAACTCAGAAATTCACCTGCCTCTGCCTCCCAGGTGCTGGGATTAAAGGCGTGCGCCACCACGCCCGGCTTTTTTTTTTTTTTTTTTTTTAAACTTTGATTTCCATTTTGTTTAAGATAGAGAAACATTCTTAACTTGTGTCCAAGATCTTTTAGAATGCCTGACCCATTTTCATTTCAAATCACAATTCATTAAACTAAAATAGACAATGCACTTTTTTTTCTAAATAAAAATGCACTTATTCCAGCCACCAGAATCACCTTAAGCAATAATCCATGTGATTCATGTGTGCATACTTTTCATCATTTTGGCTTTTTAGTGTACTGAAACCACACAGACATAATCTCTGTGAGCTGTGGCCACAGGTTCAGTATGACCCAGACCACTCAGTGTGTTCACCTGTAACACCAGAGACGCGCACGCCTCATGCGGGTCCCACCAGACAAGGAAAACGCCTGCCCTGTCATGTGAGCACGCTTGCTAATCAAAAGAAGCTGATTCTTGCTGTGGAAATACTGAGGGAGGGAGCGTGGTTTCAAGGCTGACTCTTTTTGACCTGAAAGAACTACGAGCCAGCTCAGTTTTCTACATCTCAGATGCTATCTGAAAGCAAGAGGATGGTTTCCCCTCAGGGCTGTGCTCACCTAAGAAACACATTCATTACCTTCAGGAACTGCCTGGGCATGGTCACTCTGAGATGGTGCAACAATACAATCTAGAGGTCCGCTTACTTTCCTGGTGGGGATCTGCACGTTAAACAAAAGCTGGCATTTCAAATAATATGGGGGAGGGGGGAAATGGGGTGATTAAAATGTTCATAACTTTATTACTGCGATTATACCTGGGAGGAGCATAACTTGATCCTTGACATTGATTTGTGTGTTTAAGTCAGTCCCTGAGAATGAATGCCTTGAACCTTTTTGGTTTCGTTGCTCACCCTCTGAAGAATCGGTTAGTGCGTGGCAGGGATGTGGAAGGCAGGGATGTGGAAGGCCTCGGCTACCTCCAGAGTGTGTGAGACGTCTTCCGGCGACTGGCCTGAGCTCTCTCACGCCCCTCCCTGCTCAGCTCTTCTGTTGGACAGCGCTGAAAAGCTTTTGCTGATTCTCAAGGCAGTCTCTCAGCTTATCTTCTGTCAAAGACAGTCGCTGCTCCAGAATTGAAACAGTCTGCAAACAAAACAAAACAAAACAAAACAAAACAAAACAAAACAAAACACAATGGCGTCAAGAGCCTGGTACCCTGCTGATGAGGGGGACAGTGAGTGCACCTCCATATGAGGCTCTTGTAGGGCCTGGATATCAATCACCTGGCCCCAAATTGGCTAAAAAAAATGAGCCTGCCTGCAGAGCAAAGCACTATCAAGTATCGAGGAAACTAAAAGAAAACCACCCAACCCAACCCAACCCAACCCAAACAAAAACCCCAAACAAAAACCTGACGCATATGAAGAAAGAAAGCTCTAAGCCCAGGCCTTGGGAGAATATCCTTGCCTATGGTCTGAAGACTCAGGGTCAGAGATGAAGTCATCCCCTGTACTCTAAGCCATACAGATTAAAGCACACGTTCCCAGTATAGGCACTACTGACGTGTTACCACTGGCCACTTTGTCACAGTCCACTCTGTAGTGGCCATCCTTATAGCATTACAGAAAGGTGGAAGGGAGACTGCTACACAAACACCATAGCTGCCACCATCTTGGCAGGAGGACTGACGAATCAGGAGTGTCTTAGGCTGCTGGGCACACAGGACTCAGTGGACTGAAGTTCTCCTAACTCCTTCAGCAAAGAACGACGTGTGCGTGTAATAATACAGTCACACTGTAGATGTTGAACTTGAGAAAAATAATTGTGTTGTTGACCAGACTTTTATAGCTGTAAAAAAAGATTTATTTATTTATTTTATGTATATGAATGCTCTGTCTGCTGCACTCCAGCAGAGCTCATCAGAACTGATTATAGGTTATGGTTGTGAGCCACCATGCGGATGCTGGGAATTGAACTCAGGACCTCTGGAAAAGCAGTCAGTGCTCTTAACCTCTGAGCCATCTCTCTAGCCCTAGCTTTTCTTAAAACAAACAAACAAACAAACAAACAAAACAAAAAACAACCCCCCTTTTTTATTATAAACTGAAATGTAGACCAGGAAGCCACATGAAACTTGCACGTTGGTAAGTCTTCCTAAGAGACCAGCTGACATTCCCAGCCACATCCGGAACTTTCTGAGTGGCTTCCACCGTTTCATCCCATACCCTCCTTTATGCCCAGCTTTAAATCACGGGCTTACGTTTCCTTATGGTTTTAACTCCCAAATGTTCACACCTCTCCCTTTCTTTTTCTTGACTCTCAACCACTAGCAGGCTCGGCCGTTTGTCTATCCGTGACATTTATACTGATCTGTACTGCAGGGACTACCCAGTTAGCACACAGCTCAACCTGTCGTCTGAGGTGGCAGCAGGTGATCTATCTCCTCATGAGAGGGCACAGTGGAAGTGTCCGGTGTCTCCCCTCCAGGGATGTTCAGTGACTAGTCACTAGGGAGTGGAATGATAACTTAGCACTAAAATTCTTAGTTTGTGTACTTAGTTGGTGTAAATAAGAGGGGTTTTCAGTTTTGTTGTTGTTCATATTTTTTGTTTTTCTTTTTTTTTTGGTTTTTCGAGACAGGGTTTCTCTGTATAGCCCTGGCTGTCCTGGAACTCACTTTGTAGACCAGGCTGGCCTCGAACTCAGAAATCCGCCTGCCTCTGTCTCCCGAGTGCTGGGATTAAAGGCGTGCGCCACCACGCCCGGCTTGTTTTTTGAGAAAGGGTTTCTCTGTATAGCTCTGGCTGTCCTGGAACTCACTCTATGTAGACCAGGTTGGCCTCAAACTCACAGAGATCTGTTTGCCTCTGCCTCCTGAGTCCTGAGATTAAAGGTGTGCACCAGCACTGCCAAAATAAGTAAGTGTTCTTAAAAGGGGGAGAGACAGAGGGGGTGGGGGAGGAAGAGGGGAAGAGGGAGGGAGGGAGGAAGGGGGGAGGGAGGGAGAATTTGTTTATTGATGGACTACTTAGTCATCTAGTAATAGGGTTCATACAGGAAAGGCAAACAAGATAAGTGTCAAGATAAGGAAGTGACTGTCCTTCCTTCCTTCTTTGAAGGTAACAGTCATCATGTAAAAGCTTTTGCTTTCATATTCCATAGAACAATTCATCGTTCTATAAAGATAATCATGATGCTGATATTTTCTTAAAGGTCTATCATGTACCAAGGAACTCGTCAGATAGTTATTACAGTTATACACGCTAAAGTTGTTGATGTGTGCACTATTTTATCTTTGATTCTACTTTCTCTATCAGCCCCCAAATCTACTTGACTTTGCCTCTCTCCTCTCTCTGTAATATAATAGACATCCTGCAGCTTAGGTGATGGCTTGGAACACGTTTGCTTTGCTTGTGACTTGCCTAGACAGACTTCTTTTCCTCTGCAGGCACGCTCTGCCTTGCCTTCAACCCCTTAATATATAAAAGGAAATGAACTCCTTGAGGTTAACCATAACACACCCAAAGGGGAATTTAGTGAGACAGAAAGTGGTCCATTAACTGTGAACCAGGTAGAAAGGTGTGTGTGGGGGGGGGGGGAGGGAGAGGGGGAGGGGGAAGGGAGGACTTGGAGAGTCCTAAAGAGGACTTGACTGAGTAGTAACAGGAAGGAAGCCCTGTCAACTAAAATTGAATCTGGCATCTGAGAGGTTAACAGTTTCTAAAGAGAAGGATGTCTGGTAAACACAGGTGGGTCACCTGTAGCACACAACGTTAAAGTGAAAACACGGGAGTTTAGTATGATTCTTAGTGAACAAATATGACTGCAAAGTCTCACATGGGTCTTTCACACTGTATGACAGAACTCCACAACCATAGGCACTTAACTTCCAGGGCCCTGAGGTGACATCTCTAGTTTTTACTAAGAAAGGTTTTACTCCAGAGAAAGGAAATGGAGCCTGTGGAAGTGAGACCTGGGCACTGCCTAAGCTCCAGCACTCCAGTAACAGGGGCAGAGCTAGAGCTGCGACCAGAGGTGATGTCCATGCAGGAGCCTCTGAGATTGAACTAGTCACTCTGGGCAAGAGGCTGACCCTGCTCTTTCTCCTATGCTCACCTCTTGCTCTGTGTAACTCGAGGCAGTGTGTGCACTTAACAATGCTGCACACAGCAAAGCATAAGTGGGCAGAAGGAAGAGGGCCACAGGAGATATCTCCAAAGGCAGAGGGAGTACTACTGCTGTTTCCGCTCCAACACAAGACTTCCCTTATATATATATTAGGTCCATACCTCCCAAGACCTGGGAGATTTTTAGTACAATATTTCATGTCTATTATTCTTCTTTGTTTTGGTAAAATGGTCTTAAGAGACTGGCTAAGATTTTAATAGGAAGACAAGCCTCTTCCTCCTCTAGAAGAAACTCTGGAGAAAGCTCTACATTACACACTGAGCTGGCAGAGTGTTTTCAGTGAAGACTATAAACTTTGGCAATATTTTGTACTACACAGGAGTTTTTACTTACAGTACATTTTTCTTATGCTATTAAATATTTCTTTATATGTGACCTAATATAAATATACCAAATCACAAATTCACAGCGTAGAACGTTACTGCTTAGGACCAACTGGCATTTATAGCACAGAGTACTACCACTGACGTCTGCACAGATGATACAAGTGCCAGAGAGAAGAAGTGCATGTGTACATATGTACACACACACACACACACACACACACACACAGGCACACATACACTGAAAGAGAGAGAGAATGGTTCCGAGATACTGTTCTATATAAATTCTCTCAGACCAGGTTAGCCCTAAGTGCCTTGCTAGTGACTGTCTGAGTTTGCCTTGCCAGGATAACGCCCCTGCTCTGTTAGTCTCACATCCTACATCCTGGGACGGCTCTGCCTATCTTACTCAGGGCAGCGGCAGGCCAGCCCACCTGGGTTAGGATGTTGAGTTGTTCCATAATGTGCTCCAGCGCGTCAGCCACTGCCAGCGGCACGCTCCTCAGGCTTTCGGAGGGCACATCACTTACATCTTCTGGTCTCTTTTTCACAGTTGTGGATGAACATTCTGGCATTAACAAAGGGTTCAAGAAATACCTACAGATGTCTTCACCCTTGCCTGGCACAGCTCGACAGGTGGAATCCATCATCTTTAATGTCATGGAAAAGACAGAAACAAAGTTTCCAAACTTAAATAGTATATATACACATATGCATATATAAATATATATCTAACAGTTCCAGATTATCTTTTTATGAATCATTTTATCTTCTTTATATAACAGAGTACATAAATTATAATAAAGAAACAAAGCTAACAATGTAGAGAAATTTTTACAAAATGTTTTGCAAAATACTTCCTATATGCCTGTCTGATCAGGAGTTTTACCATTTAAAAGGAGTGCCGAATGAAGTTTATTTTTCAATTTAAAGTAAACATCTGGCTCCATTAAGATGACATTTAATCCCTTCAAAAGGAAAATGACAAGTGCTGGTGAAAATGTGGAAAATGTAAATTATCATGCTCTGCTGACTAATGGGTAAAATGCTGAAGCTGCTATCAGAAAAGTTTAGAAATTCCTCACTGAAGTCATCACAGAATTACCATATAATCTAGCAATGCCACTCCAATATCCACAGTGACCTTCCTCACAATAGCTTAAAAGGAAGCTGTATCTATTAGCAGATATGTGTGCAAAGAAAATATAATATAAACTTGTAGTGTGATATCATTGTAAAATGAAACTGATATTCTACATATCTGATACTATATATATTTCACTAATGGGGAAAACCTTGAAAATCTCATATTAACCGAAGTAACTAGACATTCAGTGATCCTGCTTATATGTCATTCTTCCCACAGAAAGATTCAGGGATGGAAATGTGAGGATTACTAGTGTCTAAGAGAAAGGGTAATGAAAATTAATTGCTTAGTTGGTAAAATGTTTCTATTTGGAATGCTAAAAAGTTATGAACACCGGTCACAGAACATTATGAGTTTTGTGACTAAATCTATAAGTAAATTGTATACGTAAAAGTGATTTATTTTAAAAAAAGGTAATTTCTTTGTTACATATATTTCACTACAATAGAAAAAGTCCTCCAGTTAAATAGGAACGAACTGTTAGAGTATAAACTTAAGAAAATTCCATTTATAATAGCATCAACATTTAAAATATTTAGAAATTAATTTAACAGTAAGTGTCAGACTTGTACAGTGAGAACTATAAGTCATCCCTAAATGGAATTAAAACTCCAACCAACTGGAAAGATACCTCATTCCATTTCTATGGTCTTCAATGAGAAAAATCAACATTGTTAAGATGGCAGTACTTGCTGGGAATGGTGGCAAATGCTTGTAATTCCAGAACCTGGAAGGCTGAGGCAGGAGAACCTTGAGTTCCACGACAGCCTGGACCGTCTCTGTGTTGGTACTGCATAAAAAAGATGGCAGTAGCTCCAACACTGATGAATGTACTCAGAGCAGTTCTTACCAAACTTCCAGCTGTTTCCTTTTACCTACAGTTTAAGTTGACCTTAAAATCCACACAGAAGTGCAAGGAACCAGACAACTGAAATAACACGAGAGAAAAAACAAGACAGAACAAACAGACAGTGTACTCCAAACTGTGAAACCTACCAGCAAGTTAGAGTAACCAACACAGGGTGGAACTGAGCGTGGAGCTCAGTGGTACAGTCCATTGCCTAGGGTGTGCCTGTCCCTATATTTGATCCCTAGCACCTTCAACAGACTTCTAGATCAATATGACAGGTCTGACAGGTCATAGAATATAATACATGACAGGCTATCTATATCTATATATATCAGAAAGAAACCCATATACTACATGGTCAGCTAACTTTGGGCAAGACTGTCAAGAAAATTTAATTTGGAAAATATAAATTGTTTCAACAAAAGATGTGGGGGAAACTATATACACTTGTGAGAATAAACTTGTGCCCTGACTTCATGCCATATACAATATTAATTCAAAAAAGGTCAGAGGGCTGGTGAGATGGCTTAGCAGATAAGAGCACTTGACTGCTCTTCTGAAGGTCTCGAGTTCAAATCCCAGCAACCACATGGTGGCTCACAACCACCTATAATGAGATCTGACACCCTCTTTTGGTGTGCCTGAAGACAGCTACATTGTACTTTTTTTTTTTTTTTTTTCGAGACAGGGTTTCTCTGTATAGCCCTGGCTGTCCTGGAACTCACTTTGTACACCAGGCTGGCCTCAAACTCAGAAATCCGCCTGCCTCTGCCTCCCAAGTGCTGGGATTAAAGGCGTGCGCCACCACGCCCGGCCCTACATTGTACTTATTTATAATAATAAATAAATCTTTGGGCCGGAGTGAGCAGGGACTGAGTGAGTGGGGTCTACTGGAGAGAGCGGGGTTGACCAGAGTGAGCAGAGGTCCTAAATTCAATTCCCAACAGCCAGATGAAGACTCACAACTATTTGTACAGCTACAGTGTATACTCATATACATAAAATAAATAAATATTAAAAAAAAAACCCAAAACCCTAAAAACGGTCAGAGACTTAAAGAGAAGAGCTAAGACTATAAAACTTTTAGAAAGAATCAGGATTTTCCTGATCTGGACCTGAGACTGTCCCACCTGTTGACACAACATGACAATTTTATTCACGGCTGTCCAGGATACGTATGGCCTGGGTGAGATATTCCTGAACTATACAAAATGTACTTATGCATAACACCAAGATCAGGATGACAAGGTAAAAAATAAATTGGATGTAATAATTTGTATAATAAAAATGATACCACCAAGATAGCGAAAACAAATGAAAGAAACTATCTTTGAATCAAATACTTGATAAGGGCCTTGTACACCGACACAAAGATTTGCAATTTAAGGATTACAGATACATAATGTAATTAAACAGCTAATGATACACAAATGGCCAATAACCTCACAAGCATATCTTGAACATTATCAGCAATAGCAAATCGAAACTGCAAGGACATTGACTTCACCTGCACTAAGATGGCAGAAAAGAACAACGCAGGGTAACACGTGTCAGCGGGATGCTGAGAACAGGGAGCCCTCAGACACTGCTGGTGAGCGGACAAATGTAGATGCCAGGAGACATTAAATATGAAATCACCATATGACTTAGCAAACCCACTTGTAGATCCAAACCCAAGAGAGTAAACACTTATCCACTCAAGCTGTGTGAAAATGTTCACGGCAGCATTGATCATGATGTTCAAGAAGATAGGAAGAATCCAAAGGTCCAACTCCATGACAAGGAAGGAACACAAAACAGCAAATCTTCACTAGGATTATTTGTTCACAAAAAATGGGAAACTGATGAGTTTTACAACTCAGCTGAACATTCTAAGCACTGAGCTAGACATCAAAGGCTAAATATTAGCCAATACTATTTCTATAAAAAAAAATCAAAAAGAGAAAATATGGTAATGTACTAAACCCAGTGGCTGCCAGGGGCTGAGGACGAAGAACAAGAAGGAGACACTGGGAATGCAGCTGGGGATGGGGTGGGGTGGAACACTGTTTTAAAAGTCCCTTGGGAGTGACAAAATGTTCTTTAGGGGCTCAAGAGATGGCTCAACAGTTAAGAGCACCCATTGGCTGCTAGAGTTCAATTCCTAGCAACCACATGGTGGTTCACAACCACCTTTAGTCCTGTCCCTGGGGATCCAGCGCCCTCTTCTGGCTCTCAAGACACTGTATGCACATTTAAAAAATTAGTCATAGTAAGCACAACATTGTGAATTAAGTACCAGTGAAGTGCACACGTCAAATGAGTCAATTTTGTATTACATAAAATTTCTCATTAAAGTTATTATGAAAATAGGACACAAATAAATACATGCCTCAGAGGGTTGTTTGTTTTTCCAGTCTTAAATTCCTGGTGATTGCTAGAGGTCTGGGGGTTCCTGGCAGAGGTTTGTTTCTCTGCTGACAAAGCAACACGTGGAGCTTGCTCCAAGCTTTCTCCATATCTGCTGATTCTAGCCTCTCAAAGATTCTACAGGTACTCTGCTGGCTTCCATGGCTTCCTCTGGTGTGCTAGCCAGGCTCAATCCTTTTGGCGCTCCAAACTGTACTCTCAGTTTTCAAACAAGACAGACACTGAGCAAAATCCAGCCTGTCCAAGGACACACATGCCACATATAGCGAAGAACCAATGTTAAGTCTAAAAGACGCAGAAGCCCTCCACACACAGAGCTGTGGGATGAGGCCACTGCTTTTCCTGACACTCTACCAGTTTTTAGGAAGGTGGAACTTTGGATTTCCCCTCATATATAGAGAAAATAATTCAATGTTTGTCAAAACTATTGAAAATAACCCGAGAATCCACTATTATTATAATAACCCGAGAATCCACTATTATTATCAGCTAGAGTGAAGCCGGGGCTTGTTCACACTAAGCTTTGTCCTCAGCTCCAGATTGTAACCTATTATGTGGGTGCTGGGAATTGAACCTGGGTCCTTTGGTAGAGCAGCCAGTGCTCTTAAACCTCTAAAGCCATCTTTCTAGCCCCAGGTCACTACTCTTAATTCAAACTAATTTTGATCATATGTCTAAAATACATCTTTGCAATCCCACCGGGCTCAGCAGACCTAGCTGCCCAGAGTCTGTTTACTGAGGAGGTATTTCCATATATTCACATTCACCCTCACCTGAAAATACTCCTGCTCAAAGACGGCCTCTCTTGTTCAACGCTTCTGCTTCTCTACTCTCCTAGCAAGGCCAAATCCTTTTCAGACCGCAGCTTTCTGCCTGACTGTTCTGTACTTAGAAACATCTCTGACCCCCCCCCCCCCCATGAAAGCCAGGCCTCCTGCTCACCAGCATGGTGCCTTCTTTTCCTCCAGTATTGTAAACAACAGCGTGTATGGCGACTACCTGCCCATTACTTTTCTTCTCCAGGAAGTCTCTCCTCATGGCTCTAACTCCTAACACTAGCAGGTCTTGACTTCTGATGGTCTTAATTATCATACGAAGTTTTCAGTGCTATCATCAGGAGTTGAAAGCAAGCTCTCTATAACCAAGATTCCCTCCCTCCCTTTGTTTTTAGAAAACGGGAGTCATAAGTAACACATTGAAGTGTTTCTACAGCCACAAATAATAATGATACACAAATGGCCAATAACCTCACAAGCATATCTTGAACATTATCAGCAATAGCAAATCAATAGCCCAGCCCTTCGTGGTAACAGGTCCCAACTTAGTCGGTACAGCAGCTCAATCAATGAACTTGCACAATGCAGTCACACTGGTCATTAAGAAGAAAACAGAGGGGTAAAAGATTAGCAACATCGGAAGTCAAAGCAATAAAGGAACTCCAATAAAGTTTAATAGTACTTTTCTTGTTTGGAGACAAAAAAACAGATTACCATCACAGAACATATGGGCATGATAAGAAAAGAAGGCATGCAGGCAGGAAGGCAGTCCTTACCCAAAGCATCAGCCAACCGATGTCTTTCAATCAAAGGAACTAGAACCTACATATTAACTGATTCATTTCTACTAACCAATCCTACCTTTGCCTCCTGTCTGTAGAGAAGAAACGTGAGATGCACACATTATTAAAAATTAAAAAGGAATTATATTATCATAAAATTGTAAAGCAACAATGTATCGATTTTGTGCTGATGAAGTGAGTCTATAGTAGTTAGTGTCGGGAGTGAAGGGTTCGGGGCTCGACACCAGACCGAGCATTTGCCAGCGCCACCCATGCAGGTAGTGTGGTGCTCATGCTCAAGGGCTCTCTGCTGGGCTGGGGAACTACAGACATGGCTGGTGCTAAGTGAGCAGAAAACACAGGAGGCAGAGGACTTTAGAGCTGGTAGGTTCAAAACGGAAGACAGCACATAGCATCTCGGGTACTGCTGACACCCCAGCAGCAGAGCACAGGGACACATTTGTCAGAAAACGAGACCTTCCTACAGTGGCCATCATCAGTGCTGTCGCAAGGACTATGTCATACACAGTGCTTCCTTGGTGACGTCTATAGTTCTCTTGGGACCCACTTTATGGATGGAGACATAGTTTCCATCTAACTCTCCTTTGCTGTCAAATAACATCTACCATTGCTGTCAAAAACAACTGGAGAAAAAATGCAGCCCAGCCAAGGCCTGGAACAAACTACAGTAGCGGAATGATCCTTGTCCATAGGTTAAAAGGTCCCATTTTTCATGTAGTAAAAATAGAGTAAAAGAACAAGCTGCTTAATTGCAACAATTCCGAAAGTCACACTCTACAGATAAGCGAGCCAACCAATTCCTGAAATGTCACGTTAATTTTTGTGTAGAAGGTATTTTCATTTACACTAGAAAATACAATTTTAAAAACATATTTAATTTTTAAATATTCTATTTACGTGTATGTGTGGGTTTATGTGTGTTATGTATGCAGAAGCCAGCGGAGGCCAGAAGAGGACTTCAGTCTCTCAGAACCAGGATTACAGATGGCTGTGAATCTGGGTCCTTTGCATGAATGGTTCTAAATGCTGAGACATCTCTCCAGCCCCAAAATATATTTTAATTTTAGTTGAATTGAAGTTGGCATCAGGAGTCTTCCTAATCACTCTCTAATTGAGGTAGGGACTCCCACTTGAACCCAGAGTTTGCTGTTATGGCAATTTTGACTTAGCCAACTTGTTCTGGGATCATCTGTCGCTGTGTTCTAAGTGGGCTGTCACACCTACCTGGCAATATGTGGGTTTTAGGGATTCAAACTCTGATCTTGATGCTTACACAGCAAGCTCTTTAACCCTGGGGCCATCTCCCCTGCCCTGATAGGAACTATTAAACAGAAGGAAAGCTGCAGAACACAGAATGGCAAGGGTGTACTAACTCATTACAGAGGCAAGGTGGGCAGTGGCAGATCTCCCTGGGGCTTTAAAGAAGTCACTGTTATGTGAGACCAGCAGCTCAGCTACCTAGGCAAACAAACTGCACCACCTTGGTGCTAGGAAAATAGACAGAGAAACAATGAACCCAGATGGAGTTTTTGTGGGTATGCAGGACAGACAGACAAAGGGATGTAAAGGGACCAAGTGACCTAAGCTGCCCAGAGAGAGATGGAGACATGGGGACCAGCAATGAAACTGCAGATAGCCTGGTGGCTGGAGTGTCTTCTGGGGTTTACAAGTCATTAAATGGGAGGGACAGCAGTGGTGGCCAGAGTGGGAGGCACTAAGCAAAGTTTACCATCAGCACAAAGGATGCAGCCTGTCCCCGAATTCCCAGAG
Source organism: Mus caroli (assembly GCF_978045245.1). Classification (NCBI taxonomy): domain Eukaryota; kingdom Metazoa; phylum Chordata; class Mammalia; order Rodentia; family Muridae; genus Mus; species Mus caroli. Next base: position 98,777,705 of record NW_028227264.1, on the reverse strand, counting down.
CACCCTGACAAAGCAGGATGGCCATCCTTCATAGGTGACTGAGTATCGCTCTATGTTGGGTGCTTTTCCTAAGATCAAAGCCATGCTAACATGAGTAGGTGGGAAATAAGAAAAAGACCAAAGGCCTCCCCTGTTGAATCTGTCACAGGGCTACCACAAAGATTTCATACTCATCTCTACATTCTTACAACACTAGGCTGTTCACTTTGAACAGCGTACTACATATTCTTGTGAAAACTGATCAAGTTTGATTGGCTCCAATGCATTTCTAGGATAAAAATTAGGAAAATGTTATGTGAACTGTTTCTTCTCCAAAACTAAATTTACTAAGTTTAGAAAGTCTTTTCTCTCTCTCCTCCCTCTGTTCTGCCTTCCCTCCCCCCACCCTAGATGTTTGTATAGCTTTGGCTGTCCTGGAACTAGCTCTGTCCATTAGGTTGGCCTTACAAGTGTTAGAATTAAAGGCGTACACCACCATGCCTGCCCCCCTCAAATCAATCAATCAATCAATCAATCAATCAATCACCTAACTAAACAAACCATACTCAACCATGATGGTTAATTTTGAATAACAGCTTCATAGGGTCTAGAATCACCCAAGATGGGCCTCTGAACAACCATGTAAGGGCTGATCTAGATGTGGTGAGTTAAGGAGAGATGACCTATCCACTTTGGGGACAGCATTTGATGAGCTGGAGTTCTGGACTGAAGAACAAGGAGAAAGCGAGCTGATGGCCCACACGTAGTGTTTCCCACTTCAGTGCTCACTCCTGAATCCATACTGATCTAGAGGGGTTGCAGGTGTACGATTTCTCAGTATTCCATGCAATGCCAGCAGCTCTCTCACACTTCTGACAGATTTGACCTCAAACTCAAAGCCAAAATAAACTCTTTCTTTCAGATACTTTGTTGCAACAACAAAACAAGTCAACTAAGAAAATAAACCAACAAAACCAACCAACCAACCCAACCCAACCAACTAACCAGCCAAAAAATTATCCAAATAAACACATATGCAAAAGCAGAAAAATGCAAAAATGTTAGGCATAAAGTTTTTATAGAGTCTTGAAAAACAACCCTCCTATGGAGTTGTCAACTAGGATATGAGTATGGGAATGAGTTTATTCCTTTGAGAACAACAGCCGCGGACACAAAGCAGCATTACTGTTGTTTGTAATTGTGATTTCCAGATTAGAGACGGACGTGTTTTGAAGGCATGAGTGGGTAGAATCCTGGACAAATGGGATTTATGTAAAAACGCCCTGTGCTTTCATTTTTCACTATATGACTAAGAAAGCACAGACCCTATTACCAAGTCTTTAATGGAAGACCCTAATCCCAACCAGATCTGGAAACCTGCACCATAGTAGACATGCCGTAACTAATGACTTAAGCACTGTCTGCAAACATCTGGGGATTGGGACCTAGGAATCAGTGTTCTCTCTTCTGAATCAGCCCTGAACTGAAAGGGCAGCACACGCAAGCACGCATGCTCTCTCAATCTGCCGTGTAAACACGACACTAGTGCAGCTTCCTGCCAGCTCAACAGGGGGGATGATGACCATTACTTTCTGTAGGTCCTATTGTTCCACTTCAAAGGGCAGTCAGAGTAAGAAAGTCAGACTTAGTCTCTCTTTTACATAGAATTCCCCAAGAATCATATATATAGTATGCTAATGTATAGTTATCTTTCACTGTTTTTAAAAGGTATATATGCATGCACAATGGTGGAATGCTTGCCTAGAAATACTGAAGTTCTAGATTTGATTCCTACCACTGCAAAAAATCAGATTCAAAGTTAAGGTGCTTGTTGTTTTTCCAGGAGATCTGAGGTCAGGTCCTATCACTCCCTCGGCAGGAAATCTCAAAGCCATCCACAGTGACACATCTCCTTCAACTTTGGCACACCTCCTGATTCTTCCCAAATAGTTCCACCAACTGGGGACCAAGTTTCCCAACACATGAGCCCAGGGGGACCATTCTTATTCATATTACCATCTGCCCAACAGTATGCCAATGACTAAGACAAGCTCACAGTGTTTCCTGCCTAATAAATGCTAACCAACAACAAATGCTAGCATGGTGTCAGTCTTAGCAAAGGCTGCTCAAAGCAGTGGGATTAGCTTGCCCTTCCACAGCCTCTCCTTTACTAAGACACTTAAGTGTTACATGTGTAAAATAATTCTCCTCCTCCTCCTCCTCCTCCTCCTCCTCATCCTCCTTCTCCTCCTCCTCCTCGTCCTCATCCTCCTCCTCCTCCTCTTCTTCTTCTTCTTCTTCTTTTTTTTTTTTCTGAGATAGGGTTTCTCTGTGTAGCCCTGGCTGTCCTGGCACTCACTTTGTAGACCAGGCTGGCCTCGAACTCAGAAATCCGCCTGCCTCTGCCTCCTGAGTGCTGGGATTAAAGGTGTGCGCCACCACGGCCGGCTACTATATTTCTTTAGTTTGAGATATTTAATATGTATATCATAAATTTGATAAACAATCTAATTTAATCTTTGGCCAAGTTTTAAAAAATATTTTAGTGTTTTTTGAAATGAAATCTAATCCCCTGGTTTCCCCCATTGTTTCTTTCCCCAGGCACCTTCCTCTCCCTTGTTCTCAGTTCATTCCTCTGTGTCTTTAGCTGTTGTTACATATATCCATACATATATGTATTCCTAATATAAATACCACCTGCCCAGCCTGTGTAAAGTTACTTATCTGTATATGAGTTCATGAGGTTGGGCAGCCAAGTGGGGGGCTCTTCCCAGAGCAGATCTTAGTTACTTCTAACTCTTTGACTAGGGTTGAGGTCCCGTGAGATCTGCCTCTTCCACGTTAGCATGTCTACTGGCAAGCATGTCTATTGGCGTCATCCTTGAGTAGGTCATATTTAGGCAGCCATGTTGGTGAGACTTCATGGGCATAGCTTCTCTAACAGTTTTAGAAGGAGAAATCTCACAGCAAGTTTCCTGTTCCTCTGGCTCTTACAGCTCTTCTGTCCCCTCTTGTGCTTGTGTTGTCGATGTATCAGGCCTTGGCATCACATGAACAAGTGACTTGTTCTCTGCATTTTGATTGGCTGTAGCTTTCTGTAATGGTCTCTGTTGCATTTCGTTGCAGAGGGGTTTGCCAAGTCTTTACTTGGTTTATTTCTCTCTTTCCCAATGCAGGTTTAGGAGCTTTCTATATTCTGGATACTGACCCTCTGTTGTGCATTAATGCACTTACTACTCTGGTTTACTTTCATTTTTCTTCTGTGAGTGTTTGTTTTGGAGTTAATATCTTTTCCTGTGGAAGGAGCTTGCTCAAGCTCACGATCCTCCTGCTTGAGTCTGCGTTATGATTCCAGGTGCAGGCATCACGCCTGCTACCAAGTGTTTGTTTCAAATGTGGCCAAATTTATCGAACATTTCTCTTATTATTTGTCTATTTATGTTTTTCTTTTATAGAAATCCTTGCTACTCAGAACATATAAACATATTTTTTTCTGATTTTTTTAAAGCTAGTATTGCTTTTCATCTTAAAGTCTTTGACCTATCTGGTACCAGTACTGTTTGTGGTTAAAAACCAGTATACATTTTTCTTTTTCTTTTTAAGAGATTTATTTATTTTATCTATATGAACGTTCTAGTTAAATGTAGACCTGCATTCCAGAAGAGGGCATTGGATCCATAGATGGTTGTGAGCCACCATGTGGTTGGTGGGAATTGAACTTAGGATCTCTGGGGGAGCAGGCAGTGTTCTTAACCACTGTGCCATCTCTCTTGCCCTGTTTTTAGTTATCATATTGCCAACTGTCCCCACATTTATAAGCAGACTGCCCCGGGAAGAGCCCATCCTCACAGAGCTGCAAAGTCGTCTTTGGTGTGGTAGATGAGCATGCTGTGTGGGTGTGCATCTGTGTGTCCATTATGGATTGGTCACTTTTACTGCAACAGCACCACACACACTCACAGGTGAACAAGCCTGTCACATTTCTTCAACATTTTTCTGGGTGTTTTGGGTATTTTGCATGTCCACATTAAAACTCACTTTTGAGGATTCTTTAAAAATCTTACTGGTCTGCTTATTAGAATTGCTTCAAATTTATAGACTCATTTGGAGGGAATTGATAGTTACATTGTACTGAACCTCCCTATCTATAATCATAATTACTCCTTAAAATATTAATCAATATAAAACTTCATGTTATCCTGACACAGCAGCCAGCCTAGTGGTCTCTGAATCATTTCCATTAGGTCTGCAGATGTGCGCATGCCACTGTCAAGTTTTTTATCCTACAGTGTATACTACAGAAGGCCAGCCAAATAACAGGTAAAAGCATGACATGCCTTAAAACGAGAGAGAGAGAGAGAGAGAGAGAGAGAGAGAGAGAGAGAGAGAGAGAGAGAGAGAGAGAGAGAGAGAGAGATATCCCATCTTACAAATTATAAAGTTTACTAAAAATGTATTTTTGAAAAAATATTTACCAGCTTTACTTAATCTCTGAGAAAAGTATTATTCCTTGATCATTCTTACAAGCCACTATTTGCTCTTTCTAAAACTTCCTGTGCCAAAATTAGCAGAAATGAGTTGTGTGTTAAAGGTAATTCTCTTTTTTTTTAATTAGGTATTTTCTTTATTTACATTTCCAATGCTATTAAAAGTAATTCTTAAAAGCCATACATAGCAACCAAACCAGGCTCTGCTCACTAGAATAAGACTTCATCTTCTAGACTGTACCTGTGTCTACAAAGAGGCAATTTTTAGGCAGGAATTTATCCAGGCATTTAACAGGGCCACATTCAAATCCAGCAATTATAGGACAAACATTTCATCATTTATAGGACAAACATTTCATTTATTGTTCTATTCATCATTAGGCACAATGTGAATATTCTAGCAGGATTAACCACTCTGCGCTGACTGTAACAGTAATATATGCAGAATGTGGTATTGAAATCCATCCTTCAGTCTTATTTATACCCATTAGGTCATCCAGAGAGTGAAGGCTTCTATGTGGCCACAGTATACACAGTGTACATTGTATTATCTAATTTAATTTGCATTTATAAAACAATGAAGTCTTTACCCATTTTCCAAAACAGATAAACCCTGCCCTTATTCCATCATTACAGTAACTCCGTTTTTCTTAAGACAATTAGTAGCTTTTGCTGGTATTTCTCCTAATGGTGACATCACCTAATTGTGTGTGACATCATATAACATGGTGGTCATGTATATGTGCACTAAGTCGCACACTGGATTTTCACCCTTTGTCTTCTATGGCTTCACAAATGACCTAGGATCGCTTGACCTCTTAAGTCTCAGTGTCCTCAGAGCTGAAGCAGAAATGATAATATTGGGATGCATCACATGGCTGTTGTGAGAATTTAGGTTTATTCTGCAGTTTGTATTAAAATATAGAACCACCAGTACCATCATACCCCCTCCCCCTTCTAGACTGAATCTTTACAGAAAGAGGATGCTGTAACCTTGCTTCTTTCAGACAGTTGACGACACGGTAAATATTACTGTGGAAGGCACACAAAGCAATAATGAAAGTTCTTGAATTGAATAATTACTTGAATAATGAATTAAATATTTCTTTATTCATTATGCTCCATTTCCCCCTCCTTAAATCATAGGCTATTAAAGGGAGTTTAATAGTTAAAATAATGGACTAAATTAAATAAATTAAATAAATAACTGAATATATATATATATGTACACACACACACACACATATATATATATATATGAAAATTTTCCAAATGAAAGTGAAGACATTTTAATACTATGTTTGTCACAGACAGTTGTATGTGCTCTCTCACATGAGAAATCTACCTTCAAATATATGTTATTTACGGTGTTCAACCCATGGTTCTTGTTGAGAGCAACCGTTTCAAATGAGGTCTTTGGTAGGAGGATGTCTTAGGGAGGGCGGATGGTAGCTCACAGGTAATAGAAGTGGAAAGGCTCTAGTGGGGGTTGAGTGGGGGATGGAAGTGATGAGTGGGATGGGGAAAGCCAGTGAAACAAAGGGGCAGTGGAACAGCCAGCCGGAAGCCCACACTCTTTCAACTAAACAAAGAAAAACATGCCAGGAGGGAGAGATCCTGTAAGGCCAGCACACATTTTCCCATTGCAAGCATGGTTGTTAGACAAATCCCCAAGGCTAGGTATGAGATAATGAGGTGTTGGTCAAGGAAGTCCGATGGCAAGGTCCCAATACTGAATACAACACATACCCCTGGTTGCATGGTATGGAGAGAGCAAGCTGTCACAGAGCCAGAGTCCCCCACACCCCACACTCACACCTCACTTTCAGAGGGGCAGAAGGTGCTCTCTAGGCTGCTGAGGGAGAAGAGTTTACAGCATCAACCTTCCGGGTAAGTTGTGCCCACTTGTGTAATTGTGATCTGATTGGTAGAGGGGTAACCAACTGTTGTCTGATTAGATTTATAATCCACTTCACAGGAAATAATTCTTATGTGGTACTCAAAAGCCCATGAAGGGGGAAGATATAAGGAGCTAGGGATAGGAACTGAATACTGTTGTTTGCTAAACTGACAAATTCAAATTTATTAATATCCAAAGACAATGAGCAGTTTTAGCCATAATCAGAGAAGCCTCCAATTCAAGTGATTTAAGATCAAAGCAGAGTCTATGGCTATAGAAGGTTCTGAGAATTAAGAGAGAGATGAGTGTTCATCCCTAAACAAGACATTTTAGAGCATCCTCTCCACGACTGTGGGGATTCTGCAGCAGATGGGGCAGAAAGGCTGTAAGTACTGGGAGATGGGGAGAAAGACTGTGAGACTCCATCTTCTGGACAATACCCAGCCATTGTAACCAACACTCAACAACTCCCAGTGACTGCACTGGGCTTGCACAAGACTAAGCCCATCAACAGACAGACAAGGATGGAAGAGGGACGCAGGGAGCCCCACCCTCACTGATGTACTATTGAAGGATCCAGGGAGCTCACCCTTACGGATGCACTATGTCCAATGGATGGATTTAGGGGAAGTTACTGCCATTAGCTTCGACAGTGTATCCAGGATGGTCCCACCACACTCCCCTGGATTATATCAGTGCACATAGATAACTTTGGTTAAATCAAATGGTTCATACAACACAACTACGTCATGAGTCTGGGAATGGATTATTATATAGCACAGGAAGAGCATGGGGTTGATAACAAGGGAAGGAAAACAGGGAATGTGGGAGAGAGAGTTACTGTCATACACTATATATAAGTATGAAACTGTCAAAAAATAATAAGAGATTGTGTGATGGAGTAATTAAAAAAGCTTTCAATTTCAGTCAGATGAAAGAAAGTCTATAATAAATTTGAAGTATAGATAGCACTTTTAAAAAATCCTATTCCCGGGCTGGTGAGATGGCTCAGTGGGTAAGAGCACCTGACTGCTCTTCCGAAGGTCCAGAGTTCAAATCCCAGCAACCACATGGTGGCTCACAACCATCTGTAAAGAGATCTGACTCCCTCTTCTGGAGTGTCTGAAGACAGCTACAGTGTACTTATATATAATCAATAAATAAATCTTTAAAAAAAAATCCTATTCCCATTATTTTAGCAGACAAAAATAATTTTCTAACACTAGTAAGGGAACCAATCAAAAATTAGGTCATTAGCTGTATTAACCTCAGCTCAAATCCCCACCTGAGGCGAGCCTGGTGTACAGGCCTGGGATCCCAGCCCTTGGGAGACTGAGACAGGAAGACTGTTCTAAGTTCAAGAGAGCCTGGCTACAGAGGTAGTTGAAGGCCAACCTGAACTAGCAAAAACCTGTCTAAAGAAACAACAAATGGTAGCCAGTGGTGGTGGCACACAGCTTTAATCCCAGCACTCTGGAGGCAGAGGTGGGCAGATCTCTGTGAGCTCAAGGCTATCCTGGTCTACAGAGTGAGTCCCAGTACTGCGAGGGCTATGCAGGGAAACCCTGTCTCAAAAACAAAACACAAACAAAAGCAAAACCAAAACAAACAACCCCCCACCCCCACCAAAAACAAAAACAAAAAGGAAAGAAGAAAAAAGAAAAGAAAGGAAAAAGAAACAAGGTCCTCCACCCCCGCCAAACAAAAGAAAACAAAATAAAATCAGAACAGAACAAAGCAAAGATTACGTAACTTAGAATAGTTGAAAAGAAAAGTCTAAAAGTCTCAGAAAGAGCAGGATTTTCATAAGGCGTTAAGGCAATGCATTGTAATACATTTGTGTGTATGTGAAAGGCATAGATGTTTTCTCTTTTTGCTATTTTATTGCTGGAAACTGAGACAAATTAAAAAAATAATGGATTTCATAAAGTTTTTCTTCTTAATAACCATGAGGAAAAATAGCCCAGGAATACATATCATTTTAATAAAACATAGAACTCAGGTCTTTTCACAGATGCCGTGTGTTAAAGGGAATGGCCGTCCCTTTTCAGTCACGTGCAGACACGAATGCACACAGATGGCTGGGCAGGAAGTTCTGAGGAGGAAGTCTGCCACCACAAAGCATGTTCCTTTTGCCCAAAAGTACTGTCAAATGCCTACTTTTTATTTCTCGTTTCAGCTCAACAATCTATTAAATGACAGTAACATTTGAAAACCCTGTCTTGTGATGACACCCTCTGGTGAATGAGATATGACTGACAATCATATCATATCACATCGCCCTATTATGAAGGTGTAGTATAGGGTAGGGTCTCCTTTTGGGAGGGAGCCTTGCCACTTGACTGATCAGTAAGACTCTCATAACTGTCTTTCTAGACTGGATGCTCCATGCTCCAAATCTGCTTCTTCTTGCCTTAGTGCATAGAAGTAGCAGATCCGAGTCCTGTCCTCCGAAGCTCCGCCATTTTCTCTTCAGCACTTCATGATTCAGTGTGGTGGGTATCAGGTGCTTGCTCCTGTGCATGCTGGGATTGCTGCTGCTGCTGCTGCCATCACCTCCTGATTCTCCATGTCCACGGTCTCACTCTCTCAGCTTGCCTTTCTTACTCGGGTGATTATTCTGAAGCTCAAAACTGCTCTGACGGTCCTGGCAGAGAGCTTCCACAGGTTCCTCGGGTGAATATTCATAACCTAGAGTGACCCTTCAAGCACTCATGATTGCCTCATGACGACTGACTGACACATCATCTTCTCTTTCCGGCCTCATCTACAATCCTCAGCTCAATCCAAATGCGGTGGCCGAGTGGTGCTGCTCAGTTCTCTGAACCCATTTCCTTCTGAAGCCTCCTTGCCTTTGCAGCTGCTGACCATGCACACTGTGGTCCTTTGGTTGTTATTAAAGACATTCTTATAACTTCAGCTTGAGTACTGGGGACTTCCGAGAGAGATACTGTCTCTGATTTAACTCTTCTGTCACCCGTTTAGCTGTTCAGGGGCCATGCTTGTACACACCTGCGCACTCACCTCATGCTCAGACATACTGTCTTCTCTGTAATTACTCCCACAGCAATTCAGGAATCCGTCATTAGAACTAGCCTTTCCTTTGTGTGTGTCCACTGCTTCATATGTGTGAATATGTATTCATTATGTAAGTATTCATATTCAAACGAATGAATAGGTACTCACGACTGAGTGCCTTCTGCTCACACCTCCCCTCCCCTCCTCCTTCACTCTTCAGACCACTTCATTCATAGTGGATTCTCTCTGTATTACTTCATCGAAACAATGCTTCAAAGGGTTACCAATAATCTCTGCTGCGTTTGTGGGAGACTTCTTTCCTGGGTTTTCAGATGCGCTGACTGCTGCTCTTTTGGAATGTCATTCTTACCCACCGGGCTGTCCGACACCATTTGCTGTTTTCTATACTTCCCTCTAGTGTTTTGTTATTTCATTAAATGTCTCAAGGCCCAGCTCTAAATTTAAAGTTTTTTTTTTTTAAAAAAAGATTTATTTATTTATTACATGTAAGTACACTGTAGCTGTCTTCAGACGCACCAGAAGAGGGTGTCAGATCTTGTTACAGATGGTTGTGAGCCACCATGTGGTTGCTGGGATTTGAACTCTGGACCTTCGGAAGAGCAGTCGGGTGCTCTTACCCACTGAGCCATCTCACCAGCCCCTAAATGTAAAGTTTTAATGGACTGTACATATTTGAGTTAACACAGTACTTGTACATGTTTTGAGGGCACAGTGTGGCATTGCCACACGTGTATACAGTGTATCAGATCAGGGAGGCTGTATTGGCTACCTTGGGGCATTGTATCATTTGTGTTACTAAACTTTCTTCTTCCCTGTGTTCTCTAGAAATCTTCTCTGAGCTTGCTTGCTGCTCCATTACTACCCACACGAAGAATATTTGTACAGTATCACTTCTACACTGCCCTTCCCTTTAAGTGAATGTATGTGTGATCTTGTACACTTGCTATCTATTAACATTACTGAATGATCCAGACACATCCCACTTAAGGTCCCTTGCCTCCATGAGTCATTTTATCACTTTACAATCTAGAAATCTGGAAATGATAACTGACAATTGGATCTTCCAACCCATTCCAAACCTTGTCAATTACATCACAAAGCTCTGAAATGAATTCCATTCTCTTGACCCCCAATAGTATGGGTTATTCCAGTTAGAGTCTATTTTTGTCTGGATTACTGACTTATGCTAACTGGGTTTATTGTCCTTGTTCAGGCACTAGGAAGATTAATTTCCAGTTGCAAAGGACAAAATGCATGGGTGATCCCGACGATCTTCTCCAGACTGGGTTTATAACATCTTTTTTTTGTTGTTGTTTTTTTGTTTTCTTTTTTGTTTTTTGAGACAGGGTTTCTCTTTATAGCTCTGGCTGTCCTGGAACTCACTTTGTAGACCAGGCTGGCCTCGAACTCAGAAATCCGCCTGCCTCTGCCTCCTGAGTGCTGGGATTAAAGGCGTGTGCCACCACGCCCGGCTATTTATAACAACATCTTAAGTTACCCAATCTCTAGGCTCCAGTCTTTTTCCCCCTTTTGTTCTCCCCTGCCCTCCTCTCAGGCAGTCTTTGCATTAGCTTCTGTATCTTGCTCTTCCCAACCATCTCCCACTGAAGCTTCAACAAGCACTTCTCAAACCCAACCTGAGGTGAGATCAGAGACTGCCTCTTCATTAAGATCCTACAGGGTGCTCAGGTAAACTACTCAGGGGTCAATCTGGAGAACAAGGCTTTAGACCTCAGGCCAGTGCCTCTCAGGAGACCTGCCTCTGCTTTCACCTCACCAACACTACTGGTTCGGCTGATGCTCCAGGGTCAGTTTCCTGTTTGCTCGTGAAACATTTCACAGTAGCTTTTGCTCAGTACTGTAACCCACACCGTCTCCTAACTTCCACTGACCCAGGCACATTTGTTTCTTGTGAGCAGAATATGACTCACTGAGTCAGTTGCTGACTTAAGTCTCCTTCCTTCATGATGCTGACCGACACCACGGAGTTCACTGCCCTAAAGTTAACCAAGCACCATGGAGACCGAGTTCATCTTTAGTTAACACTCAAGGCATTGCCCAGCTCTGCTGCAGTTCACTCCGCTGGGGTGTGCAGAGAAAGGCCCACAGGTCCATTTGATTTGCTGTATGTTGACTTTTTCATTCTCACAGCCTGGCTGGCATTAGCAAAGCCTACTGGTGCTCCAGATTCTCCTGTGCATAGGAGAAGCAGAAAAGCAAGCAAACAAAAACCAAGACAAACAAATAAACTAACCTAAGCAAAGGGCAGTCACTGCTGTCAGATCCAAATCACCGCCTTAGCGGGAAGAAAGGCCCAGAGGAGGGCAGAGGAAGGAGAAAGAGGTGGGCACTTTAGTGGGACCTGACTTTTTGTCATTGAAACCCTATTGCATAAGGCAGGCGTGGTGGTGCCTGCCTTTGATCTCAGCACTTAGAAGGCAGAAGCAGGTGGTTCTCTCTGAGTTCCCGTTCACCCTGCTTTACCACAGTGAGCTCCAGGCAGTCGAGTCTACACACTGAGACTCCGCTTCTAATAACAACAACAAGCGTACAAATAAAACAGCCCAACTTAAATAAAAATCATTGCTTAAATTCTTGCTAAATTCAGTTTTCCTATAGGAAAATGGTGTAGGAAAATTATATGTTGATAGCTGAACAGAAAGACTCGTGCTTTTGTATATAAAATAAGTCACAGCAGGGGGGTATAATACACGCGCTTAAGTGTACCAAGCACAGGTTCAGAAGAAACAACATCACTGTTGCCCAGAAAACTGCCTGCAAGGAGCGCCGAAGCCAACGCTAAAAACCACCGAGCACATTCACACACATGCTCACAGCTTGGATGTAAGGCCATTTCCTTTGACTAATCAATAACTAATAGTAACTGTCACACTTAGTATCAGAAAGGAACAGCTCTTAGCACTTAATCAAATGTAACAATGCTTTTCTGAGAAAACATGATGAGTCTCTAAATGAGAAGTTTTAAATATATCCTAGTGGGCTGTGGCTGACTTTGAGATTAAAATTAAAACAACTTCTTATAATCTAACAATGAGGCAAATGTGCTTCATTAAAAATACGTTTGGGGCCGGGCGTGGTGGCGCACGCCTTTAATCCCAGCACTCGGGAGGCAGAGGCAGGCGGATTTCCGAGTTCAAGGCCAGCCTGGTCTACAAAGTGAGTTCCAGGACAGCCAGGGCTACACAGAGAAACCCTGTCTCGAAAAACCAAAAAAAAAAAAAAAAAAAAAAAAATACGTTTGGGGGCTGGAGAGATGGCTCAGCGGTTAAGAGCACTGACTGCTCTTCTGAAGGTTATGAGTTCAAATCCCAGCAACCACATGGTGGCTCACAACCATCCATAATGAGATCTGACGCCCTCTTCTGGTGCATCTGAAGACAGCTACAGTGTTGAAGACAGCTACAGTGTACTTAGATTAATAATTAAATCTTAAAAAAAAAAAGTACGTTTGGACTGGGGCTGGAGAGATGGTTCAGTTGTTCAAGAGCACTGCTGGCTGCTCTTGCTTAAGACTCAGGGTCAGTTCACAGCACTCGTGGTGGCTCCTAACCATCCCAATTCCAGCTGCGGAGGATCTGATGCCCCCTGCTGGCCACACAGGTACCAGGCACAAACATATATGCAGGCAAAACACCCATAAACATTAAAAATTTTTTTTTCTTTAGACAAAATCTTGTGTGGCTGGACTTATGTAATTTAATTGTGTGCCAGTGAGATTGTTTTTCTCAGAACAGGAATGGGAGGAAGCTCTCAACTCATTAGTGCCCAAAATGTAAGAACACCTGATGTAAAGAACAAAATAAACTTTAAAATACTGGTATTTGCCGCCAAGACTGCAAATTCCTGCAAGTTGTCCTCTGCCTACACACACACACACACACACACACACACACACACACACACACACACACACACACACGTAAAAAATTAACATAGCATTAAAATCAGTATTTACTGAACTGTACAAACAAACATAGATTTTTCTGAAAGCACAAATCTGGAAGACTATATATTTTTTAGACAAATTCTTCTTCAGCTGATATTCCACACACACAACTGTCTTTGCTTTTTCCTTTTTTTTTTTTTTTTTTTTTTTTTGGTTTTTTCGAGACAGGGTTTCTCTTTATAGCTCTGGCTGTCCTGGAGCTCACTTTGTAGACCAGGCTAGCCTCGAACTCAGAAATCCGCCTGCCTCTGCCTCCCGAGTGCTGGGATTAAAGGCGTGCGCCACCACGCCCGGCTTTCTTTGCTTTTTCCTAATCATGAATTTGTAGTTCCATTAAAAATAAAAAAATATTTCAATTATACAGGACTTCAATATATTATAAATTATTATTCCCCAGTACATATTTCCAAATTTTGGGTATCATTTAGTCGAGATCACCCAATGCCTACATGACAGTTAGAGTGAATGATGTGACATAGTCAGCCTGAGAGAGTCAACAAAGTAGGACATCTTTTACTGACCAGAAAGGTCACAACAGAACTCAGTGATTTACAGAGTGTGACTGTTCCACCATAGGGACAAAGAAAGGACACTGGAAGACACAGAACTGCAGTCCAGGCTGGAGAGAAACTGAGTCAGAGTCCCTAGGAACTATGCTCTGAGGAGCCACAGTGGAAAAGATGGCACAAACTCTGCAAACAGCTACATTTCGTAAGAGTGCCTCATGATGGTAGGAATGATGACACACGCCAAACACAGTGGGCTTGCTCACAAGATTTTCCTCCCAATAAGCTAAGGATATTTATCAAGAAAACAGAGCTCTGTTAAAAAATGAAAGTCAGCAGAAAATACAATTCACTTTATGAAAAGAAAATTGCTGTAAACTAATACAATATTCACATCTACTCAACAAAGGCATTAACATCTGTACCCAGAGAACATCTGTAACACTGAAACGACAATAATAACAAACCCTAAAGAATACCCCACCTCAAGAACACATGTGAGAGTTGGTGACTGCCAAGTGGACCAGTGACAATGAAAGGAGGCGGGCTCTTGTTGCTATGAGACAGATGGACTATAAGACAGGTCAGGAAGCCACAGTCACATGTTCCAATGCCAGAGAGAGATGCATGCATCTTATACACAGTTCTTTATGATGAGGATGTGTGACACCCAAGTACAGCATACGACAGCATACGACAAGAATTTACATATTCTGCAAGAGCGTACAGGCAACGGGTAAAATCCAAGGTGGCCTCCATGAGCAGCAACCCGACGACCTCTTTCCCCATCAGTGACTATGCCAGAAATCTTCAATACATTTTCTCTCTCCTTCCTTCCTTCCTTCCTTCCTTCCTTCCTTCCTTCCTTCCTTCCTTCCTTCCTTCTTTTTCTACCTAGTTACTAAGTCAGCCTCCCTTTTACTAAGTCACCACTACAGTGGTGAAGCATGGATGTGGTTTAAACAATGTGGGGAAGGAAACTAAAACTAGGATTCTAAGTGACAAGGTAGGTGGCCGGGGTCTGAAATGTTTGGGGAGCAAGGAACTCAGAGTTAGAACTTGGTCCAGACCAGGTATTGCTGGCCGTCCACACCTCCTAGTTGTGTAATGCTGGGCAAACAGCCTAGCCTCTGTCAGGCTGATGTGCGAGGAGAGAATCTATGTGATGCTTAGACAAGGAGGTAAAATGCTAAGCAGTACATGAGAAGTGGTGGCTGTGTTTATGGGGACCACAGGAATTCGCTGAGGATACCTGTATATCTGACTCGGCAAAGCTGTTAAATACTCACCTGTGTCACCTCACTCCTCAGTGAGTGACACAAGCTATCAGCGTTAGCAATTATTCTCAAATTATTTTTATAAGCTAACACTCAGCCACAGAGTGTTCTGGTGGGCTGTTTTCTGGGAACTGGCTGAATAATCCTAAAGTTTGTATAGATAGAGAGGGAGAAAGGGCATTTTGAAGCCAAACAACTAACAAGGTACTGGTAAAGAGAAAACAGAAAAATAAAACGGAACAGAGGCCACAAAGGGAAGCCATGTCTTAGTGAATCACACAGGCAAGAGACAACGTGGACTGAGCACATGCTTTAGTTATCAATCTGCAACTGACAACTAAACGAATCTTTAACAACAAAAACTTACTGCTAGAAATAACACTTTAAAAAGAATACCTAGAGATATAGTTTTGGAGTTTCTGAGGGAGTTTTGTAAAGAATTAAAACAAATGTTAAAGACAGAAGAATAATTTTTCTAAATGTCAACACAGCTATCAAGAGTTAGGGCAAAAATGATAAATGAGGGAAACTTATTTGTAGCTTCCACCAAAAGGTCAGCCCTTTCAATTAAAATAACTTACAGTTCAATTTCTAAATGACCAAAACGATAGGCAAATGAGAAGTCTATACAAAATGTATACACAAAATCTAGACAAAAGACAGGCTGAAAAGCATAGAGGAACTAGAGAAATCCCTAAAAAATGAAATTAACTTGGTAATACTTCCTGTTTATCAAACCTGCTAATGCTTTACAATTTTCTAATAATCAGAAATAAACAAAAGGCTGGGAGGTTGGCTCAGCAGGTAAAGGCACTTGCCACCAAGCCTGACAGCCTGAATTTCCCTGAGTCCCAGAAGGCACAGGGTGGGAAAAGAGAACTGTCTCCCACTAGGTATCCTCCGACTCAGCGTCCATATTCCCATGTGCACGTTCTGCCCTCCAACACAGAAATGTAATGGAGTTTGCTGTGAGACGGCATTCCCTAGTAATGTCAGGAGCTACACCCAGGAAGTCACACCAGCACGACTGCCCACAGGTAGGCTGAACAGGGACATGTCAAAGTGGACAGGAAGAAGTCCACAAGGCCCCAATCTGACACAAAGCGCCAGCTGAAGGATGCTGAGAATGCGAGAGTGGTCTGCAAGAAAAAGCACACCAACTAGGCATCTAGGGTCAAAGGGCAGCCCCGAAAACCCACATCTAAGTACTGTGGCATGGACTGAGTAGGTGAGATTAGGGACATATGTGTACACATACACGCATGGGATAACAGTACAAGAGGACATGGATTTGAAAGGCAGTAGGGAGGGGTACATGAGAGAGTTTGGAGGGAAGATGTGTGCGCTGGGAACTGAACTCTGGCTTTCTCCTAACTACTGAGACATCTTTCCAGGACATCTTAGATATTACTACAGAGACCAAATATTTGTATACATGTTTCAGAGTGAAATTAATGTTCAGATGCTCTGTTTAAAAGGCCCTATCCTCTGGTCCAACAGCCCCTCATATGGCATAGATAGGATTTCTTGGAAGCATATCCATGTTCGGAACTGTGCTGTGAAGCAGACTGGCACTTCTGCACGTCACGGTATCTCCTGACAGCAGAGTCCCCTTTAGGCTTTGCAAAGGGAAACCAGGAGATGGAGACGGCAGGTGGATGGAGTGGAGACTTGCTCCCCCTGCCCCTGAGCCTGGAGGAACAGGTCTCTTCTCCAGGATTCTGGATTCTAATAATCCCAGGCTCTGCCTGGAAGACTCTACATCAACGGGTGAACAATATCTGTTTCTGGAAAGATACAGCACATTTGTCTTGCCTTCTAAGTTTTTCAAGTTTCATTTATTCTTCATAGAAAATTTGCTGTTGTAGAAGCAAACATTACACATAACTAAAAGCGCACATTACAATGTCAAGTAGAGATCAAACTCGCTTCATTATCTGATGACCAGATGGACTTGGGCAAATTACACCAATGAGGTTAGACTATGATGTACGAAGGCTCAGAGAGGGAATTTTATTCAATGGATAAACACACTTTTTCCTATTACAAACTTAAAATTACACACACACACACACACAAATTCTTTTTTTTTTTTTTTTCTCGAGACAGGGTTTCTCTGTATAGCTCTGACTGTCCTGGAACTCACTTTGTAGACCAGGCTGGCCTCGAACTCAGAAATCCGCCTGCCTCTGCCTCCTGAGTGCTGGGATTAAAGGTGTGCGCCACCATGCCCAGCTCTACAAATTCTTTTTATATGGTATTTAGCGGATTTTCACTGTGACATAGAAAAAATATTAAGTTTTGTTCCTTAAACTTTATTTTCGAACAGTTTCAAATTAGAGAAATGTTGCTATAAAAACAACAGAACAACAACAATTCTAATAATAACATTGATTCTGTAATTCTGTTACAGTTGTCATCTAGTTCTCCATCTACACCAAATCTCTGACAAGTTGCTGGCACTGTGCATGTTTGCCTGGATTATTACAATACTGTGTTCCAAGGAAAAGGCCATCCCCGACATAACGATGGCATTACTAGGAAAACCAGCAAACTTAGCATTGGTATTCTCATCTAAAATTCAGTCTCCGTTGAATATTTGTCAATTTTCTCCTCTTGGTGGTGAGGTTGAACCTACTCCTCAAGTAAGACAAGCCGTCGTCAATCAGATGCTGTAGTAATGTTCCGGAGAAAGAGTTTCTACATGATCAGGATCCAGTAGAGAATCACACTGCATTACCCTGCATTTAGTTGTGATTAAACACAGGATTCCACGTAACATTCCATCTACTGACATACCACCCTTCTATGTAACAAATAACTTTAAAGGGCACTTGTTTTATCTTCTTTTCTTGCTGGTTTTGTTACAAACAATGCTGGGATAAGCACACTTTATAGAGACCTTTGTATTTACATCCTGGTCATCCTTTAGGGTGACTCACTATGTATCATTTAGGGTCTAGCTGAGCAGCATTAGCTGGAATGTTCGCTTTAACAGGAGGAACTCCCTATAGAGGTTTAGAAGTTTTCTTTAAAGGTGAGAGAAGTTTGGAAATAAGATGAGGTAGCAAATCCACCGACTAACAACCTTTCTAAGGCTGGGGAACAAAGGGAAAGACCGGCTCTCAGATCCTAGACATTCAGAGGGACCCTGTGAAGCAAAACACTGTGTTCCCAAGGAGAGAGGAGGAATGTTCATTAAAAAGACATGTTGGAGAGGAAGAGGAAATGCCTGACATTCCTTCTCCAGCTCCTCTTCAACTTAACACAAACAAGGAAAGAATTGTACTACCAGAACCACAGAAACCCACCCAAAACTGCAATGATTTGGAGAAAGCTTAAAAGTACATATAAAATCCTAGTCTTATCGTTATCTCCAGGGAAGAAAACGAAAATGCCGTCGGAATAAAAAAGAAAGAAAGAGAGAAAGAAAGAAAGAAAGAAATCAAATTACTCTGAAATATTTGTCAAATGTAAAAGTCAAATCAAAGCCGGGCGTGGTGGCGCACGCCTTTAATCCCAGCACTCAGGAGGCAGAGGCAGGCGGATTTCTGAGTTCGAGGCCAGCCTGGTCTACAAAGTGAGTGCCAGGACAGCCAGGGCTACACAGAGAAACCCTGTCTCGAAAAACCAAAAAAAAAAAAAAAAAAAAAAGTCAAATCAAAGCAGTCTGAAGTTTAAGTCCTGGCACTGGCTGCCTGGTTCAGCAATACTGTTCTTTCTCTGTGTTTGAGGATGTATGTGTCATATATGAGATCTTCTGTGATGTCTGACTGTTCCAAAAGTAAAAGAAGGGAACTGACAAGAGCCAGAACTAAGCAAGATCTAGTGCTGGCCTCAGTAGCCAAGACAATAAGGTTGTAAATCTCTCGGAAGCACCATTAACTGTGAATCTAAGGACTGACAAAAAGTGTACTTTAGCAGGCCACCCCCTCCCACCATGGAGCTCATTGTCAAAGAAGGATCAGGGCTAACTCCTCTATCTAAGCAGTACTCCAAAACTCAAACTCTAACGGGCACCAAGCACAGAGGGCAATAAGTCATGTCACTTTATTGCACAGCCCTGCAGATGGCCCCGAACTCCTCTGGGTGGCCAGGAAGCTCTTCACGCTGACATCCTCCAGGAGACAAGCATTTTCGGAGTGCTGCCCCTGAGTAATTAATTTCCTGTGTGAAAGCTCGCTGCTGCCCTTGCATTCCTCAGGGTGCATGTGCTCTCATCTCAGAGGATGTTGCTTTTCCACAGGAAGAGGAAGGAACCAGTTGTCACTGGATGTGTGGGCTGAGCACGGCGGGCATTTTCCGCATGCCTTCGCCTCAGCTGTGGGAACTGGGGACGCAGCTTGGATTCCCGGCCAGAGAGGAGGCTGGTGGTGTCTCTGGGGCAGAGGCACAGTTTAGAAACATAGTACAGCAGGAAGTTAGAGGCAGAAATAAGATCTGCAGCTTCCACACCCGCAGTACCCAGAAATGTGCGCACTTTCTAAAGGGATTTGCAACATCTATTTACTTTGTTAGGCAGCCAATTGCATATTACAAGGAATTCTTTTGTAGAGTTTCCTGTTTTAAAAGATACATTTAACAGAGAAAAAGAAACCTCTCTTGTCACAGTAGTAAAGAAACAGAACAAAGTACTTGCTAACAAGGACAATTTATAAAAATTTGATTTGTATACAGTTTTTGGTAGATTAAATGAATTTTCCTTCCCTGTGACTTTGAAAGATAAAGAAGCTCAAATTAGCAATTTTAGGGGGGAGGGAAATACACCTCAATCGCATAACTTAGACTTCCTGTCATGATTTTTACCGCAGAGCAGATTACTGTAGGTGGGAAATGGCGCTCTTGGCCTACACCATTTTCCTTCACAGAGAGAAATTGAACAAAAGATAATGGGAGCTCCACGCACAGAAAGAAGCCATGCTCCTTTAACACACCAAACATTTCTGTTGATGCTGCTTTAAAAGTCAGTTTCAAAGAGGACAGGGGAAGGGCCAGTTCTGCATTGAAGCTTTAGCAGTTTCTGTAACAGGAGGCAGTGCGGTGCTTTAAGGGCACAGACCTAAGGGGTCAGGAAAATTTCCCCATCTCTGTTTCTTCTGTTTTAAAGACTGTATCTGGAAAAAAGAAAACATGTTTCCTACCCTGAAGGAGGTGGGTGGAGATACAGTGCAGGAGCAAGACAGATACCGCAGAGCCACCCAGACAGACACCTCAGAACACCCAGACAGATACTGCAGAGCACCCAGACAGACACTGCAGAGCACCCAGACAGACACCTCAGAGCACCCAGACAGACACTGCAAAGCACCCAGACAGATACTGTAGAGCACCCAGACAGACACCTCGGAGCACCCAGACAGACACTTCAGAGCACCCAGACAGACACTGCAGAGCACCCAGACAGACACTGCAGAGCCACCCAGACAGACACCATAGAGCCACCCAGACAGACACTGCAGAGCCACCCAGACAGACACTGCAGAGCCACCCAAACAGTGCTTGAAAACACACCAACCTCTCCGTTTACTGTAAGCCAACAACATATTTGGTTTTTAGAAATCATATGTGCTAAACTTACAAATCAAATGCAGCCTTATTCGCTGTAGCAAAGTTTAAAAACCTTAAAGAGAACCTGACCTTCTCCAAATGACGCCCGTGAGTAAGCCTGGGAAGTTAGAACAGGGAGAGGGAAAGAAGGCTGGGTGCCAGCGCCCCGTGACTTACAGGTGCTCTTGCATGATTCTTAAAAACTATTTATATTATCTGTGTGGACGTTTATGCTGCATGCAGAAGAGGGTGGGTGCCCTGGAACGGGAGTTACAGATGGTGGTTGGTGGTCAATGTGGGTGCTGGGAATTGAACCCGGGTACTTTGGAAGAGAAACCAGTGGTCTTAACATGCCCTCCAGCCTGCACGTGCATCTAAAGCTGTCTAAGTTGTACATTTTGGCTGAGGGACATTTGAATTTGCAGACACTGTTTTTTCAAATAAGTCCTTCCAAATCTTTGCTTACATAAGCAGTTAGGAACTGAAATAACTCTGAACTAGTTACACAATGTTGTCTAGTAACCAGGATGTACTGTTGCCACAACACCCGTGGAAATATTCTGTCTGCAAGTCTACTCTCCCTGTGTCGGCAGATGTGTCAACACAACATTGCTTTATAGGTAGTATGTACCATATGGTCCATGAAAGTGGGCAACTGCTCTCTTCCCTCAAATAGGCTGATGTAAAAATCTTTTGCAAAAGAGAAACCAAGCGTGCTCTGCTGAGAAACGTGACTCTAAGTGACATTTAGCAGGGCACTCCTCAAAGTCATAGAAAAGGCAGAGAATTTCCTTCCCCTGCTTCCAGAACCTAAGACAAGAAAACTACCATTATTTTTCTGTCCCTGGCTCTTTGTCAAAATGAGGTTGAGGCAGAAGATATTCCCAGCTGCCCTGAGATTATTCAGGGCTACACCTTACTATCCCCTGGGAGAGGAGATAGGGAATCCCACAGCTGACATCCAGTCTGTCAGGAAATCCTCTTGGCTCTGCCTTCAAAATATCTTCAGAAGCCTGCCATCTCTGACCCTCCCTTGCTCCTGCCTGTGTCAAGTCACCACTGCCCTTAGTTCCTTAGTTTTCTAGGTCCTTGTCCCCAGTGCCACTGCGGCACTTACTCAGGCGGCACCTACCATGTGAGAGGTGTCTTGACCACACTCCTGCATCCTCTCCCAGAGTGCTTTTCTGCACTTTTGTAGAGTTTTTGATCCACTATCCTAAAAAAGACTCTGTTTTTGACTGAGACTTCCCCGTTTCTCTGAGTGGGATGTAGAATTGAGCTTTTCTGGACAGGTTTTAATTTATTGCTTCCTTTTCGTTTCTTTAAAGCTGAGAATGGGGAATGACCACAGAGCAGCTCCTCAAGAAATACTTATTGCGGGACATGGATGCATATGAGAGCGAAGCCTGGCAGGATTCGGTCATATCTGCCACCTGTTGGTAAGGCAACGTAAAGACCCCATGTGCCACCTGTGAAGGAAAAAGGCTAAGGCAAGACAATCTCCAAGCCAGCTCAGGGAGGGAGGAACCAGGCAGAGACAGTATGGGGGTGGGGGTGGGGAGACAGGATGCAAGGAGGAGAGGGATCAGAAGTAGATTACTGTGCATTTTATTATCATGGTGCACATTTTCAAAAATTTTAAAGGAGCATACTTGCTTTCTTACCTGAAATATTCCAGTTTGAAAACACACAAACAAACAAACAAACTATAATAACAAATCCTACCTATCTCTCCTCAGGCTAAGGGATGATTTCTCTTGGAAAAGTCTTCTATTGCCTTCTCCAGGTGACTGATCATCTCTTTGGGAACACTGCCCTCACCAACATTTCTGTGACAATTCCCCATACCGGACATGAGGGGAACTCTCCAGCTGACGTGTTCCCTTCACTGCTATCTTCCTTCCCCTGCCCAGGGTGGGTGCTGCTGGGCCTTCTCATCGGAACAGCTTGCAGTGCTTCTCTGGGCAGCCTGTCTTTATTTTGGCTAATGGTTTAAAGAACTGCACATTCTGGGATTTTTTTCCCCCTATAATGTACCTTGAAAGTCTCAGTTTATTATAAATAATTAATTTGACCTGAATGCTGTCTCTAACTCTAAAGAAAGGCATAATTATATTTGCTCTATGCATTGTGCTCAAGATAGAGATAAGGAATCCAGAGTCTTAGCAATCCACGGAACAACGGTGAGAGTTCAGTTTCTTCATCTACTTGTAGGACAAATAATAAAATGAATACAGTAGGCTAAGTTGTGGGTGGTGGCGCATGCCTTTAATCCCAGCACTTATGAGGCAGACGCAGAGGGGTTTCTGAGTTAGAGGCCAGCCTGGTCTATAGAGAGAGTTCCAGGGCAGCCTAGAGCTATACAGAAAAGCCCTATCTCAAAAAACAAAAAACCAACCCCCCCCCCCCAAACAACAACAATAACAAAAACCCCAAACCGTCAAAAAACTTTAAGACTACAATTTACCTGAAGGTAACAGGTTACTTTGTGTGTGTGTGTGTGTGTGTGTGTGTGTGTGTGTATGTGGGGTGGTGAAGAGGGGGGATGGGGTGGTAGTGTATATGCCTGTAGGTGGCAGTATGTAGGTAAACGTAGAAACCAGAGGTTGAATTCAGGTGTCATTCTGGGAAGCCATCCACTTTGTTTTTTGAGATTAGGTCTCTGACTAGCCTGGAACTTGCTAACCAGGCAAGACCGTCTGGTCAGTGAGCCCTAAGAACCCTCATATCTGGGCTCTCCTCAGCTTGGATTACTGGCTCTCCCCACCAAACCCAGCTTTATACACAGTTTTTGGGAATTAAGATCCTCCTCTTCACATGGTACACACTTTATCGACAGTGCCATCTCTTCAGTACCAACAAACTCCTTCATTATATTCCTATTTGAGGAGAGTGGCAAAGAGAATCTGAAATACCCCACCCTGTGTAGCCACATCATAGATGGCAAATGCTAAATGCCTATGTATAAGTGCACATGTTAGCAATGGAACTCGGGTTTCTTTCAAGCATGCTAGCCAAACCTCAACTGCTGAGCTATATCCTAGCCATCTCTGATTCAAAATCTGGTGGCAGAACCATGGTCTATTTCTATGAAAATATTAAGACTAAACCAAAATCCTAAAGAAACGAGTCTTTAAAAAGCCACCCCCCAAAAAAAACAACAACAACAACAAAAAAAACCCTAACCAAGCAAACAAAAACAAAAAACCCAACCCTATATATGTGACTTGATTATAACCAAAATAAAGATTAAGGCATTTGAGGTGATAAACATTCTAAAACCATGACTACATGATAGCCAATACTTTTGCAGAGAATCATTTGGGGGTGGGTACAACCAAGCTTTAAAAACACAGACTGGTAATAACTCATTTTTTTGTTTTTGTTTGTTTGTTTGGTTGGTTTGGTTTGGTTTTTTCGAGACAGGGTCTCTCTGTATAGCCCTGGCTGTCCTGGAACTTACTTTGTAGACCAGGCTGGCCTCAAACTCAGAAATCCACCTGCCTCTATCTCCCAAGTGCTGGGATTAAAGGCATGTGCCACCATGCCCGGCTTACAACTGATTTTGTTACCCAAATATTATATCAAAATTTCTGTCAGGCATTAGAGACAGAAGTACAAGCCACAAAGATACCAACAGTTACTTTGTATGCCTTAATTTCTCCTCTATAGTGAGACACTAGAGGATAGCTAAGACTCACCTTAGTGTAACTTCTATGTGCTAGCCAAACTGTTACAGGCACACACTCCCAGCCCTTTGCCTTTCATATATAATAATCATATATAATAATATATATATAATCTGGTGGCAGAACCACTGGTCTAGGGGCTGGTGAGATGGCTCTGGTGAGATGGCTCAGTGGGTAAGAGCACCGGACTGCTCTTCCGAAGGTCCGGAGTTCAAATCCCAGCAACCACATGGTGGCTCACAACCATCCGTAACGAGATCTGGCGCCCTCTTCTGGAGTGTCTGAAGACAGCTAAAGTGTACTTACATATAATAAATAAAATCTTAAAAAAAAAAAAAGAACCATGGTCGATTTCTATGAAAATATTAAGTCTCAAACCAAAATCCTAAAGAAAAGAGTCTTTAAAAAGCCACACACCCCCCAAAAAAGCTCACTATATAATTCATGCTAGCCTCAAACTCAAAACCCTCCTGCCCCTGACTCCTGAATTCTAAATTAGAATGTGCCACGGTGTTTGGCTTTGCTACTCTAAAGTGAAGTCACTGGTGTTCAACTGCTTTGTTACATAAAGGCAGTTTCACATTACTCAGGCTAGTGCTCCCCTCTTGTGGATGACACTCCTTCATCACAGTTCCACAAATACCACATAAACTAGCTGGTTCTGGTTCTTCTGGGTTACCGTCAAGGGATAAGTACCCTTTGTTCTAGCTGGTGACAGGCCCACCTTCAGAGCAAACTTGGTTTCTTTGTTTTTTGATTTTTAAATGTGAGTACACTGTTGCTCTCTTCAGACACACCAGAAGAGGGCATCAATCCCATTACAGATGGTTGTGAGTCACCACGTTAGTTGCTGGGAATTGAACTCAGGACCTCTGGAAGAGCAGCCAGTGCTCTTAACTGATGAGCCATCTCTCTAGCCCCAAGTCATGAGTCTTTGCAAAGCTTAAAGGGTACCAGGAGGGAGAGTGTGTCTCTTTTTTTTTTTTTTTTTTTTTTTTTTTTGGTTTTTCGAGACAGGGTTTCTCTGTGTAGCCCTGGCTGTCCTGGCACTCACTTTGTAGACCAGGCTGGCCTCAAACTCAGAAATCCGCCTGCCTCTGCCTCCCGAGTGCTGGGATTAAAGGCGTGCGCCACCACGCCCGGCTAGAGAGAGTGTGTCTCAAAAAGAGAACGAAAACTCTGAGATAGTTTCTAGGTCAGGAGCACTAAGGTTGAGCTTGCTGGTGACTTTCCAAGCTACGTTATCTACAGAATACAAAATCAGCTCACTGGAACATATAAGGTCAGAGGCATGGGGTGTGTCAAATTCATTGAAGACTAACTATAGGGAGAGCACTGTGCCAAGTTTTAGATAGCTAGCTAATGTTTAGTTAGATAAATTTAATTGGACAAGTCACTCATCCGTGCAGAAATGCTGATGGTTTGTAGATGTGAGCACGGTAAGTGCACAGATCAGCTCCACCACAGACTCCTGCCTTCCCTTCACAATGAGGGCCTGCTTGCTACTATGTGGCTCCTGTTGCTGCATCTTCTCAGAGAAGAACATTCTCTACTGGTACTAACTCTGAGAGGACACTTCATAGCTGTAGAACTGTAGTACTTCCTGGGTACAGTCAGAACTCCCTTGCGCTAGATTCGCTTCTTAGCATCTACTTGAGTCTATATGTCAGACTGTGTTTCTTTAAAATTTTACCCACAATACTGAACTAAATGGACAGCGTAGTGTCAGTGTAGTCACAGGCAACACTGTTCTTCCTGTTCTCAGAGCAGGGCTTGTGCTAATCAGCAGGGTTACTGTGATTTGTGTAGAAGAGAGGGCAGACACAGAAGGTAGATGGCTCAAACTGTCTCTGAAGCCTTCAGATACGCAACATATACAGATAATTTTTATAAACAAAATTGTAAGTAGTAGAGATACTTTATTTCTGGATAATCCATCAAGAGAGTAACATAGACAAAGCAGAGGAACTGCCATTCTTAGGGCAGTACAGTCTTCTCTATGACAGCAGGGTAGCACCCCAGGACAGGGAGCAGGGGATGGGGGCAGAGGATGGGGGACAAGGGAGCAGGGAACAGGTAGCAGGAGGCAGGGAGATGGGGGGGCAGGAAATAGGGGGGCAGAGGGGAGTGAGCAGGAAACAAGGGGGGCCGGGGGAGGGTGCAGGGAGGGTGAGTTCGACTGAGTTTAAGATCTTCCAAGGTAAAACTGTTCTGGAAATGGTTGCTGCTCCCCCTGGTGGTAATTTAGAAACTTAGAAATGACTTTGTATACAACCTTGCTGTGCTGAAAGGTTAGGTCACCGAGCTCACGCTTTATCCCCGATTCTTTCACTTTGTAAGGAAATAGACTGTGATAAATGGTGCAGCACTGCTTAAGTTAGAGAAAGACAACTTACTGTGGTTGAATCGAAAGAAAGG
This sequence comes from Mus caroli, assembly GCF_978045245.1. Lineage (NCBI taxonomy): Eukaryota > Metazoa > Chordata > Mammalia > Rodentia > Muridae > Mus > Mus caroli. Next base: position 98,750,896 of record NW_028227264.1, on the reverse strand, counting down.
ACATCCACCACGGGGGGAGAAGAGCTCTGCAAATCCATCACCTCACGCTTGGGATTAATCTGTGTGCACACATGAATAAGTCAACGTGACATCCTCTGTCATAAGGACCAATACTAAAAAAAGAGAAGTATTTATAATTTATTCTAAAAATAAAGCATATACTCATTGATAAGGGCACAGATATTGGCAAACTATGATTTCACTAAACCTACCTACACACTATTGACAATGTTGAAGTTAAGCAAGAAATGGCCATTTTCACATTCTAAAAGCAATGCAATTCACCTACAGAGGATATTAAAATAGAAAGACCCACCTCGAGAGATGCAGAAAATATCCTAGCCAGTACATTAAAACAAGAAAAAGAAATACAATGTTAAGATGTATGAATCAGAGAGGAGATAATAAAGTTTCATTTAAAAACTCAGTGATTACCACTGGAGAACTAAACAGAACCCACTTCTGAGTCCTCAGCCTCACTAAGAGAACCAAAGAACACTGCTAGTCCCACTCAACACACAGACCCAAGTGTATTTCAACATGACGTTAAAATATGGATAGTTTCATTGACTTGAAAGTTTCAAGTAAACAGAAAGTTGTACTGTGGATGGTTTGGAAGCAGGACAAGGTGTGGGTGGGAAACAAACACCATAAGATTCAATGGCATCTGTCTCTAGACAAGGATGATGGACCGTTTTAAAAACTGGCTAGGTCCACGGATCCCGGCTAGCAAGGGTCGGCAGGAGATAAGTAGAACGCAAACGTGATGATCAAACGGTAAAACCAGCAAGAACAAAAAATTTACGGTTATTATTCCAACCAGAGGTGGAGAACAGCATCTGAAAACCCGGAAAAGCAAAAGCTGCAAGCAAGGGGGAATGAGCCTGTGATTGATCACAGCTGCTGCGGGAGAGCTGTGTCACCGTGAGGATCATTATGATGTTGAATACCGGAAGGGCGGAATATCTAACATCTGTACACAAGCTTATACACGGAAACGTAGAAAACAGAAATCCCATGGAAAAACAAATCTCAGAATCGAAACCCTCAGAGGTGCTCTGCAGCCGTGAAAACGGCAAGAAGCACCATTGCTAACACCGGAGTGCTCTGTCTCCATACCGTCAGCAGCGTGCACGGTGCTTTGTAACTGCAGAGACTGCCTGCGAGGTAAAGCCACCGAGACACAACACGGCTCCGTACACCATATAAATGTGTCAGTTCACGTTATAAACACATCTCAGGGTTTTTATACGAAATAAAAAGGCAAGTTATAGGAAAACATACTCAATACAACCCCATTTACCCAAGACTTTCTGACCATTCAAAGCTAAAGAGTATTTAATTGTAGATTTGAAAATACGTATGCAGTAAAATTGCAGGGAAAGGGGACCGGGTTCCTGGATCGATGAGCACCTCCAAGAGGAGTTACTTCTAAATTCAAAGGCCCCAAGGCAAACCAAAGAAAACACAATTGTTCTCAGTTCAAAGGAGAGAGCCAAAGAGAAGCCAGACGGCAGGACCGCACTCGGTACACTCAGGGTCAGAAGAAAACTCAAGCTGACTGCTCAGTGACAAAGGACTTAGAAAGGAAACACAGCTTGACACAACTGCTCAACACCAAAATAAAAACAAAATATACTTTAGAAAACAAGTCCCAGAGACAGGGTGAGCTAAAAGAGTCCATGTCCCCCCCTGCCCCCCCCAACCCCCCCAGCCTTCCTCCAAACTGGCTGAGCAGAGCCATGGTGCAAATGAGCAGTTGACAAAGGCCAAATTACAAAGAAATCTGGGAAAACTACGAGGCTGGAGTCTAAGTGCTTTAGAGAGACCCATCTCTCTAAAGAGAGAGACCCAGTGGGGGAGACACTGGACATTGTTCTAACTGTGGGCTGAGCCCCAGGCAAGAAGTGCCGATCACTGCTGGATTTAAAGCACTCAGGCTTGAGGGGGCGGCGCTGTAGTGATGGTTACTAGATGTAGATATTTGTACATGTGAGTGTGTGCACACTTATACATGGGACTGCACCATGGCACACGTGTGGAGGTTGAAGGACAATCTGTGAGATTTGGACTCTTTCTTTCTACCTCGTGGATCCCGGGGAGTGGACTCAGGTTGGCAGGCCGGGCTGCAGATGCCTCTCTTTAACTGCTGAGATAGCTTGCTGGCCTGGTTTTGCGTTGGGGGTCCATCTCGTCATGGCTATGCACCACAAGGTGGCCTCACTCTAGGTCCTCTTCCCTGTGATTCCCGAGTGTTGGAATCACAGGCACACGTGCCACCATGCTCAGTCCTCTAGCTGTCGTTTTAGAAATACATCTGATAATTATTCAGCCCACTGTGTGACAGTGGAGGTGCCCGCTCCAAGACACAGTAAAGGGGCGGGGGGATAGATTTGTGTACGAGAATGATGGAGGACAGTTGGCCCAGTTGGCCAACACTTCTTCCTTCCAGCGGTTTTCCAGCAGAAAACCAACACCTCCTCCTCCCTCCGTCCCTGTGAAGAGGAGGTACACGGGCCTACTTTATGCCTTTTAGTCTTAGGTGAGGGGCCAGAGAGCCACGGTAGTCTTTTCTCTAGCGCCACCTAGTGCAGGTATAAAGAAGCTCATCAACTTTGCTTTGCTCCTGAAACAGAAACTGCTCTGAAAGTTTAAGTCCTAACCGAGGAAAGAATAGGCCCCTCCTGTAGAAAATCGTTGACTTCCTACAAGTTTGGAATTTATTTAACTAATAGTGTTTTATTACACTGAAGAACAATTGCTGCCTCATAAACCAAGTGGCCTTGAAATGGAACGGATTGAGAGTTGGGCTCTCCGTACCTGAACAGGGGGGCAATGGAGAGTGATGAATGAGGAGAAGGCTGTATAGAATCTTGAAGGTAACCCCGCTCCCGACCTAAGGGTCTACATCACCGAGGAGCTCAAGAACTCGCATACTAACATAGTCTGTAATGTTTCCCTAGACTGCACGTTCCCGAAGGGCAGGGAACGAGCCCTTAAAGTTGGGACCTCAGTGTCTGCTGACAGAACCAGATTTGAACTCTTATTAAACCGAAGCACTGCAATAGATGGGCCGAGCTGCACAATGAGCCACGGTGCCAGGGCTGCAGCTTGGGCACTGCCAGCTACTAGCAACCGAATCTACTGACCTGAATTTTTTTTTTTGATTTTTAATATTTTTATTACATATTTTCCTCAATTACATTTCCAATGCTATCCCAAAAGTCCCCCATAGCGCCCCCCACTTCCCTACCCACCCATTCCCATTCTTTTGGCCCTGGCATTCCCCTATATTGGGGCATATAAAGTTTGCAAGTCCAATGGGCCTCTCTTTCCATTGATGGCCGACTAGGCCATCTTTCGATACACTGACCTGAATTTTTATGTGGATAAAAACATTACTGACTTTCAATGGAAGTCATGGAAAAATACCGTACAGGCTTATGTGTTCTTATTATTATTATTACTAGTGTCATGTAAGTGCCTCAAAACAATTATGTATACAGTTCAGCTAGAATTAAAATATAGAATTGGTAGACAGGAAATCCTATTTTCACTCTCAATGGTAATGTTTTTAACCTTATTAGCAGATTAAGGTAAACCATGGTCTCAGATTTGAAGATTTCTACTCATCATGACAGAATTTTCACCAATGAATTATGGTCAGGCTACTATAAAATATTTAGTTATATAAAAAGATTGTTCTGTCCTGCTAAGTAATATAGAATTTCATATGTAGCCTACAGATGATGTTGCTATTCAAGTGGCCATTCTGAAGTTGAAGGCAATCAAGAGAACTATTTCATTAATGATTTTGACTTAACTGCTTTCCCTGCTAATATTCTGTAAGGCTAGAACAACTATCTGACCCCCTAGTCTCACGAGGATCTATCATGATCCCTTAGGAGGCTTCCTGGGTTCTCCACTGTCTTGGTTAGGATTTTACCATGACCAAGGCAACTCTTATAAAGGACAATGTTTAACTGCGGCTGGCTTACTGGTTCTGATGTTCAGTCCATTATCATCAAGGTAGAAGTATGGCAGCATCCAGGCAGGCATAGTGTAGGAGGAGCTGAGAGTGCTATATATTGTTCCAAAGACAAACCAGGAGGGGGCTAGAGAGATGGTTCAGCAGTTAAAAGCTGACTGCTCTTCCAGAGGTCCTGAGTTCAATTCCACATGGTGGCTCAGAGCCATCTATAATGGGATCCAATGGCCTCTTCTGACATGCAGGTGTACATACAGATAGAGCACTCATATACATAAAATAAATAAAAGCAAACAGAAGACTGCTGCTCACAGGCAGCTAGGAGGATGGCCTACAGGGCTATACAGAGAAACCCTGTCTCGAAAAACCAAAAAAAAAAAAAAAAAAAGCCCACCTCACAGTGACACACATCCTCCAACAAGGCTATACCTACCAACAAGGCCACACCTCCAAATAGTGCCATTCCCTGGGCCAAGCATATTCAAACCACGACACCTTCCAAATATGCAAATGAGAAGTGGACTGGACTACATAGGGCAGCGCCATTCAAATGTCATGTGAATACCCTTTGAAGGGAAAGCATTTTTTTTTTTTTCCTGGAACAGTATGGTGAAGCTCTCTCTTGTGGCCTGCTGAGGAAGTTGACATAAACTACTCTTAATTCAAATAGGCTAGGGGAAGACATCCCTAGTGTGAAAACTTGGCCTTCCCAACAACATGGAAAGACAGTGTTCTTTCCTTAACTGTAATGAGGATGGAGGGCTTCAGCAATACATCTGTCCGCAGAACAAGGAGGGGACACAGAGGGGTGTTCACATAGCGAGGCTTCTATGTTCCATGTCTTTTTCTCGTAGCTTCCTCTGGTGGATTTGCAGAACAATCTGGCTGCCATTCCTCTATTCATGTAAGGATTAGTAATTTCTACATCTGGTTGGCAGTAGCAGAGATCTGAGACTCTAATGGGTTTTGTTCTTTCATACAAATAAGACAGTTAACGCTAGCAAGCCAGTGGCCTTTGCAAAGGCCAAACAATTCCACGCCGAAGGTTAAGAAAACATAATAAGATATAAATCATAGGGAGTCTATACTGCTCTAATCTCAAAAACCCAACACTCATAGCTACTGCACAAAGAAGAGAAATTACTTCAATTCTATTGTTAAAAAGAAATAATTTTATATTTTTAAAAAATTCTGAACACAGAATGTTTTCCGTTTTAATTGAAGTGCACCTTCCTAAAGCTTTGAAAGAGAATTATTTTAAAGTATAATTTCTCATAAGTGAGCACAGTATTTCTTGTCTAATCTAAATCACATCTGTGTGACAGTTTTAGTTTTAAATTAAGCACTTTTTTCTTTCTTCAAGGGATCTATAGTCACTAACATGAAGACTTTAAAAATAACTTGATATCCAATTATTTTTTATAATGTTAAAATATGCTCTGTACAAAAACCATTATACTTTGCTTTATTGTGAGTTTCATTTTTAAAACAAGATGACTTGCAGTTTATGCGCAGAATCAAAGTCAGTCACACAAGACAGTTAACTCAAACAGCTCTCAGGACCTACAGGTGATTTAAACTGGGCACCTAAGGCCACCTCCTCAGGGCCATGCACAGTGTTCAGGCACATTCTCTGAATTATGTGCTGTACAATTGCCCTCTAGCTCCATAACGAAAAGGCAGCTTTTAATAGACGTGTCAGTGCACACGTGAGAAGCACAGCCGAGAGGGTCTCTGCGCAGCCTGGGTCAGCCTGACCGAGCCACACAAGGAGCTGCTTCGGGGTTCTCAGTTACAGAGTCAGAGCAAGCCATCCAGTCACCTTGTGGACATTTTAAAGTCTAGCTCTCTAAAATGGACCAGGGCTGATGGTAAATCACAGAGGAAACGGTTTGAGTCTCTGTCTAAAATCAAAGCTCTGTAATGACAAAAGAAAAAAAAAAGCAACCTCAAATGAGCAGGACGCTCTTGGGACAGAAGCAGACTTAAAAAGAGTCAGACAAGGCAGACTACGGGACTAACATGAGCTAAGGACTAAGCAAAATGAGTTTTTCTCTGAAGGGAGAAAACTCGAGTCGATAGACTGAAATAAGGGAGCTCACTGGCAAAGAACATCAAGGCCCATGTACTATATAAAGTGAGGCTCCAACAAACCATTCCCAGAAAGAGAAACTATTAAAAATTTTATTCAATTAGGAACAGTGTGTGTGTGTGCTAGCATGTATGCGAGCGCATGTGCAAGTGTGCGTGCACGTGTTTAAGTCAGAGGACAATGTATGGCAGTCCACCATGTGGGATCCTCCTGGAATTGAACTTTGATCGTGTCAGGCTTAGTGTGGCAACTTCCTTTACCCAGTGAGCCACCTTGTTGGCCTGTAAAGGTAAGTAAAGACCCATCAAGGCTAGGGTACTATAGAAAGTGAGACTCGAACAAACATTGTGTACACACACACACACACACACACACACACACACACACATACACATACACAAAAATGGTCTCAATTATTAAATGTAATAATAAATACTTTATAAAAATGTTCATAGGTGGGGTTTTTTCGGCTATAAAAGGTCTCCGGAAACCTGTTTCAATAGTTATCATAAGAACATTTGCCTTTTGGTCCCACTCTCATGATGGCCATCAAACACCCTCCCCAAAGTGACCGGCTAGGAAGCAAACTCACTCTACAGCCTCGGATTTAATTTCTCATTTCTATTATTTGCAACATAACTTTTAGCTCTATTTCAAAGCCATTTAGAAAAGAATCTAAGCAATATTCACATCAGTACACACTACTGCGTACCTACAGCTAGATTTTATTAGTGGAAATAACAGAGTTTCTCTAAGTGTGGCCAAGTGCACGACCCGGTTTTGTATCAGTGTAATTTTAAGCACAGGGCTCACTAACAGCCTTCCCATGACCATAAAAATGTAGGATATGTGCACACAACATACTTCAATAGTCTCCTTTCTGTCTTCATGGGAGTGCGGTGACCGTGGGTAGATGTCAAGCAGGTGTGGGGGGGCCTCAAAGTGCAATCTTTTGAGGTTTCTTTTAGGATCTTTACAGTGCAGGTGAATGCAGTTGGTCCTCCAAATCAAGACCTGCAAAGTCAACAGTGCCAAAGTTACTGACTTGCATAGAAAAACAACAGAACTGACTTTAAAAAATCCCCAAATCCACAACTGCTCTGAACAGTCAGAACGGCTGTGTGGAGAGACGCACATGCCTGTGTGTCACTCTTATCAATATTTCAAGCTTGGCAGGGAGATTTAGTATTCTGAACTACCTTTATGCCCAACTTAAAATTCCTATTTCGGCCAAGCAGTGGTGGTGCATGCCTTTAATTCCAGCACTCGGGAGGCAGAGGCAGACGGATTTCTGAGTTCGAGGCCAGCCTGGTCTACAGAGTTAGTTCCAGGACAGCCAGGGCTACACAGAGAAACCCTGACTTGAAAAACAAAATAAATACATACATACATACATACATACATACATACATACATACATACATACATAAATACATAAATAAATAAATAAAAGAAAAAATCCTATTTTGAGCTGGGCGTGGCAGGCCATGTACTTGGGCGGCAGAGGCAGGTGGGACATTGCATGTCTGAAGCCAGCCTGGTCTGTACAGAGGCTTAGTGACTTGTAGGCAGTCAGTGGGACACAGTGAGATCCTGACTCAAAATATCCCCCAAACCCAAGCCCAAACGAAACCCAAAGCCCGAAAGTTCTCACTAGGTAATATTTTATAAACTCAAATATTTCTCCCTGCTTTTCACCAGAGCCACACACTATGCTTTTGACTTGAACGTTCATTTTATTTAATAACCTGGCTATGACTGACTTTTGGTCATCTCATATAAACACAGATTTGCCTCAGGAGGCTCAATATTGGAGGAAACAAGATGTACAGACAAACTCTTAGGCACTAACTCAGGCAAAAGGACACTGAAACTGGGCATTCAGTGTCAAACTAAATGTAGTACTTAGTATAAAATATAGAAAGAGAAAATACTTGTGGCATTCTTAAAACTATTCAACTAGAACCGTGTGACAACAGACCCATTACTAAATTAACATAAAAACCCACTGGTAATCATCTTAGCATATACAAACCAGCTAGTGACGAGTGTCCTAGTAAGGCCAAAGCCTTCTTACATTAATCAGGTCTTGCAATCCAGTCAAGGGTGTACTAACCTGCGCATCTGCACCGCCTGATGTAAACAGCTCTCCGTCCTTTGAAAATGAAACGGTAAAGACGGGCCCCTAAGACATGAGGGAGGTAAAGAGGAAAGTATTGAGAGCTGCTTCCTGGTGACCAACAGGACTGAGTGCCCTTTTGCTATCTATGCAGTTACAAGTGTCCGATAGACACGGCTAGTCGCTAACCAGGAATGGTGGCTGAGAACTAATGGAAAGCCAAGCCAAGTATGTGAGAAGGCAAGCAAGCGGTGGTAAGCAAAAGAAGGGACGGCCCCTTTCTCCTCTCAGGAAAAGCCTGCTCAGGTGTAACCTGGCCAGACTTCGTTAAACCTTCTCTAGCATCCTGGCTTGGACTTAACCAATGATTAATATTAACTGAACAATAAACATGGAGGCCATACAAGGTTATTTGCTGCCACACCGGGCTCTATGGAGAGCTCTTCTGAAAACGGTCGCAGGGAGCCAGGGCACAGGAGGAGAACTGTGAGCAAAAAAGCCAGCACTGCAACCGTGGGGATGAGCAACTGGGAATCCACAGAACAGTTGGAGGCCCATGGAGAAGTTACCGAAATTCTCCGAGATCAAGACACTTAACATGAAGTGACTCCCGAGAAGTTGGATATCCATGCTTTACATGGGATCAGGGTATATAACCTCTCAGTTCACCGAGAGAAAATAAATTATTTCTCATCTTGAAATAGTAACATTTGTTCATTATACAAAGTTTTGGAGAAAACATTTTGCTTTATTCAATTAGGCCCTGTGTTATGCTTTAAATGTGAAACGCCCCCCACAGGCTTTTACATTTGATCACTTCACCCCACCCCCACCCTCACCCTGTTGGTAGTGCTTTCTGGAAAGTCGTGGGACTGGAGGCTTGCTGGAGGATTTGCCTCACTACGAATGTGCTTCACAGTTTTATACCCTGGCTCTACTGCAGGTTCTTCTCCTCTCCTTCCCCCCCCTCCCCCTCCCTCTCCCCTCCCCTCCCCTCCCCTCCCTTCTCTTTCCTTTCCTCTCTCCCCTCCCCATCTCCCTCCTCCTCTGTCCCTCTTTTTTTCCCTCTCTCTGTTTCTTGTTTCTTTTTCTCTCTGAGTATCTGTGTCTCTGTCGCTCTCTCCATTTCTTTATCTGTCTCTCTTGCTTTCTCTCTTTGTCTCTCTTCCTCCTTCCAGACAACCATAGGCTGGCCTCACACTCATGCTCCATGACTTCCCTACCATGGTAGACTGTACCCCTTCTGGAACTATAATGGAAATAAGCCCTTTCTCTCTCTAGCTGCTTCTCATCACAGCAAATGTTACCAGGACACCCTGCTACTGACTTAGGTTGTTGTAGCTTCACAAGTACTTTACCTCTAGATGAGAAATCTATGTGCAGTGTTTTCCTAAGCGCTGCTAAATGTTTTCCCTACACTTTGCCCTATCGTTTTTCCTAATTATGTAGTATTACTTGACATATCTTGGCCACTGTTAGGGATTGCATTTATTTGGCCTAAAGTTTCATGTCCGAGTGAGACTGGGCTGGTTGTGTTTGGCCCTAACCCTGACGTAGAACAAGCAGAGCAGATAGGCAGAAAGGCCACAAAGCCCATTTTATTCTGAGATACGAAGAGCTTGAACTCACCTAAAAGAAAATTCCCAGTGGTGCCTAAGGCATGAAAAACGAATTGTTCTAAAAAGTTTACTAGTTTGAACATTGACCCACAAGAGAAGGAGAGTTTACAGTCTTGAGATGCACCAATCTCCTTTCCCTTAGTCCTAAGCCAATGAGAAGTAAAACAAAACAATAAGGAACACAAGAACCAAACCATCATCTTTCTTTTCAGGAAGTTTGTTAAAACAGAATAGGGCTTATCTGGAAGGCAAGTGGGTGTCCTAGAAATAATATTTGGTAATAATTTGGTAATAATAATGAGCCATGGGTGACTGCCTTGGTGACACGGGATGGGTCTCTGCACCAGAATTACCAGAGAGAACCCAGCATAGGCATGAGGGGAAAGATAAGAAGTATCCATCTTCCAAACAATTTGGTCTGTACTGAGACTGCAGAAGTATTTTCTTAATGAATAGCTAAAGTCATAGGTCTTGAAGAGTTACAGTAAATAATATTTTTAAGAATTGCTTCTAGAGATTAAAAACTTAGAAGTAAAATAAAATCAAATTACAGGAGTTAGCAGCAAATGTACATTACTACTAAAAATAACAAAGGCACATACGAAATGAACCGCATGTTGAAGTAGATTTCATTTAGGAGACAGAAGTCTCAGTATTGGTACCGTATGTCCTTGAAGTGTGTATATGAGTCTTCCCTCTATGAGATCCAGCATCTTAACTGTTCCGTCAGAAGAGGCGGTGACAAGGCTGTTACCCAAAGGATGGAAGGACAGACAGTTCACACCGCAGCTGTGAACTAATTTATAGAAAATAAACACAAATCAGAAAACGATGGTTTCTTCATGTCAAGGGGCTGTTAACATCATAACTGTAATTTGACATAACTGGCCATCTTTATGACCCCATTAATTTTTTTCAGAGAATACGTCTTAAGTTCAAGCACGTCCTTTTCTATGTTGGCAGCATTACTGTGAAAACAAGAATCAGTCAGACGTAGTTTCTTCCCTAACAGCAAAGTCAGTATGGTTCACCAAAGCAAGTGACGTGTTCTGACATCACATGGTATTAAGCTGCCAGTTAATCAGATGGGATGACTTCAGCAATGCAAATGTGTCACATACAGAGAACCTCACTGGGCACAGAGCTATAAAGTTTTTGACTATATTACCAAAATAATTAATAGCTAATTATTTATTATCTGCTCATATAGGTTCTCTAATTTAGCCATAAATTAAATTTAAAGAGCAATTGGGATGAAGGAGTGTCGAGTTTGAAGGACAGTTCTGTTCTCATGAGGAGTCCCCTCTGGCCACCGTTCTTCCAGCAGGAGGCAGTACAGCACAATGGTTTATACACTGTGCTCTGTGTGTGTGTTTATACACTACGCTGTCCCAAAGTCTTAATGGGTTCTGCTCATTTTCTTATCTTTAAAATGAAAGAACTAATGATGCCTACAGATTTACTAATATATTTGCTACGCAGAAATCATGGAATACATGGAAGAAGTGATTGATATTTTTACGTGCAACAATGCAGTTTTAATATATATCTAATACAAACCAGGAAAACCATTGCCTTCTCTTTCAGCTTTCGTACCCTACACAGAAGGAAGCTGTTTCCTCCATGTCAGTCAATTAGGTCTATTAACTTCTGATTCTCACATAGTGCAGACAACCAGAGCCTGAAAACTTCCACGGTAACTTTGTTTTTACAGTCCCCAAGTTAGCTCTGAAGTCACTTTAAAAAGAAGGGTGGGGTGGAAGGCATGACACAGGACTTCTTTATCTATTCCTCTTTCCAGTGTGGCCACACTGAATAAACCTCACCCAGCTTTTTAGCATTCTTCCTCTCTTTAATTGGATACTGGGGATGTGTGGCCAAGCTCAGCTGTTAGGACCTGCCAGGGCCTAAACTTTTTACCCTAAAATCTCTCATTACAACTTGGTCAAGCTGAACCAGGATCAAAGACATCTTTTTGGCGTCAGCCATTCAAGCAGCCAAGCCTGGATAGAGAGGAAAGGCTGGTGGTCCCACTTTTAGTCCAGTAACGTTTCTTATCTCCACACTTTGGCTGTGTTTGCTGCTTTCCGCTTAGATTTGGTGAGGAGGAGAAAGGAGTGCTTGGCCTCTTCAGGCCCCGAATGCCAAGCTTTAAGCTCTTCCAGTCAGTGCGCCTGAGCCTGGCCCTGTCTTTTTCCTCTCAGTTTGGAAACTCCTTTGAGTTTTCTGAGTTCTCTTCTGAACTAGTTTAACTTCTGATGTTCCTTGTCTTCTGAGCCACGATGGGGTCTTTAAACCATTCGGGGATTTGCCAGTATGACAGGGGTGGCTGAGTTCTTTACTTGTGTGTTAGTAACTGTAGGGGAATGGATATAAGGTATTCAGAGAAGCAGCAGTGTTTGGGATATCTCACTGTAGCTTGTATAGCAGTCAAATATAAACTTTGTGCTATCTTGGAGCTCTTAGGGGGCATTCTCATTTGTCTTTTGAAAGCTTTGGTAGTTTGTCGAAGATTGCACAATGAATCGTGTAAACTGTTATCTTTATATTAGAGTCTATGATAATTGGCTTGATGGACGGCTACTGTAACAGTACACTTAGAAACTGATTGAATGGAAGAGACATTTTTCCTCTGGCCTGCTTTGGGTGACTATAGAGTCTTAATATGGTGTCAGGTTATATGCTGTCCTGAGGTCTCATAGGGAACCACAAAGCCAATTCTTTGCTTGGAAGGACCCCAATAGTTCAACTGAGAGGTGCTCACCCTGAACTATACATATATATTCCTTGATGTTGGGGCTTTCTGAGACATGACAAAGGGGACAACTAGCTCACTGGTGACATTCACAGAAGGTATCAGTATTAAACATTACATCTAACTAGTCCAAAACTTTTGCTTAGTATCCATCCTGGTTTGGCTCTCCAGATGGGCCTCCAGTCAAATGACTGTTAAGAAAACAGGGAAAAAAACTTCATCTGACTTGGGGTTCCTGAATATGAGTAGCAAGCCTATGGACACTTCATATTCTGCACAAAACCAAACCAAAACAAAAAGGCCACACAGCATGGGTGTGGGGGTGATGTCCTTCCCCTCCTCACTTGCACCTGCAGTATCCAGAAGAATTAGCCCTGCCCCCTCACTGCTGTAGAACTGGGATAACAGGCCCTGCACCTCCCCTGGGCAACACAGTGGAGCTGGTCCTGATGGTGAAGGCATAGATGAGCTAGCCTGGACAATGTGGGAGGGGGAGAGCTGGCTCAGCCCCTTGCAGGCTGCAGCACTTGGGAGAGTGGACCCTGAACACTGACTGGGCAGCACAGTGGAGCTGGTTCTGGAGGTAAGCCTGCCCCAAGGGCATGAAAGCAGGAGAGCTGACCCTGCCTCTGGCCAATGGCAGCATTGGGCGGCCTAGCAGGGGCAGTGCTGGAGAGTTAGCTCTGGTGGTGTGGATAAGGGAGACCTGTTGGGCTGACTAGCTCAGCAGTCACTCAGGCCCAGATCCAGGCTCTGAACTGGCCCACTCTAAAATTTACATCATCTTCGAAAGGTTGGGACCAGTGAAAGGTCTAGTCCTGCTGTTCCAAAGCTGCAGGATCTCCATGACACAGGCCAACATGGGACAATCAGGAGAAATCCTAATTAGGATCCAGTATTGATGTTGTCACAGAAGCCAGAAATCTCAAACCAGACCGATGACTCATCGCAGTGAACATTTGCAAGTGAAGATGTGTGGACAGAGGGACATACTGTGGGATACACTGTGACACATTCAGATGTTTTCTATGCTTTGTTGTTGTTTGTGTTTTTTATTTTGGGGAAGAAGCTGCAAAGAGTGGGGATGAGTGGGACTGAGGTGCATGATGGGAAACTCACAAAGAATCAACAAAAAGTTATTAAAAGAAAAGAAAGGCCACACACTAAAACCGCCAATCTACGGCGAAATAGATGAAGATTGCTTTCTTCTTGAATCTTTGTTGAAAAAAGATTAAGAGTTAAAATTTTAATTAACATATGGAATTCTATTCCAGGAAAGACAAAAGAATTTATGACATATCGATTAAAAAAACCCTATTAAAGACATAGGTATTTTACTCTATTAAGAAGTAAGTCTTTGGACTAGAAATGTGGTAGAGTTACACAGCCCTCAGTTTCATTATCAGTACTAAAAAAAAAAATCCAATTACCTAATTTCAAAGAGCATTGGAAAAGGTGTTTCAAAATATGAATTTATCTAAAGGATTTACTAAGGTCAAACATTAATGTTCTGTTGAAAGAACAGAACCAAATCCACTGTATTGAAAGCAGCGAGACTTAAAAACACAATAGGACACAACTATTGCTCTGCTCTTAGTAACGTTTAAAAGGATGGGAACAGAGGACAGAGATGGTTTCTTTCAGGTCACTGGGATTTCTGCTGAATACTTAAACCATCTTAACAAACTCAAGTAAGCGTTACGGTTAAAGCCCTCAAAGTGATTGTTTTACAAACTCCTACTTAAAAGCAATCCTATTACAGTTTGTACCGTATGTGTCTGTGTCTGGAAATGGATAGGGTACAGGTTAGAATTTCGTCAACCTATTATGTGAAAACTGCAGACTTAAAAACATGCAAAGTGACCAACCTGCTCCTTTAGATGAAAATCTGTTTGGCTTGATTGAACAAGTAAGCTTTTTTTTTTTTTGGATATATTAGATACACATCAACATCAGAAGATAAATCTATTTGTGTCATCAGCACTTGGTCCTAAATTTGTAAGCAATCTAAAATTTTACTTTTTGCCTAAATGTCTATTATTATCTTACTAAATCAAGAATTTCAAATTTTTGCTTCAAAAGTAGTCATGAAATGAGTAGCTGTGGTGCTAGTGGTTATGGGCTCCTTGGTATGTAAAATATATTTATGGCCCTTGAATACATGACCTTCCTAGACTTTTTGTTTTATTTTGTTGAGCCAGGGTTACTCTGTATAGTCCTGGATGTCCTGGAACAGGCTTTGTCAATGAGGCTGACCTTGAACTTATAGAGATCTGTCTGCCTTCTGACTGGTGGGACTAAAAGTGTCCACTACCCTCAGGCTTAGAATGTCAATCTTAAGGGAATACTCTATTAAGCTGAACTCTCTCTCTCTCTCTCTGTGTGTGTGTGTGTGTGTGTGTGTGTGTGTGTGTGTGGTCTCTAGGTGAGTGTGGCAGGCCGGAGGTTGATTTCATATGGCCAGTCTTCCTTTACTACTCTCCACATTAGTTTTTGAAAGACAGCTTTCCTCTGAACTGTGGTGTATCATTTTGGCTAGACCAACAAGAGGCTGGGTTCTCCATCTCTGCCCACACAGATTTGGAGTTATGTATGTGTGTTGCTATACATGGCTTTTCTGAGTTATGGGGATCTGAACTCAGATCCTTAGGTTTGCACGACAAGCACTTTATCCACTGAGCCATCTCCTCTATCTCCTCTAAATGGTTACTGATAGTAATTCTTCCCAGGCTTGTATTTACGAGTTCACAATCGTATCTTACCTATCATTTCTATGCAAAGTCAACTAGAATGCTTCACATTATATCCATCAAGCAGTGATGTAATTCCTACTAATTTCCTACTAATTAAAAGCACAACATTGGGCACTTCAGGGGCACATCTCCAAATAAACCCATCTACTTTAGTTAGGAAATTTGCTTATTCCCGAAAGACAACATTATTTGTGTGTACGTATTTTTCAGGGCTGGCCATTGGTATTAGACAATCAGTTGGTGTGCTCTTTCCTGGGGGAGACTATTTCTCCTGCTCTCAAACTCCTTAGTTGCCTGTAGTTCTTTGTGTAGCTTTCTGTTTTCATGTCAGCATGGCTATTGGAATCATACTTATTTAGGCCATGCTTAAGCTGCCATGTTGGTGAGATTCATGGGATGTTCACAGGAGACACAATCTCACAGCAAACTCCCTGATCCTCTGACAAACATCTTCCCACTCCCTCTTCTGCGGTGATCCCTGAGCCTTAGGTGGAGGGGATGTGGTGTATACTCACAGGTGGAGGGGATGTGGTGTATACACACAGGTGGAGGGGATGTGGTGTATACTCACAGGTGGAGGGGATGTGGTGTATACACACAGGTGGAGGGGATGTGGTGTATACTCACAGGTGGAGGGGATGTGGTGTATACACACAGGTGGAGGGGATGTGGTGTATACTCACAGGTGGAGGGGATGTGGTGTATACACACAGGTGGAGGGGATGTGGTGTATACTCACAGGTGGAGGGGATGTGGTGTATACTCACAGGTGGAGGGGATGTGGTGTATACACACAGGTGGAGGGGATGTGGTGTATACTCACAGGTGGAGGGGATGTGGTGTATACACACAGGTGGAGGGGATGTGGTGTATACTCACAGGTGGAGGGGATGTGGTGTATACTCACAGGTGGAGGGGATGTGGTGTATACTCACAGGTGGAGGGGATGTGGTGTATACTCACAGGTGGAGGGGATGTGGTGTATACACACAGGTGGAGGGGATGTGGTGTATACACACAGGTGGAGGGGATGTGGTGTATACTCACAGGTGGAGGGGATGTGGTGTATACTCACAGGTGGAGGGGATGTGGTGTATACACACAGGTGGAGGGGATGTGGTGTATACACACAGGTGGAGGGGATGTGGTGTATACACACAGGTGGAGGGGATGTGGTGTATACACACAGGTGGAGGGGATGTGGTGTATACTCACAGGTGGAGGGGATGTGGTGTATACTCACAGGTGGAGGGGATGTGGTGTATACTCACAGGTGGAGGGGATGTGGTGTATACTCACAGGTGGAGGGGATGTGGTGTATACTCACAGGAGGCATTATACAGACTGAGCAGGTTATGTTCATGATTTTAGGAACAAACACACAAGCCATGGATTTAAAAGAGAGGAGGGGTAGGGTGGGGTGGAAATTTCATGGGAAAGGTTGGGCTTGGAAGCAGGCAAAGGAAGGGGGAATTAATGTAATTTTATTATAATCTCAAAAAGTTATTTCTAAAAAAGACAAAATTAAATGAAACTTGTATAAAGAAGTAGCCTGTTATTGATAAACTATACCATTCTTTCAATGGAAACAAATTGAAATGTATTTCTGAGAGGAGAATTAGGATGGCTTGATAACCATAATGCTGTCAACCATGATATTGAACGCAATGAAATTACTGAGGCCATTTTGCCAGTTGTTCGACTCCCTTTTTTATAAAATGATTTATTTATTTGTTTTAAAATTTTATGTGTGAGGTGTTTCTTGTGTGTATGTAAGGGGCCGTAGCTGGGAGTGCCATGTGGGTGCTGGGACCTCCGCCCCCCACCCACAGCTCCTCCGGAAGCACCAGCAAGTGCTCCTAACCACTGAGCCTTGGCCCAGCCTCAAAGTTTCAGCTTCTTGCGAAATTCTAAATATGCGTGTCCTAAGACTTTTGGTTCCCTCACTTTTGATCCTTGTCCAAAGCACTTAGAATCAAACTCAAGAAAAATGACCACAGCATGTACTTATTCTTGAATTCCAAATCTCTTTAAATATTTACTCTTGTTGGGATGATTTAAATTTTCCTTGTAAATTCTTTATTTGTTGTCCACTAATATTTTGCATAAATATAGCTTCTAATAAAATGTCTAAAGCAATTTCAAGGCACTAGGATATCACCCACAGGGCAGATAGACTAAAACTTAAGAATGTGTTCCACCCTAAGGACTTCCTATGCTTGAATTTGGCCCCAAAGAGGAAGGATGACATTTAGGGAGTCTTCTTGATACTGGCTCCGCGTCATACGCCATCTCCCCTCTCCTACCTGAAACAGGACCAGATCAGGCCAATGGGGACAGCTCTCATTCCAGTGACTAGGGACAGTTAAGATCAAATTACTAGGTGATTAATCAGCTATGACTTCAGAGAAAAATTGTTTATAGACAATGGGGGATGTCTTCAGAGTCAAAATAAAGTTATGACAAGCATGGTGGAACATACTTATAGCTGTAGCACTTGGGATGGCAAAGCAGGAAGGCCACGATTAGGGCTAGCCTAGGCTATATACAAAGACCTCTCTATATACAAAGTGAGCAATCAAAATTAAGTCACTGTGTGAGCCTTTCCAAAAGCAACTAAAGCCAAGGGATTACAGAGAAATGGTTCTTACACATGGCTGCCTGACACCGCCTCCCTCCTCCCAGAGGCCATTCTTAGTATCCATACTCAGAGAGATCATCAGGAAGAGACTCCCCAGAGAAGTGGTTTAATTACATTTATTTTGGCCTTGGATGCTAGTGCTTTACTTTATATTGGGATTTCAACGTTTTGCCATAAGCATCTGGCTCATTTCACGTAGATGCCCCAGTCATTACAGTTTGTTCTCCTCTCAAGCACTCGTTTATGACTGAGCTATGAAAACCTCCACGGCCAGATTGGCAGACACACTAATTCCCACAAGGTTAAGCAATACCTAAACACAAGGGAAAACTGAAATGGGGACTCAGGAGCTGCTTTTGCTAAAATGTCTACTCCTTATTTGAGCCACAAGCAACTGAAAACAGGATGAATTGTGTCTGTCTGTCTCCTTAGCTATGGCTAAACACACACATGAACACATCCATGTCCTAAACCTATAGTCACCTTAGGTCCCTGGAAAAACAAAAACCTCTCAGGACAGACCGATCCCCCAGATGAAGATAACCATGAAGGTAGGCTGCACAATGGAGCAGAAATGACCGGAGTGTGGGAAGCAGATTCAGCCCCTCAGCGATAGAACAAAGACTGTCCCAAGAACCAGAACCAAGGCAATGACAGGAAAACCCTGGCCAGGGCTGCTTAAATGTGCACACGTCCTTGCACCCTGCCGCATTTCTTGTCACTACGCCAAGCCACAGCAGGCAGATGTAGGGGTAACTGGTCCTTCATTGTCTCACTCCCCTGACATGGTCACACTGAATACATTTGCTCTCTCTGCTTTTCATTAACATGTAAAATAAAAAAAAAAAAAAGTCTTTCTACCTTTCTTTCTCCTCTTGTTTTTTTTTTTTAACTGTTTTAGAGCTTTATTGTAGAAAGGCAGGGAGAAAGAGAGAAGGTAGAAAGAGAGACGCCAGCCACCATGTGGAGAGAGAGGAGAAAAGGAGAGAGAAAAGGAAGGCTAGAGAGTGAGAAAAGTGAGGGCTAAAGAGAGCGAGGAGGGGCCAAGCAGCCCCTCTTATAGTGGGCTGGGCTATCTTGCTGTTGCCAGGTAACTGTGGGGAGGAGCACACCAGGCTATAGTCAGGTAGCTGTGGGGGTGGAGTCTAGCCAGAATTCCAGAAGCTTGGGGACACTGACCGAGTCACAGAATTATGGACAGGCACCTGATTCTGGGAACGTAGCTTGCCTTTCCGTCCCTTATAGATTTCTCTATTGGGTGTTTCTTCTGTTGACTCGAGTCAATGACTCTGCTCTCTAGCCAGGTCAAGGGCAGCCTAGGACCCCCACGGGGGGGGGACAGAAACCAAACCACAGGCCTTTCCCATAGTAGCCGTTTGATAGTGAAACCTCTTTTGGTCGGGGAAACTGTTACCTTGGTAGTGCTGGAGTAATTTGTTCATTCTTATATCCCAGATTTTCACAGCATGGTCAGAACCTGCTGAAGCGATGCATGTGCCGTTAGGGTTAAAATCCACAAAATTTGCAAATCTGGGGGAAAAAAAAGAATATGATGACTTGACATTTCAATCTCTTTGCCTTCGTTTTAAAGTCTGAATTGTTTATACTGAAACCCCTCCTTAGCGAGCAGACCCATACAAATGTAGACGGGGAGAATGGACTTACCCTACAGAGTCTGAGAAGTTATTAATGCACTGCTTATTGGTAGTGTCCCAAATTTTAATAGTTTTATCCTCACTACATGACACGATCAACCTTCCGTCAGGTGAAAATCTAGAAAGCAGAAGACTCCAGATGAGAGCAGTTCTGGAGAATCACCAGCACACGCCTGCGCACCACACACAAGTCAGGCTAAACAGAGGAGCTACAGAGGCCACTGTCAGCACACTGCATGCACTCTGTAGCAAGGTTAACACTGGCAACCAACGCCTTTGCAGCTACGGACTACCGTGACAAACACCGGACAGGCAGAACGTGTTACGTGGACTATGTTCCTTTTCTCTGTTTCTGTTTCTATTAAATGATTTAGTTTTGTGCCTTTCCCGGGGGATTTTGATTCAACTCTGCACTCCTTCTAAGCTAAATACTTTGTATTTTTAAAAGTCCTTTTTATTTCTTGTTTTTTTTTTTCAATTTTCAATTTTTATTTTCTACCATTATCCAAGAGATTTATTTCTACCAAAAATCCAAGAGATCCTTTTTTTTTTTTTTTAATTTCCACTCATCCCACCAACCTGGCAGTGGAACTTTCCCAGACTGGTGGGTTGAGAAAAAGTTTATGAGCATTGACCTAATTCCTAGGGCCAGAGGCTTCCTGGACTTAGACTAAAAACTGGATAAGTCACTCAGAAGAGCTGCTCTTTCCTGCTCTAGCCTATCACCAGAGTGAGGGGGGCAGACACCCTGTCTACTGCTTCTAAATGTGGTTTCCACATTTATTCTTTGTTGGTAATGTTAATTGTCTTTTAAAGTTAGAAGAGCTGAAAACCAAACAGAAGTTTTGAAAGTTAGGAAACTCCAGACAGCATTTTTACTAGTTATATGCAGAAGCAGCAAAGATCAGAAAGGACAAAATTAGCATACTGACCAGTGATTATGACTGTGATGATGTCAAATTTCCCTGCAGCCCAGAGTCCAGACTTCTGTTAAGTTTTCAGTTTTGTGTGGAATGTGATGAAAGGTTTTACTTTGTTTTCTCTGTACTTCTAACTTACTCTCTTATTTTTGCCCATGTGTGGGTCTGTGAGAGGGTGTCAGAAGCCCTGCAGCTGGAGTTACAGACAGTTCTGAGCTGCTATGTGGGTGCTGGGAATTGAACACAGGTCCTCTGGAAGAGCAGCCAGTGCTCTTAACTGCTGAGCCACCTCTCCAGCCCCCTAACTTATTATTGAGACCTAGAAAGGATTCTTTATGACTGAGAATTGAATACTATACTATACTATACTTCTGACCACATTGAAACAAAAGACATACAGAAATGTCATTAATTCTGTGAGCTCTTAAAACGCAGGAAAGTCCTTCAAGGAGAAAAATCTTCCAGTCTTAGTAGCTCCAATGATTTTAAAATGACAAGTAATATTTTACTAATCTTTTCCTCCAGAAAATACATGGGAGGTATTTAAATATGGAGAATAGTAATAATATTAAAAACCTAAATTATAAAACCAAAAAAAAAAAAACCCCACCAAAACCCAACCTCCCCAACCCCTTCAAAACTTTCCAATATGTAAATCTCCTCAAAAATGTACTTGTCATGAACTTGGGAGAAAAAAAATGTACTCATTATCTCCATGGAAATAAGCTTCAAAATAAATATAGACTTGCAAGGAATCAATTTACATTGCTTTCTCCTCCTCCTCCTCCTGCTGAGAGAGGATCTTACTATGGATCCTGGCTGCTGTAGAACTCTTCATGGACCAGGCTGGCCTTGAACTCCCAGAATCCACCTGTCTCTGTCTCTAGAACACTGGGACTAATGATGTGCATTACACCCAGCTTCTGTATTTCTTAATAAGCCTTATTTTTGAAAAATTACTTAATGTGAAAATCTTAAGTAACAAAAATATTTTTAAGAGATGGAGTTATTTATTCCTAACATTTTTGAGGAAGTAATGATAAAACATTTAATCAACTGCAAATGATTGTATTATTATTATTATTATTATTATTATTATTATTATTATTATTACTATTGCTATTGCTGCAGTGTTAGAGTTCAAACCCCAGGCTATGCGTATGCTGAACAGGCACTCTTCCACTCAACTATTTCTTCTTTACATTATTGATCAAACCTACCACTATTATCACAACATCACGCTATCGATGTTTATTGATCCCATACATCATAGAATGGTTTTTAACACTTTACTTATGGAAACAAATTTAATATTCAGAACAATCCCATAAAACAGATATTATTGCTTGCTGCCACATGCTGGGAATAAACTGAGGCACACAAAGGAGTATGGTGGTTTCAATGAAAAATCTGAAATTTCAAAATTAAAAAAAATCAGATTCACAGTCTCATGTATTTCTTTGATTACCAGTTTGGTGGTGCTGCTTAGGGATACTTATTAAGTAGGTATGGGCTTATTGGAGGTGGGCTTTAAAAGTTTAAAGACTCAACATCTACCCCACACTGGGAATAACCGGGACCAGAGGGACTCAGGCACGCAAGACCTCTGCCAGACCAGTTGTACAAGTTCCTTCTGGTCTGTCTGGGCTGGTGCCCTGAGCAGACCTTGGGCGCAAACTCTGCAGCCAGCCCCACAACACCCAGAAGAAGCTCCACGTCCAGGATCACAGGATCACAGGATCATAGGATCACAGGATCACAGGAGCTTGGTCACACCAGGACCTCAGGGTCCCAGAGGCAGCTTGACTCCCAGGATCTCTAACACACCCAGGATCACAGGATCCCAGAATCACAGGATTACAGAGACAGCTTGACTGTGAGTTCTGACACAACCAGGATCACAAGAAGGACAAGCTCCAGTCTGATATAGCCAGGGCAGGTAGCACTAGAGATAACCAGATGGCAAGAGGCAAGTGTAAGAACATAAGCAACAAAAACCAAGGTAACTTGGCATCATCAGAACCCAATTCTCCCACCATAGCAAGTATGGGATACACCATCACACCAGAAAAGCAAGATATGAATCTAAAGTCACTTCTCATGATGATGATAGAGGACTTTAAGAAGGACATAAATAAGTCCCTTAAAAGAAATAAAGGAGAACACAGGTAAACAGCTAGAAACCTTTAAAGAAGAAACACAAAAATCCCTTAAAGAATTACAGGACACACAATCAAACAGGTGAAGGAAATGAACAAAACCACCCAGGATCTAAAAATGGAAATAGAAACAATAAAGAAATCACAATGGGAGACAACCCTGGAGTTAGAAAACCTAGGAAAGAGATCAAGAGTCATAGATGCAAGCATCACCAACAGAATACAAGAGATAGAAGAGAGAATCTCAGGTACAGAAGATAGCATAGAAAACATTGTCACAACAATCAAAGAAAATGCACAAAGCAAAAAGCTCCTAACCCAAAACATCCAGGAAATCCAGGACACAATGAGAAGACCAAACCTAAGGATAATAGTTATAGAAGAGAGTGAAGATTCCCAACTGAAAGGGCCAATAAATATCTTCAACAAAATTATAGAAGAAAACTTCCCTAACCTAAAGAAAGAGATGCCCATAAACATACAAGAAGCCTACAAAACTCCAAATAGACTGGACCACAAAAGAAATTCCTCCCGTCACATGATAATCAAAACACCGAATGCACTAAACAAAGAAAGAATTTTAAAAGCAGTAAGGGAAAAAGGTCAAGTAATATATAAAGGCAGGTCTATCAGAATTATACCAGACTTCTCACCAGAGACTATGAAAGCTAGAAGATCCTGGGCAGATGTCATACAGACCCTAAGAGAACACAAATGCCAGCCTAGGCTACTATACCCAGCAAAACTCTCAATTACCATAGACAGAGAAAACAAGATATTCCATGACAAAACCAAATTTACACAATATCTTTCCACAAATCCAGCCCTACAAAGGATAACAGATGGAAAACACCAACACAAGGAATGAAACTACACCCTAGAAAAAGCAAGAAAGTAATCTTTCAACAAACCCACACAAACATAATTCTACCTCTAACAACAAAAATAACAGAAAGTAATAATCACTTTTCCTTAATATCTCTTAATATGAAAATTAATATTATCCTAACCAATTGAAATAAAAAACATGAGGAATTAGAAATTTGTTGGCTGTCATCCAGCGGTCTCTCTAATTTGGTAATTGGAGAAATAGGTCAAATATTGTACTATCCATATATACTTTCTGCTTGTTTGTATGTGACAGGGTCTTGCTGTGTACGTCATAATGGTCTTGAAATCATGCTTCTCCTATCTCAGCTTCTCTATTAGTAGGATTGTTTATTTGATATTTTAACATTATACTATGGTTTTCAGAACAGCTTACATATTTCAAAATTATTTACACAGCCAAAAGAAATGTAGACAATTAATTTGGGAGGTGGCTTGTAAGAGAACAACAAAAAGTGAGACTGAATGTTTTGCTTGATATTGATAATTATTGTATCAACTTTGAAGAAGAGGACCTTATAAGGTACTCTTTTTCTGAGATGAATGCTTTTCAAAATCATCACAGCCAATGAACCAGAATCTTACCCTCACCTAACATCTGTGCCACCCTCCAAGCAGAACCACTGTTCATTGAAACAGTTGATGAATGACTTCATGAATAGACCATCTTAATACACACACCATTTCTTAAATGAATGTAACTTGTTCCCTGTGGGCTAAGAATGATGACAATGACTCAAGTCAAATAGCTTTGACCATAGCAGGAAATCTGTACCCAAATAATTGTGCCTACAATTCATTCCTTGGAGTAGCAGAACTGTCAACTCTTAGCTTATCTTCTATAGAGGTAAAATCCTTTGGTGATGTGAGGGACACTGAAGTACAGCCTTATTACAATGAACTCCAATGTCTAAAAATTGTTCTTATTTGGGGTTTGTACCACAGTAAGAGTCAAGATTTTAAAGCTCTACTAAAACCAAAACAAACAAGACTTTATCTACTTATGTTCATTTAATAACTTGTCCACCGTTTTTATGATTGGTATAAAATATAAATGGTGTTGAATATAATAAAAAAATTAGTTCAATTAAAAAAAAAGTTTAAAGACTCATGCCATTTCCAATTGGCTTTCTCTGTTTCAGCCTGTTCCAATTTGAGCTCTCAGTTTGCTCCTGTGGTTGCCACATCTTTCGCCTGCTGCAAAGCCACACTGCCATCACGGACTCCTAACACTATGCATCTGTAAGGCCAAACTCCTTCTGTAAGTAGCCTTGGTCATGGTGTTTTACCACAACGACAGAAAAGGAACCAATATAGCGTTTGTGACCAGGAGGAGGGTATCATTAGTTACAGTTTGGCCATGTTGACTTTTTGGAGGAATATTAAAAGGTTCTGGAACTTTGGACTAGCAATGTGTTTGAATCGGTAAGCAGATCCTGTTGGCCATCTCAGCAGGAGCTAGCTAGCGAATGAGCTCCAGGGATCTCCTGGCTCCTCCTACTCAGTGACAGGATTACAGGTGTGCAGTGGCAGGTCCTCACACTTGTGTATCAAGCACTTTACCACACTGAGTGATCTTCCAGCCCTACCCTAAAGTTTAAAATGCAAGGCGATGTTCTTGTGATATAGATGATCCTTTTACTAAATATCTATGTTGGGGGGGGGGGCGGGGACAAAGTTAGAAGGAAGGGGACAAGGTTTAGATTTGATCAAAGCACATTACACACATACAGGAAACCTCAATAAAAATGAATACAGAGAAAAATTACACCTACTGCCACTGGTTGCTACTAGCTGTTAAGTAAAATAAGCATGGTCGCTTTCCTTGTGATACTTCACAAGGAGGCCAATCACTCAGAGATTGACAGAGCACCTGCTAGTACCCAGCACTGGGCTGTTCCAGCAGCAGGCATGCAGTTAGGGTTGAGATAAGAATTCTCCCCCAAAGCTTTCACAAACAATGCAACTATAGATGCTGGCATAAAGAATATTTTTTTTAGCAACAACAACAACAACAACAAAATTGTGTCACCAGAAGCAGGGAAGAAATGGGGTTTAAAGAGACATGTCAGGAAGAAAAAGCAGGTTCTCTTGAGAAGCAAAAACTCACCCTAAGCAGGAGGCTCAGTCCTGGGAATAACTTCTTGGTACTAAAGCTAGGAAGGGGCTGTGCACCTCAGGTTAGTAGGAAGGGGAGGTGGAGGCTAGGATGCAGGAGCGTTGGGGAAGGAGGCTCTCTCCCCTCCCCCCTCACTCTGATTCCTCTAAGAGGCTGGATGTGAGTATGTTGATCTGTACATTAATTAGATACATAAAAAAAAAAAAAGGTTAGCACCCAAAAGACAGGTTCCTCTGTCTTGACTTCATGAAGAGAAGTTAAGATGTTTCTTGTCAAGGTTCAAACAATATCTAGCAGGACTGTTAATTTTTAAATTGTTAGGAGTATCTAAGGTTTATATTGAAAACTAACAGACTGCTGATTCTCAATTTAGTTCCACCCAACCACCTTTTAAGACTCCAGGAATTAGTCAGTGGTGACTAATGGGTTCTCTGAGCAACACTTGACAAGTCCACCCCAAATTACTGTTGATTCCCTTAAGGGTCACTGGCACACCGAAATAATGAAGACATTTAAAAAGTTTTTTTTCAAGAAAAACTGCCTTACCGGTCTTTGCGAGTATCCCCAATTAAATAACAAGAGCCCTGTAACTTGGAATATATGGAGTTTTTGACCTATATAAAGTTGTATGTCTGAGTTCATTCTCAAGTGTTGTTTTCCTCTGGATTATTTTGTTATTTCAGTGGTGGGTGGAGATGCAATGCATGCTGGGCAAGTACGTGATCACTGAGTTAGAGCCATGGCTCTCCTTTGACTGTTTATTAGTTCACGTTTTTTGTTTGTTTGTTTTTGTTTTTTTATTTTATTAAATAAAACCACACTTTCAGCATTTGGTGCTCTACGAACAATGTGGGGTACTGCTTCTTGATTGGTGAGCAACATGTCCCCAGCAGGTATGGCAGAAAGAAGATACCCAAAATAATGAAATGCCTACTGTAGGCCTGATTCCAGGGCCAATTTCACGTTTCCCCCTCCGACACTCTAACACACCACCCCTCAGCCCCCACCCAGGCTATGTAACCCCATGAAATTCACTACACATGGGATCCAGTTTTCTCTTGGTGTAGTGAGTTTAGATTACAATGAGATCTAAAGCTCTCATGTATTCATTACTAACTACTAATGTCAGATTTCTCTTTCATAGGTTTTATGCTTACATTCTGAGGGTGAAGACCAGGGGAACAAAGAAAACATTCATGTTTCCTTAAGTGGTAAGAAGAGAAGCCATCTGTTGACTATGTTAGTAGAATTCATCCCTGCAACTATTGAGAAACAGAAGCCAAGTGAAGCTGGTATAAAGAGATTACATGTGGCAACAAACAGTAATTAATTGTCACGTCGCTCTACCACTAACATTCCTGATCCCGGGATCCTTATTATAACTATAGCGGTCGTCAGGGCGTCCGCTCTGAGCACCCAGAAAGCACTTCCAACACGGAGCTCTGCACCAGGTCCCTCCCCAAGTTATCTGCCCCATGACTCATTTCCAGTCTTTCCCCGTCTTTCCTTGCCCTTTAACCTTCTCCAGCTGCACCTGGCACTTTGCTCTCTCCCAGTCTACCAGGAACAGAAATGAACTTGAAATTTAAATCAAAGC
This sequence comes from Mus caroli, assembly GCF_978045245.1. Taxonomy (NCBI): domain Eukaryota; kingdom Metazoa; phylum Chordata; class Mammalia; order Rodentia; family Muridae; genus Mus; species Mus caroli. The sequence goes on along the minus strand of NW_028227264.1, from coordinate 98,723,591 downwards.
AGGTCACTTTCCCCCTCAAAATGTTCGGTGGCTTTACACTGGCTGTCAGCCAAGTCTGACGTACTGCTTGCTGACTGGAAGTCCCCAGGACTGTCTGCCTCTTCATCCGCATTAGTGAGATCTTCCTGGCACTGCAGCAGCTTCTCTTAGGGCCTTGCTCTTCTTCACAAGCTGTCCTGATGCTGTACTCATAACTTTTATTTTTACCTCATTTTATAAAACAACTGGGGGCTGCGGAATGGCGTAGGTGATCTTCATTCAGGCCTTCGCTCCCCTTCTTTCCTTATAGTCTAATGCCCCAGTTTCATCCCCAGCTCTGTAGCAAGTCACCTGCTTTAGTCTTCCTCTCTGTCCTCTCTCCAGCAGATCACTTGGATCTTGTCCTACAGTTTCCCTCACCACCCCCTTCCTTAATCTCAGCCTCTACCTTACGTAGTCTCTCCATGGGAACCCAACAGCTGGTCACCACTCCAACCCAAAAGCAGGCACACCAGCAAGGCAGGCAGGTAAAGCATCCTTTCTCTCCTCTAAACTCAGCTCTTATCCCCAGCTCTGTAGCAGACCACCAGCTGTAGCCTCCCCTCCCTCTCTGCCCCATTCCCAGGGGACTAAGCAGATTCTGGTGATACACTCTGCTTTCTTCCCTCTAGTGGAACTCTCCTAGACCCTCCCTTCTAGTCCACCCTAGTCTGTAGGTGTCAGTGCCCAATACCAGGAAGCCATTCTATTCAGAAGCAAGCCCAGTGGCCATACTTGAAAGGATCTCTGACGCATTTCATACCAGGCAACCTACAGCTATCACAGTCTCCTAAAAATTAGAAAGGACAACAGAAACTAAAGAACTTAACATCCACCCAATAAGACAAGACCAGATATCAGCATGTAGAATTACAACCATCTCAAATCCAGATGCCTAGAAGGCAGCCTAAAAACAATCAATAATAGCTGGGACAATATGTCTCCACTGAAGCCCAGCAACTCTTCTACAGTAGGCCCTGAAAAAAAAAAAAAGACCATTAGAGGTCCTTAAGCAAGAAATAAAGAAATCTATGAAAAGTCAAATGAAGAAAATAGTTTGACTTGCAGGTAGAAACAGAATCAATAAAGAAAACTCAAACTGAGGAAAGACTGTAAATGAAAAACTTAAGAACTTGAGCAGGAACCTCAGAGGCAATCCTCTCTAACAATGAGAAATGGAAGAGAGAATGTCAGTCATTGAAGATAAGAAGAAGAAATGGATATCCCGGGCAAAGGAAACATTAAATCTAAAAAAAATTCCTGGGACAAAATAACTAGGAAATTGGGGACATTATGAAAAGACAAAATCTACAAAAAATGGGAATAGAGGAAAGAGAAGAAAATATTTTCAACAAAATCATAGAAGAGAGTTTTTTTTTTTTTTAACCTAAAGAAGGAGATGCCCATCAAGGTACAGGAAGCACACAGATACCGAATGTGCTGAATCAGAAAAGAATGTCCTCTTGGCATGTAATAAACAAAACACTACACCTACAGAAAAGAAGGAAGAATATTAAAAGCTGCAAGGGAAAAATAACAAATTACAAATAAAATCAGACCTAGTAGGCTAAATCTGACTTTCAATGGAGACTCTAAAAGCCAGAAGGGTCTGCACAGATGTGCTACAGACTCTAAGAGACTGCAGATGCCAGCACAGACTACTATAGCCAGCAAATTTTCAATCACAACAGATGGAGAAAGAAAGACACGTCATGATGAAACCACATTTAAGCAGTATCTCTCTATAGCCCTCTAGAAGGCACACTTCCACCTGAAGAGGCTATAACCATGACTAGGAAATCCCGAGGCTATTGTGGGACCTACTTGGCCACGAGCTCCAATGGAGCCTTGCTGGGAAACAAATCACTTGGGAGGGAAGGTCTCATGCCCAGTAGAAGACATCAACAGAAAGCAAACCCAACGGCACTGTTGGAGTGTCTTTGCTCAGAATGTTAAGTCAGACTCTCTCTCCCCCACCCTCTGACTTTATAGGTCCTTGGCATACATACTATGGCTTCCAGTTGTATGGGATTCCCGAGTGTGTGAGCGTGTGAGTGTGTGTCTACATCTATATGCACTTTCTTTGGCTCACTGTCTTACACGGCTAGTTTTGTCATATTCCAATTTACTATTTATATTATTATAACTCCGTAGATGCCTGTTCATTTTCTAACAGAGACAGACAGGGTGTGGATCTGGATGGGAGAGGAGTCGGGAGGGCCTGGGAGGAGCCGTGGGAGGGGAAACCATAGTCAGTATTATATAAAAACAAAGTCAGTTAAAACACAAACACACACACACACACACACACACACACACGGACCTTTTACATATCCTTCAAACTGTCTACTTCCTTGCCACTTCCTCATTACTACCCCAAACTATTTCTCATCCCAGGACATAGTCTTACAGGCAAACACATTCCCATTTGTACTATATCCCAGTAAGAGTTTCATGTCTGCTTTCCTAACATGATGTAAGCGACATCTACCCATCATTCTCACCCTACATGTTGTTTCCCCGAGTATGCCACAATGAGTACCTAGGGAAACAAAAAATAAAGAACTGCGACAAATTTAATATCATATGTAGTCAATGGGCTTTGTCTCCACTCTCCCAATACTCTGTACCAGTGGTTCTCAACCTGTGGGTCAGGACACCTCTGGAGACTGACTGAGCATTTCATGAAGGTCAGATATCAGATATCCTACATATCGAATACTTACCTTATGGTCCATACCATTAGCATAATTATAGTTATGAAGTAGCATTAAAATAATTTTACGGTTGGGGGTCACCACAACATGAGGCACTGTATTAAAATTTCGAAGCATTAGGAAGGTTGAGAAACACTGCTCTATGCTAGCATAATCTCTGTGAAGAGACTTTTAGGCCATGTTTGAAAATACAGAAAAAAAAAATCACAGAACATGCAATGAAAAAGAATTTACCGAGATACTGTACAAATATTAGGATTAGCAGACAATGTCTATAAAGCAATTGTTACAAATATTTTCAAATTTTCTTTTCAAAATCAGGGTTTCACTCAGCTGGCTTTTTCCTTTCCCCCTTTCTTTATTCCTTTCCTGTTTTATTCAGCCCAAGACCCCAGAGCACAGAACGACACCATGGTCGGGATGGATCTTCTGCCGTGATTAGCTCTCTCTGGACAAGCCCTCAGATGCATACTCACAGGCATGTGTCATAACCTGCCTGGATATTTGTTATAAAGCTCACTCAAGCTGACAACTAGAATCAGCATCCACTCCCAAGAATGGGGACACACTCCCTTCTTGTTTTGGACGGCGTACATCCAGGCTCTCCAGATGTTGGCTTTCGGGACCTATTTCAGTGGCCCCTACCACAGGTTTGCAAATGTCCCGCCCCCTGCCCCCCGTATAAAAGTTACATCATCATCTTTCCTTGTGGGGCTTGGACTGAGTCATGTTATCAGCATCTCAGGGGGTCAGCCTTCAGACAACTGGTCCTGGGGCTTCTCAGTTCCCACAATCACATGAACCACGTCCCTCATATAAAGACTGTAGCAAGTGATACTTCAAAAGCTGTGATTATATATCTCTGAATAAGCATCCTTTATAAATGAGGAACAAAAATCGAGGGGAGTTACAACCAGGAGAATGGCAATATGGGACATGATAAATGACATTTTTCAAGCTCAAGAAATGACAGCAGATGGAAACTGGGATCTATTCAAATAAGTAAACTATGCTGGAACTGGAAATACAGACAGAAAATGTAGAAGTACTTTTTCTTACTTACTTTCAGAGAAAACCAGCTGCTGAACAACCTAGGTTTTTACCATGTGAACAAGTAAAATTGTCAAAAGGTGGGGAATGGAGATATACTTAGTAAGTTCTAACATTTTGTCTAAAATGTTGTAAAATAAAATGTTATGTATAATAGATGGTGTTAAGGATGCATAATCAGGGCTAGGCAGTGGTGGCACACGCCTTTAATCCCAGCACTTGGGAGGCAGAGGCAGGCGGATTTCTGAGTTCCAGGCCAACCTGGTCTACAGAGTGAGTTCCAGGACAGCCAGGGTTACTCAGAGAAACCCTATCTTGAAGAAAAAAAGGATGCATAATCAACTTCTAGATGTTACCAAGGAACACAAAAATAACAGAGTAAATCCAAAATGTCAATAGAGGAGGGAAGAAATGTGGGAGACAAGCAATATTCAGCTGGAAGGAGAGCAGGAAATACGTGGAATCAACGTAATAAGGAAATAAACACCTTGGCAGGGCGCTCGGCTAATCACAGGGCCACTCACTAGAATGTACAGTGTGAACTGAAACTGGCAAGGAGAGATGCCAGCTGTGCACTATGACCCATCCTTACAATCTCAGCACCAGGTAGGCTGAGGCAGGACCAGCATGAATTTAAGGCCAATCTGGGCACATAGTGAGAACCATTTCAAAACAAAACAAGATAAAAAATGCAAAAACTGCAGGTATAACTACTTAGAAATAAAATGACCTTTGGTAGTCCAGTACATAAAATACATTAAATACATGACCGTTACTACCTTAATTGCATTCACCCAAATTATACATAACGACTTGAGTATCACATAAAAGTGACTCCGGTATAGCTCTAGGAGGAAGTCATGGAACATAAGGGCAATTGATGGTTGTCACTTGCTGATTCGCACTATATGAAGGAACTACCCCAACTGTATTCATTCTATGCGAGAGTAGACTTGGGCCCAGAAAGGTTAAGTTGTATGCCTGGGGTCCCATGCTTCCTAGTAAGCTCACTCTTGTAACGGCTCTGTGTCGTCTGTCTACTCAAACCTGCTGCTGGTACTGCATCCCAGAGGGAGGAGTCGCCTACAACAGGAAGAAGGTGCCCAGCAACAGCAAGAGGCAAAGAGCAGTAGCAGCCAGCGTGTCTGCACCCTGGCTACAGGCTTAGTGGACTAGTGGAGCCGATGATTCTGTGTCCTTGGCATGGACACATGTGAGGCTCACTCTCTGAATGAGAAAACTATTCCTGGAGACTTTCCCAGTGAGCCCCTCTTGCTTTAGTTCAGGGTTCAGTAAGCAGCCCTCTGTATAGTATTCTGACTGTTGGCAAAGTAAGAAGGGCCTTTCTAGAACCTTTGGCAGCTGGCAGCGCCCCTCATTAGAACTCCGTAAGCTGCTTCCGTTCTGGGCTCTGCTCAGTGTTTAAGCACGACTCAGTTCCTGCTGCGCTCTCGCTCCTCAACAGACTAAAATAAGGACCTTAAGCCACAGAGACCTTTTCAGTTCTGCTTTAGGACAATCTCGTCAAGGCTGGGTTCTCAAACAAGATATCCTGAGCAGTCTGGGACTCAATGGCCACCTAGACATTCCTCTTAACATTTCTGTTCTAACTGCAATAAGATCACCCAACATTTAAAAATGGGTATAAAAAGACTGCAAGAGTGCTGGAGAGCAGGCACATGGAAAGTTGCCCTGAGGTGAAATTCATTAACTTTCACCAGATTATTTACCAAGGACTATTCCTCGGGGTGGGGAGGGCCATGCGGTTGGTTTCACTAGTCACCCCAAGTAGCATGAAAGCAAGCGGTGTTGAAGGTCCCTCAGAACCGCAGGTACCAGAAAGCCAAGGTAATCCACCACAGTTGGGTGTGTGAGGAAACACGGTTGGTCTGAACAGGACTCGGCCAAAGGTTCCAGGAACAGGTGGAGCTGTGTAAATCCTTGACTAACATGCACACATGATAGATAGGGGCAGTTTCTATTAAAGGCTCACTGAAACAACCTTGCCACAAACAAACTCTCGAATCCTGCCACCAAAGTTAGCTGAGAGCACAGATCAGCATCTGCCTACACTTGACTTAACCCACCACATTTCTGGGCAATTATTCTGAGCCCTCTTTAGCCCTAAAGACCGTGGTCCTTGTACTGCAGGGGAACTTCTCAGATGCCCTGTCCAGGTACCCATGTCACTAGCTTCCTCTGCTTAGTCGGGCTTGGGCTCCAAAGTCAAATTAGTAACTATGACTTCTCCAACCTGGTGTGTGTGTGTGTGTGTGTTTTAATGTATTTGCTATTTGTCTCCCTAGGCAGAAGAGGCCCTACCAGCACAGGGTTGCCCTGTTTCTGCTCCTCTTATACTCACAACAGAATTTACAACAGCGCCTGGCAAGACAGCGTAAAATACTTGTAACTCAAAGTCTAACAGGGGAGGAGGAGACCTTATGCTAAAAGACTTCCGGGTCACTGGGACAGCAGCAGGCTCCTGCTGTTGCAGGAAGCCCCATAGAGCAGGATCAGAGGGGAAGGCTTGCAGCAGGTGCAGAGACTCAGGACTCAGCTGTGCTGTGGAGGAGCCCTGAACAGCTGTGCAAAGGCAACTGAATGGTGAAAGGGACAAAGAGTGACAGTTTGTCACAAAAGGGAAAACATGAGCCTGGGTAATGGGTCCAAGCTGGGAAACAGTATGGTTAGATCTGCCTTTTACAGAAGCAGTGACAGGTGCAGAGGTAGGTGTGTGTGTGTGTGTGTGTGTGTGTGTGTGTGAGAGAGAGAGAGAGAGAGAGAGAGAGAGAGAGAGAGAGAGAGAGAGAGCATGTGTGAGTGTGCATGCACATGTGTGTGTGTGCATACACATGTATGTGTGTGTATGTGTGCACATGTGTGGAGAGGTATTGGAGTGTGTTAGGGATGACTGTATGCAGAAAGCAGAGCACTAGATTAGAGAGGAAGCCGTCTGTCTGTCTGTCTGTCTGTCTGCCCACCTCTGGATCAGCATCATTTTGAAGTCAGATCTCTGTCCAGGGCATCTCTCAGCAACTACAGACCCAACCCTAAGGAGGTAATAGGCTCAAGCATGGCTCACTTCTGTGGATGGAGATGCTGTGCTGCCCACACAAACACACACACAGATGAGGGAGGGAAGGCTCAGCCCTGCTACCAGGAACAGTAAGAAGTTCTGCCTTCCACCATGGTCCCTTTGTCCACTGAGAAGGGGAGGAGCATTTTTCCAGGCTCCTGTAGCCTTTCCCTAAGTGTCAGTGCCCAGCTGGAGGAGCCTGTCCAGCGGCAATGCCCATGAACTTCTGCCTCCCATTCTTACAATGGCCCGTAAAAAAGTGCCACTACCGTGTCTGAATGCAGTGCATCCATGGTTTAGTCAGGCATAGCAACACAGGTACGCCTTGTCTCACTTAACTACCCGGGTTCTAACCACATCTGGTAATAATGCTCCAAGAGAACAACGGGTCCCTCAGGCCACTCTCTGCCTTCTTCACACCTGTGAACACTTGCTCCTGCCCTTCCCTTCCCTCAGCGCTGGGCCCAGAGCGTCTTGCTCTCTTTCATCAGTGCCTCCCTCATCCTCCTTGCCTCATTTTCCTTTAAGTCACAGTTCATAACAATTTAGTTTCTGGGACTAGAACGTATTTTTGGAGATTTTGTGTGTATTGCTTTGCTTGGACTTTTTTTTTTTAACGGTAAAGGTCTTTTGTTTGTGTGTTCTGGGTTCTGGTTTTGTGTTTTCATAAATTTTGGGGTGTGTGTGAATGTGTGTGTGTTTCTGGTGCTTTTTCTTTGTTATATTCTTACTTATTTCTACTTGCATATTTGTTTTTTGAAGACAGAGAAATAAGGCACAGAATTGGGTAGGTGGGGGAGGGGATCTGGAGAAGATGGGGGGACCATGATTAGAATATATTGTTTAAAAATACTTTATTTTCCTTTTATTAAATATATTCTTTCTCATATAAAATAGTCAGGATAGTTTTCCCTCCCTCTACTCCTTCCAGCCCCTCCCCACATCCCCCATCCAGATCCACCCCTTCTGTTTCTCATTACAAAAGAACAGGCTTCTAAGAGGTAACAACAAGACATAACAAAATAAAATATAATAAAACAAAATAAAAACTATCGTAGTGATGTTATGGGTCGACTGGGTTGTTTGGGGATTTCTGTGGGACCCTTTGGCCAACAGCTCAGAACCCAGTTCAGGAACCGGAAGCTTGGTTTTGTGACAGGAGATGGCTGGTTGGGGTTCCTTCTCTCTCATGACTGGGAGACTTAGGGTCACCTTCACACGTTATGGGAGTTTCACTGCGCTGCCCCTCAGGTCTAGCTGTCCCTCTCCCATTCCCTCCCTCCCTCAAGCTCCTCCCCCTTTCCACCTGATCCTCCCCTCCGTGCTCCAGTCCACCGGATAATCTATTCTCTTTTCCTGTCCCAGAGAGATTCTCATGTCCCTGCTAGCGCCTTCCTCTATACTAACAAAACACCAAAGTTCACTCTCCCTTTCATGCACGGCCCCTCAGAAGCACCATCTCAACACACCGAGTAAGTGGATCCTGTCATCGAGTTCAAGAGCATGCGCAGTCAGCCAGCACGCCTGCATGCCCCAATGCGTGACAATCATTAATGTGTAAGTGCGCTTGACTTTTTCTTCCATACTAGCCACAACCTCATTCTTTCATTCATTCATTCACTCATTTATCTATTTTTGGATTTTCAAGACAAGTTTTTGGTTTTGTTTGTTTATTTGTTTTTATGGCCTTGGCTGTCCTCAAACCCACACAGATCTACCTGCCTGCTGGGATTTAGGTGTGCCCCACTCATCCTGGGAGTGGATGTTCTTAACCATACAGGTGTGGAGAGAGAAATAATACTGTCATGGCTGCAGCACAAAAGTAACTGAGCTCTTTTGAAGAAAACACGGTTCACTAAAAATGTAACCTCCTATCTTTTTATTCCCATTAGTTTCATTACCATAGATTATAATCACACCATTTGAGTGGTAACATCCTATTGAGACCATAGCAGCAGTGAAGACCGGGAGCCACTGGGTCACACAGACAGCTAGACTCAAACTCCCTCTCACTGTAATCTGGCCCGCAGCACGGAGACCACAGTTCCCCAGTGAACACACCCATGCCACCATTTCTGTGAGACAGCCCTTCCGTTCCCTGCTAGAATATTCGGTATGAGTGTGAGTTGGCCTCTGGCCAAAGCAGCCATTTCTACAAGTACGAGCTTGGCATGAGGGACCCACCATTTCTCATCACTAGGCATAGGTCTCTTCTTGGGCCTGAGTCACTCCTAGACTTTTGCTAACAGAATAGGGAGGGAGGGAGGGACTTTTCCTGGGCATCCTCTAAGCTGGGAGGATTGATGCTTGGAGCTAGCGGTAGCCTCAGTAGCCCTGTGCTTGAAAGAACAAAGCAAGCATGCAGAGGCCCAGGATCATTCCTGGTTCTGCTTGTGCTCTGCTCAGTATTAAAAAAACAAAAAACAAAAAACAAAAAACGCTCCAGGCAGCCAACCACTGAGGAGGAAGGAAGCCCAACCGCAGCTGGGCTTCTGACACTTTTTATTAAAGGAGCCTCAGCTTTAACTCTCCATAGCCTCATTCGCCAAGCGGGGAAGCAGATCATGCCTTCCTCTGCACGAAGCCAAAGCAACCCTGCCTCACACAGCTTGGTACTGGCAGACTCGGGAGCCTCAGGAGAGCCTCCGTGAGCCCTCACCAATCTTTCATTCCTAAAAGGACCAGTGCTGTGCTGACAACCCTGGAAATGTAGTGTGCGTTCCTTGCTGTGCACCTGTGCAGTTCTTTTCCAGCCTGGAACCCCTCCCTCAGGTCCTCAGCTCAGGTTCTCTACTCGAGTAATTTTCATTTTTACAAGCTGCAGCCATCAGTGGTGGAGCTGTGCCCTGGGGGTTCCTTTCCTGGTGTCCCAGGACGGTGCTCATCTCTCAATGATGGATGCTCTAGTGTCTATGCTCTCCTTGTCTGCAACTTTAACAGTGTTCACATGCCTCGCCTCACCGAGCTTCACACGGTTCCTACCCTGTGGCTCTCTTACTGCAGATGTAAGGCCAGGAAGCGGTGGCCATACCATACCCATTTCTCTCACAAACAAATTAGCCCATTACTTTTTGAGTTCATTTCACTCAAGACATATTTAAAGATCTATTTAAAATGGCACAGAAGTACTGCTGTCATATATATATATATATATACACATATACATACATATATATATATATATACACATATATAAAAATCATAGATATACACACACATGTGCGCCCACGCATGCACACACACACACACACACACACACACACACACACACACACGCATGCACGCACACACACGAAACTCTAGAGCGTAACCCGCATGAGACCAGGGATTCTGGCAGTTTGGTTTATAAGTGGTCCCAGAACATAGCAGTCACAGAATAAACGTTTGCTGAGTGAATGAATGGATAAGAGCCTAGTTCCTTGTCTGGAGGTTGTGGGTGGGAGCAGGAGGATGACGGCATGAAGTACCATTTGCACTTACTTGGCACAGCGGACCCAGTGTGTGTGTCGATACAGGGAGTAGAGGAAGCGCTGACGGAACATATTCCACACTTTGATGGATTTATCTTCAGATGCTGTAACCAAAAGCTGGCCATCAGCGGAAAAGTCCACACTCCGAACTGGGGCTGTGTGTGCTTTAAATTCTGAAGACTTCCCTTTCCTGGAAACACAGTTTAACAGTGATGAATTAGTTAATTTAATATTCAGTCACCATGCAGAAGTAGAAACTTAAACAGCTTAATGCATACAAAAACCCTAAGAAAGTATGTGAAGGCCATGTGGTGTGCTGGCTTGGTTCATGGAAATCACAGCTGACCCTTGCCTGCATGGGGTTGCTTGCCCTGCCTCTACCATGCACAGCTGCATAGACACTGGGAAAAGTGGATTTTGAACCGGCAGCTACACTGCACTATGTATTGCTTTAGAAACAGCAATCTGTAGTTTAAAGAAGTTTCCATTCAGAGGAGCAAGGTTGATTAAAAGTGAGAACGCCAAGGCAAAGTTTTGAACCAGAGCCACTTGGAGTTGTGTGAGCTAACAGTCTGGGCTGGGAGAAGGTATTTTCTGTGCTACGTGTTTTTATATATAACGTCTCCTGAGAATCTCCCTTCCCCTACTCCTTGAGCCTATACCGACCAGCACCAATTACTGAGGCCCAGTGTACACCTGTGGCCTTGCTAACCCTATGGCTGTAATCTTACACTCATGAACAAAACAAAGGTGCTTTCAAGTTACAGGTCCATGTTATTTTCTTGACCGGGGAAGAAAAGATAACAGAGCAATGGAGAAGACAATGTGAGCATTGTACGTGAGCAAAATCTTTTCTTTCTTTCTTTTTTTTTTTTTTCCCCCGAGGCAGGGTTACTCTGTGTAGCCCTGGCTGTCCTGGAACTCACTCTGTAGACCAGGCTGGCCTCGAACTCAGAAATCCTCCTGCCTCTGCCTCCCAAGTGCTGGGATTAAAGGTGTGCTACGCCACCACCACTAGGCTGAGCAAAATCTTTTAAAATGTAGATGTGGGTTGGTACCTCTGGAGAAGCCCTTGCCTACTCCTACTCCTACGTGTGAGTGTACTCTCTTCTTCCTGAAAACTCTCTTGTTAACATGTGCTAAATAAGTTAAAATCTCTGTAAACACCCCAGGCTCCTCTTCACTTCAAAGAAAAATCAGCTGCTTGGAGGTGCTGAGATCTAAGGGGAATGTTGGGAAAGTATCAGTGTTATGTTTTCAAGGCATGGCCACGCTGCACTCTAAAGAGGACCTGGTCACTTTGGCATTTAGAAAATCATTCCCTACACAGTATGTGGGGAGACTGCCACGATACTCGAAAAAGAAAAGACAACAGAATTTAGCCAGCCATCTGTCTAGGTTCTCAAATCTCACATGCTCACCACATGACATGCAAGCACTTGCAGCTCATCCTGTGGTTGCTGCCTTGGGACTGGAGCAACAGCAGCATACCTGTACAAGAGGGGCCAAGAGAAGCTACACGCAGCTTCTCCTCCATGCATTACCTCAACAAACCCCGTGGTTACCTCTTCTTACACATGCCCTGAATAGCCTTCTTCTTACTACACCAGTTCTGCTTGCCTTCAGGAACTCATATCCTTAGCACCCTTCACCTAGATTACTGCCAAAGCCTCTTAGACGGTCTCCCGGCTCGGCTCTAATCCTCTCCACATCTGCCCCCCAGTCACCTACATTCTGTGCCTGTCACTTGTTGAAAGGTAATGCCATGCTCATAAAGCCCCAGTGTAAACATGAAACTGGCTCTCTCACCATAAAGAACAACGCCTTACGCTCACTGGCAGGATACCCTGCCACTGTGGGGAACTTTGTCCCCAGTGTGGCCACAGTGCTTCAAACACAGCTGTGCCTCTGCAGTCCTGCTGAGGAAGACTGTTTCCCAGCTGGGACCTCAAACCACACTGCTGCTGACCTGCAGCAAGGAGTTGAATGACTGCGGAATATCTTGACTTTTAGGTGATTTCTCTTCTCCTAACCAGTGAGTGTTCTGAGGACAGGGATGACATTACTCTCTGTGAGACCACCGTTTCACATATGTCAGGGACACAGGAAGAATTCAACAACAGTCTGTTGAATTTCACTGGGAAGACTCAATACTTTAAAACTTCTTGGATTCAGTCTGGTTTGCTCATCCAGATGCCTATAGGGGCAAATGTCACTTAATCATTAATTTCTATCACCAGGCATATGATAATACATATTCAGTGACTGATATTATCGATCCAGAACAGTATACTCAGGGATTATATTTCAGTTCATTTTCAAGGGGAGCTCTTGCGAGAAGGAATCAGGTACACCTTAGCTTGCGGCCATTCAATCCTCGGGAGAACAAAGGGAAGGCTTACCCTGTGCAGTGACCAAGAAGCCACAGCCACAGTCAATATCATAAAAACTACTTCCTGCACTCCAGGCTACAGCACACCCTCAGACTACACACATCCTTTCTAGGGCCTCCCCAGGGGGCCTGGCCTGACCTGGGCTCTGCTGCTCCAGAAGCTCAGCAGATGCCAGCGTAGCAGAGTTCCTGTGCTGTTGGCTGGGCTGCTGCCTTGATCCTCTGTTCTGAATCCAGTCTGACTTCTGTGACTTACTCTGTCCAGCACGAGCAGTACTGTGCAGTCAGCACGAGCAGTACTGTGCAGTAGAGGGCCGAGTCCTTGACAAGTCCGGCAGCTTTTGCTGTTACGGTCCTGGAGCTGTCAGTCTGGGAAAGTCTAGGCTATCCCACAGGAAGAGCAGGCTCAAGGAAAACCAAGGTCCCGGACTTGTGACTGAGGCATACACTTTCAATCTGAGTGGCTGTGTGGGTAACCTCAGCCAACACCAAAATACCCCAAATACCCATAGAATAAAGAGAGGTGATAGTTTTTGGATTAAGGTGCTCATTACGGGGGATTTTAAACAGAAATAGGCAACTAATCGCTGATATATAATTCCCCATTGCTCTGGCCTGACTATGACATTTAGAAAGAGAAACCAAGGCACAGAAATACAGTCACTTTGTAGATATATACACCAAGTTAATGACTGGAGATTTTAGCACACCTACCTGGCTAAGCTTTGCTTCCTGAGATGTCCCAAATCAGTAACACACAAAAGGCTGCAACTCCTTAAACCATGAACTGTCCTAGCTTTCCAAGGCTAAGGATTTTGCAGCACATTTCTGCTTGAACCCTAAGCCCATTCCCTTTCTCCTCTGAATTTCCTGACAGTTCATGCACATTTCTGTGTCAAGTCTTGGCAAGAGTTTTTACTTCTGTTAGTATACCACTCAGATTAGCAGAATTCCCCTTGGGTGGTGGCAGAATCAAGTTGCTAGCAACAGGCAATCACTCGTAAGCTTTCTTCCTCTGTAGATGCCTGGCCCATTTAGTTACACACTGCAAATCAAAACCTGCCACAACAGAATCAAGAGAAATGCTGACACTCCAATCCTCTGGTACAGGACAGAGGAAAGTGACAGTACATATGGGATTATTAGAAAATATAAGTCTAAAAATATCTAAAGAAGTTGGAGGTCTATATGATACAAGGATGGTTCAACAAGGGCAGCTATTAAAGTTGTTGGTAGGTACAGTGAGAAAGTGGGACCATTCATTTTTTTTATGGATGTGTGAAATTTTATATACTTAGAATTTAAAACTTAAAAGATATCCTAACTACAAAAGTTTTACAATAGACAGGCAATCAGCTCATGTCTGAACAGAAGATCTATTATCAAATAATATAACTTCAGCAAATGCATTAATATAGTGTATATATTAATATATATGAATGGCTTTTCAAGACAGGGTTTCTCTGTGTAGCCCTGGCTGTCCTGGAACTTACTCTATAGACCAGGCTGGTCTTGAACTCAGAACTGTGTCTTTCTCCTCAGTGTTGAGATTATAGGTATATGTCACCATACTCAACAATGATTTATGTATTTGTCGGAAATGTTTTAAACAAGAAGATTCTAAAGCTCCAAAATGAATGATAACAATCAAAGGATGCTCCAGGCACAGGGGTGTCAGGCACAGGGTTGTCAGGCACAGGGGTGTCAGCAGGGTCTCCAGGGCCCTTAAAAAACCTGGCTGGGCGGGGACTGTGAGGCTAATAATGAACTTCTGATATATTCCACTGTGTTTCTCTCGGATTTACGTGGATATTTCTGACCATCTCCCAAAGCTTCTGACATGTTGTGCATAGCTCCAGGTTACAAATGATTTTTCAAAAAAAGGGCATAATTTTGAGTTGAATTTTGAGAAACTTGTGTGAAATAGTTTGTCTTTAAAACCAAGGCAGTGGGGTTGGGGATTTAGTTCAGTGGTAGAGCACTTGCCTAGCAAGCAGAAGGCCCTGGGTTCTATCCTCAGCTATGGAAAAAACAAACAAACAAACAAACCTAAATACATAAATAAATAAACAAATACATAAAATAAAACTAGGGCAGTATATATGCGACCCCAATGAGTACAGGTCCCTAGGGAGTTGAAACATCACTCCAAAAGGTGCATTAGGAGCAGGCAGGCCTCAGCACCTTCCACAGCTCCAACCCAGACCCCATCAGTGTTTGTACCTCTTACCTATCAAGAACCCACAGTCTAACAGTTCTGTCCCTCGAGGCAGAGGCTAATAGGTTTCCTTGTGGCGAGAACTGCAGGCTGGTTACAACATCCTTGTGGCCCACGTATCTGTAAGCTCTAGCGTGTGGCTTCAAACTCCATAGCATGAGAAAGGTGTCCCATGAAGCAGTAGCTGTCAGGAAAGAGGAGAAGAGGCCGGTGTTGAGATACATGCACGCCTTATCAATAACAAGAAGACACAGAACTTGGGGGTTGTGGGGCTGGCCAGGTAATGACAGAAATATTTTATTATTTAAAAATATTTAAATTTTATTATGGGTCTTCTAAGTTGGTAGTGCCCTGCTACCCAGCAGGGTACTAGCTGTAGTGTCTCAGGCGAGCTCAGGGGCTGTGCCCTACAAGAAGGAGCACACTGGAGCAAAGTGCATTAGTCACCCTCCCTCAGTGTTACAGAGGGACAGATGAGGTACTTAAAAAAAACTATGTGGATATGAGCTCACACGGAAGTCATATCTTAAATAACACTACTACACCCTTAGCCCAATCCCACCTGTTAATATTTTGTCTGTCTGTCTTTGGTTCTCTTTGTACATGAACACATGTGTATGCAGAGACATTTTTTTTCTTGAACCATTTGAAGATGTGTTGTATAGATCACAGCATCCTCATTCCTAAAAGTTTCTGTGTGCTTGAGCTAAGAGTGCGGCTTCTCTCCCAGTCACAGGATGGGTAAGCTTAGGACACTATCACCCACCGAGACACCCTACCTTTGTCAACTGAACCAGAAACGCTTTAAAGCTCGGTGAAATGACCTTAAAAATCTGTTTCTGCTCTGTAACTTTATGATACTTGATGATTAATCAAAAGAACTGTGTCAGAGGTTAGCTTAAAAATCGTTAAGTGGAGGAAATATGAATGTGATCAACAGTGGAAATAAATTCCTTGACAAAGGTGGATTTAACTCATGCCTACAAAACAAGTTCCGTTATACACACATCCCAGAACAGGCCCAACAACAAGGCCTCGCAGGGCCAAGAGGGCAAGGCAAGACAAACACACACGCCTTAGTCTAAATGCAGTATGAAACTGCACTTGGGTTTGGAAAAGAGGGTATTTCATGATCTGTGAGAGGAAAATTGCCACTGTCATGGGAGAAGAGATTTCCTTTTTCACATGAATCCATTCTGTATGTATTACAGATAAAATGTCATGGTAAGCTTTGAGAGAACCTAGAGTAGCTTTCTGACCGAGGGAGGCTAAGTTTGCATAAACAACATATATAAACTATTCAGCATAAAGAGAATGACATTTTGTGCTGCAGTTAAATGAAAAAAAGTTTGTTCCTTAAAAAAAAAAATCCATCGCTGTAAGCAGTGTGTGGCAGCACAGGCCTTTAAATCCCAGTGCTCGGAGGAAGAAGCAGGCCATCTTCATGAGTTCGAGGACAGCCTGCCCTACATAGTTTCAGGCTTGTCAAGGCTGTATATTTCAACAGGCTTCAACCCCTGTTGAAGAAAGAAGGAAAGAAAGGAAGGAATGAAGAAAGGAAGGAAGAAAAGAGAGAGAACCCCAAAATAAAACAAAAACCCTACCTTGCTGAGCATGGTTGATCATGTCTGCAATCCCAGCACTCAAGAGTTGGAAGCAAAAAGAGCATACATGACTTAGAGTCTAGCCTGGGCTACAAAGAGTACATTACAGGTCAGACTGAGCTACAAAGGAAGTCTCTCTCTCTCTCTCTCTCTCTCTCTCTCTCTCTCTCTCACACACACACACACACACACACACACACACACTACACACTACACACACACTACACACACACTACACACACATACTACACACACACACACACACACACACACCCTTATCCAAACGTTCACATTGAATGAGACACTGAGTCGGTCGGTCCCTGAGAACATGCACGGAGCAGAACTCTCCCATCATGCCGGCTGGTATCAGAAGTGGAATATACACCTATCCTTTAACTCAGCAGCTACACTCCAAGTTGTACATCAAACAGAACTATGTACATTTCACGAATAACATGTCAGTGTTTGTAGCAGTACTGTTCAAAGTACTCCAAACTAGAAACTCATTACCCATCACACAAAGTAGATACGGTCATGCAGTAGTCCTTGCATAACTAAGTCTCACTTATATAATGCCTAAGAAGCAAATTAGGAAGGAAGTTATGAACTTATGAAAACAGATTATATAGATGACAGGGAAACAGCAAAGTTTGCTTAAATAGGCATTAAGTTTATCCAACATAAACAGAGTGACTTGAAGAATGCTGCAAGAAACTTCAGCTAAGTCCATATAGTCACGGTTTGGTCAGTGGTATTATTAGGTGGTAGTGGATCTTTAAGAGGTGGGTCCCGGTAGCAGGGGTTAGGTTAAGGGGGAAGACTTTGAAGGGGTATTAGGACACCAGATCTTCCTGCCTGTTTCCCAGTCACCAAGAGGGGAGCAAGTTCCTTTGCTGCTGTGACATATCACATTAGTACAGGCCCCAAAGTGACAGAGGTGACTCGGGCACCAACAGAAACCTCCACAGCTGGAAGGCGAAACACTTTTCCTCCTTGAATTACTAATCTCAAGTAACTCGAAGCTGACAGTGACTTCCTGGTGGTGAAGCTTTCTGCCTCTAGGGTTACTTCAACAGGTATATCTCACAGAAAACAGGGAGGAAGCATAAGAAAGAAACCGACTCCAAGGTCACCATTATGCAGTCTGGATGGGACGGTGATCTTAAAAGGTCTGAGGCTGTGGAAATTGGAGGGGTAGAAACTATGGGGTTTGTTAGTGGATTTGATGAAAAGAAGAAGGATCCTGGGACCACGAGCCCAGGAAAACCCAAAGGCTACTTAATGAGACAAGAAAGACCAGGATAAAAGGGGCCTAGGGCAGTGGTTCTCACCCTTCCTAACACTGCGACCCTTTAATTTGGTTCCACATGTTGTGATGACCCAATGATAAAGTCATTTTTGTTGCTATATCATAACTGTCATTTTGCTACTGTTATGAATCATAATGTAAATTTTTGGGGGAGATAGGTTTGCCAACCAGGTTGTACCTCACAGGTTGAGGACCACTGGTCTAGAGACAGGATGGGGTGGGAACGAAAAGTTTGTCCAGATGCAGTAGACTGGAGAAGCTAATGAGCTATAAGTGCAAGTGTCAAGTAGAGAGTATGTACCTGCCTAGAGACCAGGAAGATGTTTTAACTTCAGTCAGACGGCTAGAAGATTAGACTAGACAATCAGATTTAAGTGACGTCTACCATGTATGATATGCCAGCAACAAAGATGCTTCAGTCACAAGTGTAGCTTGGTATACTTCACGTTTTCTCTTACATTTTAGGAAAACAAAACATAAAAGCTACTAACTTTTTTTTTTTTAAATAGGGCTGGAGAGATGATTCAGTCATCAAGAGCACTGGATGTTCCTCTAGAGGACCTGGGTTCACTTCCCAGCACCCACAGACAGCTCCCAACTGTCTATAAACCCAGCTCCAGGGGATTCCACACTTTCACGATGCATATAGGCAGGCAAAACACCAGTGCCAATACAATAATAAATAATAAATTATTTAAAACAGAAAAGAAAGCAAAGCATGGTGGTGCACACCTTTTCCCCCAGCACTACAGAGGCAGAAGTAAGCAGATCTCTGGGAGTTCGAGGCCAGCCTGGTCTACATGGCAAGTTCCAGGATAGCTAGGACTGTTATACAGAGAAACCTTGTCTTGAAAAAGCAAACAAACAAAGAACAACAAAGAGCAAGACTATTCATACTAATACTTATACCAACATCGAATCTCTCTCCTAAATTCCCTCCTTCCTTTGTTCTATCCCTAGCCCTCACCCTCCAGGGTCTCAGGTAGCCCAAGCTGGCCACAAGTTTGCCATGAGCCAATGATGGTCTTCAGTTCCCGAGCCTCCTGCTTCCCAGTTGTTCTAAAGTGTTGGGATTACGGATGTGTGCAATCTCGCCAAGCCCTTAATTTTCTTTCTTAATTAAGAACTGTTCTAGTAAACTCCAGCACCATTATAAAAATAGTTTGCAAATATGAATATCACTGTAACCCTAGAATTAGCTTTCATACACTTCTAGGGAACCACACCCTATGTAAACAGTGCCACATCACTTAAGATGTCAGAGCTTACAGCATTCACCATTTGACTGCTCTATTTTAAGATAAAATGTCCAAGGAAGGATGCTAAGGCAAATGTTAGCTAGTAAATATACTAATCTAATCTAAGAAAAACTTATACACACACACACACACACACACACACACACACACACACACACACACACACAAATACATTATCAAAATGCCATCCATTGTTTGAAAAGTCTTTATTAGGACATTGTGATGGTTTGTATATGCTTGGCCCAGAGAGTGTCACTATTAAGAGGTGTGGCCTTGTTGGCGTAGGTGTGTCACTGTGGCCCTGGGCTTAAGACCCTCATCTAGCTCTCTGGAAGTGAGTCTTCCACTAGCAGCCTTCCAATGAAGATATAGAACTCTCAGTTATGCCTACACTATGCCTGTCTAGATGCTGCTGTGCTCCCACCTTGATGATAATGGACTAGACCTCTGAACTTGTGTATAAGCCAGCCCCAATTAAATGTTGTCCTTATAAGAGTTGCCTTGGTTGATGATGTAAAACCCTAACTAAGACAGGCATAGATGAACAAAGTCTTGTTTTCCCAGTTAGGTTTCTCTGTTGCTGTCATAAAACAGTAACCAAGAACAACTTAGGAGAGGAACAAGTTTATTTCATCTTACAACTCCCAGGTCACAGTTGACCACTGAGGGAAGTCAGGGCAGGAACTCAATGCAGGGACCTGGAGCACAAACTGAAGCAGAGACCATGAAGGAGGGCCGCTTAGTGGCTTGCTTTCAACAGTTTGCTCAGCTTGATCCTTATTGTAGCCAAGACCACCTACTCAGGGGTGGCACAGACCACACACCCTCCCATATGAACCACCAAGCAAAAAAAAAAAAAAAAAAAATGCCCCATAGCAATACGGACAGGCCAACCTGATGGAGACAAATCTCCAACTGAGCCTCTCTCTTCCCAGGTGACTCTAGACTGTGTCAAGCATTGCTGTCTCCAGCCCTGCTGTCTTTGGGGATAAGATCACAGACCTACTGGGAAGTGTGTTTCTTCATAATAACTGGAGGGTCAGCAGGGGCTGTTGTTGCTTTTGTGTACTTGGTTTGTCACCCGAAGCCACAGTATCATTGACTGGTCAACCTGTGTTCTCCTCATCATACAGTTGACAAAAACTTACAGGGTTATCTGTCACAAGTACTGCTTTCTAGAGCTAGGTGTATAGCGGCATACTCTTGTAATCTTTCAGCATGTGGGGCTGAGGGAGGGGGACTGGGAACACAAAGCCAGCCAGAGCTACATCACAAGATCCTGTCTCAGAAAGCCAAAGCTGAAACAAAACACAATATTACTTTCTAAAACTAGATGGCATTTTCTTCTGTTTTAGCAGGGCCCTAACATTCTCTCATGTGTCCTTTCAGTTGGTAAAATCAGGAGCTGATACAGAACCTGAATGCTAAGAAGAAACTTCCCTCTCCTTGGACAGGACAACAACCGGGAGTGGGAATTCTGTGCGCTCGTGGACATCGTGTGTTGTTCTCATGCACACTGTATGTGAGGGACGGCAAGCATTCACTCTTCTGCCGTGGGAGCTTTTGTTAATATATAGAAATACGCTGTCCCCTTTCCTGGTCTTGGCACATCTGAATGTTGATAATTCCAAGCCTACGAAAAGATTCTAAGCCTGTGCAAAAGACCATTAATGATTTCTAATCAAGTTAGAACTTAGTCACTCATGACTAAGAGCTCTGTCCCTACTGAAACTTACACTACAGTTTAGTCCCCAGGTAGCAGTGTTCATCAGTGGTGGGGCTTTAAGAAGTACTTGGAGTCCCGTAAATTCTGCCCTCCAAAGAGATTAACCTGCTCTGTTACCTAGGAAGTGACACCACACACAGACACTGTTTTGAGGCTGTGCTCAGTAAGTTCTCAGGACCCCAGCCTGTCCTACTCCACATCTGGAACTGCTCAGCCAGTGCACCCACAGCTGCTGCTGTCCTACTTCTCTGCTGTCCTTGAGGGAGGGTGTGGCTAGGAAAAAAGCCAAGGTGTGGGGCTCACCTTGTGTGCCGCTCAGTCTACAGAGCCTAGGGTTTTACACTCCGGCTCAGTGTCTGAAAAGGGCACACTGTGTGCTGAAATTACCCTATTCAGGTTGACTGCACACGTGTTGCTTTCATAAACACATCATTCTGATAAATCTGTAACAGTTATTGCTGGGTGGAAGTCAGAGGACAGATTCTAGATTCTTCTAAAGAGGTCCACATCCATATATGTCTTTAACATCATCACTACCACCACCACCGCCAATACCACCACCATCGTGTGTGTATGTGTGTGTAAGAGAGGGAGGGAGAGAGAGAGAAACAGAGGGAGACACAGACAGACAGACACTTATATCATAGGACGAGTGTGGAGGACAGAGGATGACTCTGGAGTCAGTTCTCTCCTTCCATCATTATGTGGGTCGTGGGACTCGAACTCAGGTTGTCAGGCTTACATGACAGGCGCCTCTGCTTGCTGTGTCATCTTACTTAACCCATGACCCATGTCTATCTTTATACATTGAATTATATGGTCTCTCAGGTCTTTTCATTCTACAGTCAAGAGGAGCCAGCTAATTCAAATCACCTTCAGATTGAAAGCCCTGACTTTTGCACAATTACTTCAGAAGCCCTTCTGCAGTTTCTGCTTCAGCTCTTTGCTAGCACAAGTCCGCAGGCCCACACTCAGAACTGCTCCTGCAGTTTAGCATCT
Source organism: Mus caroli (assembly GCF_978045245.1). Classification (NCBI taxonomy): domain Eukaryota; kingdom Metazoa; phylum Chordata; class Mammalia; order Rodentia; family Muridae; genus Mus; species Mus caroli. The sequence goes on along the minus strand of NW_028227264.1, from coordinate 98,701,753 downwards.
CAGTGGCCTTTGGGCCACAGCAGAGAGCAGCAGATTGCCTTCCTTAGGGAAAAATAAACACGGAAATGATAAGGCTTTCTCTGTCAATCATTAAAAAAGTACAATGTAATCCTCGGGTACACACATTGATAAACCCAAATGGACGAGGGCTGGCCTGTAGAATCACAGTACTCTAACTGCAACTATAAATGTAAATAGTTTAATATGTTCAGAGTCTGTTTGTACTACCCAAGCACTGAACCACACTTTCATTAAGTAATGGCCCTGACTGAAATGCTCTCTGTCCTGGAGGAGGAAAAACAAACTCAAAAGTTCTGTGTGTAAAGGGTCTGCGGGTGCTGTAAAACAAAAACCAAAACTTTAGGAAAGACAACCTGGAGAGGGAGGGAGGGAGGGATGGGGGAAGGAGGGAGGAGGGGAGGGAAGAAGGAGGAGGAGGAGAAGAGGAGGAGGAGGAGGAAGAGGAAAGAGACAGACAGACAGACAGATAGACAGACAGGCGCTGGAAGGAGGGAGGACGGGAGGAAAGAAGGAGGAGGAGAAGAGGAGGAGGAGGAGGAGGGAAGAGACAGACAGACAGACAGACAGACAGGCGCTGGAGAAAGGGAGGATACAAACACACACGTTCCTCCGTGCTCCTTGCTTGGCTTCCTCCAGGTATGAGCAGAAGCTAAGCCTTATGTCTCTGCGCTCATCAATCATGGAGTAAACTTACACTCCCATGGTGCTTTGCATATCTGCTTAGCTAAAGGTCCTGCACAAGGTTTTAGCTCCTTCCTCAATGTGACCTGAGAAGCATGGACTCGTGATCTCCTTTACAGATGAGGCCTCCTTAACCATTCCAACTTCATGGCTGCCTGGGGACACCAAGTCTCCTGAAAGCCTTTTTCCGTTCACAGTTTACCCTTTTTGGATCATGGCTGACTCTCTGTTCCAACTCCTATCCCAATTAGTTTATTCAAAAGGACTACCTAAGGGTGGTGAGCTGGCATGCCCAATACAGTGTACTTTGCCTCGGAAAGATGAGGGCCTAGGTTCACCAACCCCCAGAAGCCACATTTAAAAAACAAAACAAACCAACCAACCAAACCAGGCATACTGACCAAGTCAATGCGCTTCCTGTTCAGTGAAAGATCCTATCTCAAAAAATAAAGGTAAAACAGAATGAGAAAAGACACCTGACATCAACCTCTGGCCGCACATACATGTACCCACATAACCAAACTGGTAAGTGCATACGCCACACACACACTGCACATCACATAGACAAAACCAAACAAGGTAGAAATGGCCCCTGAGGCTGTCTGCAGTCCTCTGGCCTCCACAAATAGGTGTGCATAGGTGTGCTTCCACACCCCCCCAGTATCTGCCCTATTAACATATGAGGTGGGGGAGGGGTTCTGTTATTGTCGTAAAAGGCCAAATTGCTAAGTGAGGCATTCAAGTGGAGAATCAGACAAAAAAAAAAAAAATCACATACACATAGGGAAAATGTAATTAAAATTTGTTTCCTTTTATCTTAAATATTCTCTTCTTATACACTATATTCTGATGACAGTTTCCCTTCCCTCTATTTCTTTCAAATCTTCCCCACTTCCCTGCTGGATCCACGCCCTTTAAATACATTTTTTAAATCCCTTTGCGACTGTGTTGAGGGGGATGGCTAACGATTGCATGCAGCTTTGCTGTCCAGAGATCTGTGTAAACTGGGTGGTTATGGGTTTATAGTGTGTGGGATGGTGTGCGTCTGGCTCAAATATTATCTCAGAAATCCCAGGATGGCTGGATTTTTGCCTGGAGAACGAACAGGGAGAGTGTGGGAGAGATGTGTTGCAGGCTGCACAGTGAGACCCATTTGTGAGGAGCCTCAGTGGCGCAGGTGATGGAGGGGGTTGCTCCTGACAAGGTCCAGCGTGTGACCATAGTGAGCTACTTAAGCGGCAGGGGAAAGGAACGGGCCCTTCCCTCACTCTGAACTTTCACCACCTGTTTGCCCCGCTCACCCCTCCCTTCAGCATGTACCGCCCCATAGACGGTGCCTTCTGAGTTATCTTCCACGATGTGACTCTTGCAGGCTTTCCGATTCTTTGCCTATCTCTTTTGATCTAATCCCAGCGCTAGGAAGGACCCAGGCATAGGCCATCTGCTTCCATTCTCCTGCTTCTTCCCATGACTACATCCCTTCCTTTATCTCCTAGCACTCAGCAAGTCTAGTTCACGCTCCTCCTGCACACCCGTCCTGCGCACCGACCCTCTGACCCTCTTCTGAGGGTCCTACAGCAGCTCTAAAGAGCTTTCCTATCTGCTTTGTTTTCATACAGTAGCCATAAGATAAGTTTGCAGCATAAATCAGATCTGATCGTAAAAGCCCTCTGAGTCCCCAAGCCCTCTTCCGTTTCCTGTGGCTGCCATAACAAAGTACCACTAACTCAGACCGTTAAGACAACAGCAGTTGATTCTCCGCAGTTCTGGAGGCCAGAGGTCAAGGTGTGGACAGAAAAAAAAAAAAAAAAATCCAGTCCCTTCCAAAGACTCTGGAGAGCTCCATACCCTCTTTCTCTGTGCATCTTCTGTGACTGCCTCCTGCAGTCTGCCTCTGGCTCCCTATAGCTTGGCCTCTCTTTGTTTGTTTTGGGTTTTTTTGTTGTTGTTGTTCTGTTTTGTTTTTGTTTTTGACTTGTTTGGATTGGGGATTGGGTATCTCTAAGTAGTCCACAGGAATCTAAACTCTCGATGATCCCACCTCGGTCTCCTTAATGCTTCCCTATGATTACAGGCGTGTGCCACGTTGCCTGGCTGATAACTGTTTTGGTTTGGTTTTTTTTGAGCCTGCATTTCACTGTTTCCCAGGTAGGCCCCATGCTCAGCCTTTTAATGCTACATTACAGGCGTGAGCTACTGGGTGTTCTTCTAAGAGTACTTGTAACAGAATTTACCACTGAGATGATCAAACCTCAAGGCCATAAATTATAACCACAAAACGCTTTTTGCCTAAATAAAGACACATTGTAGGGACGAGGGGACATAGGACACACAGGGACAAAAACAGCAAATCTTCTGTAGGGCCACCAGCAGCTGCTTGTAGACTGAGTCCTAGCTAAGGTGAGCTCTGGCTGCCTGTTCCACGAGCTCACCTATCTCCCTTCGAGTCCCAGGCTCTAGCCTCTCTGGGCATTGTCCTACCTCTCTCCTTAAGACAAGGTCTTTCCCACCCCTGGTCTTTTCCTACACAGCCTCCATTCTGCTGTCTCCATAGTTGACTCCTGCGTTGGGACCTTGCTTCCTTTATCTTGTACTCCGTTTTGATTGCCGCCTGCAATCTGTTCCTTCTCCTCAGCGCTGACTGTTCTGTCATAGTTGACAGGCACACAAGGATTTGTGGGTTTCCTTCGCATATTTGTCTTTCCTACTGGACTATGAACTCCTCATATCATTTTAGAAACACATCTGTTTTGTTCTCTTGTACACATGCATCTCTAGCACACCTGTCCCACCTCGCACACGGAAGCATGAACTAAAGGATTATTAAACCAACAGTCCCTCCCTTCCCCGTTTTGAATAGGTTAGAGAACTGCAAACAAATGACTTCAAACCCTGAGCAGACGGTCTGGGACACCTCTTAGCTATTTGTGCCCCACCTAGCCTGGGCAAGTCATAAAACTGAGCAGAAGGGAAAAGATGTACCTGATTATTATTAGCAAATAATAAGGATCTTTCTGCCAGGGGTACAGCTATGTGACCAAGGCACTCACCCCTTCTTTTGCACTCTCTGTCTTCTAGCCAAAGGGCTGGACAGTAGGTCCTCAGAATTTCCAGGAAATAATGATATAAACTGACTCCCCCACCCCCTTGACATAATACTGAGCTGCAGAATTAATGTATGCATTACAAAAATCTCTCTTTTGGGATGCCTGGGATTTCCCAGGCTCTAACCTCCCTCTCCAAAGCCCTGACAACCATGAAAAAATACCCTGTGTACAATTTGTCCACTCTTCCCTTTATATTCATGGAATGGAAACACGGAGATACAACCTGACTAACAAACTTAAAAGTTGCTTAGAGAGGGAGCACCGGCATTTACAGAAACTCTTTGTGTATAATAACAAGAGAAGTACTTAAAATATTAATACTTATCCTTGAATGGGGCCCCAATATATCTGATGCAAGCAGGGTACACAGAATAAACATCTTCAGGACAACACATCTCACTGGAGAGAGGCAAGGATACAAGGAATTTGTTAAGAGGTGGAACAAGAGAATCAGAGTTCAAGGTCACCCTTAGTTGCAGAGCAAGTCTGAAGGCATCTGGGGCTCATGGGACCCTGTCTCAGATTAAAGAAAAACCACTCATGCTACCTGTGGAAAGGAACTGCACTTATATTAAGGGGTGCGGCTGCATGGTTTAGGGGTCAAATGTTTTCTATTCAGCCCAAGATTTTGAAAGGAGGAGTGCCCATATGCTCAGGGACCCACTGTTTCCTTGAATAGTGGACAAAATGGGCTCCAGAGATTCTTATCGCTTCCAGTTTGTTCGTAATTCATAATAGCACTAACACCACTTCCTTCTGGGCTGATGGTCAGGCAGGAAGCCCGACTTATACCCTGCCTGAAGTTTCAGTTAAGTAAAACTATCACAGTTATAGAACTATCACACACACCCCCCATTAATGTGTACATAGAAACATTAATGCCATAGACTAAAATCATCAGAATCGGTTTGCAAAAATAATTAGGCATACATTTTATTGCATGTCTTCACCAGTATTACAGACACCATTAACACAAAGAAACAGTCACTGCTCAAAAGACAGAAATCTGGACCTCAGCTTTGTGCCCACTCAGAAATCTTGTTAAAACAGCAATTCCAAAAGACAAGTCAAATCTAAATTCTATTCATTAAAACCGAGACGATTAAAATAACTGAGTATACAGCTTAAAAACAAATCCTTTGCCTGGAATATTTCAATCCGCTAACATCAGTGCACATGCAAGAGCCTACTATTTACTGGCTGAATAACCACAGTTTCCCTTCCAAACAAGGCGTTACGGTTAAAGAGACCCTTCTGATGACTCTGTTACCATTTCACAAATAAAAACAAGTGCTAAGATGCTCATGGAGCCAATCTATTCACAGGACTGATGAAGTAAACAATAGAATGGGAAACTCCTTGCTCATCAAACATTTTTCTAACATCTAAACATGTAAATTCTATAGCAAAATGGAGAACTTAGGTGGCTGGCCAAAAACTGGAAATAAGTGAAAGCGTCTCTTGCATGTTTCACTATGGTGCGCGTTTGGAATGAAATTGGACCATGTCTGCATATAAAAACACAACTCCAGTTTACTTCATTATGTATAGTATTCTGAGTTATATTCTTCTGAATTACGGACAGAAATAAACTACCAGCCTAAAAAGGACCGAGGGGCCATAACCACCTATAGAGAGACAGGTAACACAGGAGGAAAGACTCTAGTCTCAAAAGCCTCTTCTCTCTTTTGCTAGGGGCACAGAGATACTAAGTAAAAGTATTTTCAATAGTCCCTTCTAAATTGCATCCATTTAATTCTCTCATGCGACACAGGGCTAGCCAGAACAAACAGCAAAAAGGTGGGGCAAGGTGAGAATGTATGTTGGGGAATTTCCTCCTGAATGAGCATTTATGTATATTTCCCTTAAATAAACCCAGGGCCAACCATTGCTCATGGAATCTCTAGCCAGGTGGTCCATAAACTGTAAGGATGCTGGGTGACTTACAAAAAAGTAGTAAGAGATTTTCATTCTAAGAATCAGTGAGAAACAAAACAGCCACAAGAACACACAACCCTTCATGCTTTCAAATGCTCACCCTAAACAAGCTACCGAAATTCAGAGTTTTCCCCCTCTCCATCCTGACAAGTGAACACTGAAAACAACTTTCTTATGAATTCCTGTGGGCTGGTTCTCTATGGAGCATGCATTTTCAAATCAAAGTCAAAAACCTGAGACTCACTCCCAAAATTTGGGCTGTGCTGTCTGGATAAAATGTTAGTAGGGAACTAGTCAAAATATGGCAAAACGTGTCCTTCTGAAATAATTTAGTTTGGGAAATATTTATACTCTTAGTCAAAAGAATTGCTTTGAAAGTTTAAAACTTTCAAAAAAGCACAGTCAGTCCAACCGTTGTCAAAATAAAATGAGTAGAAAACTAGCTCTCATGATATCCTGGGAGAAACTCACCACTTCAGGGGAGCTCAGCTTGAGCAAATGTAAAAATCGCTTTTCCATCTCCCAGACTGAAACTGACCAGCTAGCTGCTCAGCACCACCCACGTTAAAAGGAAAGACACAGAAGTGCTTCTCCAAGTTGCACAGGGGTGAGGGGCCCAGAGGGAGGTGCAATCGACCTTTAGGGATCCTCACCAACCAACCCAGCGAGGCAGAAGAGGAAACTGAGGCCCAAGCAAGAGAAACAACCCCTTCCGCTGAGACATCTGCTCACACACGGTAAGAGCTGCCCTGGTTCCCTTCTGCCTTGTGCTTTCCAGGAGCTCCAAGGCACCAATCAACAATGACCAAGACAGACAGTTTCCCCACTGCTGTAAAGAGGAAGAAGCCTCTCCATTTCCAGGTCAGCGCCCACTCTGGGGGGAGTCGAACACTCTCTGCAGAACTGGGCCGGCCCTCTTCAGTTTCACACATTTCAGTAAAGGCATTTGGGGTTAGCTACGGGGAAGTCTCACTTGTGTTGACTTCAAACCATTAGGCATTAAGAAGAAGGGAGGCCCAGCCTTCTGAATGAGCTTCATTCTAGGACATCCATAACTAAGAAGGTGCAATCAGAAAATGCCCCATTACTCACAAACAAGTTCACGGAGAATGCAGCTTACAGAGTGGGGTGATGTGAGGTATTGAGATATGGGTCAGTTCACTCCAAGGGCTCACGGTTACAGAGAACGGAAGGTGAATGTCACACTTTCTGAGATACCTGTCTGCCAAAAAAGACCTCCAAACCTCCTGTGGTGGCACATGCCTGCAATCCCAGTACTTGAGAGGTGGAAGCAAGACTCAGGAGTTCAAGATCTATCTCAAAATAAAATAAAATAAAATAAAATAAAATAAAATAAAATAAAGAAGACCTCCAAACTTGCATTCAAGACCAGGACCCTCTTCCAATGAAACATATATCAACCCCAGGCCTTTTCCTCAAGATCAAATTTCTTCAACTTTTATTTCACCAAAGACAAGTTGGCTTTTAAAAACCTAAAATGTAATGTGCTGGCTGAAAGAATGTAATCAGAAAGTAATAGTTCTAATTACACATTCACATGTTTTGATAAAGAAAAGAAAAGAAAAGAAAAGAAAAGAAAAGAAAAGAAAAGAAAGGAAAAGAAAAGAAAAGAAAAGAAAAGAAAAGTACATGCAATATATTTACCAATCAGAATGAATCATACCCCATTTTGTCTGGACTTTTATGTTCTAAATATTAAGTCTTGCATGTAGTTTGTGGTGCTGTGGGTCAGACTCAGGGTCTTGCACATGCTAGCTAAGCATTCTACTGCTAAGCTACACCCACACTTCAGTGTTTTGTGCATCTCAGTTCACAGCAGCTTTCTTTAAGAAGTTGCAGGAGACCATATCGACAAAGCTTTAAATAAAACAACCCAAGAGCAAAGAAGGCACTTTGAGATATTGAGCAGCGGTGCTCTGTGTACGCAGCTTCAGAGTGATATCCCCAGATGAACCACGGCTTTCCAGTGTTCTTACAGACAGCTGCCAGGTGACTTCTGGTAAAATACAGTCATCCTGGGGCACGGTGACTTTCCGGAGGCTACTGTCAGCTCCCGGAGAGAAGGCGCTCTGCTGCCAGCCTATTTCTCAAACCTCCAGAGCTGGTTTTTATCAAGGGCATCACACGTTTTCATATGGACACTAGGTCGGCCCTCAGCTGTCCGGTAAGCACTAAGACACAGTCTTGTGTGAGGGTGAAAAATCGTTCCGTCTTCTTTAAAATGCCAAATGATGTTCACTGGAACAGGGAGCCCGTCTTTGGGGCAGTTTTGCATCCCTACATAATCCTTTTGTTGGGGGACCTCTGCACATAATTCAGTCACGGAATTGAATCTGATTTCTTTGTTTGAAGTATATTCAAAGAACTGATTGCCTCCTTGACCATGGCATCCAAACAACGAAAGATTTGCCCCCGTAGGGTTGTTGTCGGGAGCGTTATAATCTAAGCACTCGGAAGAGATGCCCATGCTGCGGATGGCTCCGTGCCAGCCAGGTCTATCCTCGGGGACGTGTAAATTAGAGAACACATTTTTCAAATACCAGTCGAAGCTCTTACATTTCAGCCGTTCCCTCAGTAACTTCCTTTCAGAAAGATCGCCATAGGCCTCTTTCCGAGCTGGGGGGTTTCGGTTATAGAAATGCTCTTTGTATTCATCCATCCACACTTCGGCCGCCCGCGCGGTATTCTGTAGGAAGTTGGGGCGAGCATAGGGCGCGCGCTTGGGAAACACATGGCCCACGTGCGAGCATGGGTGGATCTCCAGCTTGCCGCCACACTGCCAAACCCTGAAAGACAGCTCAAGGTTTTCGCCTCCCCAGACTTCCATGCCAGTGTCATAGGTGCCCAGGTACTGAAAATACTTCTTGCTGACAGCAAACAGTCCTCCTGCCATGGTGGGGGACCTGATGGGGTCAATTCTTGACGTCCGCCTGTCCCTTTCATGTTTGGGGACAGAATGCCACTGGAAGGTCAAACGCCAGTCAAACCCACCAATCATGGGCTCCCCGGTCTGCATGTAGAATTCGAAAGTGTTCCAGTCAATAGTGTCGATGACAGGACATACGATTGCGGTTTCATCTCTACTGATCCTCTCCAAAAGTGGTTCCAACCAACCAATGTTACACTCACAGTGACAATCCAGGAAAGTGAGGACATCCCCGGTGGCAAAAGTGGCCCCAATTAGACGGGCCCTGACCAGCCCCTCTCTCTTATTGGTTCTAATCAAGCGAACTCTCTCCAGGTTGCTGATGTAAGTTTCAAGTTGCGCCTTCAAATAAATTCTATCACTCAAGTCATCCACCAAGATGATCTCTTTTAAAAGCACAGCTGGAGAAGTTTCTAAAACACTGTGAATGGTCCGAAGCAGAGTGGACCAGGCTTCGTTATAGAAGGCGATGATAACGGAGGTGGTGGGGAGCGACCTGTAGTGGAACTTCTTGGCTTTACACTCATACATTCTTTTATCCTCTATGTGGCGGTGCAGGGAGATCCTGTCACTGAGGTAAATGTTGATGGCATATCTCTCAATGAGTTCTTCTTGCTGCTTCAGTTCCCCCTCGTTGAGCTGGAGTTTGCTTGCTCTCCCCCATTCCCCAAGAGCATGGGAATCTGCAGGGGGCTTTGTATAAAGAGGCTGAGACAAATCCTCTTCCCTTGTATCAAGGTCCGGGAGCCTCCTTGGCCCCAGCTCCCTGGCACCGCCGGTTCCTGGAGAGGCATACAAAGTGGAGACTGAGAACTCCACCAGAATATAAGCCAGTGTTAAAAGGGCCAGCAGCAGGCAGCTCTTGCCTGCCCAGGTCCACCTCACGGCCATCCGGATCCTCACGGGTCGTGTGTAGACGCGGCCACCGAGCCAGCACGCGGGGGAAGCGCCGCGGATCCTGAAGCTGGAGTTCCCGGCTCAGGTAGGGGCGAACTTCCGAGAAGGTTCCTCCTTTCATGTAGGCGCTCGGCTCCTTTCCGACACCGGAGTTTCCCAGGGGTCACTTGAGACCCCCTCGCTCCCCGGCCTCTGGTGGTGCTCAACTGGTCGGTCCCCACTTCCTCCTGCTCGTCTCAGAACTTTTCACAAACTCTCCAGCCAATACTCCACCCTCCTCGGGCCGATCACAAACCCCTCCCCTTCCCACTCACTCCTCCTGGTGGTTAGTTCACGAAAGTTGTCTGTCAGGCCGGGACCAGTCGAGTCCTTACCCAGCAAAGACCCAGGGACCCAGAGTGACCGGGTACATCCCATCGCGCCAGGCTCACTCAGGCAGGGATGGAAGAAAGGCTTTCTGCCAAGTGAGCTTTGGTTACTGTCAGAAAAGGAAAGAAGAAAGAAAGGAAAAACAAAAACAAAAACAACTTACCAATTTGTTTGCAGTTGGGGCTGAAGTCAGCGGAGGTGATGGCAGCTTTGTGACCTTTAAAAGAACGTTCCAGAATCGGATCCTCCTAGGATGGAAAGTTGTTAGGTTTGAAAGCAGGTGCAGAATTCCAGCTCTCAACATCAGACGTCAACGTTGCCTGTCCCCCGGGATCGAAGAGGAGGACCCCGCAGCATCAGCGGGCAGCGAGAGAGGCGTGGGCATTACAACCTGGCTGAGAGGCTCGGGCACTGCCCCAGCTTCCATCCGGAGGGGTCCCCACCATCGGGAGGAACCCCTAGCCCAGGCACCCGGGCGAGCCGCCGAGGGATCCGCCTACCGCGCCGAGCGGCAGATGCTCGCCGCAGCCTCCCGCGCCCTTTAAACCTCCCCGGTGATTCTGACGCAGGCGCGCCGCGGGAACCCAGCCGGCGAATCCCGGAGCCAGCTCCGCCTCAGCCCGGAGTGCCGGATCTCCCCGGGAGCAGCGCTCACCGCTCAACCCGGGCACGGCGTCCCGCTCCGGGGAGCTGAGCGAGCTGCGGAGCTCCGGGTCTCGGGGCTACCTCCCAGGCCTGCCAGGCTCGGCGTGGTTCCCCTCCTCCCGGTCCCGCCGCCCAAGGATGATCGGCTCCGGTAGCGGCGGGGACCTTACCAGGCCGGAGGCCATGCGGGGAGCGGACGGCGCCCGGGGCCTTGGGGGACCAGGGAGGGGTGGGGACGAGGGGGGACCGTGCGGCGCCCGGAACCGTCAGACTGGAGTGCGGGCGCTTCCCGGTCACTACAACAACGGCGGCCCAATCAAAACCCGCGCTCCAGGCGTGGCCAGACGAGCCCCGAGACGCCGCGCTCGCGCGCGCTCGCTGCCGACAGCCGAGGGCCTGGCGGGAGCGCGCCGCGGGGGTCCGCCGCGCGCGCACACAGCGAGCCCCGCGAGCGTCGGAGGTAGCGGACTACCGGGTTGGTGTCGGGAAGCGGGTTGGGACCTGGAGAGAGAGATGTGATCGGTGGTGGCGAAGCGGAGGAGAGTCGGTGATCGATGCAATCAGGATTCTATTACACCTTAAAGAGAACGGCGCCCAACTCGGCTACACCGGAGAGGGGAGCTTGGGTGCACAAGCAAGACAGTAACAGGACGCTGAGAGGAACTAAGTTCCTTGTGTTCAATTACTGGTTTTGCACAAATGCTGGCAGCACATGATGGATAATATTTTATTCACATGTTCACCCTGTTTTTCTTTATTCAATAGTATTCTATTATCTATTTGATTTATTCTGTTCTCAACCGCTTATTTGCCTATGCCTTATTAAACTCACACACAACTGAAGTGGTCAGAAGACTTGGAAGCTTTAAAGTTTCTAGACCACGTGGTTACAATAACGGTCCCCACTTTAGACATTTTTTCTTCACACATACTATCATTTGTGCTTCAGCAACAGGGTTTCAAAGCTAGAGAATGTTGTCGGTGGCAGTTTGTACATGGGAGGCCACATTTTGATGTTTCTTCACACCCCTCGACAACAAACAACAGCAATAAACCCTGCCCCGGAGCATAAAGGACTCAGCTGAAAATTACATACGGAACACAACGTCTTGGCAGTGGAATGACGTGATAAACTGGTAAGGTACATGTTGTGTGTAAATAAAAAGTGTAGTAATTACAGGTTCCCTGGCTGTATTTGCATTTAGTCTTAACCACTATATAGCAATTATGGAAGTGCAATACAGTATTAGTTTGACACATGGGTGGATGTTAAATATCTGTTATATGTTTGACACCAAGGGCTAACCTTTGTTATAAACAAAACAAACCCCTGGACGCCAACATAGTTCCCTCCCCTCAAGAACTTGGCGCTGGGATGTAGCTCAGTTGGAGAGTGCCTGACTCGCATGAACTAAACCCTTGCTTGTATTCCCAGCCCCCTCATCAACCCAACCTGGCATCAGTAACTATAGCCCTAGAGAGGTGGAGGCAGGAGGATAAGAGACACAAGGTTGACCTTGGCTATACTGTAAGTTTGGTACCAGTCTAAGCTACATGGACTCTGTTAAGCAAATAAAAAACAGACAACAACCCTGCTGTATTCTACCTTAAGGAGTCTCATGTTTTAGTATGATTGATGCTAGTTGAGGGGAATTAGTTGCCAAAGATGCTGATTCAGCATATATGAGGCAGAACCTAGAGACTTACAGATATAACAGACTGCTTAGGTGGTTGCTATAGGAGTCTTGGCTGTGTATGTGGTAAATGTTGCTCTAATAGAGGAAGGGATGTGTTAAGGGTCTTGCTTTGATGGAGGGCAGTGGTGTAGGTCGGGGATAGAGCATATGGTTAACATAGAAAAACATGGATTTGATCTCCAGCACTGACTGGAACACACAGAGTCAGTCTCCACTCCTCATGTGTGTATGAGACAGAGACAGAGAGACAGAATGAAATGAGAATCGGTACCAGCAGCCTGTGACTTTGCCATTCTATGTTTCACTTTTAAAAAATGTTTAGTTTTGGATGCCAATGAAAACATAAAAATGGTATAGAATTGTGGAAAAAAAAACCAGTACGACATTTACTCAGAAATGAAATAATTTACTCATGATCCAGCAAGACAGGGAACAAACATCTGTATTCACTAGAGTTTGGAGCCTTAGAAGCAGCAGGCAAAAACGAGAGACAACTAATATCCAGCAAATGAGTGGGTAAATAAAATGTACATAATAGAAATAGCATTTGGCCATAAAAGCAGATGAAATTTTGATATATGCAAGTTATATGATAATTGTGAGCAAGTAAATAGGGCACACACACACACACCATATTGTGCGATTAGATTTGCATTAGGTCAGCAGAATAAGTGGATGTTTATTTCTTGTATATTTGATCACAGGGAAATACTCTAATGTTAAAACCAGAAATCAAGGCCTCTGGATCTCTCGTAGCTACATCTAATATTGGGCATAGCAGATTCAAAGACAGGAGGTTGGAGAGATGACGTCAAAGAAAAGACAAATGGAGGGGTTTTTCTAATTAAGTACGAGTTGTTAAAGGTAGGCAAGCCGGAAAGCCAGGAGGTAAGCAGGTTATGAAAGCATCCTTCTTTATCACTGCAGATCGTCTCTGTACCTGTGGTAGGTGTTCCACAGCTGCTCACTGAGTGCCTTTTGTATCAGTCCACTGTTGCCACGATAATGCTGTGTAAGCTATTTAAGGGTCAGTGGCACACAAAACTGGACTGCTGGCTTAGTTCATTAATAGACATGCTTTAAATTAAATAGATGAAGAGATGGACTCTGGGCTGTAGCCTGCTACTGTAACTATACTAAATGCTCACATTGTCCAGTTGCCTTTTAAGCATTTATGTCTATACCCATATGCCTGGGCTACTCACAGAGAAGCAGCCTTTTACAGTCGGCAGCAGTCAGTACCGAGACCAAGTGCTGGGACTAAGAGTCTGAATGCTTGTCCTACACAGGACACCTTTATCACACGCCAGCCCACCCTAAGTGTTGAGGAACATCGCTAAAGAGCAACTAGAGAGAATGCTACGAAATGCAGTCTCTGGCCTTTGATGTGGCTATTGCACATGCGTAGTAGCTGCAGTTACCTGCACAAGATGGAGCTGGTGCAAATTCTAGCGTGGATGTGGGTGGTGCTCTCTAGACCCCCCACCCCTAAACTGAGGAGCTATTGGCAGTTGGTAGCTACTGGGAAGGAAGGATCATTCTAACTACTAGTTTTTTTCTCACCCTCCAGTAGACCACCCCATGCCTTGCACATATGGGCAGCTCCCGCTGGACTTGTGGATTATTAGTGAAGATGGGAAGCTGCAAGAGGAGACCATTGGGAGGCTTCTAGGGGAAGTTCAAGGGCAAAATGAGGGGTGGATATGGGTTCATTGTATATACGAATGATTTTCTTACAGAATAAACATATACTTAAAATAATAGGTGGAGGTAAGAGTTATTATGATCTCATCACTTAAAATTGACCTTAAAACCATTGCCATATTCCCAGGAACAAAAGCAGACAAGATTGTCACATCCTATAATGTGCTTTCTACAGCTAGATCCACTTCTAAGTGCCTGTTTACATTTTGACACTTAATCATCATCATAATCATTTTAGACATTCTTCTCTTCCCATTGGAAGTACGAAGACATAGTTTCTGTCTGCTGATGCACAGAGCTCAGAAAAGGGAGAGAGAAAACATTTTAGACCATCAACAACTCTCTTCTAATCACAAAGTCCTGATGTCTCTTGTATGATTGCAAGTTGTTTTATTTCTTGTTTGGTTTGGGATAGGGCCTCAGTGTATAGCCCATGTTCTCTATAGCCAGATTCTCTCTCTTCTGTCTTCCCAATGCTGGAATGTCCAGTACATGCCATCGTGCCTAGCCTCGTGATCACATGGATGTTGAAAATATACTGAATATTGCATTTTATGAGGCCGGCATGATGGCTTAGAGCACAAAGGCTCTGGCTGCCAAGACTGGCAGCCTGAGTGGGAGGAGAGAACCCACTCCTTGCTGGTTGTCCTCCGACCACAACTTCACGGCACAGCCCTCATTCATGGCTCTAAGCTATCTCTCCCATGGCCCTTCTCATGTTTGGTTTTCTTTTCCTACCCTTTCTGCCAGCAACCAAAGCTCACAGGCAGACATCCAGAAAACCCACCAAAGCCAAGGAACTATTTTTTGCCCTCAAACCTGCGTGAGTTCCTGTAACTCACTTGCTATGGTGATTATTTCGCACCTGACAAAATGTCCACTTAGCACTGGCATAGAAGGAGCCACAGGCAGGGCAGATCAATATTTGTAAATCTACAACGTGTCACTGGAGACTGCGTGTTGGGTAGGGCTACGTAGCCTTTCCTTGACTCTTCTTTTTCCAAGTCTCCCTTAGAAGGTATATTAAATGTCTGCTTCAGCCCTACAAAGGTTTCTTTTTTCAGTGCATTCCTAGGTTAATGGTGTTGCATTTTGGAAATTCAGGCACTTAAGTGGCGCCACCTACTGTTCATCGTATGGTATGGCACTTGCATTAACCAGCTGTTTATAGGCACCGCCACCTTCTTGATACAAGGGCTCCCAAAGTGTAGGAAGGAGACTGCGTAGACAGGAGAAATGAGAGATAAATGTGCATCATTAACCCATCGCCCACATTTGGAAAGGCTGTGGATGATCTATTTCAATCAAAATTCAGCCTCTAAATCTTACTGATTATACCCTCCTAGACATTCTAGTTGCCTATTTTCTGTCCCTCTGGTTCCTGCCACAGATTAGATAGGATAGACAGGTTTCCTTCTCTGCTTCCTGGAGTATTTTCATAACCCTAACGTGCTGCTCCCTGACTTCCAGACTTTCTTTTTCTGTCCACCTTGTTTACTAATGACAAATAAGGACAGCTTGCTCTAAGGACAGGTCCCTGAGCCTCCGGAGCCACCAAAGGTTTTGATATAGACAATCTTGTGTGAGCCCCAGGAATGTACATGCTTTAAGCCTGAGTCTTGAGCAGTTAGAAGTTGCATTGTCATTTGGGAACTCTGCGTGTGCTGGGACATAGTTCTTTTAAAATGCCCCAAACCTGCTTCTTTTCCCCCCATATCTAACCTTATGTACCCTGGGGCCAATACAAAAGCCACTGCTTCTCAGTCTGTGCACCCAGACTCCGGAGGCTTTGCTAGACCCTTCCTGAAGTCGAAAATGCCTGTGTCACTCTTTCCAACTTGGCACACGACAAGACCCAGGTGTTTATGTGAAATGATGGTCTCCCAGCCTAGTCCCACAATAACACATAACCTATACCCACTTCTGTCGTGTTCCCTTCCTATGTTATGTACAGCTCCACTGGGCATCGTTTGCGTTGCTGCATCCTATCTGTGTTATGATGTGTATCTACCGGCTGCCATCATGGTGAAGGGCCAGTAAAGACAGCCGGGCTGCATTCCTTCTGCTATCCTTCTGCAGACTCTCAGCCCCTAAAACACAGTAGAGGCCTTAGCATCATTTCCAGAGATAGGTTACATGAAATGATTAATGGAAAAACAGTCAGTACAAAATTAAATTACGTAAAGCTATGAACAGTCCATAGGAATCATTGAGATGATACAAATATCTGTGTAGCGATCAGATTGTTTTATAGCCGCAGATGTACTGAAGACAGATTAGTCTCTGGAGATGTTCTTCAAAAAGATTTTATCAGAGAAGGGGCTCTTCAACAATCATTTAAAAAGTCATGCCTGACAAGAGTTAGATTGTAAACACATGAAGAATGATTACTGAAGAGAAAGGAATTTCATTTAGGGAGGCTCATGCTCTGGAATTAGATGGTAACTAATGAATATGCTAAAAATACTTAGTGGGTTCTAGAAGCTTTTTGTCTTTTTGAGATGATTTATTTGTGTAGCCCTGGCTGTCCTGGGACTCACTCAGAAGACCAGGCTGGCCTTGAACTCATAGACTTGCCTACCTGACTTCCAATTAGGATCAAAGGTGTGCGCCCCGCCCCCACTCCCAGGTAAGAATCTTCCTAAGGTTTCATTGCAGTAAGTTTCAGAGTTCTACCCAGTTTATATCTCAGTAGGTCTGGAAGAAGGCACCCAGTATTTTGCACTTCCCACCGGTGCAGATCTCCAGATGGAATACTTAGGCTGCACGTACACTTATGGCGAGAACAGTGGGCTAAACAGGAAATAGGGGAAAGGAAACAAAATAGAATAGCATCCACTGGGAGTGTGAGAAAGTGGGAAGGATGGCCTTGCTCAGTGGGCAGAGAGATTCAGTCTGGAGGTGAAACCATTCTGTAGGTGCATAGTGGTGCTTGGTCAGTATGTCTACACTTCATGTCATAGAAATGTAATCACAGAACTGGTTGAAAATGTTGTATGTCTTTTACTACCATAAAGAAGGAAGCCAACTGGAGAGATGGCTCAATGGCTCATAGCACTTAGTGTTCTTGCAGAGGACCTGGGTTCAAACCCCAGTCATTCTGTTGGAGTTCACAGCCATCTGTAACGCCATGTCCAGGGGTCCCAGTGCCTCCTCCTTATCTTTGCAGGCACCAGGCATACACACGATGCACAGAAATGCAGGCAGGCAAAGCATTTACCCATATAAAATAAAATAAAAATAAATAAATAAAAAACAAACAAACCCAGCAAGGGGTGCTAGAAGAACAGACATGATTAAGGTGTTAATCATGGGATGAACTTCGTTACAGTGGAGAACAAAGGGATGCAATTCTGCCCTGCTGGAGCAGTGGTAAGAGCAGTGTAAAGAAAAGAGAGAGAATAATAACAAGGAGACATATTTTTTTTTCTTTTTTTTTATTAGGTATTTAGCTCATTTACATTTCCAATGCTATACCAAAAGTCCCCCATATGCCCCCCACTTCCCTACCCACCCACTCCCCCTTTTTGGCCCTGGCTTTCCCCTGTACTGGGGCATATAAAGTTTGCAAGTCCAATGGGCCTCTCTTTCAAGTGATACATATGCAGCTAGAGACAAGAGCTCCGGGGTACTGGTTAGTTCATATTGTTGTTCCAACAATAGGGTTGCAGATCCCTTTAGCTCCTTGGGTGCTTTCTCTAGCTCCTCCATTGGGGGCCCTGTGATCCATTCAATAGCTGACTGTGAGCATCCACTTCTGTGTTTGCCAGGCCCTGGCATAGTCTCACAAGAGACAGCTATATCAGGGTCCTTTCAGCAAAATCTTGCTAGTGTATGCAATGGTGTCAGCGTTTGGAAGCTGATCATGGGATGGATCTCTGGATATGGCAATCACTAGATGGTCCATCCTTTCGTCACACTTCCAAATTTTGTCTCTGTAACTCCTTCCATGGGTGTTTTGTTCCCGATTCTAAGAAGGGGCAAAGTGTCCACACTTTGGTCTTCGTTCTCTTGAGTTTAATGTATTTAGCAAATTGTATCTTATATCTTGGGTATCCTAAGTTTCTGGGCTAATATCCACTTATCAGTGAGTACATATTGTGAGAGTTCCTTTGTGATTGGGTTACCTCACTCAGGATGATGCCCTCCAGGTCTATCCATTTGCCCAGGAATTTCATAAATTCATTCTTTTTAATAGCTGAGTAGTACTCCATTGTGTAAATGTACCACATTTTCTGTATCCATTCCTCTGTTGAGGGGCATCTGGGTTCTTTCCAGCTTCTGGCTATTATAAATAAGGCTGCTATGAACATAGTGGAGCATGTGTCCTTCTTACCGGTTGGGACATCTTCTGGATATATGCCCAGGAGAGGTATTGCTGGATCCTCCGGTAGTACTATGTCCAATTTTCTGAGGAACCGCCAGACTGATTTCCAGAGTGGTTGTACAAGCTTGCAATCCCACCAACAATGGAGGAGCGTTCCTCTTTCTCCACATCCTCACCAGCATCTGCTGTCACCTGAATTTTTGATCTTAGCCATTCTGACTGGTGTGAGGTGGAATCTCAGGGTTGTTTTGATTTGCATTTCCCTGATGATTAAGGATGTTGAACATTTTTTCAGGTGCTTCTCTGCCATTTGGTATTCCTCGGGTGAGAATTCTTTGTTCAGTTCTGAGCCCCATTTTTTAATGGGGTTATTTGATTTTATGGAGTCCACCTTCTTGAGTTCTTTATATATATTGGATATTAGTCCCCTATCCGATTTGGGATAGGTAAAGATCCTTTCCCAATCTGTTGGTGGTCTTTTTGTCTTATTGACGGTGTCTTTTGCCTTGCAGAAGCTTTGCAATTTTATGAGGTCCCATTTATCGATTCTCGATTTTACAGCACAAGCCATTGCTGTTCTATTCAGGAATTTTCCCCTGTACCCATATCTTTGAGGCTTTTCCCTACTTTCTCCTCTGTAAGTTTCAGTGTCTCTGGTTTTATGTGGAGTTCCTTAATCCACTTAGATTTGACCTTAGTACAAAGAGATTGTAATGGATCAATTCGGAATCTTCTACATGATAACAGCCAGTTGTGCCAGCACCATTTGGAGAAAATGCTGTCTTTTTTCCACTGGATGCTTTTATCTCCCTTGTCAAAGATCAAGTGACCATAGGTGTGTGGGTTCATCTCTGGGTCTTCAATTCTGTTC
Organism: Mus caroli; assembly: GCF_978045245.1. Classification (NCBI taxonomy): domain Eukaryota; kingdom Metazoa; phylum Chordata; class Mammalia; order Rodentia; family Muridae; genus Mus; species Mus caroli. Next base: position 98,682,549 of record NW_028227264.1, on the reverse strand, counting down.
CATTGGTCTACTTGTCTGTCACTATACCAGTAACATGCAGTTTTTATCACTATTGCTCTGTAGTACAGCTTTAGGTCGGGCATGGTGATTCCACCAGAGGTTCTTTTATCCTTGAGAAGAGTTTTGCTATCCTAGGTTTTTTGTTATTCCAGATGAATCTTCTGATTGCCCTTTCTAATTCGTTGAAGAATTGAGTTGGGATTTTGATGGGGATTGCATTGAATCTGTAGATTGCTTTTGGCAAGATAGCCATTTTTACTATATTGATCCTGCCAATCCACGAGCATGGGAGATCTTTCCATCTTCTGAGATCTTCTTTAATTTCTTTCTTCAGAAACATGAAGTTCTTGTTATACAGATCTTTCACTTCCTTAGTTAGAGTCACACCTAGGTATTTTATATTATTTGTGGCTATTGAGAAGGGTGTTGTTTCCCTAATTTCTTTCTCAGCCTGTTTTTCCTTTGTGTAGAGAAAGGCCATTGACTTGTTTGAGTTAATTTTATATCCAGCTACTTCACTGAAGCTGTTTATCAGGCTTAGGAGTTCTCTGGTGGAATTTTTAGAGTCACGTATATATACTATCATATCATCTGCAAAAAGTGATATTTTGACTTCCACCTTTCCAATTTGTATCCCCTTGATCTCCTTTTGTTGTCTAATTGCTCTGGCTAGGACTTCAAGTACAATGTTGAATAGGTAGGGAGAGAGTGGACAGCCTTGTCTAGTCCCTGATTTTAGTGGGATTGCTTCAAGCTTCTCTCCATTTACTTTGATGCTGGCTACTGGTTTGCTGTAGATTGCTTTTATCATGATTAGGTATGGGCCTTGAATTCCTGACCTTTCCAAGACTTTTATCATGAATGGGTGTTGGATTTTGTCAAATGCTTTCTCAGCATCTAACGAGATGATCATGTGGTTTTTGTCTTTGAGTTTGTTTATATACTGGATTACGTTGATAGATTTCCGTATATTGAACCATCCCTGCATCCCTGGGATGAAACCTACTTGGTCAGGATGGATGATTGTTTTGATGTGTTCTTGGATTCGGTTAGCAAGAACTTTATTGAGGATTTTTGCATCAATATTCGTAAGGGATATTGGTCTGAAGTTCTCTATCTTTGTTGGGTCTTTTTGTGGTTTAGGTATCAGAGTAATTGTGGCTTCATAGAATGAGTTGGGTAGAGTACCTTCTGTTTCTATTTTGTGGAATAGTTTGTGAAGAACTGGGATTAGATCTTCTTTGAAGGTCTGATAGAACTCTGCACTAAACCCATCTGGTCCTGGGCTTTTTTAGTTGGGAGACTATTAATGACTGCTTCTATTTCTTTGGGGGATATAGGGCTGTTTAGATCATTAACCCGATCTTGATTCAACTTTGGTACCTGGTATCTGTCTAGAAACTTCTCCATTTCATCCAGGTTCTCCAGTTTTGTTGAGTATATTCTTTTGTAGAAGGATCTGATGGTGTTTTGGATTTCTTCAGGATCTGTTGTTATGTCTCCCTTTTCATTTCTGATTTTGTTAATTAGAATGCTTTTCCTTTGCCCTCTAGTGAGTTTGGCTAAGGGTTTGTCTATCTTGTTGATTTTCTCAAAGAACCAGCTCCTCGATTGGTTGATTCTTTGAATAGTTCTTCTTGTTTCCACTTGGTTGATTTTGCCCCTGAGTTTGATTATTTCCTGCTGTCTACTCCTCTTGGGTGAATTCGCTTCCTTTTGTTCTAGAGCTTTTAGGTGTGTTGTCAAGCTGCTAATGTGTGCTCTCTCTAGTTTCTTTTTGGAGGCACTCAGAGCTATGAGTTTTCCTCTTAGAAATGCTTTTATTGTGTCCCATAAGTTTGGGTATGTTGTGACTTCATTTTCATTGAACTCTAAGAAGTCCTTAATTTCTTTCTTTATTCCTTCCTTGACCAAGGTATCATTGAGAAGAGTGTTGTTCAGTTTCCACGTGAATGTTAGCTTTCTATTATTTATTTTGTTATTGAAGATCAGCCTTAGTCCATGGTGATCTGATAGGATGCATGGGACAATTTCAATATTTTTGTATCTGTTGAGGCCTGTTTTGTGACCTATTATGTGGTCAATTTTGGAGAAGGTACCATGAGGTGCTGAGAAGAAGGTATATCCTTTTGTTTTAGGATAAAATGTTCTGTAGATATCTGTCAGATCCATTTGTTTCATAACTTCTGTTAGTTTCACTGTGTCCCTGTTTAGTTTCTGTTTCCATGATCTGTCCATTGGTGAAAGTGGTATGTTGAAGTCTCCCACTATTATTGTGTGAGGTGCAATGTGTGCTTTGAGATTTACTAAAGTTTCTTTAATGAATGTGGCTGCCCTTGTATTTGGAGCATAGATATTCAGAATTGATAGTTCCTCTTGGAGGATTTTACCTTTGAACAGAATGAAGTGCCCCTCCTTGTCTTTTTTGATGACTTTGGGTTGGAAGTCAATCTTATCAGATATTAGAATGGCTACTCTGGCTTGTTTCTTCATACCATTTGCTTGGAAAATTGTTTTCCAGCCTTTCATCCTGAGGAAGTGTCTATCTTTTTCTCTGAGATGAGTTTCCTGTAAGCAGCAAAATGTTGGGTCTTGTTTGTGTAGCCAGTTTGTTAGTCTATGTCTTTTTATTGGGGAGTTGAGACCATTGAAATTGAGAGATATTAAGGAAAAGTAATTGTTGGTTTCTGTTATTTTTGTTGTTAAAGTTGGCATTCTGTTCTTGTGGCTGTCTTCTTTTAGGTTTGTTGAGGGATTACCTTCTTGTTTTTTCTAGGGCGTGGCTCCTGTCCTTATATTGGTTTTTTCTGTTATTATCCTTTGAAGGGCTGGATTCATGGAAAGGTAATGTGTGAATTTGGTTTTGTCGTGGAATACTTTGGTTTCTCCATCTATGGTAATTGAGAGTTTGGCTGGGTATAGTAGCCTTGGCTGGAATTTGTGTTCTCTTAGTGTCTGTATAACATCTGTCCAGGCTCTTCTGGCTTTCATAGTCTCTGGTGAAAAATCTGGTGTAATTCTGATAGGCTTGCCTTTATATGTTACTTGACCTTTTTCCCTTACTGCTTTTAGTATTCTATCTTTATTTAGTGCATTTGTTGTCCTGATTATTATGTGTCGGGTGGAATTTCTTTTCTGGTCCACTCTATTTGGAGTTCTGTAGGCTTCTTGTATCTTCATGGGCATCTCTTTCTTTAGATTTGGGAAGTTTTCTTCTATAATTTTGTTGAAGATGTTTGCTGGTCCTTTGAGTTGAAAATCTTCATTCTCATCCACTCCTGTTATCCGTAGGTTTGGTCTTCTCATTGTGTCCTGGATTTCTTGGATGTTTTGAGTTAGGATCTTTTTGCATTTTACATTTTCCTTGATTGTTGTGCCGATGTTCTCTATGGAATCTTCTGTACCTGAGATTCTCTCTTCTATCTCTTGTATTCTGTTGCTGATGCTTGCATCTATGGTTCCAGATTTCTTTCCTAGGGTTTCTATCTCCACAAGGAGACATAATTGTGCAGGTGTGAATAGAAGTGAAGCTAAGGGCCTAACACTCCTGTGCTGTCCTTGGTCCTGAACCAATGACCCCTCTCTGCAAACATTTCTCATCTATCCTGATAAGTTGGTGACACTGTATTTGCCAGTTTTTCATTTTCTAACTTAAAAAGCCTCCACAAGGCTTCTAGTTTTAATATTTAAGCCAATCACTAAAGACACTGAATCTTTTTTAATATCTCAGAAACAATAGAGCTACGTTTTATTTAATCGATTCTTTTTAAGTTTTATTTTTATATATTTATTCTTGTTTGCATGTGTGTCTGTCTGTCTGTGTGTATGCATGTGAAAGTCAAAACAACTTGTGAGAATTAGTTCTATCCATTGTGGGTTCTGAGGACCAAACTCGGATTATCAGGCTTGGCAGCAAGTGCCTTTACCCCGTGAGCCATCTTGCTCTGTGTGTGTGTATGTGTGTGTGTGTGTGTGTGTGTGTGTGTGTGTGTGTGTGAGTGAGAGAGAGAGAGAGAGAGAGAGAGAGAGAGAGAGAGTGAGAGAGAGAGAGAGATTTAGCACATTTAGTAGCTTCCTACTTAAGGAATGATCTCCCTTTTCCAGTTAGAAACTCATGCTTGCCTTCCCTTTCCATCTTAATTTAGACAAGGCGTTGTTGTTGAAGCACCAGTAGGTCTTCCCAGATGACTATATAGAAGACATAGGGGTGAAGACAGAATAGGGTGACTGGCAAGTCTTTGCTAAAAAGGTTTCTTGGAGCCTCCAGTTGACTTGGGCTTTATGTCCCAGGAAGCCCTGGTCCTCTGACGCCTGTCTCCACCATTGGTGCACAACTCACTGCCTCTGTCCTTACACCTGTTCTGAATGGAGCACCTCATTCTCTCCCACTCTGCGCTTCCTTCCACTTTTATTCAGAAGTCTGTGCCTTGCACCTTAAAAAAAAAAGGCAGATAACGGAGTTCACCATGAAGATCCATAAATGACCAATAAGCACACGGGACAACCCCCATCTTAGCTGTGGGGGTGATGTCATCAAAATCACAATGAGATACTGCATCACACCCACTGGCGGAGTTAGGATCACAAAGAGTTGCTAGCAAAAGCTGATGGGGATGTGCAAAGGCTGACAAGTCCAGATACGTTGTTTTGTGGGTATAAAATGGTGCAGTAACTGTATTGAGGGATGGATGTCTGGGGCCTGTGGAAATATGTTTAACTTCAGTTGCAAGTCCATAGTCTCGTCCTTGGTTACTGAAAGTGTTCAAACATTAAAAAGAAATCTTAGGTAGCATAGAAATAAGCCCTCCCACTTCCAGGCTTCTCCTTGTGACGATTGGACACATCTGAACATCTGGAAACAGACCCTTGTTCATAGCAGCATTACTCACAATGGCTGGAAACAACTAGGATGGCTTTCAACTGATCGGTAGGAAACAAAATGAGATTCATGCATATGGGACGTAATGGCCCAGGGTAGAAGGATTGAGGGTACTTCAACCACAGATACCTCAAACATGAGGACGGCAGACTTGGCTACCTCCCCATTTCCAACCTGGTGCCTGCTAGTAAGGTGGTGGCCCCACCATCAACCCCAGCAGGAATCCATTTCCTGACAATTATCAGGTGTCACTCCCTGATTGTTCTTACAAGGTCCCCACCAACCCTTAGTATGTAAGTGAAGTATCTTCCAACACCCCTCCTGGCTAATGGACACAGCCCCATAAACCTTATCCCAGGAACTCTGGCCATCTCCTCAAGGGTATAAATACCAGCTCCCCACCCCCAGTTGTAGGCATCATGTTATTGTGCACAGTGTAAAGTTTACCCATGTATTATGCAAATGCTGAGTTCTCAGTCCCACTCTCTGGTTTTAACCCAGACACGACACTGTAATGTGTGTGTAAGGAGTCTCCTGTCTCAGAGTTATGTAAGCAGTGCTTTCCATTGACCCTTTGCCGCGTCAATAAAAGCTGGACAAGCCAATAACTAGGAAATAGAATAGGACAGGACCTCCACCAGCCAGGGGAGGGGGAGAAAGAGAGGAGGAAGAGAGGTTTCACTAAGAAGAAGGGGTCGGGACAGACATCAAGGTAGAACACGCCTGAAGCCCAGACAGCCAGACCAATACAAAAATGCAAGTATCTCGAGGATGTGGGCTTAGAGGCAGCAGATGAGATCAGAGGATTAGAATAGAATTATGATGCCTAGTTACTAGTACTTTAAGTTGAAAATCTTGGTCTCTCTCTGGGAAATTAGCTAGGATAAAGAAAAAGCCACTGTGTTAATTTATTGCGTCAATTTATATTAACTGTTACACCAGTAACTGACCTAGTCCTCCAAACTTGGGGTGTTCATTGCTCACACACTTATTCAGGACCTAGATCCATCACTCCACTCACCCAAGCCTGGCTAAGTTTTCCTCCTTCCAGCTCAGCTCCATGGACAATGGACCTGGCTACCCTGTGGGAGAAGCAAACATGGGTGGCACATGGGTGCAGACTGAGGAATACTATCTGAGCAATAAAAACAAATGAAGTGCTTGTTAGTGCTGCAATGTGAATGAAGCTTAAGAACATCCTGTTAAGATGATAGTGGGCTGGAGAGATGGCTCAGTGGTTAAGAGCACTGACTGCTCTTCCAGAGGTCCTGAGTTCAATTCCCAGCAACCACATGGTGGTTCATAACCACCTACATTGGGATCTGATGCCCTCTTCTGGCATGCAGGTGTACATGCAGCTAGAGTGTTCATACACATAAAGTAAGTCTTTTTTAAAATTTTAAAAGAATAATGGAGTTGGTAGCAAATATGTAATCCCACCCACATGAAATGTTTAGGATACAGAAAACCACAGAGAGAAAGTGGATTGGTGGTTGTCCCAGCCAATGGAAGAAAGGGATACGGAGACACCTGGTGATGGCTCTTCTTCGTGATCAACATCTGGAATTAACAAAACACGAAAAATGGAGCACAGCTGTGAGGGATCTGTTGCCTAATGTGGAGTGAGAAGAGCCACTTTTAATCTGGGTCTTCGAGGTGGGAATATACACCTTCAATCCAGATATTTGGAGCTGTGAAAACCTCATCGTAACCTGGGCCACGCCTTCTGCTGGAAGAGGCAAGCTTTTGCTCTCTGCTTGTTTGCTTTCATTTTGTTAGCATTAGAGACTACTTCGTTGGCATCCCAGAGTGCACTGAAGATCAACTCAGACATCCAACGTCATGAGCTGAACAACCAACTGAGCTTTGGAACCTTACATTCATTGGCAGGTACTGTTGGATCAGCTGGACCACAACCTGTGAGTCATTCTAGTAACCCCCTTTATCTCTATAATAAAATGAAGGAGGCTTCCTTCTGGGATGCGAAAAATATTTTGAGACTCATAGAGATGGTTTTGTAGCTTGGTGAGTGTACTAGACACTACTGATTCTAACACTTAAAGAAATGAAGTATGACTTTCTTCAAAATAAGCAAAAATAATCTCTTGTTTCTTTCCAGAATATATGCTGAGTTACTTATTAGATCTGGAATGTAACGCCTTGGTTTTCAGCTCGTGGTGTGATTAGAATCTCTAAGAATGGGTTCTCAACCCGTGGCTCTCGAAACCCTGGGGGTTTGTCAAACAACCCTGTCCCAGGGGTTGCTTGAGACCATTGGAAAACACAGATGTTTGTGTTACAATCCATAGCAGTCACAAGGTTACAATTATGAAGTAGCAATGAAAAGAATTTTATGGTTGGGGGTCACCACAACATGAGGAAGAAACTGTCTTACAGGGTCGCAGCACGAGGAAGGTTGAGAACCACTGCTCTGAGAGACACATCTCAGTATCACAGCTGTAACTGTGTCCTCACAGACCAGGAAACAGAGAGTGAAGCCGGAAGTAGAGTCAAGTGTAACGGTCAAAGGTCCTCCCCCAGCTAGATGCCACCTCTGAAAGGCGTCATAATCTTCCAGAATAGTGCTACCAGGTGGGAAACAAGCGTTCAAAACAAAACCATCAGGGACATTTTAGATTCAAAACCTGTCAGGAGTCATGTTATGCTAGAGTGTAAACCCAGTATCTTAATCTGCTTCAGGTCTTGAAGGTTGCCCCCCAAACTCATTAAGTGTGATGTCTATTGTGAAGTGTGAAGAAGGTGGAAAATGAACCCCACTGTAGGCAGGAGTTAGCTCACCCTTTCCTCTCAGGGAAACAACTGCTGGACTCTGTCGCTTGTTCTCTCCTGCTGAAGGTACACTGTTTCCATTGCAAATTATTATACTAGACTAGATTGTAAGTAAGGATGGCCTCCAATGAGCCTGTCACCATTTCAGGAGGGAGAACACATAGTGTCCCAGTAGTTAGTGTTTAGCAGGGGTTGGTTTTTTATCCTTTCATTTCCTGACATCCTAATGTTTGCTTAAACATTACGAGATAAAATTGTTTTTGTATTCCTCCTAAAGACCAGCATCCAAGGCATGGATCCCAGTGCGTACCCCACATATGCATCCAAGGCATGGATCCCAGTGCGTACCCCACATATGCATCCAAGGCATGGATCCCAGTGCGTACCCCACATATGCATCCAAGGCATGGATCCCAGTGCGTACCCCACATATGCATCCAAGGCATGGATCCCAGTGCGTACCCCACATATGCATCCAAGGCATGGATCCCAGTGCGTACCCCACATATGCATCCAAGGCATGGATCCCAGTGCGTACCCCACATATGCATCCAAGGCATGGATCCCAGTGCGTACCCCACATATGCATCCAAGGCATGGATCCCAGTGCGTACCCCACATATGCATCCAAGGCATGGATCCCAGTGCGTACCCCACATATGCATCCAAGGCATGGATCCCAGTGCGTACCCCACATATGCATCCAAGGCATGGATCCCAGTGCGTACCCCACATATGCATCCAAGGCATGGATCCCAGTGCGTACCCCACATATGCATCCAAGGCATGGATCCCAGTGCGTACCCCACATATGCATCCAAGGCATGGATCCCAGTGCGTACCCCACATATGCATCCAAGGCATGGATCCCAGTGCGTACCCCACATATGCATCCAAGGCATGGATCCCAGTGCGTACCCCACATATGCATCCAAGGCATGGATCCCAGTGCGTACCCCACATATGCATCCAAGGCATGGATCCCAGTGCGTACCCCACATATGCATCCAAGGCATGGATCCCAGTGCGTACCCCACATATGCATCCAAGGCATGGATCCCAGTGCGTACCCCACATATGCATCCAAGGCATGGATCCCAGTGCGTACCCCACATATGCATCCAAGGCATGGATCCCAGTGCGTACCCCACATATGCATCCAAGGCATGGATCCCAGTGCGTACCCCACATATGCATCCAAGGCATGGATCCCAGTGCGTACCCCACATATGCATCCAAGGCATGGATCCCAGTGCGTACCCCACATATGCATCCAAGGCATGGATCCCAGTGCGTACCCCACATATGCATCCAAGGCATGGATCCCAGTGCGTACCCCACATATGCATCCAAGGCATGGATCCCAGTGCGTACCCCACATATGTATGGAGATCAGAGTGCAACTTATGGGAGTTGGCTCTCTCCTGCCACTGCTCCTTGTGGGTCCCAAGGCTCAAACTCAGGTTACTAGACTTGGCAGAAGGTGCCCTTAGCAGCTGAGCCATCTCTCGTGCCCCAGGGAGACATTCTTACTGGAGGAAGGAGGCAAACACTATGACACCCCGGTTTACCTAGCCCAGTGAACATCGAGCCTTATAAGGAGGGGGAAGAGAGGGAATACAGCAGAAGCTGTCTGATGGCCAAGGCCCTGCAGGTGAGGTAGGAAGCAAAGTGAGGACAGACGAGGAGTCCTGCAAGACCCTTACAGTCCGTGCATTTTGTCACAGTCAAGACTTCAGAGTCCTGATGGAGTTGCTGGGAAATGCCCAATTCCCTTGGCTAAATTAAATCAGTGATTCTTAACTAGAGACAACTTCCCCCACAGGGAATATTTGTCAATGTCTGGAAAAATTTGTTTATCGCTACTGTATGGGTGCTACCGGCATCTGGCAAGCAGATCACAGGTATTGTGAAACACACCGAATGCACAGCATTTTCAGCGCTGACCCCAAGAAGCTCTGTCCAGCTTCAGTTGTCAATGGTGGTGGGTTTGAGAAGCCTGGATTTACATGACAGCACTTACCCCGACATCTGCTGAAGACACTCTAAGTCAATTCACTCTTGGTTGATTCCCTAGTGTTCCCAAGATCTCGAGGTCTTAACAATTGTGACTTAAATTGGCATAAGATGTGATTTTAGGTGGCCTTTCCCCCTAAGATGCCGTTACCCAATCATGGTACGCATGTCACAGTGTCCATGGCATCCTGAGCTCTTAAAACGGTCCCTGCAACTTCCTCAAGGCTTCCGCAGGGTCTTCCTCAAAGCTGCTTTGCATCTGTTCCTGTTATCAGATCGGGAAGTTTTTGAAACAGGGATGTGGGAGAGGAACCTATCATATACTAACTGATATGTTTCACCGGTTACATAATTAATAACTGGCTTCTCTCCTCCCACTGCTGAGCTATGTTGCAGTTACATTTTGCACACGCTGATCTTTCTGATGAATACTCAAAACACACACACACACACACACACTAGCTTTGGTGAGCAAGCATTTCAGATCCTTTCAGAGATAGGAAACCAGAGACCCAGAAAGGCTCATTGACCTACCCAGCTTTGTTCAGCCTGTCAGGGACAGACAAAGTCTCCAGGTTGGACCCTCAGTCACAAAGGTACAACCGTACCCAGACTGAGCTCACTAGAAGGGGGATTGCTTTTAGCTTATCATTTTGGATCACTGGTGTTTCTATAAGATTACAGTTTTTGCTCTCAGCCTGTACTGGTATTTTCTTTCCACAGATAGGCCACACAGTTAAATTAGGCACTGAGCAGTAGTAGTAAGTGTGGATACACATAGGGAATCCATCTTGGTAGCCTGTGTGAATAAAGAGTGAGGTAGAGAGTTCCCAGGGCAATTTGGGTGCCCTAATTCAAGTGCATGAGTTGTCTCTGACAGAGTTACGCTGTTCACGTTCTGCTAATAATGGAATCCCTGCCAAACAACCTCAGGTTTCCTGGATGCCTGTTTATATTTTGCCAAATCTGGCAACACTCACTGGCTTGGAACCACAGAGAGATGGAAAAGCCCATGCTTTTCTATAAGAGGCAACTTCTGTGTCCTCTCAGAAAGTATTTCTAAGCAGTTACACAGCCCTGGTAATAGCAGATTGTTGAATCATGATAAGACAGGAAGCCAAGCTTTTCTTAAACACCTTCCTACTAGTAGTAAATTACTATTAGTAAAAGATATGATAAGTAGGGCCGGGGAACTTTTCTTTTAAAACTGGGTTGTAGGAGAAAATTTTAAAACAACAGGATGCCCTTGGGTTTCAGTAGATGTTTTTTCCCCAACCAATATATTGAGTACTTTTGAGGCACACATATCATGGGGTCCACTTTGGTAGTGACTCTATAATAATAACCAACTTGGCTTTACTTACCACCAAACAGGCTTGCTGGTAGATTCTGGAGTCGAACTAAAAATATCTCTTTCTCCTGAGTCCAGTCCCTGACCACAAGCAAGACAGAAGTTACCTTACAGCGAAGAGAGCAAACCAGGTATCTCCTCTCTGAAGACAGACAGAAACAGGTATGCCTGGTCGAGTGGAGTATACATGGCTCCTTCTTCCAAACTCCCCAACAGCTTATCACACGGGAGACAGAAAGCAAAGTGAGAGGTCATGTTAGCTCCTAGAAGGAAGTCCATCCACGCCGAAACAGGAACCGGGTAGGAATTAGTTGCTTCCTAAAGTCAGTTGACCTTTATGAAGCTTCATAAACCATGCTTGTACCTTCAGGTTTATTTTTCCCACCCCCTGACTCAGACCCTGGCTTTCAGCATCCACAGTTCAACAGAGGGACTGATGAAATCAGGCAAATACATCAATATGCTTCCAGCTCTCCAAGGGACATCTGTGCAGGGACTGTGGCTTTAGTATAGAATGCCACCAGCTGCAAGGCACATTTGCACACCAGGGATTCTTCCTGCCCTTTTTTTGGTGTCTGCTGAGACAATAGGTGGCCTGTTCTGCAGTTCTGAGGGAAAGAGATGACACACCACACACGGTTTCCAAGCAAGAAGCAACAAATCGATTGCTCCCTGTTGTGACCAGAGTCCAGGGAGAGGAGAGGAAGAAGCTCCATCTATTCAAATGGTTACAGGTGTCTGAGAACGCATAAAGATGAATGGTTTTAATACGAATGCTTGCTTTATTGTGTGCCATTGTCAGTGGATATAAGATAGTCAAACCTGTGAAACAGAAGTCTGTGACAATTTGGAGAAGTGGGTGTTAAGGACCGGCAAGTAGAAGGTTATATATGACAGCATGTGTTACAAAGAGGCTTTTGTACACACTTCAAACTTAGTTCTCTTAATATTCTCTGATTTGTGAAAAGTGGTTTGAGAAACGTCAAGAACTCTGACTACAAAAGTGAGCAGACTTTCTGGGATCTGAAGGCATTTGAGTTTGAAGACACTCCAGCAAAGCACAAGGTCATGTTGAGCTTTCTGCCCACAGAACTGTTTCAAGTCTGTAGGTGCCTGGGAAACCTACCTGTGGTTGAGCCTAGCCTCCAGCTGGAGCTACAGAAACACCTTCTTCATGGCTGATACATTAGAAGAACCCGACCTGTGGGTGGGGCGGGGTTAGAGAGAGGGTCTAGTGGTTACAAGCACCTGCTGCTCTTTCAGAGGACCCAGGTTCAGTTCCTAGCACCCACACGTCAGCTCACATTTGTGACTCCAGTTCCAGAGGATTTGATGCTTTCACACATACATGTGGGCAAACACCAATGAATATAAAATTAAAAAGAAGGAGGTGGAGGAGGGGGGGGAGGGGAGAGAAAGAGGAAAAGAAGGAGGAGGAGAAGGAGAAGAAGAGAAGAAGAAGAAGAAGAAGAAGAAGAAGAAGAAGAAGAAGAAGAAGAAGAAGAAGAAGAAGAAGAAGAAGAAGTCAACATGGCACTGGAGACAGCTGTGCCAACCCGTCAGATTGACCTTCAGTTGTGGCATGGGGTGTGTACATGTAGGGTGTGCTGAGATGAATATTTTAATTACATACAAAACCATTTTTAAGAAGATTACAGGGAACTGGAGTATATCTTACCATAAGCAAAACCACACATGAAGCTTGGGTCCTATTCCTTACCCCAATATACCCAGGCAAGATTCCATCCAGTGCTCCTTTACCTGAGCTTGAAAAGAGGAAGAAAATAATTCAGTAATTGAGTTGGCTTTTTCTTCAAATGGGGTCTTATGCATCCCAGGCAAGCTTTGAACACCTTAAGCAGCCAAGAATGACCCTGAACCCCTGATTCTCCTACCTCAATGTCCCAAGTGCTGGAATAAGAGCTTTGTAGGACTTCACTGTCCCAGAGCTTCAAACATTCCAGGCAAATAGGCAGCCAAGTGACCTGCATTCTCAGCCATTTTGGTAATTGTGTGTTGCATATGTCTCATCATTGTCTTAGGGGTTCCATTGCTGTGAAGAGACACCACAACAACTCTCATAAAGGAAAATATCTCAGTGGGGCTGGCTTATAGTTTAGAGGTTTAGTCCATTATCATTATTCATTATTATTCATGGCAAGAAGCATGAGTAGCATGCAGACAAACATGGTGATGGAGAGGTAGCTGGAAGTTCTCTATATGTGGATTGGCAGGCCACGGGAAGAAGGACACACTGAGACTGGCTTGAGTATTTGAGACTCAGTACCACTTCCTATGACCCTATGGGGGTCAATTTCATTCAAGCCACCACAGTAATTAACCACCAGTGTTACATATTTACTTGGTTATAAACAAAAGTCCCATCCCAGACAGACCAGCTTGCAAGACAGTTGGACATAGTTTGATCAAGGGCCCAACTGCTTTCCACGACCTTCTGTAGTCTGCCCTCCCTCCTCTCTAGTTTCCTTCCCACACTAGCGGTCTCCTTAGTGACGAGGTGGTTCCCAGTGACAGGGTGTGCCCCCTCATGTTGGAGGGGACAACATCCCTTCCCCAACCATATAACAAAAGTGCTGAGCAGAACACGTGTGAAGAAATTCCCATGGTTCAGGAGATGTGTGTGGGTTGAATTAGGCATTATTAATTAATCTAGTCACAGAATGTAATTAAACCACCTAAGATCTTCCTAGAGACTAAAGCAAAGGTGAAGACAAATATATGACAGCTACTTCATAGGATAGAAATTGCATAGATGCCAAGCACATAAGGAAAACAAAACCAACCAACCAACCAACCAAACAAACAAACAACAAAAAACGTGTACCAAAGTTTAGGAAGACCTGGTTAGAAGCAGCCTTTCAGTGGAAGGCTTTAATTAGAGAGTGAATTGGAGCTAGGTAGAGGGAAAGTAGGTTATGTAGGAATTGAACAAGAGACAGTAGGGCCTGCCTGCTGGAGGCATTCTGGAGAGAATCCTAAGATATACACAGTATGCTTACATTGTGCAAACTTCAGTAATTGGTTTATTGCTCACAGGGTATTGGGGAGGTAGGAGAGAGAAAAGACTTAGGTCAAAGATTTTGCATACAGTATCAGTAGAACCCAGCAGGACCAGAAAATAAAGCCTACTCCGACTGGCTAGTAGGAAATTTACCAAGAAGGGCACAGCCAGGACTAAGGGACACAAGGCTGAAGACAGAACTTCCACCGCGAGGCTAGCTAGCCTCATCAGGAAGTCATTTCTGTGTCCGGGGAGCTGACACCGATGAGCCAGGCATGGTAGAACATGCGGGTTTGCATGGGAGCAGCTGTGGGGTTGAGTAGAGGAGCACTGTCCACCTACCCCTAACAGCCGGGCTTGGAGGAGTTGCAAGAAACAGTGTCTCAACGATGCATCTCGGGTGACTTTTACTGGTTAAAATCAAGCTAAGAGGTGGTGGCAAAGGAAGGTCACCAGCCTGGGGTCCAGAACAAAGCAGAAAGAAATGGAAATGGATCTCTAAGGACAAACAGAACACAGAGGAGGTACCAACCTTTGGAGGGACAAATAAAACCACAGCAGACATCCTGTGAGCGGTAATGTAGCAGAGGTTTTGAGCCCCGCTGTCCTCTAGAGGGCGCTCCCGGACTTCACTCCTTCAGGAGGCGAACGTAGATTGCCATGGGTGCAAGGAAGGAGCTTTTGCCTAGGCAATGGAGTCTGGAGGAAAAGAATAAAGGGATTGGGGGTCTGGGATAGAGATGTTCCCCCTTTGCACTTATATTCACCACACCGGGACTGATGTGCAGCAAACAAAGCCAGAACTAAGTATCTGCTGTTTGCTAAGTTCCTGATTTCCACTAAGTCATTGAAGTAGGTAGAAAATAATAACATTACAGAGATGAGGCGAGCCTGCATTCAAACCGTGCGCGCACATACGGTTGTGCCCTGTACTATCTCGCTCCTATGCTACTGGGTTAGTCATTCGGGCCAAAAAATTTCCCTGTCTTCAAGGGCATAACAAAGTCAGGGCTGTGTCTGTAGAAAATAGAAAATACATCTAACAAGAACAAAAAATGTACAAAGAACCTAGAGAAGAGTGCCCGGCAGATTGTTCATATTGCAGGGGTGTGTGCTGTATTTCTTCTGACACATGGCCAGTCTTTGGCACTCTTTCAGCAGGAGACAGAGCACGCAAATCTGGGGCTTACCCAAGCCCAAGGGAACCCAGAAGGCTAGCCACAAATATGTCAGCAATGACCAAAGCTGTAGGAGCAAGAGAGGTTCTGGAAGGTTCACTTGGTCCAATCCAGTTTCTGACTTTGAGGCCAAAGTTCTAATTCAAGAGTCTCAGAGAGTCTCTCACTGGGTGTGCTAACGGATGGATTGATAGTGGGTACCTGACCCATATGTTAAAAGAGACTCTCAGATTGCAAGGATGGGGACTTAAAGAATGCTGGGACAAATGACATCAGCGATTGACTGTGGATGAATAGGGAGGGAATCTGGTGCCAGACCAGCATTCTTTTACTTAAAATAGTCCCTCCATTGCAATAGCAGGGCAGGGCTACAAGGTCCTGATAATAGCTACAGATTAAGGTAGCAGTTCCAGTTTGTTCCAGTTTTAGCACTGATCGACTTCGTCCTAGAAAATCCCTTAACTTTGGTGCCCATGAGCCAATGTCATAAGATTTTTCTCACTGATAATGGGGGAAAAATGAGGTCCAATCAATAATGATCATTGTTTTTGCCTTGGACAGTTTCAGGATGTGAACATGCGTTTTATTCTGGCCTGTTCAGACTTCTCTGTATTCCCACAGTAACTGACCTCTACCCTCCTCTCAGCAGCTTTACCTGCTGATCTATGAAGTATTGGAAAGGAACGCGGAGCCCTCAAAGCGCCTAGCTGAAGAGCATTTCACACAGGGACAACTTACAGAGCTGTGGGCACTGTTAGCACAGAAGTGACATTACTGAGGTGTCACTTAGGCATAAGTCCTGACCTCTGGGGTGCCATGCTAGCTGTAACACTGCCTGCCCCATGGCAAGGCAAAGATGACAGAAGAGGAGGGCATCAGAATACCCGGCCTTGTTCTCCTCTGCTCTCTGGCCCCATGCCAGGGTCTCCTGGCAGAGAATGAGCAAAAGCAAGTGCAACAGCGGCCCTAATGGAGGTCAGCGTCCCAGGCCACAGAGCTCTACAGGACAATGCAGAGAACATGGCTAAGAATAACGATCTCAGGCTAAGCTGTTGTCCCTCAGCCATCATTCTGGTCCCTCTTTTAGCTCCAGAAACACGGGTCCTAAATACAAGGCAAATGGCTTCATCATCTCCCAACCCTGATGGGGATGGAGGCCAGTCAGATTCTTTTTTGGAACCTGAACTGCACTATCAGTCGTTAGCAGGGCATAAGGCAGCAAGAGAGAGAAGGAAACAGCGAAAATAAAATAACCCACCAGAGGCCCACATCTGGGCAGGTCTAATCCAATAGTCATGGATTCCTGACCCCGCCCCTCCATCCCCAGGAATCTCTATTGGTTCTGCAGTTGCCTGTTCACTGTGTGTATTGGGCTCCCAGTATAATGAGTTTAAATAGTGCCACTCTTATTTTGTAGCAACACTTCCCGTTTCTCCTTAAGAAAAGGCAAACACATTGGCATACTCAGACACACCATCGTTTGCCCTTGATCAAGGGGATGAACAGCCTCGTGTTTGCTGGTGGAGACTCTCCACGTTATACAAGGACCTCAGACCACAAGGTGAGTGTTCCAAGAAGGAAACAACGCTCTCCAAGTGAAATATTAAGGGCAATGGTGAGAGGAACTGCGCCCATCCATACTCATGTCTGGGTTTCCAGAGTCTATGTTGGCTGTTGATCTGACCACTTCAGAAGACAGGCTGTCTTCGTCAGGGTTTCTATTTCTGCACAAAACATCACGATCAAGAAGCAAGTTGGGCAGGAAAGGGTTTATTCAGCTTACACTTCCCACATTGCTGTTGTTCACCAAAGGAAGTCAAGACTGGAACTCAAGCAGGTCAGGAAGCAGGAGCTTCAGACTGCTGTAACAAAATGTCACAAGCTACATGGCTTATGGGTGCAGAAACATACTTTTCACAGTTCAAGAGGGCAAGAGATTCTGAGCTTAATGAGATTCTATATTCCCTGGCTCACAGATAATACAGCTGGTACCTTGAGTGTTGGGAGGCTCTCTGTTGTCATACCACTAATTCTGTGAGGGCAATGCCTCCCTGAACTAATCATATTCCGACAGTTCCACCTCTAATGCCACCATACTGGTGATTAAGTTTCAGCCTAAGAGTCTTGAGTCTAGGGCTGGAGAGATGGCTCAGTGGTTAAGAGCATTGGCTGCTCTTCCAGAGGTCCTGAGTTTGATTCCCAGAAACCACATGGTGGCTCACAACCACCTATAAGGAATCTGATGACCTCTTCTGGCCTGTAGATATATATGCACCAGAACACTCATTCATTAAATAAATAAAATTTAAGAGAGAGAGAGAGAGAGAGAGAGAGTGTCTTGAGTCTACAACTGTTCAGAATATGGAAGCTGGGAGAGACTCACTGACAGCAAGTCAAGAAACCATCATAGCTGCCACCTTCTTTAGCCTTCTGTATACATGTCCTCTGGGAGACCAGTAGGAGCCTCAAACAGCCTCTTAGAAGGTCATCACCCTCGCTTTCAGATGATCTTGATAGCAATCTTCCAAGCCTTGGATAAACAGACCAACTCACTCGCCACTCTCTGTAAATGTCCCTATCTCAGGAAACCACAAATTATCTCCTATGTGACTAACCATAACCCTTGTTCATGACAAGGGTTCCTTCTGACTTTCAGGACCAACCCAGAGAGATACCTTCTGAAATCCGGCAGTGCCCCCTTCTTCCTCATCAAGTGGTCATGGGAAATTCCCCATGACATCAGAGTCATAATTGGAGGGAAAGTTGGGAAGCGGCAAGAAGCCTGAGTCATCTGCTTATGCAAAGAAGTGCCGAAAATAGAGCGGGAGAGGTGAGGAGAGGCGGAGCAACGGCTCGCCCACACATGCGCAGTTCCTTACCCTTAAGTTAGAGTGAAATGATTCCTTAGCGAGCCTCCCTTTCACTGTGAGAAAAATCCTCATGAACACAAAAGCTTCAACTTTTTTTAAAAGATGCTAACAAGGCAATGAGAGATTATCTTAGCATATCTCGACATATTTAAGATAAATATCTTACAGTCTTTATTAAATAAACCAGAAGTCGAGAAGTAGACATATCTAAGATCTGTGTCTAACTGATTTTTCCTAGGAAGTCTTTAATATTTGTGTGTGTGTGTGTGTGTGTGTGTGCGCGCGCGCGCTTATGATCGCTCACATGTTTTCTCCCTGAAAAGTTATAGGAGTGGCTTTATTTTGTGAAATTACAAGTTTTATGCTTATGATATGTATGATTTTGTATATAAGTATTGCATATGACACAATGAAATGTATTCTCTGTATATGATGACCTTTCTTTAAATGTTTCCATAAAACAGAAACTAGATGAGAAATTTCATGGTTTACTGCACAAGATTCTTGCAGCTGAATCACCCAGTCTGCCAGAGCTATTCACTGACTGCTTAGAACACAAGGACTTGCCTTAAATACAACCTACCTATACAGCAGGGAGAGTGAGATATAAAAGCAATAATCCATTCACTAACCAATTATTCGCATGGCTAGAGGAGATGACTTGGTCATTAACAGCACTGTCTGTTCTTCCAAAGGTCCTGAGTTCAATTCCCAGCACTCACGTGATGGCTCATAGCTAACTGTCCTGGGATCGGATGCCCTCTTCAGGCATGCAGGTGTACATACAGATGGAGCACACACACACACACACAAACACCTACTATATGTTAGACAATCATCTAGACAGTTGAGATTCCACGAGTGAGCAATAAGAGACAGAACTCCTCGTCATGTGGAGCTGATTCCTTGTGAAAGGAGACTGTCAATTAACAGCAACCAACAAGCAAATTACAAAGTGCATTAGAAGGGAATAAGAGCTAGTCAGGAAAATAAAGCAGGTAAAAGAGATACAGGGTGCTTTGGGGGACGGTTGTAGTTTTAAGATGTTTGGCAGCAGTCACCTAGAAAGTGGTCCTTAGGCAAAGCTGTGATAGAGAGGAAATGAACCGTGGCATGGCCAGAGAAGAACAAATGTGGAGGCAGGGGACCAAGGTTCAGGCAAATGGGCTAGTATGGTTAGGGTAAGTCAGTAAGGGGTGTGGAATCGATATGATGTCAGATGCCCAATAAAGGAGAAGACAATTGTAGGCTGTTGTAACAATTCAGTTTTTTATTTTCAACTCATATGTCTGAACACTTGATCTCCAGCTGATGGTACTATTTCAGAAGGTGATGGAACCTTTAGGGGGTGGACCTTTGTTGCAGGAAGTGGGTCACTAGTGTGGGACATTGAGGTTGTATAGTGCGTTATCACTTCCTGCCTTCTCTCTGCTTCCTGACGCGATGTGATCAGCTGCCTCCCGTTTCTGCTGCCATCCCTGCCATGCTGTGATGGAATGAATTTCTTCTTAAACTGCAAACCAGAATAAATCCTCCTTCCTGTAAGTGGATTTGTGTCAGGTATTGACAAAAAGTAATGAGAAAAATTGCTAATAAAGTTACCATGGCAGGAATCTGAGAAAAGGAGTGGTATTAAATGACGTATCCATTGAAGGATGCACATATCCATTGAAGGATGCACTTATCCATTGAAGGATACACATATCCATTGAAGGATGCACTTATCCATTGAAGGATGCTTGTGTCCATTGAAGGATACATGTATCCAAGGAGGGAAAAATTTTAAAACAGACCCCAGAGGAACAAGACAGTCTGGACAAGAGGCTGATTTGTATTTATTTTTCAAGATTTAAAAATTTGATTTTATGTTTATGAATACTTTGCCTGCATGTATGTATGTATACCATGTGTGTGCCCATGGTGGCCAGAAAAGGGCATCAGATACCTTAGCACTGGAGTTACAGATGGTTATGAGCCATCTTGTGGGTGCTGAGAATTTCATCCACTTCCTTTGCAAAAGCAGCAAAAACTCTTAACTAATGAGCCATTTCTCCAACCCCAAGGATGCTGTTTTAATAATCTGTATAAAAAAAGTGGTGACTTAGATCTGACTGGTGCAAGGGAATGTGCCAAGAATCGACTGAAGAAATTTAAGATTGAGCCAATGATATTTGTTGAAAGATTGTCTATTAGATATCACAGTGCATGTTCTATTGCTTCGAAGAGACACCATGGCAACTCTTATTTAAAAAAAGCATTTAATTGGGGCTGGCTTACAGTTCAGAGGTTTAGTCTATTATCATCATGGTAGGAAGCATGGTGGTGTGCAGGCAGACATGGTGCTGGAGAAGTTGCTATGAGTTCTATAT
Organism: Mus caroli; assembly: GCF_978045245.1. NCBI lineage: Eukaryota > Metazoa > Chordata > Mammalia > Rodentia > Muridae > Mus > Mus caroli. Next base: position 98,662,074 of record NW_028227264.1, on the reverse strand, counting down.
CAAGATCTGCAGGAAGGAGAGAGAGAGAGAGAGAGAGAGAGAGAAGGAGAGAGAGAGAGAGAGAGAGAGAGAGAGGAGAGAGGGAGGAGAAGAGAGGGAGGGGGAGGGGGAGATGGAGAGAGAAAGAGAGAGAGACTGAACCCAGCTTGGGCTTCTGAAACCTCAAAGGCATTCTCCAGTGACACACTTCCTCCAACAGGTTCACATCTACGGCAACAAGGCCACACCTCCTAACCATGCCACTCCCTGGTGACCAATCATTCAAATCTATGAGGCCTATGGGAGCCATTCCTGTTCAAACAACCACATGAGATTGGGAGAGAGAACAGTACTTGATTTCTGATTCTCGCCCTAAACAGGTGAAGCTGTCATTGACTCAGGTGAGGGAGCCTAGAAATACATTTGGATACATTGGGCTTGAGATGTCTGTCTTCTTTGTGAAGAAAACAAAGCGTCAGTTAGGTCAGAATTAATGAGCCTAGAGTTCAGAATCAGTATGTGGATGCAAGTGCAAACTTCTCATCAAGAGTTATAGAGACTATTTTTATTTGACTTAGAAGAAGCTTGGTAAAGTAGAACAAAGAAGAGAGTATAAAGACAGGGAGAGAATAAAAAACTAAGATCTACAGTACTTTAAGAACAGCACCCAGCTGAGCATGATGGCACCTGCTTTTAATCCTAGCCCCCTGGAGGCAGGTGAATCTCTGAGATTAAGACCAGCCTGGTCTACAGAGTTAGTGCCAGTTCAGCCAGGGCTACACAGAAGTCTTGAAAAAACATAACAAAACAAAACCAACCAACCACCACCACCAACAACAACAAGAGCACCCAGTACTTCACAAAGAAAGGTCAGCCAGTCCTGTGCTAGGTTCCAGACTGGCCACAAGAGCAGTTGGTTTAACAGCATTCTCTGCTGTAATAATTTTCTCCTACGAACATAAGTCCAAGGACATTTTTTCCAGGTTTCATGCCAGGGCACAATTATGAGTAATTGTACAGTACCTGTCCCTTCCTAATTATTGCAAATTGTTGAGTGAATTGTTTTCAAGGTTCTGGGGGCTGGCTAAATCTCTTATCGTTTGAGTTATTAGAGGTTCCCAGTGTCTGAAATATACTTACTTTTCTCTCCTTTCTGGATGCTCAAGGACTACTGGGAGCTAGATGCTGCAAGGTAGCGTCTATTTGAGTTGGCACTGGAGCCCACAATCTACACACACTGCACATGCCCCTTCTCTCTTACCAACACCATCTGGATCAACTCGTTTTGTTATTTAGCCTCTCTGCCTTCTAGGATCCTTCACTGTGGGTCTACTTTGAGTAGCCCACTGCCTCTTTTAGGGGACATGGTATAATGTAGGCTGGCCTCAAAGTCACAATCCGCTTCTCTTGCCTTCCCAAGGCCTGGAATTAAATGGACGAGCCACTGTGCCGGATTGGCTGTATTTTTGTAATGCCTCTACTTATAGCCCACCATATCATCCTAAAAGACTTCCCTCTCCTCCTTATCTATCTACTGTCTCTGTATGCTCCTCGCTGCTTCCTGTCACTGCATTATGTCTTTCTGTCTGGTTGGTTACTCTTTGACTCCTCTTTGAAATGAATTGAGGCAGGGAGTTCTCTTGTTCTTTCTCTATTCCTGGTACATAGATCCAGAAAAAAAAAAAAATGCCTTGATCAGAACACACAGCTTAATACATGCTGGTTATGAATGAGTTAACTTTCTCAGGTCTGGGAAAGACACCACTTAATTTAGTAATTGAAATGGATGAGCTTGGAGCTCAGTGTGAAGAAAAACGAAGACCAGTTGATCTGCAACCCACAACATGCCTGTACTCTGGTGGGCAGTTAGACTGACTGGAACTCAGCTTCCAAAGTTCAAACTTCTCTGCTGTGCCAGGTTCCCGACAGGAGTGACTTTGTACATTGAGTAAGCATCGCCTTCTTGCTAGGTGTGCTTTCAGGGACGGTCGGTTCCAGGCAAACAACCACAACAACAAAACAAACAAACAAAAAGGATTTCAAAGTAAGTATAATTTCTCATGTAGGATTAATATTGTCTCCTCTTAAAAACCATACCCAGCGATCCTCTCCTCACTGCGTAGCCCTGAAGGAGTGGGAAAACAGTGTTTCTCACCTCGCTGGAAATAGGTCAGGTTTCCTTTAAAAAGACGTGGAAAGGAAAGGACTTGCGAAACCGAGATTCTCAAAAGAGTCTCTATGTGAGGCCTTGTATTATTGTTATTTTAATCAAACTTTGACTTTGAAAATGTCCCCAAACACATCCCTCTTTCCAGCCCTCCCCCCACCCACTGCCAAATTAATACATTTAGACTGAAGCCAGCCAGCTAACACAGTAGCACATTGTGTGGAGGTCGGGCTCTCTCGGTGACCTAAGCACGTGAACGCAGAGAAGCAAGAACCCACACGAGGGGTTTGCAAAGCCCAAAGGCAAGGATGTCAAGGATGGCTGTAGACAAATAAGCAACCAAACCCCACAAAAACAAGCAAGCAAGAAGCCTGCAGAGTGGCCTATCTTGGTCCTCTTAGTACTTGAAAGGATTCTATTTCTGTCTCAAGCGTAGGCTTCGGCAAACTCAAGTCTTGCTCTTTGTGGTAGGCTGTGCGCAGGGTAAATGGAAAAGGGAAATTCCTCCAAGCCCGTCTTGGAGATGGGACAAAGTCCCTCAGCGAGTGAACTGTGCTTCTCCCGTTCCGGAGTCTGTGTTAGCTTGCCCAGTCAAGCTCTCTTTAGTCTTTGCCTGATTCCACAACTTATTTTAATTTTTGACTTTCGCTTCCGATTTCCTCTGCCGCAGATGGTACTGGGTAAAACAGAAGCCTGTAACAGTAATGCTCAAAAGACTTTCTCTTTTTCTTTGGCTCCAAAATGTTCCGTGTGACTACATGATAGTCCCACCTCATCCACCCACGCGTACGTATATTTCTTCTTCTCTTCTGAGAATTAATAAGTCTAAACTCCCATTTAGGGAGGAAATCTAGGCTAAGAAACTGCATCCCCCCCCTCCTCCTTTTTTTTTTTAAATTTTTTCCCTCTTAATGGGATTTCTTTTTCATGGTAGGGGTTCTAACTCTAGTATAGTGGATACGCATCGTTTCTCCCACTGAGTAGAGACCTAGAACCGGGCAGAAATGTGTGGGACACTTGAGGACTCCGAAAAGTTAGTACCAAGTGGGGTGTGGTGCCACATTCCTATAATCCCATAACCCTGAAGGCTGAATCAGGAACATGGCCAATTTGAGTCTAATCTGGGTTACATAGTGAGTTCTGGGCCAGTCTGGGGTAGATAGCAAGATTCTGCCTAAATAAATAAATAAGTAAGTAAATAAATAAATGTTTAAAAAGGAAGGGAAAAAAGGAATAAGTAAATAGTAACAGGAAGGTTGAAAAGAAAACCAAAATGACCACTTAACACCTCCTCTGTTTGGCATTTCTTGGAATGAACTGAAGGTTTCATGAAGCCAGAAGCAGACTCTTAGGCATAAGCAGGGATCAGGCGCTCAGGCTAAAAAATGATGGGAAAGCCAACTCCAGGTACCAGAGTGGTCAGCGGAAACCATTGCGTTTATCTTTCCTTCCCTTTAATCTACTTTGGTTTCCCAAGAAGCTCTACCTCTGCGGCTGCTCTAGGAGCCAAAGCTCCGAGAGAGGCTATCCTCTGCAGGTTAGGGTTAGCTGTGGCACCAAGAGGCTGCTTCTTTTCTTGCTCTGTGTTCTCTCAGGACTTGGCATGAGGTGCGGAGAGAATTGCAGGAAACAGGAAATGCAAAATAACACACGCCTAGCAAACCACAGCTTCTCAACCAAGTGCACCAAGAGAGGACCCCTGGGAAGGCAGGCATCGCCAATCAAGTCAGAAACTGGGAGCTTGGATCGCGGTGGCTCCTGAAAACTACTCATGAACTTGTGATCTCGCCCTTGAATTGATGTTAAATCACGTGGACATTGATTGCTGAGCAACAGGACTATATGACCTGGATGCTAGACAGCCTAGATCATTGCCTGCACATTGGCTAAAGATAGATCTGAATAGGACTCCGTAGGTTTTGAAACTTAAGTTGACATTGGAATCATATTCATAGATGGTTGGTTGGAACGTGTAAATTCAACGCCAACTGCCTGTTAAAACAAAGCTATCAATATTCTTCATAGGGCTTACATAAGGTCTAAAATTTCATAACATAAAATCGAAAACATCAAGTCAGACTGGCAAAATGGCTCAGTGGGAAAAGGTGCTTACAGTGAAAGCCTAGGGCCCGAGTTTGATTCCAGGATCCCATGGTGGAAGGAGAGAACTGACTCCGGAAAATTGTCCTGTGATCTTCATACATGGATGCTCACATTCACACATAATGCACACCACATACACACATTAATGATGATGATGGTGGTGGTGGTGATGATGATGATAATGATGATGATAAATAATAATAAACAACTTTTAAAAAGATTGAAAATATCCAGAATATAATCCTAAAGAATGCAGCATGTGAAGACTGGGGTGATGGCGGGCCACAGAGGAAAGCCAACTTGGATTATAACACAGCAGCACTCCTGGCTCCTTCAAGTGGAGTCAGGATAGGCTGTTGGTCTTTCTGTGTGCAAGGCGAGTGCTTTACTGACTAAGCTATCTCCCAGCCCAACAAAATCATTTCAAACAGGGAAAAAAACCTGACTAAACAAGAGATCTGTAATCAATAAAAATATCATTTGGGAATTAAGAAAAATAAAGGCATTTTTCACACAAAGAATAACTGAGGGATTCACTGGCATCAAGCATTCCCTAGAAGAACGACTGAGAAAGTTCTCAAGACAGATTTGAAATGAAATTGGGAAGAAATTCATAAACAAGGGGAGCAGGCATGACGAACACCTTAGAGCACCACCTTCTACCCATGGCAGTGAGCATGCTTGATGACTGACATCAGGAATTAAAGGTAACGGGGTTTTCAGGGACCACAGATGTAATAAATAAGAAACTACACAAAGCAGGGCAAGACTTCTGGATTCCGCTTCAACTGATAAAATATTGATTCTAAGTCAATCTGAAAAGCTGGTCTGTGTATTGAAACGTGTGAGCCTCGGATGGAGTGGCACTTAGAGGGTGTTGATAGCACTGAAAACTTATAATAGAAAAAAGTTTCAGATCAATTATCTAAATGTCTAATTCAAGAGGCTACAAAAAGGAGATCAAAATAGGCTCAAAGCAATTAGAATGAAGAAATAAGAAACGGCAAGGGGTGCAACTGGTGAAACTGCAAACAGAAAAGCCACAGAAGTCAATAGATCAGGAACATTCTTAATCCGTAAATGGTAGACTGAAAAGAACGCAGCTCTTACCAATATAAGATATGAAATGAAATACTGCTGCAAACGCCATAGATTTTAATATTAGAATAATAAAAGAATACTATAAATATTTATGTGACAGAAAAGTATATCAGTTTATTAAAAAAAAAAAAAAACAACCAAACTGTCAATATCCTTTTAAGAGGAGACAGATAACCTAAAGAGTCCTATAACATTTAAAGAAAATTTAATTCTTAGTTAAGAAACCTAAAAAAAGAATCAGGGAGTTTCTAGTTACAAATGGTTTTATTGGTAACGTCTACCAAACCTGTAATACAGAAGAGATGACCTAACTTTACAGACTCTTCTCTGGAAAGCAGGAGAGTAAAAAATATTGTCCTGCAGCCCATTAGAGGGACCACCATTACCTTGATAAGGAAACTAAAGGCATGGAGAAAACCTCCAGACTGATTTTCATGATGAAAACACAGATCCAGTACCTCTAGAAGATAAAATCTAACAGTACACAGTAAGAGCACACTGCACTGTCTTAGTTAGGGGTTCCTGTTGTCATGATTTGAATATACTCCGCCCAGGGAATGGCACTATTTGGAGGTGTGGCCCTGTTGGAGTAGGTGTATCACTGTGAGTGTGGGCTTTTAAGACTCTCATCCTAGCTGCCTGGAAGTGAGTATTCTGCTAGCAGACTTCAGATGAAGATGTTGAACTCTTTGTTCCTCCCGCACCATGCCTGCCTGGATGCTGCCATGCTTCCACCTTGATGATAATGGACTGAACCTCTGAACCTGTAAGGCAGCCCCAATTAAACATTATCCTCATAAGAGTTGCCTTGGTCATGGTGTCTGTTCACAGAGTAAAACCCTAAGCTAAGATAAACACTATAACCAAAAGCAGCTTGTGGGGAAAGGGCTTATTTGGTTTATATATTCTGGGCTTCAATCTACTTGGGGGAACCAAGGCAGGAACTCACAGAAGCAATTAAAGCAGAAGATGGAAGAATACTGTTTACTCCACATCGTTTGCTCAGTCTGCGTTCTTCCGGTATCCAGGACTAGCTGCCCAGCGTGGCACCACCCACAATGGGCTGGGCCCGCCCCCTTCAACTGCTAATGAAGGAAATGCCCCACAAGTTTGTCTACTGGTCAGGCTTATTGGAGGCATTGTCTCAAGTGTGTTTCTTTCTTTCCCTTTCATTCTACTAGAGTCAAGTTGAAAAATCAAACAACCCCCAAGAAACAAACAAACAAACAACAGTCAACCAGTTCACACATCAAGTGGAATTAATTCATCCTGTGACTGCAACACTGAACACCATCAAATACCAGCCAATGTAATCCAACCATGTTACTCATCTAAAGAATAAAACAAAACCCCACATAGATTATAGACACAGTTGCAAAATTTATAAATGTGTGTGAACGTGGTATATGCCAGTAATCTCAGCAGTTAGAAGGCTGAGGCAGGAGGATCATAAGTTTCAGGCCCACTTGGGATACCTTTTGAGATCCTCTCTCAAGGCAAAAGCAAATCAAACAAACAAAAATATATTTAACACACACCCGTAAAGCCTTTAGAAGAAAACAAATTTAAAGTCTTTCACGACTTGTAGCTGAGGAAAGAGTTTTGCCATGACACAAAAAGCTTGAGTCAGGACATGGGGAAAAGGCTCAGGGGGATACAGAGGAGCTTGGGGCATGAGCAGGGGACCTGTCCTACAGATCTCCAGCAACCACTTAAATGCGGCCCCATTTCAGCACTTCATGGGGGATACAGTTGGTCCCAGGGCAAGCTGGCTAGCTTGTGGTGAGTAGGTGAGCTCCGAGTTTAAAGAGAGATACTGCCTCAATAACTAATGTGAAGAGCAGTCAAGGAAGACGCTTAAAAGCATGCACACGTGAACCTGCACACATGCAAACAGGCATGCATCTCACACATGTAAAGGTGAAAAAATTTACAGCATAAAGTTCTGAACTTTAAAAGAAGAAATCCATAGGGTTCATCAAATGAAAAAGTTGCTAAAAAGACTTTTTAGAGCATGGAAAGAAGAGCCAGATATGGGGAGGAAAATAATTAAAAGTCACATTTCTAACAAAAGACTCTTAACCAGAACATGTGACCATCCCTCAAACTTGAGCAGCGAGGAACAGTCAAATTGTAGAGTGGATGAAAGAAGGGCATGTGTTGGTGGAAAATAGCTCATGAAAAGGCAATTCCATTAGTCGTTAAGGAAAGGTAAGTTAAAAATCACAACGCATCTGTAGGGGTGGTAAAAATTAAAAATATGGAAAGGTCAAATAACCCCAGCGACAGAATGGGTAGAACTTAGTGCTCTGCTGCCTTGAGTGCAAAGTATCCAGGCACTAGAGGAAAAACAAGAGCACAGTTCTTAAGTAAAGTTAGCTTAAACATGTATCTATCACCACATCTAGAAACAAATGTTACCAAAAGTACACCCCGAAAGAAACTGTTCATAAATGTTTATAACTGGTTCTATTCATAGTCACCCCAAATAGGAAACGATGTAAATACAAATGTCCTCCGAGTGGAATGGAGAGACAAACAGTGGAACATCTCAACAATGGAATTCTCTTCTGCACTGTGCAGAACCAGCTATTGAATCACGCAGAAACTTGGATGAGTCTCAAAGTCATTAGACCCAGTGTAAGGAGCCAGACTCCCGGGTGGATTCAACTTACGAAAATGTCTCTAGAAGTCTGAACAGTAAAGCTAAGCAGTAGATGGAAGTGGGGTTCCCCATCAGAGTTCAGAAGGGGAGACTCAAAGGATGCTTTTGTTTTGCTTGTTTGGGGCTTTGGGTTTGAAGCAGGGTCTCACTGTGTTTAGCCTAAACTACTGATGCACTAATCTGAGCCTTTGGACTCCTGGGATTACAGGTGTGAGCCATCCCACCCAGCCCAGAAATGTGTACTTTCATGATTCGGTTGTAATGGGAACTACATGAATTTATACACATACCAAAACTTACAGTGCTGAGCACAGAAAAGGTCATTTTTGCTGTTGGTTAAATTGTAAAAATTGGAGTAAGAAGACAATGCAGAAATGGCCAGGCATTTGACAGAAGTGAACAATAGCTTTGTGAGGTTTGGCTCCTTCATTTTTTGTTTTTTGTGTTTTTGTTTTTTTTTCTGAGGAGGGGAACTGCTTAGGCCTTTCAGACTTAATACTTACATGCTTGTTCATTTCTGTCTCCATCAAGGCAGCTCTGCAACCTGACTCACCAAGTCAAGATCTGGAGCAGATAGCACAGGGAGGACAGGCTATCAGAAAGTTAATGACTTGGCTGCACGCCGTGGCTTAAAGGAACAAGAAGGATATTCAAACCTTAATGGAAGCATTCAGTCCGGGAGACTGGGAGACAGGGAGACACATTTTACCTTTAATCAGCTTTCCCTGCAAGCTGTTCCAAGTGTTTGTTAGGTCAACGAATGACCAACTTCAACCTCGTACGCTCGTAGCAAACAGAAACCATTACCTTCCGATGTTCCTCAAAAAAAGGGCTCTCTGTACAACAGAGCTATACACTGCTGAGGGCGAAGCAAGATGTCACGCGTGCTGATTCATTTATTATTTTTCAGAAATGGAGGTTTCCTAAGAATTTATCTGCCTTGGGCACAGTTGTCTTTGGTGTCCCGGATGTAATGATATTAAGTTCAGTTAGGACTTAATATGAGATTACAATTGGTTATTTAAAAGGTGTCTTTAAATGGTTAACCTTGTGTTTTAGGATCCCTGCTTGTAAACTGGACCAGTGATCATAGTAAAAACAGAGTAAGACGGTAAAAAAAAAAAAAAAAAAGGTGGCAGTGGCGAAGAGGTCTTAGGTGTTAGAATACTGTCTTCTAGAGCAGAAATGGAGAGTGTGGGCAGAGCCAGGCTTGAGTCTTCTGTTCAGAGGAGATGTTCAGGGAGTGGAAGAGTCAGGGACTGATTACCTGTGTCACAGTGAGGAGAAGAAAGAATATTTTGAAAAAGATGGAGTGATCTGGGATTTGCTTCATCTTGGCTGGGTTGGTTTTCCTTGGCCTCAAAATACATTAGAACAACACTAGTAAGCGTGATGCTCCCATGGGAGACATGGGAACTCCCAGGCCGGCTGGTCTGGTATACATTGTGGCAGAACAAGGGACTGACAACCACAGTTGCCATCTGATCTCTACACTGGGACCATAGCAGGAGTACACCAGCCCTTACACGTGAACACATGGGCACACACGCAAAGATTAAAACATCTATTAGGCCCTAAGAAAAGGCAGTTTCCTTTTTAAGGGTCATGAGGGCTGGAAGCTGACATGTCCAGGACAGAATCTCTAGATTTTTAAGGTCTGGCCGGCTAGTTCTTTGGTGACACACTTCTTAGTCACTGATATTACACAGCAGGTAGAGGGGTGGGTGAGGGCAGAGGCTCTCTTCAAGCTGGAAGGACTCATACATAAGGAATGACTGTGACAGAGATTTTACTGTTGCCCTTGGCAGAGAAATCTGACCTCCTACTCAGAAACTCTTGCTCTCCTGGCATTTGGTGAGCCCTGTTCTCCACGGGTCTTTTGGGAAGGAAGACAGTGTTCTTGGCCAAGAGGCGTAGGTTTAGGATGTAGATGTGCCAATCTGAGTAGGGCCACTTGGCTTTGTCATTTGAAACATATAACAACCACCTGAATGTAGGTTTTATTAGTGACAGAGCCAGGATCAGTTCTCTGAGGATATTGAACTCAAAATCCCAACCTTGTTACTTTGTTGTGCAAAGTCAGGTGCAGGCAGCTTCCCATTACTAGGAAGGAAATCGTGACGTCAGCCTCAGCCGACAACAACTTCCACTGGCCTCATTTCCCTGCCCCCCCGCACCCCCCCCCCCCCCCGGCTCTGCTTACAGACACGCCAGCTTCTGGGTTGTTCCCCATACACCGATGCCAGTCATGTCCCAAACGCAGACTCTGTGTGCTTGCTGGCTGTGTCTCCCTCCCAGAAGAATCTTCCCGATAGCTGTTGAAAGTCATTCTGCTGTCTTCCATGCCTGAGCTGGAACATCTTGTCTCAGTCCCCCGCTGCTCAGCTTAACCTGCGACTGACTGCTCACTGTCTGTTCTAGATCTTTACCCTGTTCCACTTTTTCCGCAAGGCGTAGCTCATCTGGCACGGTGCATAATTAATTATTGATCTTGTTTATAGTCTGACTCCAGGAGTTGAATACAAGTCCCAGAGAATTGGAGATTTGTGTTTTCTTCATTGACCTACCTTCAGCACAGTACAGCAGTTAGGTGAAAAAAAAAATCAAGTTTGGTACATATGTGGGGAAACTATTAGCTCCTTGGAGTTTTCTTTTCTTTCCCTGCAATCTCCTCTTGCTCTTTGGTTTTGTTTATGGATTTGTCTCCTCAGTCACCATTTGTGTGCATGTGCTGCACATAGAGCTGGAGGACGGTGGGCTACGTCACCACCCCTTAAATCACCTAGAGTCCAGGCAGTAGACACACCAACAAAACTGTCCAGTAGTATCATCGTTCACTAACGAGGGCGTCAAGCGGGTGAGGTGGACGGTGCTATTTTCGGTTAGAATGGTCAAGGTGGTGTCCCTGGAGATGCGGCATTTGAAGTGTGGGTGAGGGGCAAATGCATGGCTATGATGAGAGATGTTTGGAACACGAGAACAGCCCAAGCAAGGGTTCAGCTGCAGCAGACTGATTGGCACGTTGCTATACTCACCCAGCCAAACATCTGATGGTACAATCTGCTATGGCCACAGCCACTGCTGCTCAGCCCAGTCCCATGGGAGGCACTCATCCCACTAGGCTGGCCGTGGGACTGTAGGTCTGAGGCCTCACCCTTCTGATGGGTTCTCAGCACTGTTCTTAGCTTACTCTCTCATCTACCTTCCCTTGCCTTGCTCTCAACTCCAGACTGTCACCCCACACTTAAACTTAGAAACCGAAACAATAGCAGCAACGACAAAAGAGCCATAGCTAAGATGTGTTCGAGTCTTGGGCGGAATAAACATGGATAGGGCGCTGCTAACATTCTGCGGCGTCCTGTTTCCTGGTCTTCCCAAAAATGAGGTTTTAGATGCTGTCATAGGTTGCCATGGAGTCTACTATGCCATCTGCACTGGAGTTTTCTTACCAACTTAATACAAAATAGAAGTACATTGGAAAGAGAGAACCTAAGTGAGGAATGGCCTTCAGTGAATTGGCCTGTGGGTATATATATCTGTGGGACATTTTCTTGATTGCTGATTGATGTGGGAGGGCTCACGCTACTGTGGGCAGTGCCCGGATCCCTGAGCAGGTGGTCCTGGGTTGTATAAGGAAGCAAGGCGAGCAAGCTAAGGAAAGGACATCAGTAAGCAGAACCCCTCCATGGTCTCTGAATCAGCTCCCAGCTCCTGCTTCCAGGCTCCTTCAGAGTCCCTGTCTTGGCTTCCCTTAGTGAGAGATATCTTCCTGCCCCTTCCCCAGGATGAGCTAGCCTCTCGGTGAGCCAAATGCATTCTTTCTTCCTTAAATTGCTTTGTCAGGCATTTTGTCATAGCGACAAGAAAGGAATACAAATGCTAACATTATTCCTGTACAAGAAATGTATCAATGGGAAAACAAGCTGTGCTCAAACACAGATGGACTTAAAATGTGATGCAGTTACACTCACCTATAAGAAGACTGTCGTCTCAGTCCCTCAGGTTGGGGTGGCTGGCTGGCTTTTGGTCATTTTATGAGTTATAGATATGTTGTCATTTTAGGGGATGGTTTACATGTAATTGTGGTCTTGGACAGGGAGGAAACTAAATAGGAAGTTAGACTCAGGGATTTCTTTCCTTTTTCCTTTCCTTTTTCTATCATTTTTTTTCTCCCTTAGGTAAGGGGAAGGTGGTTGAAAAGAAAAGGGGGGGTGGGATATAGAAATACTATAAGAAATTAAACAAATGGGGGTAGATTACTGAATCTACTCTAAACCAAAAAGCATTTTATAGCCATAATCTTATATTGGTAGAGATCTTTATATTTTGATATATATTTGAGGTTTAAGGTTTTCATTGATACGAATCTTTGTGTATTAATACAAAATTTAAGGTTAATTTTGTTACAACATTATAATTTCCACTCGTATGTAGGTATTATGCCTATGCAATGCATTCAAAAGTACAAGGTTTAGTCCTAGTCATTTTAATAGTTGCTATTACAAACTGGTTAGGATAATTAAGTAAAGCAAGTTAAGAGTCAATCAAACTCACAGTCACGTTAAATAGCAGTCTAGGATTATCACAGAAAGATACATCTTGGGTTGAACAGATAGTAGGTAGCTGGAGACAGGCAACATTTGCTTGATCAGATATGCTATAAATTGCTAAATGGTCTTCAAAAAAAATCCCAGAGACTCACAGAATATGGCATTTAAACATAATTTTATAAGTTTAAGATTATTTATTTATGTATTTATTTGTTTGTTTGTTTTTTACATTGGGACATGTCAATTCCTGGCAGTACCCCCACTTGACTTGGGAAAGAATGATGAGCATCAAAAACCTCCAAGTGGAATTGTTCCAATTGTGGCAAGTGAGCCACTGGGCAAAGAAATTGCCCTAACTTCATGTGCAGACAAAATGTTGCCCCAAAAGTACAAAAGGACACTGGTTAGTTGACTGCCAAGCTCTGCCAAGTTAAGGTAAGCAAGTCTTTCATAATTTCTGCTTCACATAAGGTCTGTCAGATATTCTGGGCCAGAAGGCTGAAGATAGATGATATAACACTACAGGGAATACTGTGGACTGTCCATGCACTCAGCTGTCTCTGTCATTTCTATATTTTTTGGAAGCTGCTTTCCTATACTTCCTATGTAATCAGATAAAATTTCTTCTTAATTCTTTGATGGGGTTGAAGACTAGATAGTCATAATCTTGCTAGAAGCTTAAATTGTTTAGGATTTAAGAAGATGTTTTTAAGTTAATGATATAAGTTAGAATAGAAATTGATTTAGGTACAGAACTCTGAACTCACCAAAATAGGATAGATGACAATATACTTTGTCAAGTTGCTGAATATAAATGGACTGGACATCATGAATGTAACTCTTACCTAATGGTTTCATAATTGTTCCTACTGTATCTTTTTTATTATGATTAGAGAAAGAGCCGTTTTATTTAGACAAAAAAGGGGAGTTGTTGGGGTTTGGTCTTTTGCTATGCAGTGCTAGTACTGCTCCTCAAGGTCTGGCTGACTTAGGAAGGAGAGACTGTTCATGCACACTAAGTAATGCTATGTGACCTTACTTCTTAACTTAAAACTATTGGCTGAATAAAGATGCTGCCAGCTTATAGCTGGGCAGACGAGAGGTAGGCTGGATTTGGGTTCACATGCTTTGGGTCTGAGAAGGAACAAGACACACACACACACACACAGAGAGAGAGAGAGAGAGAGAGAGAGAGAGAGAGAGAGAGAAGAGAGAAGAGAGAAGAGAGATGGGGGAGAGAGAAGACACTATGCAGTAGGTGAATCATGAAAACATGGCTGTGAGGGCTGGTCAATAGAAGTTAATAGCAGCTCAGATGGAATATGTCAAGTCATATCTTGGGGTTACTGGCAGGGAAGTAGACATAATATCATAGATGGTAGATATCTGCCCAAGACTTTTATATAAATATAAAATATAAATATAAAAGCATTGGGTGTTTTATCTGGGAACTGAATGGTCAAAGGCAGGCAAGGTAGAAACCCCTGATTGACATTAAATATTTACTACAACACCCACCCAGACTCTTTATTTCTCATACCAAAAGATGAAGCATCCTACCTTGAGACTAAAGCCCTTTCTAGGTATTTTGTTCTCTTTTGCTTTACTTGTCAAAACAGGTTTCTCTGTGCAACCCTGAATGGCCTGGGACTCACTCTGTAGATGAGAGTGGCCTCGAACTCAGAGATCCATGCTCCCCTGCCTCCCCAGTGCTAGGGCAAAGGCAAGCACAACCACAGCAGGCCCCTTTCTAGTTTTTATTCTTCCTCCTCATTTATTTTTTCCCAGTCGATTTTCTTTCTTTTCAGTAGTGCTTACTTTGCATTTTTGAGAAATTCCCATCACGGGTACAACTTAATGCAGTGTGGCATCTCAGCACATGCAATCATCATCATACACTGCTCAAACTCAGTTCCCTTACTAACTTCTCATTATTATGATTTTTCTTAACTTCTGCAAATGAGAGAAAAAACATGTAATATTCACCTTTCTGTGTCTGGCTTATTTTACTTAGCATAGTGTTTGCAGTTTTGTGTACTTTTATGTAGATGGGATTTTATTCTTTATCACTGAACAGTATTTAATTGTATATATTTTTCTGTGTCCACTTACTCATTGGGTATTACCCAGTCTGATTCCATGCCTTAGCTGTTGGGTCATAATACACGAGTATGCCGTATTTTTTAAAAATAATTTGTTTATTTGTTTTATATGAATACACTGTAGCTGTCTTCAGACACACCAGAAGAGGGCATCAGATCCCATTATGGATAGTTGGGAGTCACCATGTGGTTGCAGGGAATTGAACTCAGGACCTCTGAAAGAGCAGTCAGAGCCATCTCTCCAGCCCAGCCATATCTTTACTATACTTATTTTGGATACATGCAGAAGTGGGATAGCAGAATCCTGTGACAGAAATATTTTCAACTTCCATATTGTTTTCCATAATGATTATGCTAATCTACATTCCCATTAACAGCTAAATTCCTACCTTCATATTCTCATGGTTTCCTCCTGTTTTCTTTTATTTCACAGCAAACTGTCTAAGTTCTCTCCACTATTTTCCATTACACCTTCATCAGATGAAAAAGGAACACTCCTCCACTGCTGGTGGGATTGCAAACTGCTACAACCACTTTGGAAATCAATTTGGTGGTTTCTCAGAAAACTGGGGATAGTTCTACCTCCAAACCCAGCTATACCACTCTTGGGCATATACCCAAAAGATGTTCCACCATCCCACAAAGATACTTGCTCAACTATGTTCATAGTAGCTTAGTAATAGCCAGAAACTAGAAACAACTTAGATGTCCCTCAGCTGAAGAATGAATACAGAAAATGTCATATAGCTACACGATGGGATACTATTCAGCTGTTAAAAACAAAGATATGAATTTTGCAGGCAAATGGATGGATTTTGAAAAATATCATCCTGAGTGAGGTAACCCAGTCCCAAAATGACATCCATGCATGGTGTGCATTCACTCACTAGTGGCTATTAGCTGTAAATTACAGGATGCCCATGCTACACTACACAGACCCAAGGAGGCTGGATAGGAAGGAGGGCACAAGCAGGGATGCTTGAGTCGCACTTGGAAGGTGGACGGAATGGTTGAGGAAAACAGATAGAGGGAGGGAACTGGATGTGACAGGGGATCAGGAGGGGAGTGGGGCAGGGGTAGGGGTTGGATGTGGGGGGCGTCAGGGGGGATGGCTGGATGGCCATGAGAATAAGTGGAAGTCTGCAACTGACAGGGGAGCAGGGTAGGGGCATCTCCCAGAAGAGATGGAGAACTGGGATAGGGAAGGCACCCAGGATCAACTGTGGTTTCCTTGGCTGTGACTCACAGCACTGGGGATATGGAGCCTGGGGAGTCTGCCTCCTGTGGCCAGGCAGACACCCCAGTGGAACAATAGTGACACCAACCCACCCACAAAACTTTCAACCTAAAACTTATCCTGACTACAAGAAATGTAGGGATGGGGATGGAGCAGAGACTGAGGGAATGACCAACCAATAACTGGCCTGACTTGAGACCCATTCCATAGAAAATAACCAATCTCTGGCACCATTAATAATACCCTGATTTGCTTGCAGATAGGAGTCTAGCATGGCTGTCTCCTGAGAGGCTTCACCCACCAATTGACTCAGGCAGATACGGACACCCACAGTCAAATAGCAGATGTAACTTGGGGACTCTTATGGGAGAATAGGAGGAAGGAGTGCAGCCCAGAAGGGGATAGGAACTCCACAGGAAGACCAACAGAGTCAACTAATCTGGACCTTGGGGCTCTCAGAGACTCAACCACCAACTAAAGAACATACAAGGCTGGACTTAGGCCTCCCTGCATATATATGTAGCAAATGCGCAGCTTGGTCTTTATGTAGGTCTAGAAGAAAAGAAGTGGGGGATATGTTCTTCTGGCTAGACTGCCTTGGCTGGCCCCAGTATGATAGGAAGCAGTGAGAGGGATGGAGAGGAGAGGCAGTGAGAAGGATGTAAAGTAAATAAGAAAAAGGTTAGTAAGAAATATGAAAAATAAAATAAAAATTTAAAAACCATTTTTAAAGTTTTTTTCTCATACTGAAAAATCATCTTTCCCTATCTCCCTCCCTCCCTCCCTCCCTCCCTCCCTCCCTCCCTCCCTCCCTCCCTCCCTTCTCTCTCTCTCTCTCTCTCTCTCTCTCTCTCTCTCTCTCTCTCTCTCTCTCTCTCTCTTTCTATCAAGTCAGGATTTCTCTGTGTAGCCCTGGCTGTCCTGGAACTCACTTAGTAGAACAGACCGGCCTTGAACTCAGCTATCTACCTTCCTCTGCCTCCTGAGATTAAAGGCACGTGCTACCACCACCCAGCTCTCTATCTCATTTTTTGACTTCCTCCTTTCATTCTTCCCATCTAGTATTTATGATAAGAGCTGTTGAAAGGTTATCACAGAGATAACAGATATTTCATCCCAACTCTATTATAAAGCCTAATTTGTGTATGGTGTAATTATTTCAGGCATGCTGTGGTTGGTTCTGCCTGGTAAAAATGTCAGGTTTGATGCTTTGGGGATCTAATCATCCCATTCATTATCCCGTGGAAGTATGGCTTAGTGCGTATGGTTCAGGATGACTGACAGCTCAATTCCACCCCCTCCAGGAGTTGACACTAGACCTAGGACAGGGAAGAATCCTACATCAAGAATGGATGAAACAAAAACAGGTAGATCGCACACATGAGCCAGTCATAATCCTGTCCTGTATTACCTTCTGTGTGCTCTCAGGGAAGTGTACACTTCCTGTCAGGGGATTTTTCTTGGATTTCTGTTAGCCACCTTGTTTATTCTGTGGACGAAGGCATGGGTTCCTCATTCCATCCCTTGATCACTGATCTTATTATGTAGATATAAAGACATATAGAGAATTCTTCTAAACGTCTCAAGCATACGAGCTGTATCCTACCATTCTGCTTTTAGATCTACTTTTTTTTTTTAATCTATTTCCTCTGGAACCTTACCTTTACCTACTCTCCTTTTAGATTTTAAATCTGGTCTTTGAAATCCACTCTTGTCCTGTGCTTTGATTTTTTTTTTTAAGCACCCATCAGGGTGTCCGGTGATTGACATCTAGGTTCTCAACAAACCACCTCAATCTGTAGATCAAGGTAAATTGAAGTGTCTCAAGGTTGAGGGTAGGCAGGAATCAGTATTCCTATGGTTTTGAAGGCTAGATTCAGGTACCAGCTTAAAGGGGAGCTGATAAAACTTAGAAACGTCTAACAGACTGAGACGAGAATTCAGACGCAAATCTTGATAGGAGAAAAGCTGTTGGGTAAGTCACTTACATGGGCCTCTGTCCAGAGGAATTGGCTGTTTGAGAAGCTAAAATTAGATAGATTGATATGGAGGAAGTTCTTAAATCAAATAATAAAGGTGTTGATGGTGTATAACCTTACCTCCCTGAGCAAGACTGACTGGAACAAATAGTCATGAGGTCATGCTGATGTAGGCAGCATGGGTCCTGACCCTGAATTGAGAAATATGGCTGTAGGCAGTCTCAATTCTTTTTTTTTAATTAGGTATTTTCCTCATTTACATTTCCAACGCTATCCAAAAAGTCCCCAATACACTCCCCCCCCCACTCCCCTACCCACCCACTCCCACTTTTTGGCCCTGGCATTCCCCTGTACTGGGGCATATAAAGTTTGCAAGTCCAATGGGCCTCTCTTTCCAGTGATGGCCGACTAGGCCATCTTTTGATACATAAGCAGCTAGAGTCAAGAGCTCTGGGTACTGGTTAGTTCATAATGTTGTTCCACCTATAGGGTTGTCTCAATTCTTAAGGCACACCTGCATTTGTGTCACCCCTTCCCCAGCACATGTGACAACTGCAGCTTTAGATGGGTCACCCATCTGTCCATCTGTTCCTGAACTCCATGGGCTCTGGAAGAAAAGCTCCCTGTCTGTTTGTCACCATATAACTTGAAGAGATACCTGCTAGATAACAGGTACCCAGTTAATGATTGCTGTATGATTGAGACCTTGGGCAGTGGTCTTAGTTGGCAGGCTGTGAGTGGAGAGTGGGTAGGTAAGGGGAGGATTCAGAGCTCCTTTTGGCTTCTGTTTTGATTAGGAGCAGTTTAGGGACCTGCAAAGTGAGCTTCAGAGAAAATAAGGGTGTCCCACTGCAGAGTAACTGAGCCTCAATAGAATGCAGTGGAGACAAAGATGTAAACTTTTCAGGTTTTATTTGTACAAATGGCTTTTAAAACTCAAAGCAATGTGTAGGACTCTCATCGGTTCACAGGTAAGCTTACTTCTGCCCTTATATGGTCATTCTTGCTTGTCTGTGTAGAGAAAGGTCTGACCAGGATTTCCTACTCTTCTTATAAGGACACCAGTTCCTTTGCTTCAGAGCCCCAATCTGATGACCTCATTTAACCCTAATTACCTCCGTAGGAGCTCTAGCCTTAAGTAAGTCACATTGCAAGTTAGAACTTCAACACACACACATTTGAGATGATACAATTCCGTCTGTAATCAATTGATTTATCAGAGAAAATTTGGCCTTGGTCTGTCTGGGGTAAGACTTCAGGCATTGAGTTGTAGACTGCGATACTGAATGCACCCAGAGTCTTCTGTGTGCTAATCACCTTCTAAGAGCTCAATTAACTCATTAAACCTCCTGGTGTCTCTTTAATCATCTCCATTTGCAGATAAGGAACATGAAGACTGAATGAAAACTGCTTGTGCCTACATGATCTAAGATGGGCTACCCCGGCATACCTTTTTCTCTTCTGGGTAGTTTTGGGTTAAGAAGATAAAGCTGTCAAATGTTCATATCCCAGTACAGGGGAACGCCAGGGCCAAAAAGTGGGAATGGGTGGGTAGGGGAGTGTGTGTGTGGGGGGGGGGAGGGTATGGGGGACTTTTGGGATAGCATTGGAAATGTAATTGAGGAAAACACATAATAAAAAAATAAAATAAAATTAAAAAAATTCACAAATCTTCACAACATATTCAACTGGGTGCCAAATTGCTTCTCAAAGGGACAACTCATCAAGAGTCACTTCAAAATTCAGGCCTTGCTGAATTTGCCAGCCCTCAATCATTGTGACACTGACCTGGGCCAGTCCAATTCAGATCCCCAATGCTGAAAATTTCATCGTAACACAAGCTTTCTAAGTCCAACAGGTACCTACCTCTGAAGTTCTTTGAGGGTACAATTAAGAGTCTGCCAAGGAGCCACTCTTGCTGGCTACATGAACAAAACATTCAGTTTTTAGTGACTAGCGGGTTACTTTAGTGGTCTTTTCATAGAGTGATCAGGCAAAAGAACCAAAAGATGATGCCTTGTGCCTGGCAATTTGCTATGAGTTTTCCGATTTTGTTTAGATGATGAAGTAAGGTTGGGACAGTTAATCTAGAGGGCCATGGATCTAACCTTTGGCTAGAGAAAGTTAAAGTTCAGGAACATGAGAGCAGTAATCTTTGTATCTGTTAGACGGCTCACCATAGTGTTGAACTGAATTCAACAATGCAGCTAAACCAAGGACAGAAGAAAGAGACTTAAGTGAATATTGTCCAAAGCATCATCCAGTCTTGGTTAGGGGAGGATGCTGAATAGATGGAGAAGGCCCCAAAGTCTTACTGAAGTATTGGATTTGGTTCACAAATGGATTTGCATACTGCCTTCATCTTTACTGGTGACTTGAATTTGGGAAACTAGCTTCCTTATGCTTCTTTGTAAAATGGACATAATATTAGTACTGATGTTACACAGAGTTAATCTGAGGGCCAAGTGGGACAGTGGGTGCAAGGCTTGCCAGAGGGTAATTGGTGGTATTGTCATTATCATAATTTTCCGTAAAGTTTTTGGGCTTGGACAGACAGATGCGATCATTTGTATACTTGATGACAAGTGGAGATTAAAAGACAAAAATTGTGCATACAGAAAAGAATTTAACATTGGATTTGCTGCATTCGTTTGTTATCCACCCCCGCCCTACCCCGCTACACCTGACACCTCACTCCTTAATCCTAGTTACCTTGGCATTGAGGTCATTCTCTGAATACATTCTCTTCTTGGAGGTTAAAGTGCCTTTTAACACTGTGTTTCGGAATATGCCTGGGCAGGGGCGGGCACCTGCTGCAGAAGCTTGACCTTAGAAGGCTGAGACTCTGGAAGCCTGAGAGAGATGAGATCTGTCAGTGAGACGCTTAGCGTTGGTGTGGGATGTGTAGGAGGCTGCACTCTTGTTCTCTAGATGCTATCATGGGTGATGTAGGAGAAATGATCTCACCCAGCCCAAGGTCATTCCCTTCTAAATGTGCTCATCCCACCAGCAAGCGAGTCCTGTACCGAAGCCAGTAGGGGCACGGTGCAGAGTCCGGCATTTTTTGCATGCCACACTGGTTTGATGTCTGATCTCTGAAGGTGGATACTGTTGGGGGCAGCAGGGTAGACACTCTTCTCATGATTTCTCTGCTCTCAAACTGAGGTCTACTCTGTGTCACCACATGCTTCCAGGCCCCCTTGCCTTAGGCAGGTCAGCTTATTTAAAACATCACAGGTTATCTCCAAGGACTTACTGAGTTCTTTTATGATTTCCTTGTGTTTTATTATTAAGTATAACTTTGGCAGGGGGCAGGGAATCTTTTTTTAAAGAGTGATTTGTATACAGATATGAGAGAAGTGGTGTGGAGTTTGTCTGAATAGGTGAACAGAGAAGTGTACCACCAACCCAGGAAAACAAGCTCAAAGTTGTAAGAAGAAGCAGGTTGAACAAAGAGAATGGCCAACAGCTTTGATTTTAATACCGTGGACTTAAATAGCAACTATGTATCCAGGGGTGGGTCTCTTCACACAAGCACAGAGGTCCTGGAGAAGCTTTGGAGAGTACTAGGCTAAAAACGTTGGATTTTTGTCTTATTCTGGTCTTTCTTTTGAGGATTTGAACAGTTTTTAGATTCCCCCCTCCCAAAAGAATTCTTAGACTAACATTAGAAAGTTATACAATGGAATATTGTTCATATTTTTTATACTTGTTTCCAATATTTGTGTGTGTGTGTGTGTGTGAGAGAGAGAGAGAGAGAGAGAGAGAGAGAGAGACTTTATTTTTAGATTCAAAACATCTCCTTCCACTCAGTACAATCCACTGGGTTCTAATAAATGTATGAAAAAAATCTTATCTCAATATACAAGAGTGAGTCATTTCTGTGTTATTTAACACGAACCAATCCTTTCTCAGAAATAGTCAAAATACAAATCAAAGTTCTTCAAAAGTAACCCTCAGGCGAGCGCTGAGCCCGTTCCAGTGTGTGGAGCAAGCATTATTCCTCTCGTAACTGTTTCGACTTGCTGAACAGTATGTATTTCCAAGTTAGAAACTTACAGGGCCTGTTAAGCAATCTTTGAGAAAAAGTGAATGCTACCCTAGAAAATATGAGATCTGCCACAAAGAGCTTCATGAACATTCCTCAGCATTCATAAAGGGTAATGGTGTGGTCAGGGTCTCCACAGGGATACAGAGGCGAATGAACACAAACCTGGGCAAATGTCACTACTCTTAGGTTGGCAATTGCTTAAGATGCAAGGTGCATACAATATTAACACAAGAGGAGCAGGAGCCTGGCACACTGACGGCGGCAGGGAGTGTGCAGGATTAAACTTGGTCTTAGATGGTTAAGTAGGGCAGTAAGGCTGGGGGCAAGGGATGGGCCAACCGAAGAGTAGAATGGTTTACTACTAGTATTGGCTGATGGGAAGGCATTGGGGGTATCTCATGACACTCATAAGGCAGTGTAATGCTTTAAACAGGCTGGAATGCGTTGTAACCGAAGCCATCAAAAACTAGGCAAAGGAGCAATTCCCTTTGCATAATATTAAATTATAATATTATAATTATAATTGTAATATTACCAGATACATCACTTGATGCTCAAATATGCTTCCCACCCCCTCTCCTTGGGAGGCAGGTCTATACTGACTGCATTACCAAGGGTCTTCCCGCTTTGATTTAGCCAGTGGTGTAAACTCTAGGAGATGGAAGTCATTTTTCTAGGTGACTTCTTAGGGTCACTTTGGACGGTTGTAGCCCATATAAGAATTTCAGAGCTTTAGCTGGGCGTGGTGGCGCACGCCTTTAATCCCAGCACTCGGGAGGCAGAGGCAGGCGGATTTCTGAGTTCGAGGCCAGCCTGGTCTACAAAGTGAGTTCCAGGACAGCCAGGGCTATACTTGAAAAACCAAAAAAAAAAAAAAAAAAAAAGAATTTCAGAGCTTCTCTCTGGCTGTGTGTTTTGATAACTTGTCTTGCTCCTTTTCTGGCGGGGCCCAGGACAGCCACAGCTTAGCTTTCCCCACATTTTTGGCATATGTGTGTACGAAGTCCTTATACATCCTCCCTCCTTTAATCAAGCCTTCCTCAAGTTATACTGGCGTGGGCAGTCTATCGGGCCTGGTTCAGAGAAGCGCTGGGTATCACACTACGTCAGTCATGGAAGCAGCACCTTTGGGACCCCATACTCCAGGGGAAAGGACAGGGGAGGATGCTTGGATACCTGAGCTGAATTAGGAAGTTCAGATACTCACTTTTGAGATTCTGCCTTCAAAAGCTTTCCATGTCATTATGAAAAGAAGGGCAGAAGGGATGTAAGACCTAGAAGGCAGGCTGGCATGTTGCAGAATATGTCTTCCAGGACACCCGCATGCATCATTCCTGGAGTCACAGCAGCGGGGACCGTCTGCACAGGTTTAACCCATTAATGTCCAGTCATAGGAAGGGGAATGGCTCATTGAGTCATAACGTTCTACCCCTACCTGAGGATCTGAAGGTGGTTAATGGTTGCTGATGGAGGGAGAAACATTTTCTTCATCAGTGTCTCTTCTGCTCCTAGGAACAACTCCAGTGAAACTCACTGAGACACACTTATGTACACACATGCACACAACTCCCCCCACCAGACACATTCACACCCCTATAACAAATGCATACACGTGCACATACATGCACAACTTACACACACATGCCCATGTATGCACACATGCACACACTCACATACACACATACATGCATATAAGCACATGTGCACATGCACACAGAAGCAAGTGGAAGGGAAACGGACTAGTTGGGAAGTAGGCATGGGGATGAATATGTTCAAAACACAATAAGTCCATGTATGAAATGATATAACGAAACCCATTACTTTATAGAGAGGGGGAGGGGGACGGAGAGGGGAGGGAGGATTTATTAATGCACAATAATAAAAATATTTAAAATGAGACTCTCCATGGCTCATACCTGCAATCCCTGTGCTCAGGAGGGTGAAGGAAGAAGGCTGTCAAGAGTCTCAGGTTAAACTGCATGAGACAAAGAGACTCTGTCTCAAACAACAAAACAACAGAAGCCAAGGAAAGAGGAAAAGAAAGAAATCGCCCATATGGGTTGGAGAGAAGAACTCAGGAACTAGATTCATGTTTCCCTTCTCAGTGGGCTGAACAGTCAAGGGAGTTAATCTTGAGAAATATCCTTATTGAAGTTGTCTAAATGCAGGATATTTTCCATCCTTCGATCTAGCTCCTTCTGAGCACCCAGTAAATTCTTGGATTCAGTAACTGTTTTTCTCACAATGAACAATATAAATTGTGATGGTTTGCATACGCTTGCCCAGGGAGTGGCACTATTAGAAGGTGTGGCCCTGTTGGAGTAGGGATGGCCTTGTTGGAGTAAGTGTGTCACTGCGGGTGTGGGCTTTAAGACCCTCATCCTAGCTGCCTGGAAGCCAGTATTCTGCTAGCAGCATTTGGATGAAGATGTAGAACTCTCAACTCCTCCTGCACCAGCCCTGCCTGGATGCTGCCATGCTCCTTCCTTGATGATAATGGGTTGAACCTTGGAACCTGTAAGCTACCCTCAATTAAATATTGTCCGTATAAGAGTTGCCTTGGGCATGCCTTGGTCTGTTCACAGCAGTAGAACCCTAAGACATGTATCTATACCCCACAGAGTTTTTCTGTTCTTCTAACCACATTTGAGTTATTCTGTTACTTGTAGCTGGAGTTTTTATGAGTACGAGACCTGATCCACATAATCTCAGGGGTCACTCTTGAAGTTCTTGCTGTGGTCCAGACTTTCCGTGACTTACCCTGCACAATCCTCTCAGCTATTCTAAGACATTTTCCTATGACTCATATCTTTTTGGCATAAAACTTCTCTCTCTCTCTCTCTCTCTCTCTCTCTCTCTCTCTCTCTCTCTCTCTCTCTCTCTCTCTCTCTCTCTCTCTCGTTCCCAAATGGGTGTTCATACTCTGAAAAACTACTGTCAGGCTCAACCTATTCTTTTTAGCTTGCTAACGACTTTACCTGTAAATGGCACTGCAAACCACCAAAAACTGATAAAAATCTACATTCCAATATCTACTGCCTGGAAACACTTCAAAGTGTTTTGGTTCTTGGGGTGCTCAAACACCCCTGATGTTGACAAAGAGATAAGGAGTGTGTTTTATTTCTCATCCTGTTCCACAGAGCTATTTAGCAATTTTCCAGGTGGCTAATGTTTATATAATGCCTCCCAGGGAGATTGATGACTTACAGCCAGAGTGTCTCAACTGTGCTCCATGGTACATTAATGTGCCACTAACGTTACAGGGCACCTTGGCTTCTGGGACAGTGTGGTGGGTTCTGGATACATGGAATCCTGTCATTTGCTTACAAACCATCTTATTTCATTAATTCTAGGGTGGCCTATGCATACTGTCACTTTCTGTAAGGAGGGAGGGAGTTCAGTGATCTAGCCATACACACTATTCTCCCTTCAGTGCCAGAAGAACACAAATCACAGTAGACGCTGTGACATTACTCACACAGTCGTCCTTCCCTGGTTCCTGTTCTCCTTTCTTTAGTAAAAAACAAAACCTGAATGTAAATGAATGGAGGGTGTGTGTTAGAAATAGAAAATATGTTTTCTGTGTATTGTTTGTTAGTTCCCCCAAATACCTGAATATACACACAGACTGAGCCACACTGCTACAAGGAAACCCTTTCAAAATGTACAGACAAGTCCATGTTGGATGAATGGTAGAAATCATTTCATTGTTTCTGGTTTATTTAAAACTCTAACCTCGGTTTTCTTCAAGCATTAGGTAATGAATATAAGAGCATAACGTGACTCAAAAGATTAAGATTTTATATTGGTACACTTTGATGTAAATTTTTGGTATTGGAGTTTTAAAAATTAATTATTTTACTTATTTGCATCCTAAGTGTTGCTGTCTCATCCGGTCATCTCTCCTAGGGCACTGACTTTTGAGAAGAGTATAAATGGAATTCTCTTTATTACCAATTTGTAAAGAACAGGGAATTCTGCATAGCCATGTGCATCTTACAGATGTACCCAGCAAAAAAAATAACACAAACAAGACAAAAACAAACAAACAAACAAACAAACAAGCAAGCAAACAAACCATCTCAGCCTGTTTGATAGTATCTTAGCCCGAGAAAGGTTTCTTATTTTTCTCATGAAACAATCAAATTTCAAGAATTCTTTACTCTGTACAATCTTCATTTTATTGGACTGGTAGAGCAAATGGTAAACTTATTTGAGGAAAAAAAATCAAAGTTGCAGCTATTCATTTGTTTATTTATCATTGAGACAGGGTCTCACTATGTAGTCCTGGGTGGTGTCTTCACAACGGAGCTTGATCTGGACAAGTACTCACTAACGCTCCCTTTGTGGGTGATTCTACGGCCTGACAAGTTGTCAATTAAAATTCACTGTCCCATACCTCTCTTCAGAAGGAGTATACATCTGCTTCCAGGAGATCATTCAGGACAAGCGGGGCACAAAGGAACAGGACAGAAGGATGAAGTTGGAAGGTGGTGGGTAGAGTGCATGAGTCCCAGGTCACTTGCTTAGCAGTGAGCTGCAGGCCAAGGAAGGAAATTCATGCAGGTCTATAAATGATGCCTTTATATAGTACACAGTGTACAAAAGATAGGCGAATTTCCCACCACCTGAGCAACTCCTAGACCTCAGACATAAGGGAGGTTTGTGAAGGGTGAGGAATTTCATGAGTTATGGTGGTTACGTGCTATGCTACAACCTAGACATGCTTAACATGCCCGAGTTGTCTTTGAACTAGTTTTCCCTCGGGCTACACACATGGATCGCCATATAATAGATGCTTAATATTTCTCCAAGTCAAGCCTATCTGGTATAAGCCCAAGTTGGTGTGAAGCTACAGCTCGAAGTAGAAGTGAATTCTCTTCTACTACGTCCTCGTGGAAATGCACAAAAAAATGTGCCTGTCATCTACCCAGATTTTCTGAGTGCTTGGCTGTTACAGTGAAGATGGAAAAGAACAAGGTGTAACTCACCTGAGAATTCTGGGGATGTTATCTGTGAACCAACCCAACAGAAGCATAAAACAGTGTCTTACCATCGATGCTATCTAGTAATTCTGAGCACTGACTGGCCTCATTTAGGAGGGTCACACTCAGAGCCTGGGGTTATTTCAAAGGCATTTTCGTTCGAGCATGGTGGTTGATGCTGGCCATCACATGGTCATTTGCAGGATCCGAGGCTGACCTTATTTGGCAGCTTTTCACGTACCTCACACTGTCTGAACAGCATCCTGTTCTGAGAGCAAGTGCTTCAAGAGGTTCACACTGCATGAGAGTGGTGTGTGTGTGTGTCTGTGTCTAGTGTGGGGGCTGTGAGGGGTGTGAATGTGTGTGTGGTATGTGTATAGTGTATATGTATGTGTGTGTATGGTGTGGGGGTGTGAATGTGAGTAGTATGGTGTGTATGTGAGTAGTGTGTGTGTGTGTGTGCGTGTGTGCATGTATGTGGTGTGGTGTGTATAGTGTATATGTATGTGTGTGTATAGTATGGGGGTATGAATATGTGTGGTGTGGTGTGTGTGTATGGTGTGTTATGTGTATGTGTGTGTATTTGTGAGTATTTGTGTGTGATGTGTATGGGTGTGGTGTGTGTGTGTGTGTGTGTGAGAGAGAGAGAGAGAGAGAGAGAGAGAGAGAGAGAGAGAGAGAGAGAATGCGTGAGTGCACAAGGCAATAAGTAGAGCCTGAATAGCTCTTTTATTTTTAAGTACACTGCATTTATTCTGGTGTACTTTTCCATAGCATGTTTCTATATCCTCTCCATCTCTCCTCCACCTCACCTTCTCCTTTCCGCGGCAGTGGTTCCTGTACTCCATCAGTAGCTTACTGTTCTTTCCTATTCCACGCCCTTCTTAGCCCATCTCACCTGGGATGCATAACATCATGGTGGCATTGCCGGTCACAGTAACTGTGTGATCTGATGGTTCCAATGGTGTTGTAAACCATTGTAAGTCAGTAAAATTGCTGTAGTTCTCCCTCTCCGCGCTCTGTGTCCTGGAAACAAGTTGCTAAGTCTAAGCAGGGTTGAAAGGGAAAGGAGGGGAAGCTTCTCTACTTCCTGCTGGAGGTTCATCTACAAAACTTGTCTGAAATGCTTCTATGTGGAAGATTTGTCTTTTCTTCCATTTATTTATATCACCATGGATTCATGTATATTTATCTTATCATTTAAGTGATAATCCAACACTGTGTGATTTATTTTATAGTTCAAAAATTTCCAGTTTTGAGCCCTAAAATTTCCTTTGGTTTGGAACTAAACTGTGCTCCTTTCACATAATCTCATCTTTCAGTTTTTTTTCATCATTTCCTTACATTTGTGCACTTGAGGATGCTCTAACTTCTCTTGAATTTTCCCTAGACTGCCTCCAAAGTCAGTCATTTTTCACAGAGCCTTTTTGAAGTTTTATTTTTACTTCTTCATCTTCATCACCATCATTATCATCATCTGTTGTGTTTATGTGTGTCTCATGTGCATGCAGGTGTGCATATCCCAGCATGCATCCAGGAATCAGAGGGCAACCATTGGAAATCAGTTCTCTCCTTCCACCATATGTTCTGGAACACACGTTGAACTCACATTGCAAGTATTATTCAGTACTTTCACCCACTGATCCACCTCAAGCCCACAGCCTCTCTTTTTTTCCCCCTTTAAATAGAATAATAACACCTAGTGCCAGATGTTATAGAAACTCTCCTGGTAAGGGGAAGACATTTTGGGTCTTAATGAGACAGTGTAAAGATGGTATATTAGCAGCTTCTTCTTCTTCTTCTTCTTCTTCTTCTTCTTCTTCTTCTTCTTCTTCTTCTTCTTCTTCTTCTTCTTCTTCTTCTTCTTCTTCTTCTCCTTCTCCTTCTCCTTCTCCTTCTCCTTCTCCTTCTCCTTCTCCTTCTCCTTCTCCTTCTCCTTCTCCTCCCCCTCCTCCTCTTCCTCCTCCTCCTCCTTCTTCTCCTCCTCCTTCTTCTTCTCCTCTTCCTCCTCCTCCTCTTCCTTCTCCTTTCATAAGGCCCTTCTATGCCTGCCTCAGCTCTGAATAACAATACAGAGACTTTTATTTATTATGAATGTTTAAGGCCTTTGTTTATTATTGTTCCTAACTAGCTCTTATAATCTAATTAACCCATTTGTTCTAACCTAAGATCTGTCACGTGGCTTGTTAAGTCTCTCTCCTTCAGCCCTAGTGGCCTGCTTCTTCCTATGCATCTGGATGGAGAATTCGCTCATGCTTTACTCTACCCACCAAGTTCCTATCTCTTCCAGAAATTCCCTCTTATTCTCTCCTCTATGCTATAGACCATCAGTTTGTTTGTTTTTCTTTTTTTGAAATTAAACCCATCAGGAGGTGAGAGAGGGAGTATTTACAAAACATGATGTAGCCATATGAGGAGCAATACCAAAGTCCCATCTGCTTACAATGACAATCTTTACCTAGTACACAAA
The DNA here is from genome assembly GCF_978045245.1 of Mus caroli. Classification (NCBI taxonomy): domain Eukaryota; kingdom Metazoa; phylum Chordata; class Mammalia; order Rodentia; family Muridae; genus Mus; species Mus caroli. Next base: position 98,632,685 of record NW_028227264.1, on the reverse strand, counting down.
AAGATCACCTCCACAGTTGCTGCAATAAAGTGCCCTGACAAAGGAAGGGAGAAAAGGTTTGGCCTCTAGTTCTAGCGGGGTAAATGTACCGTGTCATGGAAGGCTTGCAGCAGGCAGAGTGAACCCAGGGGCAGGATTAGGGAGCTGGCTGGTTACATTGCCTCCACACCCCAGATGCAGAGCATGTTGAGGAAGTGAGGCTGGGATAAAAAGCCTTAAAGCCCACCCCAGAGAACCTATCTCATCCTCTTAAAGGTCCCAGCCTTCTCAAACAACACCAATAGATGGGGACCAAGTGTTCAAATACACGATGAGCCATGGGCCTGTTTCAACTTCAAACCATGATAGATGCCATTCTTTAAAAGACCTCAGGTTGAGAGATAGTGTTATGAATATATGGGAAATATAACCACCATAGGCACCAAGAAAGGATGTCTTGATGAGGGAATGAAGTTTGAATAAGACTCAGGCGGTGAGGATCATCTATGTGGTTGTCTGTGTAAGAAGTGTTCTAGGCAAAGTAACAGTACAAAAAGCATGTGTGTGATACTACACGGAATGTCCTCGGGAATAGTTAAGGGGCCAGTGTAGCCAATGGAAGGAGAGGCACAGAGAGGTGGGTAAGGAGAGGTAAAGGATGCGTAGGTTATACAAGGCCTAGAAGACACTGAGGATTTGAATGGCAAGATACAGACTGGGCTGCTCTATAGGGCTCTTCTTCGTGCCCTAGAGCCCGCTCTGCCACCGCCACTGCCTCGACCCTGTATCCAGTTTGCTTAACCACCAGTCTTGCCTGCAAGGTTCCTGTTGCTGTCTCTGGAGCATGGTAGGCTGCTGAGCTTGAGTGGCAGTGTCAAGAGGGAGCTGTGTGCCTTAGCCAGTGGCAGGGAGGGTGCCCCTGCCTGCAGCCAACCAGGGCAATAAGCCCAGAGTCTGATGTATCCGCTCTGTAGCAAGCTGTCAGAGCCATGTCCATGTTGATGAAAAGCCGTATGACTCTGGGGTCATGGCTACCCAGGAGAGTTATAAGGGCTTCCTGATGATTCCCAAAAGGTATGAGATGACCGTCTCTTGGCCTCTAATATGCAGGCTGAGCAAGGACACGCACGAGGCTGCTGGCTGTAGCCTGCACTTAAGTCCCTCAGTGAACCCAGAGCTCCCCAGTAAGACTAGCTGTCCTGTGAGCCCCAAGGATCCTGTCTCAGCATTTGGATTACAGGCCCGAAGCACCAGGCCTGGGACCTTTTAGATGGCTGGTGAGGAAGCCAAACTAAAATCTTTTGTGCTTATGCAGCAAGCGCTTTAACTACTGAGCCGTCTCTCCATCCTCTCCACTTAACTGCGACTTCCATGTTGTTGAATCAAATGCTCCGTCCTCGGCTTAATGAGTTCATTGACACCATGTTTCAAAGACCAAGGTGGAGAGTGATTGAGGAAGACTCTCAGTGTTGACCTCTTTCCTCCTCAGATGTGCATACACACCTGCATGTGCACCCCCCAACATGTATACACACACACACACACACACACACACACACACACAAAGCTAAAAGGTAGATTAAAAGCATTCAGTGAATTGGAATCAAAAGAGGAAAAGGCTAAGTGGGGGTTGGTAGGAGGGGGCATGTTGAGGGTACACCACAAAGATGGCGGGGACCATGGAAAGTTTGTGACACTATAGGATTGAATGTCCTGGCGAGTGTCCTGTACACAGATTAACTCTTATATGAACGAGAATCACCCTGTGAACTCTAGGAACATACCCGTTAAATTAGCAGTCCCAGTTCTCTGGTGCTGGGAAATAGCCTAGAGAAAAGCTGAGGTACATTTGCAATGAAGAGAGATAAATATACTTCTATCAATACTATTCACAAGAACTAGACAAGGCTGTCACCAAAATACTTTGCAAATGCGAGAATAAGATTCAATGATTTGGGCTGTGGATATAGCTTGGTGTTGGCATGCACTGGACATGGTGGGAGGAGGAGGAGGAAGGGGGGAGGAGGAGGAAGGAGGGAAGGAGGAAGAGGAGGAGAGCTGGAACCTACAGCCATTCGTAGTCAGGTATAAAGAAGATGAATCATCCCAGGTGAAATGGCTCAGTGGGTAATGGCACTGGCTGCCAAGTCTGATGACCTGTGTTTGATCCCAAGACCAATGTGGTGGCAGGACAGAGCTGCCTTCCTCCAGCTTGTCCTCTGACCCACATATGTACACTGTAGCAGGCACGTACTTTGCCCCGCCCCCCAAACACAAATAAAACGAAACCAGACTTTATTACACAAATTATGCATTTTCTACAAATCTATTGGGCAACAGGGTAATTAAAGTCTTAAGCTTTGGAGTCAGGCTGGAATTTAAATCCTGTGTCCTTACCCTCGTGGTCCTTATTAGCTATTTGCCCCTATGGGAATTACCTAGTCTCCATTCTATGAGACGGACCTGCAGGTTACAGGGGGGTCACAACAGTGTCCGGGATGAACCTGCCTCTTCTCTTTATGGCTTCTGTCTTCTGTATTAAAAACCCTCATTGGAATGGAATTCTGTCATTGTGTAAAAAACCAGAAAAATAAAGTTTCTACTTTTATCAAATTTCAATTAATCTAAAGAACAAACAAACAAACAAACAATCTGATACTTGGATTTGTTACCAGTAACCAGATTTCAACATATTTAGAACAAGGTTTGTTTTGTATCTATTGTTTCAACTGTTAATTTTATGAGTTCCAAATAACCCAATACATATTTCCAATGAAAATTTAATATCTGAATTGAGATATATTTGAAGTGTAAAGTAAACACCATATTTTGAACACTTAGTTTGTAAATAAATATACTTAAATTATCTCACTGATAAAATTTCTTGGGGGTTTCCTTTCAGGGGGTGGTGGTGAGACAGTACCCTGTAGCCCAAATTGGTCTTGAACACCCTATGTAGTTGAAGGTAACCTCGGATTCCTGATCCTCCTATACCCACGTCCTGAGAGCTGAAGTTACAGGAAGGTCATCCTACTTGAGCTTGGATTGCATATTAAATATTTTCAATATTCTGGGTCAAGATATACTATTCAAATTAGTCCCTTCTTTTTAGTTTTAGAAGCATGACTCCTCAAACACTTAAGTTGTGTGTTTGGCACTTGTGTTATGATTAATAGATAACTTGGCCACAGAGCAGCCATCTTGGGCCTGGCTTATAGGCTAGCTGCCTTCCCGTCTATATTCAGTGGCCTCCTGCTGGAAAGAGGAATAGTTAGTGGGAAGCGGCAAACTTTCTTCCTCTCCAGCAGGAGGCTGTGGCAAACACTGCACTCACAGCGAGGTCTTCAGCTCACGAGTGGTTTTTCCTCGGCAGATGGGTTGTTTCTATTACACCCCAGGCAGGCTGTACTTTTTTGGAAAGGTTCAAAAAAGACTCGTGTCAGCAGCCTTGACACACAGTTCAAAGGCAGCTTTTCCCAAAGAGATGCTGGGTCTTCAAGAGCTAGGGCTCAGGGGACAGGGTCTGCTCAACCCAGCTCGGTCAGTGGCACATGGAGGGGCTCCGTGCAAGTAGGCTGCATCGTCTCCAGCTCCACTCAGCCTTTCGAAAGAACATCAGAGGTGTCACAAAGAATAGTGAAGAAGACATCTATAAATATGACACCAGCCAAGAAATCAGCAGAAACAAAGATGGAGAAACACAGATGCCTTCCCGACCCTACACATTGTACGATCGTAACTGCGTTCTCCGAGTCTGGTTTAAAAAAAATATTTAAAAGTTAGTAAAATATTTACATGCAGAATCAGCCCTGGCAGCAAATTCAAAGATGCCTATTAAGGCCGGAAGCAGTTGCTTCTGTATTGGGGACTTTGAGACTCTGGGCCTCAATTAACCTTTCCAAATAAGAACTGACAGCCTTGGATGGAAAATATGGGCAGGCTAAAATGTTTTTGAAGACTGTTTGACTACAAAGTAAACAGCCCGAATAAAATAAAAATATTAAATCAGATGCTGTCTCCACATTCCATAAAGCTGAACACACAGCAAAACGTAGTTGAAAGAGATCGCCAACCAAGTTGTGCTTAGCCAAACTACAGGGAATTAGCTGTGTTCGAATAAGACAGAGAATTCTTTTTTCTAGTTATTTTAGGTCTTGACATGATGTTGCTTGGCTGACATTAAAGGCATAACTTCAGAGATAGTTATCTGCCAGCCTTCTTGTCATTTCTGTAGCCAAAGCAATGCATGAGAAAATATTTACAACATGTAGTATTCTCTTTGAAGGAGGAGGCTCTCTTGGTGGTCAAACTATTTCCTTTTATTAATTTTTGTGCAAAATGGTACAGTACAGATTCTGCGGAATCGGTGTTTCATTAGGATGGAAGCAGAAGGAAGGTGACAGGAGGGGATTCATAGCATTGTTAAGACTGTAAGAGGGAAACTCAGAACCCTACAAGACAACACATACAAATGCTAAATGCCAGAAGCTCACACCTACAAGCTGGCGACATTTTATTGCCAGATTCCAAAGTTTTTATCATCTAGCCCAGCATTTTCATCGCAATGCTGTTTTCTGTCTGTGAAGGGCTCGGTGTTGTGTCTCTGAGAGTCTAGTTGATCAATAAGGCTTTTCGTGTCTTTGTTATATTTTAAGCACGTGTCACCGTTTAGTAAGTCCTAAGAGGTGGTAAGTAAGCCCAGTACTGCCATCCACCATGAAGCTCGCTTTCTGATCCTTTGCATCAGCTATTTCCTGTCTGGATGCCCCCCCCCCCCCCGCCTCCTGCCCCTGTGCGCCCCCTCTCTCCTGAACTCTTTAAGCTTGACTCTTCCTGCTTATTGGACTTCATCCTTCTCAGCCTGTTTATCCTTTGTGTAGAGAAAGGCCATTGACTTGTTTGAGTTAACTTTTATATCCAGCTACTTCACTGAAGCTGTTTATCAGGTTTGGGAATTCTCTGGTGGAATTTTTAGGGTCACTTATATATACTATCATATCATCTGCAAAAAGTGATATTTTGACTTCTTCCTTTACAATTTGTATCTCCTTGATCTCTTTTGTTGTCTAATTGCTCTGGCTAGGACATCTAGTACTATATTGAATAGGTAGGGAGAAAGTGGGCAGCCTTGTCTAGTCCCTGATTTTAGTGGGATTGCTTCCAGCTTCTCACCATTTACTTTGATGTTGGCTACTGGTTTGCTGTAGATTGCTTTTATCATGTTTAGCTATGGGCCTTGAATTCCTGATCTTTCCAAGACTTTTATCATGAATGGGTGTTGGATCTTGTCAAATGCTTTCTCCACATCTAGTGAGATGATCATGTGGATTTTGTCTTTGAGTTTGTTTATATAGTAGATCACGTTGATACCATCCCTGCATCCCTGGAATGTAACCTGCTAATGCTCTGGCTTGGGACACTCATGGCACTTAGAATGGTATTTTACTTCTTCCTGCCTAAGACACAGGAGTTGTGCCTGGTCCCCCTTCTGCTTAGGATAGAGTTCCTGCAAAGGATAGAGCACTGTGCACATTTCCTAAACAGAGTTAAAGGTCCCACTTTGAGGGTTCAGTGTAAGAAGATGGCTTGTTGCTCTCGTGCTGTGGAATCCGGGGGCTTTTGCACGCTTGCTCAGTTGTGCCTCCCACCTTGCACGTTAGGAATGTTGAACTTGAAGCCCTTTGGTTCAGGCTGCTTCTGGTGCCTGCTTCATCTCCTCTCTGAGGGAGAAATACTTCCCTGGTTATGTTCCTCTCCGTAGGACCCTGCAGAAGGGTGGTGTGGGCCACAGGTGATGTCGCTGCTTTCTCTGACAGTCCCCAGAGGACTGAAACAGCCTTTTCAGACTGACTGATGACATTTTCACCGCACAACACATTCGTTCATTCTTTCTCACAGAGTTTGCTCTCTTCCCCTCAGACGGCCTGAATCAAGGAGTTTGACGAGCCACACCTTTAAGCCTTCACATACATGGATTTTTTTTTTTTCTTCTTGTTTCTCTTTACAATTTGGGCCACAGTGTTCCATTCCTAATTCCGTCACACTTCCTATAATTTACAAGGTCTAAAGCCTCAAATGTGTACAGTGCCAAAGGCTTGGCTAGATGTGAGGGGTCCTACTTGCATAGAGCAAAGGCTTTTAAACATAGACACTAGAATTTAACCTGAAAAGAGTGGGTAAGAGATTTCCTTTCATTACATACATCTCTACTTTAATGAAGAGCATGGATCAGAAAAACAAAACAAAACTTGACTCTCTTTACTTAGAGGCATTTTGGAATAAATAGAATGTAAAATCTCCAAAAATGTTTCTGGTCTTCTTCTTCTTTTTTTTTTCTTTAGTTTTGACTTATTTATTAAATATTTGTGTGGTCAAATCCTTGAATGCTTTAACTTTTGTTACTGTTTTTAATACACTCTATATTTTCTAAATTTATGTTATTTACTCCTTTTTCCCCTATTCTTCCTTTGTTGTACTTTTTTTTTTTAACTTATTTTATTTGCTTTACATTCCGCTCATTGCCTCCCTTCTGGTCACCCCCTCCCACAACCCTTCCCCATTCTTTCTTCCCTTCTCTCTCAGCAGGTGGGTCTCCCTGGGTATCCCTCTTACCCTGGCACTTCAAGTTTGCGATGCTAGGTGCTTCCTCGCCCACTGAGGCTAGACAAGGTAGCCCAGCTAGAATATATTCCACATATAGGCTTTTGGGATAGTTCCTGTTCCAGTTGTTCAGGACCCACAAGAAGACCAAGCTGCACATCTGCTATATATGTGTGGGGGTGGGGAGGTTTAGGTCACGTTTCCAGTCTTATGATAAAAGAAATGCCCCCAAAGGGAAAGTGTGAAAAGCTCTTTCCTCAATGAAACTATTAGCATTTTTTTAAGTTACATCTTCAAATACATTCAATTAGTCCCATGATAGATCTCAAAAGATCTTTCAGTTTTAATCATTTAATACTACTAATATTTAATATATGTAATTATATATTATTATAATGTTATATTTTTGTATTATATATATTATAACATGTGATAATATATTAATATACTGAACCATTTCATGGCCCAGAGCTTTGTATTTTAGACATGAGAATAACAGTTCCTGTCTTTGCTAGAGATCCAACTGTGAACTGCTCCTGTCGCCAGCTTCCCAACCTCTTTGGGCTGAAAATACGTCACGGTATGCAAAAATAAAGTGAGTAATTCAGTCAGTGTTATTTGCATCCATCAAGCTTTTAGAGAAGAAAGTTGAAATTACAGGCGGAGGTGGATCTGCTATTTATGGGTCTCTCAATCCACAGAGTCATTAGCCACCATGTTTTCCTGATGTACTAAATACATCAGGAAATTTAATATCGACAATTTTAATTTAATATTGACAATCACCTCATACCTACAACCACACCTACGACCACTCTATAACTACGATCACCTCACGTCTACAACTACCCCATACCTACCACCACCCAACACTTTCAACTATGCACACCCATAACCGCCTCAAACCTATAACTACTGTGGAGCCCTACAATCACCTCACACCTACAACTATCCCACACCTACAACCGCCCCACCCCTGTAACGACCTCCACACTGTTAATCACCCCACAGTTAGAATGCGCTAGCTCCAGGGGTGTGTGCCTCTGCTAGGCAAGCGTGTCTCCAGCCAGTCACTGCTGAGACAGGGAAACCGGGGACTCAAGGGCACACCTTTCAAATGAGCTCTTCATATTGGTCAGAAACATTGGAACAGAATGAAAGCTTAATAATAAGCTAGGCAGCTCCTTGAAGCTGTCCCAAGACAACCTTTTGGAATGCCCCAAATTACATAGTATTTCACAGTATGTGTTTGTGTGTGTGTGGGGGGGGAGCATTAGAATATGGTTTCTCAACTTGTGGGTCGTGACCCTTCTGGGGGAAGGTATCAAAAGACTCCTTCATACAGGTCACCTAAGACCACTGGGGGAAAACAGCTATTTACATTACAGTAGCAAACTTATAGTTATGAAGTAGCAATGAAAATATGGTTGGGGGTTACCACAAAATAAAGAACTGTATTAACTAGTCGCAGCATTAGGAAGGTTGAAAACTACTGCATTAGAGGGTTAATTTGTGCTATAGAGAATTAGCCCATCCCAATTCTGTAACTTAAAAATGAAGACAAACATTTGCAAGATTTTTGTTTTAGGCAAAGGCTCACTATTGAGCCCAGGCTAGGCCTGAATTTGTAATCCTCCCATCTCAGCCTCTTGGTACTAGGATTACAAGTGTGTACCACTATGTCAAGCTTAAAAAGGAAAATCCTTTTAAAGGGCAAGAAACATAAATAGAAACACTACTGTCCCTTAAATAATTACTTTCCACTTTGTTTCTAACTAGAGCCTGGGGCAAAAAGGTACAGTCATTCCAAGACTAAGTCCTTTATCCATGAGAAAAGCATGGATATCTGACCCAAAGGGCTAGCTCCTCCCTATGGCCCTATGGTTTAGGTTACAGGCTCTACATGAATGTTGTACAGGCCTCTTTTCCTCCCCTTCCCTCCTACAACACACACACACACACACACACACACACACACACACACACACACACACTCACACACACACACTCTACAGGCTGCACATATATACACACCCCCACCCCCACAGGTTGCACACACATGCACATGCACATACACACACACACACACACACCACTGGTTGAAAATACAGAGACACACACACACCACACACACACACACACACACACACACACACACACACACACACACACACACAGAGTCAGTCACTCACTGGGCAGCCAGAGCAAGACAATGAAAAAACCTGGGAATGTAACTTGTATCATTCAAACAAGAATGATTTGGTGGGGAGGGTGGGTATATTAATAACCACACAGAGATGGCTGGCTTATGGACCAGAACTACGTTGGCAAACTGGGACAGATGGTAGGTACTTCACTGTGAGGAACAGGTCTCGGTACTAGAGCCATGAATGTAGGATGAGAACGTGGGGCTAGCGATCAGGAGTGGGGGACATGAAGCTGCCTTTATGAATCTGAAAAGTGGGCAATGTGAGCTGGTTGATGGGATTCTCCTCTTAGCACAATGATGCTGACCAAACTGAAGAGGCCTTACAGGCTGCAATGAATGTTCAAACAGTAGATGTTTCTCAGTTATTACAAAAGAGTAGCCTGGTAAGACTCAACTCACACAGCATGGTAGGAACCTGTAGAGCACTTTGGGAACAAGGAAGGGTCACACCCTCCATGCAGGATGCTGTGGGATAGTTCAGCTGACAACTGAACGGACAGTGTAGCCAAACTTTTTAGATTAAAGTGACTTAGAAATTGCCCTTTGAGGCAGAAAGAAAAATTCAATTAGATTTTTTTTTCTTGGAAAGGAAACAAGTTTTTATTCAAACTCTTGTTTCTATGAAGTATATAATATAAAGTACTTTGATCATACTTAGTGTTTTACTAACAACCGTGAACTTTAAAATGTACCTCTCAAGGGACAAATGCCATTTACTTTCCAGTTGTAGGGAACATTGTAGAAGTCAATTTTAGAAGGTCAGATTGCTTCAGACTGCGTCTTTATTTTAGAATTTATTACTATTTTTAAATGTGTGTATGTTTGTGTGTGCAAGCACACGCGTATCTGTCTGTGTGTGTGCATGTGTGCCTGTGTGTGCTCAAATGTTACCAAAATGTATCCTTGGGGCTGGAGTTGCAGGTGGTTGGGGGTTGCCTGATTTAAGTGCTGGAAATTGAAACCTGAGCCCCCTGAAGAGTGAGTGGCATGTGCTCTCAACTGCTGCTGTGCCATCTCTCCAGCTTAAGCAAGGACGTGAATTCTCAAAGTGCTTTTGTTTTCATGTAACGAAGTAAATTTAACATTATTTGTATTTGAGAGATTTTAAACTTGCTATTTGCGTATCTCCACCCAATACAGATATCAGGCTAGTTTGTACGTGCCTGTTAAAACTGTCAACACCAAGCTTCACAACCTGTAACCTGTACACTTTTTAAAGTGCGCTTGAAACATTTTCATTTTTTAAAAACAACATCTTCAAGTGAGCAGACTGTATTTCTAGCACTAAGTATCCATGGCTGGGGTGACTGTACCATTTGCCTTCCGTGCTCCTCTCTGCATCTGGGGACGACCATTCTCAGTGTTTCTGACCTCGCAAACTGTTTGCCGCATATCTGAGTCACACGGGAATTTTTAAAAAGTTGCCAGCGCCCTGGCCACACCCTTGACTACTGGAGGTGGACCTAGCAACAGCATTTTAAAACTTGGGAGTAGAGGCACATCTCCTCATATACCTGGGTCATAAAACCTGGGTAACCGAGTCAACCCTTCCGAGCATCTAGTGCTATTCAGTCACAGGATAAATGGTAAATCCTGACTGGGTCACAATGGAACGCTCATTGGATCTTCACTTCCCAGATGTGCAAGACATACACTATACCATTTTCAAGAAAAGTTTCTGTTGTTGACTACACACCACAGTAGGAATGGAAGCAAGTACCGATTTCTCTGATCCATCTCCTTGGTAGTTTATGACCCAGTCAGACTCTGCAAACTCGTTGCAACTCCAACTTTTTCATTAAAAGAAACAAAAACCAAAAATCAAGGGAGGCAGAAGCAGCTCCTTGCAGGGTTCGATTGCCATGGAGCTCACACTGCCATTGTGCACACTCCTTAGAATTATTCAAGAGCTTTCAAGTCTCTGATTTCAAGTGAGCATCAAAGGGTAGGGCCTGGACCTTGTTCCTGCTGAGGAAATGGCGCTCAGAGTGTTGTTGTTAGAGCAAGGCAGAGTTGAGGTCAGAGTCAGGTCTGTGGACTGTAATCGCTCTTCACCCACGCAGTTGGTGACCTTGCCCTACCTCTCGCAGGCAGAGCCTCAGCATCCTCTTCCGAATGATTCTCCCCCAATAGATGCTTCTATCCTGGGTGATGCTGGGGACCAAACCCATGGTGTTATGGAAAGTGCTCTACTGCTGGGACACTTCCCAGTCCTTGTTATGTGTATCGGCAGACTAGTTAAGTCCTTGCCTTTCTCCTGCTTCTGGCTCTCCACACTCAAAAAATCTCACTTGAGACCATTTGTCTCTTGTGGTTGTCCTGTGTGAAGGACATGTACCGCAAAGTGCTACAAAGTGTAAATGTGAAGCATGGAGCTTGGGGGTGCTGGGAGAACACATGAACACCACATTGCCCACAGCAGAGAAAGGGGGACCGAGTCGAGCTTAGAGTTCAGAGGTAAGGGCTATTCAAAGCTTCCTGGGGCCATCCTCTTAAAAACTGTTTCTCAGAATAGGGAATGCTAGAAATCCCTAGATGCTAGATAATGGAGAATTTTTGGTATGGCATGGATTTAGTAGGATAGGGGCAACAAAGCCAAGAAACTACCTTGTATGGATTCGAGCTAGGAGGAATTTAGGGCAATAATAACCAAAACTGAGGATATTGACAAAAGACTTGAAACTAAAGGTGAAAGGAAAAGCAGCCGAGAGAAAGCATTTCAATAAATCATTATCCACTATTGGATTCAATGGCTACTGACATGTTACATAATGGAGTATTTAACCAAGTGGTCTTTAATCAATGGTTGGGTTAAACATCAGCTTAGTAGATCTTTAAATCAGGCACAGGCTTGTTTGCAGATCTTGCTTGCTTGTGCCTCCCCCACTCCCTGCCCCAGGAAAGCAGTAGTTTCAGCAAAGCTGCAAACCTTAATATGGTTTAATAGAGACAGATTTAAAAAATGCCGTTTTGGACTAAAGCCTAACACAGTGAGAATGAGCAGCAGATGTCCGTTGAAACATGAAGACCAGCAAAATGCTAAGACAGAATAACGCAGAATGGATCCTGGTCAGGCAAACGAGGGCTTGGATTCTGGCGTTACGGGACATATAAAGACTTGGAATACATGCAATGGGGAATGGACCTGAGGATAATAAAAGACTGGCTTGAGTGTCAGTCAGGAAACAAGGAGACCCGTGCACCCCCGTCTCTATCAAGACTACGACTATGCCGTAAAGTTAGGAAGAGGTGTGAAGTTGAATGGAGTTCAGGCTCATCAAGGTGGCAAAGCCTCCCAGGCCTCTAGGTCAATGACAGAATAGGCTGAGGGAGCCAACTCTACTACATGGCAAAGATGACGGTTAGTAGGCAAGGATGAGAGATGGTGGTCATGCCATAGATAAATACGACCAGAGGTGCAAAGGGTGTTTTAAGAAGCCAAAAAAGGCAGTTAGAAGGATACCCTATGATGTCAGAGTTAAGAGTGGCCATCTTTTGCTTCCATAATGAAAAACAGCAAATAGAATGGTCACTGTCATCCAAAGAGAAAACGTCCACACAGGATGAAGCAAATGGGTAAAGAAGTGAGATGCTTATAAATGGTACCAGCTTGCTGCCAACTGGATGGGGAGGGCAAGTGTGAATGAACAAAAATAAGAAAAACGGGCCTATGCAGATCTTTCCAAGGGGACGATAAAGAGACAGAGAAGACTAAACTGAATAGAGTGAATGTTATTCATTAGCCTAGTTCTCACCAGGGTTGAACTTCAGTGGTTGCCTACTATCTATCCAAGCGTTTGTTCGCTCGTTTGAGACAGGATTTCACTTTGTAACCGTTAGCTGGCCTGGAACTCACTCTGTAATCTAGGCAGGCCCGGAACTCACAGAGACCTGCCTGTTTCAGCCTTTCAAGTGCTGGGATTACAGGGTCATACCACCATTGCCTGGCTCTATTCAAGCCTGTAGAAAACTCTCCCACTGGCCTAGCCCATTCCAGCTACACTGAGCACTCCCTTTTGGCCCTCTAACTTGGCAAACACCAACCTACTAGAGCCTGTACAAAAGGTACTTCCTGATAACACAGCAGGTGGTTCCCTGGGTCCAGTTACTCACCTGTGAGGGTGTCTGTGAACACACTATGGAATACAGATTCACCCACCCAGCCCCCTTGCCCTGCACCTCCCAATCTGATCCTGTTTGATTCTTAGAATCAGAGACAGGAATTCCTCCTCATAGGTACCGAGTATTTGTTGAATGAATGCCAGAGGAGCAAGAGATTTGAACAAACCCATCTAAGCAGTTAGCAGCTCATTTAGCAGGAAGGAATACAGGGACCAATGCCCAGACAATGATCTAAAATGACATGGCAGGATCCGACCCTTAGAATTGGAGTGGCTGTATTGTTTGATGGCCCTGGCCCCTACTGCACTTCAGAAATGGAGAAGTATTACTTCCCTCAATTCTACAGCACGAAAACAAATCATCAAAGACCCTTTGCCTCACAGGGGGTTCACCTCGGAGCAGACTTATGATGATGAAAAGGATCCAAACCTGAATTTTGAATGTCACACACTCCAGGTCTTAGTGGCCACGTTTTCTCCCTGTTCTCCCCCTCCAGCTATTCATTAAGACATGCTGCCTCAGACTAAAGACTAGCGATGTCCAAAGCTGTCTTATTGAGAAAGACTTTTAGTATAGTTTACCTCAATGAAGATACCATAATGACCACGGACGTCAGCTAGCAGCGCCTCATTTTTACAAACCAAAGGGATGGAGCATTCACAAACTGCAGGGCTGCAGATGGTACTGAGACTGAGGCCATCAGAAAGGGTTGTGATCCACTTAGATTTGACTCACTGAAATCTGATGTGCAAGTGTCTGTCACGTGAGCTAAATATGAACGCATTAAGAATTTTCATCAAGGAAAATACTGTCGAGACACAAAATATCTCACTAAAATAAACTCAAGGGGGTGGAGGAGTAGATGGGGTCTCAAATATAGCTAGGAAAATTTCAAAGGGCATATAAGAAAGAGCAAAAAAAGAGTGAGCCATGTCTAAGTAGTATATTCATTCTGTAGTTCCAGCTTTTCTTCTTTACAGAGACAAGAGTACTCATCGTATTGTAATGTGATAAACTCTCATCCCGTATGATTAATAAAAGTGCTGACCTTTAATGCTACCTATGGAACTTCAAAACCACCCATCTCAGAACTTCTAACTGAAGTATGTGACGAACATCTCTGTCCTATCTTCCTCTGACCTGTGAGGAGAGCTTGGGCTCCTTACATCTTAGGCAGCGACTCGTTGCCTCAGTCTTTGAGCTGTTGTTTAGAAGTTATCTCGGAAGCCTCCATTATCAGAGAAGAGCAGCAGCAAGGACGGCAGCACCAGGCTTATGCACTGGAGTTTTTTTTTTTTGATACTTGTTTGACTTAAGTGCTAGCAGCTGGGGCTCTTCAATGCTGTCTCAGTATGAAGCTGACTTCTACCATGTGTTCCAAAGCTTTTTAAGCCTCAGTTTTTCCATAAGTACAATGGAAGTTCACAGGGTTATTATTGACATAACCCGTATAAAATGTTTGGCATACCGAAAATTACTTCGTAATTCCTAGTTTATGGGCCAAAACCCCATTGCTAACATTGGGGGGGGAAACCCCAAAACTATATGACCTTTAACCTTTGATTTAAATTAAGAGAAGCTTAGTTTTGAGCTGAACCCAAATCCAGAAGTGCACAGGGCTTTTTCATAGGGCAGTGTCGCTTAAGGAAACTGTACCGGGCACCAACACCGTATAAACACACACATTAACTTTAAGCCTCTATTTTGGAGCCATGAAGGTACTGTTCAATAATGACAATTCAAACTCAGAGAAAACAGAGTGACTCAGCCTGCTTGTACTATATCTGACTATAAGATTTTTTAAAAATATTTTTTTAAAAAAAATATGAAAAGTGGAAAAGAAATCATTCTCATGGCAAAAGTATATAGGATTAAGGGTTTATAAGAAAAAAGCTACCACTTTGTTGATAAATTATTTGGATGAAAGTAATTTTCTTATAGACACATACCCAGGAGAGGAGCACAGCAATACAGATACTCATCTATGTGTAAGAATAATTGAAAAAGGACGGTGTCCTGCACTTCAGGCAGGTTCTAGAGCAGCCCAGGTTAGTGACTGAAAGGTTCAAGAAACCAAGGTTTCTAAAGGTAAGGGGGGAAAATGCCAAGAAACAAAGGCTAAAGAAAGTGCCTCTTCTTCTTTAGTTTAACTTTACAAATAGAATTAGAAACTCAATTCTGACAGTTAATACATACAGAAGTTCCCAATCTGACAAGATGAAAAATACCCTTCCTGCTGTATGATTCAACCATTTAATAGTTTATTCCATCAAAATACAGTATCCAAAATTACCTTGCTGGTTCGGCATTGTTCTGTGAATTTATGGCAATCATTGACTATGGAAACCACCGAAGTGTAAGTTTCACTGCTATTATTTTTCCATCAGAGTTAAGATAATTGCTATTAAAAAGTTCGGATTGTTTAATAAAGTGTTCTTAATCATGTGGAAAACAAGTTCTACACTAAACTAAACCGCTGTCCTCCCTGGCCTGCAGAACGGATGCTGTGACTGAGGGCTGTCACTCTGGGCAGCAGCTGGGGTACTACACCCACTTCCCTTTGAGAGGGGAAACCAGGCAAGTGCATGAGAACACTGAGTCCCGGGACCCATCATAACATTCCAAGTATTTTATAGACTCTGCATTACGGAGATTAAAAGCAAAAATCTCAGGTAGGAAAAAAGGAATGCCAAAATATGGTGTTCAGATCACCCCAAGGGTCAAAAAGTTCAGTCCCCATTCAGAAACAGATAAACAGTATATTTATTAAATGAGTTAAGACAAATAAACTTTACAAATAGACAAATAATAAAAGGCTCAGTGGCTAAAAGAGATGGTAAGCATCAGTAGAAGAAATCAACACCATCACGGTAGTATCCCAGTTGGCTTACACGTGGAAATGAAAGGTTCAAAGAGCAATTTCACAGAAATGAAGCCAGGTGTTTTTTTTTTGTTTGTTTGTTTTGTTTTGTTTTCTCTTATAAACAAATCACCATTTTCTTGGTTCAAAACTGATAATCTGTTATGAAAATTACCATATCACATATTTGTAAGATGACAAGACGTAACTCATCCTCAGAGTGCGACAAGTATTTACAACCACGGAAAGGCAATGATGGGGAGAAAAGGGAGTCTAAAAAATATACAAAGATTAAAAACATTTGGGATGCAAAATTAAACAAGTTTTTTTTTTTTTCCTTTCTGATTTTGGTTAGAGAATAAAAGAGAAAAATGTGAATTACAGAAGTTGATTTAGGTATACACACTATAGAATGGGATCCAAGATCTTTAACAGCTTGCTTGTATTTTTTTTTTTCCTACTTACATAATGCTGTGGACATTTCTGGTAGAAATTACAGTGTCTCAAAGAGAGAAACGCACACCGAGCGTGTTTTGTTATTATTACTTCACGGATGTCCTAAGACCCGCTTATGGATTTAGAGGTGGGGTAAAAAGCCATTGCCTTGAGTTTTGAAAAAAAAAAAAAAAAAAAGAGACCGGAAAAGCTAGACACAAACCCTCCAAAGCACATGCACGTCTCATTCTCTTGGTAATTACATTCATATTTAAGCATAACCAAAATAAAAAAGAAAGCTGAGAACATTTCCCTTTTCTCTATTCCCTATGCCTCACAGGCTTCTTCAGTGGATAGGGTCAATTTTTAGAGTTGAAAGGGTTCTTCAAGAGGAGTCTAGTCCCCCACCCTCCATCAGGGTGAGTCACTGCCCCAAGATCATGCAGCACGTTAATGGCAAATTCAAGACGAGGAGCCCACCTTGGGCTCCTGGTCTAAATATGCGTCCCAGCATATCATGCTACCTCTTTTTACAGTATGAATAACTACAAACACCTGATGAGTAAAAATGTACAGTGATCGATGGGACAGAGCCGATGTGTTTCTAAGACTTGCAGAGAGTTACTACAGGCAACTGATGGGGAGAGAAAGATTCCTCCCACCCGCCAAAAAAAAAGAAAAAAAAATATATATATCAAGCACCATCAACTAGATGTTTCTTTGCTAGGTCAGCATTCTTGGATGTAGTAGTCCTCGTAAACTTTAGGTCAGCCTGAGGATTGTTTATCTGGCGAGATCTGCGCCCTGAAACAATACCACTTTCTAAAGGGTCAAGACAAGAGGCAAACAAAGGAAGAAGATAGACAGAAAAGAAGCAGAGAGCCTGGAAACTCAATTGTCTCAGAGATGAGCATTTCGGCATAGAGTTGGTTATTACATCTACATAGATCATGTTTAGAAGCTTCCTCAAACCTTCATGCACCATCCCTTTAATCTAATCTGTTACTGGGACACTTAATAAAAAACAAATACATCAGAGACAACTGTGGTCATTACTTCGTATAAAATGGCCAGACTACTTTACTTTAGATAAAAGTAGATTCTAGGAAGGGTATGCTAGGTGGCCAAATTGCTGTCTCAGCTCGACTCCATGGGGTGACCACGAAAGGATTCAAACAGCCCTTCCTGGGGCTGTCACCAGCTTTAAATTTTTTCTAGTTGTGGTTAGAGGAGACAGGCCAGTGCGGCACACATACAGAACCAAGGAGCTGAGCTGTCTGAAGAACCATTGCTGTGCATTTATTTAATAAAAGGGCATATTTATTTATGTTTACAAACAAGTTTCAAAAACAAAAGGAGACGATGTATGCCTCTCTCTATTAACCTTTCTCAAAATGCCAACAGCCCCCTCTATGCTGTGTGAAGGTATCTATGGAGTTATTAGAAAAATCAATGCAGTCACTCACAGTTCACTAAGACATCACTGAACTAACATATTTAGACAAAAACAAAACAAAAAAAAAAAGACTAAAGGTTTCTCTTGTACTTTGACAGTTTAATTTGATTGGCCTGAAATATCAAACGCATTTCAAGCATCTTTCATTGTGTGTGTCCCGCGATAATCAAGCTACTAAATTCTGAACAAAAGGTTATCAGCAAGTTTTCAAAAAATTTAAAAATTAAACAGTTCTTTCAAAACCATTAAGTAGTAAATGTATTTAAGAAACTAATTAGGACAGATGCCATAACTTCATTAGAACACCACTGCTCATGGTTTTTGTTGGTTTTTTTTTTTGTCTTGTTTTCTTTTTTTCTTTTTTGTTTTTTAAACAAAGCATTAGTGTTATCTATTTGGCTATTAGTATTAGCAATTTATCTACATATGTAACAAGATAAATTGTAGGCAAAAATTTAGTACAGTTTCAATAGAAACACCCCCCCCTTTTTTTTCCTGAAAATACAGCAGTATTTGAAGGACTAATTTTTCTCTGCATTACTATAAGGAAGCTTCCCGTCTATGAAGAACAAAAAAAGTATCTACAAACCTTGTAAACAGATCTGTATCATTTATAAACATAAATAATCCAAATTATTAACAGCCAACAGCAGAAATTAAAGTATTCACTCAATGATCCAGGGCTCTCTGTCTCACCCAGCGTCACTCCTCCCTCCCTCCCATCAAGTACTGAGATAAACCACAGCTCTGCTAGTCAGGACAACGTTAGGTACACTGACGACCCACAGGCCACTCGTGCCGAGTCACCGCTGTTTATCTGTCAGTTCGTTTCTCCCACACCCCAAAAAAGCACCCTCAGTCTGGCAGAAAGCTTTGCTTTTGTTTTTTTTAAAAAAATAAATCTACATTCGTACAAGTGTGTCTTCTGTTGAAGTCCAGAGACAAGAATACTATCTTGTCCGTCACAATATGTGAAAAGACTCAGTTTCGATTTGTTTCTTTACAATGCAGCTAGTGTGTTACCATTCAGCTTACAATCAGAGTGATGTTTCCAAACTATGTAGTGGGCTTCCTGGGGATGAAGAGGTAGCAGACTTGTTCATTTCTATTGTAAGGTGAATTCCGCTGTCAACAGCATTGTTATTTTTGTTAGGAGAGGGCGGAGGGCTGGAGTTGCGTTTTGTAGGGGCGTCGTCTTCAGCATCAGTGTCATCAATAAGGGGGATGTGCGGCTCTGAATCTTCTATCCTAAACTCAGGGTGTGTCATAAAGTTGTGGATTGAACTTCTTGATTCTGGCTTCTCTAACCCTTCGTATAAAGAACTACGAAATGCATTCACCACTCGGATCTGTAAACAGCACAAAACACAGAGAGATGTCAGGACACCAGGAACGTCGCCACAGTAATGGTTCACTTATGAGTTTGAATCCACAAACAGCTAGGTATGAGTGAATCGAATTTGCATGTAATGCAGTGGAACTTGCAATACACTGTAAAAAAATGAATATTTTAGTAGGACACTACAGAACAACGAAACCACGTACTCTAATCGAGAGATACACGTTCAAAGAAAAACTAACAAAATCTCATTGTTACTGGCTACAAATTTAATAGCCATTTTGTAGGATTTTTTTTCCCTAAGAAGACAAAAACAAAAACAAAACAAAATGAGAACTTAGCCATACACAAGCTTACTTGAATTATCTTTAAATAAAAAAGCACATATTTCTCAAAACAACTCAAGGTTAACAATGTCAAGCACAAAGGGGACTATTTATCATGCTAGGAATTAGGGTGTCACCAACTATGAACAAGCCAAGCAAATATAAGCTGAGTGCCACAATGAAGTCACATCTGCCCCACTCCTTCCTTAATTAAAATTGAAGACGAACCCGAATACATATCTATAAAATGCTACTAAACAGCTATAAATATTTGAGTATATGCCATTTTTCTACAAAAATGTTAGTGTTTTGTTTTTCTGTATTAAAGATTATAACTTAATCACTTTAGTTCTCTGGAAAGAACAGATTCTAAACACATACCTTCTGGGACTCTTTGAAAAAAAAATTCAAGGAAAAGACAACAAATTTCAAAGTTTCCTTTCTAGTAACTATTTAGACTTATATGGCCTAACAATTTACCTCTCTTTTGGGGTGTATACTGTATACAGGAAACTAGGTTAAAAGACAAGTATAGAAATGTCACTGTAGTGCCAATAGTCAGGCTCAATAAACCGGTGTCATTCAACATTTTTTCAGAGGATAAAATCAATTCTGCTGAGCACTTACATTAGTTAAAATATAAATATTTTATAACATAGAAATGTTCACCTTTGTTTCAATAATTTTAAGAATGAAGGCACCGTTTATTTACTCATAAAGTTGAGACCTGATACCAACATTCTGGAAGGAAAACAGTAATCACTAAAATGATCTTAACAGGGAAATGATGGCTCAGGCATTTATTCAAATAGACAATTGAATGTACATTTAAAAAAATATATGGTTACATGTCCCTTCAAATCACCATCATTCTTCATGCTTGTCTTTCTGCATGAGTGCGGTGTTAAGTCTAAATCAGTGGCTCTCAGCCTGACGGTCACAGTTCTTTTGGGTGTGTATAGGGAGGGGATCCCCTATTACATAGCCTTCGAATCACCCATTTACATTACAGTTGTGAAGAAGCAACCCAAGTCATTTTACTTCTGCTGTCACTAGGGTGGCAGTGTTTGGCAGATTGAGAATCACCGATCTAGTGGCCCTTTACACAGAGTATAAATAAATACAGCTGAGTGACAAAGGGAGGCATAAAATGAGTTCTCCTCCCACCTACTAGAGGCTGAGGAGGTGCAGCCAAATGGAATTTCTCCACCATAAGCCAGATGTAAATGTCCCTACACCCCACGGGGTTTTTATGGACTATGGTACAGTGTTAGCACACATAATCAACCCCAAGACCTCTCAGACTCTAACGTGTCATTTCACCTGACTGGGAATCCTGGGGAAAGGCAGACTCTAATCCAGGAGAGCTCCTACACAGTCTGCATTTCTGCATGCGGGTGCGCGTGCTCATGTGCGCACACACACACACACACACACACACACACACACACACACACACACACACAAACAACCAAATGCAGCCTGTATATATTTCTTCTGACTTTATTATCATTCTATAATTCTACTTCACCATGCATTTCTATTTTAACTCGACAGACTAACAGCAGTGAATACACTGCATCAGAATATTATCTACAATGCACTTTCAAGCTGAACTTATTGTACAAAAGGGAAGAGCCCAAGAAACCGATCAATAGAGAGAGTGTAAAAATAATGAAAGCTTATTCAGTGGCTCACAGGATCAAGGCAGACAGAGTTCCAGTTAGGAAGGCAGGCAAGTGGCTAGCTATGCAAGAGCTTCACTTCATGCTGCTAACTTTCTAAATGGACAACGTGAAAGCTGAGACGCCAAATTCACTCTTTAGCTTTACAAACGTCAATTTTCTGGTTTTGTTAGCTCAGTTTCAAATCACATGCTTCCGGGAGCCATGCAGTATGGATACGTTGAAAGGCATATACTCAAAAATTTATAGTCGTTTCCATAAATGCTAAGCTGTAGTTTTAGTCCCCGTATGAACTCTAAGAGTTAGCCCAGAGACAAGCTCCCAGGTTTCGAGTGTAATCTTTAGTTGCATCTGACCCACCTTTCCTCTACCCCTCTACGAACTGAAACAGTAACAATGGCAACACTTGAGGTCTCAGTCCACTTTACAAAAAGAAAGCTTTATGAAAAGCCCAAACAATGAGTTTAAACAGTCAGGAGAGAATGAGAAACGTTAGGTGTGTGGAATAGGAAATGTTAATTTCATGCACTTAGGAACACACACTCACACCCCACAGTAGTAGAAGCAGTAGAAGAGGAAAACACTACATGTGTAGGGGTAGAAATATTTGTTACATCATGATGCTGGCTGGCGATGGAGGGTTGTCGCCTTAGAGCCCCCTGAATGGAACTTCCACTCTGGAAAGCATTCACTACATCCATCTGCAAGGAATCAGAGATCGTGACAGCTTGCTCAGCAAGAGAGAGAGAACAAGAGAAAGGACCGTTCCATCAACCAACATTTACAACGTAAAGGGAAAGGCACTTTTACAGAGCACATCAATAGGCAAGATGTAGCATTTTGAGATGAGAGGGGAAAATAAAAGCTAGGGGGAAAAAAAAAGCTGAGGGCATATAAGAGACATTCTTTCATAATCAGTTAAGAGTTTCACTCAGTTCAGCCATCAGTAGTAGTTTTCAAAAGAATACGTTTTGTGGGCCGGGAAGGCTGGAAAGGCAGTTAAAAGCACAAGTGGACCTCTCCCCAGGTGAACAACGTCCTTACTCCCATCAGCTCTCCTACCTCTCTACCAGACCCATACCTGTGTTTGGATTCTGTTCAGGCCTCTAAACCACAAGATCTGGCCACGCCGCAACTCCCTTTCGGCATGGTCAATCTCTTCAACATCCTCTGCTAATTCCTCCTCGGGTATCTCCTCCTTCTGGGTTCCATGACCAGCTTCTTTTAGAAACTTTAAGCGGCTGGTTGGAATGGTTGAAATAAGCTATAACACAGGGGAAAGAACTTAAGGTATTAAAAACGGCAAGAGTGTCCATTTATCTTTACCAGAGAAGCAGTGAGATCTTGGAGGTCAGATTTTTCCCAAAATAAAAGTTATTCAGTTATACAAATTACATAAGTTTGCAAGGACAAAATGTTTTCTGAATATGAATTAACTTGCTTGTATTTCTTATATTTTAGACATTCATGACAGTGAACTGCACGACCATGTGTACATATACAGAATTTCCACTTGAATGCTTATTGATTACATTTGCTTCAAATAAAAAGTGGTTGAACTGGATGCAAAACAAGCTTGTAATCCATTAGTGCTATAAAGTTCAACAAATGAAAACATCAGAACCCAGAAAATCATTAAGGTTACACTGAAATATTTTAGTTAATTATTTTTGGAAAACTTAGCTATTTAAAATTTGGATCAACACTGATTGATAATAGCGATACTTAGCAAGGGATACCCCCAGAGACAAGAAGAATACCAGAAACATCAACAGCCCATATTAGCAGTTGTGTGTTAGCAGGCAGAGTTTACCAAGGGGAAAGCAAGATGCACCCAGACACAGACCAGCCTGGAGCCCTTGTACTCCTGCCCCCTGACTTCAGAAGTAAAACAGGCTCAGATATGTGAAGTGACTTGCTCATGGAATGGCTAAGATTCCAGGTCTCCTGGGCACCATAGCCAAGACTTTTTTTTTAAGTATCACACAATTAAAATCAACAGGCAAAATTAACGTGAGCCCACTGCTGCACAGCACTCAGTTTCTTCTTCTTGACATTAGGCAGATTTCTAGATTGTAGGCTTGCGCTCTGCCTATCAGAGAACATTGCAAAAATAATTAGATTGGAAATCTACAAAAGAAATGTGGACCAATTACGGATCACAGAGAAAGAGATGTTTAAGATAATAAAAAGACACATAGAACCCAGAAACAGGACTAAGAAGAAGGTAAGGAAGGCTGAGCTAAATACAAGCTGAGTTTGGTTTGCTCTGCAGAACGGCCGAGCGCACACAGTTCCACAGCCACCCACTACCCTTGGCTCACGGATGTGTTAGTACTGATTCTCCAGCAGCGGTTTCATACCAGGAACGAAAGCCTGGCGGTGAACACCGTGGCATTACCACCCGTCTTTAACAGAAGGGCATGCGACTGCAAGTGAGCCGACTCTCAGGAACGGTTGCGGAGAGCTTACTTTTCTGTCTTTTCTCATTGACAGATGCACTGTTAAAACCATTCCAATACCTGAAAATCCTTTTTTTGTGGCTATGTTTTCCAGATACCATGATTTTAAAGAACTGCTTGCTAGGTAAGACTCAAAACTTCTTCTAGGCTTTGAAAAATATTAACTTATATAGTAGAATAATGGAAGTATGTTTATTCTGAAAATATATAAGTAGATGATAAAGACGCAGGCGTTGACATCTTAACTAGTCATGTATGTACCCTTTGTAACTGCAGCAACCTGATTTACAATCTTTAGTAAAGGGCAAAAGAACAGAGCACAATAAGCAAGCGCCATCTTGGACAAGCCGCCTAGGGAAGGGAGACAAATCCCGTGTCACTCAGGATCCCCTTTTGTGACTCAATGGTAACCAGAATAGTAACAGAAACGGCTGCATGTTTTTAAAAAGAACCACAAAAGCAGTGAGATTTTTACCTGGCCCCAGAGTAAGGTCCCCATTCCCAGGAATATCGACCACAGCCATTGCTCTATTGAAAGTTCTGAGCAGCTGAAAGGCTTCCCGCCAAACTGCACAATTATTATCTGGAGGGATAATCAAGAGTAAGTTTATTTAAATGACAACTAAAATAAAGTAAAATCTCGACCCCAAGTTTTAAATATATATAGGAAGTTATGTTTACTAAAAATAAAAATCTCATGACCAAAGGAATACCTGTATGTTCTCGCTATGTATGTCATGTAGCTACATTCCTGGCTATGCTTTGAATCCTTCATGCCTTTCATGAAAGGCTTTGTGGGAAGCACACGTTATGGAGACGTGGACAGAGAGAATGCCTCCTTGCTTTCTCTCCTACATGGAACTTACTCCTACTTTACATTTAGATGTTAAGCCAACTATGCACGCTCTGCAATGAAAGAAACACAACCTGGCAACACTCTGTGAAATGTGGGCTAGCTTTGCAAAGTCTATCCAACAGTGAGCCTTAAGTCCAACGACATACGTACATAAAATTCACGCTGGGACTCCTTGACTTTTAGTGTCCTATAATAGCATACCTCAGAATAATAGGTATTAAGCAATCAAATATTCACCTTTGTCTGAGTCTGACAATTCTTTCTGATAAGTAGCTATGAAATAATTGAAATGAAAAAACGAAGTAATTTGGTATGAAAGTGGTTACCATTTTTTTCTTTAAAAAGAATTATAAATCTAACTCTTTGCATTTACTTGTTAATTTCATTTCATTTCTTTTCTTTTCTTTTCTTCTTTTAATGTCGAGAATATCTGTGTGCTTTTCCAGGTTGAGCTGCCACCGACTTGCTAGGAGTCTAGCATTCAGTTTCCTCATAGGTGATGTGACCATCAGGTCTGGATTTTCATAAAAGCATGAAACTAAAAACCATCCTTTTGTACATCAAGAAACGGAATGAGAAAATGCTCAGTGTCTCTAGATTGTTTTTTTTTTAAGTAAAAAACTTTTGTGTTTTGGTAGAATTAAGGTGTAACAGAAAGGCATTAAGATACTGGGGGAAAACCAATAATTATGTGACTGGCTGATTTGGTCTCATTAACAATAATTCTTTACAGTTAAAAGAAAGCTAATTGCTTAGGCAGCTGTGGAACTAACTTCTGAGAAAGCTAGAGACAAGCTGCAATGGTTTTCAGAATATACTTTAGGCAACGTGAAATTAGGGAGTCATCAGAAGTCACCATACAGAAGCGTCTGTCCCAGCTGGAGTACCATGTGAACAATGGACCAGTTTACTATGTCTCACAGAATAACCCACCTAAACTCCCTTCCCATCTACTGACCTGCACCACAAAGGTGCCCAGGACAATGGTGCAGAAGATGGCGTTATTGAAGATTCCTTCAAACACATTTCTTTCCCCGTGAATTTTCCGGGCGTTTATTTCATTGAAGAGCTGCATCAGCACAAAGGTATTGAACACAATGGTGTAGTGTTCTGATGGGGGAGCGTGCAGAGGGGCATTCCTCCCGCTGTCTATATCGAAAAACTTTTCTCCTGAAACGAGATGCCACCATTTTGTAATTATCACTGAAATCACCCGCCATGCAACTTAACAGAGTGCATACTCGCAAAGCCTGGCCAATCTGTGATGTGCAGTGACCACACAGAAAGAGCTGGAAGGGACCTTGGGATTATTTGGTGCAGCCCTGACACTACGGAGACATGTCAGGACCACAGATCTAAGTGCCGCGAATCCCAGATAAAAGCTAAGCCTCTTCACTTCCCCTACCGTTCACCCAAGTGAACTTAAAAGAACCTGAAAGACACACAGTGGAGTCAGGAGCAGGCCTTATGCTTCTGGAATTCTGTCACACTACAGCACACTGAACAGCATCGATGCGCAACAGACACGGTGTAACAGAAACGTGATCACAGTGAACTCTTACCAGCAAATAAGAGTGTAAAGACCACTACGAGCTGATAGAATGCATGGCCCAAGATGTTCTTCATCATCGTGCGTGAGATGAGAGGCTTATTTCTACCATAAGGCTTCCGAAGCAGGAGTGACTCGGTGGGTGGTTCCGTAGCCAGAGCCAGGGAAGCCAGCGTGTCCATGATGAGGTTTACCCAGAGCATCTGCACCGCCTTAAGTGGTGAGTCCTAGAAAAGACAGGCTTCCTAATAGCCATTCACAACGGTTCAGGGGGAGGGCAGCAACTTTCGGAAAGCCTTTAGTAGGAAAGACTTCTACAAAGACTTAAGGAACAGAGCAGATTACGGTTCATGTTAATTAGCCTATAATATAAAGCTTCATCTTACTTCAATACTTAAGGACTTTAAAAAGGTAGAGCATATAATTTTTTGCTTTAAAATAAATATTAACAGTCACCTACTTGAGTAATACAAGCGCCCGTGAAAGCAACAATCACTGCTACTACATTAACAGTAAGCTGGAACTGAAGGAACTTTGAGATGCTGTCATAGACATTTCGTCCCCACATAACTGCTTTGACAATGCTTGTAAAGTTGTCATCTGTGAGAATAATATCAGATGCTTCTTTAGCCACATCAGTTCCAGCAATGCCCTGTTAAAAAAGCCTGTGAATTAGACTATGGGCTGAAAATACCACTTTACATATGCAAATGCGCACCATTACACTTAACAAAAAGAATTACATTTATGCTAAAAGAAGGTAATACTGTCAATGCTAAGATGCGCCTGGGAAGGACTCTCAGGCTTAGCTGACTTCATATGTAAGGAATGAAGCATGCAGTGCAAATCAAGGGATGTGTCTTCCAAGGCCACGCAGAAAGTATGCTAAAAACACCAATGGTTTTAGAAAGGCTGGCCGTGAAGGTGGCAGCGGACACGTTGGAAGGACTGGGGAGGTGGAGGGATGAGAAGGAGGAGGTGGAGATGATCACTACACGTGTACAAGTGTGTGTACTCTCAAGTTTAAAACAGTGTTGAAAAATGAGAAGAGATTAGAAGCGATAAAGGCGAGGGAAGGGAGAGCTTGCACAGAAACCGCAAGGACTGAAGCAGATGATGACTGATAAATAACTCAGGAGACCAGAGCAATCTGAAGCTTAAGCAGTCAGGACGGAAGCAGAGAAGGCCTTTCCCCCATTACAGAATTCCTAACTGGCTCTCAGGCCCTGCAGTTTAAGGGAACACTTAGAGACAAATGAGAGGCACTCTTGAAGACCTGAAGACCTGAGGAAGCACTGGGGAGCCTCAGGCTAGTGAGACTGTCAACAGCAGGATGGTAGGTTAAAAGACTGTGGGTTAATCAAAACAAGTTAACTGTAACTATAAACATCATAGATAATGTTCACATACGGATGCTAACACAATACATATGATTCGGTATAGATGAAACCAGACAGAAGCAGCAAGCTCCAGGAGTCATTGGCAGTGTGCACTTTCTGTCCTACACAGAATGGTGTGCACTTGAGTTCGGCTGTGCATTTATGACTTAGATGCTTCTCTGTTAGATGTCTTCCAGGTTTAATAAAATGAAAACACGAGGCAACCAGATCCTCAGAGCTCCTTCTCAAATGCATGCAGTCAGGTAACCTGTCACTCCAACTCCAGATCCCAGAAGGTCAGGAGGTGGGGAGGGAGGTCTGTAAGATGAATTTGGTAAGAGCACTGACTGGTCTCTGAGTCATTGCAAAGAGAGTCTGGGAATGAGGGTTCGCCAAGTATGTTACAAATTAGGAAAAAAGTTAATTATATAAGAAAAACATAAGTTGCAGGAAATTAAAAAAAAAAAAAAAGTTCTCCAGAAAAGTAAAAATACTTGTAGGAGACCATGTGGCTCAGGGTGGAATGGAGCTGGCAGTCATAATATAGACACCATACAGAAATGCTGGTCTAACCAAAGTGACAACATAACCCCACTGGAAGACCAGGAACACATGCATGAGCGTGCAAAGGCACGAGCATGCACGTGGAGCAGATGCAGTGCCGTGCCCGTGCCCCTGATATCTGTGTAAGAGTCGAGGCCTCTTCTTCCTTAGGAAAAGCCAGTCGTCAATGCTTCCTATGCTGACAAAGTAGTGGGGTCATTACAGTTTATATAGATGGGGAAAAAAAAACCCCAACAGCTAACATGGTCAAATCTTCTTTTGGGAATCAAAAACTAAATGGCGCATGGTAGAGGCATCTGATGAGCCCCGTTAGAAATGCTGCATGCTCTGTATGAATCGGCACTGAAGGCTGAGATGGAGGTTTAACTCAAAATCAGCAATTACAAGCCACGGTGTTCTCTCTCAGCCTCTACATAATCACCTTAGTTTTATGACATAGGTTACGAATGCAAACCTTCATAGCTCTGTTCAAATCCTTATAAATTTAAGAAATAGTTATAAAAAGTAGGTTAGCTGGTATGGGAACTTGGAGTTCCTTAGTGTAACTGACTACCTGCGCACGTGTCTCTGAACTGATCTGTGTCGTCTCAGAAGTCAAGTTTTAGCAGAAAATGGTTTTGAGTCCCAGCCACCCAGACTGACTCCTTCGCTTTACTTTTGAAATAAGTTTAATTTTTTAAATCTAATTTAATTTTAAATCATGCAAAACCCTAAAAACAAAACCACTACCAACATAGCTTCTGTACTGTATTTGGGGGGGGGGGTGTCCTGGATTGGTGAGTTTTGCTAACATTTACTTAAAACCTTCAGTATCTGTCTTATGCCCAAATTTTGTAGAAAAGAACAATTTGTTCCATGGTACTAGTTTTGGCATCCTGGCTAAGTGTCAGGGTCACAGAAGGAGCAAGAATCTGCTACATGCGGAGGGGCGACAGTTACTGATTGCAGTGTTCCCAAAGAGGATGATGTCGCTTGCTTAAAGCACAAGGCAGAACCCCCAAGAATTCCTCAGTCCACGTCAGGAACTCTTCGCAAGTTTCAACATTACATGTCAATACAGTTGTTTAGAGGTAAGGTAGGATAGGGTAGGGTAGGTAGGGTAGGGTGGTGAGTCCTTGAAATATTTATTTTTGCTTGAGGGGAATTTCCTCTTACCACCTGTCTTAATTAAATCTTATCACCCAGAGTCATCTTCTATATCTCTATTTTAGCAAGAAAATCTTGGTGGGTAATCACACAAGTACAGCCTGGGACACAGAAACACCCTCACACCCAAAGCCCTTAATGTCACAGTGGGTTTCAGAATTCAGTGTCTCCCATACTGTAGGATAAGGAGACAAATTTAGCACCTCTAAAGCACATTGATATTTCTACAATGACCATGAATAGTCACATGAAGTAGAACACATAACTATTTAGAACAGACTTTTGCAGTCCGTTGTGAAACTCTCCAGTCCAATGCAGAAATAAAAAGAACGGGCTGCATATTAAACAAAAATATTCAAAATTTCAAGGTATTTATTTTGGTTATGTTTTAGTTTTGGTAATTAGCATTACAGACTACTATTTTCTAAAAATAAGACAAAGAGTAAAGAAAACACTTAGTTGAGGATTTTGTGGAAAAGCAGGCACCTCCCCCACTTAAAACAAATCTCTTGTATGTGGAATCTAGATAGAAAAACTATGGAAGGCATCCGAGTAGAAGAGGGTGGAGGGTGAAGGCCTAGAGAAGGGGGAGGGGAAGTGAGAGAGGGGCTGATTTGTTTGGATATGAGCAGAGTATGCCATATGCATGAATAAGGCTGCCATAATGAAACGCAGTATCTATTCACGAAGGTGACTGAATCGCTACAGAAAATGATGACATTCAGGTACTCTTTAAAAGCCATTAGTTAGGTCACCATTCTTATGAGTCTGTTAAGAAGGTGGCTGTGAGATGCAGGCGAGGGGAATAATGTTTAAACATGTCTCAGAGTACAAAGCAAATGTACACTGTTACAGCTGTTCAAAGAAATAGTCTTCTGGCTAGACTTGATAGTATCTAATAAAGGTAGCATATAAAATAGTTAGAGCTATAAATTCACTTACATCTTTTAAAACTAACCTTGAAGAACATTGTTTCAAATCGATAGCAATTTTGGCAACAAACAAACAAACAAACAAAGCAGACAACCTAGACAGCGAGCTGTGTGTAAACATTAGCATGGGCTCCTACCATTGCAAAGCCAACGTCTGCTTTCTTCAGTGCAGGCCCGTCATTTGTACCATCACCCGTTACAGCTACAACCTGTCGTTGCTCTGAGACTGTGCTGTCAATTATACCTTAAATAGAAGGAAATAGCAGTGCTATCAAAACCCTTACAGAATGCATGAAGTGGTTCCGTACAACATCCTTATTAGCCTGGTTCAGAGACTCGAAAATTAGAAAAATATATTTAAACAAATGTAAAAATATAAACTGTTTTGCTATGGAGCAAAACAATCAATTCTAGCGACTAAGGCAGCGTGGGAGCAGTATTTTATGGAAATTACTGAAGATAAATGCAATTTGCCTAATATATCAGAAAGAAGTATTTTTACATTTTACTAGAAAAATGCTATTTGTGACTCAATTTAATAGTCAGGATTTGTTTGAACTTCAGGAGGCAGAACATGTCCCTGTGTTAGGAAACCGTGAGATGGTTGTACAATGTACTCACCTTTCACCAGTGTATGTTTGTCAGTGGGAGATGATCTTGCAAGTACTCGAAGCTTTGGCCAAATCTTGTCTATCCTTTCTTGTTCAATCTATAAATTTTTATCAAGGTTAAAATGTGCCAAAACTAGTCTTAGTTCCAAATCAGCTAGCTGCCATATTCACCCGTGGTTCCTTATTCATGGTCCAGAGAGTAACAGACACTCCCTGGGACTTGTCACATTTACCAGTTCTTGGGCGGGGCCTCAGGTCAACGGTAAATATTCCTGAGTGGGATGTATCAATCTATGCATTAACACACTGTCTTGGTGGCTCTGATTTCTGTACAAGTTTGAAATACACTGCTATCTATACCATTAGGCTAACTTGTGAACCTCCCTGCACCATACTGCCTCTGAAAATCAACTTCCTTAGCATGAGAATTCTGAGAATACAGAGTCTCCTAAAATCTACATCCTCTTTGCTCTTTCAGCCCACCTTAGTAGTCTTATAGTTCCGGACTTATAGACATATAGTAACTCCTTTCATAAAACATCCCGTAAGACACAAGCCTTTCCAGAACCACCATTCTTGTCCCCTAGAATGCAGGACTGTGTTGCTTCTGAACAGCATTACTGAGGCATGGTCCCTAACAACAAATTCACTATGTATTGGTTGAGGAAATTACTAATACACTAGGAATATCAATTTAAAACTTAAGGAAAAAAAAATCTTACCTCTCCTTTTTCATTTCGTATTCTTCGGTTAAAATCTTTACCTTCTAAGCATAGGAAATCTTCCCCTGGGTGTAAAATACCACATTTGGTAGCAATGGCCCGAGCAGTGTTAATATTATCACCAGTGACCATGCGCACAGTAATTCCAGCCCTCTGACATTTCTTTATTGCCTCTGGTACCTGGTTCACAGAGGAAAAATAAAATCATTAGGATGGAAATTTTTTTTCCAAGAAAAATATTGAACAAACATGACTTCATAGACCACAGCTGACACATTGATCTCAAGATGTCCAATATTTCTTCAATCACTGCCAATAGTGTCTTTGTTTCTATTACTACCAGTCATTTTTAGCTGCTACCCTTGCTTTGTATACTACCTTCTCAATACTATTTAAGGTCTTTCTCCCTCTGGAAACCATCAGGCAATTCTTTTTTTTTTTTTTTTGCTTTTCGAGACAGGGTTTCTCTGTGTAGCCCTGGCTGTCCTGGAGCTCACTTTGTAGACCAGGCTGGCCTTGAACTCAGAAATCCGCCTGCCTCTGCCTCCCGAGTGCTGGGATTAAAGGCGTGCACCACCACGCCCAGCCCATCAGGCAATTCTTAAGGCAATTAAACACACACACACACACATATAGTTATAGACGGCCCACTTTTACTTCCTTTCCCCTAACCAGTGGTTCTCAGCTTGTGGATGACCCCTTGGGTGGGAGGGTCGTATATCAGGCATCCTGCACATCAGTTATTTATATTACCATTCATAACAGTAGCAATATTAGTTATGAAGTAGCAATGGAATAATTTTGTTGTGAGTTGTGAGTCACCACACCAGGAGGAACTGTACTAAAGGGTCACAACATCAGGAAGGTTGAGGAGAGCCGTCCTCATCCATCTTTAAAACCCAATCACCCTTCCTTCTCACACGGAGAACTGTATTCAAGGTTCTGTCTATAAGGTGGGCGTCACGGTTCCGAATACCACGCTTTCTAAACCTCAGCACCTATCAAAGCCTAGGAGTCAACTCTAATTCCTTATCCATTCCTCCCCCATGCTTCTGTAAGGACCAACAGGTCTTAACATAGTTTATCCCAAACTTCTCCTGAGTCAGTTCTATTTTCAGAACTTATTGCAATATCCTCTAACTGCTCTCCCTGTCTCTATGCCATTTGTTCTTGAACATCTGATGCAGTTTCTGATAAAATTCTTTTACGAAATGACGCTTCATTCAGCTGTTACACACAAAGCGCAGAGCTCTCCGTACTACAGAGTAGCAGATGGCCTCGGAATAGTTTCCTAGATTTACTAAACTTTACCACATATAGACTGACATGGCAGGGTGTGCTTCTGCTACTGTAGTTTGCTCAGGAAATCTTTCTTGCTCCTCTAGGGGGGGAAAATCCATACAGATCCTACATGAGCAGAAGCTGCAAATTCAAATGGCTTCCGGGCCATGCAGAGAGCAACCCTGAGGAAAGCATGCTGGTAATGACACACCCAAGGGAAATGCTTGATGCAAGTGATACTCAGCTCTGCTCTGGTTTGGTTTTCATGGCGGAATGAGGAGAGCCCAATGCCAACATGATCACGATTTTAAGAGAGAGAGAAGAAACTCTTATGTGTGTAATCTCTTAGTGTGTAACACTTCACAGACATGCAAGCTGTGTGCCTGTAACTTCTGTTAAGTCCAGGTTAAATGGAACTTCTCTGGAGCTCCAGTGAATGGAGTCCCTAGCTAGACATTTGGCCTTCATTTATTTATTATTAAATATCTCTATTATTGACTACCCCACCATATTACAGATACTTATATATTCATGCCTTCTGCAAGTCGATCCTTTTCTCAAGGCAGGACCCTTATGTTTGAATCACCAATGCAATTTCTTTCATCTATTTACATATTTAAAGACCTGGTAAGTAACTAGAGCTTAGTATTTACTGCACTATTAAATTAGATATTTCTGGTGAAATAATTACCACGGGGATGCTTTTCAAGGGTGGCACACACAGCAGGGTACCTGATAGTCTTACGATAGTTAAATAACTACACACAACTCCAGTTTGTATCTAAATGTAAAGCTTTACACTGCTATCTTCCCCACGCTGGCCTTCGGTGTATCACTGAAAGGAGACGTTCTCCACACGCACTGTACCTAATATTTACTAAGTGCTAGGTACCATTTGAATGATGCGGTGATGAATCGGAGGAGCGACACTGGGTTATCTGTTTTTAAACCAAAAATTGACTTAGCTGAGAGTTTAAGGGGTAGAAGACATGGCAAGATGTAGGCCACTCAATATTTAGTTGTAATGAGCTAAAACAAATATGGGTATAGGTGGTTATGAAGTTTCTGTGTCAGGTGATGAAATTATTCTGACTGTAGTGATATCTGCACAACTATCAGTCAGCAAGACGAGGACCATTAGAGTTACAATTGTATGATACAGGAATTATATCTTAAGCTGATTCATAATGAGAAACTAATATTTATTTTCTGCCCACCAAACAGAAAACGTTTCTAACTTCCAACTCACACACTGCCTCCATTTTTTAAAAGTAAGGTACTTAAGGGAGGTGACATGTCTTGCTTAAGCTCCCAGCCAGCTGCAGGAAAACTACATTTGTTTTGATTCCCGATTCAGAACGGCACAGGCCAGACATCAGAGCAACTGGCTCATAGTCTCTCATTCCACCCCTTCTGCACCCATCTATCTTGTGAAGAACGATCAATTAATGTATTATAAACACTGGTTCTCAGCCTGTAAGTCGCAACTCCTTTGGGGGATATAGAATAACCCTTTCTCAGGGGTCCCCTAAGACCATCGGAAGCTGGGCAGTGGTGGTGCACGTCTTTAATCCCAACACTTTCGAGGCAGAGGCAGGCGGATTTCTGAGTTCGAGGCCAGCCTGGTCTACAGAATGAGTTCCAGGACAGCCAGGGCTATACAGAGAAACCCTGTCTCAAAAAACCAAACCAAACCAAACCAAACCAGACCAGACCATCAGAAAAAACAGGTATTTACATTACAATTCATAACAGCAGCAAAATTATAGTTATATAGTAGCAACAAAAATAATTTTATGGCTGGGGGTTGTCACAACTTCAGGAACTGCATTAAAGGGTCACAGCTTTAGGGAGGTTGACAACCACTGGTTAAAAAACAAAAAAATGAAAAAGCAAAATAACGAAAACCCAAACCCTCTTCATCAACGAAAATATCAAGACTATAATGGGGTTAAGAAGACTCAGGTACAGACATCCTGACTTAGTACTCTGTTAGATAAAATTTAAGCTGCAAGTCAATACACAGAACTCTGCCTGGTCTTCCTATGGCAAAGATCTAGAAGAGCCCATAAAATGGCAAAAACCAAGCTAAATTTACCTTGATCTCTCAAGCTGAAGTTTTGTTTCACTCTTCTGACACGGCAATACCCTCTGCCACTCATCAAATGACGGAAGGGAGAGACTGGCTCCTCTTCTTCTGTAAGGCTTCTAATTGGCTCTCAGCCTTTACCTGTTTCTGTGGCTATACACTTTCCCCAGGTTTCTTTTTGTCTCATGAGTAATTTCTCCAGCTTTGACTATTCTATGGCTTCTAGGTCCAAATGCTCACGTGATACACACAGGATGTCTCATATAACTCAACATGGCCAAACCCAGCATACCCAAAGCCAACATCCCTATTATTCCACCCCGAAGTCATCCTTCATTTCATCTTCTGTCATCATCTCCAAGTATTACTGGAGATGAGTGTTACAAATCTCACTGGTTTTTCTGCTTCTGTATCTCTCTTTCTAGTCTTCAAAGTATTTTAGCACATAAATAATGTTATATGCGTAAATTTTAAAAGAAAAACTTCAGAGGGCTTGCAGTCTAGTTAGAGCAGGGATAATCTTATCTCCTGATTCTTTACACTTAGCACCATGTTGGCTTCCTTCCTGTCTTTAAAATAGCTCAGTACTATTTTCTCACCTGCAGTCCTCTGCACGTTTTGCTGTTTGCCTGTATAATGGCTATCCTTGGTTGTTAAGTTGACTACATATGGAAGTAACTATAACCTACATGGCTGGGCACACCTGTGAGGGATATTTTTCTTAACGGTATCATTCATAGTGGGAAGACCCACATTTTTTTTTTTTTTTTTTTGAGACAGGGTTTCTCTGCGTAGCCCTGGCTGTCCTAGAACTCACTCTGTAGACCAGGCTGGCCTCAAACTCAGAAATTCGCCTGCCTCTGCCTCTGCCTCCGAAGTGCTGGGATTAAAGGCATGCGCCACCATGCCCGGCCTGGGAAGACCCACTTTTAACGTGGGTCACATCTTCTGCTGGCAGCCTATCTAAAGGACATAGAAGAAGGAAGCTTGCTTTGCCTGCTTGCTCTCCCCATCCCACGGGCAAATCCATTCCTTCACTGGCATTAGAGCCCACTTCTTCAGTAGTCTAGCATATGCTGAAGACTAGCTGAGAGAGCCAGCCTCATCGACTGAACAACTAACGGATCCTGGAATGGCTGGTAGACAGTCATTGTTGGACTAGACAGAGCAGAGCCTGTAAGCCAGTCTAATAAATCTCCTTCCTATATAGATATAGATTCATTCTGTAAGTTCTGTTCCTTTAGAGAACCGTGACTAATATAGCCTGGAATGTTCTTCTTGCAGCTATTTATATGCCTTGCTCATAGTGTGTCACCATATTTCATTTCAGCTCAAATTCTTAATATGGTCTTCCTCGACTATCTTATTTTATGACCTGTGCATATCCTTTACAACTCTTATGCTCTAGCAAGTCCCATTTAACACCACCTTTCCATCCTCATAGCTGCGCCCTCACCCATTTAAAACATCAGGGCTATGAGCCCAGGGACTAGCAGTCTTCCTCCTAAACCCTTTCCTTCCCACAATATCCCGACTGTCCTGGCATCTGTCCTTGTACCTATTTGGGTGTTTCCTTCCCACTAGCACTCTATCTATCGAAGCATCTATCCTTGTACAACTTGGATGTTTTTTTTCCGGAATACAAATTCTCTTACAGTTTTGCTCCCTGAAATCAGTATTTCCAGTTTTTAGATAGCTGCCCAGCATGACAGGATGAATAAATTAGGTGATACAATCATTAAACAAAAGCAGTTATTGTGTTGTTCCCTCTTTGCTTCACGAACTAACTGTGCTCTCTACGTTCTTGCGCCCCTTCCTTAGCTCATATCCCCGGAGCTCTAAGACTCAGACAAGCAATCAATGTTTAAGAAGTCTTATTTGAGCCTTGCAGAGAGGGAATATAGCTTAGTGGTCTTTCTAACTCTTGTTTTACAGAACTGGGGTTTGGACATACCGTCTACTGCCTACAGTCCCACCACACATCTCAATTTTGCCCTCTGTAAGATCAGAGCAAAGATTAGGTTGATACCCCATGGTCTCTGCATAACTGGCAATGGACTAACACCAAATACTGTGTCCATTGTCACCCAAGACACTGACTTCTTTGAAGCCAGGGACCAGATTTCTAAACTCTTTCTGACTCTAATCCATCGAACAGTACCTGGGATATACTTCAAAACCAAAAAGCCATCAAATGAACACAAATTTCAATCAACTGAAAAGGTCAAAGTCTAGCACTTTCGGCTACCAGTTATGATAAATGTTTGAATTTAAGTTAAAAATTCAGTTTTCCAGGGCTGGAGAGTTGGCTCAGAGGCCAAAAGCACTCACTGGCTGTTCTTCCAGAGGACCCAGGTTTAATTTCTAGCACTCACAGAACTGTCTGTAATTCTAGTTCCAGGGGATCTGACACCCTCAGAGACGCACACACAGGTGGACCACCAATGTACAGAGAATAAAATTGAATAGATCTTTTTTTAAAAAAAATTAAAGGTTTCTAATTGTACTAGTCATACCTCAAGAACATAACAGATACAAATAGCCAGTGGGTTTTGTCTTGAGAAAAATCAGACATATCTGTCTTCACTCACTGCTCTACTGGATGGTCCTGGTCTAGACAATAAAACCCAATCATCTAAAGGTATCCCATACTAAGGCCATAATCATCAACAGAAAACTGTGCAGCACAGGCATGGCACTGTGCTAGGTTATGTTGGTATACACGCACGGGAAGCCAGGGAAGCTGCCTCACTGAATAGCATAAAGAGTAATGCATGTTAACTACATTATTATTGTCACCTTGCTGTTATTTCATTCATCTTTGGTTCAGAGAAAAAAGATCACCAACCCCAGACATTTTACTGGAAGACCTGATTAACGTGGCTACTGCCTAGCTCGGTGAAGCACGGGACTCTGCACAGTCAGAATGGGAGCTTTCACTACCTCAGGCCTCACAGGATCTTCAATCCCCACAACCGCGATACACGTAAGGCCGGTGACGACATCATTCTCATTATCCCACTCTGGTTCTGGCTCCCCCGCTGGGAAGTCTCTGAACGCTAGGCATATGGTCCTCAGGCCTTCTGATGCCATGGGCTCGATCACAGTTTTCACAATGTCATCA
The DNA here is from genome assembly GCF_978045245.1 of Mus caroli. Lineage (NCBI taxonomy): Eukaryota > Metazoa > Chordata > Mammalia > Rodentia > Muridae > Mus > Mus caroli. The sequence continues at coordinate 98,594,959 of NW_028227264.1, read as the reverse complement.
CGGTCTCTGGGTCGGAATACTTTTGCCTCGCCATTAGCACTCAAGATTTTGAAACACCTAAAAGGTAACATCGAATCCAAACGTCAATAATTAACAAAAGTAAGAGTTACTGCCATTTCTGTCAAGTGCACGGGTAGGAGGGAAGTCACAGGGTGTGGTATCAGGAAACCAGGGAATGCTATATGTCGCTCTCTACAGGTGTCCCAGCTCTTCCTTTACAAAACACTCTTCCTCTGTCTCGCTCTTAGTTACGGTCCTTAACCAGTCACCTCGGGCTGTCTCTAAAGCGCCTCTTTTGGAAACATTATTCTTAAAACACTTTCACAGATTCTTGAGTGGTCAAAAATATTTTCTCATTTTAAATAAACATTTTAAGTTCCATCAACCCCTTACCTGTGAGGTCATTTCATCACCTATACTGTTTTAGCCATAAAAGAAAAAAAGAATCTTCTTGTTAAAATAACAAAACAGGCGTTCTGTGAGAAATATTACGTCAAAGTAGTTTATAGTGATGCTAAACCCCAGCTTCTCCCCAGTAAGTAATGGAGTCACACTGTCCTGTCCTCCTCTCTTGGTGATGCACCTCTGCGTGGTTCCATGGGGGTGTCTGCTACACCCACACCTTCTGTCCTGTTTGCCGAGGCTTCCCATTAGTGCTTGGGTATCCTACCAGATCTTTAACCTTCGTGCACAACACTGAATGTCACCCGCATGCCGTGAACTTGCCATCAATGTTACTCCGAGTGCATTTGGTAACTCTGACAGTTTGACCTGACCACTGGCTTCTTCACTCACAAGGTGCCATCGTCTCCGAAGTCCACATCCCTTTCTCTCAAGTGTACATGATAAGCTCATTCCTTTGAATTCTATGCTATGTTCCTCTGTGGCTCTCATCTCTCAGCTAGGGTTACGGTAAGAGCAACAGCCACTTCATCAGTCCTCGGTACCTGGTGTTTAACTTGTAATCCTTGTGATGTTCAAATGCTGGGGTCATATGCAAGCACCACCACAGCTAGCTTTCTGTCCCAGAGCTTTGATGAAGAAATGCTGTAATGGTAACACCTGCTTTATTCATCCTTACCTGCTCAGTCTCAAAGCAGACTGAAAATATACTTACAATAGACCCACCTCCAGTCTCCAGTCAGCCTCTAGAAAACGTACACACATTCATTTGCTTCACTCTCAGAGTTACTATACGCCATCCCCTTTTCTAATGAAGGAAAATGCAAAGTAAGGAGAAAAAAAAATTCTGCCTCGGTCTCCAAAGGTACTTAGTTGCAAGGTAGAAGTCAATGCTTGATTGACTTTGACAAAAAACAAAACAAAAATAACTTTCCTTTGCCATTTACCTGCTAACCAAGAAAGCCAGAGATACAACAGGTTCCTAACCTGTCCCACTGAAGCCACACAGCTGTGATGCAGGTGAAAGAAAGCCTAGGTTTCACAAAACCACGAAAGCTTAGCTTATTTCAATTATTACGCCAAATACAATGGGCTTATTTTCCCTAGAGCAAACTGCCGAAACATAAGAAGCCAGAGTGCACAAGGCAGAACATAGCAGGCCTATCTGGATGCCAGAAAGGATGCTACAAAGCTCTGTGATGCCGCCTAAATGCACGAGTCTCAGAGCCACCGCACAGAGGTGTCCTGCACACGACAGTCTCACTCATCGGACGGAGTCCTTCATACTCACTTTTTCAGAATGATCTCGGAGGCACCCTTGCTGAAGATGCGGAAACTTCCATCTGAATTTTTCAGGACTGTGCTCATGGATTTCCTAACAGAATTGAAGGTATAGACTTTGTACAGTGCTTCTTCTGGTATTTCATTTCTAACATCTTGATAATCCCGTTTTAAATCCAAGAGAAATCCCAACAAGGCACATTCCGTTTTGTTACCCACATGGCGAGGTAATCCACCCTCTTTCTCCGGTGGCTGCAAAAACAATAAATAAATAATCATTAAAAGCTACATTTATCTCACTTCCCTATTTAAAAATTTAACTTAAAAAATGCAAAACAGAGCATAGCATTCTAAAACAAAATGATGTAGAAAATGTCTTCTATGAGAATTTCCAAAAAGAGCACAGGTAAGGTAGAAAGATTTTTGTGGAAGGGTGATGTGACTTCTGCCTAAGCCCAGTTAGTTGCTAGTCAAGTGGCCTTCTGTCAAGCTTTCCAACTGCTATGGTGGTGGCTTCAGTAGCTATAAACAGGCATACTTAAAACCTTCTAATTAAATGACATAAGATGCATGTATCTTACAGTTGATTACACAGTAGGACTTAACCTTAATTCCATTTTCTCTTCCCACTTTTACTGTATATTTCTATATTAAGTAACTCACAATAAGTCCTTATTTATAGAAAGCGAAAGCTCAGACTTTTGACAGTAGATCAAGCCTAGGACCACAACCACCTAGCTTTCTAACCTACCCACCCACTCACCCACCCACCCATGTTTTCATTAGCCGGCTTGCAATATAATTTTTGCCCACAAGTTTAATAAGTCACTAGAGAAATAAAAAGTCAAACATACATGTTACGCTTTCTGCTTAAATAAAAAATTGAAAGCTTGCAAAGTTGAAAATAACCTAATAAAGTTCTCACAAAATCTATGATTACTTTATGAGCTTCTAAAATGTTTAAAGACAACTTTATGGGTAAGATCATATCCCCCCCACCCCCACCCCCAAGCAGGGCAGCATATATAAAGTACACACTGACAGCAGTTCTCAAGGGCTTCTAGCAATGGACACTGATGTTCTCCACGAGACAGCCAGGCCTTTTACAGCATGAACATAGCGACGATAATTTAGTATGATGAGTTTATGGGAAGTCTATGAGTAATGTCGAATGGGGGTAGAACACTGACCTAACAGGTACAGGGCCGTTGGTTGTATACCCACCACCGCAAATAATAATAAAATTAAGAACACGGCCAGGCATTCTGACTGTAAAACCTCAAAGTTTCTGAATACCAGAAATTAAAGATAAAGAAAACCCCTAAAGCGTGGGCTAGACGATGGCTTCGGGGTTATGGCACGTGCACGTGCCTAGAACCCCAAGTTTGACTCCTGGAATACAAGTGAACCTAGAAGGAGAGAATCACTTCCATAAAGTTAACCTCTGACCTCCACAGGTGCTCCATGGCATTCAGGCCCCCACTCAAACACAATGATAATAAACAAGTAAATAGATCCTATAGTAAACTTACTATAAACACTAGTATTTTCATGCATATAAATTAAAGGAACCTTACCAATATTTTTGACGTATAAGCACAATTCACAGAAATCCCTGTTACCAGGTAGGACAGGATATTTGGTGGGATGGCTTCTGGTTCCGGAACTTTTTTATAATGCTTTTCATTTATGTAAGCTTGAACAACCGTCATCCTGTTCATTGTCAGGGTTCCCGTTTTATCTGAACAGATAGCTGTAGCATTCCCCATGGTCTCACAAGCATCCAGATGTCTCACTAAGTTATTATCCTTCATCATTTTCTACAGCAGCAAGAAAATAAAATGAAACCACAACCCAAGACAGTTAAACTACACAGAAAGATAATTACCTCATGATACTGCAATAAGATCAGTTAAAATCAATTGATATAAACACAGCTTTAAAAGTACCAGCTAAACACCAGAAGGATTTTAGAATATTTGATCTACCCAAATAGGCCAACAAAGATCATTCCACTAGCAATGGTTTCAAGCATGTTACTGACGTATTATGTAATCTAAGAGAGATCTCAGCATCTGTATAGTTAGGTACCACACGCCTCTGATATGCTTAGTGTCTTACCTCCATGGCAATCTTACTATGGGTATAGTGATAATTATGATAACACAAGATAAAGGACTAAGTTTCACTAAGTAGCAAATAAGAAGACCCCTTATCGATTTCCAACAAAGACAGAGCTTCAGCTGGATGAAAATGGAGACTTGGTGAGTATGAAGCCATTTGGTTGGGGGTTTCCCTCTAACTTCCCAGGCCGAGTTAACACTCAAGGACTTGACTGAATCATTTCCACTAATCCAAAGTGTATGTCACTGCTTCCTTTATAACTAAAGAGGATGGTAGCAAAGATGCCAAGAGTTTTCACAACAGTGACAAAAGGCATTTAAATTATAGACAGGGTAGAGAGAAATCACATCAACTCATTTCCAAAGTCCCCCTACCCATAACCAATTCACAAGAGAATATAAAAGCCTGACCTCCATGGGTGCTCCCTGGCACTCGTGCCCCCACACAAACACAATAATAATAAACAAGTAGATCTTACAGTAAGCATACTATAAACAAGAGCGTCTTCATGCATATAAATGTGTACTTCCCAAATTACGATCAGAATGTGAGAACATAAGAGAATGAAATCTGCAGATAAGGAAGCACGTTCAATTTCACAAAACACTGCCAGGATGCATAAGGACCACACCACGGTGAACGGAACAGATGCTGATGACATCAGGGCCGAGCAGACACTGAATGCAAGCTTAAAGGACTCGAAGCACAAGCATCTCACTTCTCTATTCAGGGAACGTGAAACTTCCTGATTGACTGAAAACCTAGCATCGTTAAAGACTACGCAAAATGAACTAATGACAATTTTGATAAAATGAGTGATTGGTTTGTCTAAAATAAAAAACATCTATATTCTAATTATTTCTAATCATTTTAAAGCATTAAAAAAGTATAAATAGTTCATATTGTTGTTCCACCTATCGGGTTGCAGATCCCTTTAGCTCCTTGGGAACTTTCTCTAGCTTCTCCATTGTGGGCCCTGTGTTCCATCCAATAGCTGACTGTGAGCATCCACTTCTGTGTTTGCCAGGCACTGCATAGCCTAACAGGAGACAGCTATATCAGGGTCCTTTCAGCAAAATCTTGCTGGCGTATGCAATAGTGTCTGCGTTTGGTTGCTGATTATGGGTTGGATCCCCGGGTAGGGTAGTCTCTGGATGCTCCATCCTTTCATCTCAGCTCCAAACTTTGTCTCTGTAACTCCTTCCATGGGTACTCTAGCTGCATATGTAGCAGAGGATGGCCTAGGCGGCCATCATTGGGAAGAGAGGCCCCTTGGTACTGCAAACTTTATATGCCCCAGTAGAGGGGAACGCTAGGCCAAGAAGTGGGAGTGGGTGGGTAGGGGAGCAAGGCGGGGGGATGGTATAGGGGACTTTCAGGATAGCATTTTAAATGTAAATGAAGAAAATATCTAATAAAAAATGGGAAAAAGTATAAATAGGTAGGTAAACTGTGCTCTGTAACACCTTAATATGTTAAAAAATTTAAATTACAAAATCTGTGTTAAATGTCTGAAAGAAAATAAACAGTGGGGATTGGCAGGGTGGCTCAGTGGGTAAAGCTGCTTGCCACCAAGTCTGATGACCTGACGTGGATTTATGGGTTCTACATAGAGGAAGGAAAGAATCCACTTCTGCTGTCCTCTGACTTGCACATGCACACCATGTGACACACAAACATGCAGACACAATACATTTAAAAAACAAACAAACTTAAAACAGTAAGCCAAACAAATTCTTATAACTGGCCGTTTGTAAAACATTTGGAACACTGAAGGGAGAATGTCAGCACGGAAGAAGACTGTTAGATTTCTCACTGTCAGAAATGTTCTTTAAGGAGAAATGGTAACTACCTTCCCAAGTTACAAGAGCAGCATCCTTCTGTTAAGAGTAACTTGCAAACCCATTATGAAAGGCAAATCCCAGATGGTATGTCTCAACATCAGCAGGGAAGGTTGGACCAGAGGGAGAGTGGGTAGGGCAGATGGGCACAATGGGCAAGGGCCAGAATGAGCAGGACTCTGTGAGCCATAGGAAGGGAGGCAAAAGAATTTACACATGCAAATATTATCTGAATTGTTTCTGGAAATATAAATCTGCCCACATATGGGAAGACTTCCTTGTAGGAACAGCAAAGCAGAAACAACAAGGCTGAGGAACTGGGCCCAAGCACAGCATCCTTCCTCTTGTGCCAAATCCTGATTTGCACACACCCTGACCTCAACTTTATGAGTGGGAGAGAGGGTGTGGTGAGACCTCACAAGGCTGCTGCTCCTCGTGAAGTGAGCGGCTCTGGCTCTCTGTGCACAGAAGTCCTGGAATCACTGCCTGCATCTTTAAGGAAATGGAAACCCTCCACTTTCCAGGCCAGAAAAGGATGCCCTGGGCATGTATTTTCTAACCAGCGGAGGCTTTAAACAACAGGGCTACTTAACTATCCCTCACTAACCTTGACTGAGTAAGCCAGTGAGATGGTGACTGCCAGTGGAAGCCCTTCCGGCACGGCAACCACTAGAACTGTGACTCCAATAATGAAGAACTTCACGAAGTACTGGATGTAGATCGGTGTGCACTCTGCAAGCCATGGTCTTTTCTGAACCCAGAAGGTATCGATCACAAAATACAACACTAGGATGATAACTGTGATGGCAGACATCAGCAGACCTATACAGGCAGGAAACAGGACAATTGTTTAAATATAGCAGCCGCTACCCACTGCAACTCTGTAACAGCACTATAAGGCTATTTATTCTTATAACCAGCTAAGATATTTCTTTTTCCATTTTCCTGAGCAGCTGTTCTCTCCAGGGTGTACTGACATATCACATCTGACACTCACCAGACTTAAACCCTGACCCCAGAGAACTGAGAGACAAGCTTTTCGGGATTTTTTTGTGTGTGCCTTGTCTAAGGTGGAGACAAATCTAAGAAGCAAATACAAGTGACCTTTCACAGGTCAGTGCAAGCTGCTGCTTGCTATGTTCAACATTCTGAGAGACGTTAGGAAGACAAGTCAACTTAACAGTCTTGAAATTAAATTAACTCCATGTTTTAAAATATACACATAAAATTACACTACCTGGATCACTGGTCTATCATCACTGATTCATTAACTCAGAAAAAGGAATGTTAACTACGTATTACAAAACACTGAGATGACCATATGAGGTGTGTTACAAATGAGTATTAAAACATAAACCAAGTCTAGACATCTGGGTCTAATATCCTCCCTAGTAGCTACTCAAGTAGCTATCACTACACAAAAACACCCTTTCCTACAGTATGAGTCAGTTGATACACACTGTATCTGCTACTAGGGAATACGCCTACTGAGTATAGAGCGCAGGCTGCTTCACCCATTATATGCCTAGCTGTCCAATGATGCTGTCTGCATGACTCTCAGAATGCATGCATATTGCATACAGCATCCGTCAAAAGGCGGCAATGCTGGCGTCCCTGCCTTACCACAGGCTCTCCTCTGAAAAGCAGTGTTGGTTCCATAGGTGCTGTCTAGTGAAGGCAGCATTTCAGTCAATCAGCTTCACAATTCTAAGTATCTTCAGATGAACACAACAATGTCTGTGTTCAGAAAACTACATTTTTATTTTCACAGACAGCCAATAAAAGGCTGAGCAGAGTGCGTGCAAGAAACGTTTAGGGTTCGATAATCTGTGCTAAACAGTCTCCCTGACAGACCCTTTTCGTTTCTTCTTCTTTTTTCTTTTTTTTCTGAGACAGGGTTTCTCTGGGCAGCACTGGCTGTCCTGGAGTTCACTCTGTAGGCCAGGCTGGCCTCGAACTCAGAAATCCACCTGCCTCTGCCACCACTACCTGGCTTCATTTCTAACCCTAGAAATTTAGAGATGACTGCATGGACTTGTAGGTTAAACAAATTTGGGGACTAATTTCAACTTGACCACCAATTACCTCACCAGCAGGCAGAGTGAGGGCCTGTCTACTGCAATCATGTTATGAGTCTATGGTAATTCAAAAGGCTCCACACAAAGTTAAAAATATTCTTCTATATCCTTTATGCCTGCAAAATGATTTCCAGCCCTCGCTGTGGCAAAAGACACTTTTATTGTTCCTCCTCCTAGGGGGCTGCAAACCCCTTCAGCTCCTTGGGTACTTTCTCTAGCTCCTTCATTGGGGACCCTGTGCTCTGTTTAATGAATGTCTGTGAGCGTCCATGTTTGTATTTGTCAGGCACTGACAGAACCTCTCAGGAGACAGCTACATCAGGCACCCATACGAACTAACCAGTAACCCCAGAGCTCCCTGGGACTACACCAAAGAGTACACACGGAGGAACTTGTGTCTCTAGCTGCATATGTAGCAGAGAATGACCTAGTCGGTCATCAATGGGAGGAAAGGCCCTTGGTCCTGTGAAGGTTCTATGCCCTAATATGGGGGAATGCCAAGGCCAGGAAGTGGGAGTGGGTAGGTTGGGGAGCAGAGGGAGGACGGGAGAGGATAGGGGTTTTCAGAGGGGAAACTAGGAAAGGGGATAACATTTGAAATCTAAATAAAGAAAATATCTAAAAATATCTACCAAAAAAAAAAAAAAGCCACTTTTAAAGCAGATACAGGTATCTGGAAACAACACCCGCTTCCTTCTGTCGTTCTCCCATGCCTGCCGTACGTACCTGCTTTGCCAATCTGAACAGCCAGCTTCGTGAGTTTCCCCTGTAACACGGATTTTTCCTTTTTTGGCAGATTTGCTTTCTTCTTGTCTTTCTCATCACCATCCCCTCCTTCTTCACTCTTCAGAGGCTGCATCTCCATGGCCGCGCCGTCCTGGGCTTTTGCTAAGTCCAGAGAAAACACAATTTGGTTGTATTGTAAAGGCATGATAAACATTTCGAAACTCTTTCTTTTTTCTTTTTCTTTCTTTTCTTCTTTTTATTTTTTTTTAATAAAATCAGTTTCTGATAGAAAAAGACTGAACTATAAACATTCAAGTGTAAGTCTGAGTGTGAGTGTGAGTGTGTGTGTATGTGTGTGAGTGTGTGTGTGTGTATGTGTGTGTGAGTGTGTGTGTGTGTATTGGGGGTGGTTACACAGAGTGAAGTGTGAGTGTGTGTGTGTGTATGTGTGTGTGTGTGAGTGTGAGTGTGTGTGTGTATGTGTGTGTGTATTGGGGGTGGTTACACAGAGTGAAGTGTGTGTGTGAGTGTGTGTGGGTGTATGTATGTGTGTGTATGTGTGTGAGTGTGTGTGTGTGTGTGTGTGTGTGTGTGTGTGTGTGTATTGGGGGTGGTTACACAGAGTGAATAAGACAACAGTGAGATTAGCCTGTGGTACTGTTCCAGATGTAAGGATGTCACGTTCAGTGACAGGAATAAAGCATATACAGTTCTTAAACTAAGAATTAAGAATACTAAATTTCTTTCTTTTCGTGTGATGTTAGGTATGAGGTTTTATGAAGACTACAGATCCCACTCATGTAATTTATGATCCAATGTAGAATATTGTATATGATTACACATTAGAAAAACATGCCTATGTTTAAATGTAATTTACACTACACAGATTTTTTTCTACCAACTATTTCACTTCAGGTATGTAAAGCACTTTGAACCCCTTAGGAAAGCTACCTGAGCACGGCAGCACAAATCATGATTAACACCCTCTTCTGCATGACTACAGCAGTGGCCAGAGAGGTTAATCCAAGTTAACGCTGTTGATGTCCCCTGTCATGCTCCCTAATTTTGGATAAATATAGTACATAGCAGATCTATTTTTGGAGGTAAAAGAAAACAAGCTAACTGTACTTTTCAATCTTCTTGAATTTACCTTTGTTGCGATTCTCAATAGCTCCATCTTGCTTCTTATCTGTAGGAACAAAATGGGAATTAAAGCTTTCCAAAAGAAATGAATACGGCCACACTAAATTATGCAGAGGTAGTTCACATTTCTATAAGAGAATTGTTACACAGCGGTGTATAGGTGTACAAACAGAAAACAGCAGCTTGCTGACCCCGTCCATCACTTCCTAGGTCCTACAAGGGGAGACTATTCCAAAATAGTTTAGGGTGTGCATACTGTATTTCTGCGTAAGGCTTTATGCTCTCTTTGATAAGTTTAAAACAGTTTAGGGTATGCACACTGTATTTCTGCGTAAGGCTTTATGCTTTCTTTGATAAGTTTAAAACAGTTTAGGGTATGCATACTGTATTTCTGCGTAAGGCTTTATGCTCTCTTTGATAAGTTTAAAACAGTTTAGGGTATGCATACTGTATTTCTGCGTAAGGCTTTATGCTCTCTTTGATAAGTTATAAGCCCGAATATGGTGCAAAAGATCTTCAAGCTAAATACAGACATAACCCTGAGAAAGCAGAAAAAGAGAGGATGGAGGGAGGGAGGGGATGCTATAAAAAGAAAATAGGCATACAGGAGCGCTCTGGTGGGAGTGGGAAACAAGAGTGTACAAGAAGAGGAGGAAAGCCGGAGGCTTTGGTGAGCCAGATGATGAGCGGTCAAAGCACCAAGCCAAATCAGATCCACGGAGCAGAGAAGGAGTACAAGTCTGAAGCGATAATCAAGGAGGGGCCGGCTCCACTGTTTGGAACAAGCGAAACAGTCTGTTTTCTTCCAGCTTCTCTATCGAGAAGAGCATCTTCAAGCAGGGAAACCTGGAAGAAACATGGGCAGGAAAGAACAGAAGCTTGGGAAAGATGAGGCAGGTGATAGTAAAAGAATACCTGGCTCCTTTCAGGGAGCTCAGGTTTGGAGACCAGAAAAGCACATTCCAGGCTGGCAAGCAAGTAGACAGGACATGGAGAAAGGTTTGCCTGTGTCTGATTAGATGCCAAAGTAGGCAAGATGTGAGAAGGGTTGGAGAGAAGGAGGAGAAAAGTGAAAAATAAAAAAAAGCTAGACAAGACAGTTGGGTAAGACCTTAGGGAACAGTGCGTGTTAGAACAGTGTCTGTAGGTCACTAAGAGCAGTCATCAGTATACTTCTTGTGTTCATAGGATTCATGGATGTAAGAGTCCTGTATCTTAGGACAAGAGCAGAGAGGCTTTGACCAGATACTTGCTACCCGATCAAGTTACACAACCTTCTCAAGGTTCGCTTTCCTGACAGTAAGAATGAAGGTAGATAAAGATGGAGTGTGCAAAGCATTTGGCAACCACGACTGCCATGTTTCAAAAAGACTATGGTGGCTTATCAAGGGCTGCCTGGGGTACTGAATGGAGGAATCTAGAACACTGGGCGAGCCACCTTCATCCTCAGCCACAACTTTCTATCTGCCAACCCTAGTGTTAGGAAATGGACCCAGAGACTGTGGATGCCAGTAAGCTCTTTACCACAGAGCTACACTCTCTACACAAAGATAATCTCAAGTGCATTTTGTTTGAAATAAGAACTTCATATGGAAAGATAATGCACAAAGGACAAAAAAATCTACCCAATCCTTTTTGTTTGTTGATTTTTGTTTTCGACACAGGGTTTCTGTGTGGCCCTGGCTGTCCTGTAATTCACTCTGTAGACCAGGCTGGCCTTGAATTCACAGAGATTCTGCTTGCCTCTGCCTCCCTAGTGCTAGGATTAAAGGGGTGGTAACTAGCTCTGCTGCAAGCCAGGTGTCATGCTCTTATACCAATACTTTGAAGTGAGATAACTGTCTCAAGCTCAAGTCAGCCAGGGCTACCCACTGAATTCCAGACTAGCCTGAGGCGGAACCTGAGACCCTGCCTTACACACAGTCTAAGTAAACATGCATCTCTGCTGTAGTGCTGGCAGACTCATGGGCCAATAATGCCCAGCATCATAAACCACAACAACCACCTAAAGAAAAAACTCAGCAAAATAAAAACAATGATAGACTTATAGCAAGCCATTCAGCCAGGGATTATTTTAGAAGATCTTAAAATACTCTTGTAAGAAAAGAAAATATAGGCTTACACCCTGAAGCAAATTAAACAAGTCCAAATGGTTACAGGACGGCAGACTGCTGTCAAGGCAAAGAGAGGGTTCTGACAGGTGCCTCTGAGTGAGATGGATGATGCAGAAGATACCAGCAAAGAGGATGCAGCAGGGCCTTCTATGGTGGCATACCCTGAGCTTACATTCTGAGATGTCTCTCTGTGTAGGTCAGCTTGTTCTAAGATCTTTTTGGATAAACTCTATGCTAGCAAAGTGCTGAAAGATCACTTGGAGGGATTAGCAGGAACAGTCAAATGAAAGATGTGGGCATGTAACAATGGGTCTACATGGACACACACGCACGCATGTCAATGTACAGCCGCCGACCACGTGTGTGTGTCCATACACAGTACACAGTGAAGCACGTGAAAGGACAAAGCATGAAGACTGAAAACCCAGTGAGAGTGCAATGCAGCTCTGGATGAAATGGAAAACTAGTAGAGAGGGAGATAAAGACAACCGGGAAGCCAGAGCTCAATTCACGCTGCTGATCCAACGACCAAGGAAAAGGCCCAGGCTGAAGTATTAAGTATATACTGACTGTCTCTTCCTGTGGTGGAGGGGACAGACGTACTAACAAAACCCCCGAAGGACTACTTTTCTGTTACCTGAAAGTGAATTAGGTAATTAACATCTTACATCTTCATATCATGGTCTCATGAAAGAATCCTACTGCGGTACCAGTTTTCAAGATCCTCACTTGTTCTTCCCAGATACCCATGCTTACAGCAAACCGCCACACCTACTTTTCTTTTCTTTCTTCTTCTCATCTTTCTTTTCCTCTTCTTCACCCCCAGCTCCAAGTAAGGTGAAGATGATTCCAGTTTGAGAATTCACACCTACAGCAGTAACCACCATTCTTCCAGAACCTTCCATCACATGAGTACCTATAACGACAGAGAACTTTGTAAAAATTATAGTAGGTTTCTTTCCAACTACCCAATTTCAAATTTCAGCAATACTTTTTTTTTTTAAATAAACTCAATATTTAATCAAGCAGACCAACACTGAGTCTTAAGGCTTCATCAATCTGCAGTCTGTCATATGTGAGCTAAAAACTTTTATCACCAAGTAACAATAAATATGAAAATGAGAATGTATCAACTCCCTGTGTAAAACAACATATCAGAGTGCCCAAACTTCATAAAATGTATAATAAGTCACAGTTCCCAAAAAAGTCTATAAATGAAAAAAAAAAAAAAGCACAGTGCATGGAATGTGTGTATATTCAGTTAAGTAACTATTAGGTGTAACCATAGGGCATGAGGGATAGCATTAACTAAACACACTGTTCATACAGAAATATGCGTATAACCAGGAGAAGTTCACGGCACACATATTCCCATGCTTATCCTCACAACCTGTAACAAGGCTTCCAACTCAGTCTGCCAAGATTCCTGCCAGGCTCCCTACTAGTCTTCCCGCCTCCCTAGTTCGTCCTGGTGTGTTTGACTCTTCCTACCATGTGATTGAACATCCCTCTTAGGGCTCAGTCATTTCTGACTCTACACTCTGCCTACTGAAGCAAGCTGATCTTGAGACCAACCAATCTTCTTGGATTTCTTGTCCACAATTCCAACATAAAATTCCAAGCCAGTCAACTAGCAAACACAGACAAGGAACACTGAATTCAGGCCATGTCCTTTACAAATAATCTTACAAGTTGACAAATATTATTATTATATTCTAGAAATGTGGCTAAAGTTATACAACTATTACAAGCAAGGTTAAGGATTTAATTCAGCTCTGTCAAGATAGCAGATACAATTTGCTTACTACTGTTCTCCAGTTTCTGCCTGAGTATTTCTGCAAGGCTTTCTACACTGCTACTGTGTGCATTTAAAGCAGTTGTATAGACTGAGTTTTCTCTTTTTGAATCGGTATTAGTTGTTCTTTACAGCTATCATTTGTTTGTATTTTGTTTCTCAGCTCACAAATGACTGCAGGCCAGGGTCTACAGCATTCACCACCATCTTCTATGCCAAGGGGAATTTGCTAAATAAGACTATAAAGTTCATGCCACTAGGACTCACATTTGGCTACAAATTACTGGGTAACTTACTTAATGCACACTTTGAGGTCTTTGATTTTTCTGGCATAGTTAAAAAACCCTCTACATTCTTAGTGTTTTACTAATCACTGTGTCCTTTGTCAGTGAAGACACAAGGTAAACACATGAAATTCAGGAGAATAATATTTATTAGGTATGTATAAAAGACAATTTCTTGGAACAGTTCTGGCTTTCTTCAGATTTCAGTTTTTAGGGTCTGTTTTTCCTTAGTCTGCTCAAAGGTCTGCAGCCAATGTGCCCAGGAAAAGTAAACAGCTCTGCTGTTCAGGTCCTATCCTACCACTAACCAAACCCTGCTTTTAAAAACCTAAATTTAAGAAGCCAAGAACAGCAGTGAGAGATGGCATCATGAGAGTAAATTTAAAAATAAATGCATGTCATGGTTTTTAGTACATTTTTGGAACAGAGAAATAAATGCAGAGAAATTTTCCCACCCGCACTGTGATAAGGGACTGTGCAAAGTTTATTTCCATCTTTCTTTGAACATGGAAAATTTATAGAGTTCCCTTGGTATTTTGGCATGTTAGGATAGTGAGTGTATGCAAAGCTTGCCAGTCATTTTTGTCGGAGGACTAAAGCTTAGTTAAAGGGCCCATCCTGAAACAGCTAAGCACTATGTAAACAAACTACATGTACATAAACGTCCACAAAGCATATATATCAAAAGTCTCAACAAGGCTATCTCTAGTTACCCAATATGATGGCCAATGAGTCTATGGTGAGAAGATTGTGACTGGGGTACCTTATCCCCCACCATGGGTCTTAACTGCTTAACATCAATTTTAGCTTCTTAGAAATGTGGCAGAGTATAGGTGGAACAACAGTATGAACTAACCAGTACCCTGGAGCTCTTGACTCTAGCTGCATATGTATCAAAAGATGGCCTAGTCGCCCATCACTGGAAAGAGAGGCCCATTGGACTTGCAAACTTTATATGTTCCAGTACAGGGGAACGCCAGGGCCAAAAAGTGGGAATGGGTGGGTAGGGGAGTGAGGGGGAGGGTATGGGGGACGTTTGGGATAGCATTGGAAATGTAAATGAGGAAAATACATAATAAAAAAAAAAAAGGAGAAAAAAAAAAGACTGTTTTAGAATGAAGGTCTCTGTAACCTGTGTTTTTTATATCTTTTTGTTGTTTTTGTTTAAAACTGTAATAAATCATTCTATTATATGCTCATTTAACACGTAAATTGTATTGCTATACATGTAATAAGTTGTTTCTTCAAAACAAAACAATTAATTATCAATTAGAAACTATCACTTTTTGTAATTTAAATAATAAATCTAGTAATTGTATCAGGTGACAGGATTACTGTAATATTTCTGTCATGTAATCGTAAACATTATATAATAAAATTGAAAAAATTTACCATAAAAAAAAAGAAAGAACTGTGGCAGAGAAGCAGTAAAGTAAGTACACATTATTTACAGGCACTCTCCTTACATACGCAAGGCACACACCCTCACTGTGGACTGTTAGTGCAGCAACACAAAAACTCAAAGCATCAGCACGCTAGGTGGCCCAGGGTATTGACAAACATATATACAAATCTTGACTTTTTTAAAATAAGAAAATCATATGTTATGATTGACAAGTACCCTTTTCATAAATGAATACATAGTTATTCTTGGTTATTGATTCGGTTGTTTGTTTTTTGGGTTGTTTGTTTGTTTTTTTGTTTTTAACAGTACGTTTCTTCATCGTAGTTACAAATCTTAAAGAGATAATGGCTAATTTTAGGTTCTGGTCTAAAGCTGTGACTATAACTTAATTTCTGTAGGTATTACAAGTTTGACTTTAGTTCAGTAATGTCACGTTCAATCTGTTCAAATACAAAGCTCACCAAGGCCTGAAAAAAACTAGAGCTGCTAAGCTATTAAATAGTCATTAAATATTAAGTCAGCAGGAATCCTCCATTGATAAAACATCAGCATTCCATGAATATTTGATAATGATAATGGAAGACAAAAATAGGTTAACATTTGGCTTCCTGAGCACCACTGTAAAATTTAATCTAACAATATAACTTTTGACAAATAATTTCATAAATGCTTTAAAGACTACTATGAAACGAAGAGTAAGGAGTCTCAGCAATTTAAACGTACAGAGTGTTTCTGGAGGCAACCTGCGGCATGCCTGCTTCTCGTCATCTAATGTTTCAGAAGGCAGCTTGCCGTTTCTGTATCGTCCTTTCAACTTCATTCCCAAATAACCTTAGCTGACATGATTACTCCTGGTCTGACCAGGAGTGTCCTAAGCAGACATCTATCTATACTCTCTTCCCCACAGCACTCTCACCTTTGCAAACCCTTCCTCGGACATGTCCATTCAGATTTCTTCCCAATGAGGCGATATGAATGTTACTCCAGTATTCCTGCTGTTCCATCGCTTGCATAACCTGACAGAGTTCACATTTCTGACTAATTTTTTACCTGTTGCATGAGGTCGTTGATCATATAAAGTTGTATTTAATTAAACTAACCAGTCCTTTGTAAGTTATCACAGAGCTCATTTCTTTGTCTGAAACCTACAGTCATTTCATGTTTTACCTTAACAGGCCATAAAAATGTTAAATGTCAAATTAAAAAGTCTAAAAGACTTATATTTAAGTTTTGACATTAACACCATCTTTCAAATTTCTTCACTTTTTGGATTCTATCCTCATTTATGAAATACAGCTCTGCAATATGCCCGTTCTTTTTATAAAAATCTCTATGGCCTCTAAGGTTGATACCTTCTTGGCTTTTAGTAAAATGTTCCAAGTTTATAAATCCATACCTGAAAGAAGTAAGGGATCCTTATCTAGAGACTTCTTAACATGATCAGATTCACCAGTCAATGAACTCTCATCAATCTTCAGGTCATTGCCTTGAATCAGTATGCCATCAGCTGGAAGAAGGTCACCTGAAAGAGAAGGCAGCGATATGCTGAGCCGTCCACGCGTTGTTCCGTCCGGCTCTTCATCTTGCAGGAGGATGCGGGGCTCTGCTGGGCTTACCGTACTTCACTTGGGCAATGTCTCCAACAGTGATGTCAGCTACAGGTATCTGGATGACCTGCCCACCCCTGATGACGGTGAACTTCTGTTCCTGCTCAATTCGACTCTGCAGGCCTCGGAACTGCTTCTCCTTGCTCCAGTCGTTGAAAGCCGTCACCAACACCACACAAACCACCGACAAGAGGATCGCAGCTCCTTCAATCCACCCCGTTTCTCCTTCACCTTCTTCTTCCCCAACAGAAACTTCTCCACAAACTATTCAGAAAGAAACAAAAAATGGCAATTTAAAAAAAAAACCAAGTGGATGTTTTCAGGGTTTTTTTTTACCCGATCAATTTTACTCAGTATTTTGATCCTTCTACCAAGGTACGCTCTGCACTCTGCCATTTCAAGTTCCCTGCCTTTAAGATTTACAAACTCAGGATATATAAGGCAGTCCAGGTTGCCAGTGACGAGTGAGCACACGGAGAAACTCAGAATTCAGCCTAAGAAGTTACACACATGCCTCTACAGTATCTAGTGCTTTATTCCAGGCAAATCCAGTTAAGTCAGTATCTCAACTTACACAGATTTCCAGCTTTCAGTGCCTGCCAGCTATAGCCATACTATACAGATTACAGAGTATGCAACAGTGTGAAGTCTCAAGTGCACACACTGTCATTATAAACAGCTTTGTGGCTGAAGCTGCCAATGATCATCTGAGCCTTCAGCAACTCCTAAGTTTTGGAGGTGGTGGAGTTTGCTGCTAACAGTCAGATGAGGCTGCCCCAACTCATAGAGATCCACCTGCCTCTGTCTCTGCCTTCCTGGGGCTGTGACTGAAGGTTGTATTATTCAGGATATATATGCATATACATGCATACATGTCATATACATGCATACATGCATACATGTCATATACATGCATACATGCATACATGTCACAATAACAGAGAGGCCATGAATCTGAGAGAGAACAGGTATATGGAAGGGTCTGGAGGGAGGAAAAGGAATGGAGAAAGGATGTAATTATTTATCATCCCCTTAAATAAAATAAATAATTAAAAATGGTAAGTTAAAAAAAATAAGAAGCAGCAGCCAAAAATGAGGCTTGTCCCATCAGATGAGTTTGCTGGAGCATGTAAGGCTGCTTTGGACCATTTTATCAACAGGAGAAGAGTCAGTCTTGAGGTTGAAATCAATCCTCTCATTCTTTATTACTCGATACACATAATATTCTAAACCCGCAAGCCAATTCCACCTCATGACGCTGTTTTCTTTGCTCATCCAAAAGCAGCAACTGAGTCACATGTTCAGGCTGGTAGTCCTAAGTCAGTCACATTCTACCTAGTCATTTCCTTCACTGAGGTCAAGGACCATGCAGTCATCCATGCAGTAGAACAGATGGCTTCCAGACACCCATTAATGGGGATGCCTTTCTCCATGAACCCCGATAGATCCTTCAGTGACCTCGACTGGTGAATTCTTCCCTTAGGTTTTCAGCTTACTTTTTGTCTGTAGAATCACTGACAGTATCCACAGCCTTAGGAAATGTATTTCTTGAAGAAAGATACCCAAAAGACAATAGTACTTCCTGAGTCCACAGGCTGTAGAATAGATGATATGTAAGCAGATGTGAGAGCGTTCATGTCACCATCCATGCTCATTGGAGCTGGCCCTGAAACTTCTCTAGCTGCCAGTCCACCACGGTAGCTTCTTCCAACACAAGCTGCTTCATCTGCACTAGAAACGGTTCTGTGCAACCGCTCTCACCGACGGCGTCAGCTCTGTCTTTTGGACACTGTGCCTCGGTTTCTGTACCAGCCCTGAGGCCCAGGCTGTGACAAATGGAGATGGGCCCTTTATTTAAGCCTCATGAACTAACCTTGGTGAGTTTTATGGTTTTCTTCTGCAGCTTCCTCACTTCTCTCAGCCCTCACAGGATTAGGAATCCTTAGGGCCCTGCTCAGGATTACACTCTGGCTGACAGGAATGCTGTGGGTGGCTTGATCTTCTCTCCAGACCACTAAAACTTTCTCCCTATCAGCACTAAAGCAGTTCCACTTGGTGATTATCCGTGCTCACTACAGTAACATTTGGCAGTTTCCCCTTAAGAATCCTTTTGCACTTACAATGTGGCTGTTTAGTGTTAAGAGGCTGCCTGCTATTATTACAGATGACAGACAAGATGTAAGTAAAAACGTAAGGACAGAATACACTCCATTATTCATAATCAGTTCTATTACAGTGTGGTCACAGTTGAGCTTCTGTAGCATACACATTTAAGCTAAGTGCCACTTGTCCGCTCAACCATATCCACACCTACTGGCTGGCAAACACTGCATTAGGAAACCAAGGTATTAGGGATGCAATACAGAATTTCAGGTAAGATGTCAACAATTATGTATCTGTAAGTTCATGAAGAAGATCAAACATAGCTGTATATAACAAAATAAAATGAGGTTGAGTGAGCTAGGAGGCTGCTCTAAGGTCTCCACAGCATGTCATATGGTCACAGAGGCCACCGGCATTGAGACCGAATGAAGGGAAGAGAATTCCAGGGAGAAAATGAAGTCAGTGGTAATGTTCCAAGGCAGAAAAAAGCAGTCTGAACAGGTTGGGGTGTGATTCCTCAAGTCCCTAAAATTGATGCAGTGGCCCATGACCAGCATCTAAAAAAAGGAAAAACACACATGCAGGGATGCTTAAGTCTTAGGTTGTTTTGTTTTGTTTTAGTTTTTTTGAGACAGGGTTTCTCTGTGTAGCCCTGGCTGTCCTGGAACTCACTCTGTAGACCAGGCTGGCCTCAAACTCAGAAATCCGCCTGCCTCTGCCTCTGCTGGGATTAAAGGCGTGCACCAGCACGCCCGGCCTTTTAAGTCTTAGTTTTTGCTTTTCTTGTTACTGTGTTGAGATAGAGCCCTGGTAGGCTTCTAGCTCTCTATCTTCCTGCTTGGTCTCCCCAAGTGTTGGGGTTACAGGTGTGTGGCCCCACGAAGTCACTGTCAGCAGCATCCTTTGGAGCTTTGCTTTGGGCATTTACAAATTTACCAGAAGGGATATATTCTTTGGAATACTACATAAAATTATGTCTTCTGAGTTGAACTGAAATGTCGGAAGCTACTGGGTAGATAAAGCTGAGAACGATACTGGAAATAAAACTGAATAAATGAGTAATTCTAGAAATGACTAAGCATATTCCAGACATGTGCAGAAAGCAAAGAATCTGGAGTGTGAGGTTTCTGGGCGACCAGTCTTGGAGAGGAACATGTGAGATGCTCAAGAAGAAAAGCGAGAGAGTCAGATCCACCTGGATGGAGTCAGTAAGCGCAGAAAGTGTTCTCAAAGTTCAGTTCTCAGTGGCACAAAGCATTTTTGTAAGGTGATGTGGAAGCAGGAGGACTTATTTAGTGTTGTGTCGAGCCTGCCCTGATTCAGTTCTCAGAACTTGCATTTTAATTATTTTCAAGCTGAAGCAATGATCATGCTATCATATACAGTAACTAATTCAGTGAATTTATGATTTATACATGTAAGATAGCCCCTATGCACCAATAATAAGAGACGAACTCACTGAATTAGTTCAAGTATGGATTCAAGAACACATGAAGGTCAAAAGGCTATGCTGAACACGTCCAGCAACCCAGAGACAAGTTAGGATATTATCCAAATGAAGCACTTCACTTAGCTTTCATTTATATATTTCAAAAGCAAAAAGGCAGAAGATGGATTTATCATTTCAGGAAAGCCTCTGTGTAATTGACAGAAAGGACTGAGACTCAATCTGGACTTGGTATGTTTTCCCAATATAACTCCACCAAGTAAAATCATGGAGATAAATAAATAAATAAATAAATGACAAAATTAAGTCAATGAAGTCTTAGTTACTATTATATAATAAAACAATAAAATTTTAATCTTTCTTAATCATTTTATTCTCTAAATTTCTACTTTTGAAATTTTACATTATAAAGATACTGTGGCAAATACATATAATTAAATTTACCACTTAGAGGTATGTGTTCAAACTTTTCCTGAAAGGGTAACTACAAAAAATTACAGACAATATAATAGAGGTTAAGGGGAAGGAACTGTGAAACAATTATGCAATTATCAGTTTGAACTGAAACACATCTTTATCTCTAAACTACTGAGTGTTTCAAAGAAAACATGAAACAATGACATATTTCACTTCATACACAGCTCCACTCCACACTAGCCATGATCATAATGATCTTTGACAGAGAGGAAGTAGTTCAGTATCCCTAGAAGACCTTTGCCAGCTGGTGACCACTATACTTTTTGGAAGCTATATGGTCAAAGAGAGAAAATCCAAGCTCAAAGGTGCAAAGCTTTCACTCCCACTGTAAATACATTTTGCCAAAAGTGTTCCCCTGGAAATACATTCATATGCAGTCTACATTCCACCCATATCTACCTCAAGGCAACTATTTCATTCAAAAACTATTTAATAAAGATTTATTTATTTATTTATTTAATGTATATATGAATACACTGTAGTTGTCTTCAGACACACTAGAAGAGGGCATTAGATCCCATTACAGATGGTTGTGAGCCACCATGTGGTTGCTGGGAATTGAACTCAGGACCTCAGTGCTCTTAACCGCTGAGCCATCTCTCCAGCCCCTATTTAATAATCTTTAAAGAATTATTTTATCAAAGATCACATCACATGGGCTGTGACATTCTGGACACAAACACAGACATGAGATCTCAAGCTCTCTTTAAGCCAGAAATAAAAGCCACACTAAAATGAGAAGAGCCATGCGAGTGTTTCAGTGTGTGTCTGCAATCCCAGCACTGAGAGGTGGAAGCAGGATGAGGGCAAGATTGGGGCCAGTCTGAGCTACATGGCAGGAGTGTATAAAAACAAAAAGTCCCACTATTCTTCTCAGTGCTTCATTCAAAATTATTTACGTACAGATGGGGGAGTTACTGACTTTACATGAAGTGTACCAACTGCAATAGGCTTATATTCTAAATTTCATTAACAAAATACCAAGAGTCAAAAAACATGGCCATATCTAAGGCAATACAATATTTTTATGTGTGTATGCATGTGTGTGTGTGTGTGTGTGTGTGTTCTCAATCCCTCATCACCTTTATCTTTTTAGGCAGTATCTTTCATTGATCTTGAAGCTCACTGATTGTGCTGGGCTGGCTGACCTATGAGCTCCAGGCACCAGCCTGTCCTGTCTTGCATAAAACTTCCATGGGACAGAAATCTAGGTCTCATCAATAAGTTCTAGTGGATTCTGAATCTTAAAAAGTCTTTAGGATAATCTAATCACCTCAGACGTACTCAATGAGCAGAATTTCTATCACATTTGAGGGCATTTCTAGTCAGGATATCTGATAAATGAAGTAGCTTAGATGCGAGGAAGGCTGGCCTAGACTTTGCACACAATAAATTTCACACCACTGAAAATATTTTCCTTACAATCTTGGGAAAAACTGTTAAAAATAAAATTTTAAAAATTGTTTTTTAACTAAAGTTTAGAATATCAAAAAAATTTAGAATATCATTTTCAATATTCTATAGTGAAGGTTGAGTAAATGGAAACTAGAGAGTTCAGTTGTAAGTTTTAAGACCTGCAGAGAGCCTGCACACGCTCACACACATGACGACACAGAGATACACATGGACTTTTTAGAATCTGGAAGGATGTATACACTAGAAGTAGTAAAAATGTAAAAAGTGGTATTTTTCAGTAAATATTATTTTCTTATTAGCTTTTCTTCCTCTATATTTCCCACAAAAAAGTGTACACCATTTACTTAAATAAAAATTGTTTATTATTATGATGATGATACCCAAATACTGACAAGTATATTATCAAAATACTTTGTTATCTGTACCAGTGATTCTGATCTAGGGACAATTTTACGTCCCTATAAAACATGATACAAAATCTGGATCTTTTTTTTTTTTTTTTGGTGTCTCAGTTGGAGGAACTGTCCAGTGAACAATGAGGACTGGTTTTGATCAAACTTTAATAGCACCATTGCTCGGAAGCTCTGCTCTGTGTTATGTAAGATACGCATACACATTCTTTGACTGATCTGCTTAAAAATCAGGAAGATGCTCACTCAAGTCCTAGGCACACCTTGTAAAATTTCTTTGTATCGTTACATAAACAGCTTTTAGAGCTACCAATACTTTTTAAGTGAAACTCTTCATGGTGTAGAATGCCTAAGAATGAAACTTCCATGAACAAAACAACTCGGAAGAGTGAGTTTTGATACAACACACTATAGGCTGATTTGAATATAGTATCCAAATATCCAGGCTAGATTCGCTAATATATAGACTATACTATAGTGTATAGACTAGGAATCATGACACTCACTATAACAAAGCCTTTTGAAGGGCAAAGATGACACTGAAAGGATGAATGAAAACCACAGGATGTTAAGAGCACACAGAAACTGTCTGTGGATAGACACTGAAGCTGATCTGCTCTCTCTAGGCTACACTTCCTCTTGGGTCACAATGTTCCCCACAGATTGAATCCCCCCCAAATCCAAAATACTCAAATATGTGAAACTTTTTGAGCACAGACATGATGCCACATTGGAAAACTCTAGCCAGGAAATTATGCAGATAATTCTTTAAAATATTGCACAAAATTACCTTCAGGGGATGTATATCTGAGCCATAAATACATGTGGCACTCGGACAGGCCCTTTCCCCAGGAATCTCATTATATATGCATTCTGCAAATACTCCTGAATCCAAAGACATGAAATCCAACGCCTAGGTCTCAAGCATTGCAGGATGAAGGGCATTAAACCTATGTGTAAGCATTTCTATATAAAGTAAAGTAAAATTTGAAGACTTGAGAAACTCCTGCTAGCAGGCAGTATCAAACACGTATCATACATGTGCAGTGGCCAGATTCATATCTAGATCCACTCAGTATACATGCATGGAAGAACAATTAAACTGATATGATGCAGGCAACAATGAAACTGTGAGTTACCGTGAAAATCATCTGGGATGATATCCTTGAAGTGCTTAGGACAGAGCTCATCACACGGCAGTCAATAACTGATATTTGGCATTATTACTATTTTGTTGTTGTTGTTATTATTATTATTATTATTAAGCAAATATGCCGAGCTAGCATCACACAGAAAGAACCCTCCCCCACTTGTATTTACTTACGTGCATTATCCCCTTCCGGAGGTTGATAAAAAGAAAGGCCCAGTGAGACTATGGCTGCAATTTCTAGTATAATTAAAGTGACATCTTGTAGCGCTTCCCAGACTAACTGAAGAAAGGTTTTTGGCTTCTTAGGAGGTATAAAGTTCTTTCCAAACACTGCTTCTCTTCTTTCTAGATCTGCAGGGTTTCCACTTAAACCTGATAAAAGAGAAAACACGTTCTGGTGAAGTCTGGGGACTTGTAAGTGGAAGTGTCCACTTCATGCAAAGCACATTCATTTGTTCCCCTTCAGACTGTAAGTCCCAGGACTGTGTCGGGGTGTTTACCTTTGCTCTTTTTACTCTAAACACACAAGAGTGTAAGTCAGTCAGAAACACACGGAGGTTTACTCCAAGTACACATTTTTAAGTAGCTAACTTAAGAGTGGGTCACATGGGTAGGCAAGGGAAAGGCCTGGAGCTTGATGCCCAGCATGCATTGCAAGAAACCCTTTCTTCAACGGCTTTAAAGTTTTTACCTTTACCTTGCTTCCTTTGCATCTTTTGACCATACTTTTTATAGACACCAAGTGGATAATTTTTTAATGTTAAAATTAATCGCTTCCCTGGTTTTAGGAATGAGTCCCTTTAAAATGGGAGCATTTCCATAAGAAGATACAAGGCAGATTTGCTTTAGGTATTAAATGTTGACTAGCTAATCTGCAAATGAGCAAAATGCTTTGTTTTTTTATCCTTACTTATGGAAGAATGAAGAGTTAATTTTAACACAACCTTTAAAAGCGTCTCTACTAAAATGTTGGTTTTAAGAAGAATGGTGAGATTTTTGTGTCACGAAGCAGAAGATTCACAACGGCCTGTCAAGAAAGGGAGCTGCAGCTACCACTGCTGTTGGGGAAACGCCAGACTACAGGATGGCACTCATTGTTGAGGCTGTGGGAGGTGAAAGACAGGAGGGGGAGCCTGAGAGAGTTGACACACCACCTTTCCTTTCCTTCACTGTATCAACCACATCCCAGTCTGATCTTATCCATCCGGACAAACACAGATACAGAAAGAATCCTCTAACCGTGCACAGACACGGTGGTGGAGCTCGGAATGCCAACAGATCATCCACAGAGCTCACCTTCTCTCAGTTTATTTAAGAACAGTGAAAGTGGAGAGGTACCAAGACACTCCCTCCAATTTGTCAGATTAGACCTTAATTCAAAACTTTCTAAATTTTTAAATTTTTTCTACTTTTTTTTTAATCTAGTAGGATCCCATTTATGAAAGGCAAGAAAGAAATCAGGAAAGGACGGCATTACTAGAAGAGAAGGCTCTTGTTTTCAGTGCTTCCGTTCATCTCAATGTTGAGCCAAGAATAAAGCCAGAGATATCTGACTGCATCACTAGGACAAGAAACAAACATGTAGATCCGAAGTCATCACTGTTGAATGTACCAAAAGAAGATTCCAGAGAATTTTCTCACTAATAATGTAACATGGCCACACTTCAAGGCTTCAGAAAGCCTTAAGACAAGTCAACCAAAACTTTCCTCGGAGCACTCTCAACTCTGAGACGGATCACCAGAACGAAGACAAGAGAAGACTACAGTAAAAAAGGGAACACCAGAGTCTGGTAAGTCTGGGTCATTTGTTTAGACTCCTGCTTCAGTGACCTCACAGTAAGGAGGAAGAAGGCCAAATGCTTGTCTGCTCCATGTTGCTCTCCACTTTCTAAGAAATGGGTATACATTTTTAAAAAGTCTTCCCTAATGGAGATTTCCATTGATCACACAACTTACGTCTGATCACCTTAACAATATTACCATGATAATCACAATTTTATCTTTTATTAGCTACAATGTTTTATGTTAATATTGAAAAGAAAAGCCACACAGTTAAAGAGAGCACCAAGAAAAGCAAGTAGCTTTAAGGGTCCCTGTGACTTTTCTAAACATCACGTACAGCTAAGCACATGCTTACACCATACAAGGGGGAAGTTGCTAGAGAACTAGAAGACATAAGATGCAGGTCCCATCCTGAAATCTTGTTTTACTTTTCATCTTGGAGGGAGCAGCAGTACCATTTGTTGGAATAACCGACAAGGTTGTTTTGAAGAAAAAAGCAGAAGGCATTAACTCTGCAAATAAAACATTACAGGGTAAAGTTCACTAAGTAGGGGGGGAAGACAAGTTACAAATGTGAACGCTAGACGTGTCAAGCCCATTTGGAACACAAACTTGAATTAGAGATTTAATTAGAGATTTAATAGTCTTGGTATTGTGAAGCAAAGGGTTTTGTGAGTTGTAACTTGCTATCAAGCAACTCCAGACAGCAGACACTCTTCTACACAGCAGACACTCTTCTACACAGCAGACACTCTTCTACACAGCAGACACTCTTCTACACAGCAGACAGACACTCTTCTACACACTGGGGCCAGTTCTACACCCAGCAAGTGTAAATTATGCCCGAAAGAGACAAACAGATATGTTTAAGATTAAAAGATACCTGGAATTCAGGGAAAATGATTTTTCAGAAGCCTCCAGAATTCTGAGTAGACTACATCAGCCTTTCTAACAAACTACCACCTGAATGAGTCTGACCAACGATGAGGAAGAGTCAGTCATGAGAAGGCCAGAGGGAGGCGCTTTCAACAGCACAGACGCAAAAGCCAGAGATCAACAAAGGGCTACAAGATTTAGGAACCAGAAGCAAAGCAATGTGGCTCAGGTCCAGTGATCAAGGAGCAAAGAAAGAAGAATGGGTCCCCCCCCCCAAAAAAAGGCAAGATTGTGGGGGGACATAAAAGATGATCATTATTCACTTTAACTGTGATGGAAACTACCTGGCAGTTTTAAAGGAGGGAAGTGATAACTAATGTGCAATTTAGAAAGGTCATTCATATGGCTCTGTTGGAGTGCTCCAGGGGAAAGACCCGGTCAAGAGGCTGCTGTGCTGTGCAGAGAGACAGAAGTGCTTGATTCTGGATTTTAGATGGAGAGGCAGAGAGAGGAGTAACTGGATCTGCCAGGTACCCTGGAAGGAGATCAGACAAATGTGAGGAATGAAGGATGTAGGATGAAAGGAAGAGAGAAAAAGAAAGAATGGTATCTAGACTTAACTTTTAACTTTTTTTTTTTTTTTTTTTGGTACAAGGACTTGAGTGGGGGTGGTTTACTGGAATGTTTGAAGCTGGTGGGTTTAACTGAAAATCACGGCTGACACGTGTGCACTCGAGTGGGCGGATGGGCGGCAGCTGTTTACTAAGATAGGGCAGGGCAGGCTTTGGGAACCACAGGGCTGGTGGAAGGGGAACAGGGAATTAAGAGTTCTGTTTTGTAGACCTGAGCAAACAAGGGGCAGTATCTAGTAAGCTGAATGGCAGTCATATTCAGAATTCTCTGCAAAGTCTGAGGCGGAGGGCTAGCAACAGGCAAGGATTCTAGGCTGGAGACACCAGGCAGATGAGAGCATCCTTAGAGAGCAGGCAGGAAGGCTAACATGAAGGATGTGCTACGACAGAACCCAGGACAGAAGGAAGCAGGCTCACAGAGTACTACAGATGCTTCCATAAGAAAGGGGTTTAAAAGATGATACTGCTGACTCCAGGAAATGCTGGGGGAGTGGGAGAGGGCTAAGCAAGACACAGGCAGAAAACGATCCATTTTTCCTTCACTAAACAAAAGATGATGAGCTTGAGGAGAACCCTCCAGCATGTGTGGTCTGGTTAGAAAGGATTGAGGAGACAATGGCAAGGAGTGAGGAGAACCCTCCCCCTCCCTCCCTCCCCCTAGAAGTGTAATACAGTGGGGAGAAATAAATTAGTAAAGGTGAGCTAGAGAGGGCATTGCTTGTTTTCTCAAAGATGGGTGGCAGATTTCAAAGCAGGTTACCTACCAAAGGAAATGAAGAGAACAGAGAGATGACAGGATGATACATGACTTGTGGATTATTATTAGAGGAAGACCTGTGAAGAGGCAAGGGCACGGAATCCACGTGAGGGTGTCAGTGTGGCGGACATCGGGAAGATGCTGCCACTGCTGAGCAGAGTATGGGGAGCAAGGAAACCACCTGGTCCTGGGTTTGAAATAAGAGAAGTAGCAAATTATTACAGATAACGTATTAAGGACTGTCAAGAGAATTCTGCGGAGTCCTGTGGGCTTGGCTGCTTAGGGCACACGGGCAACCAGCCAAGGTCAAGCACAGTTAGCTCCATGAAGAGAACAGACAACCACAATGCATAGAAGGCTCCAAATGTATCCCCTTTCTATGTCTGCATCCACCAAGGTGGGGAGAAAAAGGTAGCCGGAAACTGATCAGTTGAACAGGTAAGACAGAGTAACAGCACCATCTTATACTGGAGCAGAGAGAATCAAAACCAATTATATCAAGTCCCCATGACTCTTGTAAGGAATATCGACGGCTGCATCTCAATTGTTGCTTCTAACTTAGGAGAGGAGGAGGAGGAGGAGGAGGAGGAGGTGGAGGAGGAGGAGGTGGTGGTGGTGGTTGTTTACTGGAGTGTTTGATGCAGGTAGATTTAGCTGAGAATCAAGAATAATCTATTCCACATACAACTAGGAACTGTGTGACTATGGATGTATATGTGTGTACATGCCTGTGTGTCGGTGGGGGTGGGTGGGTATAACAGTTAAGGTGACTTCCCTATATAGGAGAGAAGGACACAGACTGAAGAGTTTATGGCAATGTGTTTATGTGCATCCTTCTTCACTGTTTCAGCTTTGAAGGAGAAGGTGATCCCTCACTGACGCTCCAACTTTCAATCCTTCCATCTAAAGTCAGACTTAAATATGTGTTCCCATATCCCACGTGCCAGGCACTGTGGGAAGGTACAGAGCACACAGGATGGGTCGGGCAGGATGCTTTTCCCTGGTTCTTGACCTTAAACGACTCAGAGTTTGGTAGGGATGACTAATAATCAGACACACCCAGTGTATTACATATTAGATGGCAGTGGAGGGGACACTAAGAAAGTATACACAAAAACGGACTCCAAACTCACAGGGCTGTGATGGGTGAAGAAATTCCAATATACTCATTTTTGGTATCTCAATCTTGATACTCTCCTTATATAGTGTTGTAGGTGGAGGTAAAATGTGCTAGAGACTAAAAAGACAAGAAACAAGAGCTAACAATGTGACATACCATTTTTAAGAAAAATGAAAGATTCTCTGCCTCAAACATTAAGAACCAAAGATAGGAAAAAGGATCAACTTAGAACCAGATCACAAGGAGAGTTCTAGGTCTACTGGAGAAGTCTAAGCTTCATTTCAAAAGCAATGCTAACCAATAGGTGGCTTTAAGATCAGAAACAGGACAGGCAGAGACACCAATTATTACCCCAGCTCAATTTTTGGAAGATAAGACAGTGGATCCTACCCACAGGGCACAATGAAAGAGACACCATGGGTAAAAAGAATGAAGAATTCCCAAGGCTTAACGACTACACCAGAATGGGTTTAAAAAATTCACATAGAAATCAAAGCCATTCAAGTTTCTCACGTGGCAGCCACACGGGTGACGGCTTCAGCAGCAAGGTTTGCAGAGGTTCAGGAGCGGAGTTGTAGGAAAAGCATGAGGGACTGGGGCTTCACCCTCCAGGTGGAGGAGAATCCTAGCAGGAACTGTTCATCTGGGAACTAGGAGCACCCAGGTGGTGGCCTGTGACGTCATCATCAATGGGCTTTTGGATGGCACTGCCCAGAAGGGTGTACCAACCACCAGAAACCCGCAGACCAGGAAGGGACAGGGGAGGAGGAGAACATGCAGAAGCAAGGAGACCTCCAGGAATATGTTCAGAAGACAGAAAGGGAGTAGTTTGAAAGGGAATTCAATCTACTGTTACCTAACCATGAAACTTAGAAGCACAATAGAAAGCCAATGACATGTTACTTCAGGTTCAAGTATGACTTTTAAAGTTATATGCTTGCTACGGAGTTGGACAACTGATTAACACAGCTTAAAAAAAAAAAAATCTATAAGCAATGAAAACAAGTGACCAGAGCAGGTATCAAAATAGCATTCAATGCTCTACTACAGTGGCAAGCAACCCTTTTCTCGGACCAGGCTGTGCGGGAGCGACATGGAACTCAGAAGCACAAGACCGTACATGCTAACACACCACAGCCATGCAAACACTGGTGCTAATCTGCAAAACCGAGCCCAAACCACAGGGCATGAGAGCATTTTTTTCCAGCCCCTAAGTCACTAATGATTTATCCCTAAGGAAAGGTCGATTTTCTCTAAACGTTAAACTGTATCACTACATGGAGACAAGGTCAAAGTACACAGGTGCCAGAGACTTACTTCTAGGGAGAGCAAATATCAGCTGTCACTTAAAACATGGAAACTAGGCAACCAATGACAACAGCTACTAAGCCTCTCCTGCTCCCATCATGCACCGCCACTGTTCCTAAAGACATCTTTAGCTTCCCCTGTTGGTTTTTATTTCAGCCCCTCTTTTGCCTCATTTTGATAAACATCACTTAGAAAGCTCCACTTCACCTGACTTCTTCCCTCTGTGGTGCACGAAGCCATGCCCGGTAACTCAGCATCTGTCTTTAATTTGTATTAATTCACTTTTATACCTTGTGTGGTGTAGTATTACAACATAACAAATATGATACTGGAACTAGAGGCATGCATCCAGAAGCCTGCAGCCGAGTCTTCTCTGCCACCCAGCACAAAGCACAAGAAAGATAACGGGGGTAAGGTAGAAAAGACCCCGGAAGCCACCGTGAAAATTAGTGGACCGAGAAATGGGATTTAGAGCAGGAATAATAGACTCGATAGAGGAAAGTAAAACACGAGAGAAGAACAGTTTAAAAGAATTCTAGGTGTTAGGATGTTATAAACAGATTATTTTAGCACGAAGCTCTGAGGAACGTGAGATACATGCTTGGTCTAAAAGATACCGCTAAAATATGACATTCCAAGTCTCACCTTCATTTTACCCTGAACTTTTAATTTCAATCCCCTCTCAGGAATTATGACAGCTAATCAGAAAGATGGAAAAATTTCATCTGGCCCAAACACGTTCTATTGGTCTACAAATACTATTTGTTGTATTCCTGAGAACGGGCTCAAATCATACCTTTTTAGACACCACGTGGTAAGCTGGTGGAGAAAATGGGGAAGCAAGAAACCCAGCTTCCTGGATGGAAGGGCATGCTTCTAACGGCCTCAGTGTGAGGAGAACTCCACAGCCTGGCCACTGAATGCCTCCCAAAGGGGCCCTTCCCTGGGATTCCCAGCCATGTACTCTTGCTAATAGTTACTGCTTCCTTCCAGCCCCAAGCCAATGGGCCAAGTGATCATGATAAAAATCCTTTCAGCATTGATTATTTCAGGTATTTTGTTACTGACAGAAAGTTGACACACAAGACCATTTACCCACCATTTAACTCCAAAAATAAGTCTGTTTTTCCACTGAGGGGAAAAATTAAGAGACAAGAACAAAGCAGCTCTCTCTCAGTATCTCAGCCCTTCTGTAAGGTATACGGACTGAACTTTTACAAAAAAAGCAGTCCCTTGTGCCAGTTAAAAGCATTTTCTCAGATACCACAGCTGAAGTGTCGCTTTGGGCAAGCTGTTTAACCTTCTTTTTGCCTATAAAATAGGATAAAGGAGTTTTAAGGATAAAATGGACTTACATTTGTAAGGAAGTACTAATAGCCAATCTAGCACAAAAAAGTTATGTAATGTAAGTGCTAATGTCTTTGTTGTTGCTATTCCTAAGAAAAATCTTGAGCTGCTCCTTCAGACATGACAAGTCTAAGGAAGGCACCTCTAGCATGAGTTTTCTTCTCCACTCATTTTTCTCTTAAGCCTAATACACTACCACAGTGTATTTAACTTAGACACTATACATTTAACAAGGTGAACTGTCCTGCTCCTCTGAGAATAAAGTACAGATCTTTGTTTTATTCATGGATATATGCCCAGGGCCTAAAAAGTACCTGTCACAGAGCAGACACTTTCTAATATTATACTTGAGCAATTTTAAGGCACATATATATTGCAGTAAAATTTCTGAGTGCCAGATGTAACTTAATTTTTTTCATTTTTTATTAGATATTTTCTTCATTTACATTTCAAATGCTATTCCGAAAGTCCCCTATCCTCCCCTCTCCCGCTTCCTGGCCCTGGCATTTCCCTGTACTGGGGCATATGATTTCGCAATACCAAGGGTCTCTCTTCCCATTGATGGCCGACTAGGCCATCTTCTGCTACATATGCAACTAGAGACACAGTTTTGTGGGGTACTGGTTAGTTCATATTGTTGATCCTCTTATAGGGTTGCCAACCCCTTTAGCTCCTTGGGTACTTTCTCTAGCTTCTTCTTTAGGGGCCCTGTGTTCCATTTTATACTCAGAATTTCCTCCAACAATTGCCAATACCCTTCCATCTCAGGGAGATATATGGAATCTATGGAA
This sequence comes from Mus caroli, assembly GCF_978045245.1. Lineage (NCBI taxonomy): Eukaryota > Metazoa > Chordata > Mammalia > Rodentia > Muridae > Mus > Mus caroli. The sequence goes on along the minus strand of NW_028227264.1, from coordinate 98,562,543 downwards.
CATGCAAAGCACCAAGTCAGATCAAAGGCCATGTCGGGGAGTGACTCATAAACAAATGCACTGAAGGGACAAGGGATACCTTTAGTTTCAGCAATAAAACCCATGTAGTGTGAAAACCACTTCAGTTCTCACACCCCCTGAATACAGATTACTCTAACAAAAAGGCATGTATTTACAGTCTAGACACACCTTTTTGTTTGTGTGTAGGGGCCACACAAACCCAGCTGCTTATTTGATCCTGATTCACCTGGTTGATCAGTGACATAATGTTAAGATCTTGGAGTGAAATATTCCTAATAAGTGAAAGCTATGAAGAGTCATTGGGAAATATTTCTATGAAGTTTCCTGCCATTTTGGTTATATTCCAGTAACTATAAACACAAATATGCTTACAATAGAATGTTTTGGAATCTTTTAAAAGAGTATTTCAAGATGAAAAATTATTTGTATATAAACTATCACGATCAATTTATACACATTTTAGGAAACATTAATTCTCAGTGTCATGAAGAGGGAAAAACAGTGTGTAATTTCACTTACTGCCTCAAAGCACACACAATAAAGGGAAAATAACTGTTAAATCAGTTCTCCAGAGACCATTCATGGCTTCTACCATGTTGTCAAGAGTAAATAATCTCTTCTTCCCAGAATTTCTAGAAGCAAAATTTCCAATTAATTCATTAACTAATTAAAAAACAATGAAACATAATACTCAAAATAATAAAGGAATCTGTACTACAAATTAACGAGAAATCACACTTGCAAAAGATGACAAGACGGTAGGAGAGGTCTATCCAACAATTAGAAAACAAAGACTCTAGTCACTCATAGCAACAAAATACAGAAATATGGCTGGGTGAAGGGCAGTCAGTCAGTCATATATCTGAAACTAAAGTTCAATACACACCTTCTGCAGTGCTGAACATCCAACCTATGGATTATGTATATTAGGTAAGTGCTCTGCTAATGGGCTACAACCCCAACCAATCAATATTTCTTTTATGAATAAATATATGTGACAAGGAGGGTTCTTTAATGTTAATAATTCTTATTAATTTGGTGATCATGAAGCAATCACCAATTGGGGTTTAGATGAAATACAATACACATGAGTAAAGAAAACTAAAAGAGCACATTAAGGTATACATCTAGCATGTCAAAAAGTAGGGTAATCTCAAAGCACATTTGCATAATGAACAAGCCTCAAGCTTTACCATATTACTGAGGTATAACAAAGTCTACGATGTTAGTAGTTCTGACTTGAAAAGATGCAAATAAATCTTGAGCTGTCACCCAGTGAGATGACGTCACTTTATTTAAGACACGGGTGAGCAGGGACTCTGGGTTCCTCAGCACTGTGTCATCAGAGAACCCAAAGGGCCCACCTGTCAGAGTGAGCAGCGAGCAAGTTCACATATGACGACACAAATACTTTCAAAGAACTCTGCTGGTCTGATTGGAAATTCCTGAATAATTCTGGAAATCATCTTTTGCTGTTATGTTACGTAAAGTACTGCCACCAGCAGTAATGTTATGAAAATGTAGAGAAAACAGCTTAATAATAATTATAATAATGAAACCGTTGTATCCTTAGGTTTATGAACAGTAAGACTAACTCTGTCAGATCATTTCAAAGGTCAGATGCACAGGAAAGTCCATGCTATAAATGAGATTCCATGAAGCTAAAGCCTTTTCCAGGACGGGAAATTCGACATAATCTGACCACATAGATGTTTACTAAGTGAGAGACTGAGTGCCATCTATCTAAAAATTTGCATTCAGATCTCAGTTGACTGATTATTAAAAGTTTAGATTAGGTCCCATGAGCAAAAACAACTTTGACGGCTACTGGAAGTGAGAACTATTTTAAGATACGGGCAAAACGAAGGCTAGTGAGCAGTTTATTTCCACTGAATCCCCTGGGGGGCACCACTCTCAGTTCTATCCTCTACACCTCCAGCGAAGGGCAATCTTGTTATTGTAATCTGGAACACTAATGTAGACAAAAGGACAAAATAGTTCAGCTTGCCACTCTGCAAAGTGTAAGTTAACCGATTCAAACCGCAGCAAGCTGACAACTTACTACTAAAGTCATGGCGTGATCAAGCAACAGCCAAGACAGTATCAACATGTTTCCACCTGAGCTGGATAAACACTCCTCCCAGCTGCAGTGGCCAATCAACACAAGACTTACCTTCATTGGGAGATGTTTTCAACTTGGTGCAAATGCCATAGACATCTCCATAGCTCTCCTGTATTTTCCGTAATGCATCCGTGGATCTGAGCTCCATGAGAGCTCGCAGCTCTGTAAGCGTAATTCCAAAGTCTCCATCATGGTTAGCTTCTTTCAAAGAGTTCTTCACACCGCTATACGCAACTGAGTTGTTGGCCATGTCGCCCATCACAAGGATAATTTATTAGGAGGAAAATGTTTCCCAGAAGAATGAAATTTTCACTTGATGTGTATTTCCAAGCTGAAAATCTTTTAAATATGAAAATCTTCCTTAAACCACACACTCATTGTAGGACTCTGAAGAGCAGTATCAGCAGCAACAATTCCCAGAGAAGTATCTTGACCACTGGCCCATGACTTGTTTCTTCCTCTCAGTCTCGAGATGTATACATCTGTAAGAAGAAAAGATTTCGGTGTTAATAGTTCATTCTCAAGAGTGTTTGTTACCCATGCATGCAAGCATGCTTTTTAAATGCTACCAGGTAGCTAGACGAAGTACACTAGTTACAAATATTTATGAACTATGGTTTTGGATCATAGTATAATAATAATAATAATAATAATAATAATAATAATAAGCATAGTTTATTTAGTCACGAGAACTTAGTATCAAATGAAAGTGAACATTGTTAATGAACTTCTTGTATGTGTGTGTATGTGTGTGTGTGTGTGTGTGTGTGTGGTGTATTACTAAGTTACCGCCCAAGTGCTTAGCTCCAACTTTGCTAATTACCTTAAACCTATCCTCTTATTTAACTGTTAAAATTAAATAATACTATCTCTTACTCTATCCAGAACACTAAGGCCTACTAATTGTATGGCCTCCACCAAGTTTTCCCACTTACTAGTTTACAATGGACATTTCTGTTGGTCATAAAGCAGTCAAACACATGATCTATACAAGCAAATCAATATTAAACAGAAACTGTTGTGGATTTTGGTTGTCACCTCAACAGCCTTTCCCTAGTGCTTACGAAATTTGAACTGAGTTCCACAGAAAACCATTGGCCCCATGTTCTTCCTACTTCAGAAGTAGCAATGAGACCGGAACAGACTGTCAAGGAGACTTCTGCTCTGCCTCTGTGTGACCTACCAGCTTGTTGCCTCTTAGTGTGTTTAAGTCTGTGAGAAACACGGAGAGCTACTATGATCACTGCGCACTACAAGCTCCAACAGGGAAGGCCAGGCCCAGCAGGATGGATGATGGACAGGTGAGTGCATGCAGGATGAACATGAGCCTCCCTCGGCCTCCCTATTTAAGGCCCTGGCTTAAACAATGAGTAAAGTCTGTCCTGTCCTTGCTTTTTCCAACCACTTATCAAGAAATTGATTTTAGAAGTTGAGTTTGCTATACTGGATGGGTCCAGAGCTTTGTTCGAGTCCATGATTATAGTCAATTCCATTACATCAAGGAAACAGCTTGAGAAAAGGCTGTTGAGGAGAAACACAGAGCAGCCAGTCTCGTAAGTAGACTCCCTAGTTCAGCCCTGACCTACTAGTTACCCCTCAGCTACCTTCTCCTTCCAGGTCATCCATTGGCTCCCGCTGCTGTCTCCTTCTTTACTCCTTCATTCCCTTAGGCCAGTGGCTGACAAAAATGCCAAGGGCAACATCAAAAAATGCTGTATTTGTTAGCCTTAAAGTGATAGTCATGTAAGAGACAAACTAATTTTGGTTTCAAATAAAATACGGAATAGAAACCAGATCGTCTATTTTGATCCTCTTTGTTCTTCAAAGACATTTCACCCTCCATTTTAAAGGCTTAAGAAAAAAAAATTTAAGTGGAGGCTGATACGTCAGAAAGGTGATGTCATAAAGAAGACACACAACTCTATTTAGGACGCTTAGCCTATAAAATATATCCCAAAATAAATGACACTTCTAACTAAACCACTGTTCATAGTCTGAGGTTTTATGGAAATACAAAAGCTGTAGCCTGACACGGGGCAAGAATAGCTATAATCTTCAAATGGGGAAATCTGGGTGAATTCTTCCCACACATAAGCATTCCTAGGAATGGGCAGGCACAGGAGAACACAAAGCATGACTGTGAAGTCCACCTGCTCAGTAAGCTAAGAGACAGTGCTGTTAATAACACAATCTCAATTCCTTCCTTCACAAGGTAGACTGACTTAAAGAGACCGCAGAGGAAGCTCTGTGGAAGTTACCTAGATTCAATAAAGGCCAATAGTGATAACTCCAGATTGTAAGAATCATTTACACAAACTACAAGAAATAAAAGAGAAGCGCTAAGTGATTTATGAAATGAAATATAGTCATATAAAACATTCTATGAAATGATTTTAATCCATATACCAACATAAGATTCCTATAGCCAAAACCATGTGCTGTTATTACTAAGAACATCAGCAACAAGACTGTCTTCTAAACGGGCGTCCCAACTCTTGGATGATTCTAAACGTATGCTGGTGAGCTGAAGATGTGAGACGTGTGCTTATTCAGTGTATAAAAGTTTAAAGCTGGGTAACTGGAAAACATGTTAGATAATGGATCAGGATCCAAACAGACAGATGGCAATGAGGCGAAATTTAATTGGCACACATGTATGATCATCTTATATTTAATTCCAAAACATAACTTTACAAATATATATAAAAATGTGTCAGCATATATGAAAGGCAAAGGCCAAATTTATCAAAGCTAAATATGTGTTAACTTGATATTACTTGGCATTATCAAGTTAATAGTAAGGTGTCAACCTTAATCACAAAAATCACCAATTTTCTGGAATAATATTACATTTTGTAAAATTAATTTAAGCATAATTTAACAACAAGCACAAGCCCTCACTTTGTTAAGTAAGAGTTATGAAGGAGTCATATAATTTAAGGGATATGGGAGTTAAAGTTCAATTTCCCATTTTACAGATGCTGAAGCCAAACACTTCTTGATCACCACACAGTAAACACTGAATTAGTAAAACAAAAGGAAACGGCTAAGCCTGAAGTCAGGGTACATGTCCTAACAATGTGCTGATGTCTACCTGCCATCCAGTGAAATAGCTGTCACTACACTGTACACTTAGCCATTAGATAGATCAAGGGACTCAAAAATAGTTTGGGACTACAGCTTTTACAAATTCTCACAAAAGAACATGTGAAGAGAATTCCGTCTTAACTCCCCTTCTCTCTCAGCATGTGTGGAATATGCATGCACATGTGTGTATCCGCATAAAATCAATTCCATTTCCTTTATACCCCGACAGGCAGTTAAGAGACGGATCACTGACCTCTGGAACTGTTTCTCTCTGTGACCAGCATTTTATCCATAGCTGCTTTGTAACTTAGAGAACCAGCCTGCTCTGTCAGTCTTCTTCAATTACATTCAAGTTAGTGTGGACAACCTGAACCCCAGCCCCTGAGAGCTGTGGTTCTCAACGTTCCTAATGCTGCGAGTCTTTAATACAGTTCCTCGGGTTGTGGTGATCCCCAGCCAGAAAATGATTTCCATTGCTATTTTATAGCTGTAATTTCGCTACTATTATGCATCAAAATATAAAGATCTGGGTTTTCTGATGGTCTCCAGTGACTCCTGCGAAAGGTTCATTCAACACCCAATAGGGTCTTGACTCAGAGGTTCAGAACTTCTGCTGCCTTAAAGGTCCCTTGAGGGGCGGGTAGATAATTACTACACCTTAGACCAGACCAACTGCCTACTCCACTTAAAAATCACGAAAAGGAAAGAAATGCTCTATGCCGTCTTGTGTCTCAGCAAGAAAACTTCACACTACTTCCATAGCTACTTCTGCGGGAGGGCAAAACACTCCCACCAGATTCCTGCCCTAAAAACCCGAAATCTTTCAACAGCCGAGATATCTCTTCTTAAGAAGTGGTAGTACCTTACTGCCAACTATTAGATATAATTCTAACAGTGGCAAGAGCATGTGGTCTGACACTATAGTTTCTCTTCAGAGAGAGCACATAATTTAAAATCACGAATGGTGGGAGCTTCCTTTACAAATTACAGCGCATCCAAATTATTTCATTAAATCAATTAGAAATTGGGTTAAGAATTAGGAAGCCAAGGGAAAAATCAAATTTAATATGACTCAGAACTTCTGCTTTATGTTTTTCAAAGAACTCTAAAAGAACATAAAGTCTACATAGCTTAGTTAGAAGTTAATTCCTATTAAATGCATGTTCTCTCCCTCTCTCTCCCCATCTCTCTGTGTCTCTTTCTCTGTCTCTCTCTGTCTCTCTCTCTACATACACACACACACACACACACACACACACACACACACACAGTCCAAGCAGGATCTCATTTACACAGATCTGATACAACAGAAAACAAGCACTGTTCACAATGCCTGATTAATCAATCTCCAAAGATCCCTGCCTACCATCCTCACTCCCTCCGTAATTTACTTATCTCCTAGAAGACTATTCCAGGCAGAGATCGGGTACTGTAAAAGTAGTCGCAGCTGCGCCAAGCAGTAAGCCCAGCATGAATGCTTCGGCAAATGTCTGAGGGTAGGCGGGGGCGGATTCTTAGAACAGAAGAGGACCTAACCTGCTCTCTCAGCACAGCTGTTTTCTCAAATCTGTAACGATTTGAGAAAATCACCTCTCTATGTCTTTCCCAGTGACCTGTGACCCCAGGATAGGATCTGTCCTATTGATTTTTAACTCTCATCTGTGTCTGGGATACAGTGAGGGCTCAATGTTTATTGAGTGAAAATGCTTTTAGTTTGTGCCTTGAGCTGTAATCTATTTGAAAAGGCAGCTCTGCATAAAGTAATGGCAATTCAATAACAGAACAACAAAAAAAACCTTACCACATGTTTAAAATATATGCTAATTTCTGAGAAGGTTAGCATTTGAGGAGTCTTTGAGCCATCTTGGTATAAAGATGGGTCGTTTTATTTCCCTCTGAATCCTTTTAGACAGTAGAAAGTGAAAAGTACTTCAGGCTGTGCTTGGTGGCACATGCCTTTAATCCCAGCAATGGGGGAGAGGAATTAGGATCTCTGGGAGTTCAAGGCTAGACTGGTCTACACAGTGAGTGGCCAGCTTCAAAAAAATATGTGCATGGGTGTATATACATCCATCCATACATACATACATACATACATTTTCAGAGAGTCTCAAATGAATTATACACTACTGACAACCGTTTTGAACAATGGTCCTAGATCACTGAGAGCAGGCCAAGCAACAATTCTGAGCTTTAGTATTTCATAAAGCTTGGAAGATATAGCATGCTTATTGGAGGAATAAACTGTTAAAGTTAACCGTAACAAATAGAAATATATCAGATCAGTACAGGAGTTAACTTAGCAAGGGCTCCTAAGCAACAATGGTATAAAACTCCCAATCCCCAAACCCACAAGTAGCCACAATCCCTTGAAACGCACTGTTCCGATTTTCTTCCCTCTCTCTCCCTGATCAACTCCCTCCATTCCAGCTTCTCCTATGCAGGAGAAACTACTTTCTCGATGACCGGTGATTCCCATGATCCTGAACCTGAAGATCACACAGTCCTTGTTTGACTTCCTGGCAACCTTTGCTACTCTCTGCCACTGCCCCACTCTTGAAGTTTCTGCTGTTTTAATCCCTCCACCGCTGGACTCTCCTTTCCACCACAGGGTTGTCTCTCTCTGGCTGCATGTTTTCACTTTCCACACCCTGCTCTGCTCCCTGAACAACTGTCAGGGAAGCCAGTGGGGCAGGGTTGGGTGACAGTAACTGTTTTCATCTGGTCTTAGTCACAGAAAATGAGATTGGCTTTTAGATAATAAAAATCTACTTGCAAGTGCAAGTGTAAGAATTTTGTTTTTCTCTTATTTCAGAATTTCACAATTTCACGATTAAAGCACACACAGCAGTCGGGCTCGGAGAAAGTATGAAAAAGCGCTTCTCTATCTTCCCTCAACACAACTCTTATTCCCAGTAACTTTTCATCTATAAAAGCGTATGCCAGCCTCAAATGAAGCAGAGGCATAGACTGGCCATCCGACCACATCTCTGGGCTTTTGATAACTTCCATTTCCAGCACATACTAAGACTACAAGTTCACAACAACACAGCACTTAGTGTATACAATAAAGATTTCAATGTCAATGAACTAAAGCACAGATATCTTAATGATAACTAGAGATCTGTTTGCTTTACGATCAGGTAAGTTGGTAGAATCTTATCCAGTGGACTAGTGTGACACCCACATCTATGAGGAGACTGGCCTAATCTCGCAAGGATGTACCTACAGAATCAACAAACCACAACCTCTCGATTTAACAAACATGATAAATTTTAACGTTATTGGTACTATGTACTGCAGATCTGTACTTCTCAATCCCACTGTCTACTTAATTGGTAATGTTTGTAGGGCTCTTAAAATGGGCCCTGCTGGGCTCCACCTCAGAAAAGTCTTCAATTGATGCAGCACACAGTAGGAAAACATATTTCTAAATTCTGGGATGCTAGGGATATTGATCCTGCTGTCACTCTTGTGAGTCACTATTTTATGAGACTCTGACCTGAACTTTGACTCATGAACTGTTGGATGTCCATTTTGACCCAAAAGTTCCTAGACAAAATAGGCAAATTACTCATTCGTAATTTGCATGAATAACTAACTCAAAGCAGATTATTTTCTAAAAATATTTTGTGAGCTGGTACTCTGAACTGTTTTGGTTTTAATACCAAATACACTGATATTTTTCTACTTAAGTCTCATATTTCACAAATACTGTGAATAATTTTCTACTTTCAAACTAAAAAAGTTTAAACACCTTAAGGCATTGATTTTAACAAATTTAACAAAATGCTTGAATTACATAGCTACCTTCTATTCATACCTCTAAGATAAACTACACTTTTTCCCCCCCAATTCTGTTGATCTACTTAGGCATCTTTCATTTTTCTGTTGATCTACTTAGGCATCTTTCATTTTTACAGCAAGATTCTTGGTTGCAAAGGTTTTTGCTGAGGGGGGTGCTTTTGAAAAGCTCCAAAATAAAGTTAATTTTATATAATCCTGTGCAATTTACCAAATATAAGAACATACTATACCTCCGGTTAAATATGAGAACCAAATGTTCTATCATTTTCTAGTCTCTCTGGTGCTGAAATTTTCAGCTTCAGTCAAGGAAGAGATTTCTAATTTAAAACAGTGTTTTTCCCTTCTGTTCAGGAGCTAAGAGGCACCATGAACACTTGAATGTCACGCCAGCTGCTCCGCCGGCCTACTCAGTGCTCAAGAGCTTCTAGCCTGTCAATTCACAAGAGCCTACACGTTCATGCTTAGGGAAACAGGATGCTCATTATGTCACCCAACAGCCTCACAAAAATAAAGCCGGCAGTCCTGAGGGAGGCTAACTCTTTTCTGCAAACTGACATGAGCTTTTCTGTTTCACTAATTGAAAACTCTGTAATTTCAAAGATTTGCCCCAGCACTTGAAAACTGAGCACCAAGCCGAGAGGATGAAGCCCTTGCCCGCGTCTTCCTTTCTACTGCATTTATGGAGTCTGGCTGTAGATGGTCTTTTGCAATCTCTAGCTATAGGTGCTGAAGAGGAGCTTGGGGGGGGGGGGGAAATCAATACTTCCTTTCATGCTAGTTCAAGTAATGTGACTGGAAAATAAACTACATTTTAAAAAGATATTAGCAGCATTGGATTTATGGTTAACTCAATAAAGTGCAGAGAGTCTGGGCATCAGAACTGTGGCGCACTCCATCACATCACCAATGGTCCTCTAAGCTCTTCCCAAATTCCCAATCTTTCTCCTTTTACTCCCCCACCCCCACCAATTGCTGGCCTTCCTTTGTTCTGACCGTAACTAAAGGCTAGTGCCACCCAATAGGGTCATCACCTGGAATTACTCTATTTTCAGATTTCCTCTCTGGCACAACTTCTCTGATTAGTTTACCAAATCTTGTCACATGTTCTGACTTCTAAGGCCACCAGACTCCTTAGCAATACTAGCTTCCCTCAAAAGCTAACTTCCCTGTGTCTTTATGAATGACTTTCTCTGATCTTCCTACTAAGCCCATCTGGTTAATTACTGACCCCTTGAAGACACAAGCCATCTGGATTAAAAAAAAAAAAAAGACATCTTTAACTAATTGAGGACCTGGGTGGTAAAAAAGAGAGAGAGGGAGAGGGAGAGGGAGAGGGAGAGGGAGAGGGAGAGGGAGAGGGAGAGGGAGAGGGAGAGGGAGAGAAAGAGAGAGAGGGAGGAGAAAAGGACTCAGTATGCCTCTCTAGGTATCCTGCAACTTGGTATATATGCTGGCTGGGCTTGAACTTGATGTTATCCAGTTTCTGTCTCGGGCTTGCTTGCACCAACCCTACCCACTGAAAAACAAACTAAAACACTTCTTAAGGCTAGACATAGTGACACATGCCTTTAATTCCGGTGTTCAGGAAACAGGGGAAACAGAGGTAGGCCAACTGTCCTGAGTTCTGGTCTACATAACAGGTTCTAGGCCAGCCAGGGCTGGATGAGACCTTGTCTCAAACCAAACCAAAGAAAACCAAACCACAAAGCCAAACCAAACCAAAAATAAAAATAAAAAATAAAAACCTCTGCGCCCCCCCAAAGAATCAAGTTTTAGTTCATTAATAACTTACATGAGTCACTGTAATATACAACTGACTGACATCTCATCTTCCCAGAATATTCCTAGTCTGATTTCACGACTTTCTTACGTGATCTGCACTCCTGGAGTAAGCCTGTTTCCTTAATTGCCACTGCAGGACAGCATCTCAATGCCTTTCAGTTAGGTCTCTCACTTGGCTTGCCGATATTCACATACATTCTACCCCATAAAAGACCATGTCTTTCTTTTCCCTTGAGAAGCATCCCTCTCCTGGATTTTCTTAACCCAGGAGCTATCCAGTTTCATGTCCTTCTACCACACCTACTAGAAACATCTGTCCTCAATGCAACTTCATCCCTGATTCTCTCCTTGAGGTTGGCAACTGGATCCATCCCTGAGCACACACTACTGAGATGAGATTACAGTGATTAATGATCTCAAGTTGCTTTCCAGGCCCCACCGTTCTCTATGCAGCTGTCTTGTTACCCAGCATTCCTCTCTTCTATTCACTGTATCACTTAGTTCTCATACACCTCGAACCAAATTCACTGGCCTTTTAAATCTTTACAGCATCCTCAATGAGGGCATCACTGCATGTATTTGCCGGACTCTCTTGGCAACTCATAGAACAACATGGCCTCCATCTGCTACCTTGCTTTCTTGCTCCAGGTTACATTACAGCTGCGGACCCACATCATCATTTAAATATTCTGCAGTACTTCAAGTGAAATCACCAATATTATACTTAACCCTGTCTCATCTAAACCATTTCTTCCTAAAGTTTCTATCAGTCCCAAAGACATCTGAAAGAAAAAACAAAAAACAAAAAACAACCCATGTCCATGGCTCTGTCCAATAGTCACATACATTCTACCCTATGAAAGACTCTCTCTTTCTCTTCCTTTAAGAAGCATCCCTCTCCTGGATTTTCTTAACCCACAAGCTTATCCAGTTTCATCTCCTTCTACCACACCTACTAGAAACCTCTGTCCTCAATGCAACTTGAGGACTGTTCACAGTCTACAAAGGAAAAAGACAAGTGTACAAGCAAGGACAAACAAACACGACCCAAGGACTCACAAAGGAAATGGCGAACAAACAACTAAGTATTAACAAGTGTGGGACTTCAAGAACGATTTCCGGCTTCACTGTCTAGAATAGCCCTCACCAGAACCAGGAGTACAGGGTGGTTAAGATGAAAACAGTCATGACACTCTGATGCCATCGGGAGCATGACAACAAGGAGGTGGCACAAGAACAGCTGGTCGTGTGATAAAAGCATTATTTCTATCTCCAAAGAGTTTTACAGAAACGAATCTTCTCTCCTAAAGTACAACCTGCACCTCCATGACAGAATGCTAAAATAACAGCAGCAGAAGTCACATAAAGGAGAAGGTAAGGGCTGGGAGATAGCTCAATAGTTAAGAGCTGTAGCAGGTGTTCCAGGGGACCAGGGTTCAGTTCCTAAAATGCACACAGGCCACCTGAAACTGCCTGCAACTCTGGTCCCAGGGGATCTTAGAGCCTTTGGTCTGCAAGCATGTGCACACTCCCCCTGCCCCCAGCCCCCACACACATTTACAGTAACATAAAGAAAATAACTGAAACTGAAGGTCACTATAGAGCCAATGAGGAAACAAGTAATCTTCTAATTTGTTGACTCTTTCTTTCTGCTATTAATAAAGACAAGTGAAATCACTTTATAAGACTAAAGATATTTGTGCCATCTTTTGAGAAGACCAGAAACAAGTTTAATTTCCCTTCTTAGCATTACTGAACGTGAAGTGCATGAATGAGGAAGAGGAAGAGTTCTTGGAGGACAGTGATGGAAACTGGGAAGCCTCTATCTAGCTCATGAGTCCCAGAGATCTCCAACAGACCCACGCGCTAGCAAAGGGCCCCAACTGCCACACTGGTGCATGCACCCTTGTGAAAGATGACCTATTCCTTTTCCACTAATGGGCTTCTTCTCTGCATTACCCCCTTCCTCTGGCCTGAAAGCATGGGAACAATCCACTGATGTGTTCCCATGGTCTTTCAAGGCCTCTGTCCTATGCAGACTGCATCCTTCCTTGTTAAACCCCAAGGATGCCTGAAGTCAGGAGAGTCATTCATTTCTGCATCTCCTAGTGACCACTCCAGCAACAGCCCTTTGTCCATAAAAACTGCTCAACACAGGGTAATTAAACTGAACTGGAGCACACGTGGCCACACCAATAAAGACAGCATGGTTCTTTAGGAAGGAAGGCTCATTCAGGGGCTAGCAAGGCAGACTGTGTTTCACAGAAGCCAGGGTTCCTTCATCACAAGGCCACGTGACCCACCAGTTAATCAGAACAGGAATGATGGTTAGTCCACAGCATCACATAGCCCATGTCACATTTTCTTGAACTAGCAGAGTGACCTTGACAAATACTGTCTCACCATCCTAATTTTTAAAACTTGAGCAAATTGTTCATTTTAACTGTCTGACTTAGCTTGCTGTTAGAGCCAGCACTGATACAGATCGAGCACTCAGAGAACTCAAGCTATTGTGATGATTTTGACGAGCAACAATTTTTTTTTTTTTTTTTTTTTTTTGAGACAGGGTTTCTCTGTGTAGCCTTGGCTGTCCTGGAACTCACTTTGTAGACCAGGCTGGCCTCGAACTCAGAAATCCGCCTGCCTCTGCCTCCCGAGTGCTGGGATTAAAGACGTGCGCCACCACGCCCGGCTGCAACAAAATATTTTAACTAGATTCCTACTATATACTTAATATTAACACTGTATCGTGGAGGGTGCATAGTATACATTTATTAAACAGACAAATGTGCTAATTTTGGTATTTGAAGGTATGTGACGTCTTTTCATACAGTGACTCCAAATGAAATTTAAAAATTTCAAAAAGCTTAAGAATTTTATAACAGCTAATTCCCAAACTAGGTTGGCTAATATTTGAAAGAATAGCAAATGGTCACCTAAAGAGGGGAGAAAAGTTTTCTTCCTGTGGTTAAAATCAGATATTTAAATTATTAAATATTTAAGATTCTTGAAAAAAAAAAACATTAAAGAAAACTAAGACAAAAACTTGGAAAACTCCTTGCTGCATAATATTTAGGGAGGAAAACACAGAAACACATGTACCCAACAATTATAACCAAATACTGTAAAGAGACAAAAACCAGCAATTAGGAAGAAGTGGGAAGCTAGCTTCCAGGTTATATTTTAAATAATAAACAAAAGATAGATATACTTAAAAATAAATAGTAAGCACACTTCCCTAATGTTCTAAATGTAATGTGTACAACACAAAGTCAAAATGCTGTTTTTATTAACTGCTTGGGACCCTGATTTTTTTTTTTAATCCACCAACAGCTTATTTAAAGATGCCAAGTGCAATGACGTCAATGTCCTGATCGTATGCCCTTTGGCCTCTTTAATAATGTAAGCACTGAGTAACATCTTCAATACGCTTACGAACCAACCAAGAGTATATGCTTCACGCCAGTCTGAACAAGGAAAGGGCAATGGCACAGTACAATGAGACATCCGGCCTTCAGAAGAACCGTCTTAGAATCTGAACACAGAAAACCAAAAGTCCAGGTCCTTCTAGTGAAGAGACGAAAAAGCTTCAGACTTAACTGACTTTGTCTTGATGGAAACATCTAGGAGGAAGTAAAAAGTAAAAACCCTTGCATTAGGTCAAGCCAAATGCCAGTGCCATTTCTATAGACGAAAATCAGTCAAACAGCAACAGTTTCACGAGGTTAAACCCAGCACATGGAGGGAAACAGAAAGAACACTTTGAGCAAAAGCCCTCAAAAGAATAAAATAGAGCCCGGGTCTCCAGATCTATGATTGCTAGATACACTGGATAAATCAGCATAACTCAACGGGGATGCATTCCACAGGGAGAAACAGGCTGGTCGTCCAGAGCAAAGCAACCAAAGACTGAGGAGGAAAACCCAGGCTTAGTGTAAACCACATTCAGCGTAAAGTGACAGAAGCACACGGTGAGCTTCAGTAGTCTGTGTGTCACAGATGGAAGGAAGTGAGTCACTAGCAGTAGTTACCAGAATTAAAGCGCACACCTGAGCAGGTACTGTTCTAAGTCGTTTTCTGTTACACACAATGTATGGCTCATGCTAGGTAATCCTCCCAATCCCCATGAACAAGGCACAACATGATCTACAAATCCCAATATGATTGATATATAATATAATAATGTAATATAATATAATAACTTTTTACTCTTGTCTGTGTAACCTATCTGTGCATAGGCAGGCTTGGAGAGTTTCTGACAATGACCTTTAAAAAACATTCCTCAAGTGGAATTGAGAGGACCTGGGTTCTCTGCGCCATGTGAAAGCCAGGAGTGGAGGCCCCATCTGTAAACCTCCCTTTCAAATTGCCCACCACTGAAGGACAGGGCTGGGAGGATCTCAGATGTCTGCTGACCAGTCAGTCCAGCTGACGGAGCGAGCTCTTGGTTCATTGAGCAACCCTGTCTCAAACAATGGGTGAAAAGTGACAGAGGAGACACCCAGTGCTGACACCTGGCCTCCACTCCATACAGTCAAAAATGTGTGTACAGTCACACTCATCTACCACACACACACACAAATGTACTTTAAATACCATAAATCAGTTAACTGGCATTCTGATTTTTATATCCAGCTCATGAACGCTGTCAGGACATGTACACTGAGCTTTGGCGACTCCGAGTTCAACTCATTACGAGGTAAATCTACAACAGGATAGGATTATTCCCGTCCTGTGAGATCCTCTCAGGGACAGCTCATCCTCTCCCTCGCAAGATGAGACACGTGTCCACCATCATCTGTTACCTCTTCCTTCTTCCAATCTGAGTGTAAGAATGAACATCAGAGGAACAAGATTTTCGGCTAGGCTATCCTGGCCCTTAGTCCCTAGCAGGTCACATCTGCTGGCCTCAGTTTTCTCAAGTGTGTGCAAGTAAGACGGATCATCTTCCCCTCCTATCTACTCTTCTCATGGACAGCCCCCGCAGCATTCCACAGGCAATTCCTTCTCCGTGACTGGCTTTCCTAGCCACTTTCTGTCTCTCCCCACCACTACCTCTATACCTACCTCAGTACAGTCCAAGGTCAGTACCCACTTAGGACTTTAGATTCCTACCCTCCTCTATACAGCACGGTGGAATCTAATCGTGTATATCTCTGCACATACAAGGTATTAGCGGCTAGTGCACACCTGAAGGCCCACACAGAAGAGTGTGTGTTCAGTTCAGACTGCACCTGCACACTGGTATTTTCCTCTTCAAGTTCTGTCTGTTCATTTTACTCGCTTGACACTAAAATTTCAAACTCTAAGCCTAAATTCATTCTAGTAACCGAGTCTGGATGTCCTAAAGAGGGACTAACTCACGGAACTCTAATGGAGTTTCTACCAGCCCAGTAAAACACGTCTCTTCAGCCTTTTCTCAGCCTTGCACACATGGGACTCTAAGAGGGAAATGGTATATGTTGCATTTCCTGAGCTTAATTTTAACTTTCTTCCCCTCCCTGCCTGCCTGCCTCCCTCATCCCCCCCCCCCCATTAACACCTACTAATACACCCTGGAGCCAGTGTTTCATAGGTTATTTCAGAAATGCTCCTCCAGTCAATGTATCTACTATCACTTACTGGCAAAAGCAACTCTGATCTGCTCTATCTACCCAATATTCCTAAGTCAGTCCCTCTATAACAGTGGCTCTCAACTTGTGGGTCACAACTCTTTGGTGGAAAGGGCAATCACATCAGATATTTACATTATGATTCATAACAGTATCAAAGTTACAGTTGAAGTAGCAATGAAATAATTTTATGACTGGTGTTCAGAACATGAGGAACGGTATTAAAAGGTCTCAGCATTAGGAAGGCTGAGGACCACTGCCCTCTAACTCTCCACCCTGCTTTTGAGGCATAGTATCTCGCAGAGCCCAGGACTCTTCACCTGGCTGGAGGCTGCCTGTCCAGCAAGCCCCAGAGATTCTCCTGACTGCCCCCCAGTGCTGAGTCTACAGATGTGTGCTACCCTACTCTGCCTTTTATGTATGTAGTCAGAATCTGAACTTGCTGAGCCATCTCCCTGGCCCATCAAATTCTCTTTATTTTAATCATATCCACCCTCTGTCCATTCCCTCTAAAACTACTGAAGTTTCATATTATGTCCCATGTAAGAGTTATAGGTCCTGTCCAATAAATACAAATGTGGCTATCAACATTTCAGGGCTGCCATAAGGATTAGAACTGAATGTGACATCATTTCTCTGTGATGCAGTTGGAAATCCTTCGTGTTGTGGCAAATGTCATTCAGAGAGCATAAGGGTTTCTATCTCCTTGAAGCAGCCAGCACTGACATTATAAATATTAGCTAAGACTGGGGGCTTTTAAATAGGTAAATAAGCAATGTGGATAAAATGCAGTAAGAAAATACACAGAAGATGACAACTTACAGGTAGTTTTTCATTTATCAAATATTTAGTGCTGAATGAATACTTTATTACCACATAGGGCATCTTTCAACTAGTGTATATATTTCAAGTTTGTCATGTCAGTTTAGTTTTAATCCATGAACACAGATCAACACGAGAAGAACAGGAATCTTTAAATATTATCTCTTTAGTCCCAGGTATTGTGGGCAGAGATAAAGACACCCCCACCCCCCAAAAAGAAAGTTATACAGAACATGGGACTTCTACAATGGGCACAGTAAGGATGTCATTGTCTGCAGAGTTTGCTTTGAGATAGCATTTCACTAAGCATGGCAGGCGGGCCTAGGACCTATGATCCTCCTGTCTCAGCCCAGCCTAGCTGCACATCCTGATGGTGGTTGATTTCTTTCCTTCCTTCCTTCCTCCCTTCCTTCCTTTTCTTCATGGTTATTTACAGTTCCATAAAATTGAAAGGGAATAAAGGGGTGGTGGTGATGGCTAATTCCAGATTTCTGATTAGAGTCTTTTGAGGACTGGCAAGAAAAATGCAAGGAATTTGAATGAATATAGGGATAGGTAAACTGTGAGCACAAGGCAGAATTAGAAGAGGATTCTTAAGAACTGTTCCTGCCACAGCAAAGATACCTTGTATTAATATTCCTTTGGCTGACTGAGGTAAGGAAAACCTCTCAGTTTATCATATAACAGATGATTATAATACCACCACTAACAATAGCTAACACTCACATGGTGTTTAATTTGCCTTATTCGGCTGGTACCATAGGAAGAACATATAGTGCAAAGATCTGAAATGCTCTTAAGTCTGAACATTTTGAGGGTCATGTTGGATTCTGCAGCATTTATCATTTTCAAGCTAGGGATGTACTGTCCACTGCATATCCACACAAATACTGTAAAATATTAAAAAAAAAAAAAACATCAAAAACTGAAACAGTTTTGGCCCTAGGCATTCCAGATAAAGGAGACTCAACCAGCAGCACCACGTTTTAGGGAAAGTACAGATAGGTAGGCTAATTAATCGTCCAAGGTCACACAGGTACTAAGGGCAGAGCTGGGATCCACACCCAGTTCCTGTGACATATTCCTCCACATCTCTATGCTCTCTGCATGTATTTAAAAGGACACCTGACCTCTCTGAGACGATCATCTCTTTGGAAAGATAGCAATTCACTAAAATAAAAATAGCCTACCATTAATGTGAAATATTGCCCTGTATTACTGGAAATGCTATTACAGAAAGCACACTTACTTGAATCAGATATCTGAGCACTTAAAAAATGGTCAAATGCTATAATAACCCCAAATCTGCAATGCTTTTACAGGTATTACAGAAACCCTAGCTACACGGGGGTGGGGGGGGGGTAATGTTTATTTAAAACGCAGACTCTAAAATTTGTACGTAGAGTTGTAATCTTGAAGCATCTCCATTTTAAAAATCAGGGATTCTTATTATCATCAATATTTACACTGAAACTCATTAGGTAAAAGGCATCATGTTACATTATAGAAACAAGAAGAGGCAGAGGGTAAAAGTCCTATTAAGTTCACAATCCAAGAACAGAATCCTTCATTAAAAATGGATTAGGAAGCATCAATTTGTTCTAGCAATATGTCTATGCTCATGCTTTCCATAAAACATGTATGCAACAGTATGCAGGGACTCATTACACAAATAGCAATTTATGCCGTCCAGTGTTGAAACATCTATGCAACGCTAACTCGCCTATTCTGAAGGCAGCACTACTGCTTAGTCTTATAAATTATGATTCTGAAGTCTAAGAACATTGCTGCTATTGCTTCGTTAGCAGTCAACCCCTGGAGAGTGGAGGATGGCACAAGATGGACATACGTATGCCAAATGAATCAACAGAACCCCAGTGCTGGAGAAAATACACAAATATAGATTTTTGCAACCTCTCTAGTGTATGGCTATTACATAATTTAGAGCTGAAGCAATGATTCTCTTGTAACTGAATTCTGGAGAAGTGGCCTCTACAACTGAAGCCTATCACAACATTTCCCCTGCTTCAAACACCAAGATAAATTAGTTAGAAAAGAGCCTTTTCTACTGCCCTAGTCACCACGGTCATTTCAGTATAGAAAAGAACACTGCTTTATCTGAGAGTTATGACAAGGCAGGGCTAAATTTTAGCTATCAGTATTTTCCAAAAATTAAAGGACAGAAAGTTTTAGAAACAACGTTGGAGAATATGCTGGCTCATTTGCATGCAGGCCGCTAAGGCTCAGGGAGGATTGCCCTACATTCACGTATAGACAACAAGCTCCAAGCCTGTCTGGCTGAGATGAAACCCTGGTTTGTTTTATTTGTTTGTTTGTTTTGGTGTTATAGCTCTTTAAAGAATAATTAATATAGAAATCTATTTAAGCAGAAAAATGTCTTTTAGTAATCTCAGAGATTAATGTTGTTACATATAACATATTTCCTCACAAGGAAGAGGCAACTTGCTATCTGAGCCGCAAAACCCAGGAGCTTAGATTTCATTTTACATTTTACACATTAGAATCACTAGGTGGTGGGGGCTAGGAGGAGGGGCATCATACCAGGTATGCATTTAAAGACGATGGTTTCCAGTGTATTTTCAATAATGTATTGCTGTAGTTATCTTGACTGTACAGAACCACATAAGGTATTTATTACACAGGAAATTGAGGCAAGCTTTCACAACTGATGGCTGCAGAGCTCCTGGTGATAGATACTCCTGTGGTGATAGTCCTATGGTAGTCCTGTGGTGGTGTCAGCTACAGCTGCATATGCCTGCAGCACTCCCTGAAGACAACAGCCTCCTGGATAAGGTCTAAAATATAAACACTGTATTTCAAAGTTTAAACAAGAGTGATCTGACCTTGGTTACTATGCACATATTATAGGCATTACAGGATGAAGTCACTGCAAAGCTTGTGTAACACAGTCTTTCCTGCCTGAGACTCTTCCTTAGCCAAAGGTATAAAGTTGCAACTAGAAACATCTCATTCATTTGACAGCTGCTGCCACATTCACACAAAACAAAACTTCCAGATTCCTACATTTATACAACATAACTACCCTCCTAAATTGCCATTTTTGAAACAATTCTAATTCCCAAATTCCCAGATTTAAAAAGCAAAATTTAAAACTGTTATTATTACAAAACCAAAGAAAAGCACCACCCCAGCCCCTACCACACAGAGGCAAGTCATTCTAGTCTCTCCATAGAATTCTGTAGAATTCTTACCTATATGGATTTTAAAAGTCCAAGTCATTCTCTTAGCAAAAGAGGAGGAGGAGGAGGAAGGGGGGGGGGAAGAGGAGGAGAAGGAGGAGGAGGAGGAGGACACCTCCCCCAAATCAGTGAGTCTCCAAAAGGAATTTCAGATTTTTAAAATATTAACGGCCTTACATATCCAGTAGTTCCAAGAAAGTAAACGAGGGCAGAGAGAAGCTTTCTTAATCACTGCCAAATGATATTGAATACAGACTCTGTAGGACATTAAACACCTAGTATTTTACACGGATCTTGGGCCTAGCTAGCTTCTGAGATGCTCCTGTGTAGAGCCCAGCTGTTTTGAGTGATTTATCCACAGGAGTTTAATTTCAATTGTGTGTGGGCAAGTGGGAGGCAGTGATTATACCTTCCCCAAATCTTTCCAGTACATTAATGAATATTTTAAGGAATAGTCTCCAACTGAGATTAATTTGTCTAGCAAATATTCTCCTTTTAATTCTCCAATGGCAATCACTGATCCACTACATTTTAAATGGAAGTACACAGTCCAAGCTTAAAATGGAACTTACACTTCCCTCATTTTAAACTGAAAATGCCACAGAACCAATGTACCCCCCTTGACACTCTCTTCAAAAGAATATAGTAGTGGCGTAAAGCCACTTCCTCCCTTAAGTGCATGGACCAACTCCTTCACTGCTTCTGTGATCCCTATCCTGGTTCCAAACTGTAAGTGAGTACTCATTTCTTCTCTATAGTAGCAAACCCTCAGGTTTCAGAATTTCAGAATTCCACCAGTGGTAATATCTATATCTACATCTATATCGAGCCTCTTTAATATAAAAAAACAATACTGCAAGGAGAGAGTTTATACATCAGATGGCAGATTATATGTTCAAAGACTTCGACCAAAAAAAAAAAAAAAAAAAAAAGGACCTGGATGGAAAATTGTAAAATATTAATCTCTGTGTTTAGACTCCTTATAAGGGTGGAGTATATAAGTATGAAACAGAGACATCTCAATAAAACGAAGGGCTTGTAAATCACTATAAGTCAAATCTAAGCGTGGCTGTATAATAATCTACATTAAGTATGGAAGGCAGCAAGGACACTAAACTGTTGGGGGCGGGAGGTGGGGGCATGACTAATTAAGGAAAGGCACTCTGCTTCAAGATGTCTCTGATACCATGAAAATCTGGCCAACTGTGGAGGTTCAGTACAGTACTTGAAAGCACCAAAAAACAAAAACAAACAAAAAAACCAAACAAACAAAACCAAACCAACAACAAGACAAAATCAACCAAACAACCAAAACCAACAACCAAACCCCCTCCCTTTCTGCATGGGTCAATGCTTAAGGCAACCAGGGGGAAAGGAAATCATTCCTACAGAAACTGAAAGGGAGAGGACTGTGTGTGTGTGTGTGTGTGTGTGTGTGTGTGTGTGTGTGTGTGTGTGTGTGGTGTGCATGGGGTGGGGACAGGGATGGGGGGGAACCACACCAGATAAATCATTCTGCTTAAAAACAAGGAACACTTGAATTTCCTGCCACTCAAATTCGAGTTTAAGTCACAGAACTGAACATCAATTATTCTTATGGTAACTAACTACAATCTTCCTGGTTATAATAAATTGCTATAAATACACAGCCATGTGTTCACCGGAAGGCTAAAATCTTAAGGAGGTCTTGTCCCTCAAGTCTACAGATCAATGATGAAGCACATTAAGAGAGATTGCCAGGTAAGGCTCCAAACTGAGCCCAACTACCCATTAACTTCCAGGGAGACCCATGGGATGACTCGGAGGGAACTTCATAAGTACTCAAGTTTTTTCCATAGGAAATAAAATAACTAAAGCTAAAAAACACAGAGGCACAGAACAGTGGTCAACATGGTGGTCATGCCCCCAGCATAAGAAGCCTTAAAACTCTACTAATTTGTCTGTCTCCCCTGAATAATTTCATAGAACACAAACACTTACGAAGAGTATAAGAAGTATTCTAGCGTGCCAGGAGCTCTCAATGAGAATGTGAATCTTTTTAACTTCAGAAAAGGAAGTCACCTTAAGAAAACTGGCCGGGCATGGTGGCGTACGCCTTTAATCCAACACTTGGGAGGCAGAGGTAGGTGGATTTCTGAGTTCGAGGCCAGCCTGGTCTACAAAGTGTGATCCAGGACAGCCAGGGCTATACAGAGAAACCTTGTCTCAAAACAAACAAACAAACAAACAAAAAAAGACTGGTGTAATGCATTCTTAGCAGAAAAACTTAAAACAAGGCCCCAAAGGTAAGAATAAGGCTACAGTGTCCAGAAGTACGGAAGGGTCAACTTGCTAATGCAAAAAAGCAAAAGCCACCTGTCAGTTAGTTCATGAGTTAGAAAGGCCCAGACACTGAGGAGCTCGCAGAACACAAGGAATTTGATTGCTGTTCTACTACGTACAGTTCAAGTTGGGGTGCACGATTATTATGGCTTCTGTTAAAGTAAGGGATGGTGGAAGTATTATGCAGAATTGGAAGTTTAACTTTAAAAAAAGGATTGATTGATTTATTCTTGTATGTGCAGGTGAGCATGACTGATATGAGCAGTATATATGAAAGTAGAGACTGGAACAGGCTGTCTGTTCCCTTAGTGCTGGAGTTACAGGTATTTTGCAGGACACCTGGCTTGTGTGGATTTTGTGGTCAGTCCTATGGTCACCATGATTCAGCAGTAAGCACTCTTAGCAGGTGATCTAAGACAATGGAAAGAGTTACCAAGAGACTGCATTAGCCAGCATTACTAAGCCTAATCCGCTGCCTTCCCACTCCCGGTGTGAGCCGGTCTGTGTAAAAACTTTCAAATGTGGACATCAGTGAATCATGAAAAATAGGATGACTAGTGACCAAAAATAGAGGTGACTAACACAAAGGGGTAAAAACCAAGAACATTTGAACCATAGTGATGCCACCGTGGAAATCAATCCCCTCATGAAATGCAGAAGGATTAAACTGTCCTGAAGAGTGACGGGTTGGCATCTGCTTTGTTTTCTTCTAGTGGGTAGAGAAAGAACTTGTGGGTGGATGATTGCATGTGAATCTGTTAACTGAGCCTTATTTGTTCCTGTCTCTTTATGGTTATTCATGGTGTTTACTCTCCCAATCTGTTACATGCAATGACCCCAAGGAAGTGCTACACTGCCCTTTCCATCCCTGGTCAGCACACTGAAAGACATTTTAATTGAGCTTTTAGACTCATGCCTTTTGGCTATGGGAAAGAGGAGGCTACTGTGTGTTGTCTGGCTGGCTGGTAACTCAATATAAGACTTGCCATAAGGGGGTGGAGAGATGGCTCAGAGGTTAAGAGCACTGACTGCTCTTCCAGAGGTCCTGAGTTCAATTCCCAAAAACCACACGGTGGCTCACAACCATCTGGAATGGGACCCGGTGCCCTCTTCTGGTGTGTCTGAAGAGAGCAATAGTGTACTCATATACACAAAATAAATAAATCTTAAACAAACAAACAAACAAAAAGTTGCTGCAAGAAGCAATGGAACATGCATACTGTCAGAACGTTCCATTTCTGCCTCACAAAAGTAAAAATCATTTTGTATAGAGTCTTAAACTTCAAATAAAAAACTCTGGAAGGATCCTCACAGCATATTCTCTTAAGAATTGTCACGTCTGCATTGCAAGGACAACAGATGCTCAGCATTGTGTGGGTCACTATGCAAGGCGTCCTTTATACTGAGCGTATGTAAACTAAGCTGTTGTCTAGGAATCCTGGACAGTTCCTTGGCTGAATAAGCAACTCGCACCTGCATTTACAGTTGTTTTTTGGCTTGTTTTGAGTGATTTGTAGCCAGAGTTGGTCTAAGGCTATTAGAAACATTAAAAACATTATTTTAAATCGCCAGAAGTAAATGTAACACCAAGTCCAACTAAATAAACAAAATTTTCATAGATAGCAAACGGCAGAAGTTGGTCCAAATCACACATCGTATTTGTAGTTTTCTTTCTTTTTTTCTTTTTTTAAGGGAGGGGAAAGAAGAGGGAAAAAGGATAGGGAGGAGCAAGAATTTCCCAATTATTTGGTTTCTGTAACTTCAAAAATTTTAAAAATGACCTTTTAAAGAAGAGTCTGCTTATCCGTGGCCTATGGTAAACAGCTTGGCAAACTAGCTCTGTACCGTCATTGTAAGAACGTCTACATTTGCATGCTTGTATATGTATATGTATGTGTATGTGTATCTGTATGTGTATATGTATAGACTTAGACACAGAGCGGTACAGGAAAGTATGTGCCCTGGATTAGCATACGAAAACCTTGATTATGAAAGGTTCCTTTACAACTTCTGAGCCAGGAGGATAATTGCAGAACCCTAAATCCCAAACTCTCCTTTCTCAAAGCTTAAAACCACAGGAAGTACAAACAAAGCCACACATGGCTTCCAATATTCTAAGGAGAGACTTCGAATGACTGTGCATAATAAACACCACAAACCAACAGGGCCTCCACCGTCCATGAGTCTGTGGGCACTAATCACAGCCCACCCGAGTCTATGGCACCTATCATGGGAGTAAAAGGAGACTTAAGAAATCTTGTGAAAAGGAGGAGACCAAATGACACAGAAAAACGAGATGAAGTCACTCACAGAGGAAAAAAAAAAATCAAATACCAAGTGCCAAAAGGATGAATATTCAAATACGGATGGTCATGGTAACGCCCAATTACACAGAAGGTTGCAAGGCAACAGCAAGGCAAATGGCACACTCACATAAACAGTGCTTCTGGAGAAGCAGCAGACGCGACCAGGAAGGAAATTAAGGCTGCTGTAAAAACCAAAGAAACGAACCAAAGACACAGATTCCCCTGGAATTCTCCTCACTACCACCATTATCTATTGTTTCTAAACTTCACTATTTTAATAAGGCATCCTTACATCATGAACCCAGTCCACAAACAAGAGCATGGTAGGAATTTGGGGAGTGGAGACAGACATCAACAGCACTCTACCCAAAAGAACTAGAAATGTACTCTGAAGATATACCTTAGTAATGTGGAATACATAGGCACATCTGCGGCATCACTTACACTTCAGAATACTGGGAGCCTCCTTTTAAGCTCCAAACGGAGGGCAGTGGTTGCAAATTAGAATGGCCCACAGATCAGAACACAACACACCTGTGACAGGGAAGCTGCTGTCTACCAGCCAATATAGTGGAGTTTCTAAAATATACCAAGTACAAGGGAAAGTGCCAGCCTTTTGTGAAGAATACAAGAAAGAGGACGGCTATGCAAGTCTGTTTATTCTGGGGGGAGAGAGAGAGAGGGAGAGAGAGAGAGAGCGCAGCAGAAGAAAGGCTACTTGTAAAGAGAAGCACATGACAGAACAAACGAGGAGAGGATTGGGAATCCCATGTGTACATATGCACTGAGAGGAGCCAGAGCCTCACAAGCACGCATCAGACTGGGACAGGAGACTAAAATCGGAAGCGGCAAAGGCAGGGGGACAAAAGTTGACCAAAATTCTGAATATTCCAGGGAGTAAGACTGTTAATAAAGTTAGCACTTATTTCCCAGACAATGTCAGTGATGGAGCTTCAATCAAATCTCTTTGAATGTCTCAAATCGGGACTAAACGTAACTTGGTAAGCTGAACCAAGAAAGTCTCCAGAACATCCCACTGTCTTCTATTTCTGGCCATACCCCTCTCTCACACCTCTCAAGGGCAACACCCCCATCCCACCCCTGCAATCTAAAAGCAATCCTCCAAGTACAGTTCCCAGAGTAACAGCATCGGCACCACCTTGGAGTTTGATAGACATGAGACAAAAATCAGGAACTCTGCAGGCCTTGCCGAGCCTTCCAGGACACTGAGGACTCCTGAATTTCTCAGTTATAGACTTAGCTATTTCTCCTCTAAAACTCCTATGCACAAGCCTTATATTCCAATATGACTTTTCTGGTGATGACATCTTCAAGGAAGTAATGAAGTTTTAGGTGAGGTAAAAGGGTGGGGCCTTCATCCAACAGAGCTGCCAGTGTGAGGAATTACCCAGGCTGTGGTGATCTCTTACAGCAGCACCAGGAGACTAACACACTCCTTTAACTTCAAGAAAATCAGTTTGTTTCTATGGTCTGTCTCTTGCTGTACAGACTGAAGGCACCAGCAACCATTGTTCAGAATAGTATCTGATATTCTCTCCAGTGTCTGTTCATCAAATTGGTTTTCATAGTGTTCAGATGGTAAAGGATTTTTTCCGTTCCTCACCCCCTTGACAAGACAAACCCATATAACTCAGCAAAGCTGTAACAAACCTGTGGCCTCCAAGGTATCCACAATCTATCCTTTGACTCATTCCTCTTACAGACCGTATGCCATTTCTCAAACACCTGTCTCCTACAACAAACATACAAGGCAGCAAATACGTTCATGACTACACATGTGTTCTACATCATGGTTAAAATTTAAAATTATATGTTATTTCCTCCTTCGTGTAATACAATGGAACAAACTACCGTTGAACCTTGCAAATCATTTCCTACAAGGAAGTTATAGCAAAATAACACTATACTGAGTTCACCCTTTATTAAAAATACTGATAAAATACGGATGCTAGCCTGCGAGTCAGATATATAAACCACAAAGCAAACATAAACGCATAGGCTTAACAACACTCTTACAAAGGCTTCTGTGTGTCCACCATGCTTCATCAACACATGGCACCATTTTGTACATTCTCAACAGGAAACTGTCTGACCTGAGGAGGGCTTCAAACTTCATGTATGTGTTGTATGCATATAAACATACACTTAACTTCACACGAAGAGACCAGTGAGTGCTTCTACAGTAGCCGTGTATTCATATGGTAAAAGAAAACAATGCTGTCATTTAGAAAAAAAATATATAGTCCTACCTTTATCAAAACAGTAAATTTTATTTTAAAAATTTAAATGTTAATGAAATATAATCCTCTCCCTCTTCCCCCTTTCTCCCTCCAAAGCCTCCCATTTCATCTGTTACTACCTTTAAAATCCATGGCTTCTTTTTCTTTGATTATTGCTTTACACAGACACACACACACAGAGAGAGAGAGAGAGAGAGAGAGAGAGAGAGAGAGAGAGAGAGATCTACAATACTAACTCTTCCACTCTCAGCAGTCCTGAGTTGTCTGTAGTTCTAAGTAAGGGTAAGCTCCTTAGACATCCCCCTTCCATGTGTGGATGTCTATTAGTGTTGTTACTGTTAGGTCTTGTGTAGGTAGCCATACTGTTGCAGTACTACTGTGGATGAGACACAATGTCACACCAGCCTTTTAGGTCCTCTGGTTCTTACAGTCTTTCTGTCTCCTCCTTTGCAATGTTCCTTGACTTTTAGGTGCAAGAGTTATATTGTAAATATATCTCCTGGATGTGGGCATTCCGTGAAGAGCTGCTCTCTGTATTTGACTAGTTGCGGTTTCTGTAATGGTCTCCTTCTATTGCAGAGAAGCTTCTCTGATGAGGGCTGAGAGCTGTATTTACCAGGCAAAGACAGCTGATGGATCCTAGTAAATGAATTTAATATAATACCCTTTTAGAGGATATTTCTATTTTCCACAAATGCAAATTATTTAAAACAAATGATTGGGGTCTTTTAATTTATTATGCAGTAAGGTTAAAGAAATGAACACACCAATCACTCAGTCTTTTTCTAATTCAAATACCAATAAAATTATTTTCCCATAAAGACAGTAAAACACAAAATGCTCTTTTAAAATGATATGAAACTTTAATTAGGACTTAGGAGGAATATTTAATTAGAAAATCTGTCTTAACGTAAAGAGTTAGTCAAGTGTATAAACAAGTTATTTTAAATTTCATCACATTTACTTTTCAAGGACTTGCACGGGGGAGCATTCGTGCCACCGTGCGCATGTGGAGGTCAGAAGACAGCTTGTCGGAGTTAGTTCTCTCCTTCTGCTAGGTGGGGATGGGACTCAGGTAATCGGGCTCAGCAACAGGCACATCTGTCTACCCCGCCACCTTCCCAGCATAAGTGGTTTAAAATTATTTAAAACCTCACTCCAAGTACTCTTAGACAAGTGGTCATTTGGCTTAGTGGAGTTTTTTTAAAATTCTTTTTCTATTTGGGGATGCGTGTGGTGTGCATTCATATATGTACATATGTGTACAGGTGTGCACAGCTGAACAGGCATGTAAGTGCACATGAAGGCCTGGAGCGGAGGGCTGAAATCATCCTCCATCTTCTGTGCACCTTCATTTATTGAGGTTGAATTTCTCAATCAAAACCAGAGCTCGCCGGGCGTGGTGGCGCACGCCTTTAATCCCCAGCACTTGGGAGGCAGAGGCAGGCGAATTTCTGAGTTCGAGGCCAGCCTGGTCTACAGAGTGAGTTCCAGGACAGCCAGGGCTTCACAGAGAAACCCTGTCTTGAAAAAAAACCAAAAACAAACAAACAAACAAACAAACAAACAAAAAGAAGCCAGAGCTCACATTATAGCGGGTATCTACAAGTCAGCTAGCTGTGGGTATTCACCACCCCCCAACCCTGGCCCCGCCTTTTGGGACTATAATTACAGATGGCCACCCTGTCCACTTTGGCATTTACAGAAGTTTCTGGGCATCCTGACTCCAATGTTCTTGGGGCACAGCAAGCATTTAACCACTGAGCCATCTTTGTAGCACTCTATTCTTTTTCTTAATGAACACGAACTGATAAAGAATTGATAGTTCAGTTGAGAGAGTTAGAATGAAGAATTGATATTGAGAATCATAAAACTATGGTACCCAAACAAGAACACCATTTTTTTTTGTTTCATATACTTTATTTGCTAAGAAAGAAAAACATTAATATTTTTGAAAGCAATAAGATTCAATGTGGGATTAAAACAACTGTTACTAACACGGCGATTCCATTAACCAGGTCTTACAAGTTACAGGAACATCTGCGTTTTCAATGTTAATGCAAACCAAGCATACTTCCCCTGATTGGGAACCACTGCCGAGAATTTATTAGATTACCAAAATAAGGGAAGCAGATTCGTGTAATAATTGTGAAATTATCTTTCTTATTGATTTAGTCCATGCTTACTCAAACAGATGCAGGAAATAAAAATTCAAGAACATGTTAAGAACGCTGTGATAAGTAAAAAGAAACCCAGAACTATCCTGCTAGCCCAAGTCCTCTTCTTGCTTTCTTACAGTTTAGAAGCTCCCTATAGGCTGCTGGCAAGAACCGAACTTAAGGAGGTGAGGCATCCATTCAGTTAATGCCAGGGTTTTCTTTGTTCATGGTCTCGGGCAATGCTCTAACCTGATAACAGTTTCTTTTGTATAACCAATAGAGTCTCACTGATATTATTAATCACTCCCGAGGGGGACAACGCTAACTACAAATAAAGGAGCCGTTCAAGCCCATAAGGTATATGAGCATCTGAAGTGACAAAATATCTGAAGACTTGCATGAAATTTTTGTGCAGCTACTAAAATTGTAGAATAGGGGACTAAGCTCCAAGGGTCAAGAGTAAGAGCTGGAGGACACACTTTAAATCCTTCAGTGGCATCTTATCCATGTAGCTACCACCTATTTATGGTTAAGTGGAGACACAATGCAGCGCTCTCTCTCTCTCTCTCTCTCTCTCTCTCTCTCTCTCTCTCGCTCTCTCTCTCACTCGCTCTCTCTCGCTCGCTCGCTCGCTCTCGCTCTCTCTCTATCTGATACGTCTTCAAGTGCTGAAGCATCTAAGGCCCATGTAGTAGACACAGGCCCACTTACACTTGCTGTATACAGTTTCCTCCACCAGAGAATGTATAGGAAAATGCTCTCCTCAAGGGTCAAAATGTACATTCATTACTGAGTTTGTTAATGGCTCAGAAGCCTGGTTCACTGAATTGAATTTAGTTCCTAAATGTAAAAAATGCCTTGTTAGTTCTCATTAATAAAAACAGGTGACCTTTAAAATTAGTTCTGAATACTGGTATTCTTTTATTCCTGTTGTTAACAAGATAGGGTTTCTCTGTGTAGTCCTGGCTGTCCTGGAATTCAGAGATCTGCCTGATTCTGCCTCCTGAGTGTTGGGATTGAAGGGGAGCACCATCACCGCCCGGCTAAACACTAGTGCATTCTTGAAGACTTACATACAGTCTGTATTTCCGGCTCCCACGTACTAAAGCAGAGCAAAGATTCACTGTTCCTAACTATCTCACCAGGTCCTAAAAAGGCTATTAAATAGAATTTAAACTTCAGATAATCAACAAAAAACATTTAGCCTACATATGTCCCGGGCAATATTTCGAACACATAAAAAAAATATATTCATTGGCAAACTGGTCCTGTTTTCTGATTACGAAGCCCAGTTTCCAAGGAAACAATTTTAAAAGTAAATTAAACAGCAACTGTAATTTCATTTTTCTTTGATTCTGAAGGAAATTGGGTCTCCCAGGAGCTAAGCATCACCTTGGTCTCGTCTCGCAGCCCAGCACACTTACCAACACTGGGAATGAATTGTAAGATAATAGACTGTCCATCTGGCCTGTGTTCCTGGCCCTACCTAATAACCATTATGCTTCTGAGAAAAAAAGCTGAAAGACCTCAAATGCCCAGTTAGCAGTTGGGGGAGTGGGGGGCTCAAACCCACATTCTGCCCAGGCTCAGCTTGGCTTCTTACCCTTACTCTATCCGCTCATTTGCTGTATCAGTATTTACACTTGTTGATTATTGTTTTTCACACACCACCAAGTCAGCCTGGGAGACAGCTCTTATCCTCACATCTATGTCTTACCTTTCCAGTGTACACACTGCGGGCACATCACACAGACACAGTGGTTTGCTGCTGCTAATTTGCTCTTCATTTATTTATCTTGAGACAAGATCGCATGTGTCCTGGGCTGACCTGAAACTACTGGCCTCGCAAACGATGGGACCACAGATGTGTATCACCATGACCTGCTAATCACTGTTCCCTAAATATCAAATGGCTGTCGATCACTGTATGCAGAAGGTGCGCTGTGCTTCTGATCCCTGGGACTAGGGTGCTGTTGCTTTAATAAAACCACATTGACTGTTTTAATTTTCTTTAGTTTAAATACGGAATGTATGGACACCCCATCACTTACTTTTTGGAAACTTAGATTCTTCAGAGTAAGACTTCACTAGGCATTGGATACAATTTCTAGATTCTTTTTAATAGATGTCATTACTATTATGCATGTATAAAGCTACTACAAAAAATTTTAATACACCAGAATATATATATACACGGGTTGGTAATGTGTGCTTTGTACCAACAGAGAATTATCTTCAGCCTTCTGGATGGGCTCACATTGCCTGAATCATCTATAACTTCAACTCTTGGTGTTTTTTTAAAAGAAAATGTATGAAAGATAGCAAATCTTCATTTTAAAGAAGATATACTTGAAGTAATTTTGTAAATAAGTCTCATTAATAAGGTTGGTAGCTCCTCATTCTGTAAGGATAGTGGCAAAGTTGTGGCTCACCCCTTTTCTTGGGGCACTGGCAAAACTGTGTCCCAGAAACTGTCAGAGGCAAGTCCTACACAAATCAGCGTTTTGTGACATGAAATTTCCTCGGTCAATCAGATCATCAAACTCGTATGTCCAAATTGTTGGTTTTGACCAAGATGCCCTTTTCTCTGTTTTCCCCTCTCCCTAGGATCATCAGGATAATTACTATGCCCTCCCTCATCCCCATCTGTTTCTCACAGTATGAATTCCTCCTTTAAGGCCAGGGTAATGCCACCAAACATGGCCCTGCACTTGGGAGGTGGAGGCAGGAGGTCTGCAGAGCAAGCCCAGCTGCATGAGATCCTATCTCAAACAAAGAATAACGGATTAGGACAGGATCAAATACCCACTGCTTGTCTGATACTTCAAACGAGAGACATACTCTAAAGAGAACTAGATCTAAACAGGTCCCTTTTAAACCAGCATTTTGTAAATAAGATTAATCAAATGCATAATATCCTGAACAGTTTGCAGAAATAGTTGGATGAACAGGCTAGCATTTCAAGAGCGATCCAAGAACGTTTTAATTTTGAGAAAAGAAAAAAACAAAACTGACAAACCAACAAACATATCTAGCTCATGACACACCAAAGGCACAGTTATGGGCAATGGAAAGAGCAACTGCCCAGGAATAGAGAACTGTCCCACTGGTCAGTCCTTCAGGCCCCTGGGCACTTGTCCTTAGGTCCTTGTCTACAGAGGAAGGAACTGAAGGGCTCATCACCTTATCAGGAATGCTGCCAAACAGATGAAGGCACACCAGCTGTTGGTGCAATGTGCTTCTCACAATCACCTAACTGTGTAAGAAAATCAGACTCTAGCCTCATGACTATAAAAACTAAAGTCAACAAGCCAACCTGTTCTCCTAAACTCAGGCCAAAGGGTGACATCCATGAGATATGTGAAAATGGCTCCTATAGTCCCATGCAGTGGCACCACAGGGCCTTGTGGCCTTGTGAGAGTGGGTGTGGCTTTGTTAGAGGAAGTGTGTCACTGGGAGTGGGCTCTGAAGTCTCAGATGCTCAGTGTCTCATTCACTCTTCCTGCTGCCTGCCAATCCAGATGTAGAATTCTTAGCTACTATGCCTGCCTGCTGACCGGCCAGTATGTTTCTCACCCTGACAATAATGGACTGAACCTCTGAACTGCAAGTCAGCCCTAATTAAATGTTGTCCTTTATAAGAATTGCCTTGGTCATAATTTCTCTTCACAGCAGTAAAACCCTAAGACATGGCGTAAATAAAAATTTAAAGATAGAAACTGAATAAATTTCATAAAAATCTTTTGCCAACATATCACAAATTACTTTGGACAATTAAATAAAAAAAAAAAAAAGATCAGCATAAGGAAGCCTGCAGACAAAACTCACGATTACTATTCTGCTTCAGACCTGCCATACCCCAGGAATTCTGCTAGGTCTAGGGGTTACACTGTCACCAACTAACTCCTAGTGAACTCCCACTCCATCCAAAAGCAGTAGACTTGCCAGCAAATGACTCTAAGAGAACAAATGATATTTTACAAATGCTCGAGACTAAAGAGATGGCTGACTGGTGAGGCATTTGGTGAGGAAGTATTAGGATGTGAGTTTGTATCCTCCGCACACATTCAGCACACTGAAAACTCCAGGTGTGGCAGGTAAACTTCCAGCACTGAGAACAGGCAGAGCCCCGGGGCTTGCTGGCCAGGCAGAGGTTCAGTGAAAAACATTAATAAATGTAGAGTCATATAGGAAGGCACCTGGCTCCCTCCATAATCAATCAATCTATCAATCAATCTCCCCCCCCCACCCCAAGAGACGGAGAAGTAGAGAGACAGAGTCATTCCTTCAGATCTCAGCACTATTAGCTTCCCAAATAGGAAATTCCATCCTTTTGTCATCGTTGAGACCATGGGAATTTGAATCCCTCATTTCTGCTTAAAGCATCTTTCAGAAGTCTGTAATTAAGAAACAACACTGAAACCAAAAATCTAGTTCACACAGATTGCCTGTCACCCGTCAGGCAGGCAATTATAGGGAAAGGGGTTTGCCTTATTCTCAGAAAAGGATTCTCAAATTAAGGAAGGGCAGTGTGTTTCCTTTTTATACATTAGCACACTGGATCGTTATTACATTAACGACAGAAATAAGAATAAGAAAACCACAGTTTTAGAATATGAAGTTTGGGGCTGAGGAGAACGATTCAACTGGTCGGTAAAAGCGTGTGGTGCGCCAGCCTGAGAACCTGTAGGCAACCCCCAGCACCCAAGCAAAAGGCAGATGCTGTGGAACATCAGTAACACTAGCCTCCCTGAGACAAGATGAGAGGGAGAGACGGGAGAACAGGCTCTCAGGCCAGCTTGCCTGGGGTACCCCAAGAGACACTGCCTCAACAACGGGGTGGAATGGGGTGTTGAAAACCGACTTCCAGAACATGTTGTCTTCTGACCTCCTTGCATGCATAGGAACTCTCTCATACACTTGAATACATTAAAAATTAAGTAAATATTGAAGTACACACTACAAACAAATCTACCAAGCTGCAAAGTTATATGCCCACTGTGGAGGAAGCGAAGACCACAGAGCACAGGTTATACAAAGAAACACGCTGTTCTGATGCCATTCTCAATCCAAGACCAGCATGACTCACGGGACTTCAAACTGAAAAAGGCTTGAACTTGGATTTCTCTATATACAAAAAAGAAAAAAAAAAGGGATGATATTCCAGTAATAATCATAATTTTTATGAGATAAGAACTGTCTGTAGCAGTCAGGCCACGATAATCTGTGTGCGTACTTCTCACTTGCCTACAGCTACTACTAAACTACTGCTACACAGACACGGGAAGGTTTCTGTGCAGGGCAGCTGGAGTGGTGGCTCAGTAAAGCCTGGTCTTTAAGAGCAGGCCTTGAACAGGAGCAGTACTCTGGAATATGAGCGATTTAGTGACGAGGAGAGTGACATACAAAGGCAGGGGACAGTAAGAAGCTGCTGTGGACCTCTGGAATCAGCAAGGTCTTCAGGTATGACGGGGTGGTGACTGCCACCAGAGCTGGGACCACACAGCAGGGTCCAACTGGATGGCCACCAATTATCAAGAAGCACCTACTCTTTGAGGGGTGTGGGTTTTGTGAAGGAGGACTTTCAGGGCCTTAGATGATGTTAATTCCACGTGAAGGTTTTCCAGATATGGAGAACGGCAAAGAGTCAATGTTTTTCAACCAACTGTCCACGACTGTTAAATCTGATCAATTCAAAAACGTTATCTTACACCACTATCAAGATGTCAAATTTCTGATTCTGAAAAAACACAATCCTTGTGCTTGCCTCCAAACAATTTTGCTTCTCACATCTGTTCTGTCATTGGCAATGTATTAGGAAACTAGTTGTAAAAGTTGTACAGGACTGAATCTAAAGTACGAGTGAACACACCAAGGAAACACCTAAACTGAAGAGAGTTTGACACAGGAACTTTTGGCTTCTTAAAATGCTTTTCTGCCAATTTCCTGGTTCTCTCCTTTGTTTTACACAGTTCAGGAAGTTGGATGAACAACAGCCCCAGGCTAGCCCAGAAGATACCCAACAGCCCTTAACCTTTCCTTTAGCCCCTTGCAGCCTTTCTGTCCCATTCCAGGAAGCAGCCAGTGTACTAACAGAATGGCTCGTGACTGTTGAGAAAGGACTCTCTGTGCAGTGGTGGTGGCCTGCAACTTGCTATGTAGACCAGGCTGGCCTCAGACTCATAGAGTGTCACACCATGCTCAGCGAAGCCTGGTATGTATTGACTTTAACGTACAAAGCACACTTTCCTACACATGTTTTATACCTATATTTTTCTCTTAAAGTGACCTCCATTACAATAGAAAAAAAAATAAACAAACAGACTGGGGGCCCACGCCTTTAGTCCCAGCACTTGGGGGGAAGAGGCAGGCGAATTTCTAAGTTCAAGGCCAGTCTGATCTACAGAGTGAGTTCCAGGTCAGCCAGGGCTAAACAGAGAAACCATCTAAACCATTTAAAAAATCAAAACAGAAAAAAAAAGATAAAAGAAAAGAAAAAGAAAAAACAAAAGAAAACAAGTAAGAAAGTACTCTGCTTGTTCTGAACGCGCGCGCGCACACACACACACACACACACCCAGCCCATTGTACTTCTATAGCTGTCATCTAAACTCAAAGGCTCACAATTCCAATATTACCTGTGGCTTTCAGTGATGGCCTCCCGCTTCTTGTATATTATTTGCAGTTTTCAGTTAAATAAACATCTCTTAAGAACCCTAAAACCAATCTAAATTTCTTTAACTCTGGGGTATATACACTTTCTGAGGCCAGCAGCTGATACCAAATATACTGTGGGAGCACGGCCAAAGAATCTCACCAGCCATTTTCCCTCCTTGCAGGACAAATACCGTCACCAGACAGCATCTCTCCTGGGGACTACGACATTTGAATCTATGGCTACATGATTTAATATGTACCAAGAAGGAAGGCAGGAGAAAGTCCAAGATGATAGAGCTGAATGGACAGCCTAAGTCGCCGGCCCTTGGTTCTATGTGGAAACACGGGTGCCACTCAGGAAAATCCTCAGCAGTAACTTTTAGGAACGAAAACAAGGGCAGCAAAAGTTCTGAGGTTCGAGAGCACACTGGGACTGGGGCGGGGGCGGGGGCTCTCCTTTGTAGGGAAAAAGAGGCAGTGAGAAATGCCACAGCCCTTTCTTAGAGAATAATCATGGAAGGGGTCAGCTGCACACACAGGTACTGTACTCGGTACTCAATCAGGCAGCATCTGATAAGCACCCTCACAGAAAAGGAAAGAGAGGGGAGCAGCAAGCGTGCAGTCTCTTCCCATCCTGCCTTCCCAGCAAAACAACAGGCTCGAGCACACGCACGCACGCACGCACACACGCAGACAGATACACACACACACACACTCACACACACACACACACACACACACACACACACAACTCTCCCTCGGCCCCTATCTGTCCCCCTCTTTCATTTCTTTTGCTTTTTTTTTTTTAAAGATAGCTGTGTCATATAGCCCAGTCTGGTTTTGAACTCCTGATCTGTCTGTCTCCCCATTAGAAAACAAAATACAGATATTTAATTAAAAAAAAAAAAAAATTCTGTCTTCCACTCAAAATCTGAAGTTAAAAAAAATTCCAGAAAATACCATATGAAAATTTACTAAAATACCTTGAGCAGCCTCCACATTTTATTTTGACCTACAATGTAGTCTTGTATTACTATTTGCACATCGATTTTTCCATAAGAGTTTAGATGTTAGAACGTCTGTAGTTTTCTGTCCTAAAGAACAAAAAGCAAAGCACATTCTGTTTTGGAGCATTCTGTCAAAATGCTGGCATTCCGCATTCGGTTACTTGGGAATCTATAAGTCTTCCCTTCCTATTCCCCGCTGCATTTTTCTATTTGCACAGGTAGTAAATTCTCCTCACAGAAAGAATAAAATGTATAAAGCCCAGAACAGCTGTAACAAAGCACTTTTCGTCTGTGCCGTCCGGCTAGCACATCAGTCTTCTTGAAGTTTAAAAAAGAAAACAGGAGGGGCTGATAAATTCTCATTCCAAGCATACTATTGCTTCTAAGAATGTAACAAGTATTTTATTTTTGTTTTATGTGTACGAGTGCCTGCATGTATGTCTGTGCAGCACGTGTATGGCTGGTATCTGAAAAGCCCAGAAGAGAAAACCCCATTCCCTCGAATTAGAGTTACTGGTATTTGTGAGACACCATCTAGATCCTTGGGATGAAACCAAGGTCCTCTGGAAGAGAAGCCAGTGCTCTTCACAGTGGGGCAGAGCCATCTCTCCAGGCCCAAGCAAGGATTTTACATGAATGAGAAGGCAATGGATACAAGCTCAACGCTAGAGACAAGAGGCTCAGTTAACATCATGAAGAACCACACAGGTATAAATAGGCACCATGCCAAGGGCAAGTGACAGAAAAATTAGCATCCTCTACTCTCAGGCTGAGCAGGTCCTGAAAGTGTCAAACAAGAATACAGTTTTTTAAAGGTGCTATGGGAGTTTGAGAAAGTAGTGGAAAGACATGTAAATCGACAGGAAACACTATTATACAGAAGAAGACCATTCCAAAAACCTGACAATAGGAAGCTGGAAGAAATTGTAATGGGTCACACAAACCACCACATTACTTTAAATTTAATAATTATAAAAGTGCATGGTCATAAGTAGAGATAAGCATTCAGAAATAAGGATGCACAAGGAGGGATTATTTAACAAAGAGGAAAACCAAAACATTCCGTACGTGCGACTAAACATAAACAGATCATACTAATTTATATCACATTAAAAAGAAAATTTAGAAAACCATATACAGTTTCTTAATCACACTTTACTACTTCAAGGATGTTAAAGCATACACAATCCAAATATCAAAATAATTAAATGTTAAAGCTAATTATCAGATATAGCGAGTGATTTTCTTATTCAAAATCTGGTCTTATATTTCTGGATGATTTTGTTTGCATGTAGTCTGCGGACCATGTGCATGCCTGGTGACTGTGGAGGGCAGAAGAGGGCGTCAAATCCCCTAGAACTGGAGTTGCAGCAGGTTCTGAACCACCCTGTGGCCACTGGGAATCAAACCAGGATCTCCGTGCTCTTAACCACTGAGCCATCATCTCCCTAGCCTGATTTTCTTTAACAGTTACACCATTCTGTGTCTTCCAAGCATTCTATAATCAGTGCTCTTATACTTCTGGGTATGTAAGGTTTAAAAGTCACTGTATTTGCGGATAATTGTGTGTGATGGATGTGCATTTTCAGATATGTAGAGGCATACACAAACCTGTATGCACGAGTGAGCTGGTAGAGACCAGGGGGTGCCATCAAGGTGCCCTCCTCGTGCTCTCTACTTTATTTGTGGGCAGGCTCTCTCACAGCTCCCTGACTCGGCTCCTCTAGCTAGCCAGCTTGCTCCCTGTCTCTAGCTCTCAAGGTCGGGGCCGGAAGTGAGCCTCCATGCTCGCCTGGCATTGAGTGGATGTTCCAGATATGAACTCCTGTCCTCACACTTATGTGCCTACCACTATACTCACCCATCTCCCCAGCCCAGTCCTAAGAGTACAGCTGGCGAACAGCTGCAAACCCTACTCATCATTTTCGATAGAGAGTTATCTGACCCACAAACTCCACAGAAGCCACTGTCTGAGACCAGGATGTTACAGGTAGAAAGCTGGTATATGACAATTCATTTTAGTCAATCAGTATTTTCCTTCACGTGGTCAAAGTAACTGGGACTACTCAGGTGTCATGGAAAAAACAAAAAAACAAAAAAACCACAGCCCTAAAACACAGCTACAAATGTTGGGGATGGCAATCCACTGTTCCTCCCCATAAAGGACTTATGAACTTAAAGTACCATGGGCTTGAAGGAGAAATTCAGATTGAAGAAAGACCTATATGCTGTTAACAGAACACCTCTATAGAAGACACATTAGCTAAATCTGCTTTACTCCTTGGTGCTTCTGTGGAAGCAAGCTATTTTGCCAGAAGTAGCATGATGTGTGTATCTAAGCCACCAGAAATTGCAAACAGAATAAACAGGTAACATATCTGGGGTGTAAACACATTTAAATATATCCATCTGATGAAATTCTACATGCCTAAGTTTCTTTAGGGCAAAGATCCACGATACTTTCCCTCTGGAATATCAATAATCCCCTTAGTTTTCCTCTGTTGTTCCCTACTCTGAAAGACCTAAAAACTATACTTTCTAATCTATTAGCTACTCATTTTGGAACTTGCTTTCAGATCTGAGGTACCCTGCCCTCTACTTTCCCTGTCCCCCAAACTGCATGCATTAAAGGCTGGTTACTGACCTGGACTGCTAGCATGTGATAGTGGACAGCATCCTGGAAGGAAATAGGTCACTGAGGGGTGCCCTTGAAGGAGACACTGGAGACTGTCCATTCCCTGCTTCTGGGCTGCCCTGAGGTTATCAAGTCCCCTATCTACCACATGCTTCTGCCACTCAGTGCCTTACCACAGGCCCAGAACAATGAGGCAAGGCAACCAATGGACTCAAATCTGAAATCATGGGCCCAGATCAGCTTTTCCTCCTTCAATTTGCCTTATCTGGGGTGACTGGCACAGAACTCACGCTCATCTTCACAGATACTTCTGACCGGGTGGGCCTCCCTGCTTTGCCAGTTTGAGGTTTCATGGATTCCTTTCATCAACACTTGCCGCCACCTCCCAGCCCAAACACAAATGGTTCCTAAAGTTCTTTGATCTCAGCAATAAAGAGATAATACAACTCAAAAAATAACAAACTGTGCTTTACATGAACCAAAATGTCCATAATTTCCCATTAACAAACAGTGTCACAGCTATACAGTGACATTGTCATCAGCAACAAAAACAACTATTTATAGATATGACACAGATGAATCTTAAGATACTTAGCTCCAACGCCAGACTACAAAAGAGCATATATTGTACAATTTTAAGATCATATGCTTAGAGAAATGTCAAGTTAATCAGGACAGGTTGGTGATGAACCGAGGAGAGAGAGCAGTAGGCTGTTGGGAAGGGTGGTGGGATAGAGACAGAAGGACACTCTTATGGGAGTGTCTATGCTTAGTATGCTTAATAACAGACTGTGGTTTTACTGAAGTAGCCATAAATCAGAACCTAGGATTGTCACTTTAAACAACATGATGTTTATTATACATATGATACCTTAATAAAGTAATAAGAAAAAAATCTTATGATTAAAAAAGTAAGACAAATAGAGAAAAACCAATGGTATGGACATCAATGTGTGGTTTCCTAACTAGAGTTCACTGTAGAAGATCTGACAAAGTCTCTCTCTCTTTCTTTCTTTCTTCACACAAATCAGGATTCTCAAGTCATTCTCCTTGAGTCAGAGAACTCTCCTATGCTGGCCAGCACAGATTAACATGGGGTGGCCAGGATCTGCATGCACTCACTGGGACTGTGGTATCTTGGTTTGCTGCTGTGTGTCTCAACGTATTCCCCAGAAGACAAAAGACAGGCTTCTGGAACCTGGACAGATGAGGAGGATGGTCACAGAGCCCTTGAGGACCTCCAAAACAATAACTGAGCAGCTCCCAGGCTTCCCCAGCACTGGCTAGAATTCAGCTTTTTGAGTGCCCGAGGGACCACCTCTCATTCATCAGTCAGCACCAGTGAAATCCAGTTAGAAAGCCACACCCTGATGTCCACACCTTTGATTAACTTGTTTGTAGGAGTTTTGTAATCACAATGTGAAAGTTTTCTTACTGCTTTATTACGGTAGAATACTGTGCAGTAAGAATCATGCCACAAGTGACAATCCTGGGTTCTGCCGTGTGGCTACCACAGCTCTTTCCGACATTTTGGTATGGATTTCTTTTCTCTGAATTTGTAAGGAATTTGCTATTTACGATTTTAGTGTACACCTGACAGGGAGCAGAGTTTACACTGGTTACACAAAACTCCGTCCAATGAAAAACTTAAGACAACTTAGGTTTTCAATGAATATATCTATCTTGAGGAACCAAACAGCACTTGTCTCAATTGAAAAAAATCAAATTTAAACAAAACAAAACACCAAAGTTAGAAGACAAGAGTTAATGAAACTTAAAAATGAAAGGTTGAAAGGAATAAGGGTTATGCTAACTTTAATAAAGGTTTCTGAAAGCTAAGCTTAAGTATCACTGACAGAATTCAGTGCTTCAGCATGAGAGGACCACAGTGACAGAGAAGTCAGGAGGGAGGGCCACGTGTTCCGGGCATATAAAAGACTGCTGTTCAAATTCCAAGGCAGCACAACCCAAAGGTTGCTGTATGTGTGTATATCCCCAGTGTGTAGAAGGGACTGGCTGCTCTGTTTCTAACTCCTGAACATGGGGTTGATGCTGGCAGGCCTCCTTCTCCTCAGTATGCCCAGCATCTCTGTGGTCTCACTAACTGACCATCCTTGTTTACTGCCCTGTCTGTATACACTGGGACCCTTCCCCTCGGGATTTCCCTCTCATGGCTTTAGTTGTTTTCCGTATACAAAGTACCTGATGCTCATGAGTCACACACACACACACACACACACACACACACACACACACACACACACCCTGAGACAGGGTTTCTCTGTGTAGCTCTGGCTGTCCTGGAACTCACTCTGTAGACCTGGCTGGCCTTGAAGTCAAGAGATCCGCCTGCCTCTGCCTCCCAAGTGCTGGGATTAAAGGCATGCGCCACCACTGCCCAGCTATGAGTCACTTTTTAACAGAAAAGCAACATCAAAACAGCAATTATAGCATGACTCAATTGACTTTGGATATGTGCTGAGAAGGGTAGAATTCTATAGATCTATATTTTCTATTTATAGGCATTGGCAGGCTGTATCATATATGTGCGCACCTACCTGTGTGTATTCTGGTACAGGAAGATCAAGACTTACTGCTTTAATCCGTTTTACTTTTGCTAATCCTCCTCTTCAAATTCCTTTTATTTTCCACTAACAAAACCACGCCTGTGCATCTCTCTGACCAACAGTTGCACTATAATTACAATGGTAAAGTTAAAGCAGGACCAAGACCCAGTATTTTCTATAGGACTTTATGAAATTCTATTTATACATCCTGGTCAGGAAACACATCATTGGCCTAGTCTCACTTAGCTATAGACAATGTGTGCTACAATACTGACCAGCCAAGCAGGATAAGCCTGCTGGTGCACTAATGGCAGAACTCTTTGGGGATAACTGTTGTGTGATGGAACTGGAGGGTGGCCTGCCCCATATGAAGGCATACCTGGTACTATAAAACTCTTCCAAAGCCTGGCTGAGGAGTGATAGGCCCATGAAGGGAATATGCTACTGCCGGGCTCCCTAAATGTTTACTGTTCTACCTGTGAACCAGTGTGGTGCTAGGCTGCACAGAGGGGCTCTTTGTCGCAGAGCATGATGGTTAATGCAGGCTTCTATCTAGTGAGATGCTGAGAATGAACAGCTGTGAGTGTTGAACCCTACAAAAGTGTCTGTCTGTGATGTAAGCACGCATGTACGCGCATACCCACTCGCACGCACGTACGTTTCAGAAACAATTTGAGCTGGAGAGTGGGAACGAATTCCACAATCATGAAAACGGGCACACGATTTGGTTGGCCCTTCAAAAGAGGTTATCTCAGGGGTACCATTCCTTCCCCAGAAGCTACTGGCTGCTCATAGTTGCCAAAGGCTTTCTTTAATGGTGTAGCCACTGGCAGACTAGGAAGAGAATCAGAAGGAAAGGAAGTGGGGAACAGAGTAAAAGGGGAGTGGCATAAATATAATTATGATAAATTGGATCCTCATAAAATAATGTCCCAAAAGAAAAGGTTTTAAATTAAAAAAAAAAACACTTAAAATATGAGCCCTTAAAAACTGTTCAAAAATATACGTATAAAATTTGAAACAGATAAACCAAACAATAGCATCGTGTGCTAATTACTGGAAAATGGGTTCATTTCTAGA
Source organism: Mus caroli (assembly GCF_978045245.1). Taxonomy (NCBI): domain Eukaryota; kingdom Metazoa; phylum Chordata; class Mammalia; order Rodentia; family Muridae; genus Mus; species Mus caroli. The sequence goes on along the minus strand of NW_028227264.1, from coordinate 98,519,075 downwards.
AGTCCCCCCCCCAGGTATTTTGAGAGTGATGATTTTTACAATGGTAAATTTATATAGTTCCTTGATGTTTGAAATGAACATGGTGTGTATGAAATGAGCATTCGGTAGACATGGGAAATATGGTCTTTCTTGACCTGAAGGCGGGTAAAAGAATGACCACAGTAGCATACTTTTCACCTTTAACAGACTGCATCCTTGCACTTCTTCCTGATGCCTGCAGTGACTAAGCACTAGGTTACAGACTGAGAGTTCACCCTCAAAAGCCCTGCCCCCAAACAGTAGGACCTGTGGCCTATTCCCATTCCAGCTCCACAAGCATTCCCACCAACGCAAGGAACAGCAAGACAACGACAATTAAACTATAACCCATAATACTCGCTCCAAGTTATGACCTTGTACACCATGCAATATATCAATGGATTATATAGAGACCCAGGAAGCACATCTCAATATTAATTCAAATGAAAGACTAAGATGGCATATGTCCCAAATGAAATTAGTTATTTAAAAAAACACATACTTTCCCCGAATGACTTGTTCTTTCTCTTTTTAAATTTTTTATTCATTCTTTGGGAGTTTAGTTTCATATGTATTTTCATTAAAAATATAAAGTTAAACAGCAATTATTTTTAGAATCAGAATAAAGTCTATTAAGGATGAATATACCACTGTTTGCAAGTGGAAAATACTCCCCATATAGAAGCTAAATTCGACTGTCTTAGTAACAGTCAATGAAAAGGAATCACTGGTCCACTAGTAAGACAGAGTAGCCTGTGAAGCAACAGGCGCAGGGTTAAGAAGTCAGACAAAACAAGCTTTGGAAATTCTCCCAGGTTCTAAGCTTCTCTGTTACTAATACCTTAACAAAAGATATACAATGCCTAACTCTTAAACCAATATGCAGAGTATCCTGATGTAGCATCCTCCATGAACACATGTCTCCACGTTGTCTCTGCTACAGAAAGGGGATACAGAACCTAAAAAGTGTGTGACTTGGGCTGTAGAAACTGTTAAGAGAGCTTGTTGTTCTCCCAAAGGACCTGTGTTCTGTTCCCAGTACCCATATTAGGGGGCTCACAACTGCGTGTTAAAACTACAGTTCAAAGGGATCCAACTGCCCCCCGAATCCCACCCCTGGTCTCCATGGGCATCTGAACACACATGGGGCACATAAACTTATGCAAGAACACACATACACATTTAAATAAATGAATAAATAAATAAATCTATCTTGCAAACAAATACAAGAAGCGTATAGGCAAGAATAGAGACATAGAGGAATTCAGACAGGCAAAGTAATGAAAAAAAAAAATGACTGGAAAGGTTGACCAGTTGCTGAGCTTTGAATAAGAGGCATACTTGGACCAGGAGACCTAGAGTTTTCTCAGGTTAGAGGATACATGTATGAAATCACAACAAAGGGAACAGGGCAACAGCCAGGCTATACTCTGTCTCCAGTGGTGGTCAACAGTGCTTTCTATACAGCATGGCTCTCAGCTCCAGACAACACCATGCGTGTGAAGCTGTATGTGTGAACAACACCTTCTCTAAAAGTACAAAGCAGTGACCCTGCTGGGGAGCAGACTAGGACTGGCAGCTGAGACAGATGCTCCACTAAGGTGGTCTGAAATAAAGGCAAAACAATGAACACATCTGGATAGGTTCTATTCATATTCCCACATTACAGATGTGAAGAAATCCCAAATGGAAAAACTGCCTCAACAGTACGTCTTAGATTTCTGTTCTGCCCTCTTCCTCACACCAAACCATTAATGATCCTAAGAGCCAGTGTTTTGCAACACACTTTAGAAAACACTGGGTTACGCATTTGATACAAATCCTCCAGAACCTAGATATATATGATTAAAAGGGGGGGGGGCACTAACTGTTTTAGTGGAAAATATGACATTAGGTAAGGTTGAAGAGAACAAACATTAACAACAACCCCCCCCAAAACCCTGATAAATCTCAGCACAAATGGGAAAGATAAATCGACACACAGAGCCTGAGCGTTTGGAGAACACGATTGTTTTAAAAGTTCTCACAAGAGAACACTCTGGGTTAATAAGCAGGGCAGATCTGGACTGCTAACAACACAATTATTGTAAAAGCTCCTTTTGAGGTAAAGAATCAAATCCTTTCTAGGATCTACTTTTCAGAAACCATCCATTTCGTTCTTCAATTTATCAGGTCGTACCAGTTTTCAGTGAAGAGAATAATCTCACATTTCCCAGTGTAAGCAAGCAGAGCAAGCAGTGGTCCATTCAGAAGTCTGCTCCGTGTCTCTAGAGGCCCAGGTGACAGTTACATTAATACAAAACCAGAATCCCTGACTGCTAGAAACCACAATGCTACAAGTTACTATCCTTACAAATAGCAAATAAATTTCTTACCAAAGAAGTAATTTAAAACATCATACATTATTTAGTTAACATTGTTTTGGAAAATTAAAAGACAACAGCTTTAAGAGAATATAGGGAAAAGTCTTCCCACTTTGCCAAAAATAATAAATTAGATTTCCATGATCATTAGTAAATTATACCCCACAATTCCTAACTGTTCCCTCAGGCTCAGCCAATAAGCCTAAGTCTTCAAAGTAAAAAAAAAAAAGCTCAGTAGTCCTGAGATGGGCTTTGAAACTACTGTCATTTCAATGTATGTACAAACTGTGACATTGGTATCTATGAAACAAAACAACTGCATTATAAGGCTGATTTTAAACAAGAAATGCATTCAAGGCAGTTAGCTCATATGTAGTACGCAACAGTTAAGACTACACTAACAGCCAGATCAAATGGACCTTACAGCACATTACCTACCTACACAAATTATTAACAGGCAAGGGAGGCAGCACTGACTTGTTTTGGTGTGCAGCTGGTAAGTTATCAATATGGCATCATTAATATTCTTCTGAGATTCATCAGCACTAACATGCTATTTTGAAGTAGCTGTTTGCTAAATGAAATTTAAAAGGGTCACTATTTACCTACTAGTTTATGGCCATTTATTAGAAAGACTTTTCCCTCTAACCAGAGAGAGAGAGAGACAGAGAGAGAGAGAGAGAGAGAGAAAGAAAACAAAATAACATGAATTACTCTTAGGAGAAGAAGCCAGTGTTCAATTCCTTTGAAGACAGTGGACATTTAGACACAGAACTAAGAAAGAACATGTCTGAGAGACGACTCAGCACACACAGAAGAAAGAGGACTGACTATCCAACCCAACAAGCCAAACTTTTCTACACCAGTCAAAACCATTTAGGAACACAAATTCGACCATGTTCAAAATAAACCCAATGATTTCCTCCTGGATCATGAAAAGGGTTTTTAATGTTTACAATTTCATCTAGTTTATAAAGTCAGTAGCATTCTTTTTCAATGTGCAGATTCGCAGGCCCCACCCCAAATGTGCTGAATCAGAATTGCAGGGGTAAGGCCAAGAGACCTGTGCTTAGAGCAACTGCCCCAGGTAACTGCACTAACAGTAGAGAATTACCACCTTTTTTGTGTGAGATTTATAAGAACGTTTTGAATTTTATGAATTAAAAATCTCCTCACTGGGGAACTATTTAAATGTCTAAATTCCACTGCTTAACAAATTAACATTGGAGAAAATTTTAGATAACATACCTGTGGCAGCCAAACAAATGCTTGATTACAGGAGTTGAAAGAAGGAACTTTTTTTTTGCGCTAGCATTAATTTTATTTTTAGATAAATTATTGCAAAAAAAAAACCCTCACTAAAAAGATTTTAAAAATTATAAATTTTAACTATAGTATTTTACAAATGTTCATGTCGCTCCCTTGTTGTGAAGCAAATCAGGGTAGGTGTGAATTTGTGAATTGCTGATATTACTCTGAGCATAAGCAATAATTAAACTACAAAGCAAAGCCTAAGCAAACTTGCTTTTATTATATTATGAAATTTACACTGATCAGAAGCTGACCTGGCACTTAGGTCCATAAACTTAAACACACAGAGTGAGCGAGCTCAGCGATGAACAAGAGGACCTCTGGATAACCTAGAGTCCAGGTCTGGCTGATTTATCTGCCAGCTATGTGACACTGGACTGAGATAGATCACCTTGACTAGCAGGAGGAGAAAGGTACAACTGTCACCAGAACTCACTTTGAAAATCGACATGTTATGAGAATCAAGCCACGTGGTTATGTTAAAAACTACACTGAGGAATCGAGAGCATTTCTAAGTAAGTCACTGTGATAAAGTATTAACAAGAGTACAACCTGAAAAGCTATTACTAGGTATTTGCTATACAACAGAGTATTAGGAGGAAAATAAAAATCCCATGCCGCATACACAACCAGGGTCAAATTTTCAGATCCTGTTAAATATTGGGTAGGGCTGAGTATCTCCTATGATACAAATATTAAACATAAGAATTCAATTTAACACTCAAAAGGAGGGAGCAGGTGGGTCTTTGAGTTCAGGGCTAGCCTGGTCTAACATAGTGAGTTCCAGCCCAGCCAGAGCTACATAGTAAGAATCTGACATTAAAAAAAATAATAATTGAAAAAAAAAGATTCCATTCACTTACCTAATGTCCATTTATAAGACTTATTTCTAGTACGGTGATATGAACAAGAGATAGGCTGAGTTGTCAAAATAATCAGTTAAGTTTGTCCTTCTATTTTCATTGGCAATTCTTATAATAAAAATTTTAATAAAACGGTGTGTTTGGTGTGTGTGTATAAGTACCATTTCTAAAAGCTAAGAAATTGTTACTTCTTTTTGAAAATATTCCTTGTAATGTTACCTCAGAGTCTGTATATCTCCAAATAAGTTATTAATACCATCTTTCTAGAAGATATTTACCAGAACATAATTTTCCATTCCAGTTGATCAAGAAAATATTCTTACATGAAATGCAAAAACTCAAGTTTTAAGACTCTGCTTCCTGATCCTTATCCTGTTTCCCATATTAATTACAAAATTCATGAAAATATCAGCTGAAACCACATATGTATAAACTACAAGGAAAATTGTCAAATGTTTTTTGATCTTCAATATTATAAAAAGTTTTACTAAGTGACAAATCCTTTTAACACTTGTTTCACATAAAAGACTGTTTCATTTAAAACGAACTTAAGAGGTTTGCCCAAGGAAATCAGTCAACTGAAACCCCAAATAAAGGATTTTATCAAAATATGTTTAACAATATATTAATTATTCTGCATGCATCAACTTAATGGCTTCAAAACTCCTTTAACCTAGGGCCATTTCCATGGCTTCAAGGAGGCTCTGCAGCAGTGAGAGTATAAATAATCTATCATCTCAAACGGATTTTTTGTTTAATTATAGCTTACTACTTATCTACAGCTCAACATCTAATGCTTTACAGTAGTCAGAAGAACTCAAATGTTGAATTAAAATTTAAATGCAGATACAACAGCAATAACAGCTTGTGGTCTGTAATTAAAACCTGTATTAGGTAACATCCATGTTAATTTACCCATTACTTAAAAGCTACATCTTTTTCTTTTGTGTTTTATGGATGACAATAAGAAATTACCCTCTGCCTAAAGAGATAGTGTACCTTAAAATTTGGATGTGAGAAGAGGGAGGACGGTGAGGCAGAGAGAGCAGGGAAATCTCACCTGCTTAGCTGCCACTACGGTCTCAGTCTCGGTCTCTCTCTCTCTCTCTCTCTCTCCTGAAAAATCCCATTTATTTTTAATATGAGATGCATCTGAGGGGAACCGTGTGCAGAAGCCACATTCTCCAACATGGTTTCCATTCAACTTTGAGTCTAAGTATCCCTGCTCAAAGTGCTCATTCGAGATGATCTTAAAGCACGGTATGATATGCCCTCAGTGAGACCATGAAAGGCAAGTAAATGGAAGACAGCTAATGAAAAAAAAAAATGGAGTTACTATATCATATTCAGGCCAGAAAAATAATTTTACTAAATTTTCAGTGTTTATTGTGTAACCTGTTCATAGCTCAGCAGTTTAAAAAAAAAAAAAAAAAGTCTAAGTACTACCATGCTGGTAGGCACTGGAATTTGCTAGAATGGCTAAACAACGTGGACAACACTGCCGCACCACCTGCCACCCCTCCGTTGATCCAGACCATCAATATCCTCTTATTTTATTAACAACAAGAGTCAAAATTTGTTCCTCCCCTCATCTCAGAATGACATGTAAGGTCTCAAGCCTCAACTAAAAACAAAACACCGTAGTTTCCCATACAGTGGCTGAAATTCCTCTTAAGGTCTAGAAATTATAGAATACAGAAAATGAAGACATATTCCCTCTTACTTCTAAAGGGGCACACCGCTGAGAACGACAGCGTTATGAAGGCGTACTCTTAATTTTCATCATTTGATCGGGGGTGGGAGGGGGGGGATAACAAAATTTTAGATCAAAGGTGGCGCTCTGTCCTCAGCTCACCCGAATGTGACTCACTTTTGCAGAGTATATGGTAGGAAATAACAGTTACTTTTCAAAGATCTTTGCAGTTACACCCAAGCCAAAATCGGGACAGAGATCCACCCTTTATGACAGCAATTTAACTGTCTTATCCAAAGCAAGGTAGAAAGTAAAACATCTCCCTGAAAACATGGCTTAAAAGGCCCAATTTCCTACACCAGCTTTCAAAAGCTCTCAACAAGAAAAAAAAATATTTCTATTTACTTCAAATTTGAACTGACCAGGAAGGGGAAAAAAAGGGAGGGGTGATAAATGAAACATACAAGTACAAAAAGCAGATTCTCCCCCTTCCAATCCCTCTTTTAATTCCCCCAATCCGGCTCTGCCACACACAAGGACAGGGAGTCTCCCTAGGGAAAGCTGGTGGCAGGGCAAGTGAAGGCTCTCCATTCACTCAAATGGGCCACTATCCAAAGGGATGCCCTATGAGCGCTTTGTACAAACCAGGTCCTTACAAGTACTTATTATTATAAAATACACCTACGCTGAGGAGCAAGAACCTTATTTTAAAGTAAGACTGTCCTCAGGTGGGGGAGGTGAAGCACAACAAAGCCTTCCATGTTGAAAGGCAGACAGTCCAGACATGCATATACCTCCACTCGTATGAAAAAAAAAAATCCATATAACTAATTTATCAGGAACAGCAATCGATACCGACGGGAGTCATTAGATTATTAATAAACCCAGAAAAGTAGCATGCATAGCAGCCAAAGGTGGCTGTCTGCAGCGCTCTAACCCCTAGGAAGGGTAAAAAAAAAAACAGCCTACCGAGGAGGTTCGCGTCCTTACCAAGGTCCTGCAGACCCTTTTACCCACGCAGACCAGCCCCAGCTTCCCCTTGGGGGTCCGATCACCGCAACAGCAAAAGCATTCCCAATGCTAGAGTCCCGCAGTAAACTGGTGACTGAAATGTGCACAGAGACCAACCTGGGCAGAGACCGAGGCGCAGACCCAGGGGTCGCTAACTAGCTAAGACACAAAATTCTCCTGCAAGATGAAATAGAGAAGAAGCCCCCGCCACCTCCGCGCCCCCCCACCCCCGCAATAGGAATGCCACCCTCCTTCTTACTGATCCTTTCCGAGGACAGAGCAGATTTTCCCCCTTTTAAACTAAGTACATAAACATGAATCGGAAGCACCCGTGAACATCCTGGGGGGCCAGACTCAAGACCTGAAGAGAACGTCCAGGCGGCTCTCCAACTCCCCGGGAGTCACCGTCCTGTCTGACACGCATCTATCACACCATCCTCTCCGGGGGGCCGACGACAAACCTTCACCTTGCACGGGCAGTACCTCCCGGGGGCCCAAGCCAGGGATTAAATAGGTGACCCTCCCGGGGCGCAGGAAGAGGGAGTGCCGGGGCACCGCTGCCCTCAAGGTCACCACACGCCGGGGTAGGGGCGACCGGTGTTCAGACGGGCTGTGGCGGCAGCAGGGGCAGCCCCGCGAAGTCGGAGAGCCCTCGGGTGTAGACGAGAAACCACCGGGACCGCTGGACCCGGCGCCGAGGCGCGCGGAGAGGAAGCCTTCTCACCTTTACGGTCTCCTAGCAGGAGCGAACCCCGGCGGCGCCGCCAACTTCGCGGGGACCCGCCGCGCTCCACCCCGCGCCCAGCTGTCAGGACCCCCGCCGCGCCCTGCGCGCCCCACCCGGCCTCCCCCGCAGGTGGCCGCCCCCGCCGCGGGCAGCCACCGGCCGCCACTCACCTCGCCCGCAGCGGGAACCATTTTTTTCCGAGGGGAAGAATCAAGGAAAGCTAGGCGGGTGGGTCCGGGGGATGGCGGCGAGGGGTCGCGGGACGTGCCCGCAGCCGGCTCGCTGGGTTCGGGGCGCCACGCGGAGGTGCGGCTGCACCTCGAGAAGGAGGCGGCGGCGGAGCCCAGAGACTCGGCGTCCACCAGCCGGGGCTCCCTACTCACGCTGCACCGCGAGGAGGCGGCGGCGGAGGAGGAGGAGGCGGCGCCCGGCCGGCCCCCGCCCAGAGCCCGGCGGCCGCCGAGTGGCCGCTCGCGTCCCCGCAGGACCCGCCTCCTCCGCTCCGCAAAGCCGCGCTCAGGGCGCGCCGCGCTCCGCACAGCAGCTCAACCGGCCCCGCGCCGGCGTCCGCAACAGCAGCAGCAGCAACAGCAGCAACGGGTGGGGTGCAACCCGGGGCGGGGTCCGGGGACACCGGTTCGCAGACGGCGGAGCTCAAGGGGCTACGGCTAGCTCCGGGGCAGGGGCCCGGTGTGCACCGGGTGACCCGCGAGACCGCCCGAGAAGGCAAGGGGGGGAGGAGGGCGCTCACCCGTTCCGGTCCGACGCTCCCTTCTTCTCCACACCTCCACGCCTCCCGCTCCACGCTGGCAGCGCAGCTGCTCCCGCTGCCTCTGCCACCGCTGCCGATGCTCGCGCGGCCGCCGCTGCCGCCTTGGCTGGGCGCGGTCACGTGACGCGGCCCGCGGGGAGCCTGAGGGCGGGCGGGCGGACGCGCGCGCGCGCACGAGCGGAGGTAGCGCCGCTCGGACCGGGACTGGCGCTTCCCGGAGAGGGCGTTTAAGGGGAGGATCCGGCGAGCGCGGCCCCGCCTGGCGAGCGCGCGCCCGGGGTGGGGTGAGGCGGCGGGGATCAGAACTTGCAGCGCGCGGCGTGGAAAGGGTGGCCTGGAGTGCGGGGCGGGCGACTCGCGCCTCCGCGCGCCCCTCCCTCTCTTCCTTCCCTGCGCGCCCGGCTCCCGGCTGCCCCCGCCCCCTCCTGCGCTGTCGCCCCCTCCCTTCCCCTCCTGCGGCGGCTTCCGATTGGCCATCGGGGCTCTGACGTCTGTGTTTCCATGACGTGTCGGGGCCGGGGAGGGCCGCGGGAGGGGGCGGCGGGGGAGGAGGGGGCGGCGACTCCGTCCGTCAACCGCCGGTGCCTGGGCGCGCGGCCAGGCGGCTCCTGCAATGTGAGGAAGCCGGGGAGTGACGGGTGGCGCCGCAGTGGGACGCCCTTCACTTGGGGTCCCGCTCGAGTCGCCCCCGGGTGGAAGCGATGCGGGGTACCGGACGGGAGAGCAGGTCGGCGCCCACTCCCTAGCGGACCTGTCTCCTGTCCCGGACGGTGACGCACTCGCCCGACAGCCAAAGTGTCTTCCCTTTTGGGAAGAGAGCCCACTCGCCCTGTAGGCGCGCTGGCCCGGTCACAGACACCGGGGATCCCCGCTGCAGCGCCCAAACCGTGTCCTCTAGCCGGTGCAAGCAGGCCTCGCAAGGTCCGCTTGAAGTCCTCGTGTTTCTCTTTTGGCTTTGCTGCTGCGGCTGCTGCTTTTTTTTTTTTTTTTTTTTTTCCTACCTGTGGCGAGCTAATGGGTCTTTAATTCATAATACTTAAGTCTTACCCTCATCTTTCCCGAGGAGAAAGACACAAGAAAAAAAAAAATCATGAGAGTACCGTGCAGTATTTAGATGGTAAAAGGTAGCCGACTCTGGTCCAACCAGTTCAAAGAAAACCGCTCGTCATTATATCTACTTTTAAAAAGAATCTTGACTGTATCCACACATTTAAAGATGTGTTTCCTGTCCTATCCTTCTGTAATCTCTGCTTGAACTAAAGGTTCCCACCTCCCCTGAAACAATTTAGACCTTATCCGAGTGATTTTCAGTATCACTTAGCTTGAGAAAAAAAAAAAAAAACAAGAAAAGTGATCTGTAGTGTTGTGTTTTGTTTTTTTCAACGCTGAAATGGAAGAATTGGTAGTTTCATAGTCTTCTCAAAAGCACACCGGTAAGACAAGTACTGCATTATGTATGTTCCCTGTCTGGTAGCATTTGTTTTAAAATAATATAAAGGCTTGAAAAGAAAATACTTGAGTTTAAAAGCAAATTTTCCATGATAAAACTGCTGAAAATAATTTTTCCATTTATATCTTCCACTAGGGTAGACATTACCAACCTCTGAGCTGTGCCCTTGACATGTAAAACTGGCACTGGGTATTTCTCTCTCTCTGTTTATCACAGAGAATTGGTTGATATGATACAATAAATAGCCCTTCCTGATACTATTTCAAATCTACCATTAGAAAAACAAAATTAATTAAATTTCACTTAGGTAATTTCCAGTATTTTCTCACCCGAAGTATCTTTTAGAATAACTCAGACACATTTATGAACTCTTGGCTACTTCCCAGCTTTTCTCCAAGGAAGTCCCCATAGAAAATTGAATTATGCATTCTATTTTAATCAAGAATTTGACATTAAAGTATTAAGTGAATCATTGCATGCTGCTCCAGCAAAACCCATAATAGACTAAACTAGAATCTGTTCACTTTGTGGATTTGCTGCGATTCTAACTCACAAGATGCATGTTCTTAAAGTGTACGCTCATGAAAAATCACTGAAACTCCTTACTATAAAACATGATTGCAATGAAAATTTTATTGGCATCGAAAGATGTACCCACAAGTGAAAACATGTATGTCCCAGAACATAGTTGTGTGCACTTCATGTGAGTTGCATATATGATAAACTGGCTCTCAGATAGCCAGTGTAATTGTACTGTATATTTGATTTGTGTGTTTTTATGCTTCAGATACAAAATTAAAGCTGAAACCAGTATAGAAGCAACTGAGCTTTAGGAAGTTCAATTCCCCCCCCCCCCCTGCAAGGCTTCATCCTGAAACCTCCTCAAATGACCTACTTTTCTATGTAAAAATGCTGAGTTGCTTAATTAGGGTTTCTTGTTTTCCTCTGGTGCAAGAGATAAGAGATGAGACTGAAGCCTCATGGTGTCCAGCAAGTCCCCTGGTCCTGGGCTAGCGCTCATCCTTCAGCACCTTTCCTTATAAAATATGGAACTGCCTGAACTCAGAAATGCCCCTGTGTATTATATGAGCGTATCATCTTCATCTTGGACTTAATTTATCCCATGAATTTAATTGATCTGGAGATATAGTAGTATACATTAAAAGCAACACAAGACAATTTTCTATTAATTAATAGGGTAGTTTTGTAAACGTGCTTTCAGATACAGAAGTGACTGGTTTTGGTGTTATATTGAAGAGGCAATAACATATTTGGCGATTTTCATAGGTGCCGTCCTTTCCTTCCTTTTAATGGTGTAATTGTATTGACATCTCTCTGGTCAATTGGTTAGTTCAAGCTGTGTAACTCATGCAGAAAGTCCCCAATGTAACTAAATGTGAAGAGAAACATTAGGCTCTTTATTCTCTTCAGGATCCCAGCGTAGCATGAATTCATACTTCCATAATCCCAGCATTCAGGAGGCAAAGACCAGGAGGATAGAGAATTCCAGGTCAGTCTGTAATACATATGAAGACCTTGCCTTTAACAGAACAGGGTGGGTGTTGGGGGGGGGGTGGCTGGGGAGATAGCTCAGTGGACTAGGGTTCAATTCCCAGCACCCACCTGGCAGCTCACAACTGACTATAACTCCAGGATACCCTCACACAGACAAATATAAGCAGGCAAAATACCAGTGCACATAAAATAAAAATAGATTATTTTAAAAAGTATCATATGTGTTAAGCATTGGAGCAAGATGAATATGCCAACAGTACTATGTTTTTAAAACAAGATGCATTCCCAAAATAGACTTTTCTATGTGAATATGTCAGTCCTGATTGTAAGACAAGAGGACTGAGGAGTGGAGAGAGGGAGGAGGTGGAGGGATTTCAAATGCTTCCTAAAGCATAGTATATACCTTCTCAAATTTCCGTTAGCCTGGGCATAGACAGACAGACAGACAGACAGACAGATAAACATTACTTAGCTGAAAACCCACACACAAAAAAAGTTACCTATTAGTAACAAATCAATTCCATTTGCTGGGTTAAATGGAGCAAATTACAAGTAAGCCTAAAACAGAGTCTTCAATTCGCATAACATTACATTTTTATATCTGAAAAACACAATGGATGCTATTTGACAGGAGTTGCTGAGTACCTACATACATTGTACCTTCTATGGAAAAGGCATTTTCCCACTTCAAATACTGTATAATTTAGGCATGTAGTATTGACCCCCCAATTCTAAAGCCCAACAAACAGACCATACCTAAATGATGAGGAAGGATTCCCATGGGACATTTTGATCTCTCTTGCACCATAAAAGACACACATAATTTAATAGAAAAGACAAATACAGTAAAAATTCTCAGAACATTACCTGAGAATTAGTTTTACTACAATCATGTCTCTCACTGTTATTATTCAGGCATGTACTGATGGTCTTTGAGAACTCCCATGTCCCTTAATTAGAACTCACTGCTTTTCACATTATTAATGATGAATTGTGATGCATCATACGGTTATAAACCTTGGGTGAAAGAGTTACGTAAAGTTTCAGTACAGTTTTCATTTCTTGCTTTTCTGTTGTTTTCTTTGTTTTTGGAAAGGTTCTGGTTCTGAGGCTGGCCTGCAATTTACAGGTAGCCCAGGCTGACTTTGAGGTCCCACTTTTCTTTTCATCTTTCTCCTCAGTGTCAGGTGTGTACACCACTATCTCCACATCTGAAAAACAGTATTTGGTGTATAGTGTATGCTCAAGCAATGTCCTTATTCAGAAATACTCATTCTTTATGTCTTATCCAAGAGTAAACGTTACTACAAAAATGCACATTTGATTTGTTTAGTCAGACAGATAAAAATAGAACATAATGACTTGCTTGTGAGAAAGACACTATTTGTGATTATCTTAAAAGCGCAGCACATTTAACTACAGGTCACCACTTCATTTCACTGATAGAGTCTAAGCCTTCTCCAGCAAAGAATATCTTAGATTTTCTAGATGAGATATGATTTTAGCTACCATTAACCAAAAAAAAGTGGATTATTAACAGTGGCTTTTATGAATACAGGTTATGTTAACTGGCTATTGAAAACACAAAGGAGGAAATACACAGGAAGAGCCGTTTACCCTCCTGCCTTCATCCCACAGTCCCTGGTCTCCATTGCTCTATTGGTGGCTCTCAGCCTTCCTATGGCTGAGGTGAAGCCCAACCATAACATGATTTTGTTGCTGCTTTGCAACTGAAGTTTGCTGATTGTGAATCATAATGCAAGTGTCTGATAGGCAAGCGCTTTGATATGAGACCTCAAAAGGGTTATGACCCATTTGTTGAGAACCTCTGCTTTAAGCCATGTTGAAGCATGACATCCTAGTGGGAAGTCTATGCTAGAGCAAAGCTGTTTGCTTCCTGGTGGCTGGAGGAGAGGTAGCATAGGGTGGAAGGAAGACAAGAGAGAGGAAGGCAGGCCAGGAACCGAGACCCAGCCTTCAGAGATGCTCTGCTTCCCTAGTGCCTTTCTTCCTCAGGGTAGGCCTGACTTTATTATAGCCCAGTCACCTACAGACACATTGATGAATTTATTCACTGATGACTTTAGAGTGTTCATGATCTAGTCACTCTTGAGTACAGTTGTGGGACCAAGCCTTCAGCATAAGAGCCTTTGGAAATCCTGCACGTTGTAGCCCCACTTCAGAAGTTTAGAGTAGGGCTGGTGAGATGGCTCAGTGGAAAGAGCACTGACTGCTCTTCCAGAGGTCCTGAGTTCAATCCCCAGCAACCACATGGTGGCTCACAACCATCTGTAATGGGGTCTGATGTCCCCTTCTGGTGTGTCTGAAGAGAGCCACATTGGACTCATATACATGAATTAAATAAGTAGTAGTAGTTTAGAGGTAAATGGTGATATGTTGCAGCAGCTGAACATAGACATCCAGAATTCAGGTCCATATCTTTCTGCCCTACCATCTCTGATACAATCTATCACCAGGAAAATTCTGTTAGCTTATTTTTCATGTAATTTTTAAAATGGCTTTGATTCTGTTCTTGTTTTGTCTCCTTTGTACATCTCCTTTCAAGAAGAGCCATAGTAAAGAATTACCTTGGTAAGCAATGCAGATTTCTGGGTCAGAATTTCTTGTTGGATCTCTCTGGAGTAGACAGTCCCTTTAGGTGATTGTTGTGTGGAATGCTCTTTTCTTTGTGTGCGTGCATGTGTGTGTGTGTGCGTGAGTGCGTGTGTGTGCATGTGTGTGAGATTTCACATATACCTGAATGTGGATGCTAGAGGAGAATCTCTGTTGTCTGTCTTCAAAGGGCTCTCCACTTTGGTTTTTTTGAGACAGGCTCTCTCACTGGCCTAGAGTGTGCCCATGAGGCTAGATTGACTGACCATCAGACTCCAGGGATCTACCTATCAGTTCCTTCCCAGTGCTGGGATTGCAAATACATATGCCACCATGTTCAGGGTTTATCCATGTTCATCTTGCCTATTTCTAATAGTAAATCCTTGCTCTTTAGCATTGTTCTATCATGATGACAATGTATGCCCACTCCATGACTTCAGTCCCTTGATGCCAAGTAAATGCTGGTTTATTTACAAAGTATTTATTGAGCCTGACCTGAAGTCACTAAGGTAGGAAAACAAGAAATCTTCTATTTAAAAGGCATTAGTATTAAAGTGATAGCTCATCTAGTCATTTACACAAAGCTACTTTTATTAAGCACTTACTATATGTTGGGCCTAGGCAGAATTTTGTACCAAGTTAATACCAATTCACTAAGCTCAAATGGATGAACACAGCAATTGAAGGATCATTTCTCTGATGATGAATTCTAAATTTAGGCACACAGCCTGATTTTATTCTTAACCTGTGTCGAAACCTCTTTCAGGATCTTTAACTTTTCTTCTTCCAGATAGAGACGTAGCAAGAAAGCAATCAACCAGCCATCAAAAAAACAGGTCACTGGAGGCCCCTTTGCTGATCAGTGGGCTTTGGTGTCGGTGGAACAGGCAGCAGGGGAAGAATGTTGATACCTGTGGGGAACTGGAGGAAGGTCGGATCTAGAATGTACAAGACAAGAAGGAAGAAGAAAGGCTGTAGCTCAGGGGGAAGAAGATACATGCACACAAATGCCAATTCTCCCATACTGGCTAACACCATCAGCCAGCAGGAAGTTAAACTACAACCTGAGATGAGTAGATTGGTGGACTTAAAAGATGTTTAAAAAATAAGTCATGTATAGATTTTCCAAGGCTGGTAAATTTTGAGTGATCTTACAACAATATGAGTTTTAGGACATTTTATCAGAACTAAGAATTGAGATCCCCCCCACCCCCACTGACCATTTGGCCTCAGCCCATGAGAGTCAAGGATGTGGTGCACAACTTCCTAGCAAGAATGGACATAGACCTGATAGAGTGTCTGAGTCTTTTTCTGACTTCCAACAAAATACTGCAGACTGGATCATTAAAGCAACACAAATGTATTTTCTTGCTGTTCTAGAGCCTCTGGTGAGTTTCCCATGAGACTTCTCTACATGGGGCTTCTCAACATGGTGCACTTTTTCGTCCCATCGCACCACTATGGGTAAAACGAGTGGAAAGAGAATCTCTCTCCTCCTTACAACCACATTGGCCCTAGGTTAAGCACTCACTGTTACAGGCTCACTCCACTTTAATTACTTGTGTAAAGGCCTCTTCTTCAGGCAGGCACTGTGAGCGCTAAGGATTTCAACACATGAATGTTAAGAGGCCCCAATTCAGTTCATAAGCAGATGGATTTTTTTTGGTAAGAAGTTTTTAGAGTTTACATATGAAGTCTCTTCGGATCTGCTGGATTAGATTTCCTCCTACATTATGTAGCTCTGCTCCTCAAATGTTTGTGGGTGGTGCGTATAAATGGTACTGAGAATGTAGGAACCAATACTGATATGGAACTGAGTAGAAAGACACAGGAAATTTGTAAGTCTGGGGATGGAGAACTCAAAGGCAGAGGAGCAGGCATGCCGTAGACAGATGTTAGCCCAGGGAACGATTAAACCTGGAAACGTGCCAGATGCAAACAATCACAGAAGTTTACTGATAACATGTGGCAGGATATGATGGAAGCAGCAAAGTGGGTGTGTGTGTTCTGTCTGAATGCTGTGTCCCCGTAAAATTCATATGTTCAAATTCTAATCCCTCAAACTGATCAAGTAGTGAGAATTCTAAAGAACTTTCATGAGTAGAACTAATTTACTTATAAAGTAGACTTCTTATGTTCTCTCTACCAACTCCGGATGCAGATGTCACTGTTTATGAACAAGAATTGACTGTCACCAGAAGCCAAGGTCCTCTTACCTTGGTCATGGTCTTCCTGCAGAAATAAACCTCTGTTTTTTATAAAATATTGAATCTCTGGTGTTTTGTTAGCATTCTGCATGGGCTACATATAATACCATGTAATGTTAGACCCTGCCTCACAATGGTGGGCTGGTACTGGATCCTCCCAGTTCACTTACACCAGGTAAAAGCATCATCAGGGAAGCTTGATTTCTGACCAGAATTGGGGAGAAAAAAAAAAAAAAGAGGCACCAATGAAGCAAGACATTAAGGATAACCAGCCTAAAAGTTTCACCAGGAAACCAGGTGACACCAAAGACAGGAGAGGCAAAGCAGCAACTCGAAATGATAAAAAAAAGAAACAAGTAGCCCGATGGCTAACTTTGTATTGACAACAACATAGGTGGAGAGATAAAGGATGCTTTCTTCAGTGTTCACCAGGACATAATTCTCCTAGAATTCCATATTTGGGTGAAATGCTGTTGGCTTCCTAAAAGAATCACTCATACTCAGACACTGGAGGTTTCTGCCTATACTACTTAGATGTTTACATGGTCCGTACCTCACAGAATAAAGAGAAATAAAGAAGGACGCCAGACTGAACAGAGACGTGACAGAAGAGTTGACTAAAGGCCCTCAATGTGACTTGTCATAGATGCTAGTTCCTCTGATGGACAGTTTGCAGTATCCTTATCAGGAGATTGCAAGGAGCTGGGCCTGGAGGAACAAGAGGTTGTTAGAAAGCTTAGAGCTCATGATAAGAAGCAAGAGCCTTCCTGTGCCCTCCCCTAAACTCCCATATACACCTTTATGAGTGTCTGGATGCCTGCCACTCAGAAGGCATCCACAGCTAGCCAGAAGGGATTACAAATGGAGTCTCGCCAAGAAAAGAAACTTGGTGGTTTCTCCTCACTTGTGCTCCTTGACTTCAACACTCGAAGAGCTATGTCTTTGGAAAATGAGAGAGAGAGAGAGAGAGAGAGAGAGAGAGAGAGAGAGAGAGAGAGAGAGAGAGAGAGAGAGAGAGAGAGAGAGAGACCAGAATTGTAGAGACTGAGCCAGCTCTTCCCTAATATACCCAGAAAGTGATGGGGAGGGAAAACCTTTGGTTCCAGTGAGCTTACACTTTCATTGTTGAAAGGCACAGAAGGTAAAAGAGCCTGGTTCAGATGTTGATGAATAGGCATGGAAGATGGACTTGGCCTTGGGTTAAATGTTCACATCATCCTCCAAGCAAAACTACTTCAGTTGTGCTTATGGCCATAACTGAGTAGGCACGCATGTTTAAAATGAGAAGACATGAGAAAAACTGGAAAAGATGTAGCAACTGCACATCATAGTCTCATGAAAACAGCTCGGATTAGCTATCTAAGGTGCACTGGCAAGGAATGTCCCCTTTGTTGGTTAGTTTAGGTAGTGATAGATGGCACTAAGCAAGCTGCTAGGGGAGAAAAGGTAACAGCTGTCTTCCCAGCTATGAACAGTATGAACTAGCATACCAACCCGCCAGAGAAAATATACTCCCTGGTCCTATACTGGCATGGCAGCTTTGGAGGCAACCAGTCACTCTGCTTGGACTGAGGTTCACTCTGCACGAGGTAACTCATGCCTGGTACTGGACAATCAGAATACTTGTATTGAAGAGGTCTTGGGCACCAGATGAGAGCTCTAATGTTTAGCTAAATTGACATGACTTTAAGCTACCTTCTCCATACTTTTTATACCCACAAATAGATGCTGATTTTTGGAATCTTATCTGTCACTATTATAAATAGAAAAACAATTACAATGCCTCTTCAAATTAACTTCTTTTTCTATCTGCAATGACTGTGTGCATATATACATATATATAACACACTAATACATATATGTGTGTGTGTATATATACACGCACACACACAGACAGACACACACACACAATATTGTGCTGGAGAGGTTTATGTCAACTTGACACAACTAATATTTTTTAAATTGGTGAAAAGAAGGGCCCAGCCCATTGTGGACAGTAGCATCCCTGGCGGTCCTAAGTTCTGGAACAAAGCAAGTTGAGCAAGCCATGAGGAGCAAGTAAGAACATTCATCCTTCAAAGGCCTCTGCATCAGCTCCTGCCTCTAGGTTCCTGCCCTGCTTGAGTTCCTGTTCTGACTTCCTTCAATGATGAACAGAAATATGGAAGTGTGAATTGAATAAACTCTTCCTCTTCAACTTGCTTTTGGACACAGTGTTTCATCACCACAACAGAACAACAGCATCAATGGAGTGGAGTCAACCAGAGCCTAGAAGACAAAGTGTGTGCTGCAGAGAGCAGAGCTGGAGACATAACCCAAGGCCTTTGGAGGAGCCCAGAAGATCGTGAGTAAATCCCAGATATTAGACATTGAGTTATTTATACTTTTGGAGTTTGGTTTTATTTTAATTTGATTGTGACTATGCCCTGGTTCTTCCCTCTTGAACTAAGAAAGTATTCGGTTTATTTTTTATTTTACAGGACCCTGCCATTGAGACACTTTGAATTTTATAATACTGGAGTTTTAAAGAGATTGGCTATTTTAAAGAGACTGAACTTTTAATGTGTTTGAATTTGTAAAGACAGTGGGACTGTTAAAAAGTTATTTATATTTTTAACGTGGGATCTTGGGAAATGAATGAGAAAGGAAAGGTTGCGGGCTAATGGTGATGTGTTTGCTATCAAGTTATTGCGGGGTCAGTCATGCTAGATCAGTTTTTGTCAACTTGACACAAGCTAAAGTCATCTCAGAGGAGGGAATCTTAATTAAGAAAAGACCTCCATAATATCAGGCTGTAGGCAAGTCTGTAGGGCATTTTCTTAATTAATGATTGATGGGGAGGACTCGACCCATCATGGTTAGTGAAGTCCCTAGGCTTGTGGTCCTGGGGTTTAGAAGAAAGCAGGCTGAACAAAGCATGAGGAGCCCAGAGGTAAGCAGCACTCGTCCATGGCTTCTGCATCAGCTCCTGCCTCCAGGTTCCTGCCCTGTTTGAGTTCTTATCCTGACTTCCTTTGATGATGGACTGTGATGTGGCAGTGTAAGCCAAATAAACCCTTTCCTCCCCAACTTTCTTTTTTTTTTTTTTTTTTTTTTTTTTTTGGTTTTTCGAGACAGGGTTTCTCTGTATAGCCCTGGCTGTCCTGGAACTCACTTTGTAGACCAGGCTGGCCTCGAACTCAGAAATCCGCCTGCCTCTGCCTCCCGAGTGCTGGGATTAAAGGCGTGCGCCACCACGCCCGGCTTCCCCAACTTTCTTTTGGTCATGTTTCATTGCAGCAATAGAAACCTGAATGAGGACATTTACATACATACATACATACATACATACATACATACATAATTTTTATATTTTCCAAACTGAGCATTTAACATTAGAGATTTAATAATAAAACAACCAAAAGCAGGTGCCTCATGCAAATAATCCCAGCACCTGAGAAATGGAGGCAGGAGAACCAAAGTTCAAGACCATCCATGGCTATACAGTGAGTTCAAGGGCAGACTCAGAAAATAGATGTAGACAGTTACCTGCATGCATTTCTATATGTTTCTAAGTCTAATAATCTAGACCCATCAAGTTTGAGGGACAGACTTTTATAGTCACTTCCTGGCATAATGAGAGTAGGAAGCTGTTGTAATTAATGCAGATTGCAGAGTAGTTACCGTGTTGAAAAAGGAGACGGCATAGGGTGTGGCTTCTAGACTTAAGATCTGATCATTTCTAGTAGCACTTATAACTCACCAAATAGTAAGAAAGAGAAGTTGAAAGAAATACATGAATTATGATGGCATGATGGAATTATGTATGGGCTGTATAAACTTATTCTAGGGAAATTGAAACGAACTGAAATATTAAACTTGACTTTGAGGAAGATGAGGTTAGATATGAGGTAACCTGGACTAGAACCTCCTCAGTCCATAAGTTTACTTACCTATATGATCTTGTTCAACCAGTTCCTTATCGCCTCTGGTTACTTAGCTTTCCTCTGTGTAAAACTACAACTTTCTAGGTCTCTTTTGAGAACAAAGTTACATAATGCAGTTTTCATAGTGGAGATTCAATGACCAGGTCTTTAACCACTGCCCTATGTAATCTGTCACATTTTCGAGTAAGTCTTAATATTAATTGTGCAGTGGTTCTCAACCCTCCTAACACTGCAGCCATTTAATACGGTTCCTCAGGTTGTGGTGAGCCCCAGCCATAAAATTACTTTCATGGCTACTTCATAACTGTAACCTTGCTATTGTTATGGACTGTGATGTAAATAAATGTTTTGGGAGATGGAGGTTTGCCAATGGGTCATTCCTCACAGCTTGAGAACCCCTGCATCTATTGGATATAAAATTTACATTTTAATGTAAATTAATGGAAAAAAAATGAGTGAAATTTAGTTAAAATGTATACAGCTTCAAAGGGAAATTTTAAATTTTATAAACTATGTTCATCATTGCAGGGGAGACTTTGAAAGTTTAAGAAAGTTTGAAATAGTAAAGACATGGAGATTTGTTTGACATAATTAATATGCTAATTCAGATTACTTTTGATCAGATAAAATGTTCCCTTCCATTAAAAAAAAAAAAAAAAAAAAGACCGTTACAATTCAAGTTAAGGTCAGTTAGGTAGCTAGATAGACATGGTAAAAACTCAAAAACCAAAAAAAAAAAAAAAAAAAAAAGAATGGTTTAAGGTAGTGATTAAACAAGAGAGAATGTGGACGCTCCTGAAAGTAAATATAAAGAATTTGTAGTGGTTGCTTGTTTTATTGCTAAGCTAAAATTCCATGACCAAAAGCAACTCATGGAAGACTTGATCTTGGCTTACGGGTCCGTGGGGGTAAAAGTCCCACTGTGGAGGATAGCCATGACAGCAGGAGCAGGGCATGTCTCAAGTGTCAACCTGAAGTCGAGTATGAACTGGAAGTAGGATGAGGCTATCAACTCTCAAAGCCTGGATCCAGCAACGGGCTTCCTCCAGCAAGGCTGAGCCATCTCCCCAAACAGTGCTCAAACACCCGAGCCTGTGGGGAACTCTTTTTTTATTCAAACCACCACACCATTCTTTAAGAAATTAAAACAGAACATAAGATGGCCACTGATTTCTGAACCAGAGCCCAAACCGTGAACACCAAGCTAACCCAACAAGCCCTGCTATCCCAACACAGCAGCTGTGAGCTAATTAAATAGCCCAGATTGTGGTGCTGAGCTTCAGTACTGCATTTACAGAACGACTTCAGAGGATGTGCTATTAAAGTCTGGGTTTTATCAGAAGAAGGCGGCACTTTTTTTTTTTTTAAGCAGCCCTTAAAATTAACATACTGGATAAGCTGCTTATTATAGATACGGCCTATGAGATCCTTCATATAGATTCAGAAGTGAAGTGGTGAGTTTCTAAGCCAACTAATGAGATTATTGCACTGAGACTAAAAATCTAAAAATAGTACTTTAGATAACCCGAGAGCACTTTGAGAAGTAAATTTATACTCTATATGGTCATTTCTAAAATGATACAAGCCACATTGATAACCACTAATATACTGGAATCTCTCTGTGCTGAAATGTGGAGCAATTCTGTACTTAATTAACTTAGAAATATACCAGTGATAATTGGAATATATGAGGAAAGAATATTTTAAGTCACTGTGAGCTATACTTCTCTCATTAATTAATCTTAATAGTTAAGCCTTAAAATTTATATCAAAATAGCCAAACAATAAATAGATCTTACATCATAAGTCAGTTCCGACAACTATCAAGTTGTTTGATTTATTTAAGTTGTTGTACATAGTAGTAAGGGAAGACATGGAGACATTTACCAACAAGACATTTTGGAGGCTGTGGAAGATAGCTAATATTTCATGCATCTTAATGTAGTGGATACTCAAGAAGACATGGAGAAAAGTGGCGAACTCTTTATAGTTCTACTCATTTCTCTCTAAAACAGGAGAAGTGACACTTAGCTTCCATTTCTTTCCGTGATACAGTGAAGTGAGATAGCAGCTTTGGAACAGCGTGGCATCCTTGAAACTTGCTACAGGTAAAAGTCATTGTGTACAACAAGACCCTTCATCTAGACAAGAAAGTTAGCCAACCTGTGTTGGCCTATGCTCTTCCATGTAGGAAGCAGTGACGTCTACAGAGGAGAATAGGATGCATTTGCAGGCTCACAACCGTATATGAACTAGAGGGGAGAAAGAATCTGATTGAAAACTTTAACAAAGGTACCTCATCTGGCTTGTCCATTTTTTAAAAAAAATTTGTGTATGTGTGTGTGTCCATGTGTACTCGAAGATGACTTTATAGATGGAAACTCAAGACTTCTTCAGTGTAGGAGAATGTCATACTGTTGTCAGGGAATACATCCCTGTCTAGAGGCTCTAAAATACCTTTCTAAATAATTCAAAGTAGGAATCATAGTTGCTTTAAAACTGCTCTTTAAAAGCTATTGAAATAAAAACAATGTATATGAGTATTCTTTATCAAGGTAGGTTTGTTCCTGTAAGATTTAACAGTTTGAGAAAACAAACAAACAAACAAACAAACCATGAACTTTTACAAATATCTTCTCTAGCTGATACAAGCCAGACCATTCCTTGATAGGATTCTAGAGTGAGCTCTTGTCTTTGTCCCCAGACCCAGCTTCAGCCACTGATTGGTGGGTTATATTCTCATATGCAGGCTGTATAGCTTGGAAGAAGGCCCTAAGGCAAAAATGGTAGGACTCGATAAAATGAAGTAACAGACAGGAAATGGGTTTTAAAGTGAGAAATGAAGTCTACTATTGCTGTCAGGAAATGGACTGGATAAAATTTAGATAGTATGCTAAGGAGAGAAAGCATGGTGAATTTAGAGGAGATCTAGTCAAAGGATCTTTAAGTCACCAAGGCAAAGGTGATCAGGATGTTGTGTTAGTGTATAATTACTGAGCATAGGAAAGGAGACATCATAAGTTGTCTTCAAGTATAAGGTTATTAACTGGAAAAGGATAGTTTATCTGCCCATAGATAATTATTTGCTTGATAGAAGCAATCTTTCTTGTTTATTCAACAGTAAGTAACTAGCTACATTCTGAGAGCCATAATAATATGGTAGGCATGACAGACACAAGGATCCTCATCTGGTAGGAAGAACAAAGAAAAGCAATTCTAGTTTAGTGTGGTAAGTGCCAGGTATCGACGAGTGCGTGGGAGCTTAAGAGAGGAGATGATGCCCATTTTGAAGCTTGAATTTTTGAATAATCAGCTTGGGCATGAGGGGTAGAAGGAGAGAGGTTTCATGTAGAAGGAACAGCATATGTCAAAAAAAACTAAGGAAGCTGAGGAGATACTAGCTTTCCCACACATTACAGCCTTGAGCAGAGGATCTACCAAAAGCTGATTAAAGGAATGAAGTTGGAGAGGCTGAAGGCAGTGTCCTAATGTGATGAGAAGAATCTTAAACTTTCAAGGCAGTTGTGATGCTTAGCCCCTACAGTCCCATTCCTCAGGAGGCTGGGGCAGCAGGGCATGGGCTTTGAAGCCAGCTTGGATTACTTCATCAGTTCTAAGACAGACTGAGTTACAGGCTGAGGCACTGCCTCCAAACAAATGAAGGCACAATCACCATCAATACTAGCAACAACACAGGGAATGCAGAAATAGAGAGACACACTCAAGGAGAAACATTTAAAGAATTTGTTTTCTATAAGGCTCTGCTCTCCACTGATGGCTGTACTTACAAAGGTTATTTCTCTTGTTGGTTATTGATACCAGTTGAAACATCTGAAGCAAATAAAATATGTTAAAGATTAAATATATATGTACGTATGTATGTAATTGTGTGTATGTATATCCTTGTTGATAATCCTGGGTGGTGTATAAAATGTGTGGAAGAATAAAAAAGGGAAATGAGATAGGATAGTAAGAGAGTTAAAAAATGATATATTTAAATATATAAGAGGAATACAAACACATAAGAGAGGCTAACAACTTAGGGGTTAAGATAAAAGAATAAAAAATAGAGAACCCCCATTTAGGACAAATGCTTGAGCAATGTACAACACACACACACACACACACACACACACACACGCACACTGAAAATTTTATACGTATAAAACTTTCTATTGTATATGCACATGGTTCCTATAAACACTGTAACGGACTTAACTCTAAAGATATGGGTAAAAATATATTTTGGATTTGGCATTAAATATCTACTGAAGCTAAAATTGTCACATTTAATTAATTGCCATTAATCCAGACAACTAGAAAGTATTGATCTAGGAAGGAGCCCAATGGCAAAACCATTTTCCAAAAAGAGACAAAGTCTTCGTAGGAGAAACACAAGGTGCGACTCTGTCAGCAGCAAATAAAAATAGTGGAGCCCCCAAATGGCCTGTACAGTAAGATGAAATGATTGAAAACTCCAAGCTCTCTTTCTGTTTGGGCAAGTTCTTGGTCAACATTCCAGAGGTTTATTTCTGGAGGTGTTCTGTTGCTTTCTTGCTGCCGGTGTTGTGTTTTAAAGAGCAGGTACTTTCCTGCAACCCAGGCTCCTTCTTCCTGTTGCTTCATCCCAGCCTCATTTCTGGAGAGATCTTGAGTCTCCTTCTCATGCTATACACTTAAAGGATAGTTGACATTATGAATTCTAGGGACCCAACTAGAGAGGGACATAGTTTTACTTAGCAAGCAGTCACTCCTCTGGTGGGTCTCAAATAATAGAACATTTAGGAACTTCCTCCACTGATGTGTTTAATTCTTTCCTTCCAAAATAGCTCAATTCTTATGTTACCATCGAATGACTTTTCATTGTGCAAACATTTCTCTTGTCTGTTTGGTTCCTCCTCCAAAAAAGGGATGTGTAGCAATTGCCCAGTTCACATTATTGTGGTGGTGATGGTGACTCAGAACATTGAAAAACATGTGACTTTTGGACTCCCCCCCCCCCATGTCATTTTCCACTATAGTTCACGTAGTGCATGCGCTAATTGCAGGCATCTCATGTAATAATTTGTAAAGTTTTCCATGACTGCAGAGATGCCCAGACTTTTAATACTCTATGTGGACAAAAGTCCATTTTCCTCTGTTGTTGCTTCCTTGTTTGGCTGCCAAGCTTGCTGATAGCAACCTAATGAGCAGAGAGTAAACTATTATTGCTTTAATTGGTCTCCACTGGCTAACTCTTAGGAGGCTTTTAGAAATGCATTTATTATATAATTAAGAGATTTGTGATTCCTTTTAAGTTATCGGCCATAAAAGGCCTGGTTTAATATCATAATTACAGTCACTTCTCCTGTTGCTCTGGGTCAGCAGTCGAGCCTCACCCTTAGAGATTGGTTTTTTCAAAGTCAAGTTGTCCCTGTTCCAGCGTTTCATTCACAACCCATAACCTCACCAATTCCATGAAGATTAAAATCACCGGTCTGTTTGTGTCCGTTTCTCATTTACTACTCTGATTCTCACATCTATGGCTTTAGAGATGCTCCACTTTAATACTCAAAGCTGTAGCTTGGTAATTTAGGCCACAGTAAAGTATATGCTAGGGAAATGTTCTGAGTTTAAAATATGGACCTGACCAAGAGAACATTTTTAGATGTCAAGAAAGTTTTCTTCTATTGTGTTTGTTGCATATCTATTGTGTCTAAGCCTTCATTCTGAACCCTCTTGCCCTTGCTTTCTGACTACTTTATGTTTTGTTTTTCTTGAGCATGGCTGGATTCTTCCTTGGTGCTTGTGTAAGGTGTTCTACTGTTCTACCTCCCTTGTCAACAGGCCCGATTACAGTTTGGAATCTTGGATTGCCGAGTCTTAACTCTATCTCTCTACTCTGACAGCACAGAACTTGAGCATGGTAGGTAAATACAGTTGATGTTCTTTGTTACTTGATGGGGAATTAGCTAGTGAAAGATTTAAAGTAGTGGTGTAAGAACTGGGCTTGGTGGCTCATACTTGTAATCCCAGTATGAGATGGAGGCAGGAGGATCACTATGAGTTAGAGGTTAGTCTGGGCTACACGTTGAGACACCCTGTCTCAATAGAACTCTCTCAAACCATCTGATTACACCCTGTTGGTGGTAAAAATATTCATGCTACTAACACTGGTAACATTGTGGAGGCTAGAAATGCCAGTATCTTATTGGTACCATGGCCCCTCCCCTGTGATACTTAGAACTTGGAATTAGACTCTCGTTTGTTTTCCTTTCTAATGTTATATTGTAGATCATTTCGATTTCAGTTTTAAGTAAAATGAACGTGACTTATAAAGCCATTCCTATAATCAATGAAAAATTGTGTTGACAGTTCCCTATTATTAATTTACTAGTGGTAACCTTGCTTTTGTTTAAAGAATTTGTTCCATTGTTTACACTAGGTTGGATAGCAACTAAACTGGTCAAGAAACAGATAAATCTATGTTACTGTAGCACTTTCTTTTCCTTTCAATATAAATATTTAATTGTGTCATGAGAAAGCCTCATGAAAAATTGTGACGCACAGTGCGATTGATTCTCCCTGGAAGTAGGGCACTAGTTACAGATCTGAAAAAGGAGCTAACCCTTTCTAAGTCTGTCTGAGTGATGATGACTCTATTCTAGGCACTCGAAATTATTCTCTTTAATCCTCATTGTTCCTTACAAACTAGATATTATCGCCCTTAATTTGCAGATGAGTAATTAAAGCTAAATAGCTTGTCCACAGTTGCAGTTAGTATTAGAAAGAAGTAGGATTACAACACAGGGCTGATGCTAAAGTTTGTTTCCTTTTTTCACATTCTTAAAATAGATCCTTCCTGCTCATTCTGAGGGTAGAAAGCAGCTTTGCAATAAGTTATAATGCTTACCAGAGCCCACGGTTTGGGTGGAAAAGGGCAGGGGTTCTGGAGTTGAAATTTCCAGACACCCACTCTTTCCTACCCCTCATTAATTATGGTAGTGAGTACTACTGTTTCGCAATCTGTAAAATGGGTGGGATGATAACAGTATCCACTCAATAGCATGGTTTATAAGGGCACAGAAAATATGTACAAAGTAGTCAACGAAGTGGTCAATAGTAGTGTTTTATGCACATTTTCCAGGAGTTTAATCACCCCATAAATGTCAGTATTTGAGGCTGGGCTTTCTTAAGGCCATAGGTTTGATCCCTGAAACTGGAAAAAGAAGTTGGCTCTTTGTATGCATAAGCTATAAATTTTCATGTTGGCTACTTACGTCTGGCTCATTTGGCAGTCGCTGTTCTATTTTAGATCCCTACCCAATTTTACATGTTCATTTTTTTCTTTGATGCATGCAGAAGATTAAAAACTGCCAATAAATTCTCCACTAATCCTCCCTTTGAGAATGTTCTTCTCTTGAAAACTGACTAGACTTAGTAACCTGCTTAATGAACAGGCCAAGACAGAGTGAAAATTTTCAGGCCAAGTGTGTTAGTACAGCTACCACATATCTCTGAATGCTCCCTAAGAGAACACTCAGTCTCCAATAAAGAAAAGCACCAACTCCACACGGGAGAAATATAGGTGACCCCAGCCACCAGATCCAGATAAGCCTGGTCTTTCCTATTATCCTTGTCAAGTAAAGCTGTCTTGAGTCTTCCAGACAAGGTCATCCACCCCCCTAATTATTACTGGGTATCTTTAGTGAAAAGAAGATTCCTCCTCACTTAGCCCTGCCATAGTTCTTGACCCACAGACTCATGAAATCTAACAAAATGCTTGTTATTTTAAGCTATTATGTGGTGGACTAGTTTATTACATACCAATGAATAACCAAAAATGAGTTTTTTGTTTTGTTTCAGTTTTATTTCTTTACTTTTGTTTATTAAAGATTAACTATTGTATCAACAATTGTTCTAGTACAGGGGTGGATTTTATCTATGAGTGACCTAAGCAAGGTTATTGTCACTATGGTTACTATAGAGTCAAGGTTCTCAGGGAATGAAACCAATAGGCTTAGACTATAAAGGGACACACAGAGGGAGATTCAGTGTAGGAAATAAGTCATGTATCATTGGAAACCCAGAAGTCCTGGAGTCTGTTGTCTGTAGTCAACAGAAATGAGAAACTTGTGGTAATAAGCCTGAGGCCTTGAGAACCCGTGGGAGGGCTGATGTCTAAGTTTCAAAACTTAGGAACCAGGAACTCTAGAGATTCAAGGGTAGGAGAAACTGTATGTCTCAGCTCTAGTTGTTTTTTTTTTTTTTTTTTTTAAAGGAGCAATTTTTCCCTTTCACAGCTTTTTTATTCAGACTATTAACATATTGAAGGAATCTTAACCAACTTAGAAAGGGTAACACTGTGTTTAACTCTCTCTGGACATCCTCAGACACACCTAGACAGAATGCTTTCCCACCTAGCAGAGTGTATTTAGTTCAGTCAAGTTGAAAACTTCACTACATTAAAATTAACCCTCTCAATCCCACTCTACAAAAGTCACAGGCAATAAAAATAGACAAATCTAAGTGTTAATTTCCAAAATTCACAAATCTTATGCAGCAAGTAACCAACATAAAAAGATATCAGCCAGGGTAGACCTGTGGGGCTGGTGGAAAATTGAAAGGAATTTAAAAAAACACTCAGCTACTCATTCATTCCTCATTAATCCATTGACCTCTTAATCAAACAAGTGTTTAGTAACTACTCTGTGCTTAGTATTGCATAAGATAATCCTAATGTATCCCGAGGTAACCATTAGATCACAATAGCACTCTAGGAATATGCCATCAGAGAGGCACACACCTAGAGCTGCCTGGCACAATAAAATGGAATTCAGCTCACTCATCAAGACACCAGAACTTCCCGTCTCACTTAAAATATGTATTCTCTGAGGATTTCATATGTGCATCCAACAAATATGGCTATATACAATCCCCACACCCTTGTTATTCACAGATTCTCCATACCATATACCATATCCCCTTCCAAGTTCATGTCTTCCTCATTTTAAAGGAACCTACTCTGTTGTCTTAGTCAGGGTTTCTATTCCTGCACAAAACATCATGACCAAGAAGCAAGTTGAGGAAGAAAGGGTTTATTCAGCTCATACTTCCACACTGCTGTTCATCACCAAAGGAAGTCAGGACTGGAACTTACACAAGGTAGGAACCTGGAGGCAAGAGCTGATGCAGAGGCCATGGAGGGATGTTACTTACTAGCTTGCTTCCTCTGGCTTGCTCAGCTTGCTTTTTCTTATAGAACCCAGGACTCCCAGCCAAGGGATGGCACCACCCACAATGGGCCCTCCCACTCTTGATCACTAATTGAGAAAATGCCTTACAATTGGATCTCATGGAGGCATCTCCTCAAGGGAGGCTCCTTTCTCTGTGATAACTCCAGCTTGTGTCGAGTTGACACACAAAACCAGCCAGTACACATGGCCAATTAATGCTGCACATATGCGAGGAATCATCCCCTGGAACCGAGAGAACTACCAGTGCCACACCGGCCAAGAAGAATGATGCTCCCACCCTCAGCAGCTATCCCTTGGGGGCAGGGTGTGGTGAGCTTCTTCCGCATTCCTGCTGGGATGTTGGTTATCTTGATCTTGTATAGATCATATGCATGTAACCACAGCAGCCATGAGTTCAAGAGCACAGTCGCTCTGTCACAATCAGAAGACAAAATGCCACAGCACTCTGCCCTAACTTCTGGTTCTTAAAATCTTTCTGCCTCCTCTTTCTGGATATTTCTCAGATCTTAAAGATGAATATGGGTGATTAGCCACACTAAGCACTCAAAATTACTTACATTTGGCATCATGACCAGATATGAGTCTCTGTATCAACTGCTACCCACTGCAAAAGGAAACTTCTCTGACCGAAAACTGAGAGAAACATTAGTCTATGGGTATAAACAAATATTTAGAAGGCAGTATGATAACATGCGCATGCAGCAAAATAACGATAGGTTCTTCCCTCAGGCTTATGATCTCACCAGCTAGGGACTTTTAACCAGCTTGTACAGGACCAGACATGAGGTGTGTTCTGTAAAATAGACCTCAGATCCTACCAGAGAGCAGTTGGTTACCTCATAACAGCTATGGCACCATTGCAACAGTGGGTACATTTTGCCTGGTAGGTTGGTAATGTAGCATGCAGGGTCCAGCTCTAGGTAAGCCCATCACTGCCTTTTCTTCCTCGGCAATCTGTGTAGCACCTTCGGGCACTAGCTATCAGGGAAGAGTTTTTCTGTTGCTTTGAGCTTGGTTTGAAAACTGAATTTATCCAGCTACTGCTACTGCTATTATTGTTTAAGATATGATGTTGAATTAAGTTGGCTGTGAGGTCCAGTTTTTAAAGTTTATGAGAAAATCTCCCCCTAGCTATTTCTCTTCCTGAGCCACCATATTCTTTTTTTTTTTTTTGGTGGTTTTTCGAGATAGGGTTTCTCTGTGTAGCTCTGGCTGTCCTGGAACTCACTTTGTAGACCAGGCTGGCCTCGAACTCAGAAATCCGCCTGCCTCTGCCTCCCGAGTGCTGGGATTAAAGGCATGCACCACCACGCCCGGCTCCTGAGCCACCATATTCTTATGTAATATCTAAGCCATCGATTCCTCCATCTAATAGATTTATTTCTAAACTTTCTGTTTCCTGTATTGAGTTTATCCTAAAACAGTAAATGTTTGCGTTACCACTATCTTTTAACAAGGTAGTGAAAGTGTTTTTTTTTTTTTCCCACAGTAGCAACACAGTCAGCCTAAGAGCAGAACCTGTCTGTCTGTCTGTCTGTCTGTCTGTCTCTCCTCCCCCCCCCCCTCTTTCATGTGCATTGATGTCTGCCTGTCATGTGCATGTATGTCTGTGTGAGGAGTATCAGATCGCCTGGAACTGGAGTTACAGACAGTTGTGGGCTCCCATGTGGGTGTTGCGAATTGAAGCAGGTTCTGTGGATGAGCAGACGGTGCCCTTAACCACTGAGCCACCCATCACCCCAGCCCGTAGGAAGATCAGGACCTCCTAGGGTGGTTTATGGAAGGGACATCATTCGTGTGAGAGAAAGTTGATTCACTTTCACCACTTCATAACCAGAACTTGCTTGGTGAGCAGCCATTCAGGAGAGATTTGTTTCATCTGAGGTAGTGTTCTCTATGCTCCTGTCTTTCCTTCAAAGTTCCCCCCCCCCCAATTCTCTTTGTTCTCAGCTTAGCTAGTTCTTACTCCCCCTGTACCTGCCTCTGCCCGGCTCTTCCTGAATTCCTCCACACGGAATAACATCATCACCCGTCTCATCTCTGATGTCAAAAACATGGAAATCGTGCTAGACACCCTGTCCATTCCCCAAGCCTCACAATCTTGTCTCAAATCTTACTGATTCTGCTTCCCAAATAGATATTGAATTTCCCATCATGCACACCTACCTACACTCCAGTTGCCTTGACTCAGGATTTTATGTCTTCCTAGCAAAAAGCACTGTCATCTCTTCTGCCTAAAATGCTCTTATCCACCTGGACACATTTCTCAAAATGTACCTGAAGGTTTCTTCCTTCTGTAACACAGGCATCCTGTTTATAACAAATAGTATTGATCATACGGCACTTTTCATTTATATTGAGATCTTTCTTAAACCTGCTCCTGTTACATAGTGAAATGAATGGCATTTTGTAATTCACTTATTCATTCAATAAGCTTATATTAAATATGAGGCAGATAGCTTGCTTTAGTGCCTTATGAAAACAGACCTTGTGGAACATATAATATAGCCATGTAGTAGGATAATAAAAGGAATAATTATAGTAAAGTCCAACGAGCATAATGATAGGCAGTGACGGGAGCCCATGGAAGTATGGAATTTAATTATACAGAGGCGGAAAAAGGTTTCCCTGAGGCAGGAACATTTCATCTGAGACTCAGAAGATGAATTAGAGTCATTCAGATTTGGAGATGGGAAGGTGGGATAAGGAGGGGACAGATTCCTTTCCGAAGAAATAGCTTATGAAAAATCTCAGCTCTCATAGGGAAGGTGTTGAAGGGCTTGAAAAGTACTGTAGGGCTGGTGAGATGGCTCAGCAGGTAAGAGCACCCGACTGCTCCTCCGAAGGTCCTGAGTTCAAATCCCAGCAACCACATGGTGGCTCACAACCATCCCTAATGAGATCTGACTTCCTCTTCTGGTGTGTCTGAAGACAGCTACAGTGTACTTACATATAATAAATAAATAAATCTTTAAAAAAAATTAAAAAAAAAAAAAAAGAAAAGTACTGTAAAGCCACCAGCAAACAGGTATGGAGGGAGTAAGTCTGGGAATGGGAGCCTATCTGCAATTTTTGGATTGAAGAAGAAACTTTCCAAATCAGCTTGGGATATTTGTTAAGCACGTAAATGCAAGCAACTGCCTTCCCCTTCTACGTGACAGTTCAAGCTAATAGACAATGATGTCAGTTGGTGCTCCAATGTAACTGCCATTATTCACTGCCTGTGGACATGTGCACTTGACACTGCTCTCTGTGCAAAGATATATTAATATGTATTTCAACATGCGTTGTGCCAGGCAATGAATTTGATTGTCCTAAAGTCATGATATCTAATGCAGCAACCACTAGTCACTTGTGGCCATTGAACATATGACCGAAGGCAAGTCCAGGCTGAAGTGCTTTAAATATAAAATGTATGCTAGATTTTGCAAACAAAGTATGAAAGGCAAAGTACCGCATTAATAATTTTATGGAGACTACATGTTGAAATAGTTATGTTTTGATATATGGTTAAATATGTTAATATCATTAACTTCTTTTACTTTAAAATTATATATATGTGGCGTGCATAAAATATAATTGGAAAGCACTGGCCTGGGCTATTCAAAACAGTTCTCTTTTTCTCTTTCTTTCTCAGCTTTTCCTAATGGTAAGGATGCCATGACACTCTGTTGTATTTAACAATACACAGGCAGATATCTGCTGAGGGATTTCTAGCAAAAGTTTTTGTAAAAGTAACTTTTATTTCATTAGATGGAGGAATGAGATGAGAGTTGGACCCAAGCTGTGTAAATACACAGCTTTGACTGAACCCAGAGCATTTCTTTTTCTGTTCTAACTCGGCCTGGAAGCTTTTAGCCCCTGTACAACCCAATCTTCCAAGCTAACCTAACTGATTCAAACTGGCTTCCCTCAGCTTCTGACTGAATTGCTTTGCTCAGAAATGAACTGAACTCCACTGCATTGCCTAAATTCAACTGACTGACTAGAACAGTACATATGAACTCCAACTCCATTACGCTCACTGAACTGCTCCCCTCCCCGACAAGTAGCCTCTCTTTCCTGTCTGTCCTTGTGAGAGTTGGGCGTATCCTATCTCTAATTCGGTCTGTCAAATCTTTCTCTGATTAGTCACTTTGTCTGCCCCTCACTTAGACAACACTTTCAATCAAAGGTGGATACTTCCTTCTCCAAACTAACTTTACCTTCATTGTTAGGGATTAATGGTGCGTTCTAAGGGTGTGTCTGCATTCCAGCCAAATCACAAAGACCTAGGAGGTATTTAGATATGATCCCTTGCCAGAGCACCCATGTTGCTAGATTAAATTCCTCTACAAGCTTTATTTTCATAAAATATTTTCAAAACTCTGTTAAGAGGAGTTTAGATTGTACTTTCCCATTATTACTTCCCTTTTTCTACATTGGATTAGGAGTATGATGGCTTTAGCTTATATAGTCCTTTCTTGCTTCTTTGTTTCTCATTTAATTTAAATTAAAATCTAATTACATCACTTTTCACCTTCTGTTTCTTCCCTCCAGTCCTTTCCTCTGTGTCCCTTATTTGCTCTCAAATTCATGTTCTTTGCAATTGCTGTTATATGCATATAAACATGTATATATATTCCTAAGTATATAAACACCACCTGCTCAGCACACATGTTACTCAATTGTACATTATTTCAGAGTTTACTACTTGCTATTAGATAGCTAATAGTTTAAAATCATTTATCTGTGGCTCAATATTCATGGAAAAAAACCCAAACAAACCTCAAGCAGGACCCTAGAGACAATTTTCTTTAAAAACATTGATTCATTTCTACTACATCACAAATGCCATCTCTTTATTTAAAGTAACATTGTTCCTACATTGTGCTCCTTGTAGTCAGATGACTTACTATCTAGTACACTTACATCCAGAGCTATCCTCAGGATCAACTGTGGAGAGCCATCACCCCTGCCCTGAGCATTCCTGGGTTGCCATAGTGATCTACATTCTTAAGGTAAATTTAAAAGGTTAGTCTTGGGCTGGAGAGATGGCTCAGCATTTAAGAGCACTGGCTCTTCTTCCAGAGGTCCTGAGTTCAATTCCCAGCAATCACATGATGGCTTACAACCATAGAATAGGATGGGCTCCTCTAGAGTGTCTAAGGAGAGCCACAATATACTCACATGTATAGAATAAATCTTAAAAATAAAAAAAATAAAATAAAAAGATCAGTGTTTGTTAAATGTAAATGTCATTTAGGTCAAATTCATTGACGCTGTTGACATAGCTTTTCACTGGATTGGTATTTTATCTGTTTCTTTTCAGTTGTTAAGAGAGAGGGAAGGCCATTGTGGAGATATGACTGTTTCCCCTTTTCCTTTGCTTTGTTTGGCATTTCAGTGCTGAGAATGAAACAAACCCAAGGCCCTGCAGAACCAAGGCGGGAAAGCTGCCACTAAATAAATCTGTCATGCTACAGAATGCAGGTGGCCTTGAATTTGCAATCCTCCTGCCTCAGTTTCCTGAGTGTGAGGATTGCAGACATGTACTATAGAATATAGCAGTTCTATGTATTTTTAAAGGTCTGTTAGGTACATATAAGTTTGGGAATTGCCAAAATGCATGGTAGGATCTTCCATTGAAACTTAACAAACTTCAGTCACCTCAGTAGCCCCAAACTTCAATCTCTTATTTTTTCTCTCTATCTAGAAAAAAACGGTATTGGCTCTCTGCTTTCCCATGCTTGGCTAGAAATGTACCCTTAAAGACCTTCACAGTTCCTCTACTCTAGGATGACACCCATCCACTCCCAGTTGTTCGCTGCCTTGAAGTATTTCTTTGTTTATTTTATCTAATATTGTAGTTGCCTATGGCTGGAACTCAAGGCCAATGCCTGGTGTTTCCATCATCCCAGGAACTAAATAAAGGCTCAGAGGAATATTTTGTAACAAAAGCCTCATTTTCTGTGCTGGGCTCTAAATTATTGGAATGCCAACAAGAGCCTTCCTGAACTGACTCCCTACTACCTGTTTGATCCCTTCTCTCTCCCTTGCTGTAGC
Source organism: Mus caroli (assembly GCF_978045245.1). NCBI lineage: Eukaryota > Metazoa > Chordata > Mammalia > Rodentia > Muridae > Mus > Mus caroli. The sequence goes on along the minus strand of NW_028227264.1, from coordinate 98,483,325 downwards.
CACTGTGGCCTGTTTACTGTAACTTTTGTTTCCTCTGACCTTATTTCCTTTTCTCAGATCCATTCCTGATATCCTCCCTCACCCCATCCATGCCTGCCTCAGCTCAGAGATTCCTCCACAAAAGAGACCTTCCCATATCGCTCTCCAGAATTCCTTTATTCATTTCATACTCCTGTCTTCCTATCATGTGTGCTCATACCTCTTAGCATTCACTCAATTTATGTATTGTAACTGTTATTCTGATCCTGAACATGCCCATCCATGTGGGCAGAAGTCTCTTCATGTTGTCAGTGCCTTTGTTCATAGTACCTACACTATTTTACACATAATACCTGCTGAACAACAACAACAAAAACAACAACAACAACAAAACCCCAAATACTTGATGTCTAAAAATATAAGAGGAATTCAGGAATCACCTTCATCAGTCACTTTCAAAATATTTTATGTAAAACTTAATTTTTCTCTTATGCTAATAGCCAAATAAAGTACAAAGATATGGGACTCATCATTTAGTAAGTTGGGAAACATTGGTTTCAGAACCACTTAATTAATGTGTTTTCTGGAATGTTACTATTTTTAGTGTATGTTGTGTGTTATGTATCATTTTCTATGAAATTTTGCCTGTGACTCCTATTGCCATCTTTTAAGGCAGCTTTTTCATTAGAATAGGGTAAGTTCTAGATTAATGTGTTCAGTGTGAAAGAAGTTTCCTGTCTTGTGCAAGAGTTAAATGTTATTAACCACACAATTATATCTTACATCTAGGTGTCTGTCTCTTTGATTGTAAGAATTTCATTAGATTCAGATTTTTGTGTCTGTCTTCGTAGTTTCCTTTAGTCTTTCCCCTCTCGGTCCTAATGGACCCCCCCCCCCCTTTTTGACTTCTTTTACATCAACAAATAATTCTACTCCAAATAAGAGTAAGTTCATATTGAGGATCTTGGGCCTTCTTTTCTGATTAAGGTACTTTAATTCAAGTGTATGAATGTTGAGACACTTATAAGTTATTTTCTCAGATTACTTCTAGAATCTCGGTTCTGCTGTAAACAAAGGAGTTGAGTGGACTCACGTTCTGCTATTGGAGAGAATACAAAGAAGGATAAATAAATAAATAAATAAATAAATAAATAAATAAATAAATAAACAGCATTACATAGAAAGTCATTCAGTACCAGCAAAATCTGTTGTGCCTCCATTTCAAAGAGAAATGGCCACTAGTAAATAAAACATCGTGGACAGATTACTGATTATATTGGAACAGAATGAGTTCTTGTAAAGAAATACAAGCCACTGAGAGCTCAGAAAGCCTGCTCATTAAAGTACATTTGAAAAAGCTCAAAAGTCCTAGAAGCATTTGGCTTGTACCATCTGATGATTATTCTTTATGATATATGTAATGAGTCTTGATTCTGCCTTAAGTGTTTACAAGACGGAGCAAGATACTTAAGCTTTAGGCCATTGTTTTTCCACTTGAGACATGAGGAGACTGACTAAATAATCTCTAAATCTGGGGCCTAGATGGGGGTAATTATAACTGTGGTCTGGACTAGGGGGCTGCAGTTCCTGTGTACTTTGTTGCTATTTCTCAATTTGTCCTTTGTATCTCAAAACAAACACAGGAAACACAGTCCTGTTTTCTTATCTGTGTTGGATATGTTCTAAGACAACCATGGCTAGTAATGAATCACACATACACACACACACACACACACACACACACACACACACAGAGAGAGAGAGAGAGAGAGAGAGAGAGAGAGAGAGAGAGAGAGAGATTCCCTATATATTTGTAGCCCTGATAAAATCTAACTTATAAATTCAGCACAGTAAGGCATTTAAAAACAACAATAACAACAAAAACCAGTGGCTTACAGAGAAAGGAAAAATACCAGAAGGCACAACAATAGTGTGACTCTGTGACTATTTTTCTGATAACTGAGAGTTCTAAGTGACTAAGAGGCTGATAGCATATACTATGTGGATTCATTGGCCCAGAAGATTGTGTTCTGGGAATGATGGCTAGGCATGGTGTAAGAACGTATTGTGTTAATCAGAATGGCTTTAAAACTTATGAATTGCTCATTTCTGGGAGTTTCTATTTATTTCCCTACTACAGTGGCCAGGGGGTAACCATAACTGCAGAAAGCAAAATGGTCAACAACAGGACAATACTCTATTTAAGAACTTGGGGATAGAAGTATTTAAATCACATTTTATTAAATAAAAGTGTGCTGTGATTGGCCAGTTCCAAGCCTAGGCCATCATTATTTTGTACCTTCTTTGTACATACAGACCTAAGGTTATCTCACATGTGAAAGTGATTGCTTTTACAGGCATGGTGACTCCTCCACAGGACCCATAGCCAATGTCAGAGTAACTGGAGAAGCTTCGGTAGCGTTTACAATAGAGATCCTGTCCATATAGCGTTTACAATAGAGATCCTGTCCATATAGCGTTTACAATAGAGATCCTGTCCATATAGCGTTTACAATAGAGATCCTGTCCATTCTGTTACTGGTCTTTGTATTCTTTAGTCAACAGCTCATGCCCCAATCATACGGTAGAAAACAACTCACACCTTGCAGAAAGCTTTAATGCTGATGTTAAAATCGCTTCACTCACATATGTGCTTTTGTGGATCTGTCAGATAGGCATAGCCTTGCTTTCGTTCTGCAAGGAACAAAATCAGACCAGCAATGACTCAGCCACCAAGATGGTTACTGTTTTCTTAAGAAACCTGGTGATAGGTAGAAGTGCCATGAGTCAGGACGGATCGGAGTCTGTATCTTCTCATTTTGCTTGCCATTCCCTCAGTGTGTTGTCTTTTGTCTTCCAACATAAAGTCTCTTAGGATAAGATGACTACAATCACTTCAAGCTGGATGTCCTTGAACAAGTATCCAAAGCAGAAAGGGAGAGAGAGAGGATAAAACAACCTCCTCTTATATCCTCTTTTCTTTTATCATCAAACAAAATCTTTATCAGAAACCGCCTAGCAGAATTTCCCTTCTTGCTCAGTAGAACTAGGTCACCTACCTCTGCTTAGATCAGTCACTAGCAAAAGGAAATGAAGTTTCTGGGATGGCTTTAGACCAAATGTTGACAAACTGTGGATAGTGGAAAAACCCAGCTGGGGCCTGTTTGGGAAATAAAGTTTTATTGGGACACAGCCATACATGTCCATGTTTATATCACTTATGACTGTTTTTGTACTAGAACAGGAAAGTTGGTCAGTTGTGACAGAAACCATCTGCCTTTCGACGTGTAACATATTTACTACCTGGCTCCACACAGAAAGTTTTCCCTTCTCTGACAGAGACTGTCTCTCATCCCTGACACCTACCACAAAACCAAGAATCTTTAAACAAAAAGAAAGATTAACTTCAGATGACAGCCAGCAATGAGATCCCCATATACTTATACGATTACTTCTAGGTTAAGTTAGTGAAAATGTCTACCATTGGCCAAGAGACGTACTCTTTGAAAAACATTTTCTACACCTTCAGTTTAGAGCCTTCCCCTTGTCTTTCCACCAATCTACCCAAACATTGGCGACATCTCATCTATATATATTTTTTTCTCTCAATACATCTTTTGGACTATAAGAACTTTTGAATTCTTCAGACTCCAAGGTTCTGGAGGGAATACAACATAGGATTCACTAATTGAGTAAAACCACGCATACGAATGTGTGTGTACGTGTGAGTGTGTGCACGTGCACACATGTGTGTGTTCGTGTGTGCATGCATGTTTGTGTATGCAGAAATGTTCGTGTGCAGGTGGGTACACATGTGTGTTTATGCACAAGGAGGAAAAAATTAACCAAGGTGTCATTCTTCAGACACCATCTATCTAGTTTTTGGAGACAGGGTATGTCTGTCTTGGTATTGCTGACCTGGAACCTGCCAGATAGCCTGGTCAGCAAGCCCAGGGATCCTCCTGTCTCTGTGTCCTTGGTACACAATTACAAATGTGCACCAGTGTGCCTAGCTCTTTGACATGGGTTCTGGGATGGCTGAACGAAGATCCTTATGGTTGAGAAGCAAATATTTTACTGCCTAATCCATCACGCAGACCCCCATACTTGCTTGAGGCAAGGTCTCATGGACCCTATCCTAGCCTCAATTCACATTTACCTGAGACTGACATTAACTTCCTAATCTTCCTCGCTCTACCTTCTCATTCTTGGGATTACAAATGTGTGCTACTGTTCCTGGTTGAACGTCATTCACAAATATTCCATAATGTGCGCTAAGGAAATCTCCTGGCTTCACACTGTTCATGTGTCTGGCGTCCCTTCTCCAACAGGCCACTGGGCCTGGAAGAAAGATGCACGAGGAATTCTCTTGTGAGCTGCCTGTGTATTTGCCTTGTGGCAAGTTAAAGGAGCATATGAGAGCAGACAGGTTTTTAGGTTTGGATTTATTGTTATTATTATTTTTATCACCATGCAATCTCCTACTTCTTTGACCTGTAAAATGCTGTAGCTTTTTTCATCTAGGTGTCATAACAGAGGGCTTTAAAAATAGAGGAACAAGGGTCCGGGATATGAAGGGGGCCATTTCTTTTTTTGTTGAATAGCCATTAGAAGTTAGTTCCAACTTTTCAGATCTAAGGTTATGGAGACGTTTAGCTCACAGTTGAGAAAAATTCAACTGGAGTGGAATTTTGGGATACAGAAATGTAAGAGTTAGGGCATATATATAGGCCTTCTATGACCCACTTCGTAGCTGACAAATCCGAAGAAGAAATAATTCAACTGAGTTGGTCTAATTGTACTTCTCTTTCCTTGGAATTATCCTGTTGCACAAGTTGGGGGCGGGGGGTGGGTGGGTGGAGGAGAAGAGTTTCAAGGGTCTAATTATAAACTGTCCAGTGCAAACCCCTAAACCCTTCCACTTGCTGGCTGAGGCCATTTCCATGATGCTGTAACAGCTGTTGCTCATCTCTGCCGGGTCCCTACCCAGTTGGCTCTGGGGCACCCTCCATGGCAGCTGCCACCCCTCTACTCTTACAGAAGAGAGGAAGGGTTTTTTTTTTTTTTTCCTTACTGCTGCTCGAAACTTTGTTTCCGGATCCCAGCGTTAGTTAGCCTGCCTCTTGGTTTACAGACACGTCTGCCAGAGATTCTGGAACCTTTCCTACCAGCTGCATGCAAGTAAATTTGACTGACACAATCATATGTCTTCCTAAAAAGTTGGCTTCCTCACTGCTAATAATAGGCTTCCCAGGATGGACTCTAGACACCATGACCTTCTACTTTAGGTGAGGTGGGAGAGTGTCAATTGTGGTCTCCCAAGCTTTCCATCTCAATCTTTCGCTCAAGAAAAGCAGCAAACTCACCAGCAGCTTGGTCTCGTTCTATACTAAATTTTCAAAGTGAGTATTTTGAGTCGTCTCTTCCTTGTTTCCAGGGTCTTCTCCATCACTGAGCCTCAACACACACACACACACACACACACACACACACACACACTCACACACATATTTGCATGTATATATAATATTAATATATTAAGGCTATTAACATGTAATACTAACTTTGATTTTTTTTTAACACTAAAGCAATAGTTGTATTCATTTCTATCTGTTCTTTCTCTATTCAGAGAATCTCATCCTTAGCACATGTTGGCTGACTTGGAACAACAGAGTAAGTGCCAAAACGTGTGGGTTAAGGGGAAGCCCAGTACTTATAATTCTGCTATTGTCATTTATTTGTTTTCTGGAATCTTAGCAAAGGTGTGCTATGCTTCAGATGACCTGTTTGTGACAATGGAGACCACAGAGGTGCAAGAGGTGCAACCAATACTTCAAATAACACAAATGCTACAGATGCTTCACACAGTGTGTTTCTGATGGCAACAAGGGGGCATGATTTAGATAAAGCTGGAGGAATTTGACCTAGGATCTGTGCTGGAGGTATACATTTGGAAACATTCCCCATAGAGATGACACCTGAAGTTCTGCGTGAAGTATTTGATTTATTTGGTCAACAACAACAACAAGAAAAAACATGGTAAGCATCCATGTGGTAGAAACTGTTCTAGGTTCTTGGGAAATGTGAGGACATGAGAATGAGGAAATCGTTCATGTCGATGGTTTCAGTTCTGCAAGAAGGAAAAATGTTCTGGAGAGGAGTGGGCTGATGGTTACACAGCATGAATGTTTGATGCATACAGCTGAATTCCACACAGTTCAGATACTGAACACATGTTGGCCGACTTGGACCAATGTTCCAGATGGTTCAGATACTGTAACCATGATTCAGATACTGTATTTCATCATTGCACTGCTAAGACAAGAACTTGCTATGTACCTCAGGCTGTCTTCAAGCTCGCCATCTTTCCTTAGTCTCTTCAGTGTTGGGGTTAAAGTTGTGTGCGACCGTATGGGGTTACTGTACATCTTTTGTATGCTCCCACATACACTTTGGAAACAAATAAGATTAACTTTCAGAGAAGCCAGCTATGTCAGAGAAACCAGCTATGGTGGTACAGGATGGCAATCAGTACAGGAAAGCAGTGAGGAGGATCAGGAATTCAAGATCATCCTGTTACACAGTGAGATAGATTCTTGCATGGGCAAGTGATACCCTGTCTCAAAACAAAATAGCAAAAACAAAGAAATCAATTTTGAAGCATATGAACTATAATATGGCCCACAAATACCATCTGATGACAGACAACATATACTTTGCTTATGTTTTGGAAGGCAATACGTATTATAGATGAAACTAGAAAGGAATAAGAAGGATTAGGAATAGTGAGTTGGTTACTATTTTTAAAAGGCTTGCCAGAACAGGCATAAGGATTGTCAGAGATGGAGAGATGATGGGTGTAGCCATCTGAGGGAAGCAGTTTAAAGCAGTGGGAATCCCTAGCGTTAAAGCCCTAAAGTGAGACCATGTCTGCATGCTCACGGGACTATAAGGAAGTGAGTGTGGCTGGGGCAGCATGCAAAGCAGAGACAGGAGTTGAGGTCACAGGGGTAAGGGGAAGTCTAGTTTTCTATTTATCACGTATACAAATATATGTTCTTAAGATCATTCGTAGGACTTTGACTTTTACTCTGAAGAAAATGGGAATCATATCAAGGTATGAAATAGAGAAATGGACAATGTGGCATTTCTTAAAAGGATAATTATATGTAGAGGGCATTTAATTAAGTAGGAAGAAACGAGGGGAGGCAGGAAAGCCTTCTGGAAGGATGTTGCATTGATCTTCGGTAAGAGGTGGAGATGGCTTGCATTTGAGTAGTGGTAGTAGACATGGCAAGACATAATTAGAACCTCTCTCTATCTATTTTTAAAAAGCCAGCAGCATTTCTTTCTAAGTGACCAGAGGTAGCTAATAGAAAAGGAGAATTCAGGGTGCAGCCAAAGTCTTGTCTTGGGTGTCAGGGCTTTCGTCATGCCATCAGGTTGAGAGGCACCTAGTGAACTGCTTCGAGGGTGTGGAGATTGAGAGTTCAGTGTGGAACGTTCTGTGTTCCCTTTGTTATCATCATTTGTTTCTGTAAGTTGCACAAGTGAGGGCCATGGAAAGCATGAGTCAGTGAGACAGTATCTTCCTGTAGTACTGGGTCAGAGTAGGCGTGTCTTGGAGATGGAGAAGGGAAAGAAGATAGGAGAGTATCAGTGGCTCTGTTGCTGACTCATGCTCTTTGTGACAGTCATTTGTTCAAGTTAAGAAAACGGAGCCAGAACTATTAAGCTCTTCTTGTACGCCAGATATGTGGTGTACTAACTCATGCCTACCTTCGTAGTTAAAGGAGATGTTGAATTGCAATGAGAGACTAGAGAGTTTCCTAGCCTTTGCCCTACAGCTGAGACCACAGGAGGATTTTTGTAGTTCACAAACACTCCCTAGCCATGATATCATTATTCATCTTCAAAACATTTCTTGTCGAGCAGGCTGGTGAGGTTACCCTTTTTGTGCTCTGAGGCCTGGAGGTCTTGCTCAGTGCAGAGGCAACAGTTAAAGTGTTCAAGTTCTCTGACTTACAGGACAAGAGCTGTCCCACTTCCCAACAGCTCTTTGTCACCCAACTTTTTATTTTCAACATTTTAAAACTTTGAAAATGTATAATAGTATACCAAAACACATAAATATCTTTTATGTAGTCTACCCATTGTTATTTTGCCATATTTGATTTATATCTTACACACACACACACACACACACACACACACACACTTTTTTTAAATGGTCTGTTTGAAAGTAACTTGCAGGCATTCTGTCATGCCCAAGCATACTTAACCTACACTTTTAAGAATTAGGCTATTATCCTACAAAACAAATCTCATATACAAGATAACTAATAATAATTTAAAAACCTGTTATCTCATATGCCATCTATGTTTAAAATGTGGGACTGGCACCTATTATCATTTTTAGCTATTTTATACTTTGTAGGTACTGATCTAGAATCCTGTGTGATATTTGAGTACAGTATCTTCCATCTCTTTGAATAGAGCTATTTTCCATTTTGAAAAAGGATACTGTTTTTGAAAAGTCCAGGTCACTTGTCATAGAGAGAGTCCTAAATTCTGTTTGTTTGATTGCTTCTTCAGAATTAGATTTAGGTTAAAGTCTTTTCAGTGTTTTGGGCAGTAATAGCACACAGGTGAATGTCAGGTTATGGTCCTGTGTTGAGGGACTGAACACTTACTTCATCAAGGAGAAAAGTTCAAGAATCTTCATTGTGAGACCGCACTTTCTCATCTTAGGTTAATGTGTTTTGTGGGGTGTTTCTGAGCCTAAAACATCAGCATCCAGGGAGGATCTTTACCTGGATTTGTTACTTCAACGGTGGGTACCAAATCCCCATTATCTCTCCTTGTTTCCGTTGTGCCAGGATCTTACACCCCTGGGACTCTGAAGTGGTAAAAGATGCAGGAAGCCAACTATGGAGTTAGATGCAGGTGATGGAATGGCTCAGGTGATGCCAGGGACCACCAGTGCTAGGCAGGGCATGTAATGGTGAAGCAAGTCTGCTACTCTGGTGACAGTGAGTTTCAATTCTGTAATTTTGGGTGGAGACAGTTTCCATAGCTTAGCTTTTCTTTCTTTCTGTTTTTCAAAAGTGTTTTTAGGGGAAGAACAAAAGGATTAAACCAGCACAACCTCTTTAGCACCATTTTCTCTCCTTTTTGTTCCCTTTCCCTCCCTTCTCATTCCCTGATCTTTCATCAAAGGCACTAAATGTATGTTTAAATATTTTCTCCAAGTTTTTTTACTCTTTCATCTATCTTTTCTAATGAACCAGTTCTTAACATTGTTTTCTTCTAGCAGAATTGTCCTGCTGGCTTTTCTTGGTAGAACAAGGACTTGAGGAAGTTGGAAGCAGTTTTTTCACTTTGATTTTTTTTTTTTTTTAGGAAGTAACTTTTAGTTATGAAATATATGGCCCCAGCTCAGCTCTTCACATCAGAAAATACATAGTTTTAGGAAAAAAAAATAGTACATTTTAAGAGTTATCACAGTATTTTTCTCCAGTAATTATCAGCATCCCAGCTGTACCCTGGTTTTTTTAAAATGCATTATTCTGCCAGCTACATACATTCTTTTACTAAAGCTGAAAAATGGAAAGCTCTCTCTCTCTCTCTCTCTCTCTCTCTCTCTCTCTCTCTCTCCTGGTAGTGTCTAACCACATTTCTGAACTCTGGTTTCACATAGGCAGCTGTTGATGCTCAGCAGATACATGTTATGTACAAAAGTCATGCTGCCAGGGTATGGAAATTAGGGTGAGGACCTCTGAGAAGGTGTCTACTTAACTCTCCAGTCATCTAGTTTCTATGGTAATGATGACAAACAACTGGGCGTAGTGGAACACCCTGTAAACCAGAACTGGGGAGGCAGAGGCAAGATGATTGAGAATTTGAGGTCAACCCAGGATTAATAAAAAGCTCCAGGCTAGCCTGAGCTACAAGATAAGACCCTATTAAAAACAAAAAACCCAAATAAACAAATAACAACAATCAGACAGACAAACATATGCTCTCTCTCTCTCTCTCTCTCTCTCTCTCTCTCTCACACACACACACACACACACACACCAATAAATGTGAAAAAGAAATAAAATTTAAAAAGTGAACCCTGGCAATGATAGACACACACACAGAGAGAGAGAGAGAGAGAGAGACAGACAGACAGACAGACAGACAGACAGACAGACAGACAGAGACAGAGACAGAGAGAAACAGACAGACAGATACAGAGAGAGAGAGAGGAGAGAGTCAGTATATGTGTGTATGTATGGACATCAGAATATCAAAGTCAGCTGGTCAGGTTTGGTGACAGGCATCCTTGCCTGTTGTACCATCTCTCTGGCCACTCACTTTATTATTTAAAGAAATAGTGCCCCCTCCCCACCCGCAGTGCAGCATATTTACAAAATAGTCTTTAAAAAAATCCTACAACTTCCAGTTCTGTCTAAATAATTTATAACTCAAAATAACAATAATGCTATAGAATATGATATAGTTTTACATCAAAAGGTGTAGTTTTGTGATCTGATAAACTTTCAATTCAATTCTTTGCACAAAATTTAGAGAATAAAGTGGTGTAGAAGGATAGGAGAAGGTCTCCCTCAGTACATTCCACAGCATTGCTTGTCAGAGTGTTTCAAGGGTTAGGAAGGAAAAGAGCCAAGGGAGATGAGCCCTTTCTCAGAGATGTACTTGATCCTGTGTCTGCCTTGTTTTTCCAGGTAAAGGATACTAGTTTAATTCCTATAATCCTTCCAAGGCTTGACATGGAGTATATCACACAGAGTAGGTGAGATTTGAAGATACTTTTAAAACCTACTTAATATTAACCAAGAGTTGTATAATCTTAATTGCCTGTAAACATTATTTTTTCTATGTATTAAGTCAACGCAACATGAAATATGTATTTAAATAGCAAAACTTCTTGAAAACAGTGACACTTATGCTCCATGGAGGTCACTTCTGAAATTAAAATTTAGTGACTCTATGCTGGATGTTAAGGTTTACATCAAATAATTTTTAAAGGTAGTTTCAACTTTAAAATAAGAAAAGTCCAGCTGTTAGTAAAATCTTATTTTCAACATTAAATATGATAGCATGCTATAAATACTCATATAAGTAAAAGATAAATATGTGGTTGATTAATATGAATGTAATTTTAAGAGTAATTAAATGAATTTTAGTTTTAAAATTATATTATATTTTATGGTGAAAATAATATTTAGAATTGAAAACTTACTATTTTATTATATCCAAAATGTTTAATGGATTTATGATTCAGATGTTTTGATTGTAAGTTTTGAGAATTTACTTACAGTGTTTTGAAGTTAAAACAAGAACTCAGTGGTACATGTTTAACTTTGGCATTCAGGAGGCTGAGGCAGAAAGACCTTGGGTATAAGGATAATCTGGTTGTATATTGACAATCTGCTTCGGGCTGGAGAGATGGCTCAGCCATTAAAGGCTAGGTTCACAACTTAAAATATAAGAGAATCTGCCTCAAGAAAGTTTTTTCTAGTTTTATTTTAAAGAGCTGGGGATGCAACCTAGTGGTAGAACTCTTGCTTAGTGTGTGAATACCTCGTGTTCAATTTCCAGCACCAAAAAAGAAAGAGACAAAATAAACAAACAAACGAGCAAAAAACAAAACAAAGCAAAACAACAAAACTTCTTGAGTCTCCAAACAAAACAGAACAATAACAAATACACAATAACAACAAAAATGCCAAAATTTGTCACTGAAGAGTTTTTCATGCCTAGATTTTTATCTTTGAAACATGGATATATTTAGATAAAACATTAAAAACCACTATTGTTGCCTGGCGTGGTGGCACATGCCTTTAATCCCAGCACTTGGGAGGCAGAGGATGGGGATTTCTGAGTTCGAGGCCAGTCTGGTCTACAAAGTGAGTTCCAGGACAGCCAGGGCTATACAGAGAAACCCTGTCTCGAAAAACAAAAAAACAAAAAACAAAAACCAAAAAAAAAAAAAAAAAAACCCACAAAAAAACAAAACAAAACAAAAAAACCCCACCAAAACAACAAAAGAACCTCCAAAAAACAAAAACAAAAAAACCCATTATTGTTTAAAAATAATGAAGTTTTATGAATCAACACTTGGGTGTCAAGACAGAGTTGGTGTTGAACAGGATTGGCATAGCAGATAGCAAATAACATAGGCTCTGAGGGTTTTTATATCTATAGCCAGAGGCTCCTGTAGACCTGTGTGATCCACACACCACAGAGGGAGAGTTCAGAGATTTCTGCCTCTCTCTCTGAGTTGAATACCCAGTTAGTCAGAGATAGTGGTTCCAATTCTTTTATATTCCCCGCACCCCACCCCAAAGGTCACCTGTATCCTAGGCTGTCCAGGAACTCAATATGTCGCAGACAATGACCTTGAACTACTCCAGATCTTCCTGCCTCCACTTTCCAAGAGCTGATTACAGAGCTGTACCACAATGTTCATTTGGGGGTGGGGGTGGAGTGGGCTTTTTTCTTTTCTTTCTAGTTTTGTTTTCTAATAGGATCTTACCCTGTAGCCCAGGAACTTGGAGTACCCGTCTTTTCTCAGCTTCCTTGGGGTAGAGATTCATTTTACACCTTGTGAGTATTTTGTTTTCTTTGGTTTCTTTTTTCCTGTTATTCTGTCTACTAGTGCTTTTCAAATTGCTCCTTAGGGACTTTTGAAATAAAATTATTGATATTTAGTAAAAATAAATTCAATATGTGTAATCACAATGCAACTATAAAGGAAATATAAAGCTACAAATAGTAAAGAATAATTGAAAATGCATAAATTTTCTTTTCATTGTTCTTTCAAAGTATTAGATGTTAGTTAACCATATTGTCATAGCTCTCTAGTACTAGCACATGAGAGGACAAAGCAAAGGCTGTAGCTCAGGGCTGGCCTAGAGATTATCTCAAAAGAATGAATGTCTTTTTCTGGGCTGAAGCAAAACAGAAGAAAAAGTAAGCTTATAATAATAGCCACAAAGCCGGGCGTGGTGGCGCACGCCTTTAATCCCAGCACTCGGGAGGCAGAGGCAGGCGGATTTCTGAGTTCGAGGCCAGCCTGGTCTACAAAGTGAGTTCCAGGACAGCCAGGGCTACACAGAGAAACCCTGTCTCGAAAAAACAAAAAAAAAAAAAAAAAAAAAATAGCCACAAACAGGACTCGTCTGTTTTTACTTTTGTCTTCTTTGTAGGCTGTAAAAATCTTAATATATTCACTGAAATAACTGGGAACTAGTTTCAGATATGCTTCCAAACTAGTTTTGACTACCACGTGGTATATATACATCCATTTTCCCCCTTTTGTTTAATGGTGATGACACTAAACGTTTTCAAACTCTTATCCATAAAACCACTGGTGATAATGTTGCTGGTAGCATTCTCTTTTGGTTGGCTAATGCTGTTGGTAAACATGAGTAACAGGCTGCAGTATCATTGTATGTACTGTTGCCAAGATAGTAGACAATGATAATGAGGTTGACCAGAACTCTCAATGATTCGTGGAGACTTAAGGGAATAAACTTGCCTTTTCTCAGTTTTCATGCTCCATCAGGCTGACTGTGTGTGTAAAATTGTTAGTGGCTACCACTTTCCGATTAGCCTTTGTTTTTCTCTGCCCTTGAGATGAATTCTTTCCCTGTTAGCTTTTACACTCCAAATAGATAATAATCCCCTAGAATTCCTGTTTTACTGGTTCTTTGGGTCTGTCAAGATCATAGACACTTGCCAAATATATGAAGAAGGATATATGAAGCCTATGAGAAGCCAAGGCACGACCAGCAGAGAATGATTACCGAACTTTCTACTCTAAATAAAGTAAGCTTTTGTTGTTGAACTCCAAACTCAGAACAAACTCTATCACAACATCAAAGTCCCGACTGATAATTTTGTTATTATTAGCATTCCTAATGTTTCTGGATGTCTATTCATTTTCTGTTGACCAGAACATTTATTATTATATTCCCTGTTGGGTAGCTTACAATCTTTTGTTTGGTGGTATATATTTCTATAATATTTTTTAATAATTACATTTGATATGGAATCTCCTAAATGAATACAGTGGAGGACAAATAATTGAAGACTGAGAGATGCAAAAATACTAATATCTAAACTGCAAAGACCACTGAGATGTAAGGAAACCTTGGAATGGGCACGACAGCTGGAGGCTCTTCCGTCAAACATCTGGAACCAGTGACTCAGATGCTGTCACATCCACAGGTGATGTTTTGCTTTCTGTATGTTTTAGCAATTTAAAAATATTTCATCTCTTATGTATATTAGTTTTCTTATTTACTGCAGCTGGAATTTCTATACAGGGCAAAAACATGTTTACTAAGTGCTCTTGAGATTAACATAGCACCACTTTTAGTTATCCTGATGAGATTTCTCAATTGTCTTTCTAAAAATCCCCAGGATGTCTCTCGTTGGCCTTGCTTGGGAGACCTTAGAATTGTTAAGAGTTGAATTGTGTGTTTCTACACGATGTTTAATTTTCGGGTTGTATCTATGAGTGTGACCTTACTTTTTGTATATTATTAACTTGATGATTTTATTCAAATGGGTCCTAATCCATTAAGACCTTGTGGACCTTGTCCTTGTAAAAATAAGAGATTTGGATACAGAAACAGAAGGGTACGTGGAGGAGAATATCCTGTTAACGTGGAGGCAGAGAGAGCATGATACACCTACAAACAAAGGAATGCAAACTAATGCCAGCACACTACCAGGAGCTAGGACAGGCCTGTAAGATCACCCCTCACATTCCTCAGGGGTCAACCTCATCTCAAACTTCTTGCTTCAGGAACTGGAGACAATGCATTTCTTTTATTTACACAGTTGAGTATATGAAACTTTGCTATAGTCCTCTAGAAATCTAATTTTAAAATGATGGCTTGTGGGTGGAGTATACAATTCCCTGGTGGGAGTTGCTTCTGAGAAGTCAGTCCTGCTGCAGTTTGCATCCCTTACAATTTAGTACCAACTTCTGGTTGTGGTTCCTAGGATTTAGAACTCAGCGGGGATCAGAAACCTTGAAAATTTGGTTGTGAAGTTTTTGTTGCTGTTGAATGAATTAGTTTAGTTAGGGATTAAGTAGATGACAATGTGTTAAGTAGATGATAAAGTCTGGTATCCATTGCCACCTCTACCTTTTCTCAATGTATTCAACACTCTAAATTGTCACCATTAGAATTCAGCAGCACCTAGTTTGCATCAGGATGAATGAAGACTCTCTCCCTGCTTGTTTTTCTGATCTGGCAATATGGTTCTTAAATTCCAGATAAGGGCTGGGGAGGGGGACGCTCAGACAAACTATAACTTCCAGTTTCTCCCACCATTGTGCTCAAAGTTTTATAAAGCTAGACTCTGTCTCTGTCTCTGTCTCTGTCTCTCTCTCTGTGTATGTGTGTGTGATATCCTATCATCAGTCATTTACTAGCCTGTGGTCTGTTTTCATGTGACACGAGCAGAAATTAGCATGATGGAAATGACACACCTGAATTATTTACTATCTCAACATTTACAAAAAAAAGAACCTGTTGACCCCCTGATCAAGGTAGCCATCAAGGTGGGAGGAGTTTTGTTTTGTGAACACATTTGCACTGTGGATAGACTTTTTATACTTTAGAGTAAAACATAATCCTTATGTTGCTGTTAATCTGAGTCCATACTTGTGAAAAGGTCCATGTGTTTCATCAAGCTCATTCTTTTTTATTTATAGTTGATTGTCATCAGTAGCTATTTAACTCATATTTTTTTTTCATATTGGAAATTGTGAGTTACAGAATTGACAAGTGGAAGAGTTGGCCAAAGCTATTATATGTTCAGATTATTTGATCCAGTGTTTTCTGAAACCAGGAAGATATGTGTGTTCATCTTCAATGACTTGTTTTGCTTACAGGAAATCACATAAGGTCAAGGCTATTGCTGATTAATTGATTAGGCTATTGATCCAAAAGAACATAAATATTAGAACTGCTTCTATTGGTGAAATAAAATTTCAAGAGAATGGGGTATGAAACAGAGAGTCCTCTCCTGTATGCTTTCTGTAAAGTAGAGATCATAAAAATAGCCACTGTATAAGGTTATGAGTAGTAAATAGAATAACTTATTTAAATGTGTTGACTATATTGTTTGTAGTTATGCTATTATACAGTCAATTTCTGTTAATAATATCTTTTTTTAGCTTCATAACTTAATCTGTCTGATACATTTTAGATATAAAAAAAGCCATTCATTTACCCACTCATTCAGTTAAAGTTTACAGCCAATAGAAGACTTAACTATATATAGATTTATTACAGAAATTATGTGAAATCTAGAGTCCTAAGGTCTCAAGTTGCCACCTTCTTTTTGAGAATATAATTATGACATGCCTCTCTTCCTTCTCCTCATTCCAAATCCTCCTATACACCCCTCCTTGCTCTCTTTCACATTCATGCCCTCTTCACTCACACACACACACACACACACACACACACACACACACACACACACTCCTAAATATAACCTGTTCAGTCTGTATTGATGCTGCTTGAATGTAACCAGTCAGTATGTGTTTCCCAGGAAGACTATTTCTCCCTCTCTACTATTCCTTAGTTGCCTATAGTTCTTGATATAGGCTTGAGGCATTGTAGGCATTTCCTTCTTCACTTTGGTGTGTCTATTGGTGTCATCTTTGTTCAGCTCATGATTGGGCCGCTATGTTGGGGAGCCCTTATGAATGTGAGTGGAGCTTTTAAGATGCCAATGTTTTAAGAACTAGGAATACAGTTTCTGTTCAAGTGTAGGGACTTGACCAGGAGGAGAGCTGATGATCTATTTAACCTTTCATATATTTTTATTCATTCTTTGAGAACTTTACACATGTATATAATATATTTTGATGGTATCCTCCTCCTGATCCGTCCCAGATCCACTCATATAGCCCCATCTTCTCTTGTTTCTGTCCATTTTGTTTTGGTGATTCACTGAGGTGAATTTGTGCTGTCCACGTATTCATGGGTGTAGGGCCTGATTTACAGTATAACCAAAGATCTGAGAACCAGCGTAAGTGATGATGTAGTTTCCACTCTGAGTTAGAGTTTAAAGGCAGAAGACAATGAGTTCCAGATCAATGGTAGGCAGAGACAATGACTTCTTCTTTACCCTGTTTTATCCAGTTTAGGTTTTTATTGGACGCATCTGCAATGGAAGCAGTAATCTTCTTTAGTTTATCTACTGATTTCAAATGTTGATCTGATACAGAAAGACTCTCCCAGGCTCACCCTGAGTAATGTTTAATCAAACATTCCATGACCCAGTCAGAATGACATGTAAAATTAAGTATAGCAAGTCCATTCCACATTTCATGTCAACCTGACACCTTATGAATCTCCACAGAGCATATGTGTTTTCCAGATAGAGTCCATCGTATGAACTCCAACTGACACCATGAAATTATGCTGTGTACAAGGAAAAGTGCCCTAACCCTTTTCCTAAAAGGGGAAATACAATTTTGGAAGTGAAATATATATTTTTGTTCTTGATATCTTCTAATTTTTAAACACTACAACACAAAAAGTAGCAACATTTAAACACTTGCTGTAAAGTCACTACACATGATGTTACTTAAGTGAGCAACAGAGAAAAGAAAATAAGGCTGCTTGTTAAGTATGTAAATAAACATATAAGCATATGCTTACAGGTACATATGTATTTCAAATAGATGCATACACAACCACATTCGAGGCCAAACGAGGAGAAAATGTTCATAACAACTCTAGCCTTTCTATAGCTAGTTACATGGTTATAGCTGCTGGTTACAGCTACCTGATTTATTAATCATTCTGTATTTCCTTTGCCTTCAGGAAGCTCTTGAGTTGGTCTGGTTCTTCAATTGGTAGAGAGACCAAACGCCCCCATTCTTGAAAGGTCTAGCATCAGGTGTGTCCACCTTTTGACATCACAACATAGCATTGTCAGCCTCATGGACAATCAAATGTTTAAAAATAGTAAAACAACAACAACAACAAAATACAAAGCCTTTATTCTTTTAAGTAAGTTTATAATTTTGCACTGGGCTACAGTCATAGTTATCCATGGCCTGTGAGTCACAGGGTAGATAATATCTGAGTCACTCTTGGTCCTTCATGGTTCTGCCTGGCTAGGTCTGTGTTTTTGTTTTTATTTTTCCTTTGGTCTAAATTACAAAGCATAATAATACTAAGTGGTGCCTTGAAGTTACTTGTATGGCCATCCTTGTCTTCATTATGGAAAAACAGCCTAAATTCACCGCAATGTCAGGATCAATTACCCCTGACAGGTATATCTTTCCTTTTTGCCTATGGATTCAGAAGCATGAGGAGTCCCACGTGGCCAGATGACAGTTTTAACTTCCGGTCCAAAGGGATCACTGCTGTGTCTTCTAACATCAGAACTTTTTTCTTTTTTCTTTTTGAGTATAAACCTCTAGGAGAGCAAAGCATAAGACTGTAGGGACAGGGAAAAGCAATGTTGTGGGAAGTTGATGAGGGAGAAAAGAACGGCCCCACCCCATGGCCACACCTTTCTATCTGTAGACCCAATGCTGCAGGCTGTATAATTGATAGTACCATGTGTGAGATGCTGATCAGACCATATACAACCTTCCGGAAAATGCTTTCCCAGGCCTGAAAGGCATGTCAAGGTCTCATCACTGATTGTATCCATGCAGCTTCCTTAGGATTGTAGGAAATATACTGTCTAGAACTATACATCAGCTATATCTTTGCCTGTCAGGTGATTAGAGTGAACTTCCCAAGGACCATAAATGCAGACACGGAAAGAAAAAAAGGAATGTCATGGAAACCATGGACATTTGAAACACTTCCCCAGGTTACTTACCTGTTCTTTTAAGGCTGTTCATGCCTGCTTTATGGCTCGTGGATGAGATAACACTCAGTAATTGATGGGTAGATTAGATTGCCTATTTACTTGCTGGCCTGTGGTTATAAAGAAGCCTAGCACTATTTCTCAAGAGGAGATCATTACCTGAGAAAGATGAGAATGCTTTTCTCCAACACCCTAAGAGCTTGCACTGAAGTTCATCTGCAATGCCCCATCAAAGGCTTTAAGCAGCCGCTCACTCATCTATCATTAATACTAAGTATGATGGTTATCTGTTATTGTCACATTAACATTACTGCAGAGTAGTGTGGACAGCAGCCTGGACCTATAGTAAACCCTTCTCTTGCTCTGGACTCTACTGGACACTAACAAGAGTTTGTTTGTTTGTTTGTTTGTTTTGGTATATGGGTTGAAAAACACACTAGAGGAGAAATATGTTACCTCCAAATTTTAAATAGTCTTAAAAGGTGTGGTGCCAGGGTGAGGGTTAGGGTTAGAGGAGCCAGATCCAGATACAACCATTTAATCTTAATCTTTTTTTTTTTTTTTTTGGTTTTTCGAGACAGGGTTTCTCTGTGTAGCTCTGGCTGTCCTGGCACTCACTTTGTAGACCAGGCTGGCCTCAAACTCAGAAATCCGCCTGCCTCTGCCTCCCGAGTGCTGGGACTAAAGGCGTGCGCCACCACGCCCGGCTAATCTTAATCTTAAAATGGGTATTTGGGGGGCTAGAGAGATGACCCAGAGGTTAAAAGTAGCCCTAGGGGACCAGGATTCAGTTTCCAGCAATCAAATCCAGTTGTTTACAACTGTCTGTTACTCCAGCTCCAGGGTATCTGACATCCTCTCCTAGTTTCTTCCGGGACCTGTACACATGTAAGATACACACATAAACATAAATAAAAATTAAACAGGTATTTTAAGAGAAGGATAAATAATTTAATTAATAGCATGGGGGGGGGTTGATACTGATATATCTCATACCACTAAAGTCCCACAATTTCACTGATGTAGAAGATTCCAGATCCTTGTGGAACATACAACAGCCCTAACAATATGTCTAGAGCACTTCCTTATTATGAACAACTGTGATAGCTTGTGGAAGTGAAAAAAACTTAACCCAAATGCTTTTGAGCTGGATGGAGTAGCTCCCAGTTGGCAGGAAGACTGCAAGTCAGCCAAGGTTCATAATGCCCTCCCACCCCCCACCCCCCACCTCCCCTGAGTAAGAAAGTAACCTTTAGCAATAAGTTATGATGGAGTGCTAGAGAACTAACACACCTCTGAGGGAGAAAAGTAAAGGCATATTCTTAGCCTTTACTAGCATTTCATATGGTCATTTGGAAGCAAGTCATGTTCTATGTACAATGATCTATCTACCACACATGTTTCCAGATTTATTGTAAAGAATTGTAATGTATCGTTGTGGAGGCTTGGAAGATATAATATCTACAGTTAGTAAATTGGGTACCCAAGAGAACCAATAATGCTTTAGTCTATTCCTAAGACCAAAGACAAGAGAAACTATGTCCCAGTTTGGAATCAGAGGGAACAAATTCTTCCTCATTCTGCCTTTTTGTCCATTCAAGATTTCAGGAGTTTGGATGAAATCCAACCATTTTGGAAAGGGCAACCATCCACACTACTGTTTGAAAGGTTAATATCTAGAAAAATCTTCTCAGACACCCAGAATAATGTTCAGCTGAATATCGGGGCACTAAACCTTGACCAAGTTCGCTAATATTTCACCATATCCCTCATCATGTGGCACACGCAGAGACACATGGCGATGAGCATGACAGTTGTCCTTACTGTCCTTGTGTGTGATCGGCAATGATGAAGATGTTTTCTAGTCCTATGATGGAAAGTAAAGCAGAGTAAAATGACACAGAGCTAGGGGAGCCAGGTTGGGGTAGGTGACACTCTCAGACAGGATGGTCTGAGAATGTCTCTTTAAGAAGTTGACATATAAACCAATGCTTGAGTAAATCAGAGTAGCTTGTCACATGACTATCTGCGGGGAAAGAATCCTAGGCAAAAAGAACATCAACTGCAAAATGATGGAGAAAGTAATTTCCACCCCCCACCCCCCCAATCACTGACCATGACATCAGCAGAATTAAATAGATAGCGTTGCCAGTGCTGTTCTTCCATTGTATTCGATTGTTAGTGTTTGGGCCTGTAATAGATAAGAGGATTGAGCCTCACCAGCCAGAGATTTTGGTCCAGGAAGGAAGAAACAGGGTATGGGGCTGGGAATACATGTCAATGAGATGAGTGATGCAGACCAGATGAGATGGTTAGTTGACTATTTTCTAACCAGACTAAAGGAGTTCTGAAGTAAGGTTTCTAAGACAAGGGTATTGTGCTAGGAGTGGGGTGGAGATCTGTGCTCAGAATGCCTGAAACATGAACTTTGGAGCTTGTAAGAGACATTGCACAGACATTGCCATGATAAGGATAAAATGGTGGAAGCCAGAGCCTGGAGTAAGTGAGAAAACAGTTGTAAATAAAGAGCTTAGAAGCCAAGAAACTGGATATCTACAGCACTGTTGAAAATATCAGAAATGATGACCAGGGTGGAATTAAACAGACCATCTCATGGGCAAAGAAGTCCATGTAGTTCTCACCCATTCTTGAATGTGCTACATCCCCCCACCCTGAGATGTCTATATAGATGTCATTTTCTGTGTAATGCCTCTCGTGATTCTCCCTATAAAGATCTGTGTTCCTCTGTGATCCTATGGTACTTTGTAATCGCCTCTATCATGACACCAAATGAGAGAAGTCTTAGTTTGTAAACTTGTTCCTTTGTGTAGACAGTGATACCTGTACTGGCTAGTTTTATGTTAACTGGATACAAGCTAGAGTCAGCAGAGAAGAGGAAGACTCAATTGAGAAAATGTCTCTGTAAGATCAGGCTGTGGACAGGTTTATAAGACATTATCTTAATTATTAATTGATGGGAGAGGGCCACACACACTGTGGGTGGTATTACTCCTTGAGTTCTATGGGAAAGCAGGTTGAGCAAGCTGTGTTGAGCAAGCCAGTAAGTAGCACCCCTCCATGGTCTGTGCATCAGCTCCTACTTCCAGGTATCTGTTCTGCTCGAGTTCCTACCTTCACTGCCTTTAATGAACTGTTATATGGAACTGTGATTGAAATAAATGCCTCCCCCACGTGCTTTTGGTTATGGTGTTTTAATGTAAATTAAGGGTATGATTATATATTCCCAGCATATACACAGTGGACTGCAGTCTCAATAAATATTCTTTATATTTATAAACCTATATAAACTCCATTGTTAATTTCTAAAGACCCCCCCCCCCCAAGATTCATTGACAATGATTATTCTCGGAGGTTGATAGGAGTCAAGAGACTTAATAGCACAAACAAGTCAGTTAGCATTTGATTACAACAAAACTTGAATCACATTTGAACTTTTCTACCTATAAATGTTTAAACCACACCTGCTGACTAATAATACAGGGCAAACTGGCAAGTTGAACCCAAGTGAACATTTACAGTTAAACTTCAGGAGGGAGTTGGAGAGATTTAGATTCAAAGGTCAGGTCAGTTTGCGCTGGAAATATGCTTGGAATTTGTCACTACTGCTCAAGTGGTATAGCCTGGAGCTGCCCTGGTTGTGTAGCCACAGCAACTTCAGGGAACAGTCAAATTAGTGCCACTCTTTTTAGCAGGCAGTTTCTCCTTCTCAGGGAGCGCTTTTGAAAATTTTGCAGGGTAAGATCCTCACGGATTCCTTTCAAGGAAAACCTGCCCCACTACATTTGATACATTGCCTGTTTCTGAACTCTCAGGCAGGGCTAGGACTGAGAATCAGCTGTGGAGCTCTTAGACAGTGCGGGCCAGGCTGCACTTCAGATACCCTGACTCAATGTGTGTCTTACAAAGCTTCACAGGAGACAAGGATCTGCTACCAAGGTGGAGGCCCTCTGGAATAGAACAGCCCAACGGAAGGACTTCGTCAAAGGGTTTTTGACTGAGTTCTTCAGTGCTTACTAAGCCGTTTGAAAGTGCATTAAGGTGTTGAGCTCCTTGGAGGGAAGGGTTCTATTATGTTGTGATTCACCCATTAGAAAGAGACACACTGTTTTCTGTAGGGCTGTACAGGTTAAACATTCATTTATATGGACAATCTTGAACTGGATGACTAAGCTGGAAGATAATGACAGCCCTGCACTGAGGCAAACGCTGAAGAACAATATGTTTCTGAGGAAGAGACGCCATGCAAGGCATTTGATGCTCTCGGATGAAAGAAGTGTTCCATTTCTAAATAATATGAAGAACTCAGTATAAAACGTCAGATTTAAGGCATTTTGTCACCCATTTTAATCTTTTATTTTTAACCTCAGGAAGTTTCTCTTCATGGTCTTGTAGACAATTTTTGGATTCTGTTGACACATAATAGACTGAAAACAAGTTTATGTGACTTTTGAGAACATCTTGTCTGTATCTTTTAAAAAAATCTATTATTTTATCTTACATAGTTTCTTAATTTCTATATTTCTATTTGAGCATTGAAGATAGTAGTATCTTTTTCTATTGTAGTCATTTTTATTACTTTTGTGTTTCTTTCTTTTTCTCCCTCTTTCTTTCCTTCTTTCTTTATTCCTTCCTTCCTTCCTTTCTCTCTTTCTTTAAATGTTCAGATCTTCTGGCTTTGCCTATCAAGTAATGGGGCTGCAAGTGTGCCCCCATGCCAGGGTATTCATGTTCTCTCCTGGGAGAACTCTTGGCAGTTGGTCCTTTTCCTGTGTCGTCTATGTTATTTAGAGATGAGAACTCCCTCTGGCAGAATGCTACCTTTTCAGGAGACCTAGGTTTGGGTCTTACCTACCCAATGTTACCCTTCTTGGAGCCCTGCTTCCACCTACATGGCCAAATCCTTTATTGTTGATGATTACAGTAGGGCTCCTCAGAACAATGGGATGAGAGATGCAAAGGCCTCACATATCTAATAAAGGATTTCTTTATAAATCCTTCATAAAGGATTTCTTTTTTTAAATAAATGATTTATTTATTTTTATTTTATGCAAACTGGTGTTTTGCCTGAATATATGTATATATACATATATATATTAATATATATATATATGTATGTAGTATATATATATATGAGGGTGTTGGATCCCCTGAAGCTGGAGTTATAGACACTTATGAGCTGACATGTGGATGCTGGGACTTGAACCCATGTCCTCTGGAAGAGCAGCCAGTACTCTTAACCACCGATTCATTTCTTCAGCCCTTTTAGAGGAGTCTACAAACTATAGTTCTATTCAGAGAACATCTGACCTTGTTCCTATAAGTTTCCTAACCACTGTCACCTGCTAACCTTTAATGACTCCAAATATGTACAAGCGTTGTTCCTTGGAGCTAGTGAAATTATTTGAAAAGGATGTTAACTGTGCACAGCTCAATCATTCCTCTGCCTTCAATTTAAAACAACAACAACAACCAAAAAAACCCCTGCCTTGAGTTAGTAAATAGTATGCTTTTAGTAAAAAGGACTTTATGAAGAGCAGCAGTTTCACTCGTATGTACTCCCAAATACACACATAGGCATAGTTCTAGAAGTGTGATTTCCTACTTAGCTTTGCTCTCGTACTCATAGCTTGGATCCCCAGGAAGACGCATCTCTTGCATTTAACACATACTGGCTGCCATGTACCAAACAGTCTTCTTTCTTTTTTAGTTTTTTACCATCACTCCAACTGTGTGTGGTTTCTCAATGGTCCCCCGAGCCAAATATCTTGCCGGACCCAAAGATCGCTATCGTTTTATCATCTGCTTTGTCTTCTGGCATCTGTTACTGTGCACGGTGAGATATTCTTTCCCCACCCACCCCAGGATGGTTAATATCTTATGACCCCCCAGGCAGATGCCTGACTGCAAATCTTATCTACAAGGGCCACAAACGGGGCCCAGGCCTTTCCCACTGGCTTCTGTGCATTTTACAAACACCCAAGAGACTAGTTTAAATTTTAGCTGTTTGGGGAAACATTTTCTTTGTCACCAAGAAGATGAATCAAAGGACCTTTCTTATCTTCTGTCATGAGAGTTATGTTGTCTTTTTTTGTCCTTAGGGCAACTACATGCTATTTATTATCTGCCTCCTTTCAAGACTGTGCTATATTTCCGGCATATTTTGCCACAGCCAAAAATCCAAGATCTTGGGTCCCAGCCCTATAATTTACTAGTTCTAACTGTAGGCAAATTATTTTGAAGTGTGTTAAGCTCTAAAAATGAGGACAATAATACTGTCCCTATCTTCCCTGCCACAGGGATTAGTTATGACCAATGAAATAGCATTGATGAAAATTGTCTCACAAGACAATCATCTTGGCACATGACTTGTAATCCCAGCACTTAGGAATCAGAGGTAGGAAGACAGTGAGTTCAAGGCCACCCAGTAAGACCCCATCGCAAAGCAAAGCAAAGCAAAGCAAAGCAAAGCAAAGCAAAGCAAAGCAAAGCAAAGCAAAGCAAAGCAAAGCAAAGCAAAGCAAAGCAAAAGAAAAGAAAAGAAAAGAAAAGAAAAGAAAAGAAAAGAAAAGAAAAGAAAAGAAAAGAAAAGAAAAGAAAAGAAAAGCTAGGCCTTTGGATTTCCTGAAGTGTTAGCACCATGAGAAGGAGGGCTTACTATCAATTGCATATACTTGAATTAAAGTAATACTAGGCTGGGCGTGGTGGCGCACGCCTTTAATCCCAGCACTTGGGAGGCAGAGGCAGGCACATTTCTGAGTTCAAGGCCAGCCTGGTCTACAGAGTGAGTTCCAGGATAGCCAGGACTACACAGAGAAACTCTGTCTCAAAAAACCAAAAAATAAAACAAAATAAAGTAACACTAGTTGATATTTTTAGTGCCCAAGCAACATACACACTATTATAGTTCTGACACTGAGTTTATTCTTTGTTGCAGAGATAGAAAGGAGTGAGTACTAGCTATTATTAAACATTTGCAGAAGCGTTCATAACAACGTGGTTTCCTTCCACTTGCGTTGTATTGTGAGTAGACATTCGGGTTCCTGGTACTCTAAGAACGAGGCTGCTTATTCAGATTGCAGTTGACAGCCTGGGCTCCTCTCCCTTCTTGTGCACCAGCTGTTGGAGGGAAGGTGTAAGGAGATTCGTCTCCACTCTGATGATTCAGTCTTCCCTGACTCTCACCTCTTTTCTTTGCATGACACAGTTCTTTCGCAACGAATCATCGAGGACTCATGAACTTCATTCTGTGTTCGCACCCAGGCTCTACGGGGGCCAGAGGAAATCCTACTAGAAGTTTCCGATGGCATCTCAACCTTTGATCATGCCACAGGAACTTTAAGTTTTAGGCGAGTGATTTGATAGCACGGACTTTAAAGTCTCGGTAAGAGACTGGGAGCACAGTTGAAAACTATCACAAAGTCTGCTATTAGGGCAGATATATCATCCTCTGAGGCATGAGGCAGTGAAAGATGTCGCAATTCAAATCAAGAAGAATAATGTATATTTAAAATGCTGTCAAACATGCTGTGAACTCTATTAGGCTGTAGATCTGGAGGAAAGAGTGAAAAAATGTAAGGCCTAGATTTTAGAGAGGTCCCATGTGTAACGCCATATAATTTTGTTGTTTTTATTCACACTTACCATATTTAACTTGAAAAATGGAAGCTGGGGTGATGGCTCTGTGGGTAAAGCTCTTGCTGTTCACGGGTGAGGGCCTGAACTTGACTCTAGAATCTACATTTTAAAAAATCCAGACAACAAGAAAAGAACTGGGTGTGGTGGCGGGAGTTTATAATCTTATCACTGGAGAGGCAGGTACTGTCGAGTCTTGACAGGACAAGAACATGGTGTCAAATATGGTCAGGACAGTCTTTTTTTAAGATTATTTTATTTATGTAAGTACACCATAGCTGTCTTCAGACACATACCAGAAGAGTGTATTAGATCCCATTAGAGATGGTTGTATGCTGGGAATTGAACTCAGGACCTCTGGAAGAGCAGTCAGTGCTCTTAACCACTGAGCCACAACAGTTTTTAAGCAACATTTTAAAGCAGAATCTATGGGCTGCCTTCTTGTTGATTCCAGCCTTTCCTGGGCTTCAGGGCTCCCTTATAATCTACTCTTGATTCTATAGCACTCCACCACATCCAACAGAGGAGCAGAATATCCTGACATTCCCATTCCCCTGGGTGCGCTAATGGAGCACCAGTTGAGGTTGTTAGAGTCTAAATGGGGCAGCTGGACAAGTGTGTTGCTGCCCTTCTTCATTCACATTGTTATATTTTCAGTGTGGGCCTTTTCTGCTAATTTGATATCACCTTCTATACTATACTATTCCCAAATTATATTTGTATATCCTAATTATTTCTCTGTTATTATTTCTCTAATTTTTTCTCTATTACAATGTGTTATCCTTATATCAATATTATGTTATACACTTACATTAACTGTGTTGTACTATCATGGAACTAACATACAAAGGTACTAAGTAGTTGATGATTTAGGAAGTAGCAAATCAAAGAGTCAGAAACCAGTCAGGTTCCACAAACCCTGTCATGAACCATTAGGGTGTCCTGCCAAAACAAGAGAGTGAGGATCTGTAGGGCATAATGGGAAATACCTGTGCTGTAGAATCCTGGACACACACTCAAGGTCCACCTCCGCCCCCTTCTGACTGTGTGGCTCGGGCAGAATATTTAATTTCTCTGACGCTTCCATTCCTAGATGAAGAATAGGAACAATATAACTCACATTCAAACCTTATTGTAACGACGATAAGCTAATACATATGAAGCCCTGTTACTCAAGTGTAGAACTTTCTTCCCGTGCTTGACTGTTTGGCTGGGTTGCCAAATGGCAGGCATTTTTGTTAAAGGGCGTTGCACAGCCTCACAGCTGCCCTCCTGACCCTGTGTGAGGACACATGAAGTTCGGAGCAGCATCAGACAGATTGGCCCACTGTCAACAGTCAGAGTTGGGAGGTGCTTAAGAATAATATGAAATTAAGACGCAAAGGTACCCATTGCCATCCCACAGAGGGACCACAAACACAGGGTACAGAGGTTCTTAGATTTGCAGCCTTTTGTGGGAGGCAACTTGTAGATTGAGAAGTCAAGGTAGGTTTAGTACAGGTTCAGGAGTGGGAACTGTGTCCTGACACGTGACTGCGTATGATATATTCACTTCCTATGTAAGGGTACCTTATAAAGACTGTAGAAACCACCGCAGATGTGTTTATATTTTACATGTCAGGTGAAAATGAATTCTAATCATTATTTCCTCTAGATGTTCCTCAAAATGTGAATTTAGACCTTTGTTTTGTCTTTGTGTGGGCAGTTCTTTTTAACTCTACATATAATAAAAATGTGTTTGACAGACTTATTCATTTTTTTCTTCTTCTAATTTTGTAAACATCAAGAAACATGTGACATTGAACATTGTAACATATGAGGAATCATATCAAGACATTTGCACTTGTTCATGATATCCCAAAGATTGAACTGGCCCACTGGGGGAGAAGAGCTATATTTCCAAGGATTGATTACTGAAATAGCAACACTTAAAGCATTTGTCTTTCCAAGTCAAATGCTATTGGACAACATGAACTTTGTTACATTGGGAGAGTATTTACAAAAAAGGTATTAATAAGATTAAATAATTTAGAAGTAGTCAATAGCTGAGTATGGTACGTCATTGTGTCAGAGATGGCTTAGGCATAAGTTCATCATAGTAAAGTTCAGCATAGGAAAAATAATGGCTGTCAATAGAGAGTGGTTGGCGGTTCCTCTCAAGTCATGAGCACAAAAACAGGAGTGGTATGAAATTGCAGTGGGAGGGGCTTAGCTCCATAGCAGAGAACACTTGCTAATTGTGAATTTTGCTGGTTGCATTTTTTTAAATTTTTAATATTTTTATTACATATTTTCCTCAATTACATTTCCAATGCTATCCCAAAAGTCCCCCATAGCGCCCCCCCCCACTTCCCTACCCACCCATTCCCATTCTTTTGGCCCTGGCATTCCCCTATATTGGGGCATATAAAGTTTGCAAGTCCAATGGGCCTCTCTTTCCATTGATGGCCGACTAGGTCATCTTTTGATACATATGCAGCTAGAGACAAGAGCTCCGGGGTTCTGGTTAGTACATCATGTTGTTCCAACAATAGGGTTGCAGATCCCTTTAGCTCCTTGGGTACTTTCTCTAGCTTCTCCATTGGGAGCCCTGTGATACATCCAATAGCTGACTGTGAACATCCACTCCTGTGTTTGCTAGGCCCGGCATCGTCTCACAAGAGACAGCTATATTTGGGTCCTTTCAGCAAAATCTTGCTAGTGTATGCAATGGTGTCAGCGTTTAGAAGCTGCTTATGGGATGGATCCCTGGATACGGCAGTCTCTAAATGGTCCATCCTTTCATCACAGCTACGAACTTTGTCTCTGTAACTTCTTCCCTGGGTGTTTTGTTCCCAATTCTAAGAAGGGGCACAGTGTCCACACTTTGGTCTTCATTCTTCTTGAGTTTCATGCGTTTAGCAAATTGTATCTTATATCTTGGGTATCCTAAGTTTTGGGCTAATATCCACTTATCAGTGAATACATATTGTGTGAGTTCTTTTGTGATTGTGTTACTTCACTCAAGATGATGCCCTCCAGGTCCATCCATTTGGCTAGGAATTTCATAAATTCATTCTTTTTAATAGCTGAGTAGTACTCCATTGTGTAAATGTACCATAATTTCTGTATCCATTCCTCTGTTGAGGGACATCTGGGTTCTTTCCAGCTTCTGGCTATTAAAAATAGGGATGCTATGAACATAGTGGAGCATGTGTCTTTTTTACCGGTTGGGACATCTTCTGGATATATGCCCAGGAGAGGTATTGCTGGATCCTCCGGTAGTACTATGTCCAATTTTCTGAGGAACCGCCAGACTGATTTCCAGAGTGGTTGTACAAGCTTGCAATCCCACCAACAATGGAGGAGTGTTCCTCTTTCTCCACATCCTCGCCAGCATCTGCTGTCACCTGAATTTTTGATCTTAGCCATTCTGACTGGTGTGAGGTGGAATCTCAGGGTTGTTTTGATTTGCATTTCCCTGATGATTAAGGATGTTGAACATTTTTTCAGGTGCTTCTCTGCCATTCGGTATTCCTCAGGTGAGAATTCTTTGTTCAGTTCTGAGCCCCATTTTTTAATGGGGTTATTTGACTTTCTGGAGTCCACCTTCTTGAGTTCTTTATATATATTGGATATTAGTCCCTTACCTGATTTAGGATAGGTGAAGATCCTTTCCCAATCTGTTGGTGGTTTTTTTTTGTCTTATTGATGGTGTCTTTAGCCTTGCAGAAGCTTTGCAGTTTCATGAGGTCCCACTTGTCAATTCTCGATCTTACAGCACAAGCCATTACTGTTCTATTCAGGAATTTTTCCCCTGTGCCCATATCTTCAAGGCTTTTCCCCACTTTCTCCTCTATAAGTTTCGGTGTCTCTGGTTTTATGTGTAGTTCCTTGATCCACTTAGACTTGACCTTAGTACAAGGAGATAGGAATGGATCGATTCGCATTCTTCTACATGTTAACAACCAGTTGTGCCAGCACCATTTGTTGAAAATGCTGTCTTTCTTCCACTGGATGTTTTTAGCTCCCTTGTCGAAGATCAAGTGACCGTAGGTGTGTGGGTTCATTTCTGGGTCTTCAATTCTATTCCATTGGTCTATTTGTCTGTCACTATACCAGTACCATGCAGTTTTTATCACAATTGCTCTGTAGTAGAGCTTTAGGTCCGGCATGGTGATTCCACCAGAGATTCTTTTATCCTTGAGAAGAGTTTTTGCTATCCTAGGTTTTTTGTTATTCCAGATGAATTTGCAGATTGCACTTTCTAATTCGTTGAAGAATTGATTTGGAATTTTGATGGGGATTGCATTGAATCTGTAGATTGCTTTTGGCAAGATAGCCATTTTTACAATGTTGATCCTGCCAATCCATGAGCATGGGAGATCTTTCCATCTTCTGAGATCTTCTATAATTTCTTTCTTCAGAGACTTGAAGTTTTTATTGTACAGATCTTTCACTTCCTTAGTTAGAGTCACGCCAAGATATTTTATATTCTTTGTGACTATTGAGAAGGGTGTTGTTTCCCTAATTTCTTTCTCAGCCTGTTTATTCTTTGTGTAGAGAAAGGCCATTGATTTGTTTGAGTTAATTTTATATCCAGCTACTTCACCGAAGCTGTTTATCAGGCTTAGGAGTTCTCTGGTGGAATTTTTAGGGTCACTTATATATACTATCATATCATCTGCAAAAAGTGATATTTTGACTTCATCTTTTCCAATTTGTATCCCTTTGATCTCCTTTTGTTGTCGAATTGCTCTGGCTAGGACTTCAAGTACAATGTTGAATAGGTATGGAGAAAGTGGACAGCCTTGTCTAGTCCCTGATTTTAGAGGGATTGCTTCAAGCTTCTCACCATTTACTTTGATGTTGGCTACTGGTTTGCTGTAGATTGCTTTTATCATGTTTAGGTATGGGCCTTGAATTCCTGATCTTTCCAAGACTTTTATCATGAATGGGTGTTGGATCTTGTCAAATGCTTTTTCCGCATCTAACGAGATGAACATGTGGTTTTTGTCTTTGAGTTTGTTTATATACTGGATTACGTTGATGGATTTCCGTATATTGAACCATCCCTGCATCCCTGGGATGAAACCTACTTGGTCAGGATGGATGATTGTTTTGATGTGTTCTTGGATTCGGTTAGCAAGAACTTTATTGAGGATTTTTGCATCAATATTCATAAGGAATATTGGTCTGAAGTTTTCTATCTTTGTTGGGTCTTTTTGTGGTTTAGGTATCAGAGTAATTGTGGCTTCATAGAATGAGTTGGGTAGAGTACCTTCTGTTTCTATTTTGTGGAATAGTTTGTGAAGAACTGGGATTAGATCTTCTTTGAAGGTCTGATAGAACTCTGCACTAAACCCATCTGGTCCTGGCTTTTTTTTAGTTGGGAGACTATTAATGACTGCTTCTATTTCTTTGGGGGATATAGGGCTGTTTAGATCATTAACCTGATCTTGATTCAACTTTGGTACCTGGTATCTGTCTAGGAACTTCTCCATTTCATCCAGGTTCTCCAGTTTTGTTGAGTATAGCCTTTGGTAGAAGGATCTGATGGTGTTTTGGATGTCTTCAGGATCTGTTGTTATGTCTCCTTTTTCATTTCTGATTTTATTAATTAGGATGCTTTCCCTGTGCCCTCTAGTGAGTCTGGCTAAGGGTTTATCTATCTTGTTGATTTTCTCAAAGAACCAGCTCCTTGATTGGTTGATTCTTTGAATAGTTCTTCTTGTTTCCACTTGGTTGATTTCACCCCTGAGTTTGATTATTTCCTGCCGTCTACTCCTCTTGGGTGAATTTGCTTCCTTTTGTTCTAGTGCTTTTAGGTATGTTGTCAAGCTGCTAATGTGTGCTCTCTCTAGTTTCCTTTTGGAGGCACTCAGAGCTATGAGTTTTCCTCTTAGAAATGCTTTCATTGCGTCCCATAAGTTTGGGTATGTTGTGGCTTCATTTTCATTGAACTCTAAAAAGTCCTTAATTTCTTTCTTTATTCCTTCCTTGACCAAGGTATCATTGAGAAGAGTGTTGTTCAGTTTCCACGTGAAGGTTGGCTTTCTATTATTTATTTTGTTATTGAAGATCAGCCTTAGTCCATGGTGATCTGATAGGATGCATGGGACAATTTCAATAGTTTTGTATCTGTTGAGGCCTGTTTTGTGACCAATTATGTGGTCAATTTTGGAGAAGGTACCATGAGGTGCTGAGAAGAAGGTATATCCTTTTATTTTAGGATAGAATGTTCTGTAGATATCTGCCAGATCCATTTGATTCATAATTTCTGTTAGTTTCACTGTGTCCCTGTTTAGTTTCTGTTTCCACGATCTGTCCATTGGTGAAAGTGGTGTGTTGAAGTCTCCCACTATTATTGTATGAGGTGCAATGTGTGCTTTGAGATTTACTAAAGTTGCTTTAATGAATGTGGCTGCCTTTGTATTTGGAGCATAGATATTCAGGATTGATAGTTCCTCTTGGAGGATTTTACCTTTGATGAGTATGAAGTGTCCCTCCCTGTCTTTTTTAATGACTTTGGGTTGGAAGTCAATCTTATCAGATATTAGAATGGCTACTCCAGCTTGTTTCTTCATACCATTTGCTTGGAAAATTGTTTTCCAGCCTTTCATTCTGAGGTAGTGTCTATCTTTTTCTCTGAGATGAGTTTCCTGTAAGCAGCAAAATGTTGGGTTTTGTTTGTGTAGCCAGTTTGTTAGTCTATGTCTTTTTATCGGGGAGTTGAGTCCATTGATATTAAGAGATATTAAGGAAAAGTAATTGTTGTTTCCTGTTAGTTTTGTTGTTAAAGTTGGCATTCTGTTCTTGTGGCTGTCTTCTTTTAGGTTTGTTGAGGGATTACCTTCTTGTTGTTTCTAGGGCGTGGTTCCTGTCCTTGTATTGGTTTTTTTCTGTTATTATCCTTTGAAGGGCTGGATTCGTGGAGAGATAATGTGTGAATTTGGTTTTGTCGTGGAATACTTTGGTTTCTCCATCTATGTTAATTCAGAGTTTGGCTGGGTATAGTAGCCTGGGCTGGAATTTGTGTTCTTTTAGTGTCTGTATAACATCTGTCCAGGATCTTCTGGCTTTCATAGTCTCTGGTGAAAAATCTGGTGTAATTCTGATAGGCTTTCCTTTATCTGTTACTTGGCCTTTTTCTCTTACTGCTTTTAGTATTCTATCTTTATTTAGAGCATTTGTTGTTCTGATTATTATGTGTCAGGAGGTATTTCTTTTCTGGTCCAGTCTATTTGGAGTTCTGTAGGCTTCTTGTATGTTCATGGGCATCTCTTTCTTTTTTTTTTTTTTTTAAGTAATTAAATTTTAATGACAACATAAAAATAGATAATTGAGTCAGTATAAGATAGACAGAAAAAGTTATCAGGTGACAGGAAAAGAAACAAGACCATCAACTCACAAGCTGATTGAAGCCTTGGCTGTTTAAGACAGGAAAACTGAATGTGAGTCTGGGAGCAAGCCAGTAAGCAGCATCCCTTCGTAGCTTCTGCTTCAGCTCATGTTTAGCCCTTACGCTGGCTTCCCTTGATGATGGACTATAACCAATAAGATGAAACAAAACATTTCCTCCCCAAGTTGCTTTTGGTCATGGTGTTGATCACAGCTACAGAAAGCAAACTAGAACACAGTTTGTGGGAGAAAAACAGGATTGTTGCTCTTACCGGCCTGACTGTCTTCGTTATTTGGGAGAATCACGGGAGGACTGTTCTACATGTGTAGAAGCCTTGTCCACATCCTCCTCTGGGAAACCACACAGAAGAGCTATTTTCTTTTTTTTTTTCTTTTTTTTTTTAAATTTTTAATATTTTTATTACATATTTTCCTCAATTACATTTCCAATGCTATCCCAAAAGTCCCCCATAGTGCCCCCCACTTCCCTACCCACCCATTCCCATTCTTTTTGCCCTGGCATTCCCCTATATTGGGGCATATAAAGTTTGCAAGTCCAATGGGCCTCTCTTTCCAGTGATGGCCGACTAGGCCATCTTTCGATACATATGCAGCTAGAGACAAGAGCTCCGGGGTTCTGGTTAGTACATCATGTTGTTCCAACAATAGGGTTGCAGATCCCTTTAGCTCCTTGGGTACTTTCTCTAGCTTCTCCATTGGGAGCCCTGTGATACATCCAATAGCTGACTGTGAACATCCACTCCTGTGTTTGCTAGGCCCCGGCATCGTCTCACAAGAGACAGCTATATTTGGGTCCTTTCAGCAAAATCTTGCTAGTGTATGCAATGGTGTCAGCGTTTAGAAGCTGCTTATGGGATGGATCCCTGGATACGGCAGTCTCTAAATGGTCCATCCTTTCATCACAGCTACGAACTTTGTCTCTGTAACTCCTTCCCTGGGTGTTTTGTTCCCAATTCTAAGAAGGGGCACAGTGTCCACACTTCGGTCTTCATTCTTCTTGAGTTTCATGCATTTAGCAAATTATATCTTATATCTTGGGTATCCTAAGTTTTGGGCTAATATCCACTTATCAGTGAATACATATTGTATGAGTTCTTTTGTGATTGTGTTACTTCACTCAAGATGATGCCCTCGAGGTCCATCCATTTGGCTAGGAATTTCATAAATTCATTCTTTTGAATAGCTGAGTAGTACTCCATTGTGTAAATGTACCATAATTTCTGTATCCATTCCTCTGTTGAGGGACATCTGGGTTCTTTCCAGCTTCTGGCTATTAAAAATAGGGATGCTATGAACATAGTGGAGCATGTGTCCTTTTTACCGGTTGGGACATCTTCTGGATATATGCCCAGGAGAGGTATTGCTGGATCCTCCGGTAGTACTATGTCCAATTTTCTGAGGAACCGCCAGACTGATTTCCAGAGTGGTTGTACAAGCTTGCAATCCCACCAACAATGGAGGAGTGTTCCTCTTTCTCCACATCCTCGCCAGCATCTGCTGTCACCTGAATTTTTGATCTTAGCCATTCTGACTGGTGTGAGGTGGAATCTCAGGGTTGTTTTGATTTGCATTTCCCTGATGATTAAGGATGTTGAACATTTTTTCAGGTGCTTCTCTGCCATTCGGTATTCCTCAGGTGAGAATTCTTTGTTCAGTTCTGAGCCCCATTTTTTAATGGGGTTATTTGACTTTCTGGAGTCCACCTTCTTGAGTTCTTTATATATATTGGATATTAGTCCCTTACCTGATTTAGGATAGGTGAAGATCCTTTCCCAATCTGTTGGTGGTTTTTTTTTGTCTTATTGATGGTGTCTTTAGCCTTGCAGAAGCTTTGTAGTTTCATGAGGTCCCACTTGTCAATTCTCGATCTTACAGCACAAGCCATTACTGTTCTATTCAGGAATTTTTCCCCTGTGCCTATATCTTCAAGGCTTTTCCCCACTTTCTCCTCTATAAGTTTCAGTGTCTCTGGTTTTTTTTTTTTTAATATTTTTATTACATATTTTCCTCAATTTCATTTCCAATGCTATCCCAAAAGTCCCCCATAGCGCCCCCCACTTCCCTACCCACCCATTCCCATTCTTTTGGCCCTGGCATTCCCCTATATTGGGGCATATAAAGTTTGCAAGTCCAATGGGCCTCTCTTTCCATTGATGGCCGACTAGGCCATCTTTCGATACATATGCAGCTAGAGACAAGAGCTCCAGGGTTCTGGTTAGTACATCATGTTGTTCCAACAATAGGGTTGCAGATCCCTTTAGCTCCTTGGGTACTTTCTCTAGCTTCTCCATTGGGAGCCCTGTGATACATCCAATAGCTGACTGTGAACATCCACTCCTGTGTTTGCTAGGCCCGGCATCGTCTCACAAGAGACAGCTATATTTGGGTCCTTTCAGCAAAATCTTGCTAGTGTATGCAATGGTGTCAGCGTTTAGAAGCTGCTTATGGGATGGATCCCTGGATACGGCAGTCTCTAAATGGTCCATCCTTTCATCACAGCTACGAACTTTGTCTCTGTAACTTCTTCCCTGGGTGTTTTGTTCCCAATTCTAAGAAGGGGCACAGTGTCCACACTTTGGTCTTCATTCTTCTTGAGTTTCATGCGTTTAGCAAATTGTATCTTATATCTTGGGTATCCTAAGTTTTGGGCTAATATCCACTTATCAGTGAATACATATTGTGTGAGTTCTTTTGTGATTGTGTTACTTCACTCAAGATGATGCCCTCCAGGTCCATCCATTTGGCTAGGAATTTCATAAATTCATTCTTTTGAATAGCTGAGTAGTACCCCATTGTGTAAATGTACCATAATTTCTGTATCCATTCCTCTGTTGAGGGACATCTGGGTTCTTTCCAGCTTCTGGCTATTAAAAATAGGGATGCTATGAACATAGTGGAGCATGTGTCCTTTTTACCGGTTGGGACATCTTCTGGATATATGCCCAGGAGAGGTATTGCTGGATCCTCCGGTAGTACTATGTCCAATTTTCTGAGGAACCGCCAGACTGATTTCCAGAGTGGTTGTACAAGCTTGCAATCCCACCAACAATGGAGGAGTGTTCCTCTTTCTCCACATCCTCGCCAGCATCTGCTGTCACCTGAATTTTTGATCTTAGCCATTCTGACTGGTGTGAGGTGGAATCTCAGGGTTGTTTTGATTTGCATTTCCCTGATGATTAAGGATGTTGAACATTTTTTCAGGTGCTTCTCTGCCATTCGGTATTCCTCAGGTGAGAATTCTTTGTTCAGTTCTGAGCCCCATTTTTTAATGGGGTTATTTGACTTTCTGGAGTCCACCTTCTTGAGTTCTTTATATATATTGGATATTAGTCCCTTATCTGATTTAGGATAGGTGAAGATCCTTTCCCAATCTGTTTGTGGTTTTTTTGTCTTATTGATGGTGTCTTTAGCCTTGCAGAAGCTTTGTAGTTTCATGAGGTCCCACTTGTCAATTCTCGATCTTACAGCACAAGCCATTACTGTTCTATTCAGGAATTTTTCCCCTGTGCCCATGTCTTCAAGGCTTTTCCCCACTTTCTCCTCTATAAGTTTCAGTGTCTCTGGTTTTATGTGAAGTTCCTTGATCCACTTAGACTTGACCTTAGTACAAGGAGATAGGAATGGATCGATTCGCATTCTTCTACATGTTAACAACCAGTTGTGCCAGCACCATTTGTTGAAAATGCTGTCTTTCTTCCACTGGATGTTTTTAGCTCCCTTGTCGAAGATCAAGTGACCATAGGTGTGTGGGTTCATTTCTGGGTCTTCAATTCTATTCCATTGGTCTATTTGTCTGTCACTATACCAGTACCATGCAGTTTTTATCACAATTGCTCTGTAGTAGAGCTTTAGGTCCGGCATGGTGATTCCACCAGAGGTTCTTTTATCCTTGAGAAGAGTTTTTGCTATCCTAGGTTTTTTGTTATTCCAGATGAATTTGCAGATTGCACTTTCTAATTCGTTGAAGAATTGATTTGGAATTTTGATGGGGATTGCATTGAATCTGTAGATTGCTTTTGGCAAGATAGCCATTTTTACAATGTTGATCCTGCCAATCCATGAGCATGGGAGATCTTTCCATCTTCTGAGATCTTCTATAATTTCTTTCTTCAGAGACTTGAAGTTTTTATTATACAGATCTTTCACTTCCTTAGTTAGAGTCACGCCAAGATATTTTATATTCTTTGTGAATATTGAGAAGGGTGTTGTTTCCCTAATTTCTTTCTCAGCCTGTTTATTCTTTGTGTAGAGAAAGGCCATTGATTTGTTTGAGTTAATTTTATATCCAGCTACTTCACCGAAGCTGTTTATCAGGCTTAGGAGTTCTCTGGTGGAATTTTTAGGGTCACTTATATATACTATCATATCATCTGCAAAAAGTGATATTTTGACTTCATCTTTTCCAATTTGTATCCCTTTGATCTCCTTTTGTTGTCGAATTGCTCTGGCTAGGACTTCAAGTACAATGTTGAATAGGTATGGAGAAAGTGGACAGCCTTGTCTAGTCCCTGATTTTAGAGGGATTGCTTCAAGCTTCTCACCATTTACTTTGATGTTGGCTACTGGTTTGCTGTAGATTGCTTTTATCATGTTTAGGTATGGGCCTTGAATTCCTGATCTTTCCAAGACTTTTATCATGAATGGGTGTTGGATCTTGTCAAATGCTTTTTCTGCATCTAACGAGATGAACATGTGGTTTTTGTCTTTGAGTTTGTTTATATACTGGATTACGTTGATGGATTTCCGTATATTGAACCATCCCTGCATCCCTGGGATGAAACCTACTTGGTCAGGATGGATGATTGTTTTGATGTGTTCTTGGATTCGGTTAGCAAGAACTTTATTGAGGATTTTTGCATCAATATTCATAAGGGATATTGGTCTGGAGTTTTCTATCTTTGTTGGGTCTTTTTGTGGTTTAGGTATCAGAGTAATTGTGGCTTCATAGAATGAGTTGGGTAGAGTACCTTCTGTTTCTATTTTGTGGAATAGTTTGTGAAGAACTGGGATTAGATCTTCTTTGAAGGTCTGATAGAACTCTGCACTAAACCCATCTGGTCCTGGGCTTTTTTTAGTTGGGAGACTATTAATGACTGCTTCTATTTCTTTGGGGGATATAGGGCTGTTTAGATCATTAACCTGATCTTGATTCAACTTTGGTACCTGGTATCTGTCTAGGAACTTCTCCATTTCATCCAGGTTCTCCAGTTTTGTTGAGTATAGCCTTTGGTAGAAGGATCTGATGGTGTTTTGGATGTCTTCAGGATCTGTTGTTATGTCTCCTTTTTCATTTCTGATTTTATTAATTAGGATGCTTTCCCTGTGCCCTCTAGTGAGTCTGGCTAAGGGTTTATCTATCTTGTTGATTTTCTCAAAGAACCAGCTCCTTGATTGGTTGATTCTTTGAATAGTTCTTCTTGTTTCCACTTGGTTGATTTCACCCCTGAGTTTGATTATTTCCTGCCGTCTACTCCTCTTGGGTGAATTTGCTTCCTTTTGTTCTAGTGCTTTTAGGTGTGTTGTCAAGCTGCTAATGTGTGCTCTCTCTAGTTTCCTTTTGGAGGCACTCAGAGCTATGAGTTTTCCTCTTAGAAATGCTTTCATTGCGTCCCATAAGTTTGGGTATGTTGTGGCTTCATTTTCATTGAACTCTAAAAAGTCCTTAATTTCTTTCTTTATTCCTTCCTTGACCAAGGTATCATTGAGAAGAGTGTGGTTCAGTTTCCACGTGAAGGTTGGCTTTCTATTATTTATTTTGTTATTGAAGATCAGCCTTAGTCCATGGTGATCTGATAGGATGCATGGGACAATTTCAATATTTTTATATCTGTTGAGGCCTGCTTTGTGACCAATTATGTGGTCAATTTTGGAGAAGGTACCATGACATCTCTTTCTTTAGATTTGGGAAGTTTTCTTCTATAATTTTGTTGAAGATGTTTGCTGTTCCTTTGAGTTGAAAATCTTCATTCTCATCCACTCCTATTATCCGTAGGTTTGGTCTTCTCATTGTGTCCTGTATTTCTTGGATGTTTTAAGTTAGGATCTTTTTGCATTTTACATTTTCCTTGATTGTTGTGCCGATGTTCTCTATGGAATCTTCTGCACCTGAGATTCTCTCTTCCATCTCTTGTATTCTGTTGCTGATGCTCGTATCTATGGTTCCAGATTTCTTTCCTAGGGTTTCTATCTCCAGTGTTGCCTCATTTTGGCTTTTCTTTATTGTGTCTAGTTCCCTTTTTAGGTCTAGTATGGTTTTGTTCATTTCCATCTTCTGTTTGGATGTGTTTTCCTGTTTTTCATTAAGGACTTCTACCTGTTTGATTATGTTATCCTGTTTTTCTTGGATTTGTAACTCTTTAGCACTGTTCTCCTGCAATTCTTTAAGGGATTTTTGTGCTTCCTCTTTAATGTCTTCTACCTGTTTAGCAGTGTTCTCCTGTATTTCTTTAAGTGTGTTATTAAAGTCCTTCTGGAAGTCCTCTACCATCATCATGAGATATGCTTTTAGATCCGTGTCTAGCTTTTCCGGTGTGTTGGGGTGCCCTGGACTGGGCGAAGTGGGGGTGCTGGGTTCTGATGATGGTGAGTGGTCTTGGTTTCTGTTAGTAAGATTATTACGTTTACCTTTCGCCATCTGGTAATCTCTGGGGTTAGTTGTTGTCGTTGTCACTGTTTAAAGATTGGAGCAGAAGCTGTGTTCCACTCACCAGAAGTCTTAAGATCCTGTGGTGGGTGTTGTAGGTAGCTGGCGAGTGTCAGCCAACCCTGCGCCCTAGCTACCAAGGTGCTTTTCTGACCGGAAGAGGCTTGTGGCCCTACGTAGGCCGGATTTCTGCCTCCCCAACCAGAGCAGTCTCAGGTCCCGCGTGACTGGACTGGAGCAGAAGCTGTGTTCCACTCACCAGCAGTCTCAAAATCCTGTGGCGGGGGTCGTGGGTAGCTGGCGGGTGTCAGCCGACCCTGCGCTCTAGCTACCCTGGTGCTGGTCCGGCTGGATCGCTGGTTGCTTTTTAAAGAGGTACTTAGAAACTCCTAAGAATGGAATTGAAATATTTTCCTTGAGGGTGCATAATAGAAGTTGTGCCAGCTAGTTTTTATACCAACTAGGCGCAAGCTGGAGTCATCTGAAAAGAGAAAATGCCTCCCTAAGAGGTATACAGCTGTAGGCCATATTCTTAATTGGTGATTGACAGGGGAGGGCCCAGGCCATTGTGGGTGAAGCTATTTATTCCTGGCGTATGGACCTGGGTTCTATAAGAAAGCATGCTGAGCAAGCCAGGAGAAACAAGCCAGTAAGTAGCACCCCTCCATGACCTTGGCATCAGCTCCTGCCTCCAGGTCCCTACCTTGTTTGAGTTCCTGTCCTTTCTTCCTCTGGTGATGAACAGTGATAGAAAATTGTAAGCAGAATAAATCCTTTCCTTCACAGCTTGTTTTGGGTCCTGGTGGTATTTAATCACAGCAGTTAGTAAGTCTGTCCAGTCTCATCGACATTCCTAAGATTGGATTCTGAGGATTTTTCTTTAGATGCATCTGAGAGACAGTTGACACATCTGTCTGATCTGTCTATCTATGTCTACAAACACACATATGCACTTGAGTGTGAGCACACACAGTTTGTATTTAAAAGCTAGATAGATGTGGCCTCTGATAACAAGTAAACCAATAGATTCCACAGCATACTTGATAAAGCTGTGTTGGAAAATAAGATTTAAGATACCTTGTGAACATGCAAAGTGATAAAAGAAAGACATCCTTAGCTTATAAAAGAGAGAGAGAGAGAGAGAGAGAGAGAGAGAGAGAGAGAGAGAGAGAGATGGGGAGAGCTCTAAGATCTGCCCTGTGGAGGACAGCAGACAGTGTGGACTTCTCCCAAACTTTCTCCATGCCTCTGGATAAAGTGCTTTAACAACAGCAGCATCAGCAACAAAA
The DNA here is from genome assembly GCF_978045245.1 of Mus caroli. Classification (NCBI taxonomy): domain Eukaryota; kingdom Metazoa; phylum Chordata; class Mammalia; order Rodentia; family Muridae; genus Mus; species Mus caroli. The sequence continues at coordinate 98,441,484 of NW_028227264.1, read as the reverse complement.
ATTAGATTTTGACTTTGAGGTTAAGCAAAGCAATGTGTGAATCAGAAAAAAAAAAAAAAACACCTCTATGAATGCCCCCCCCTTTCCTTATATTGAAAAATACCATCTGAAAAACTATAAATTTATAGAATAGGAAATAGAATTAGTAAAAAGCAATCAATGGGAATTCAGCTCTCTGCCCTTACATCTAGATGGGCAAGAGAAGGCTTAAGAAGGCAGGAGGGGTGCTCAGGCAAAACCAGACAAGGAACCTTTGGTGGTTGCTGGGCTCCCGTTGCTTCCAGGTCTTCTGTGCACCTACTGCCAATTCTTCTGTATGAGACGCTCACTTATTTTATCTGTCAACAGCTGGGAGTGTTGGTTCCTGAGGCAAACAGCTGATTTCCTCTCCAGAAATCACCCTCTTTCTCTGGCCATTGTCCTTTGCCAAAGGGAGTCTCCTTGTGTAAGTCCGTGCTTCCTCCCCAGGGACAGCTTGCATTCAGTGACTGATGGCTGCTAGTACTGAGGACAACTCAAAGAGCCAAACTTCTGGCCTAAATTCAGAATTCCTTAAGGGCTGTGCCAGCTCCGGAGTTCTCTAGGAATTCATGAAGGCCTTTGTTTCCATTGCTTCACAGCTGGATTTCAACATCGGACCAGCATTGGTTTCTTAGTCCTTTGTAGGCAGGTATTTGTATGGTCAATTCCCTAAAAGGTAACTGCAAGCAATCAGCATTTAAATTTGCTTCCTAGGGACTTGGAGTATGGTAGTTAGGGCCACTGGTGAACAGTTCTAGGTGGAAGTGGGTCATTCACTGGTCAGCTGTCTATGAAGACCTCATTATTGGTAGTTGTTCTTCATATATCAACAATCCTTCATTGGCTCAGTTAATGATACTGAGTTTCCTTGACTTTCTTTTTTTTTTTTTTTTTTTTTGGTTTTTCGAGACAGGGTTTCTCTGTATAGCCCTGGCTGTCCTGGAACTCACTTTGTAGACCAGGCTGGCCTCGAACTCAGAAATCCGCCTGCCTCTGCCTCCCGAGTGCTGGGATTAAAGGCGTGCGCCACCACGCCCGGCTTTCCTTGACTTTCAATGGAGTTACATAGGAATAAATTCATCTTAAATCGAAATATTATAACTCAGATGAATATAATTTTACTACCTGATAAACATCACGTCTGGGTAACACAATATACTATAAACTGTCCATATTTATCCCTGTGCTTGCAAGGGTGAATGGGGACTTGAGCTTATTGCTTGAAGCTGGCATCCCAAGAGTTTTTTAGCAGGCTGTTGCTGGCCTGGGAGAAGATCAAAAATTTAAAACTGTTGTGTAGTTCTACTGATCACCTACTCTTCTACACCATTGTAAAGTTGGAAATTTTAAATTGACTATACTAAGTCAGAAGCTGTTTGCCCTTTCACTTCCAAATGCTTACCCTGAGTTTTCTGGCTCTGTCTGTTGGCCATTTACTTGTTCTTGCAAATATAATTAGAATGGACATAATTAGTACTCACTAAATTCTAACTCAGCACCTTTTGTTTGTAGATGAGACCTATTGCAAAGGGAATGCCCAAGTAAAAGATTCTGAAACAGCATGTTAGATGAATTTTTTAAAAAAATTATATGCTAGTGATTTAAAATTGAGTTCTATCACATTTGTACCTATTTTTGTCTTGTTCCTCAAAATAAAATAATATAAACACATAGAAACACACTCACACAAATTGATTTCAACCTGACAAAGTTACCCAAGTTGTAGCTTCAGTTATGGGTGGCCATTCTTTGTTAGAATTCATTAACCCAAGCTCAGGTCTATGGGATGTAACCATTGACCTGGTTGGTTCACTCGATTTTATCCCTACCAAAAGGAGGATTAAACATACTTTGTCACATGGTGTGGTGGCATAAACCTGTAATCCCAGCAGTCACGAGGCTGAAGCAGATCATTAGTTCAAAACCAGCTACATAGTAAGATCTTTTCATCAAACCCAAATAACCAAACCAAATCAAATCAAACCAAACCAAATAAATAATGGTTCTTCTTTAGGTGAGATGGCAGTACACATTTAGAGTTTGTATAAATGCAAAACTGATTCTTTAGTGATCAGTTGTAATATAGTCTGATGAGAACTGAACTGTGTGGATATTCCACTCAATACATGTTAGGGTATGTGGGTGACACCCTGTTAATCAGAGTGATGGCAATATATTAAGAATCTCTATGAGACAGACAAGCTCTAGAATTACAATACCCAATCTTGTAGCCCGCAGCCTCAATTAATATGACTGTTTACATTAAAATTCATTAAGATTGAAACCTTTTTAAAGTTCAGTAAAATCCAGCACACTTCAATAGCTCATAGTATGATAATTGGAAAGAGCAGAGGCAGAATGTTTCTGTCATCAGAGAAGCTCCTTGGATAGCAATGCTCTGGGTAGGGGAAGGGCTGGTGCAGATTTAGAGGCCTTCTGAGTGAAGCTTTTGAGGGCTCAGTCATCAAGGAGATGCAAGGATATTTTCTCCAAAGTCAAAGAAGATTGGCTGCATCATGTGTTGCCCACCCCCAAGGAGAAGACACTGCTCAGGGGGGCATCTTTGGATCCTAGAGGCAGGATATTTCACATTAGGAAATGCTGTGAGTCAACAGTCCACAGATTGCTATGTAGACAACAGAAGCACTGATTGCTAATGAGGGGAATCTAAATGGGCAGAGCAGGGAGACCGTACGTATTATTTACGGCTTTGAGGATAGCCAAGGTGTCAGAAGCAGGTCTTCTGACTTACAAGATCATTTTAGGAAGTTCTCGTCCTGAATCTGGAGTGCCTATTCTGTGACAGGGAGGTGAACATTACATACATAAAACAAGTTGATCCAAACAGCAAAACCAGTACAGTGGCACTCCACCCTGATCAAGGCACATGTTTAACTGTTGTGAGTGTTAGATGCTGTATGATCCCATGTTCCAATTGTGGGGCATCTCCTTCACCTAAATCTCACCTCTTCCTTCTATGAAGCCAAGAATCCCTGGCTGGCCCATGTGGCAGTTCAAAGGCTCAGTCCTCCTGCTCTGATAAACATAACAGGTCAGCCCTTGAGGTCTACATGAGATCTGCCAAAGCATTAATATAAACATGTAGATCTTTATCTTCATTTAACAAGATTGCCTCCCCACCCCACCCCTGCCTCTCCCTTCTTCCCTTCCTACCTCCCTTCCTCTCTCTCTCTCCCCCTCTTCCTCCCTTCCCCCATGAATGTGACATGGGTCATTTTCCCTGCATACCAAATATATACTTTAGCATCTCTTGTCAGCAAACTCAACTTAAGGCAGAATGAAAACTAACTAATGCTTAGTCTTGGGCTAAGTTTTAACACATCAAACGACATAAATATTAGTATGCCAAGTATGAGATATCACATGATCCATATGTATGGGATGATATTTTTTTTTATTTCTAAAAAGTGTAACCATAGCTCCTAATAGATTAATATTGTCATTTTGGTTCCTTTTTTTATTCAGTAAAACATTCTTGATACTGGGTGTTATTCCTTTCTGGGGCTTTGGCAAACCTTATAGTCATGTGGGTTATTGTTGCAGTTTACCAATTTTAGAGACTTTCTAGGCAATAACCTGCAAGCATAGGTCAGGTTTCCTTTGCAGCTTTTGACCAGGGCAAGTATGATAAGTGAATTAACAATGAATGTTACTAGGTACTTTTATGTTGAAAGGTGGAATCGTGCAGGATATCTATTCTTCCTTGAAAGAAGGGTCCAAGCACAGAGGCATTTGGCTGTCTCCACGCTGATAATATTGGCTTGATTTGTGTGGGTGCAGCTTCCCGATGCAAAGGGCATGGCGGCTGTAATTGTTACCCTGGAACACAGTGATTCATTTGGAAAAGAAAGAAATGCGCTTATAGAAATAGCGTTGGAAAGCAACTTCTCCTGACAGCCTTGCCTGATCCTAGGTAGTGAATTGTATTTCTCTGTTTCATTTTCTTTGTAAAATAAAATAGGTAATGGGGAGAGAAATAATGTCCACGGTTTTCCACTTATTTCCAGAACTGTATGCTTATTTTATCATCTGATCAACCAATTGTCTCGTGGTTCTAGGGAATTTTATTGTGTAGGACACAAGGCATTAAATGCTAACATTTATTATTACTTGTTTTTAAATCACTTTAAGCTTTATTTTATCATTGAATAACTTAATTTTTAATTTAAGAATGTTTGTACTTTAATATAAAACTGAATATTGATTATATTCTATAAAAAATCTGGAAGTTATTTAATATTTTTATGTTTACCAAATACAGGTAGAAAAAGGATAGCTGGTAAAACTTTTCCAGGACAACAAAGTTTTTAAAAATGTGAATTCTATTGGGTGGGTGGGGGAATGAAAATTTTGAGTGTTTAATTAGATGTAGATCTATATCTTGTATGACAAAATTTGCCCCCCCTCATATATATTATTTTCTAGTGAACATGGCATCAAAACATGTCTGCTTTTGCAATTTTCCAAACACATACTTGAGCATCTCTTACCAGCAAACTCAACTTAAAACAGAATAAAAAAGAAATAATGTTTAGTCTTGGGCTTAATTCTCACACTTCAGAAACCTATGAGGATTTGATTAGAACCTAGAGAGGATTTAGAAATGAAGCTGTAAGCATTACTAGAATACAGCCAAAGGCCAGAGTATGGAGGCAAATAGGCTTCTAGAACATCCAAGACTACTTTCCTTGTTACTGGTACTGCAGAAGGTAGGCGGATGATGCAGTTAGTAGTTGTTCTTCCAATTTCTGAGTTAAATAAACTACTGAACATTGGGAGTATGCTTTATAAATAGCTTCATGGAAGGAGGAGCCAGGCTCTCTAACCCTCAGACAATCCTGGCTTCAGCTGCTGTTCTAATCTATTTTTGGAGAACCCCCGATATGTATCCTTAGTCCTCATTATCGTCAGCAATATGCAGGGCATGGGCAACTCAGGCCCCTTTGCATCCTGAACATGTCTATCTTGGGTGTAACTTGCTGTTTCAGGTTGTGATGGCTAGCTGCAGGAAACCAATCAGACTCCATTAGAGTCAAATGCAGAGCAACCTAGTTAATAGAATACAGTTTCCTGGGTAGAATTAAACATCGATTCCCCAGTGGTACTCATCAGTGGTGGCCTCTGGTTACTGGTCAGCTCAGACAAGAGCATATCTTCTAGAGCAGGCAGCTTGAATGGACAATGTTGTTAAAGCTGAAGGCTCCAGAGCTTGGCCCTAATTAGATTGTGCCCTTAGTGGATCACAGGACATACCTATATTGGAGAGAGGTTTAGATCACATGCTTTTATTAAAACAACACAGCTTGAGTGATCATAAGAAAGTCTGGAGTCATTTACAATCTCCTAATATTTTCTTTAAACTTAGCTTTTTCTTTTTTGTTTTCTTTCCATGGCCACTGTTCTCACTGGTCATGCTAGCAGTAAGGAAAAGTCAAATGTCAGACACTATGTACTTTGTAGATACCAACTCACTTAAATCTCACAATCCCAGCCTGTGGATCAATGTTTTCATTCTCATCTCATGGGAAGCTTGGGGTTCAGAACTAGCCAGTGATGTGCCTAAGGTGGCTAGCTGATACGTGGAAGAGCAAGAATGTAAAATAACGGTTATCCAACTGCAGGGCCAGCTGAGCATTAGGATGGCCTGGCTTCAGCATCACAAGCTAGAGGGCGGAGAGGCTTCTCTTTCTCTTTGTTTTTCCAGTCCATTTAGACTATTTTTCTTTAACTTTCCTTTTCTTTTTAAACGGTTTTTAATGTCTTGGTTTGTTTTACATCTACTCAAAACTCCAGTACTTGAGTTTTAAAACCAAGTCTTACTGAGTTTTTTTTTTTTTAATTCAGAATTGTGAAATTTATTTCAAATGGACTGTATGCTAAAAACTTAATCCTTATAACAATTGACTAGCTCTTAAGGGCTCTACTCTCAAGAATGGAGTGATATATTTATGAGACTGTGTTAGCTTCTGTGAGGGTGGGTTTTCATAAAAGTGAGGTCTGCCCTACCGTCCTCCTTTCCCTTCCCTTCCCTTCCCTTCCCTTCCCTTCCCTTCCCTTCCCTTCCCTTCCCTTCCCTTCCCTTCCCTTCCCTTCCCTTCCCTTCCCTTCCCTTCCCTTCCCTTCCCTTCCCTTCCCTTCCCTTCTTCCCTTCCCTTCCCTTCCCTTCCCTTCCCTTCCCTTCCCTTCCCTTCTTCCCTTCCCTTCCCTTCCCTTCCCTTCCCTTCCCTTCCCTTCCCTTCCCTTCCCTTCCCTTCCCTTCCCTTCCCTTCCCTTCCCTTCCCTTCCCTTCCCTTCCCTTCCCTTCCCTTCCCTTCCCTTCCCTTCCCTTCCCTTCCCTTCCCTTCCCTTCCCTTCCCTTCCCTTCCCTTCCCTTCCCTCCTTTCTCTTCTGTCTTTTCCCCTCTTCCCTCCTTCCGTTCCTCCCTCTCTCCTTCTCTTCCTCCCTCTCCCCTTCTTTCTTTCCTTCTTTCCTCCCTTCTTTCCCACTCTATAGCCTTGCGTGGCCTAATTCTTGCTGTATAGACTAGGCTGGCCTTGAACTAGAGATCTGACTGTCTTACCCTCTGCATGGTAGGGTTGAAGGTTTGTGCCACCCCTCCCCATCAGAGCACAGATATCACTCTTTGTGTTCTTTTTTCTTTCATCTACTTTCCCCACATGATGGGGGATGTAGCAAGAAGTTCTTCATCAGAAACTGCCACCTTGATACTCGACTCTTAAGGCTCCAAAACTATAAGCAATACATTTGTTTTCTCTATAAAGTCCATGACATCCTGCTATAGCAAGATAAAGTGTGTTAAGACTTGGAAGTCAATAAAAACAACTTTTAAAATGTATTATTATGTTTTTAGATGGTCTCAAAGGGCATGGTGGTGCACCATGCCTTTAATCCTTATTCCCAGCATTCAGGAAGCAGAGTCAGGCAGATCTCTGTGAGTACAAGGCCAGTCTGATAGACATAGTGAGTTCCAGAACAGACAGGTCTACATAGTAAGACCAGAAAAACAAACCAACAACCAACAACAAAAACCAGCATCTCATTATGTAGCCCAAGCTGGACAGGACCTCTGTGTAGGCTAGCCTTGAACTCATACAGACTGGTCTGCTTCTGCCATTTCAGTGCCAAGATTAAAGGTATGTACCACCATTCTTTGCCATAAAACCACTTAAATGCTGTACTTGTAAGCAGCTGGTCATGGCCAGGCATTGAGCATGCCCTCTGATCTGTGTTTGACCAACTTAAAGTTACTGTCTGTCCTTTATTTAATGAATATTCTGTTTAAAAGCACTTTTTGCTTTTAACCAGGAGTCTCATATATTTCAGCATGACCGTTTTCAGATATAAACAGAGATTCACAATTTGCCTTTTAATAACACACTTCTCTGAATTATCAAGAGACAGTTTCAACTTAATAATTATCAGTAGGCATCTACTCGATGTCTCTTATACTAAAATAAATTTAAATTGTACTTTTAAACTCTACTGACAAGAGCAAGTCTAGGAATGTATATTCTAGACAATAGAAAGTGATCGATCTTGTCTCAAATGATTATTACTCATATCCATATCAAATTGTTAATATATCTTTAGAGGAATATTATTTGGGGAGATAACATGTCTAATACAACAAACCTGTACCCCTCTATTGTTAGTGTTTTGATTCCCTGGCCTTCTTGACAGAGTCTAGATAAGCCATTCTGTGTTCTTAAACATCTCATGAACTTGTGACCTTCCTGGCTCAGTCTTCTGAGTGCTGTTGACTCAAGGCATGTGTTACCACACCCAGTTTAGGAATTATGTATCTTCCTTTAAACAAATTGAGCCCAAATATGTCTACTTTCTGGAAAAGGTAACATTTATGATAGTATGCTCCAGGACAAATGAGAACAAAATCTGTTCAAGTGCAGCTAAACTTTGGCTTCTTTAACAAAAGCTATGAAAAACTGTGTTTATTTCTCAAAAGTATTACCCTTTCTCCTCTTTTATATTTTATTATAAATCTATATGCTCTGGTTTGCTTCCTATTGCTTTGACAAACACCGTGACCAAACTTGGGGAGGAAGGGGATGGCTTCTTGTGTTTCTCAACTCAGAATCCATCACTAAGGGACTCATCACTAGGAACTCATCACTAGCAACTCAAGGCAGAAATCTGGAGTCCTGAACTAAAGCAGAGCTCTAGAAGAACCCGGCTTATTGGCTGCTCAACACACTTTCTTACGTGACCCAGGACTACCTGCCCCAGGTGATGCTGCCTCCAGTAGGCTGAGCTCCGAAATCAATCAAAATCAAGATGTGTCTGACACGCTTGCCAGTCTGGGGGAGGGACTTCTCCTTTACTGAAGTTCTCTCTCCCAGATGACCCTGGCCCATGTGTCAAGTTGACAAAAAGCTAACCGGGAGACTATGACTATGTATTTACATGTAATGTGTAGAGTTTATGTTTGATAAATTTACACAAATACCTTTGATCTATAGAAGATGACTCAATCTTCTAACTTTACTTTTTAAGATAAACATTTTTTTGGAGAATTTCATACCCTTAATTCCCTACAGATTGACCCTCACCTCCTTACTCCTCCAACTTTCTGTTCTCCTTTTACAATGTAATAGCCCATCAACTCCATTTTTTTTTTCCTGTCCATATATGTGTGGGTTTGAGGCCATCCACTGGAGCACTGTGGACCTTCTAAAGTCATACCTTTAAAGGAAACTGACTTTCCCTCGCTCCAAAAGCATCAACTGTCCATAGCTCAGTGGGGGCTATGTCCATATGTGTGGGAGCTGATGAACCAGCCCTCTTACCACTTTGTGCTAGAATGTTGGCTGGCTTGATCTCATGCAGGTTTTGAGGAGGGGACCATAGCTGCTGGGATTTTCTGAACATGGTGATCTCAGATCTAGAAGACCCTGTGTTGCCTTGGTCCTCCCAGATATTTGTCCCCTTACAATATTTCTTCCTATTCTTTCAAGATGGTTCCTGTCCCTTGGGAGGGGATGTGATACAGATGTCCTAATTGTGGTTGAGCCCTCCCTTCTCAAGTACCTATCTATGCACTTGAATCAATTGTGGGTTTCTATGTTAACCACCTTCTACTGCACAAAGAAATTTCCCTGATGAGTTCTGAGAGTGCTAGGAATCTATGGGTGGAAATATACTAATTCTGAGGGTAATTTGATACTGTGATGATTTAACAAAATAATAGTGGTAGGTTTACTCTTGGTGCCTACGAGCTTTTCAACTATGGGTTTTTAGCTAGATTTACAGTGCCAGGTATGTGTGATTTCCTGTACATCCAACCAGAAGGCAGTTGGATGTACAAGCACACCACTTGTCCTTTCTTGCACCCCTGAGCATATTTTGTGATGCAAGTCATTGTTAGAGCTGACAGCTGGGTAAGCCCGTTGATGACTCCTCTGCCCACCAGCAATCCTCTAACACATTCCTGTACTATGAGAGATAGCAGGCAGGGAGGAAGCTTCCTGGTCAGTACTGATTTGGTTTTTCCATATCCTGTGATGAGTATGTTGTGTTGTCAGCAAGAGCGTTCTACCATCTAGCTTTGGTAGGCAAGCAAGAGCAATGATGGTAACCTGTATGGTTTTGGAGGTTTTCATGACATCTCTGATCAACCACTTGAGGGGACAGATGCCACACCTGGTACTGGGTTAGGAGGCATGGGTTTACATGCAGGTAGGGACTAGGGGCAAGTAAGCAAGAGAATAATTCTGGATGGTTATTTTGAACAAAACAAAATTCACTAGAAGAACACTGACCTGGGATTAGAATAAAATGATTTTGAGACTTAAGCTCATTTTCTGTTGTTTATTTAATGTTCATCATAGTTCTTTATTGTTTTGGTTTTTATTGTTTATGTATATAAAATGTGGAAAGTGGTAACTGATCAAGGATAAATGCCCACATGCCCATCCTGTGTTGTTTATGCATTTTTCTTTGGAACTTGAGAATGTGTAATGTTACTTGATAAAAGGAGTCTTCGGGCCGGGCGGTAGTGGCGCACGCCTTTAATCCCAGCACTCGGGAGGCAGAGGCAGGTGGATTTCTGAGTTCGAGGCCAGCCTGGTCTACAAAGTGAGTTCCAGGACAGCCAGGGCTACACAGAGAAACCCTGTCTCAGAAAACAAAAAACAAACAAACAAACAAAAAAGGAGTCTTCGGATATACTTTATAATTTGCAAACTTCTATGGGAAGATTGTTCTGGATTATTTAACTAGCCCTAATCACTACTTGTGTAGTCTCTCAAAAGGGAACCTCTTCCTGATCAATATCAACCTTCATTGGCAACTTGGCTGGTATACAATATCATCTGTGTCAGTAGAGACAGAAAACATAATTATGCGATTTTACATATGGACACTGTCTTAGTCTTAGTGGGTTTTCTACTTATGTGAAGAGACAGCATGGCCAAAGTAACTTATAAAAGAAAACATTTAATTTGGGGGATCACAGATCCAGAGAGTTAGAGACTGTGACCATCACAGCAGGGAGCATGCGTGGTAGCAGGCATGGTGTTGGAACAGTAGCTAAGAGCTTATGTCTGATCCATAAGCCTAATGCAAAGAGAGAGAAGTGGGGAGGGAGAGAGAGGGAGAGGCAGAGAAGTGGGAGAGGGAGAAAGGAACATTGAGAATGTTATGGGTTTTTGAAATCTCAAAACTCACCCCCAGTGACACACTTCCTCCAACAAGGCCACACCTCCATACTCTTCCCAAACAGTTACACCAACTGGGGACCAAGCATTCAAATATATGAGCCTCTGTGCCACAGACCCTCTGGGTCCCTGTGTCTGCGTGGAACGGGGTCTCTTGACACGGGTGGGCAAAGCGTGGATGAGCGACAAACAGACATGCACAGGAGAGTTTGTGTGGAATCTGAGTGTAATTTTCGAATCGAGCCTCAGACTTTTTATGCAGAGGAAATAAGGAAGTTGGGTGACATATTCGCAAGGTACAATTGAGGTAACCGGAATCTTACATAAAACAGAGGAATGCAAACACAAAAGGTCTAACAGGAACCACCTGGGATAAAATTCATTGATAACAGCTGGGATCAACAAGGGCTCCACCTAAGATTCACTAATCTTAGAAGCCAGGGTCAAGGGCTTCCCATCCTTGCCATAGTTCCTATTTTAGTCTCTTGTATAGTCCACCTTCCCCTTAGGCCATTGTAAATATGTGTGTATGGGTGTAACTCTGCTACAGTTCTAAGTATCTATTCTGGTTTCTCCTTTGGTCTGAAACTTCCTTCTTCCTTAGTGATGGTAAATTCCTGTGAAGGACAGTGACCTAATTTTTACTCAAAGAGATGGTGTAATACCAGGGACAGTACTGAATTCCAAACCCAAGGTCTTGCTAAGGACGAACTAGGATTGTTGGAACACTGGCGGATGGCTTTAGCTATGTCAGAATTCAATCTTAAAAAGCACTTATAATAGGAAAATACTGAAAGAGGGCACGTGGATCCATATACTAGACTAACGCGGGAATGGAACTCGGGAATGAAAAATTACTGTATGGGTAGGGAACGCTAGACTCCAGGAGGAGAGCTTCCTTGAAACTCTTTTGCCTCATGAGTGACTTTTAAGCCTTTCGGCTTGTCCAGTTGACTCAACTGGAGAGCATATCACCTCTGGAGGCCGTTCTCATTCAAACCACCACAGACATGTCAAGAATTTTGATGCTGTTGGATTTCTATAATATTCATAAAAATCTCTCACACATAGACATATCACATATATGTGTGTATGGTATGTATAAGTATTCTATTCGTGTGTATGTGGGTACGTGTGTGCACAGGTACGTGTAAAGGCCTGAGGTTGACATGGGGTACCTTCCTCTCCTTGTAGACTGAGGCAGCCACACTTGATGAACTCAGAGCTGGTAGCCAGCTTGCTGGGGGATTCCTTGTCATTTATGTGCTGGGATTACCTATGAGCAGTTCCCTTGACATTCACACATTATTAGAAGGAGATTTATTAGATTGACTTACAGGATGTGGTCTGTGTAGTCCAACAATGACTGATTCACACTGAAGAAACTGAGAAGAATTTATATTTCTAAGGACTTTATCTTGAGGAAAACTAGTCAGCGTGGGAAACTTATGTAGCTCCAGCAACAAAATACTTGGAGAAAGTTTTCATGCATTTGTTTTATTTGCTCTTTTATTCTTGAATGCTACAGAAGAAAATTAAAATAGAAGCTATCAGAAAAAGAGATACAGTACTTAGAGTGATTATATATGAATGATGTTCATGAATTGTACAGTTTACTTTATGATCTTGGCTTGGAAGATGCACCCTGGTGAACTGTGAGCAGTGATCAGACAAGGTCTTGAAAGGAAATAAAACTTGAGACCTGTGATTCATGTAATTTATGTCAAATAGCCCAAAGAGTTGTTTGTGAACTTTAAAACCTGGGGCTGAGAACATAGCAGAACAGGCCAGGACATGCCTGGGCAGGCCCATCGTCACATGTCCTGACTGGCCTGGTGCCTCCCTATCTCCCGCCCTTCTGACAGTCTGTTGATGTTTAAATGGACCAGTCATGTGAAACCGCGCCAATTCCTCCCCTGACCCCACCCCTTTTCTATAAAAGTCCCTAGCTTCCAAGCCTCGGGGTCGAAACCACTGTCTCCTGTGTGAGATACGTTTCAACCCGGAGCTCCGCCATTATGGCTCCACCATGTGGTCAACACCTCTGTCTCCTGCAGGAGATATGTGTCGGCCCGGAGCTCTGTCATTAAACTACCTCGTGTTCTTACATCAAGTTGGCCGTCTGTCTGTTCGTGATTCTTGGGTGCATGCCGAATCGAGAATTGAGTGGGGGTTTCCCCACTAGGTTCTTTCATTCTCAGTGAGCTGTCTTCTACTGTGTGTACATTTTGTGTGATAAAAGAAACTAAAGAAGCGTGCTTGGTTTAAAAACAAAGCTTAAAGCACACCATGCTGGCTTGAAATTCTGACCATAGCTCCATAGATTTAAAAAAAATAATAATCCTTTGAAAATTAATCGAAGACATCCAGCTTCGGGTTTGGAGGTATGTTTCCACTGCCGCGGCCTTCATGCTGTTCTTACATGTAGTCAGAATTATTCTTGTTTTGGGCAGAGAAAGTGCTAGCTGTAGCCCCCAAGTAAAAACACAGGCAAATGTGGAGTATCACAATATGTAATGGTCTTGAAGTTACTTCCTACAGTTGAAGCATGCTGTCAGTAAGGTGCATGATCTGAAATGTCTAGTACTCTAGTTGAACGAATGGAATCTCATTCCTCAATTTATTTTGAAATAGAATGTGTACTATGGCTTAGGTCTTACATAGCCTGTTGAAGCCCATGTGCTAAAAGTATGGTTTCCATGGTACTATAGAAAGGCAATGAAGCCTTTAGGAGGTGGATACTACAGAAGGAAGGTGGACAATTAAGGGTGTACCATTAAAGGAAATGTAGGGTGCTTGGCCCCGTATTGCTTCTCTGGCTGTCATAAGGAATGCAGTTTCCCCTGTCACATGCTTCTCTATGACATACTGGGTCATTGTCGATCCAAAACCTCTGCACCCATGACCCAAGACCAAACATTCATCCTTTGAGTTGATGTCTGTCAGTATTTTGTTATAGTTTGAGGATGCTGTGACGTTGGAAGAAGGAAAATGTCTTGGTTGGACAAAGTTAAGGAAAACACTTCTTTCCTCCGTATGGCCTTAGTTCCAGGTCTGGCCTTAGCCAAAGCTGTTGCAGCAGGCAGATTTTCTTTTCTTCTGGGAATTTGTACTTCCTTTTTTTTTCCCCCCAAAAATCTTTCATTTCCAGGGACATAAGTATTCTTGTTGAGCATGCTTTTTTTTCCCTCAGTGACAGCCTTTGTAGGGAACTTGGTAAGCACAATTATTTCAAAGGAAACTATTTCAAATTGTAAACAGAATTTATGGAGGAAGAGATCCAGAAGGCATCAATTATTGACCATTTTTTTAAAAAAATTAATTTTAATGTCCTTTCCTTCTTGGCCTACATGCTAAGCTTTTGGGATACTAGTTAGCCATTTCAGTTATAACCAAGATTTTCTAGATGGTGCACAATAAAAACAGATAAGGATCTTTTGCTCACTGAGTATTTATAACCTCATTTACAATCAGTCCCATGATACATTATTATAAGAAATATGATATAAATGCAGCCTCAAGGCCCTTAGGCTATCATTTACTGTAAAGTATATATTATATCTACCCGTCACTCTGACACTGATTATAAGGCGGAGGCAGTTGCTTAGTACAGGATCCATGCTCATGGAATATGTACACATTAAGCTACTCAGCTCTACCCTAGAATAAGCCATTTGGGAGGTCCACGGAAGATGCTAATTTCTCATATCAAGAGTTATTCGTGACCAACAGAGGCCTGATATATACAACTTCATTTTAATTCTTTGTGCTGGATAAAGGAGAATTTCACACAAGGACAGAAGAGTTTGAATGCTCTCTTAGTCTTCTCTGCCCCAGATACTCTGGTTCTCACAGACCTGAGTTACTTTTGTATTCTAAAGGTCTTCTTCATGCTTTGAAAGATCTCTGACTATACATCAGGGACGACTGGCAAAGAAGGCCCAACTTGCCAGAATTGTTCTTTCTTCTCATGTTGGGTGGATCCAAAAGTGCTCAATGTTTCCTAAAAGGAAGGACTGCATTTTCATTATTACTGATGAGGTAGAAATTTAGCATATTGTTTAAGAGCCACTTATATTTAATTGACGGAGTCACCCTGAAGTCAATGCAGTAAAATACAATAAACAAGTTAGGGAGCTCATATAGGCTTTTGGATCTTTCACAAGGAGTACATTGAAAATAGTACCCAAGCACATTACTGATTCTCACAAGGTCTCTTCAGAACGATTATTTCTGTACTATCTGGTGTCTAACTCGTAAGTGATATGGTCACTAAGGACCCTTCTTATGATGGCCTTTTACCTACTAATACCATCTTTGTGTTCTTGTTACCATCAGAGGAAGAATCCAGAGATGAGGCAAAATAAGGAACTAGGAGAGAGCTTTCACTACCAAGCAAAACATCAACACTTGAGTGAAGAGGGTCAGTGTTTCCAAATGAGTCTTGTGAGACTGGGATGACACATATTATAATAATCAGTGTCCGTAATGGAGGAGAAGCTCATGAGCTAAGCTCTAGGAGACAGTGAAGGGTTTCTGAAATAGAATAGGAGTTTCCTCCAGAAGAGGGTTTTTCTCTTCATTTTTGTCTTCATGTAAGGTTTTTGGTATGTCATGACATCAGATGCACATGGGAGCAGAACATTCTGCAAGGCTAATTAATGACCTGGCAAAGGCATTATAATGAAGCAGAATCCAGCAGTCATCACTCTTGGTCAAGTTGGTCACAACCAGTTCCAATCGGGTCTTGATTTTCACGAGTAGAACAGATGCCTGGCATTGTACTATAACCCAGCTCTGCTGCTGCACCAGCATTTCACTGTCATGTATGTGCCTGCCTCTTTTATGATGTTATCTGGCCTGTCTCGAAATGAACATTGGGACATGATGTTCCCCAAACATACAGGCTTTATGGGGATGTTCTCAGTTTACCCTATAAAGTCTTTGAATCAGAAGAAGATTCTGGGTCAAGTTCTACATTCAGCTGTCACATCTCTTCAGCTTTTCCCTGTGTTTTTGTTTTCAGTGACCTTGACATTTTTTTTTAAGTGACCAGGACAACTATTCTATAGACCATGCCTACATCTGAGTTTATGTGGTGATTCTTCTTAGAATGTATTTGCCTAGGTATAAGCAGTCTTTCTGTCAGGAGCGATTAGCAGGTGGTGTGTTCTTTTAAATGTATCAGAGGCGTATGATGTCCCTTTGCACCACCACTGGCATTGTTGCCTTGATCACTTGTTCCAAATGTCCACTCATTTCTAAGTGGTCAAGTTACTGTTTCTCTATCAAAATTAGGATCCCATGAGGAGGCATCCATGATTTTTCATCAGTACCACATGAGAGCCTCTGCTTTCAATAGCTATCTCCAGTCTCACAATATCCTCTTCCCCACCTGTCTGCATTCTACTTGGGACTTTTGCAGTTGAGTTAGCCAATGGGAAAACGGAGAAAGGTAGCATGAGGTCCAGGGATATATTACTTTAGTCTCCTCTCTATAGTCTCTACCCCTATGACATGCTTCATTGTCAGTAGAAGGTCAGGTAGTTCATCTCTCAGGTCGAAGCTCAAGATGCTGTAATGGCCCACTCTTCTGTGTTGCTTTAAGCCTAGGTGTAACGAATGCATGCCTTGTGATTTATTTACATTTCCCCTTTATGAACTGCCCACACACCTCCCACTTCTAACGTGTCATCTTTTCCCTGCCCTGCTATGTACAGGATAAGCTCCTATTGCATCATTGGCTTCTTCTCTCCTGTCTCTTCAACTGCACATAGTGCTTGCTGGACTTCCAGTCTCCTTAACAACTTGCCTTTTATTTCCATCCTGACCTTCTGTGCCAAAAAACATCAGGGAATTGGATCTACCTGTTCTGCTCTGTAGCCAGCTCCCTAACATGTCTGGGGGCTTTGCCTTACTCTCACATCCCTGGAGTAATTTGTACCCAAAGATTGCTGCCTCATGCTCTTTCAGCCATGATCTAAATCCCAAGTAGTATTTACTTTCCTAACAGAGGCTCTAATATAATGCTTCTCTCCTCTCCGTACTGACCTATATGTAACCGTTACCAGAATAAGACCAGGCTGCCCACTTTTCAAAGGCCAGTGCTTGCAAAATGAGACTTGTAGCAGACTACTCAAAGGCTAGCCCTGAAGAAGATAGAAGGGTGATTTCTTTAAAGTCTCTGTGGAAACAGGGACTCAGGAGGCACACAGTTGTTTTATAGATGAGGGGAATGAGAGCCGGGCAGGAAAGCTATGCTATATGTTTAGTGGGGTCACCTTCATTAGATTGTGTGCCCCCTTCTTTCTTCTCTGAATAGATCATTGAAGTGGACTTTGAACTCCTGGGACCAATTCCAGTTAAAATTCATGGCTGTTCACAGGCTTTGTGCTGTTTCCCATGGGACAAAACTCAGGGAAGAACGTTGCAGAGGTCACATGGCCAAGGTGCATTTAAAGAAGAAAGAAAGATTCGAGCAGTTAACATCTCAACCCTTGAGGGGGAGCTTCGAAACACTCTTAGAATGAGTATATCATCTTCCAAGGAAGCTTTACAAACTGTTCAGGAAGTGGTGGAAGGGAGGGGACATTAACAGGATAGGAAGGGGAGTTGGAAAGTAAGTCTAGCTAGGACTGCCCAGTTCCAAGCTTCAGTAAGTTTGTTGTGGGTTCCCAAGACCCATGAGGGATGGCAGAGTGCTGACCATACTGCCAGGCCCCTTAACAAGCTCTGAGAGAGCACAGCTGGAGTGGGGCCACTCCCTACCCACATCAGGCTTGGGCCTATTCAACCCTATAGAGACAAAGGCTCTAAAACACTATAGAGCCATTTAGGCTTTTGTGGTCCTCCTTCCTCAGCTCCCAACCTCCATCCCCCTCAGTTAGAGAATTAGCTTCTCAGAGAGCATGTGACTGGCAGTCTGCTAATCTGACTGATACACTTGGAAAGTCCCTGCCTCCTCCCAAAAGCTTTGCTATTTGAATTGATGCATCACTAGGGTTTGCCTGTCTTCCTTCAGGCCTGCATATGCAAATTAGGCATATTTTCTCTCTTGTTCTTTTTCCTCCCCTCTCCCCCTGGACTCGAGCCCTATAAACTAGCTTGCCATTCCAACAAAGCTGTCTGTTGACAAAGTCTACCACCTCTGCTGTACTCACCACTATCCAGAGAGACTCTGCTCCCAGGATAGTCTGCACCTTGAGACCACAGGTGCACAACAGCTCACCGGGGAGTCAGGGAACCCAGAGTCTGTCTGTTTGCTTTCAACTGGGGTTGACCATCAGGAACTCTTGCTGGAGACTCCAGGAAGAGACTGATAGACGATAGACTGATAGACTGATAGACTGATAGACGAGTCTATAACTACTCTATTTCCCCCCGCCCCACTTTGGAGCTACCTTGCCTCCTCACGCCAGAGGTCAGAGTTTTCCTCTAGGTGGTCCTCAGCTTCCAGATTCCAGGCATTCGTTTTCATCTTCTCACCATCTGGCCTAAACGTTATTGGACTTGTTTTGGCCTCTTCCTGCAGTATGCCAATCAGTGAAATGATGGATTTTACTAAAGGGAGAACACCTAATGAAGTGGCCGTCTGTGACGATCGCAGAATAAGTCTCGGTACCACTTTCCTAAGGATAGCACTTACGGATAATTATGAGGTGAAGAAGCAGGATGGTCTGAGACACGGGGAAAGGTGATTGGGAGGCAAGGAAAGTAAGGTAATTTAAGGTCTGCAGACGCATAATCAGACTTCATGGCTCCTCAAAGGACGCTTGCTCAGAAAATGGCAGCCTAATGTTTTCTGAAGGTGGAAATTTAGCCCAGGGACATAAAAAGGTCACCACTAGGTACTTGTGCAGGCCCAAATGAATGACTAATGGTTTGAACCAGTTTGAGCTGCTTCAAAGTTACTGAAAAAACCAACGTAATTGTTACCATTGTGAAACATTGTCAGAACTGTTATCTATAGTGAAGTTAATGGGAGTATATGGGAGTGTCCCGCTTCTCTATTGAACTCTAAACTCGGTGATGAAAGCGAATAATCAAAACCTACCGAAGTTGGAAACTTTACTAGGGCTCTCCCGTGACTTCCAAAGGATGATGATAGCCTAGGTGGGTACCAGATTACCGCATTCTGCTTTGAAGTTTAATTTCATACCTTGTAAAGTCCTCTGTCCCTTTTGTCAAACCTTCTTGAATTACTCCAACCTGGGTGTGACAGGCTGCTTTCTGGGACCCAGCCTGATACAGTTTTTACGGACTGCCTTTTCTGTGTTGGGGGTTTTCATTTTGCTAGATTCTGTGGGTCTGAGACTTACAGACCGCAGATGCCTGCTGCGATCCAATTTGAGATTATCGTGCTCTGCAGAACCGGCTACTCGACGGTAGACTACCGTCTTGGGCACCTGCCCTGTAGCTGGGTCAGTTTCTCCCAGTGTTGTTCCTGCCCAGTCCTGGCTCCAGTCCCCTTGTTGCTTACTTTCACCGTTAGAGTATCAGCATGCCTTCCAGCAGAAGCAGCACTTGCTCAGGGGAGAACCTGACTCCCGTGGAAAGCTACACGAGACAGACTTTTAATTTGGACCTATCCCTTGTGAGACGAAGAAAGAACCCAGAACCATCGAATCTTGTTGTAGTATGGATGCAGAAATGTATCTGTTTTGACATACAGACCACCAGGTCTCTCTTTTCAGTGTCTAACAACCGTGTGCCAATTTAAATTTGCATTTTTTGATACTGAAAAATAAGTATAAATGAGCTTCAATCTGATTTTACTGGCCCTCCTGATAAGCCTGTAAGTCCCTCCATAGATGGAGTGTGTTAAAGACCAAACTAGTAGAAGCCTGGTCACATTTTTTAATATTTCTAGCTTATTGTTGTGTTTTGGATAATGGAAGTTTTATATAACTCAGAAATGTCTCTTTGTGAATATCTTCAATTGTACCATGTACAAAGGCTAATGCACAGCAAAGTTTCCTAAATTGAAATCAATTACTTACATTTGGACATTTCTATTACATGTTTTTTTTTTTCTTTCTGCTCTGTTTTTTTTTCTTCTTACAGTTGGTGCTATTAAACAATTATTTATTTATTTTATGTATATGAGTACACTGTAGCTGTTTTCAGACACACCAGAAGGGGGTGTCAGATATCATTACGGATGGTTGTGAGCCACCATGTGGCTGCTGGGATTTGATGGGATTTGAACTCAGGACCTTTGGAAGAGCTCTTAACCACTGAGCCATCTCTTCAGCCCCTGGATTTTTCTAATACTGTTTGTTATGTTAGAAATATATTTACTCTGTTTAGAAATAAGTTTGAACTGTGCTTGGGGGGTGGACTATTATTGACTCTGATGTTTTAGAATTGCTATTTACACTCACTTTTGAGTTGGAAAGTTCATGACTTAGACTTTGCTACTGTTTATCTCATGTTAAATGACTGATGATCTTGGTCCAGATCCTAGTGTGGCCTGAGTGCTTATTGAGGTTGGCATTAATAGATCTTCCCAGCACAGATGCCAAAGAATGACCTGGAATAGACTTTGAATTAATTTTCAACTTTGAAGATACTCCTGCTAGGTCAAAATTGAGGCCAAATAGTAGCACCAAAGAGTAGAGCAGAATTGTCAATGACTGCCTTTCCCCTCTCCTGTGAGTTGAATATTTATCAAAGCTATCCAGTCCGAGGTGTGAAATGCATTCATTAGTAAGAAAACTAGTGATGTAGGATCCCTCGTGACAATGTTCTAAAGTTTAAAGCATCTATTTTAAAACAGACATGGGATAATTTTTAACAATTTTCTGAACAGGGTTCCTGATTACAACCAGAACTTTCGTGTTACTTGGCTGATAGTTTTGTCCAGTGTCATCTAATTGAGTACTTTTTTTTCCCCCTAGCTGGGCAATCACTGAAGAATAAGTAAAATCAAGAGAAATCATTAAGGAGACGAAGAGCTAAAAATAAAATGATAAAATTAGGTTTTTTGTATGCTCAATTACATGACATGAGGTATACTGATTTCATACCAGTCAGTTCAAGAGCTTTTTTTCCTTCCTTTTGTTATCTGAAATAAAATCAAAGGATACCAGCACTTGTAGAGGTGCTAAAATTGATTGTTTCAACTCTGAATTTCACGTTGAGTAGGAAAATTCTTGGGCAAGCCAGAGCTACACTAGGACTCTGCTAACAATATAATACAGTAGTAATTATGGATGTAATGGCTGCGAGAAAGTAATATAATAATTCTGCTTTCATCTATATGCATATATTTTGAGTCGCTGCGAGAGGCACTCACAGACTTAATTAGTTGTTATTTTATAAAGCAAAGGTTGCAATAGTAGAGTAAAGGATAACTGAACAGATGGCAGAAGGGTACAAGAAGTAAAATATGTTCGAGATGAAATTTCCTCCTCCTCATCATTGCTTTTGTTACAATTTCTGCTTCTCTATTATTTGCTCCTTGTAGATTTGTTCTAATTTATTGCTAGCCTTTGATCTGGAAATATTTGCTATTTAACTGTGGAGCTACACACTATAGAAGGCAAGTGGAAAAATACAAAGGAGCCTTGTGCTAAGTGAGATTTGGACTCCCCCAGACATCTTTATCTAGAGGTGCAAACCAAGCTGTTAATGGAAACACCGGAAGTTCTGTGCCCATATCTTAGCTTCCAGATATAATGTGGCCACAACGTGGCAGGGGCAGGGAAAAGTATCAGGTCATTCATAGAAACCTGTCTTGCTGCTTTGACGCCTGGGATTTAAAAAGCTGAAATTTTAACTCTTGATGATGACATTGCTATTGTGACACGTTCTCCATCAGGTTCCTCTCTTCAGAATCCCTTTGCATAAATCATGCCTTAGAAGGGCTGTCCTCCCTTGTCCACTTAAAGGGGGAAACCATTCAGTGTGACTCTGGGGAACCATTTCTGTCTTTATTGAATACCCCAGGGGACAGCTGAGAGTATATTCATTTAAAGCATGGGTCCGAGATGGGTGCTTTCAACGACTGAACTCAGAGACCTCACTGAGGCTTTACCTTAGTGTTCTTAAAGTTTCCTAGATTATTTGAAGGTTGGCATCAATTTAAATATACCACAAGACCCGGGGCTAAGGACCTCTCACAGTCTTACCCCGAGTAAAGTGTCAGTACCCCAGGGGTTCAGATCCCGTCTCATTTTTCTTACTGATCAGCTTCTCAGACTTTCCACATGTGCCAGTTGACAATGTAACATTGAGGTCAGAGGAAAACTGGTCCAGTTCTGAAGCAGAGTATCATTAGCATGCTGCTGAGACCATCCTGAGGCTCCAACTGACCGACCTCAGCTCTAGAAGGCATTGAATAATTTTCAGGCCTAAGGACAGGGTGCATGCTTTGTGGCTTTGAACTTGATGCTTTCATGTCACATTTAGCTTTGGGGTATATCTCAACTGCCAGGACTAATTAATTGCCTTAGTTTCTGAAAATGTGGGTTTAAATCAGGAGACTATCAACTACCACTTAAGAAAAAAGTGTATTACTAATGTTTTTGCATCTCCAAAATGCTTTCATATGCATCTCCTAATTCTCTTGACAACCCAGCAGGGCAAGCCAGAAGATATTTTTATTCTATTTTACAGATGAAAAAACTGAGAGTTGAAAAAGGCTGAAAGTTTTTCCCAGGGATGCTGCAGAACTGATGTCTGATCTTCTGGCTCCTGGACCAGTACTCTTTCTATTGTGCAGCCCTGGTTGTCAGCAAGAGAAAGACTAGGTCAGCCAAGCACACATACACTTAGGTTATCCAAAGCAAGGCACTAATGATGGATCCATGGTATACATATTTTTTTCTTTGTAATTCTACAATGATTGGCCTAATTATTTTATTTGGAGGTTACTTAATTAAAGAATAGGTAATAATTCATAATTTTTTGGAATATGTGGATAAAATTACATTCAGTATTATGTTGATGTTCAGTGTTATTTTTTGTGATATCTTTGTTACAATTGTCAGAAGGTTGTTGTTTCAGTTGTTTTTAGATAAATAACATAGGGAATTTTTGCTGTGTTTCCTGAATAGCTAAGTAAATATATACATATATATATATATATATTCAATAAGCTATGGATTAGATACTATACTTATTTAAAAGAGTCTGTGTACTGATCAGAAAGTTATTTCATTTGCTAGAGATAAAGAAATGGAAACATGAACAGATGTAGAATGAATAGATACTTGAAATTAAGAGCTGTGTCAACTACTGATTTTACAATTAGATGGTCTGTTATATGAAGACATTAAATTCATAATCAAAGGTATCTGAGGCACATCCCAGTTCTTATCCGGTACCTAAGTGCTTTTAC
Source organism: Mus caroli (assembly GCF_978045245.1). NCBI lineage: Eukaryota > Metazoa > Chordata > Mammalia > Rodentia > Muridae > Mus > Mus caroli. Next base: position 98,418,426 of record NW_028227264.1, on the reverse strand, counting down.
TCTTTGAACATCTGTGCTGTTTCACATCTAGGACAGCATTTGTATTATTTATACCTTCTCAGCCCACCAGATGCTCTACAATGTCTATATGTAAAATATCCAATAGTCTAAAGCATGTCCTATTGCTTTCTCTGACGAAAACACTAATTTCAAAAATTGGATAGCTCAGGTGTAGAGATGGATAAATAAACATAGGCCTCTCTTGAGTGTCTGCGCTTCCTGATACTCACCACCCAAGTAATCAATATTTGGAAGAAGTATCGAAGACATTATGGTGCCTCTTCATACTTCTTTTTACTGGTTATGAGCTTTGAGAGTTCTTTAAATTTTAATAATATTATATTATACTATTTATTTATTATTTATTTATCTATATGTTTGCATATGTGCCAGTGCACACGTGTATGCAATGCTACCTTAAATTTAGCAGAAGAAAACTTAGAAAAGTTTATGCATTGCCTACTTAGTGTCTGTCCATTCCACAATAAAGTCAGATAGTAGAGTAGATTAAGCCTGATTCTAAGGCATTTTTTTTTTTCATACAGCTTTTAAATCTATCCTTCCACTGTAGCAAAGGAAGATGTGTAATTAGCTCTTCAGGCAGACACCCTGCATGTTAAGATATGATAGTATTAATACCATAGTTCAGGGTTATTATCCATTAAGCAGATTTTTCTAGGAGGCCCCGAGGACTTAACTGTCAGGTCAAACACTGACAGATCACAAAAGGGAAAGGTTGACCATTTCTCATGGGCACGACGCTGTCAGAAGCATAAGGACTGTCATACTGCGGTAATGAAAAACCCTGATCCGTAGCATTCTGGAATTGAGGTGAAAGTCATTGGACTGCCAGGACCAAGAAGCAGGAGTGGGTGGGTTGGTTAGCAGGGGGAGGGGGTGAGGGATAGTGGGTTTTTGGAGGGGAAACTAGGAAAGGACATAACAGTTGAAATGTAAATAAATAAAATATCTAATAAATTTTAAAAAAGAAAAAAAAAGAAAGTCATTGTTTTTGAGATGGAGATGGAATTAGACATACGCAGTAGGTTTGAATCCAAGTTTCACAGCAGTACAAAAACCCAGACACATTTGTGTTCTCAGCCATGCCACAGGGGGTCCAAGAAACATGTGCCTTTGTGACTTAATTTAGAAATAGTAAACATCAAGAATGCCAATGAATTGGGTAGGTGGCACCAGCAGTATAACAGCAATCCAAAGTGTCCTCCCATTTATTTGCTTACTCATCCATGCAGGTTTTGTAGCTGCAGATCATGGGACTCTTGAATCACTTTAAGAGAACATGGAAACCAGAATGAGATTATGTTATCCACAAGGCACTTACTGAACCGTGGAATTCAAGTGAATCCCTAAACTATTATAACAGCTTTCTTTTCTTTTTTTTTTCCTTCAATGCTAAAGCAAGAGCAATTTTATTGTTCCAGCATGCTGGGGTCACCCTGCACACGAAGGAGAGAGAAAACATGACCATGCGTAGCCCGTTCGGTGAGTTTTTAGACAGTTTTCAGAGCAGTAGCCATTAGGCACAATCTATAACAGTTTTCTTAAACAACGAATTATAAAACTCTACTACTAAAGCCTTTCTAGACATCCGATTCTATCCAGTTATTGGTTACTGGGATAGCTCATTTGCTGGGGCCTAGCAAACACAGAAGTGGATGCTCACAGTCAGCTATTGGATGGATCACAGGGCTCCCAATGGAGGAGCTAGAGAAAGTACCCAAGGAGCTAAAGGGATCTGCAACCCTATAGGTGGAACAACATTATGAACTAACCAGTACCCCGGAGCTCTTGACTCTAGCTGCATATGTTTCAAAAGATGGCCTAGTCGGCCATCACTGGAAAGAGAGGCCCATTGGACACGCAAACTTTATATGCCCCAGTACAGGGGAACGCCAGGGCCAAAAAAAAAAAAAAATGGGAATGGGTGGGTAGGGTATGGGGGACTTTTGGGATAGCATTGGAAATGTAATTGAGGAAAATGCGTAATAAAAAAATATTAAAAGAAAAAAAAACAGTTAGCGATTGTGCCTAGGCACTAAAAACTCTATTACAGATTTTGATGTTTTTTGGTGTCATGGAATCTGAATTATCAAAAATTTTCATATTGGTTTCAGAAGTAGTAGAAAATTTTAAGAATGAGTGGTTAGGTGAACAAAAGTAACCAAAAGAAAGAGTGAAGTTCAGTGTGTGCCATGCTTAGCGCTGGGTTATTGTATAAGACCAAAGCTCTAGTTAGAAAACAGAATAGGAGGGTTGACTCCACACTTTAAAAAAATTTTTTTTTAGAATCTCATATATGAATCCTGTATTTCCATCATTTACCTCATCCTTCCTCCCCATCTCTCCTTATGTATCCACCTTCCATTCGTTTCCAGATTCTTGCTGATACTTCCATATCTTCTTGATGTATACATATATTCATATCTATCTATATCTATGTCTATACCTACATCTATCCTGTCTCTTTAGACTTTGTTAAAAGCTTTCTCATGAATTTATTGAAATGATACTGTGATTTTTGTCTTTCAGCCCATTTATATGATTTATTACATTCATTGACTTATGTATGTTGAACCATGAATAAAGCCAACTTGATCATGGAAGAGGATATTTTTTGATAGATGCCTGGGTTTCTTCAGCGTCTGTTGTAATAGTTCCCTGTTATTCCTGATCTGTTAATCTGGATAGTCCTTTTTTTGGATAGTTGGGCCAAGGATCTGTTGATTTTATTTATCTTCTATTTTTGGTTGTGAGCCTAGCCTTTAATGGCTGAGCCATCTCCTCAGCCGTTTTTATCTGTTCAAAGAACCAGTTCTTAGATTCATTCTGCCAAGCATCCGAAAGTTACTTTTGCTTTGTTGGACAGGCAAATTCAAGAGACTCCCAAAACAAAGCCGGCTATTACCTTTGCCCTTGGTTGCTTCCTTGGTTGAAAGTAAAGCCGTAGTGCTGAAGCTACAACCTACTTTGGTCTGAAGACTTAGATAATTTGGGCTGGGTCTGACCTAAACCTCCATCTCTTAGGATTTAGTTTAATTGAACTGGAAGGTGTTTTATAAGCTGCTAAGGGAGGAAAGCAATCAATCGTCCTATTCAACTCTGGTATCTGCAGCAATGACCAGAACTGCAGGTTGTCCCTAAAGGGACAGTGGTAGCATTTCTTGTGTGGTAGCTGACAGTTACCTAAGTAGACTTGAGGCCCAAGTAACAGAAGGGGTATCATGACTGATACAGGAGACCTAGCTAACTACCTATGGCTGTAAAAAAAAAATCATAGATCTTAAAGAAGAACTTACTATGGTCACTTTCCTAAACCAGTATAATTTATAAGTGTAGCTCTCCCCCCACATCCCAGAAGCTTCTTGCCACAGAGAGTCCAAGAGAACGACTGCCTATGGAGTGTCTAGCCTCACTGGATGCACCTCCAATGCAACTTCTATCCCTAAGGCTCCGAGAACATCAAAGATGAAGGATGGAGAGACCATAAAATCCAGAGACCCAGAAAGTCTGCTCTAAGATCGTGTGCCCCAGTTATAACTGGGAGACTAAACTCTTGAAATCTCAACAATTCGGCTGTTCAAATAAGACATGAACCGTGACAACACCAGTTGACTCGCCAGTGGGGATGGGGAAATCTCACAGAGATAAAGACCTACAAGATTTTTGAGAGAGGGAGAAGTCATCTGACCCAGAGATGAGATCCTTAATTGATTATCCATTCTGAAGTGCCAGGCCTCAAATCATATACATACAAACATCACCAAATGGACTCAGCAGGTCGGGTTTATGTGTTTATTTCACACATATGAAACAATAATAATTAAAGAGTAAGAGGCCATAAATTTGAGAGAGAGGGGAGATGAGGAGGATGGAAGAGAGAAGGGGAAATTATGTAATTATATTTTAATTAAATAAAACAAAAATGAACAACCCCCAAAGCCAAGTATCCAGTCCCAGGGCAATACTCACTGGAGGCCCAACACTCCTACGGAATGCTAATTCTGTAAAAGCATGTGCTCTGGGGTTGACTTGTTGGCCAGCAGTACGGATACAGAAGTGATTTATAGGATCAGGAAGTAGGAACATCTGATGACCGCTGAGGATAAGGGCTTACTCGCCTTGTGTTTCACTACAAAGTTTCTGCCTTCCATCTTTCCTGGAAGGATCCCTCAGATTCCTGTCAGACCAGAGAGTGAATTGGTGTTTCCCAAAGTTTTTTTTTTTTTTTCTCACTCTCTTTACTTCAAACACCTATTTATGACCAATACAATCTCATTATGTTTCTCACAAATTAATATGATAAAGAAGAGGTTTTTAAAGAGGAACAAAAATGTTTTTTGTTCTTTTTAAAAATTTTTAATTTTTTTTACATCTTGCTTCTCTCCTCCCAGTCCCCCTTATCCCCACCACACCTCTGCCCACCCCACCCCTACTCCTTCTCCCCTTTTCTCCTGAAAAGGGCAGGCTGCGATGGATATCAACCAAAGATGCCATATCAAATTCAAATCAATTTTAGCACCTCCCTTTTTATTAAGGTTGGACCAAGCAAGCCAGTATGAGAAAAAGGGTCTCAAAAGCCAGCAAGAGAACCAGAGACAGCCCCGGCTCCTGCTGTTAGGAGTCCCATAATAAGACCAAACTATACAACTGTAATTTATACACAAAGGGCCTAGGTCAGACCCATATAGGCTCCTTGGTGGTTGGTTTAGTAAGAGGATCAAAAATTTGAGATCAGTATATCTTTAACAATTGCTATATAAATTTTAATCCCCTCCTTCCTCTTTCTCTTTCTTATTAACAGGATTTCATGTAGCCCAGGATGGTCTGGAGGTTACTAACTGAGGATGACCTTTAACCTTTGAACTCTACCTCCCAAGTGCTAGGAGGTATGACAAGCTCTTTTACCTCATTTATTTTTGTTTTTATATGTATTCTCTAATGTATATTTAAATGTATATTTTGGCTTTAAAAACATTTACATTTTCCTGAATTTTATTATATCAGAAAAAGCATAACTTGGTGAGGAGTCAGTTAATCAGTATAGGGTTAAATAGATATTAAACACACAGACAATTTAATTCTCTGTAAAGCATCAAGCTGTGACAGAAAGCTGCTTTTGTTCCTATACTTAGAATTCTTACAATTGCTCTAAAAAAGCTAGCTTATTTTTGTAATCTTTTTCTTTTGTTCCTAAATGGTTGGGTATCAGGATTCAAGTTGCTATTTCCAAGCAGCTATCCACAAATAACATACTGAGTGTGTAGAAAGTCTATACTGCTAACAAGTTCTAAGTCAAATTGGATAAAATGCTACTATAATTTTCAATTAAATACTAGTTTTTTTTTTTTTTTTTTTTTTTTGGTTTTTCGAGACAGGGTTTCTCTGTATAGCCCTGGCTGTCCTGGAACTCACTTTGTAGACCAGGCTGGCCTCGAACTCAGAAATCCGCCTGCCTCTGCCTCCCGAGTGCTGGGATTAAAGGCGTGCGCCACCACGCCCGGCTAAATACTAGTTTTTAAATGACTGGAAACATACTGATGAAATTGCTAAACGTTTTGATCAGATACATACAATTTATAAAACTAATGTGACTCATCATACAAAAAAAGTTGAATTATTTTAGAGTTTTAAAAAGTTTAAAATATTTTCCGTGTGTGTGTGTGTGTGTGTGTGTGTGAATGTGTGTGTGTGTGAATGTGTGTGTGTGTGTGTGTGTGTGTATGTGTGAGTGTGTGTGTGTGTGTGTATGTGTGTGTGTGTGAGTATGTGTGAGTGTGTGTATGTGTGTGTCTGTGTGTGTGTCTCTCTGTGTGTGTATATGTGTGTCTGTGTGTGTGAATGTGTGTGTGTGTCTGTGTGTATGAGTATGTATGAGTGTGTGTGTCTGTGTGTGTGTGTGTCTGTGTGTATGTGCGTGTGAAGCTCAGTCGTTCCCATGCCACAATGCAGACATTGAGGTCAAAGGACAACTTTCAGGAGTTGGTTTTTTCCCTTCCACTGTGGTTTTCTGAAATCAAGCTCAAACCAGGCTTTGGTGGCGAAGGGCTTCCAGCTGCTCAGGCACTGTCACAGCCCCATATAATTTGTGTCAGATTGTGTGCTGTAGATGCTTGAAGATTATTCTTTAATTGGAAATTGACAAGAAGGCATTGAATGACTCTCACTGAAAGGAAGCTCAGGGAGTCGGTTTGAGGAAGGAGTGGAACCTGGAACGTTGTTAGGGTCTTGATAGTCTAGTCAGAGAGGGTTAGCTAATAGTCTTCAGCACACATATATCAGCGTTTCTCTTATCTGTGATAACTCAGGTTAAGACTTATACTCACAAAAAGGGATGAGTCACGTGGTCACTGCTTGGTTCTAGGAATAAGTCCTATATTGAATTGACAGTCCTCTTAGGGTCATAACCCAGGAAGAGGAAGGAAAAAGTATTGTCTTTAGGATATGCTGAGTGAAATAGGCATAACACATCTTTTTTTTTTTTTAATATTTTTATTACATATTTTCCTCAATTACATTTCCAATACTATCCCAAAAGTCCCCCATAGCGCCCCCCACTTCCCTACCCACCCATTCCCATTCTTTTGGCCCTGGCATTCCCCTATATTGGGGCATATAAAGTTTGCAAGTCCAATGGGCCTCTCTTTCCATTGATGGCCGACTAGGCCATCTTTCGATACATATGTAGCTAGAGACAAGAGCTCCAGGGTTCTGGTTAGTACATCATGTTGTTCCAACAATAGGGTTGCAGATCCCTTTAGCTCCTTGGGTACTTTCTCTAGCTTCTCCATTGGGAGCCCTGTGATACATCCAATAGCTGACTGTGAACATCCACTCCTGTGTTTGCTAGGCCCCGGCATCGTCTCACAAGAGACAGCTATATTTGGGTCCTTTCAGCAAGATCTTACTAGTGTATGCAATGGTGTCAGCGTTTAGAAGCTGATTATGGGACGGATCCCTGGATACAGCAGTCTCTAAATGGTCCATCCTTTCATCACAGCTACGAACTTTGTCTCTGTAACTCCTTCCCTGGGTGTTTTGTTCCCAATTCTAAGAAGGTGCACGGCATAACACATCTTAACACACAGGCTTTCTCGGTTCCCACTTAGTCATTCATTATTATAGTTAAATTATATAATAAATGACTAAGAATGAAATTATGTAAACCTGAACGATAAGCAAAACATTTGCCTAGTAGGATTAACCTGGGTCTAAGTGAGTGAGTCATGGGAACACCTCTGCAGTCACCGTTGACTGCCACGAGTGTTTATTTGATAAACTCTTGGTGACTCAAACCTGCTCCTCATGTAAAGACTAATGCACAAGCAGCCCCTTGATTTCCCAACCTTATAAGTTCATTCTTTCTCCTGAAGCAGATATTTTGCTTCTTGACATCATGATGGCACATTTTCTTGGCAGCAATATCTCAGCTTTCTGTTTGTCTCAAGCGAAAAGAACTTCATCCCATAGCTGTAGAATTGGGTCAAAAGGCTGAGATCCCAAGGAGCAACCTGGATTAAAGAAAAACCAGGATCTATGAGGAGGATAAATCCAAGGAAAATGAAGTTGAGGTCCACAAGGTCAAACTCCACTTGAAACCACCACTGTTTGTACACTATTGCTTGTATGTATTGTATGTGAAACAGATATCCATTTGAACATTAATGCTAGGACAAATGGATGTTGTTTGATTCAGAAACCACCTTAACTGCTCAGTGGCCAGTCAGCCGTGGGAGCTCATGAGTTGATAGATGGTGTGTAAGTTCATCTTGATGAATAACTGCTTTATTATTTATCAAGAATAACAAAAGCTAGACTTGAGAAGGTAGAGGGAGACATGTTTGTTTGATGATTGGCTATGCATTCTTCAGGGAACCTTAGCCTTATTGTTAAAGCACATTTACTATCTAGGTAGCAATTTTCAATTCAGAAAGAATATTTTTTACTTTTTTTTTATACATGGTCTTCCTATGTATCTGTGACTGGCCTTGATCTTGTATGTGTCCTAGGGTGGTGTTGCTCTCTGGAATGTTGGGATTATAGATGTGTGCCACATCTGGTAGAAGTGACTTTCTTTGTTTTCCTTTTTGTCTTCTGAGTACATTTTTGTGTCTTCTCCAGTTTTTAGAATTTAGGGCATCATCTATTAATGCTCTCAAATATTGTTGTTGTTGTTGTTGGGACAATAGGAAATTACAACACGTATTAGGCATTTAACAAGCCTACACGTAATTTAGGTGCTGGTTTTCTGAATAGTCTACTTCCTATGTTTTCTAATTGGGGCTGTATATTAGTTTCATCTCAGTAGTTTTGAAATAATGGCTCTCAAACTGTGGTGTGCATCATTTCACTTGGTAAAACTTAAAAAGAATCTCAGGCCAACCCCAAGCTTCTGACTCAGTAATTCTAGGGTGGGGTCCCCAATTTTGCATTTATAACCAGTTCCAGGCCATACTGATACTGTTGGTCTCTAGACCACGGCTTAAACGTGTTTTTTTTTTTTTTTTTCCATCCCTTATGAGCTAAATCAGATTCTTCTGAGGAGGGGAGGATTTAAGACTCCCCAGATGATTCTAATGGAGAGCCAGGCTGAGAACTATTGTCCTAGATGGCTGGGTTTTATTTCCTGCTTAAGAACTTCCAGAGGTTCATAGTTCCAATAAAACAAACAGTCCCCTTCACCTCTCACATGAGCCCCTTGACCTACGCATTCTACCTCACTAGAAAAAGTCAATAAACTTAAATGAAAGAAAAGAACAAAAGTTGATTACCCAGGAGACTCACTGGCTGAGTATCAACTCTCTGGTCTCAAGAACTATAGATAAGCTTAAGAGAATTTCTGGAACTATATTACTGGGATTCAATCAGCTAAGGTAGATAGTTTAGTGAGGGGTGTTAGATGCAAGTATTATGGAGGAGACTGGAAGCTGCAGGAAGGACCCAAAAGAGCTGTTGAAGCTATCACAGACCAGGAGCCTGGGTTTCAGGAAGGAAGCTAGAACCAAGGCGGGATCAATCAGAGTATCTCTGGTTGTAGTCAATAGGGAGGATTCAGGGGACACTTGCTGGAAGTTCCAGCTTCTTGTGTCTTTGAATAAACAGTTGAAGAGATACACACAGATGGTAACCAGCAAAGTGAGAATTTATTAAAACAGGATACAGTTCCCAGGGAGGAAGCAAGCTAAAGCGAACCACTGAGCAAGTTCAGTAGCTTGAATGCCCTGCTGTACAAAGAATTTAGGCTTTAAAAACGTACCATCCTTCTCTGAATATGTTGTGTGAATGTGTGCCACACTGCGCATGTGCAGGTCAGATGGTTAGGAGGGTTTTGAAGCCTCAAAGCTTCCCCTTTGGCACACCTTCTTTCACAAGGCCACACCCTCTAATCTCGAACAGTTGCACCAACCGGGGACCAAATATTTAAACATATAAGCCTATGGGGGCTCACAGCACGTTCACAGCACCACATATTTCCACTCTCCATCCCAAGCTTCGCTGTTTATTACTAGAGTGAGCCTTAAGGCCCTTTAGTCACTCTACAGTACTTCTACATCTAGAGTGGCACTGGCTAGTTTAAGCCAGCTTCAGGAAAGGGAAGCCTGGCCCTTTGCCAAATTGTAAGACTTTGCTCAAGGTCTTCCAGACCCTTCTCTTTGTGGTATTTTCCCACTTCAGCAGGAGCCACTGGGGAGAAGCAGCTGCTGCCAGAAATACTCCCAAAGCAGAGATCTCTGTGTGTGTGTGTGTGTGTTGGAGGGAGTGGGAAGATGGGGGTAGCAGGGTAGCAGAGTTGGAGTAGGGAGGTAGGAGGGTACTCTACCTTTTCTTTTTTCCCCAGAGTGAAGATAAATGTTATTTTTATGAATTATATATAAATAGCCTAGGACAAAAATCAGTAAAGTAATCAAGAATCTCATAACATATTGTGGCTTTGACGATTTAATTTTCAAATTGTCTTTCTTCTTTGCCTTCCTCTAACCTTTCTGATGCAATTGCCTCAGAATATACTCCAAAGTGTTACTTCTCTGATTAAAGCAGCACTTGGACACAAGGACCCGAATATGATGACTCCTATCTCTTTCTCCAATGTTACCTGGAGTTTTCAGTTTGTGTCAAATTTGACTGATCCACAAGTAGGACAAATAATTTATAACTCCATGAAGACACACGCTCCTGTTTCCCAGTTTGCTGACCAGATGTTTATCTTTTGTGAAATGTTCTTCGATTTGGATACTTGTTTTTTTTTCTGACCACACAATTGGAAGTGACCCTCCTTCTTCATGGCTCTTTATTCTCTTCAGATTTGTCCTGCCTGCTTTTCTTCTGTTTCTACTCAGAATTGCTCATCAACTAGGCCCACCAGAATGACAGTTGACACCAGAGGCTGGGAAACAAGCCCCGGGAGCAGACCTTTTAGCCTACAGATTTGAGCAGACACGAAAAGCAAGCCATGGCTCTGAGAGCAAAGGTCAGGGACCAGCCAGCATGCTGCTCTCGGACAGTATAGGTTTTCACTGATGAAACTGTGAGGAGGATCATTCATGCATGCCACTTCATTCTAATGCCACTTTGCTTGGAGACTTTAATCTAATCTTAAATGTGCTTGTGTATGGGATATGTATGTTTTTGGTGCACACGTGTAGTCATTGACTAACTAGTAACCTACTCCAAACACTGCCTCATGGCCTCCTTTCATGTACAGTTTCAGTTATATGCAGTCAACCACAGTCTGAAAATTCTAAATGGAAAATTCTAGAACAATTTAAAAATTTTAAATTGTACGCTCTTTTGGGTAGTGTGACGATGCTCAAACTATCAGCTCTCTCTTCTGCTAGCATGAGAATCATCTCCGTATCTAGCATATCTAGAAAGTATAAACTATTCTCCTATCAGTCAGATTCACTGTCACAATATAGGAGCAAGTGTATATAACATTTAGTTCTAGTGGTGGTTTGAAGTATCTCCTTGTGTCTGGGAATGTCACCTTGGAGCATAAAACAAGAGGACCACTGTAGTCAGGTTTTATAGTAAGATTTCAAAGAGATTCTTCTAGTATCTAATATTAACTTAACTGATCCTTTTCCTTCACTAAACGAGCTGCCTAAGACTGGGTTGGTATATTCAGACTTTAGAACATGGATAGTCATTTCTTTGCTTTTCTTTCCAATCATGGAATGGGTTAATAAGCTTCCTGGCTTGGCAGGATTTAGACTCCCACACTGCCTATAAACAAGACCTATGTTTCACTTACTGACAAGCCAAGCTTTCATTTTGTGTTAGCCACAAGTATGCTAGGACCCATCTTAAGACACTCTCTTAAATTCCACTGTGAGCTTTCTTAATGAAGCCATTATTTGAATGGTATATGGAGTTAATTTTCTAGTTAATTTATCTTTCTTCCCCATTTCCAGAGGACCATCAGAAGTTCATTCTTTCCTGTCCAGATTGACTGACATGATAGTCTTCTCAATGAATCTGTAACTACCAAGTCTGTTAGTCTCTAGAACAGTAGGCATGATAATATAGTATGATACATACTTATATGTAAGTATGTTCTATTCGTTATCATTTATTAATGACACTTCATAAAATTCTGTCTTTTCTAATAGGGTCATTTTTAGAAACCTTTCTAACAATTCCATAATAAGGATTAACCACCCTAGCCTTAGTCCAGACCTGAGTGGGTGGTCAGCACCATCTGGGGCCTATTAGTAAATTGGCAGCTTTAGCATCATATACTGATCTTAAAACATACTGTTCTTTGGCTCACCCAACTTCTCTCCAAACAGAGGGTCTTGCCTCATTAAAGGAAAGAGGATGAGAAGTATTCACTAAGGGGCTCATGGGTAAGACTGAAAGTCAGATGTGAGGTGGGGTGGTACCATTGTTGTTCTGGAAAAGTTGATCCCTGGCTGTTTGGGTTTCTGCAGTAGGGTGCTGTGTGGCCACCCTTTAAACAACTCTTGGGCAGGTGTGGATTTTGGCTGGGGTGGGACAGGCAATTACATTTTCCCTTTCTCCTAATTCCCCATGGTGATAGGAGTAGCAGCTCACACGTAAGTCCATTGTTGTAGGAGGGAGTCACTTCTGGAAGCTGTCTATGACTAAGTCTTACCCTTCAACCCACCATCCATTTTTCTCTAAGGCTGGTTTCTTTGTATTAACCACTACTCTGATTAGACAAACAAGCGTGCATGCGTCTGTCTTCTCAACCTAATTCTACTAATTTCGAAAAGCAGTGTTTCCCTTGATTTCCAGAAACACTTCACAGTCATTAAAAACCCTGCCCAGAAAATGGGAGAGAAATGAGCTGAACTCAAAGACCTTGGAACTAGTAAATTTGCTTATGAGCTGCAGTTCATGATTTTAATTTAATTACTTATTTGTACCAAGTACATGCATTTTGAGGTTTCAAAAGTCAATCTTTCTTTTTTTGTGAGAGGCATACTAATAATTTTTAAAAATTTTGTATTTACTTTCCATTTGTTTCTCTCTCTTTCTCCTCTTGTTCCTTCCTTCCTTCCTTCCTTCCTTCCTTCCTTCCTTCCTTCCTTCCTTCCTTCCTCCCTCCCTCCCTCCCTCCCTCCCTCCTTCCCTTTCTTTCTTTCTTTCTTTCTTTCTTTCTTTCTTTCTTTCTTTCTTTCTTTCTTTCTTTCTTTCTTTCTCTCATCATAGCCCCCCAAGTGCTGGGATTTGGGATCGACCTTTTGACTCCTGAGAGTCACAGTCTTTGTATACAGTTTTCCATTTCTTCTGGCCCTCCTATTTTTTATTTCTAAGTAGCATTTTTATGTTGTTTCTTGCTTATTTTCCACTTGGATTTATTATTTCTTCACTTTCTTTGAAAGAACATGGAATAGCTCTTCTCTGATGTCTCTGTAATCGCCTTCGCACATTCCCTTTCTCACCTTTTTAAACATAGATGCGGGGTTTTTATTGGCCTTTCATATTTACACTTGCTCTCATCTGTTTGCTGTTCTTGTAGCAGAAGAGCAGAGGCGGCAAGTGAGTGCTTGCACACAGACAAAGCACAAAGGCCGACTCACTGCAACTACGTTCGTCATGTACGCTGCTAACTTACTACTGCATAATCCTTCCTGAAGTTCTACCCCACGATCCACACCCCTCATTAGGCCTCACTTCGCAACACTATCTCAGTAGGCATTGACATTTCAACGCAGGAACTCTGGTGGACACATCCGAACTATACCAAGTGGGAAAACATTATTGACAATTGAGTAGTGCCACCTAAGGGTGTCCCTCCTTTCTTGTACGTGATAATAATTGCTTTCCCCTCAAGGCAATAACGATCTCACTTTCTTCAGCTTACTCTTCTGTCTGCCTCTGCTGATTTTTCCCCCCACTATTTCTCTGGCAGAGGTATGAATCTCTTTCAGGTTTTAAAACATAGCAACTGACCTTTAATTCCATCATTTTCCTCTGTCCTTACCATAGAGATATTCCCTTCAGGAGCCTTTCTAGATAGGTTTTTCTGCTTAGCTGCCCACTAACTGACTGGTGTGCTAAAGTCTCTTTGTTTCTAGAATCTTCAGTTTTCAAGATCATGGTTTCCCATCACTGGCTTTCTGGGGTTGACAATTATTTTTAGGGCTCTCTCTCTCTCTCTCTCTCTCTCTGCCTCTTTCCCTTCCACCCTCTCTCCCTCCCTCCCTCTCCCTCCCCCTCTCTGTCTCTCTTTTCCCTTCTCTCTCCCTCTCCCTCTCCCCCTCTCTCTCCCTCTCCCTCTCCCCCCATCTGTCTCTCCCTCCCTGTGTCTCTGTCTTTCCCTCTCCCTCTCCCTCTTTCTCTCTCCTTCTCTATCCCAAGTGTACACACACACTTCTGTGCTTCATTTGAACTCCCATTTAGCTGTGTTTTGATTTTATTTTCACATTCTTTAACTCCATTTGTACTTATTCCCTATTCACCGTGAGATCGCAGTCCCGAGATGGACCTAGTGTCTTTCCAGGCTGTCTTCTAGGGAGTGAAACGCCTGGACTTTTTCCCCATGGTTGGGGAGGGCAGCTCTGTGGATGTTCAGAACTGAGGGAGCTATACTCAGGCAGATTCTCAACACGTTCTTGCTTCACGCCCACCCAAACCCTCTTTTGCAGAGATCCCAGGCGTCTCCCGTTTCTCAGCTCTTCTGGGGTCTTGTTGCTGCATTCTTCTATCTGTTAAGTCAACAGCCACTTACTGGGCTTCCTAGCTTGTGTAATTTTGCTGTTACCATCTGCTCCTTGTTCTTCTATGCTTTTGCTCTTTTAATTTCTTCATTATTATTATAGTTTGGAGGGACTCCGGGAAGGGAAGAGGCAACTATGTGTGTTCAGTGTGTCATATTTACTTGAAAGTCTGATCACTAGTTTCCATAGCATCTTTGTACTAATTGATAAATAATTGATCCTTTATGTTTGAGGACTTTGACCCTTTTAACAAACCTAGAAACTTAATCATTGACATCTGTTATATGGGAAAATCCAAGTGGTTTGCAAAAAATTCAAGATTTTCATTGGCCTGTTTTCCCAGATTCCTAGAATACCCCATAATTTTTTTTAAAATTTTAATCCACCTAAATAGTAAGGTTAGTTTGTATCATACTATACTGTTTTACCCTCCACTTTCTTTAATATGGGATGCTCACAGTATTTGAATGTCTAATTTTGTTTTGTTAGGGTTTTTGTATTTTAGGTACCTATTAAATCACAAAGGCATCTGGGGCAATTTATGTTAAAATGAGCAATATTTTAGATCAACTCTCTTTGAAGAAACAACTGAATTCAGCAGGTGACTTTTTCTCCAAGGGATTCCTTCAGGGATGCTGGCTGAGTCTGAGAAGAAATGTAGCTACATGTAACAAAGTACTGGTAATTGCAACATCTTGAGGAATAGATGGGATTTTAAAGAAATCTCTAAACAAGACACTTGTATTTATTGTTTAAAGTCTTGTGTCTGTAGAAGGAACTTGTGATATTTACACAAAATTGACTTTAATCAATAATGTCTTCACTCAGAGATCATTTACTATGAATTTTCAGGTTTGTTTTACATTTATTTATTTAGTTACTGTCTCTATGTGCATGTGCACATGTGCACGAGAGCATGCGTGCGTGCGTGCATGCATGTTTGTGTGTTTGTGTGTGTGTGTGTATGTGTGTTGGGCACACTCATGCTATGGTATTCTTGTGGTGGCTAAAAGATAACTTGTGGGAGTCAATTCTCTCTTTTCATCTTGTAGGACTTGGATTAATTCTCATATATAAATGTTAAGTTAAAATATGTTTTTTTATGGAAAACGTGCACCAAAGTAGATGGAGGAGTCTAATGAACCTCTCTTTTCTCGTTGGCTGTCTGCTAACAGTTGCCAGCATTCTTTTTTTTTTTTTTTTCTTTTTCTTTTTTTATGAGACAGGGTTTCTCTGTATAGCCCTGGCTGTCCTGGAACTCACTTTGTAGACCAGGCTGGCCTCAGATACTTAGAAACCAGCCTGCCTCTGCATCCTGAGTGCTGGGATTAAAGGTGTGCATCTCCACACCCAGCTAGTTGCCAGCATTCTTGCATTTACATTTCATATCTTCTTCATGCTGTGACAGAGTTTCCGTATCCCCATTCCTCTTGATATAATCATCCAAATGTTGTATAAGTTCACTTGTAAATGCATCAGTTCATATTTTAAAGCACAAGGTTTTTTTTTTTACATAACTAAGCAATTTCTTAACATTTATTATGAATATCTGTTTTCCTTCAATTACTACTTCCATACTTCCATATTGCAATGTTTGTTATTAAGGATTAAAAGTCCATAGGTTACATTTGGTTGATACCATTTAAGTTTTTTCCTGTTCACTATAATTTCTTTTCCTTTTTAGAAACTGCCATTTCTTTGTCGAAGCAACTATCGCTGTGTAATAACCAGTGTTTTAGAGAGCACATGTTTAACTTGTCCCTGTATCACTTTACGTACTATGTTAACTTTCCGTTGCTAGGACAGATTTGGAGAAGGAAAGATTTATTTTGCTTCCAAGAGTTTTATTTTGTTTCAGAAGTTTTGGTCGGGTCATGTGCCTCTATTGTTTGTAGGTCTGTGGTGAGATAAGGAACCTTGGTAGTACGTGGTGGTGAGAGAATGCTGCTTATCTCATAGAGGCCAGGAATAAGAAGCCAGAGACAGACAGACAGACAGACAGACAGAGAATGTTGGGGATAAAATATAGCCTGAAGGGCATACGTCTCTTACCCACTTCTCTTCAGTTGTGTCCCTCCTTTTAAGGTTTTGCCCTATTGCAATAACCAACCCATAAATACAAAGGCCATTGGTGAGCTTAGAATCTTCAGGGTCTAATAATATCTCCAAAGCCCTGTTTTATATTGCTACATTGGGAACTGAACCCTCAACACAAGAACCCTTGGAGGATATTTCTTTCAATCAAAATACTTATATAGTTGGTGGCTATTTTTAGAAACCTGATTCAATTCTCTCTCTCTCTCTCTTTTTTTTTAGACAGGGTTTCTTTGTGTAGCCCTGGCTGTCCTGGAACTCACTTTGTAGAACAGGCTGGCCTCAAACTCAGAAATCTACCTGCCTCTGCCTCCCGAGTGCTGGGATTAAAGGTATGCGCCACCACCGTCCGGCCTGATTCAATTCTTGTCACACTTTATTTTTTATTTTTTGGCAGAAACATTAGATAGATGGTAATTTATGATCTCTGCTACATTCACCAGAAACATATATCTAATTGTATATTAAAATCTATCTATCTATCTATCTATCTATCTATCTATCTATCTATCTAATATATACATATATCATATTATACATATGCACATGCATACACATATACACACATATATATCATGTATGTGTATATATTTGATATTAGTATTATCTACCTTTTGTAAATTTCCTGCAATAGTTTTATTATCTGAGTATTTCTTAATGCTTGAAAAAAAACTTTCTGTCATTCTTCTTGCTTTTTGTGTGTAAAATTGCCCTGTGTAGAATTTTTCCTTCATCTCATATTTGGTAACACAGTGACAATATTAGCAAAAGCTTTTCCTGTAGTAATTCTAAAGGAATTAGCCAATCACCTTTCCATGTACATTTTCTTAACCTGTTGCTCAGAACGTTTTCATCTCTTGTAGCTTTCTTAAGCGTCTATCATTTGGGTTGAGTGTGTCATCTTGGTGGAAGATGTTGATCATGGGTAATCTGCACACGACTGGGGTGAGAATTAAATAGGTACCCTTTATATTTTCTCTTCAGTGTTAGAAATAATAACTGAGCAAAGTATAAAAACTTGGAAATGAGTTCCTGGCCCGCCATTGTCTTCCATAAAAACATTGCTTTATTTACGTTGTTAATGTGATTGTTACAGTTTGTATAAATTTCTAGACAAGTGTTTTTATTTATTTATGTGGTTACTTTGCATGTATGCGTTTCTAGCTAGCTTGTGACTTGTACACCAGGATGTGCTCAAACTTATCATCTTCCTGTTTCTACCTCACAAGTACTAGGACCTCAGGGGTAAGCTGTCACATCTGACTTTGCCAAGTATGATAACACTAAAATAAACTCTAATAAGGAGGCATAGTATCAAGGAATTTATATGTCTTTGCTTCATAGTAGCAGCACTAATATTATTATCTATAATGATAGAATAATAGAATACAGTCTTTGATGGTCTTCATTCTTGAGGTGGCATACTCAGCAGTTGATGGTCACTTCATTCCACCATTTTCTAGTCCCTGACATAGATGTGACTGATTCCCATTCTACCTATAGCTGCTGCTGGATCCTGTGATTCAGACTTGGCTGCTCTGGTAAGGGATCATACCCAAAAACCTAGGTCTGTGTGATCCAGCTGGAATGACACGCCTTTTTAATCCCTCTGGGCGGAGTACAGACACACCCTTCGGACACCTTTAAATCCCAAATAATGAGGGTAAAATTAGTTTGAAGAAGGAAGCCGCCATATTTGAATGGGATGTCTAATTGAGGGACAGACAAGGGTGACAAATCAGAGAAAGATTTGACAGAAGTCAGAGATAGGATACGCTCAACTCCCGTGAGAAAGGAGAGTAAAAAGGGGTAACTTCAAAGAGCATCGCAGGGAGAGAGAGTCAGTCAGTTGAGAGTCAGTTTAGTGAGTACGGTAGAGTGGAGTCGAGCTCATTTGTGTGTTCATGCAGTTCAATACCCGTTAGCAGAGGCAGAAGGAGCCAGAAAATTAATTAGAATGAATTGCCAGAATTAGTTTGAGGCCAAGAAGAGCAATTCAGTGAGAAGCTGAGAGAATCTAAATTCTCCAAGTCAGCTTGGAGAGAAGTTTGAGATAGAACAGCTGAGTTGAAATCAGCCACCCAGAGTAAAGAAAAAACTAGAAAGGGTGAACTACAACAGTACATCTCTGAACTAACAGTTACATAAACTCATAGCTCTACTGTGAGAGTTGTCCTACTTTCACAAAATGAATGGGTTCTGAGACTCAATCCCCTTACTGAAGAAAATGCACAGGACCTACTAATTTGTCCTAAAATATTTTCCCTTCCTTCTTCTGATAGTTCCACATCAACTTAGGCTGGTTATGGTATTTGTATTTTTCTATTAGTTATTCTCTTTGTTATTTATAGGTAAATAGGATAGATTATTTAAAACTGTAAAAATTAAGATTCTCAACATTATATAGTCTTTGACTAATCAACTTTAGTATTTGTGTTATTATGTCCACAAGAAATTAATTGTTTATATTTCCAAAATTTGAAATTTGGACATATTAATTACAAAGTTTTCTTTTTTATTTCTATATTGCTTTAAGATCTTTAAAATGATATTTAGTTGCTTTCGTTATTTTTTTTTTTTACTAAATAAACTACATTATCAAATGGCTCTATTTGGCATCTAAATTGTTCTTGTTATTATCTACTTGATATCTTTTATTTTTATTATTATATATTTTCTTTATTTACATTTTCAAATGCTATCCCTAAAGTTCCCTGTACCCTCCCTCTGCCATGCTCCCCTACCCACTCTCTCCCACTTCTTGGCCCTGGCATTCCCCCTGTACTGGGGCATATAAAGTTTGCAAGACCAAGGGGCCTCTCTTCCCAATGATGGCCAACTAGGTCATCTTCTGCTACATATGCAGCTAGAAACATGAGCTCTGGGGGTACTGGTTAATTCATATTGTTGTTCCACCTATAGGGTTGCAGACCCCTTCAGCTCCTTGGGTACTTTCCCTAGCTCCTCCATTGGGGGCCCTGTGTTCCATTCTATAGATGACTGTGAGCATCCACTTCTGTATTTGCCAGGCACTGGCATAGCCTCACAAGAGACAGCTATATCAGGGTCCATTCAGCAAAATCTTGCTGGCATATGCAATAGTGTCTGGGTTTGGTGACTGATTATGGGATGGATCCCCAGGTGGGTCAGTCTCTGGATGGTCCATCCTTTCATCCACACTTTGGTCTTCCTTCTTCTTGATTTTCTTGTGTTTTGCAAATTGTATCTTGGTCTACCTGCTATCTTAAGAGAGTCTTTTACTTGACAACTATATTCTTTGACAATTTTGTACATGTATATAATGTGTTTTGATCATAATAACTTTCATTACCATCCCTTTCCCCCTTGTAGTATATTCTAAAAAGTTTTAAACCTAATTTTAAATTTCAAAAGTAAGAGAGTTCTAAACGGAGATATTTTATAAAAGTAGATTTTATTTATTATTGTAATGCTATGGATAAAAAGATTTAAAATAACCAATATGCAAGGAAATGTAAATTAAAACTGCTTTGAGATCTGTTTTATCCTAGACAGAATGGTTAACATCAAGAAAACAATTGGCAACAAATTCTGATGTGGAAAAAGAGGAATATAGGTGGAAGTGTAAACTGATACAGCTCAAGTAATATAGATTTTTCTCAAAAAAGAAGTCTAAAGTAGAACTAACATATGTGGCAGCTATACGACTCCTGGTTATATAACCGAAGGGCTCTAAGTCCCACTGAAGAGACCCTTAACTCATCCATCTTTACTGTTGAATCATTCACCATGGCTAGGAAATGGAACTGGCCTGGGTGTCCATCAATAGTTGATAATGACATTTAGTACGTATACCCAGTGAACTTTCATTTAGCCCTAAAAAATAAGTGAAATCATGACATTTACAGAAAATGAGGGTATCTAGAAACTACTACTGTATTATTATTTTTAATAACCCAGACTCAGAAAGACAAGTCTATGTGTTTGTATATGTATGTGTATATATATATGTGTGTGTGTGTGTGTGTGTGTGTCTATTTGGAGGAGTGTTAGGATATATATACTAACTTTCTCTCCATCCCTTCCTTTCTCTTTCCTTCATTTCTTTCCCCTCTTATTGTCTCAGGGATTCATTTAGCCCAGGCTGGCCTCCAACTAGGAATGTAGCATACTAAAGATGACTATACTCTAATCTCTAATCTGGTTAGTATTACAGGGTACCACCATGCTGGTTTAAGAGGTGTTGGGGAATCAAACCCAGAGCTTCATACACAGGGGCAGGTCAGTCTGCGGGTCAAGCAGCAGCCTCAGCCCCTACCATGTTTAAATGCTTTTAGTTGTTTTTGTTTGATCTGTTTACTCAGGGTCTCATATATAGCTCACCACGTTTTTCCTAATGTTTTATTACTTTTTGTTACATTGTGTGTGTGTGTGTGTGTCTGTGTGTGCGCGCGCGCGCGCGTGTGCGCGCGTGTTTGGATGAGCAGGCAGCAATACGGAAATCAGAGGTCATCTTGGGAGGAGTCTGTCTTCTCCTCTGTATATCATATAATACACACACACACACACACACACACACACACACACACACACACACACACAGAGTTTTCCCTTACTGATTATTTATAGTATAAAACAAAACTACAGAATCCAGAGTTTTTAGAATATCCATAAAATTACTCTGAACTTTAGGCAAATGTATGTATGAATGGATAGATAGATAGGTAGATAGATAGATAGATAGATAAGTAGATAGATAGATAGATAGATAGATAGATAGATAGATAGATAGATAGATAGGAGGGGTGGGGTTCATTCAATAATGAAGGTAGAAAGTGCTTTTAGAGAGGAAGAGGTCTTTAGGGTAGAAGAAAGACAGAATAATAGAAACCCCTTGACATGACAGTCAGTGGGTACTGCTCAGAGGAGGAAGAAGACCTATAGGGCTGATGGATGGGAGAGGGAGAAGATGAACAACAAAATATGAAATGCCACCGTGGAATTCATTACTGTTTATGCAGAATTTAAAGGCCCTGGGAGCCTGCAGCAGTCAGACCTGCAGAACACACAATAGTGAAATAGAAAACCAGAGCTTTGTAACTAGAGATGGAGCTTCACCACTGAGCTGGGTCAAACACACCAGGCATGTCACTAGCCTCAGCTTCATTGTTCTCGTTAACAAATTAAAGGCAAATTAAAAATAAAAAATACAGGTATGGAAAATAAAGTCCAAAGTTTAGAGAAACTTTATGAATATTCTAAAACCTTTGGATTCTGTAGCTTTGTTTTGTACTATAGAGATTCAGTAAGGGAAAAAATGGATTAAAACACAGTGAACTCTGACATTCTGCAAAACTACTGTTAAAGTTTAGGCAAGTATTTATTAAGATGATTTTCTGCATATATATACATATATATATGTATGCATACACATATGTATATATGAAGCTGTAGAATTATGTACATATC
This sequence comes from Mus caroli, assembly GCF_978045245.1. Lineage (NCBI taxonomy): Eukaryota > Metazoa > Chordata > Mammalia > Rodentia > Muridae > Mus > Mus caroli. Next base: position 98,396,680 of record NW_028227264.1, on the reverse strand, counting down.
TAATATATTGATGAAGACACAATGAATTACATACATGTCTAATATGGTATATATAAATTTTTATTTCTATATAAGTGTGTGTGTGTGTGTGTGTGTGTATTTACCTGCACAGTATATGTGTGGAAAGTAAAAAGACAACCTTGGGTGTTAATCCTCACACTGATTCCCACGTTGTGTTTGAGACAAGGTCTCCCACTGACCTCAAACTTCACCAACTAGCATAGCTGCTGAGTGAGCTTCTAGGTGATGGAGTTTTCAGGGATCTGCCTTGTGTGTCCTCATCTTACTCGTGGTGGGATTACAGGTGTCCACCACCATATCACATGAATGCAGGTCCTCAGACGTGGGAGATGACTGCGGTACAGTCCATATCAAAACTTAGTTATTATAACTACTTAGCACTAACATAAATAATCTTTAACTTTGGTTTTAGCAGCAATAATACTGTGACTATTGTGACTATTGTGACTCATTTATCCATTTATTAATTTCTATATCTGAACTTCATTTTTTTCATCTTTTAATTTTTCTATACTTTTGCCTTCAAGTTATTGATTCAATGTCTTTTTTTTTACTGTCAACTTTACTAATGATTAAATTCTATCCCAGCCCTTAATTTTGATTGAGACTTTACATGTTAATGTTTTAAACTGCATTAGAGTGCTATTTAGATCTTACTGAATTTAACTCTGTTTTTACTTTTATTATGTGTGTTTGGTTGAGGACATTGTTTGAAGCCCTCCTATCATTTTTATCCTGCTGAAATACCTGTGTCTTGGCATACCTTTTAGACTGCTGTAGGAAGGTTTTATCAGAGAGTTTGTCCTAAGTCCTTGGGTTGCTTAGTTCTATTTATTCATCCTACTGATAGTTGACCACTGATAGAGCTGTGGCTGGCATGTCATCTGATTTCTTGGAGTTGTGCATACATTACTGTTTCAAGTCCTAGATTGTTAATGGGTGAAGGCTTGCTGGTTTGAAATAGGTTTTGTGATACCCAGAATGTTTGTGGTCTGATACTTGGAACCAAGGGAATAAGGGTAGTATCAGCTGCTTCGTGATTAAGAACTGTTTGTATTTCTCTATCTGGGGTACTTGCTGCAAGTGTCTCTAAACATGCAGTATATTCATCACTATCAATATCTCCTTTCCTTCTTTTTCTTAGACATACATACACCATATACACACAAACACATGCCTCACATTCACACATACCACTCACACACACATACAACACACTACACTTACACACCACACATATACCGCACACACATACAACACACACACCACATACACACAGAAACACACATACAACACACAACAATACACACACATACAATACACATATCACATACACGCATATACAACATACACATAAGCACACACACCACACACACCACATACACACACCACACACATACTACACACACACCACACACACATACACACCACACACATACTACACACACTACACAGACTATACCACACATACATACAACACACACACAACACACACATACTATACACACACATACATACACAAATACACATACAATACACACATAAACATGCACACCACACACGTATATAACACATACGTAACACACTCAAAACACAAATACAAACACACACACACACACACCACACTCACACAAACACACCACACACACAAATACACACAGCACACATAAATACACACAAACATAACACACACACACTGTGTTTTGGGAGACACACTCCCCAAAGAAAGTAGGGCAATGATAATTGGCAGGTTATCTGTATGTTCTGCTTAGGATTATTATTTACCCTGCCTCGCAGTTATTGTTTGTCTTGGGGATTTGATGTATATTGTGTAGAATTGCGGATTTATAAAGCTCTGCTATCATATCAGTGGTTGTATGATTGTCCCTGTCTTTAATAGCAACTAATTATGATTCATAGTTGTTTCATCAGGAACTTCTGAAGCTAATGAATTTTCTGTTTCTGGTAGTAAAATGGCTACCACTGATAGTTTTGGGTTTCAATTGGTTTCTTGTTTTTTCTTCATAGGTATTTGTGTAAGAAGCTAGGATACCATAAATCCCTTAATGCTAGACAAGCCCCAATTTTGAATGATTTCTCTGAATTATAGTTTTACACATTGATGTGTAGGCCTTCCTTTTGCATCTAATAATCATCTAGCTAAATATTAGTCTGATAAAGCAAGTACAATCCCTTCAGACTCAGAAGACCAAGAGACTTCCATTCTTATTATAATGACATGGCATCCGATGATTTTCATCCAGGATGAAGGCTGAGAACTAACTGAAATTAGTGACTGTCAAGAGAAATAGCTAGATATCCAGCAATCCAGTTATTATAACAGTGTTTATGAATAATTTTTATTTCTTGGGCAAAAGAACTTAATTTTATTGAAAAAAAATTTGACGGAAAATACAGTATTTAGCAAAATTTTAGTCTGCTATCTGCCTACATGTACCTTCCAATTCTTTTCTTGTTGTGTACTGTCTCTTTTGATACATGATGAGATGTTAGCTTCTGGTAAGTATTCACTGAGATCTTGAGCATCTTCAAATACTACTTCTTCAAAAGAAAAACTTTTAGTTTTGTAAGTGGGCCAGTGCAGAATGGAGTACTTAGCGCTGCCTCCAAGTAAGATTAAAAATAGTTTTTTTGTTGTTATTGGTTTTTTTTTTAGACTCCTGAGATATTGTATAGTGGAGTTGACACATTAGAAGAAATATGCCCTATGGAAACATGTGTTGTAGATTGCTATATTGTGAGCTACCCTGAGATTTGGCTATAAACAGCAATCACTGGGCATATAGTTCTATAGATGGGCAGTTGGGGGTAGGCTTAAGCAGACATTTGCAGATCTAATGTTAGGAAGGATGTAGATAACTTTTAAGATGTTGATGATATTTAGGATGCAGATAACTCAGTATATCTGGGAGAAAGTTGCCAATAATTTTTATTTACTTGGCTCAAAAGACAAATGTTAAGTACATTTTATTTAATTTATCTGAAATTTGCTATTTCATATTTATCAGTTGAAAAACTGACGTCAATGTCATATGGCTATTCTTTCAATCCAAGACAGGGAATATTTATATTTCATTTATTCAATATCCATTATGCAATTTTACTAAATAGTCAAAGAGGTTACTATTATGTTCCTTTGAGCCCTAGAGGATAAATCAGAGAATTGGAGTTTACATTTGAAATTATATTGTCCAGTATGATAGTCAATGGCTGTATGAAATTAATTGAAATTTTGAAATATTCTATTGAGCAGCAGAAATGTGGTCCTATTGGGTTTGCAATGTACATCCAATTAAAATAGGAACTGGATTTTGAATACTTACATTGAAATTAGAGATTAAAATATCCAGTGTGGATTGGTACTCAGAGGGTGAAAGGAGGGGCTATGTGAGCAGAAAATGGGAAAAGAGGGGGGTGGTGATCAGGATATGAACTGAATAAATAAATATATTAATGGAAAAAACTCACCAAATTCTTATGGTTTTGTTTTAAAATAATAATATTTTAGATCAGCTAGAGTTGGTTGAATATAATGTAATAGGAATGTTGACTTAAATGTATATTATTAAAATTCAATTTCGATTTCTTTTTCTTTGTGTGTGTGTGTGTGTGTGATGCTAACAAAAAGCTTAAAGTAACAAGTATAGCCTACCCATGTGTAATTTCTTTCAAGCAGAACAATTCTAGGAGTTAAGAAAAGAGAACAAATGCTCTTTTAATAAACAGACAGAAAATAAATCCTAGCAATAAATTAGAGAATATCACATTGGCTGGCCATGGAGGAGCAGACTTCCTTGACTTTTGACTTGAAATATGACTTATATGAAGGCATCAGTAGATTTTGGGAGAAATGTTTCCTAGGCAGAGGCAATGTCAAGCACAAAAACCTTAGGGGGGGACACAAGTTTGGAGGACTCAAGGCACAGAAGGGAAGGAGTGAGTGCAAAGGCATTGGGTGCCTAATCATGAGAAAGAAGGCAGCCAGCCCACTCATCTCGAGGTCACATTCACTTTTTTTTTCTTTCCAACTTCTATTAAGACACAGAATGAGGTCACTAATATTCCAGAAAAAAAATTATGGGGCTTTTAATATTGTAACCATGGTAACTTGAATTATTCACATCTTCTGGAGCTTCCTCATTTGTAAAATGGAGCAATGGAAGTAATTGTATTGTTTCGCAGGGTAATCACAAAAGTCAAATACAGTAGAATGTTCTAATATACTTATTTTCTAAGTGGTCAAAAGATGTCAGCTCTTCCTCATGTGTTACCTATCATCAGAGAATAGTCTTTCTGTTTGTTTTTTATTTTGGGGGGGGGGATTTTTTTGTTTCTTTTTTGTTTTTAATAATAGTTTCTCTGTGTAGCTTTGACTGTCCTGCAGCTCACTATGTAGACCAGGTTGGCTTCAAACTCAGGGATCTGTCTCTGCCTCCCTATTGCTGGGATTAAGGGTGAGAGCTAATACCACCTAGCCTGAAAAATAGGTTCTTATTCCTCAAATTAACTATATAAATTTATCTGTAGGATATCATAAGTGTGTGATCTCAGTTTCATCAAATGCTGTTTTAAAATCATCCATGTGTTAATATTTCTACTTTTAAAACTAAACCATCTTTGTCTAGTAGTTAATACACACTTACTATTTTTAGAAAAAAATGGGTTTATTGAATATACTATAAAGGGCAATAGGTTAGACAGTAGTAGCAACCCAATTACTTTACTGAGAGTTTAGTAATGAAACAAAATCATGTAAGTCATCTTGCAGCCTTTTATTAGACAAATGAGAAGACAAAAAAAGGAGCTTATAGGAAACAGAAGAGGAGGAAGAAAGGAAAAAGGGAAGGAAGGAAGGAAGGAAGGCCCTCTCATCACCTTCTTCACTTTGTATTCTCTTGCAACAGGATTCTCTGAGTTAACATTTCTCAGTTTTGGGTGAGTGTAGGTCTATAGGATTTATGATATAATTACTTTCCATAGGCCACATGTATTGTTGTGGACCTCTCATTCACTATTTAAAAGCTTATGACATATGTATTTTATTATATATTGCTTTAAATCATTTTAAAAATAGTTTAGGTTTAAATTAAATAAAAATATAAAGCATTGTTTCTATGAGAAAATGCATTCCAAGTTTCACAGAACCAAGTTATAAAAGAAGTTTTGGAACACAGCCCATTTATAAATTCAGGAATTTCTCATATATTTTGGGGAGTGGGAATTCTTAAATGTCTCATTAAAAGTTCTCCCTGGAGAGCTTATTTCCTAAAAGGAAAGGTAAAATTTAGGACTGTTTACTTTTGACAGAGTCTTACTCTAGTCCAGGCTAACTTGGAACTCGTTGTGCAATCCAGAACTTGCTGCAATCCTCCTGTCTCAGTCTCTCCCCATGTGCTGGGTTTATAAACCTGAACCACCATGCTTATTGAGGATTGATTTTTAGATAACTTGCTAAGCTTCAGAGAAAAACGAGTTTTTCTTTGTGTAGGAAGTATTATTTGCTGAAGGCTAACTAGAAGCCATACAGTGTTTCATTAAATCTGGGGACCATGTTCTCAGAACTTCTTCCTTTAATTCCCTTTGAAGACTGGTTTTGTACTACAGTCATGAATAAGAAAAGTAACTGAGGTGTTGCGAATGAAGGAGAATGGTATTGGAGATACATAGTCCAGAATCTTCTGCAATAAACGTGTTATGGAGTGAGAATTGCATCTTGAAAGTATCAGGCAGAGATAGGACCTGATCATATTTATTTGGTAGAACAGCCTGTGCATATGTTTGAGAGATGAACCTAGTTGTGGTGATGGCAAATGAAGGCAAGTGAGACTGCATTTAATAGCACAAAATAATATATATATTGGAGTAAACAGAAAGTTTAGAGAACCTGGGGAAATAGAAGATTGAATTTGACAGAATTTCTTCCAAGTTGGGCAATGGAGTAAGTAATACTGGTGTTCCCAGAGGGAGGTGTGAGCTAACAAGTCAGTGGGTTGAAGCTGAGATGCCCGTGAAGTAACTGAATCACTTGTAGATTTATTGGTCTAAAGCTCAAGAATGAAGACATGTTTGGGAGACTGTTAGGCTACTGGTCATTACTGAAGGCGTGGATAGAGATAAGATTCTCTACAGGGGTGTGGACATGGAAAAGATGGTGGACAATAGCAACTTGGGGGAATGATTGCTTTAAGTGAGACAATAGCAGAGGGAAAATGATGTAAGCGAGACTGCGTAAATGGCGGGGAGGGTGGGCAGGAAGTCAAAGGGATGAGGTGTTGGGAGGGGAAAGTTTGAAGGAGCCAGTAGTATATAATGCTGGAGGTCACAAGAAGGTCAGAGAGTATACAGAATAAACACAATACTTTGGAATTTTAAATCTGTGTACCGCATCGGGAACTCTCAGGACCATGTGGAGCAGAAAAGAACTGAAAACTGAGTCACAGCATAAAAATTGAATGAGGGGTAAAGACCTGGGCAGCATGCATTTTGACTCTGAGTTCTGAAGGGAAGGAACAAAAATGGCTACCGGATGGGACCTCACAGAGGAGTCCGAATTGTTTCCATATTGAGGATTGGGACTATAATTTCATCATGGGCAGCTCCACAACTGAACAGTTGATATTAGATGACAACATGTCCCTGATGTGCAAGGGGAGACAGAGCTCAGAGAGTCTCCTAGGCGGCAGGTTTGGTATCTTTCCATTGTAACTGTGTTGAAACTTTAGACAGCCCCATAACAATAGGGTAACTTATATGTGTCCTTTATCAATTAGTAATCTTCATTTATTACCAATGGGAGCTTAAGAAATGATTAATTTTCATTATGTTGGCAAAAAAGAATAATGTCTATAGTCATGGCCTTCATGATGTCTCTAGAGTTCCATTTTTTCCTTTACTCATTCCTCAGATTTTATGGCTCATTAAAACATGTTCTCCATTAATTGAACCCAAATTATGCTTACTGTCGGGGATATGATGATAAACCAAAGCCAATACCTGCCCTTGAGACACTGTAGTTTTGCAGAGGGCCAGTTAGGAATGAATCTCAATGTCCTTTCTGTCACTTCTGCCCATAACAAAACAGCCTGCACCCTAGGAGTCAATGGTGACACAAACTACTCTCCATCTTTCATTTGCTGTGATGATATTCAAAGCCAACAGCAGCATCTCTTTGGCATAGACTTTAAGTTTTAGTTTCATGAGGCAGTCCTATGAATTCCTCTTGTGGACTTAAACTTAAGGACAGAAAGGCAAAGGGAGGAAGTTTCTGGTTTAGCTTTCTGTCTCTGAGTCATAAGATGTCAGAGAAAAATCAACTTAAAAGGAAAAAGGTGCTTCATTGTGTGTGTACCGATGGTTCAGTCTGTGATTACTTCACGCTACTGTGCAGGCCCTGTGATGGTATAGGGTATCAGGGTGAGCGCACATGGTGGAAGGGTGTTACTTCACATGCAGTTGGACAGCAAAGCAAGAAACAGGAAGTGACCAGGTCTTAGTATATCCTCTAAACCAGTGCTTCTGAACCTTTCTAATGCTCTGATCCTTCAATACGGTTCCTCATGGTGTGGTGACCCCCAACCATAAAATTATTTTTGTTGCTACTTCATAACTGTAATGTTGCTACTATTATTGGTCATAATGTAAATAATTTTGGAGATAGACATTTTGCAAAAGGGGTTGAAACTCACAGGTTGAGAAGCACTGCCCTTATAGGCATGCCCCAATAATCCAACTCTTCCCCTATCCACAACTGTTAGCTGAGGATGCTGGAGATAAAGAAGTTATGCAATACTTTTTATTTTTCTCAAAATATGTTCCATTGGGGAACAGCACAGCGTTTGAGATTTGGAACATCTGGGTCCATCAGTTATCACTTTTGTAGCTCACTAGCTAAGAACACATCATTTAACAGCTTTTACAAGATGAAGATAACACCTGCCTTGCCTATTTGTTAGGATGTAAGCTTGGATTTGTGTTACTACCTTTAACAATCCAATAAAGGAGCGAATTGATTGTAACTTAAATCTGTTGCTTTGGGATGGCATCAGAATCTTTTTTTTTTTTTTTTGGTTTTTTTTTCGAGACAGGGTTTCTCTGTGTAGCCTTGGCTGTCCTGGAACTCACTTTGTAGACCAGGCTGGCCTCGAACTCAGAAATCCGCCTGCCTCTGCCTCCCAAGTGCTGGGATTAAAGGTGTGCGCCACCACGCCCGGCTGGCATCAGAATCTTAATGTACTTTGTTTCTGTCCATGCCTAAAGCTTTTTTTTCAGATAAGGACAACACTAACTTGTTAATTTTGCCTTAAACGAAATTGAGAAAGGCTCCTGTCCCTTGCAACAGAAGGCAGCCCAAGTTACTCGTGGTTTGCTTCAGAATTCAGACCCTTGCCTCATTAGAGGTGTGGGCTGATTCAGATGCACACTTTCTTGCAGATCGTCCTCTGTGTTCCCATCCAGGGTCTCATCAGAGCATAAACATGGTGGTGTGGTGGACTGGATTCCTTTGCTGCTCACTAAGGAAGGTGACGACAGCACTCTAGTCATGATCTCTATGTAGTTGTCACAACAAATCTCAGCCCAGAGAAAAGGCAGGTCTTCTGACCCCTATGGGGACCACTGTGTGATCTTAGCATTAGTAGAAAGAGCTATTCCCCAGATTGTTATGATTCAAGACTATTGTCTGAGGATACAATACATTGTAAAAGTTAAGGGTTCTGATTGGCCTTGGGGAGCAGAAAAGAAGTCCGAGGGCTGTGAAATCAGACTTTCTTGTAGTAAATTAGCACTCAACAATCTTGTTCATTGTCAGCGGAGAAGGAGCCATCCCCCTAGTGATGGATCAGTTACAACACTAAATCCCTTTGCTACCCTGGTTCCTCTTGCAATGGCCATTAATGATTGACACCAGTGGTGATCTGAGTTATACATTACTCGGTAATTAAAGTTTTCCTTTGCCCTGAATTCTGTGACTTAACACATATTAGTCAGCTTTTCCTCGTCTCCATTGTTTGAGTCCTGAAAGGACAATAAAAGCAGTCTGAGTATTTGGAAATAGCCTAGATTCAACATTGAGTAACTTGGCATTAACTTTGTGTTAGTTAGGTACCTGGGAAAAAGGAACCAGTACACAGGTATCTAGTGAACAATAGTGTTTGTCCTGAGCTTATTGATAGAAAGCCTTTAAGCAGTCATATATGTCAATCACATACTCCATCAACCTAATCTTAACATATTTGTGCTTTCTGCACAGCTTCGTCTTTTCTATTAACATTGAAACAACAACGTATAAACATTTACTAAGAAAATATAATCCACAAAACCCAGTTTCTGTAGCATTAAATGAACATCGTGCATGTATTCCCACATGACTGGTTTCCTAATGCCTTACTTAGGTTTATGGCTCATGTAAATACCAAGCATCTCCAATCCTTGATAGCGTTATGCTTTATCAAACTCTTGGTATCTCAAATTATGTTCCCATTGACAGGGATGAAGCATGCTTATCAGACACAAGCTATTTGGGCCACATCTGCTCTTACGCATAGGAGGAGCGGTAAAGTGCATCTCTGGAATGCTATAGAGCAGGATGCAGAACTTCACTTTGAACCTGGGCAAGTTCCTTCAACCCTGTGAGCATCAATTTCTTCATTCGGAAACCATGCATTAACTGTACCCCCTTGTAATACATGTAAACAGATTAGTGGAGTGCCCACGGCAGTGTATGTGCCTACTATGTTATGGCTTAGTGATAGAGAAGACAGAGCTCACATGGCTTTGCCAAAATAGATTACTCATACTTAAGTCTATGTTAAATCAGTTTTCTTTTTCAATTGCTGATCAATTATGTACATGCTCACCTGCCTTCATTGGGAACCTGCCTCCATTGGCAACAGTCGACCATGTCAGGAGACCGTTTTGGGTTCTAATTTGCAGGAATGGAGCAAGGATGCTGCTATTGGAACCAATGGGAAGAGAGGGGAGCGTTTATCTATGAACATCCTGCAGTGCTCAAGAAAGATCTGCCTCCCCACCCCAGCTTTCAATGGGGAGGTTCCTGGTTCAAAATGCTGATAGAGCTGAGAAACTGAAGAAACCGAAAGGTATCCTTGTACAGAGAAATAACAAACCAATCCTCACTGAGAAACCAGTTTGTCAAGTACCTGTCGCTCTTCAGTCCCAGCCAGGGTGGAGCGGTGCACAGTTCACATTGCATGGGTGCACGTATTAGTTTACTTCATTCTCAAGAGTCCTTAAGAGAAGGTCGGATTGGCATAACCTTCCCCATCTGCCCCGCTCCCCCTTTTTTTTTTTTTTTGCAGAGGAGGAGGAGGAGTTAGGCTGAGAGGTTGACTTTCTCCCAGAAACACAGATTGTAATTAAACCCAGATGTTCCAGCGTACAGCGCTTCTGCCACTCTCGTGTGCCCCGTGGTGCGTGTCTGTGGGGGGATGCAGGAGGCATTCTAGACATGGCTCCTCCCTGCAAACTCAAACTCAGCTGCGAGAGATCCCACCCGTGAACAGTTATTTATACCTATTGGGCTGTAATACACTTGCGACGATCCCTCCCCTCTCCGATGCTGTAGAATGTGACTTTGCAGCTGAACTGAAACCCGAGGATTTCTCTGTCTCCTGAACCTTCTGCAACATAAATGTAGTAACCAGTCTGCAAAACAAGGGTGCTACCCTTTCTTTACAATCTGTACTTTCAGAGCATATGCCATCATGTTCCTTCTCCCACTCCGGTCCTCCTACATAGCCCAGATGGTGCCAGGCCTGCTCCTTCAAACTTCTGCTTCCCTCTATTTCCATTTCACGCCCCTCCACTTCCGAGTGATTGAGCGCGAGGGGCTGAGGTTTAGTGATAGGATGTTTGACTTGGAGTCCAGATGTAAAAATATACCAAAAGGCAACCGGTTTTTGGCATGTGAACTCTGTTCCCCTCAGATCAGTGGCTATCAGCATATCAGCATCTGCAGTTGGTTCATGGAGTTCTGAGAAGCATTGACTTTTAATTCAGATCTTATGAAAGTCGCAGGAATGTATTTTAGGGGGAAAAAATAGACAGGAAATGCCTAGTCACTGCAAAGCTGCCTGCGATCCCTAAAGAACAATGTACTTCTCTGCTTGCCCATGCTGGGTTTATGCTGTCAAATTACTTTGATATTATTTTGACAAATGAGTAAACCTGATTCAAGCTGATGCTCAGTCACAAAGAAGTTTTTAATACTTAAACTATTAAAAAAAAAGCCAGAACACCAGGTAATCATCTTTTCCATAGAGGAAATAAACAGATTTATGATTTAGTGAATGTGGTGGCCTTAATCCCAGCACTTGGGAGGCAGAGGCAGGCGAATTTCTGAGCTCGAGGCCAGCCTGGTCTACAGAGTGAGTTCCAGGACAGCCAGGGCTTCACAGAGAAACCCTGTCTCAAAAAACCAAAAAAAAAAAAAAAAAAAGAAAAGAAAAAAAAAAGAAAAAGAAAAAATATTATCAAAAACTTATCAAAAAGACTTTTAGAAAACTCTATAAGCTTTCTGATGTCATTAAATTTGCACTGCCATTTTCTTTTACAAATACATGTAATCAGTAGCACAATTATTAAATGTTATGTGAATATGTATATTTATAATCTATAATTTATCTATCATCTATTGTTTACCATCTATCTATCATAATCTATCTATAGATATAGATTTCTTCCTATATTATACCTATTTATCTATAGATGGATGATAATCTATCATCTATCTATCTATCTATCTATCTATCTATCTATCTATCTATCATCTATCATGTATCTATCATCTATCTATTTTCCAGCATCTAAACATGGATGATCATCTATCTACCTGTTTGTCCATTATCTATCTATCTATCTATCTATCTATCTATCTATCTATCTATCTATCTTCATCATCTATCATCTATCATGTTTCTTATCAGCTAGTAGCACAAAATTCTCTGAGTCTTTGCTTTGTTCCCGTGTTTATTTCATTGTGGAGCTATCTATCCCTTACAGAAAACCATTGGGAGTTCAATGGTGCTTCACAGAGGAACAACTTGGAAAGATATAGACCCATGCTGGCTTTCTTCCTGCTTAAGGACATGGAGGGAAGTGGAGTGTAAAACAGAATCTTTCTTGATTTATTTTTACTTGGGTTGCTTTGGAAGATACTCAAAACTTATGTCCTCCATAAAAGACAGAACTGAAAGCAGTACAGGATGCAGCTTAGGCAGAAACTACCAACAGGAACTATCATTTTCCTGAGTCCATCCCCAGCCCCTGGTGTGGGCTGTGAAACCCAACTCAGAGCTCATCTTATAATGACATCTTTGTGTTACCAATCCAGGAAGGATGCACAGGCTACTTCTGGCCTGTACATCTTTTCTTACATCTTCCCCCTATTCAAATCACTAACATGCCTTCCCAGTGTTTCCATGGGACCTGAATCCTTGACATGTTCTGTGGCGCCCTCCTAGTTTTCTGTCTTACTCTCCTTTCTCAGTAGACACAGGCAACTGTGTGCAGGCAAGTGCCAGCAGCTGCCCCATCAAATCTCTGTGCAATGACTAGTCTGTCTAGGGGACAGGTCTTGGCACAAGTTGTTGCTTTTAAGACTTGAATGTCATCATGGAAGGTGGGCCTACCACCTGAAAGGCTGAAGAGAACAATTTGGCATCCTCATATGTCAGTCTGAGAAACCCAAGCTCACTAAAACTCTCTTAAACATTACAACCTAATTTTTTTTGAATGAATTGTGTTGGAAGATCTTAATTTTTATGGATGTAAAGGAAGCCATTTTCTAGCATTTAATATTTGAATTGAAGTAATGGTACGCCAGTATAAAGAAATAAAATAATTTTCTTTTATGACTTCCTTGTGGCTTTGAGTTCATTGACTGAATAAATATTTATCAAGAACCTACCAAGGTCCAACATTATAGTTAGTTTTGATTCATTTTTCTTGGAGTGTGAGATCCTATGATAGGCTCCTGGGAAATAAAAAATTGTAAATTATGTGTTAAGAAAGTCAGGGACAAGATGTCGAATTAAAGACAAGCAAGGAGAGTTCTCACTTTGAATAAACTGGAGGCAAATGATATTTAATAGGCTGAAGAGAAGTCAAAGGGTAAACAGCCATTCAAAGAAGGAAAGGTGAGCCTTCCAGGAAGAGACAATTCCAAGAGGAGTGTGAAATACAATTGCAGAGCCTAGAGATTCAGGGAGCTGGGGGGTGGAGGGGGGCATGGGAGAGACATGCAAGGGCAAATATAGGACTCACTGGAACCATAAGTCCTGCTAAAATATTTAGATCTTGTTCCTATTTTATAAGATGATTCCAGGAATTATTTTTACAAGAATTATCTGACATAACAATACACCCACCCCCACCCCATGTGTCTTTGGTTGTTAAATCTTTAAAAAAAAAAAACTTATACTGCATTGAGAATGCTTAGAATGAAGTTTTTCTGTGGAACGTATAAAAAAATGCTCATGAATTTCAAGTGAGCCATTTTATCTTTTGGTTCATTGGAGGAAATGAAAAGAGAAAGAAGCACTTGAATGGGTCTTCCAGGAAAAAAAAAAAAAGTAACATTTTAAATCTTCCAGGTTTCGAGAGTTGCTGAGAATTTCAAAGTGGGATTTTTGACTTCCAGAAAAAAACTGTTTCTAAGCAGGGTTTTGGTTAAGCAACCTGAGAACTGCATCTCCTTTGAGCCAGCCATCGGCTTTAGCCTTCAGCATATGCCATGGTCGATGTAGAAAACAATTTAGGGGAGCCATCTCATAAGTCACAGAGGCTAGATCCTTCCTAAGCCAGCCTCCCAGATAAGGCTTCTTTCTTGTGATTGCAAGAGGATGCTGGCTCCCATTATGCAGCAGGTACAATGTGAGTTTTGATAGAGGGAGGATTCTAAACACAAGTGGTCGAGGGAAGGTTCCAAATAATTTGAGAAATATGTGTAAAAGTGTCATTTCCTCACATGTAACTCCACTTTTAAGACAACCACTGCCCATTATTTTAACTGAGTTAACATATAAGAGCAATAATTCTAGTATGAAATAGTAAATGTGATATAAGACAGAAGGTGGGTTAAAAAGTAAAAACTGGCTTTGACAAATTAAAAACTTATTTACCTAAGTCCAGAGTATATTGAATATAGAGAAGAAAGGCAAAGACTCCAAGCTGTCACTGAGATGAATAAAGATTATATACTAATGTGTTTAAAGCTGTATTAGTTAAATCTATAACTAGGACATGAAATCAAATGAAAAACAAAACAAAACAACCCCCCCCCAAAACCAGTGGATCTGATATTCTTCTATACTTTCTCTTAGAATTATTTCCTTCCTTCCTTCCTTCCTTCCTTCCTTCCTTCCTTCCTTCCTTCCTCCCTCCCTCCCTCCCTCCCTCCCTCTCTTCCCCCTCTCTTTCTTTCTTCTTCCAAAAACTGGATCTATTTTGTACGAATACAACTTCTCCCAGTAAGATGCCCCTCTTAGCAGACTACTGAAATTATAATGAAGAATTAAGTTGGTGCATGTTTTCCTTGGTGCGAGTTATATAATATGCCTACTAGATCACTACGAAGCCATACTTACCTAATTGTAATGAGGCCACCTCCTTGAAGAACACATGTTTGTGTCTCATATAACTAATTAATGAAGACTGGAATAATTGATGGTGAATGTAACTGAAGTATACCAGTAGACACTGAAGTTTACCGTCTCTCTGCCATTGGTACTTCATTAGTCATACTAATACAAGATAATTTGATAAAACAATAGCACTGTTTGTCCAATCCAAACAGTGCACATTCCATATGGCTAACACTTCAAAAGATTATTGCAGATAACTGAAACTGTAGGTCATTTAAAGCCATTCCTATAGTTTCAGATCCCAGAGGTCTAGTCCCGTGAGTAATAATGAGCTAATGTGAGTCTGAGCTCAGTTTATTCACTTGTCAGTGGGGGAAGCTTTGCACTCCTTAAACAGGACAAGAAAGACCTGCACTGATTGCCATTTTCGGGATGTGAAATCCAAGCCAATGGTAACGCTGCCTGCAGCCGTGCGTAGCCACACCAGTTGGCTAGCCAGGCCTGTGGGTGTCTCTGTGTGACGACAGTTCTGAGTAAGCATATTTTTAATAAAATTGGCTAGAGGAGAGAAAGACAAAAATAAGGGGAAAAAAGTAATGATAAAACATGTTATGAGTTATGGGCCTGACTATAGAAAGTAATAAAGTTGAGTTAGCTGGGAAGCAAGAAGGGAAGGTGACTCCCCACCGCCACCACAAGACTTCATAAGAATGATATTACAGTTTATGTTTTGAAAGCAGTGAGAGATTCGAGACCGCTAGCTCCAATCCCTTGACCTTGGGTCAAGTGGTCTTGGATGAAAGTAGCTTTTCCTTCTATATTTAAAACCATCCTTTCTTAGTTTAATCCTCTCCTCCCTTTTGGCCTGCCTTACCTTCTTCTCCTCTCCTTACCTCTATCCTTCCTTCTCTCAAGTCTTCCTTTTCTCCTTTCTCTCTCTCCTCTTCCCTCCCTTTTCCTTCCTGTCTTCCCTCCTGCCCATCGCCCCTCCTCCTCCTCCTCCCCATCCTATCCTAATCTTTGCTCCTCCCCTAACTCTCTTCCCTCCCTACCTCCCTCCTTTTCTCGTTTCACAGGGGGTCCCTATGTAGCCCAGGCTGTCTTCAAACTGCTAATCTAGTGCACATTCTTCATTATAAACATATCTGATTCTCCTAACTCCACACAGAACAACTCTAACTTATAACTATGCAGTAAACCGAGGTTAACAGAACCTTTAGGTAAAGAGACCAACCCGCTGCTAGAAAACCTAAGTAGCTCTCAGATAGCTACACGTGATATGAAGCGCTCTCTCTCATATTTAAAAGCACGACATTAACTCTGGTTTTCATGAATTGCTCTTTTCTTTAGTGAAACCTCATCGATTTAAGCAAATACCATTTCCAAAGAGATCTTCCATGTTCCCTTTGTGATGTGCTGCTCTGTTACAAATCTCATTTGGAGTTACTATGTGTTTTTCCATCTGAGGAAAAAGGAATGGCTGCAGGTGACATCAATCTTTATGGTCTTTTGTCTTCATCTTGATGAGGGGTGAGGGGAGGGGCTGGTGCGTTTCTGCAGCTGCCTTTTATTTTAGTACAAAGATAATGGCTAGTCTTTCTGAAGGGTCCGACTTCCACTTTTTTGAAAGTGGATCCGAAATGGGAGTCAAGGAGCTTGAGTTATTCACGGGATTGCAAAGGGCTGCAACAATAGCTTCCTTGTTGAAAAGGGCTAAGCTCACCTGCTCTGTGGCTGTGGCTGTAGCTGTGGCAAATGCTGCTAAATAAATAACTGTTCAAAAGAAACACTTAACCAACATTACAAAGAAACGCAGAAGCTTGAATAGCATGAAGTTCTCACAGGGAAACAAGCATGCAAAAATAAAGATTTTTTTTTAACTTAAAAATTCTATTCTTTTAACAGAAAAAATTAGTGTGTGTGTGTGTGTGGGGGGGGGAAACAGAAGGTATTTTAAGTTATTCTTCTTTTTGAAGTAAATTGTTTTATTTACTTCAAAAATCTGAGGTTTAAGTAATTTGCATGGTGTTCTGATACTTAGTTGCTTTCAACCCCTGGCTTCATGGGGGGGGGGGGGGAGGGGGGCAAATTCAAAGGTCATACATTCCTGCTGACGTTGAGTTACATATGGTTTCTAGGGCCAAGAACAACGAGCACAAAGAGCTGTGTTCTGTGTCATGGTAGATGAACCACCTGTTCATTTTTCTTCCAGATCAGTTTACATACTGTAACTCGACCTTTATTTTATCTACTCTTAAACTTAATTCACCCAACAGCAGAGGATCTAACTGGTAACATTGTCTCGATAACAGATAAGACAGGGTCACACGGCAGGGATGGAGGCTTCATTCTCTTTTTAAAAAGAAACTTGGTTAAGTCCAGACACCAATCCAAAGTCATTTCTGAATATCACAAACCTAAGGCACCGTTTGTAGCTCTCTGATGACAAAAAGAAATTAGTTCAATATTTCCTGTGAAGTATTTTCTCCTATAAGATAAAGACAACTTTATTTGTGGACAAGTTGCCCTGTGGAGGGGAATCTTATAATCCGGTCGGTTAGTTTCCTAGTCATCAGACGTGGGCAAGGTCCATATCCAGCTAATGGAAGACAGGACCATAAGGGTGTCTGTGACAGAGAGGTCGAGAGAGGAGGAGGGGCTGCCTGCCTTCAAAGCAAGGGATTTGCAAGCCTTTGACTTCTCAGTATCTTTGTGGACTAGGTAAGCAGTTATGCCAGCTTTATATTCCCTTTGTGCCTTCAGGTATCTAAGGTAAGACTGCTACTCACGATTATCCTTGAGTACACAACGGTAACTGTGAATTTGAAATGTCTAATTAAGGTTCTCCCCAAGAGGGACTAGATCTCGTTCTGTGTTTTACATGATGTCTTAATGAGAAAAAGGACCACATTATTCCATAATGTCCCTTCTATTGTGACTGTTAGGATGGTTTTGTCCACAGAGAGATGTATAGGCAAGGTTGTCTTTCTTGCTATTTACATACATGCGGGTAGTGTCCCTGTCCCTACATGACCCGAGAGTTGGAGCAAGCACTATAGGTCAGTTCAGGTGTCTTTGCTCTTGGACTTAATGGCTGCCTGTCTCTGCGGGTTGCACTTTAGGGAGGAGCTGACAAGTACCAATAGATATGTAGATATAACAGTTTTTTGAAGACGAGTGGATATCACCTACATAAGGAGATGTTATAGACAATAAAGGAATGCCTTGTTTAGATATCTAAATACCTGGCAGTGTTTTTAGTTTAAAGGGAGAATCAGCGTACAGCCAGTTCCTGGGTGACATTCTACAGCTCAGAGAAACATTGAGATAAAGCGAACATTAGGTGTCATATGATACATCTAGGTAACAACAGATCCTGTGCCTTGATAAAGGTGACTCTTTTTTTTTTTTTTTTTTGGTTTTGCTTCTCATGCCTGTATCGTTAATGAAAAGAAACAATTTGATAGAATGTTTCTAGCTGTTAACTGTGAGTCATCCCTTCCCTTTGCATCTCGGCTTTCAGAGAGAAGCAGGCAGATGATAACACTTCTCTTTTCTCAGTAAAGCTGTCATGCAAAGCATCGCTGAGGCTGTCTCATCATATAGCTAGCATAGTTGCTATACAATTAATTATTATCATTATATACCATTAATTTTAGAATGTGGTATTGACATTTTCCTCAACTCCTTCTATAAGAATTGGTCTGTCTTATTTGCTCTGTTGCTTAGACTCCTGGGAAACTCAAGGATAAATAATGACAGCAACTGTATTGGTCTTTATATAATGGAGGAATTAGTTTCCTCATTTTTATGAAAGCAACCAGATGACATGAATTGTGACATTTGGGTCATGGAAAGAGCTGTTGTAATCACAAGAGCATGTTAAATCCATAGTTCACATGATCTGACTTAGAATGGTTATTGCTGTTGTTGTTTTTCTTTCTGGGAAAGGGTCTGATGTATTGATATATTGGCACCAATATTATAAATATATTTGACAGCAATGACAGAGGCGTTGGAACAATGGCCTTTTTGTTAGGAGGGCAACACGTGTTCACTGATGCAAAGGATCTAGCAGTGGAATTAGGTTCACCTAGATTTGGATCATAGTCCCCCCATTTCTTAGCCATGGTATTTGTCATATATTAAATCACTCTTGAATCACAGTACAATATTTTTGAAAGATATAAAGGTCTTACAACAGAGCCCTGCCAAAGGAAATACTCAGTTAATAATGGTTATTCCTTTTCTGATGTAATTATTCATTAAAACTTAAACTAGGTAATACTGGTAAAACTTGAAAGCAGATTTTCTAAACAATCCTCCAAGGTATAGAAGAGATAATAATGGAAATTTTATCTTTGAACAGAGAGATTTTATAAATATTTCACTGTGTGCATTAAACCATTTCATAAAAAGATTTAGCAGCTTTTCTTTACCTGTATGATATAGAAGTCTAAGGCATCTAAAATTTTATTCTGTGATTAAGAATATTTTCATTAAAATGCTGAAACTATGATCAGTATTTTCAAAGTTGAAATATTAATAATCCAAATTGACAAATATAACATGATTAGTTATTTATAATTAACAAAAGTTCTAAAGTCTCAACATTCTGTAAGTTCAGAAACTGACTTTTATAAATTACAAATCTCTGGGTAACTTTTACAGATTACAAATCTATAGGTAACTCCATCCACCAGTTTGCAAATATGCTACTTTCTAGAGCTTTGCTTGTAGTTTACTTGTTGGAAAGTCAGAATGAATTTTCTTTATAGAATACATTATGTTGGTTTGTTTTCAGTTCATCTCCTTTTCACAACCAATTTAATTCATGACTGCCAGGCTGAAGTGGAGCATTTCATAGAAGTCAGAAAACAATTCTCTGGCAACACTTTCTTTATTCTAAAGCTAATAAAATTCATTTAAGAATACAGTCTAACTATTTTCCCATTATATACCCTATCATCACAAAAGATTGAAAGAGTTCCCTAATTAATTTTGGATGAATTTAAGTATGTGTGGGGAAGAAGGCTGGAGGGAACCTCTGTGGAGATCTTCAATGGAGAACTCTAAGCCTTCCAATGATCTTGAAGGCTCAATTCAATGTATGCTTTGGACTGGAACCTGCCCTCATTGAGACTGTACGCTCCATATTTTTCTAAACATGAAGTTAAATAAAAGTGTAGGGCTGACGGTGAAGTTCAAGGATGGAACACATGCTTAGCATGATGTAGAATCATTTGGGGGAGAGAAACTTAGCAAGGGAGGGATTGTTCAGATCATGCTGATCTGCCTGCATGCTTTTGAAGCGTTGTTTTGATAACCTTAATGGATACAGGAAGACTCAACCTGCCTGTGTACCATTCTGGGGTTACATCCTGGACTGACTAAGAAAAGGACAAAGTGAGCTGAGTACAAACATTAATTCATTCCTTCCCTCTCTACCCTTGACTTTGCAGCCATGATGGATTCTAACATGTAACTGTAAGCTAAAATCAGACCTTTCTCCCTTAAGTTGTCTTTGACAGGGTTCTACAACAGCAATTCAAAATGAAACCAAAACAGCAGAGGTGAAGTCATGGATTTGATTCCTAGCAACAAAACGTAAAAGAATGTAGAACATAGTATCATTGTTGTACTTGCATACCGATGAAGATCAGGTCCAGCCTCAGATCACAGGGAAATCCAAACAACCACAGAATAAACAGTAGAGAATTACATTAACTGCCTTGTTAAGGAAGGATGGAGTAAGGTAGTATAGGGTCACTGAGGTTCATCTCTCTTGTCTTTCTGCTGTCTGTAGTTTCTGTCTCAAGATCACCTGATGATCCATTAGAGGTTCTGAAGCTGTGGTCATTCTTTCTGGATCCAAAACAGCAGAAAGTAGAGAGCAGAAAGGATGGACATACTACTTGTGTGTGTGTGTCTGTGTGTGTGTGGTGTTCATGCATGTGTGTTTATCTGCATATGAAGACGAGAGGTTGATGATGCTAGGTACCTTCCTTAATCTTTCTAAACCTTATTTTTTTTACCACTTATATTTTGAGACAAGGATTTGTACAGAACCTAGAGCTTGTGGAGTCAGCTAGACTGAATGGCCAGAAGCCCTAGGAATCCTTCTGTCTCCACCTGCCAGGGCTGAATTTACACACAAGCATCGTGAAACCTAGCTTTTATGTGACTGTTAGGGATTGGAGTCAGGTCTTTAAGCTTGTAAGCCAATTACTTTACTAACAGTCATCTCTCCATCTCTTTTCATCTTTCTCATTTTAAAGAAAAAGTGCAGGTCACACACAACTTCCGTTTTCCATTCATTTGTCTACCATTTAGTCATGATGTCACTTATGTGAGCAAGAAGACTGGAAAAAATGACCAGGGTTCTATTTACTGCAAAAGAATATGAGAATGGATTTGGGGGGAGAGTCAAATCCATAAGGCAGATCTAAGACAGACATTGTTTAACAGGAAGAAAGAGAATTATGATACTAGTCACTAAGAGTGAAGAAGGGTCACTCACAAAGGACATGAGAGAGCAAATGCTCTTCTAGATGGGGGAACGTCTCCATGAGAAAAGCAAGAGTCTGAAGGACCCTGTGGTGGTGTATCAGACATGCAACACTCAATTCCAGTTACACCTGAAATGTCATTTACACTGAGGCTGAACAAAGAATATTAAAGCCTTGGAAGAGACTCTGATAACATCCCTGGAGATGCTCAAGTGCCTTGAAGGGTCTTGGGTGATTGGCTGGGAAACACTGGGTTAAGAGCATTGAAAGGGGCAGGCTACTCTCTTTTTTTTTGCTAGAGACAGAATATTATGGTGGCTAAGGCTAGGAGTAGATTTTTCAAGCTGCCTAGATTTGAATCTCTCCTTTACCTGTGCCATTGGTGGGGGAAAATAATCTTTTTTTAAAAAAAATTTCAGTTTATACTCATTTGCAAACTTGGACAGTATCACTCTGTTCCTATTTATGAAGCGAGTGCATATTGTCTGACATACAGTTTCTGCCAGTAAAGCAGTTTAAAATCTAAAATACTTCCTGTATTCATACAGTCAGTAATTCAAAACACTATATACAGTCTAACTCTTTATTCCTTATGCCCCTTTTCTGTTTTGCTTGCTGGGACTAAAAGAAAGTTCTCCAATGGCCTCATTTCATTAGGCGTACAAAAAGGACCTTGGTGGCCCTCGTTTAGCATGAATTCAGTTAGGTTCTAAGCCAACGTCCCTTGTTCTCAGATTCTAACGTGCAGAAAGGCAGGTGTTCTTTGCTTCCTCGCTGAAAAATGGGTGGTTCTGAATTAGAGTCCAGGTGTTATCCCTTCTTGTGAATGCAGCCATAACCTTTCTAAAGCCCTGCTTCCTAACACATCACAGGGACTTAGAGGAGTCTGATGAGAACCAAATGAAATGATGGACACCGGACATTACCTTGATGTTCAACACATGGTAAATGTCCAGTGAGTTAGAACCATGGTTATGACCTGAATTGAAGACATTGGGATGCAGGGCAGATGTTGCCAGTTAACTCAGTCTTCTGAATGCCCATCATATAGGAGCAATGGGATCCATCCATCAAGACAGATTAGTACAGTTGAGGAAGTAAGAGGAGAAGGCAAGGGAAGAATGTCTGGTAGACAGGAGATGAATTCTCAGCTGTGACTCCCCTTATGGACTGTTTACTTGCAACCTCAACTCAACGTGAATCAAAATACATCTATTAATTTCATATTCCTTACTTTGATCCCTTCTTTCTTTTTTTCAAGATAAGGTCTCAAGAGGCTCTATTTACAGTTTCTGTGTAGCTATGGGTGACCTTGCTCTCCCGAATTGGTTCCACCTCTCAATTGCTGGGGTGACAGCAGTGTGCCACCACTCCCAGGACAGATATCAATTTCCTGAGAACAGTTTTGCCATGTTCAGAGATTAAAACTGAAATTTGGCCAAACTGAGTTTCAGATCACTTCACTAAGTGGAAACAACAATTTCCATGAACCGTTCTGTGAAAACTCAGTGCAGAGATGGCAGAATGTAATAGCATGTGAAAGGAATGTTTCAACTTATTTCTTGGAATTTCTGGGCAGAAGTGAGAGTCTCCTAAATAACAGCACATGTTAACATGGCCATAATCAATTATTTCAAAAAAACCAGAAAGAGTCCTCTGAGACCTATTTATCCAAAGTATATTGAGCATTGCTAGGAAATTCTTAGAACTAGGCAGATCAGCTCTGGGGATGTTTCAGCTTTCTGAGACTGAAGTCCATGGGTCTTGGTACCATGTAATCAGCATCTTCCGTAGGTAACATTGAATGAGGGATCTGACTGATGCTGGCTATGAGATCCAAGATGCTAGAGGAGGAATGGTTTACAGCTAGCTAGTTGTTCTGTCTCTGCCAAGGGACCTTTATGGAACTGTGTGTCCAGACACATACATCCTGATGAAGAAAGGTGAGTCGTAGGCTGTGTCCATTACCTGATAAGTTGTATTTATACTGGCCCAAAGGAGAGCCTTGATGTTTTCAAATTTGCTTTGTTATTCATTCCAGCAATTTCCAGGATGTTTAAGTATTTAAATTTGGGGAAATTTTAATATTAAATATTAAACTTCAACTAAATATTGTAATTTAAAGTAACTTTTTTTGATCACCTCACAGAAATTTGTTCTAAATAACATAAAATTTTTGCTTTTTCGTTTGGTTGGTTTTTGTTACACCATACCATTGAGTTAGCTTTGACAAAACTAAATTGAAACAAGATTATGTTTAAAAAGACAACTTCTAGCCGGGCGTGGTGGCGCACGCCTTTAATCCCAGCACTTGGGAGGCAGAGGCAGGCGGATTTCTGAGTTCGAGGCCATCCTGGGCCTACAGAGTGAGTTCCAGGACAGCCACGACTACACAGAGAAACCCTGTCTCGAAAAACCAAAAAAAAAAAAAAAAAAAAAAAAGACAACTTCTAAGGTACTGTATATATTTTGTGTAGAAACGGATGCTAATATGATCTGGTTAGTGCACTTGAACTAACAAGATTTTTGTAAAAAACAAAACAAAATAAAACTAAAATATCCAAACCAAATAAAAATCAAAAAAACAAACAACAATCAAACCCCAAGGAAACAAAACAGAATGCTGAACTATTTTTGGATTTCTTGTGCAACAGACAGGACAATGATAGTATATATATATAATACACTTTTAAAACTGGGCAGAAAGAGTTTGAGTAAACCATTGTGAACCACCAATGAAATAAAAAGGCAACAATTTTTACAAAAGGAGCATTTCATTTGGGACCAAAATTATAGTTCTTCGGGGGTATAAGAAGTTCACCAGATGAGAGGCTGCCTGAATTTGCATATATATAATTTGCATATATATATATATATATATAACTTTTTCTTCTGAAGGAAAGAGGCATTTGTTTCCTGACAAATTATCAAGAAGACCGTTGATTTTTATTCTGCATCTGTCACTCAAAGTTGTCACTACACTTAGTGGCTATTTATTTATTCTGCACATCATTCCTATCTCTAATTGTGCTGTCAGCCTGCTTGGTATTCATGTGCCAGCAGCACATTTCTTTATACTTCAGACACAGTTCTTGGAGAGTAAGTTCCTCTTTCTGTTCTACACTGCACCCCAGTCACTGGGAGAAGTTCCTATCTGCTTGCCCTCCTCTCTATTTCTTGTTAGTATTCAACATGAAAAGTAGGGATGTGTCCTTGCTTAGCTCAGTCAGGTTTTCAGTTGTTTCTTCAGTTCAAGTATTCAGGCATGTTGATACTGCCCTGTACTTTCTTTGGGAAAAATGGCACAAATTCAAATTTGAGTAGGTCAAAGCAAATACCTACGTTGACCTGGAACTTCGATGTCATAAATGTTCCAGTAGACTGAGCTCAATAGGAACTATTAAGAAACTCCTAAAGCAACTTCCATTACACTTTTATTTCCACATTGGCCTCAGTGCTAACTATGCCCACAGCAGAGGCTTAAACAACCAAGTGGGAAACCCATCTAATGCATGATAAGTTCAGTTGCCCCAAAGCAAAAACAAAACAAAACAAAAAAACCCCAAAAACCCAAAACTAAAACAAACAAACAAATAAAAAACAAACCACCACCACCAACTACAAAAAACTCCCTGTGATAGTTTGTATATGCTTAGCCCAGGGAGTAGCACTATTAGAAGGTGTGGCCCTGTTGGAGTAGATGTGTCACTGTGGGTGTAGGCTATAAGACCCTGGTCCTAGCTGCCTAGAATACAGTCTTCTGCTAGCAGCCTTCAGATGAAGATTTAGAACTCTCAACTCGGCTTGCACCATGCCTGCCTGGATGCTGCTATGTTCATACCTTGATGATAATGGATTGAACCTCTGAATCTGTATACCAGCCCCAATTAAATGTTGTCTTTTTTTCCCCCTTAGATTTATTTATTATTATACGTAAGTACACTGTAGCTGTGTTTAGGCACACCAGAAGAGGGTGTCAGATCTCATTACAGATGGTTGTGAGCCATAATGTGGTTGCTGGGATTTGAACTCGGGACCTTTGGAAGAGCAGTCAGTGCTCTTAATCTCTGAGCCATCTCTCCAGTCCTTAAATGTTGTCCATTATAAGACTTGCCTGGGTCATGGTTTCTGTTCACAGCAGTCAAACCCTAACTAAGACACCCCAAAAAACAAAAACAAAAATAACCCCCCAAATCCAAAACAAACAAACAAACAAACAAACCCTTAATAAAAATAAAAACTGGGTAAATAACAGAATAGAACTCAGTCTTTGGATGCTTCTTTTACTGGCAATATGCTACATAATTACAAATACATTTTAAGCTTCTCCAGCCTGGAGATCCCCTTGGTGATGGAGTGAAAATTGAAGTCATTACATACAATAGAGCTATTTGCTAAGATTTTTCTGCAAAGATTTTCATTAGGATTCCTAATTTAAATGTTTAAAGCAACAACCCATTTACCAAGAAAATATTAAGTGACACCTGAGGAAAAGAAAAGATTTTAACATAGTTATTTGAAGTAATCATGGCAGTACTCTAGAATGTTCTAACCCAAATGATCGTTAAAAAGAAAACAAAAACGTCAAATGGCTTTAGAAGTTATGCTTCCAAGAGAAACTTTTATTATTGGATTTCTTCTTTTCAAGGGACAAATGCTTCATGATATATTTCTGTAGTAATTACTTTCTAGCTTATGATTACTGAGTCTAGTCATAGAGCAGTCAAATCGGTCCAGAGAGGCTAAAAATCTATCCACAGAAAAGAAGAAAATAACCTCTTGAAGAATTGAACTCTCTTCATCTAGCTGATGGCTACATTGTATGTGATACTGGAGGGAACCTAAAATTTGATGAGGAGACAGGGTCCAGCCCTGACTTGCCCAGTAAAAAGTTTCCTGGCCACGTTGCGCTTCAGTTTTTCACATACAAAACCAGTTACACCAGATACTTCCTACATTCCTTTCCAATTCAAATATTTTATTTAACAATTGAGCAATTGATTTACATTGCACACAAGCATGGGGGAAGTTTAAGAAATACAGTTTCAAAGTTTAGGTTGATACTTCTTTCATATAGAGAAGAAATAAGTTGCAGTACACTGCATTTAGCTAACATGGTGAGAATGGTAACACTCTCAATCTTAGAAATTAGGTCTTATACGCTGCATTAGACATTGGACTACCTCGGGAAATATCCAGTAATGTGGGTACCTTGAGCTTGGGATAACTATTCCTTCTGAACTAGTTTTTCAGTTTTGGCAATGCTGACATTGGGGGATGAATGTTTCTGTATTTCAGTGCTGTCCTATCTACTTCAGTACACATACTAGTTTTCCTTATTTATCTACAAGATGCCAGTACCATCCCTTCACCTTATATCAAGATAACTAAAACTATCTTCCCATTTATGATACCTCACTGGGAATCACTCTCTAAGATACTAGTCTTCTCTGGCCTCCTGTTCTACCCTCTTCTGAAGGCACTAGGGTTTTGATACTCAAACCTGAACAGATATAAGAGAGGGAAGAACTGATGAGAAATGGGAAAGAATTCCTTACAGTGGGGAGGCACCACAAGGCAGAGGCAGGAGGCTTGCGGTGGGCGAGGGATGGCAGATGCGGCGAGGATGTAAAGCAAGGGATGGAGCCCACAGGAAGATGGTGGGCGCGGAATATCAGCCCAGCAGGAGGAACAGGTTCTGCAGATCTGGTGAACAGCATGGTGACTAGAGTTAATAACACTGTATGCTTGAAACTTGCTAAGTGAATGGAATTTAGATATTCTCACCACATGCACGCACACGCATGCGTGCACACATACGTAGATAAGAATGTGAGGTAAGGGATGTGTTCATTAGCTCCGTTTAAGTACTTTGCATTGGATAAACATTTCAAAACATTACACTGTACCATACATACATATATATATGATTTTTATTTGTTAAATAAAAATTTAAAAATAAAAAGTTAATTTTTAAGAAGACTGTAAGGGGAGCTTGTAGAATCCTGACATTTCACTGAGGGTTATAGCTGTAATTTTATGTGTAAGTGCTAAGCAATCCTGTATCTTAAGAGGGGCCTTGAAATGAATGGATGACCCAGGGATGACCCATTCCTACGATAGGAGCTTTGAAGGATGTTGAATGAAGACTCAAAATGCCATCTTACCTCCCAGGGTGACAACCAAAGGGGGGGCTTTCCTTTTCCTTTTCCATTCCTCACTAAAACTGAGACTAGTACCAACATAGCAAATTCATCCCACTGTATACACAGCCATTTAGGAGTCACTAGATTGTTCCTGGGTGAACTCTCATGTTAAATCCACCTTCAAAATTCACCTTCTCTGCCAGTTTTTTTCTGCTGCAGACAGGAAGTCCAGAGTTCTTTAGCACAAGCAGCCACACAGAATTCTGGCTAGAGCATGAATATTCAATTCTCGTGAGCTCTCAGCTGAGTCTGATGCCAGCGGGTACTATTTGTATGATCACTGTTAGTTTTTTGCTTGTAAAAATGGAAATAAAGTCAGTTTTGAATGGAGTCAGAGATACAACAGATATTTTAGGGACAATTAACTATATTTTATATTAAAAATTCATAGCAGAATATCAGAGTTTATTTCTTATCTTATTTTTGGTGGGAATAGGTATTGAACCTAGGGTCTCATACATGCTAGGCAAGAACTCTACCACTGAGCTACATCCCAGGTCACATTTGGTTTTACTTTATATTTCAAGACAAGATCTCTCTAAGATGCCCATGGCAGCCTTGAATTCTCTCTGTAGGCCAGGCAGTTCTTGAAAGTTTAATTTTCCTACCTCAACTTCCTGGGTAGCTGGGATTCTAGATCTTCACTGCCTGACTGGAATATTTTATATCCTAATAAGGACTTGATAACTGTAGTTGTTTTGTTATTTATCCTACAATATAAATAATTCTCCTTGGTGCCTTTAAATATATAAAGCATAAAATGGGAAATTTTATTACTGAAAAGGAGGAGAGTGTCACTTGTGTACAGTGGATAGAAAGGACTCAGAATTGTTTTTTGTTGTAAACAAAATGGCAAGTGAAAAAGAGCCCATGCCAAGTTTCTGGGAAGGATGAGGGGATCACGGTAAGGCTTGCCTGAGCTCTATGACCCATGGCCCCATGAACACAATCATTCCTGGAAAAAGCAGGCAGGTTTGGGAGGAAATCCACTGTGCTTTTGGTCCTTGGAGTACAAGCTTCCCTCTTTGCTTCCCTGTATCTCCTCCTATCAAGGGTGACATGAAGAGGGGTCACAAACAATTTAAACACATCCTATCCTTCTAACCTGGGAAAGGGATAGAAAGAGACCTGCCCTGATCCAAAGGGAGAGGTGACATCATAGCCTTGTTCCAGGTTTGTTCTTTCCCAGCGATTTCTCTGCAGAAAGAAGTGAAATGCATAGAGAAGGTAGCTATCCAGGGAGTCCTTTCAACCAGGAACTAAAAGAAAGGAACATACATCAATCAAAACTGTTCAGCTAAAAGAACTCTAACCTCCAGGGAGGCTAGAGTAAGGAAACTTGGGAGCATAAAAGGGAAGAGCCTAAATCCTTAGGCATTCCTGGATTTTAGGAGATTGGATGGATGCTAGTTTACCAAACCCAGTGGAATTTTCTCAGTCGCTTGACTCTATTCCTGTATCGTAGTCTGCAGATCTTGATTTATCAGGAAAGTGAAGAATGCTTTCTTGTCAAAGGCAGGTCTAATGGTAGTTTTAAAATATTCTCTGTCAGGTAGATGGTTGCAGTCAACCATTGAACTGAGCACGGGGTCCCCAATGGAGGAATTAGAGAAAGGACTGAAGGAGAGAGCAGAAGGGGTTTGTAACCCATAGGAAGAACAACAATATCAACTAACCAGACCCCTCCGCCCCAAAGCTCCCAGGAACTAAACCACCAACCAAAGAGTACACATGGAGGGACTCATGGCTCCAGCTGCATATGTAGCAGAGGATGGCCTTGTTGGACATCAATAGGAGGAGAGTCCCTTGGTCTTGGGAAGGCTCGATGCCCCAGTGTAGGGGAATGTTAGGGCAGGGAGGTGGGAGTGGGTAGGTGGGTGGGTGAGTACCCTCATAGAGGCAGGGAGGATGGGATAGGGGGTTTCTGGAGGGGAAACAGGGAAAGGGAATAACATTAAATGTAAACAAATAAAATATCCAATAAAATAATAATTAAAAAAAAGATAGTCTCTGTCTTTTAAGCTCTATAATGACCCCTGGTTTTCTTTCTTGTTAGCACCTACCTTCCTGTTCTCCTGAACTATGCCTTAGCTTGTCCTGTTTTTCTTTTTTTCTACATTCTGTGACTGTATTCATTTCTTTCTATCTTCTGACTTTTGTTCTGTCTCCAGGCCAATTGTCCAGTGCGTTTCTAATAATCCACTTTTGTCATCTTATTTGGTCTATTTTCTGTTGTTCTCTGAGTATGTGTTTACAATGCTTCGTGTTATACTACAGTGTTGATCAAGATTTGATGGATCACAGGGAGAGAGTCTATGAGACATTAGAAGGAACTGTCCAGTGTTTTACAACTGCAACAGTCAGAGATGAATTAATTCTTTTAAATGTTCTCACACTATTATTTAGTTAAGTCTACCAACTAACGGTTGTGTGCTTTCCTACTGTACTGGCTAGTTTTGTGTGTCAAGTTGACACAGCTGGAGTTAGGAGAAAGGAGTTTCAGTTGAGGAAATGCCTCCATGAGATCCAACTGTAAGGCATTTTCTCAATTAGTGATCAAGGGGGAAAGGTCCCTTGTGGGTGGGACCATCTCTGGGCTGGTAGTCTTGGTTCTATAAGAGAGCAGGTTGAGCAAGCCCAGGGAAGCAAGTCAGTAAAGAATATCCCTCCATGGCCTCTGCATCAGTTTCTGCTTCCTGGCCTGCTTGAGTTCCAGTCCTGACTTCCTTGGTGATAAACAGCAGTATGGAATTGTAAGCTCAATAAACCCTTTCCTCCCCAACTTGCTTCTTGGTCATGATGTTTGTGCAGGAATAGAAACCCTGACTAAGACACCTACCATGTGTGAAGTATGTCTTCTGGGAGGTACTAGAACAGGACACCATTGCAAAGGTCATAATGGAGTAGAATTGTATGGTTCACCTGGTGTGACATTAAAGATCTCGGTCTAGGAAATTGTTTGTATATCACAAAAGGAACACATAGCAGCCAATGAAGGTGGGTAGCAGAGGGACAGTGAAGTTATCAAAGAGTGCTACCAAGTCTTCTAGGGGAATCCTGCTACATAGCAATGAAGGTGGTTTCCCTAACACCTTTTAGAAATGTGCAGTATTGTGGTTTGAAGTAGAAGAGAATTTCCCTTCAGTCTTTCTCACCTCTGTCGACCATCCTTGTACTCTGCAGATCATGCTAGCATCCTGGAGCTCAACCTGTGCATGGGATGGGTTCCTTACCAACTTTCTTACCCAGATGTCACTCTGAAATTCGATGTTCATGAAATATGGCACTTTATTAGAACAATAGACACTTTCCAGAGACCATTCAGGCCTCAGCTTTGCCAGTGTTTTGGAAAGAGCACAGCCTTTGGACTGTTTAATTCCCATCTGTGTCTTAAGTAAATATTCTCCAGCTTCCTTAAGGTGATTTGCTTAAAACTACAGTTGCATTATTATATCATATGATAACTCATTAAAGATGACATAATTCCATGCTAGCATTCTATTTTAAGCCATTCTCCTTCATTTTTTTCTCCTCAATGTCCATTATACAAAGATTATAAAAGTATATTGGTCCAGATGTTATTTCTAAGTAAAATGCATTATACTTATCAACTACAGTTCTGCTTGAGGTAAAAAATTGAAATCGGGTGAAAGGAAAAATAATTACATATATATATATATATATATATATATGTGTGTGTGTGTGTGTGGTGTGGTTAAACTCAGAGTCTGACATGTATAACTGGCAGCTGTTAAAAGTAATGTTTTAAAATAATGCCTGGTAATTCAGGAAGTGGTTACTACAAAACAAAAGCAGAAAAAAAGCAAGGTGTGGTCCCATGAGGATGGTGTGATTGTCAGTAGTTAAAAACATTGGAAGGAAAATACTGAATGCTAAGGGTTTATATCTGAGACAAGGTTATCTCTGCTTTAAGATTTTTTTCTTTTCATGTGAAAAGCTTGCAAGCTTTTCATTTTAAAGTATACATAGTCACAAGAAAACCTGTAAATATTGCTTGTTTCTGATCTTATGATATTCTTTCAAGTTTCATCTAATTTTGGAATCTTATTCGAAACCTCCTCTTCTTTATTTGCTATGGTTCATATATTTCTTTGTATTTGTTTTCAGGGAGTCTCAGGTAGCTTGGGCTGGACTTCAGCTAACAATAATAACAAATTAATGTAGAAACATATGAACAATCTACCTCAACCTCTTAAGTATTAATATTACAGGTATGGTCTACCATCCCTGGTTAGGTTCTGATTTCTTATCTTTTATATCTCTGGATTTATGTGTTTGTTAAAAAAAACTAAAGAAGAGATTACATAAAGCCTATGTGATAAACAGAAATATTATTGTTTTTATAAAAGCCGCATGTCTGAAGAAAAACAGAACACCATGAGCTATTAGAAGAAAATCAAAGTCAAGGGCAGTGTTGGAAAAGAATGGGGAGCTGTGGCAGACTTGGTTATAAGTGCCTTCCTGTAACATCATTGGCTGTATAACTCAAAAGATGAAGAAATGGATGTTCAATGCAGCCATGTGATTGACTCTATCAGGACAAACGGAATCCATGGTGCCTCAGAAGGGTCTGTCTTCTTCTCCTGATTCTTTTGTTTGACTTGATTGTAAGGAACTATGTCTGCTGACATGTGCACACTCAAAGTATAATCACACAGTTGAAAATTTGTTGAGGAATGCATGATAGAATGGGTGTGTGCCCATGTATTTTACTGATTTTTCCAACTCTCTTTGACTTGTGTGTATTGGATATAAGTTCCCTGACATTGGTCCAGCACTGCACGAATTCTGTTTTAACTTCCTCCAGCTGTAGGAAAGTTCCTATGCCTGTCAGGTCTCAGTACCTTCCATTAAGAGTCTTAGTAAGTGTTCTTACCTAGACACTACATCTTAATAGTTTAGACTACTCCCAGAACACTACTCTTTTGGATCCAGCAAGGGCTTGGTACATTTCATTATGCTGGTATCATATGTAGATTGATAAGGGCTAATGACACAACAAAGATTTCTAGATAATTAAGATAGTAAGTGTGGGAGCCATGGCTGTAATCTCGTGTGCATCTTTATAAAATCAGGGAAATGAAATTGGCCTATTTTGCAGTTGGCTTTTAGACACATTATTAATGCTGCTTACATAACTACTTCCTAACAGAAGAAGCTTAAGTTAGTGACAGTTTTCTTAGGAGTTAAAGTAGAGTAGTATTAATTGATTTCCATATGCATTGCTGAAACAAAGATACTTTTGTAAGGCCAACAAGAAAAACCTTCCTGTGTGGATTGACAGTGACAATCACACAACACATAAAGTATTTGATAAGACCAATCATAATGAGGCGGAGAAAATTGACATACCATCAATATCACTAAAGCTATCAGACTTACATATATTTTGTTGCTGCTGTTTCTGGACAACAATAGTTGTTACTATTGTTGGACAGGGCATGGCTTTGTAGCTCAGGTTAGCCTTCAATGTAGCCTGGGTTGATTCTGAACTCATGGTTTTCCTGCCTCAATTTCTTGAGGACTGAATTTACGTAAGTGGATTATTATACCTAGTATCTTTGGGTTTCTATTGCTGCAATGAAACATCATGACCAAAAAGCAACTTGGGGAAGAAAGGGTTTATTTGGCTTATACTTCTAGAGCACACTCCATCATTCGAGAAAGTCAGGAGATGAGCTCAAGAGGGAGGAGACCCTAGAAGCAGGAACTGCTGCAGAGGCCATGGAGGAGTGCAGACTCCTGGTTTGCTTCACATAGATTACTCAGCCTGCTTTCTTCTAGAACCCAGATCTACCAGCCTAGGGAATGGCACCACTCACAGTGGACTGGCCCCTCCCCCATTGATCACTGATTGAGAAAATGCCTTATAGCTGGATCTCATGGAGTCATTTCCTCAACCGAGGCTCCCTCCTCTCTGATGAATCTAAGTTGTGTCAAGTTGACACACGAAAGCAGCCAGTACACCTAGCTTTTCCATTTTGAAAATCATGTTTTAATTAGTAGAACGTCATCTGCATCTTTAAACGAGTTGGCTTATGCATCACCTGATGAAGTATCCACTTGCTTCCTGGAAGTTTGGTCAATTACAGCCTGGAATACAAAGAAGAAAGACTTTTCTTTTCTTCAATGGTGTAGTAAGTTACGTATGACAAAGACAAAATTATAATAAACGATGATGGATTAAGATGTTCTTGGAGTGTAGAGGGAATCGGTCTAAAGACATGACTGAATTCTACAAAGTATTCAAGAAGTTCAAACCCCTGGGAAGTGGTGGCAAAGTTGGTTGTCCTAGTGTTTTTTGTTTGTTTGTTTGTTTTATTTTGTTTTGTTTTTGCAAGGATTTGCATTGTTCATGAAGCAGCCATCCCTGAATTTTGATCCAGAACAGTGCTGTGAGCAAAGGAACCCAGCTGTCAGTAGCAATTTCAGAATGTAGTAAATAATTTACTTGCATTTCTCAGAAAAAAAGGCTAAGGGAACACATAACTCTGAAAATTTTCCTCATGGGGTATGTTGGTGGAGGAGGGATGTGAAGGGGGGTTCATATTTCATATTTCACTGTAATATGGATAAGATCCTTCAGCATAAAGAAAAAGCATGATAAAAAATCTCTTCCTCCGAATTCCATTTTTCTTTTTTATGAGGGACTGCCTTCATGGGCAGCCTCTTCCCTGAGCCATGTCTGCTGGCCCAGCTCAGGCTGATTTTACTTCCCCTGCCCAGTGTCTCCTCCCATTCCTTGTAATTGGCTTAGCATACTTTACAGCTCACTCTTCTGCTTCCTGCTGCCTGTGGTGGGAGGGAGGGGAGGGCATTGTTCTCTGTTGGCTCTGATGGTTCTCTGTGTCAGAGCTTTGTTTTCTTTTGACGTCTTTCCTCAGGAGATAGAGGTGGAAACAGTTGTATAAAACCATAGTCAGAGGATGCTAGAACGACTCCGAAAGGGGTAGCTTCTGTGTTGCTCTGGAGGAACAATGCATCTGAAACCCTACCAGAGGCAAGTCTAGCTCAGGATGTTCTCCCCCTCCTTCTGAATGCTTCAGCTGTGTGGGAACTTTCTCTGTGTGTCTGCGGCTGCTCAGGAAATAGCCTTCAATTGTAGAGACACAGGGTCATGGTTTCATACACTTTGGATGTCATTCGAGAGAC
The DNA here is from genome assembly GCF_978045245.1 of Mus caroli. NCBI lineage: Eukaryota > Metazoa > Chordata > Mammalia > Rodentia > Muridae > Mus > Mus caroli. The sequence goes on along the minus strand of NW_028227264.1, from coordinate 98,362,150 downwards.
ACATTAAAGGCAAGAATATGCACTATCTACACACTGTCTACTATCTCTTAGATACTATATCTCTAATATCTACTTTAATATTATGGAGCATTGCAGGTTTGAGGACTTTCCTTCTTTCATTCTTGTTTGCTTTTTTTTAACCTCATCCAGGGAAAAGGATATGAGACTTTTTCATATTAATACTCAGGACCATGTCTGTACCTATGACAAGAAACCCTTATTGATCACCAAACTGTTACATTGCCTTAAATCCATACAGTGAATAAATAGGCATGAGTATCAGTATGTTTTCGAATAGTTAACGAGGCTCTACTTCAGTGGTAGATGACAAAATGTATATGTGGTTTTGGTAATGACATGGAGCACCGAAAATAATTTAATTGGTATCATAAAGGTCCCATCTATGTCCTTTTCCACCAAATTCATCTCTGAACCAGAAATGCTAATAAGCTGGAAATGGGTGGACGTGAGCTTTCGCCAACTTTTGTTTCCTTGCTTCCATAGCAGAAACCGAAGGCTCAAACCCCTGCAGACGATTCATTCTAATTTTTTTATTGAATGAAAATGAAATCTGCCTGAATCAGAGCACAGACTGATGCAAGGACCGCAGCGTGTCCTGTTCTTTATAAGCTGTGTATCTGGTCTCGGCATAATCATAGAGTGGCTAGCGATGATTCATCTGGAAGACCTATTTAAGGAAGGAAGAAAAGTCCCGGGCTTGAGAATGACCCTAATCAGGTGCTGACAATTGTGTGTTGAAAGTTCTATGTAAAGCCCAACTTTCCAACCACAAAAAGGGCCATGTTTTTGTTCAACATTTTGGAGTGTAGAAATTAAGGGAAAGCTGATCTAAGATGAAAGGCCTAGAAATAGTTTTAGCTTTCATGGTTGACACAGGGGAAAAAAAATCTATTGACCAGATTAAACAAATAAATGTCAAGTCATGTGTTTAATTTGAATTCTCATGAGGATTTGTAGTATTTGTGAGATGATTCTAAAGTTTATTTCTGATATTAGATAGATAGGCCAGGTCATAAGGCCTCAACTGAAGAGCCCCATCAGATTCTGCCCAGGTAATGCTTTCTGCAGTTTCCCATGCATCCACATATTTTAATCCCTTGGGTATTTCTTGTTTTTTTTTTTTTTCCTCATTGTGGTTGTTCAACAACATATGACTATTTCTTTTCTCTTGCTAGGCATTGTGTGAAGCTTGGGGATATAAAATATGTCTCCCTCCCTTAAGTTTCTAAGACAAGAAAATGGACTTCAATTGTACAGTGCCCCTAAGTGCTGAGACAAAAATAAACCCAGATGCTAACTGAGACTGAGAAATCTCTGAAGGCTTCCAGGAAGGACTGGCTCATGGGCTGAGCTTTTAAAAAATAATGTATTGACTGGGATGAAGGAGAGGCTTAGAATGTGGTTGATAAATGTGTAGATTCAACATTCAGGCAATCTGGTTCTCTCCAGCCTCGTGTGTGTCCATGACTGCACATAACCTTAGGCAAGTTACTCAACCTCTTGGTCTCTCAATTTCCTCCAACAGTGCTATCCTTGACCCTTTCTAAGGTTGAGAGGACAAAAACAGGAGTCTATATTTTGAAGGAATCTGAACAGTATTTGTGTCTCATAAAGGTGTTATGTAAGTGTGATGGGAAAGGAAAGGGGAAGGTGATAAGTATTCTAGAAAGGAAATACAGCTTGGTCAGTGGTCCCATAGGACATGCATGACATATTCAGAAAATGATAGGGAGTAGACTGTAGGCCTCATTGCTAGGAAGTTCTAAAGAGATAAGGCCACAAAAATTGACAGCTTTGGTGAAGAATGTGGTTGTTATTCTAGATACCATGAAGATCACAGACATATTTTAAACAAGAGATAAAACTAGATTCACATTTTAAACAGGGCAGTCTGGTAGTTCTATGAAGACTGGAGGCAGAGGAGTAGATAAGGGAGATTTTTTTCCCCACCAATTACCTAGTAATGAGTTAAGAGGGGTGTTATTGAAATGTTCTCATTCTCAAGTCATGCCAAACACCAGCCATTGATTCGACTCCTGGCTAATCTACACCCACTGATTGTATTGCTGTGGATACTCCTAGCAGATAAATTGCCTGCCAAACACCAGCTCAAAACAGTAATGGACAAGAAAGTGAACACTGTTTTAAGTTTCATTGTTCTGAGGATAATTTCTTATATAGCACAAATTAGCTGCTACAACAAGATACTGTATAAATATCATGGCTTTCCAGTGTCTCATTTCTTCTGGGTGTTGTATCTACTTTAGAAACTTTGGAGTAGACTAGGGAATTAGAAGATAAAGTGTTGGTTTTAGTTGTTTAATCCCTCACCCTAACCCATTTTTCCAGGCAGAAATAATAAATCATAGTATTGAAGAATAGAATGGACAGGTCATATAGTATTATTGATTCATGCCACAATGTATATAATTAAAAAAAATAAACATGCTGAGCAAAAGAGGCCAGATGAGAGAAACACAGTCTATATTTTGTTTATTTCTGTTTATGTGCAATTATAGAAAAGTGCATGTTTTCATGTATGATGACAGAAAACCAATCTATAGCTGCTTGGTGATAGGATCAAGGATGAAAGAGTGGAATACAAAGAAGCATTAAGAATTTTGGGGGGTGATGAATGAGTACATAAATTGCCTTGATTATGGTGATGATTCATGGGTCAATACTATGTAATATGAAAAGCCATAAAACTATTCATTTTAAAGAAGTACCATTTAATAACCAGGGTTGGTGTTGCATGTCTGTATTTTCAATGATCAGTAGGTGAAGGCAAAAGGATCAGGGTTCTAGGCAAACTTCAGATACACAGTGAGTTAGATAGAGGCCAGCTTCAGTTACCTAAGACTGTTCAAAAACAAAAAAGGTAGTGGTAACACAGATACCCATTGGTTAAGAGCACCTTCTACTCTTCTAAAAGACCCAGGTTCAATTCCAAGCTCACAGCCATCTCTAACATGAGTTCCCAGGAAGACAATGCCCTCTTCTGACCTCCTTTAAATGCAGGCAAAACACCCATGCATATAAAATAAATAATAATAAACTCTTAACAAAAGCCATGTGTTTGATATACCTTAGTTATTTCTTAATAAAGCTCTTTAAAAAAGAATAAGCCTAATGGATAAAATTTTCCAATTGGCTTCTAATTCATGAATGAGATACAAAATCAAAATAATATTGCCACAAAGATGTTCAAGCCCCAAGTTTCCAGAGCTACCAGTGACTATAAGGAACTGTGCAGTCCTGTATACTGCCTTATGAGGCAAAGGAACGTTTAGATGTATTTGGATGACTAGAGCTAGAGATCAGGAAGTTACCCAAGATTGATTGTATAAGCTCAGTAATAACTGAGAATCTAGATAATGGAAGAGTCTTTACCAGCTGGGTTATGAGGAAGAGGAAGAGGAGGAGGAGGAGGAAGAGAAGGAGGAGGAAGAGGAAGAGGAAGAAAAGATGAAGAAGAAGAAGAAGAAGAAGAAGAAGAAGAAGAAGAAGGAGGAGGAGGAGGAGGAGGAGGAGGAGGAGAGGAGGAGGAGAGGAGGAAGAGGAGGAGAGGAGGAGGAGGAGGAAGAGAAGAAGAAGAAGAGGAGGAGGAGGAGGAAGAGGAAGAGGAAGAGGAGGAAGAAGAAAGGATCTGAAGGACTCAACCTGCCAAGTGAATGGAGAAAGGGAGCCATGATCCCAGAAATAGTGGTATCTGTGATCTACGACCCGGACCTCAGTTTAAGAAACATGACAATGGGGACTTTAATTTTTATCCTTACAAAGAGTAAATTCCATGAACAATTCAAGTGACCACAAAAATAATTCCTTTCCTAGAATTTCTAAAAGGAACTGCAGCTTGTAGTCACCTTCATGAGACACAAAGTGGCTAGCCTAGCAACTTGATCATGCTAGAGAAGACTAAATGTGTGGTGCTTTATGCCACTGAGTAGCAGTTGATTAGAGCAGTTTGAGAAAAATTGACACAGCACATTTTTATGGCAACCAGCTGAAGTTACTGGCAAAGTAGCTATTTGAATGGTCCGTGTTTCCTAGCAGTTGGATCACCAATAATTAAGTTACTGTATTTTGCCCAAGGCATGTGCACCTAGATATGGTGAGGGTTGGTATAACTCTTGGGAGCTCCTAGTCTGAGCCATACATTGATGGCACTTTCTTCCAAAGGGGGGGGGGAACAAAACAATAATAACCTTTATATTATAGTTTATGGTCTTTTTTTCCATTTACATTTTTAAACTTTAGTGTTTGAGAATTTCATACATGGATACATTGTATTTTGTTCATATCTACTTCTCACCACTATTCCACAATTCCTTTCTGGATTCTCTCTAAAATACCTTTTTCAATTTCATGTCCTCTCAAGCTGAAATTCCAGCGTGGGTGAGAGGCTCAGGACATTTTTGTTTGTTGTTTGTTTGTTTGTTTGTTTTTAACAGATTCCAAAGGAAAACACAGTGACTTGGCAGTGGGGGGTTAGAATGTCGCAAAATAACCTTTTAAAGTTTTAAAACCTGAAAACAGGCTTCTCAGCTAAAATTCTAGCTCAACTCTTCACCTTTGAAGTTGCACCGCCCTGTATGGACTGCCTACCCCTTTGCAGAATGGCAGTGATAGTTATACACCAGAAGTGAAGATGGAGCAAACACACACACACAGACACACACACAGACACACAGACACAGACACACACTCACACACACACACACACACACACACACACACACACACACACCGTGTGATAGGCTCAGTGTCAGTGCTAATGATGCTAATATTGTTGCTGCTAGTCAAGACAATTTCCATTTAAGTAGTGCTTTAGCACAAGAAAGCTTGGTGTGGGGCCTAGGGAATGGATCAGTTGCTAAAGTGCTTGTCTGATAGATACTTGGATGACCTGAGTTCGATTCCCAGAACCCATGTCAAGAAACAGGGGATGGAGACCTGTGGATGTAGATCCAGTGCAGGGCTTAGGGAGAAGGACAATGAGCTTACAGCCCAGGCAGCCTACCCTAATCATTGAGAAACCTCTTAAAACCAAGAACAAAACCCAAAACACCACCACCACCCATCATGGACTTGGGCTGAGGAACCACACCCTAGGTTGACCTGTGATATCTACAAACTTACACACACACACACACACACACACACACACACACACACACACAGAGAGAGAGAGAGAGAGAGAGAGAGAGAGAGAGAGAGAGAGAGAGAGAGAGAGAGAGAGAGAAGTTGCCTGTTAAGTGTTAATCCCACTATGAAGATCTTGGTCACTTTTTGTGGTTGCCCACCCCCACTCAGGCTCCACCCTCAAATAGTTCCTGTTTCTGTTGAGACAGAAGCAGGAAGAGAAAGTGACGCAGAGATGCTGAGCAAGTGGAATTCAGTCCCTTGCTTCTTTATCCCCTCCCCCATGAGAAGGGTATGTGTGTGTGTGTGTGTGTGTGTGTGTGTGTGTGTGTGTGTGTGTGTGGCAGGGAGGGTGGTGTGTGGCAGGGAGGGTGGTGCAGAGCAAGAGCTATTCATTTCTCTTTCCTGGTCTCTTCAGCTTTTTCCAAATGGCCTTGAGCTCCCTCCCGGCTCTCCCCTTATCAGTGCATGGCCATGAGCTGGAAGATTCCTAAAGTTCTGTTGTCTCTCAAAACAAAACAGAACATTCCAACCAAATTTAAACCGAACCATTTACAACATTTACAATTCTATTACATATCGGTTTTCCTGCCTGGCATTATTTGAGGAAAGGTTCTCTCGGATATGAGGGAGTTGGTTTTAGAAAATTAAATCAGACAGACTAAAATGATGATATGATTCACAAGAAGAAAGAAGATACATTGTGTGATAGGAGAAATTATTTTGGGAGCACTTATTTTCCTGACTTCCAGTGCACAGAGGAGAAAACATATGGACGGTATTGCTAATTTAGGCCTCTGCTTGCTTCAGGCTCTAGATGCAGGTTCTACACGGCAGGACGGCAGACAGACAATTTTTTGGTCTCCTTTTTGAATGGAGTGCTGCAAGAGATGCCCGACATGTGGAGCACTGTACTGCAGTTAGACACCAGAGTTAATGGTAGACAGTACTTGTCATTGTGGCTGCAAGCAGGCATGGCCTTTCTTCCTAGCGTGCACATTGTAAGGGTGGACGAGCACAGGAGCTTTGTGTGGGCAGCCTTGAGAGTGGGTATTTCGACTTGAAATTTTTTGTTAGTTGCCATAGTAATTGTCACGATTACGTAGTTTGTTCCATCTTCATGATAGGGAAAACATCTTAAAAACACCGAGCAAGCAGTTTTAACCTCACCCTCTTTGCACTCTCTCTCTGTCTCTGTCTCTGTCTCTGTCTCTGTCTCTGTCTCTGTCTCTCTCTCTCTCTCTCTCTCTCTCTCACACACACACACACACACACATGCATGCTCACTGAGAAGAAAACGATACTGTGTTGTACTTTAAGTTTGAGGGAAAAAAAGGAAAAAAAATACCCCTTGCATGTCTCCATGCAAAGTATGTCCATTTCCTAACCATGTACTAATGAGACTCCTTTTTCAGTAGAGAAATGAACAGGAAGTGATTTTTTTTTCTCAAAGCGAGGAGTCCCAAAAACCAAGGTTACAAAGTTTTGTGACAAGAACAGGAAACTTCCTCTTGTTGAGAATGTGTGGTGTCAGCCAAGCTGCTGCTCAGGCATGGGGTGCAGTGTCTGCTGAATCCTGAGCAGTCTCTCTGGGGCTGTGCAATGTGCTACTCTCCCGTTGCTGACTGCTTCCTTCTGAAAAGCAGCTCGGGGAGAAGACTTACAGGTGGCTTTGGGGATACTGGTTATTTGACTAAAATATTTACATATTGAAATTACATGAACTTGGGTGTCTAGGGCTAAGTCATTACACGTTTACTTATATTTTGATACAGAGATATATGTATGCATGCTTATCTCAGTATTAATTCTGAATTTAATATAGAAGAACACTATCTGGTGGTAATGACACACACCTTTAATTCCAGCACTTGGGAGGTAGAGGCAAACAAATCTCTGTGTGTTCGGGGCCAGCCTGGTTTACAGAGTGAGTTCCAAGACAACCAATTTTACACAGAAAAACCCTGTTTCAAAACAACCCAAAACAACAATAATAACGACAACAAAAGCAAAAACAAGAAAAAGAAAGCAAGCAAGCCAGTAAGAATGCCTTCTTCGGGTTACTATTTCTAGGAGAGGAGGTGGGGCTGCCTCTGGCTTTGAGCCACATCACAAGGAGACTGAAGTGCTGCCATTCGTTGACAGATTCAAGAAAGAAACAGAACGTGAAGACTATTTTATTTGGAGGTCAGCATGGCTGTGGATACTGGGTTAAGGGTAGTGGGAATTTATTGCTTCTTAACTGATACCAACTAAATACCCTGAAAGAATCTCAAACAATCTAAATGATTGTTAAATGATACTTACCATATTTAATATATGAAGCTCATAAGTCTGTCAATTAAAAATTAGTATTATCAACACTAGACTCCTTATGGAACCACAGGCTTCATTGCCTTCATTGTTTATCTCCAGTGTTGGTGCTTCAAGTGAACTTTTTCTTTTAGACTTATATACTACTACTTTAAAAAAAAATAGATAAAGAGGTTTTGATAGCATACATTAAAATGATAGTGAGATATCACTGTGTATATATGAGAAAAGCCAAAATCTAGAACATTGACATCAAACACAGCTCAGGTGAGAGCGTGTGAAGAACTCATATTTCTTAATCGTGGCAATGTGAAATGGTATAGCTTGTTTGGGACATAGTTAGGCAGTGTGATACAAAACTAAACATGCCTCTATGTGTGTTTAGATATTAAGAAGTGTTACTTAGCTACTTGATATTCTCAGAAAAGTTAAAACGAATACAAACACATGTGAGGAGACACCATGACCAAGGGCAACGCTTATAAAGGACAACATTTAACTGGGGTACAGTTTCAGGGGTTCAGTCCATCCATTATCATTGTGGCAGGAAGCATGGCATCACCCAAGCAGACATGATGCTGAAGAAGGAGTTGAGAGTTCTACATCTTGATCTGAATGCAGTAAGGAGGAGACAGTGTGACTGGATGTAGTTTGAGCATAGAAGACCATAAAGCCTGCCCTCACAGTGACACACTTCCTCCAGCAAGGCCACACCTCCTAATAGTGCTATTCCCCATGGGCCAAGTATTCAAACACATAAGTCTATGGAGGCCATACCCATTCAAACCAACACACACACACACACACACACACAAACACCAACACCAAAACCAAAAACCAACTAAAAAAAACCCAACTTGGACATGGGTGTTTATAGTACATTTATTTTTAATTGTTGGGAAAAAAAATTGTTGGAAACAGCCAGTGGAAATTTCTGGTTTCTTCAACAGTTCAGTTGTGTTACGGTGATGTTTTTCTGGAAGCTGTCTTGTAAGAGGGCATGTGATATTTTACTGAAAAAAGACAATATTGAGGGTGTGTGATGTTTAGAAATAATATAAATGGAAGCCCACACACAGTGAGAGGACACTCTTGCATTGCTACACAATGCAGTGCTTTGCTGGTCTTTGCTGAGCCTAGCCTCTTCCACCGACTCCTGCTGATTCGGTGGGCCTTGATGTTTCTGCTGGATCATGCTACCTCTAATGATTCCTGTTTGGTGTTTGCTATTGAACAGAATTGCTGGTATCCTGACAAAGAAGAGTGGAATCGCCCCAAGGAACTACTTCTAAACAGGCCCCAAATACCCTTTTTTTATTAACCTTTTTCCCCTACCTCTGGTTGGTGTGTTAGAAGGGAGGTTGAAGCATTTAAAAACCCTAAATAATGTAGGTTTTGAAAAAATGTAAGCCTACAAATCCAAAATGATTTTAGTAAGTAAATGGATAAACTGCAGTTAATATAGATAACGAATCGTACTAAAATGATATGAGCTATTAAACCAGGGGAACACAGGGGAGAAACTCAAATGCATGTAGTTAAGTAAAGGACACCAGTCTGAAAAGGCTGGATATGGTATGATTCCAGGTAGATTATACTCTGAAAAAGGCAAAATTCTTTTTTTAAAACAAAGATTTATTTATTTATTTATTTATTTATTTATTTATTTATTTATTTATTATATGTAAGTACACTGTTGCTGTTTTCAGACATCTCAGAAGAGGGCATCTGATCTCATTACGGATGGCTGTGGGCCACCATGTGGTTGCTGGGATTTGAACCCAGAACCTTCAGAAGAGCAGTTAGTGCTCTTAACAGCAGAGCCATCTCTCCTGCCCACGACTTAATTCTTGAGACACTAAGATTAATGGTTGTCAGGGGTTAGTGGGGAAGAAAGAAATGAATATGTGGGTAGAGAAGGCACACTGAATATAATACTGTACTGACATCTCTATCTATCTATCTATCTATCTATCTATCTATCTATCTATCTATCTATCTATCTATCTATCACTAAGAGTGAATGTAAGGTAAAGCGTGGAGACTTTGGGGGACAATGATGTATTGCAATAGGAACAAAAGCTGTAAGAGCTACACCACTCTGCAAGAGGGACGTTGGTCGTAGTTGAGTCTAAGTGCACGAGAGAGTAGGGAGCAAATGGGAAACCTCTGCCCTTTGCTTTTAGTTGTCTTGAGAACCTAAGATTACTCTGAAAAGAAAGAGAGTTAAAAAAAAAAGTTTAATGATAACAATTTAATCCACTCCTGGAAAATTATTTTCAGTGAAGCCATTTTCAGGGAAAATGATGTTATTGTTTGGCCCTTCTGTGCCATTTCCCCTCCTGCTGGGAAGCAGAGCATTGAGCAAATGTTACATTTTTATTAAAAAGGAAACAATATATAGTGTTATGTAGTCTCAGCTACTGCTCTTAAATTTTTATTAAATGCATGAATGCATCTAATTAAGAAAAGTTTTTTTTAAAGCCACCATCTAGTGTTAGTGTTATTTTTTTTAAATAACTTTCTTACTTAAATATTTTAAATTTATTTTAAATAAGCAAGGTGTTCCTGTGATTTAAAATTCATAAAAAGTAGGAAGAACCATTTACTTTAGAATCTCCCATGGAGGTCATGGGTCTAGTACTTTGGGTGACAGCCAGTACAAAAGTCCTTAAATATCATTCTAGAACTTGTTCCTGCTTGTAAAAACAAATTATCTTGTGTCTTTTTATCTGAAAGACTCCATATTATATGTACTACACCTTTGCACCCAACACATGTTCTATACAGCTCAATTTTTAATTGCACTCTTTTCACTACTGTATCATTAGTATTATTCAACTTTACCATACAAGAAAAATATTTAAATGCACTTTTGGTGCCAGTTGTAATTTTCCTTACTAAAGTGAATGGCAGGTGATATAGACTAATGCATTGGATTTTCATTGAGAGTGTGCTGAAATTACTAAATAATTCCAGGGCAGTGACCATACTTAAGATGTGATTCTTCCATTCCTAGAAAGTCATGAATAACATGCTCAGTTTTATTTTTAATAGATGTCATCGTTCTTGACAAAAACGTTTGTTTGTTTTGTCTTTGTTTCTATTATATATCAATTTCTTGGTTTTCTGTTGTTTATTGTATCAGGGAAGATTGGTAATATGTGTCAAATGCATTTTCAGGTTCTATGGGCTATACTTCGACACTTCTCTTTACAGCTGTCTATACAATGAGGTAATTTCTAGTACTGTCCTATGTGGTGCCAGCAAGATTCTAAGAAGAGATGAGAAACCAAAGTGAACCAAACCAAAACAAAATGAAAGAATATGCTTACAGTTCTTCAGGAACCTGGATTTTTAGCCGTTGAATAAAATAAAATAAAACAAAACAAAACAAAACAAAACAAAACAAAACAAAACAATAAAAACAAAAAACCAACTGATGTTAAATCTATTTGGTTCATAACTTCTGTTAGTTCCACTGTATAACTATTTAGTTTCATTTTCAATGACCTGTCCATTGGTAAGAGTGGGGTGTTGAAATCTCCCACTATTATTGTGTGAGGCTCAATGTGTATTTTGAACTTTAGTGAATGTGGGTGCTCTTGTATTTGGGGCATAGATGTTGAGAATTGAGACTTCCTCTTGGTAGATTTTTCCTTTGATGAATATGAAGTATCCTTCCCCATCTCATTTGATAAGTTTTAGTTGACAGTCTATTTACTGGACATTAGAATGGCAACTCCTGCTTGTTTCTTGGGACCATTTGCTTGGAAAACTTTTTTCCAGACCTTTCTTTACTCTGAGGTAGTATCTGTCTTTGTCACTGAGATATGTTTATTGTATGCAGCAAAATGATGGATCCTGTTTATATATCTGGTCTGTTAACCTGTGTCATTTTATTGGGTAATTGAGTCCACTGATGTTGAGAGATATTAAAGACAGATGGTTGTTCATTCTTGTTATTTTTGTTGCTGAAGGTGGTATTGTGTGTGTGTGTGAGAGAGAGATTCTCTTCTTTTGGATGTGTTGTGAGATGTTTAATTATATATATATATATATATATATACACATACATATACATATACACACATTATATATATACACATATACACACATTATATATATTTATATTTATATTTATATATATACACACACACAGAGACACACACACATACATATATATATATATATATATGTATGTATAATTTGGTTTTGTCATGGAATATCTTGCTTTCTCCATCTATGGTAATTGAATGTTTTGTTGGTTATAATAGCCTGGGCTGGATTTGTTTTCTCTTAGGGGCTGGATGACATCTGTCCAGAATCTTCTGGCTTTTAAGAGTCTCTGTTTAGAAATCTGGTGTAATTCTAGTAGGTCTGCCTTTATATGTTACTTGGCCTTTCTTCCTTACAGCTTTTAATATTCTTTCTTTGTTCTGTACTTTAGTATTTTGATTATTATGTGAAGAGAGGACTTTCCTTCTGATCCAATCTATTTGGTGTTCTGTAGACTTCTTGTACATGTATGACCATCTCTTTCTTTAAATTACCGAAGCTTTCTTCTATGATTTTGTTGAAGTTTTTTTTTTTTTTTTTTTTTTTTTTTGCCCTTCCAAATGGGCATCTTTACCCTCTTCTATTCCTATTATTCTTAGGTTTGATCTTTTCATTGTGTCCTGAATTTCTTGGATACTTTGGGTTAGGAGCTTTTTATCCTTTGTATTTTCTTTGACTGATATGTCAATATCTTCTATGGTGTCTTCTATACCTGAGATTCTCTCTTCTGTCTCTTGTATTCTGTTGGTGAAGTTTGCATTTGTTGTCCATCTCCAGAGCTGCATCCATTTGTGTTTTCTTTACTGTTTCTATTTCCATTTTTAGGTCTCAGACCATTTTGTTTAATTTGTTATCTGCTTGATTGTATTTTCCTGTATTTCTTTAAGGTATCAAGAATTGATAAATGGCACTTCATGAAACTTCAAAAACTTCTGTAAGGCAAACAATATAGTCAGTAAGACAAATCAGCTGCCTACAGATTGGGAAAAAAATCTTCACTAACCCCACATCTGATAGAGGGCTAATATTGAAACTATGTAAAGAACTAAAGATGTTAACCTCCAAAAAACCAAATAATCCAATTAAAAATTGAGAGCTAAACAGAGAATTCATAACAGAGGAATCTCCAGTGGCTGAGAAGCACTTAAAGGAATGTTCAAAGTCCTTAGTCATCAGAGGAATGCAAATTAAAACGATGCTGAGATTCCACTTCACACCAATCAGAATGGCTAAGATCAAAAACTCAAGTGCCAGCACATGCTGGCTAAGATGTAGTGAAAAAACAACACTCCTCCATTGCTGGTGTGATTGAAAATTGGTACAATCACTCTCAAAATCAATCTGGAGGTTTCTTAGAAAACTGGAAACCTGAAAGCAAAGTTATACACTCTTTGGTATGTAACCAAAAGATCCTCCACCATACCACAAGAACATGTGCTCCACCATGTTCATAGCAGCCTTATTTGTAATAGCCAGAAGCTGGAGACAACCCAGATGTCCCTCAACTGAAGAATGGATACAAAAAATGTGGTTCATTTACACAATGAAATACTACTCAGCTATTAAAAACAAGGACACCATGAATTTCACAGACAAATGAGTGGAACTAGAAAATATCATCCTGACTAAGGTAACTCAAAAGGACATGCATGGTATATATTCATTGATACGTAGATTTTAGCCAAAAAGTACAGAATACCTAGGATATATCCCACAGACTGTAAGAAAGGCCCAAGAGAGGATGCTTCAGTCCTACTTAGAAGGGGGGTAGAAGAATAATCATGGGAGGCAGAGGGAGGGAGGGACCTAGGTGGGAGAGGGGAGGAGGAGGAGAAAAAAGGAACAGGATCAGGTATGGTGGCAGGGGTGTGGGAGGTGGGGAGGAAGGAGAGAAGCCCAGAGGGCCAGGAGAATGAGTGGAAATATGCAGCCTTAGGGAGTTGGAGGTGGGGGAACTCTCTAGAATGTACCAGAGACTAGGGAGGTGAGAAACTCTCAGGACTCAATGGGGATGACCTTAGCCATAATGCCCTATAATGAGGAGCAGGAACTGGAAGAGTCTACCTCCAGTAGATAGATAGGGCCTCAAGTGGAGGGACAGGAGCTTAGCATAGCTGTCCTCTGAGAGTTTCTATCAGCAACTGACGGAGACAGATGCAAATACCTATACCCAATCATTGGACTTAAGTCAGGGACCCCTATGGTTGAACTAGGGGAAGGATTGAAGAAGCTGAAGGGGAGAGCCACCTCATAGGAAGATGAGCAGTGTCTTCTATCCAGGACCCCAGGGAGCTCCCAGAGACTGAGCCACCAACCAGACAGCATCCACAGGCTGGTCTGAGGCCATCTGTCTGAGGCTCCTAACACATATGTAGCAGAGGATTTCCTGGCCTGGCCTCAGTGGGAGAAAATGCACCTAATTCTGGAGAGACGTGAGGTCCCAGGGATGGGAGATGCCTGGTGGAGGTGGAAAACACTCTTTGGGGGTGGGAAGGGGGAAGAGAAGTGGAATGAGGAACTGTGGGAAGGGGGGAGGGGAGGGGGGGCAATGTCTGGAATGTAAATAAATAAAATAGTTTTAAAAATTAATCCACAGTGCAAATGTACTAAGAAATCTGAATGTGAATTTATTACATACATTTGTGCCAGAAAGTTTCAAGTTTAATCATTTGAATTGATTGTGGTAGGAAAAAGCGTTGGAGCCTACTAGGCTTGATGAAGGTATAGCTAGTTCTACATTAACTCTAGGGAAGGCATTTTACATATAACAGTTTTTCATTGTGGGTAATATTCATTCATTTGTTAAAAAAATATCAGCAGTTGAGGAGAAACACAAGTTCATATTCTTGGTTTAAATGAAGTTTGCCTACTGATTGGAATTTCATTTCCTATTACGTATCATTGATTCCTTCTTTAGATGACCTCCTAAGGATGAAGGTATGTAAGTGGACTGGTTTTGTCCACAGAGGCTCCGCATCCTAACGTCTTGAATCCATTATGCTTGCTGTCGTGTCTCCAGATGCTAGTATATGGTATCCACACACATCCATAGAGTGTAACCAGATACAACCATGGAAATCACTGTGCATTATTGGTTCTCAGAAGTGACCGGAAACCAAACCAAATCAAAAGTCAATGAAACGAAAGAAAAACAAATATATTTCTCACCCGTACGGAACCTAGATTTTAATCGCTGAGGGAGAAAACAGCTAGCAAATCGTATCAGAATGCTTTCCTCCTTTCATTCCTGTTTAATTTGAGCTGATATTTAATTTTGGCCTTTGCAATTATAGGATGTTAACAATGCTCTCAATTAGGACTGAAAAAGTGTGTCTAACACTTTTACAAAACACATTCCCCAACCACCTAAGTGCTGAGATCCTGTAAAGCACGGAGGGTCTGCTTCAAGCTGGGGCTCCTAGCCTCTCACTTGACACCCACATCTGTCTGTTTGAATGAATGAATATTCAGTAGCAAGGTGGAAAGGGAGGGTTCAGTTGCATTGGGTGAGCTTTCTCTGGATGATGGAATCCAAATTCCAAGGGAACCTAGGATGTCTGAGATGTTTGAGCTCTGAAGCTTCCAATAGAAAACACATTTATGATGAATTATCTTAAATTAAATTTTAATGGCCCCTAAATTGTAGATAAAGCACTGCAGAAGCAGTCTCCTGTGCAGATAAACATCATTAGTGTGGAAGTAGGAACACTTATTCCGTTTCTATTTCCCCCCGGGTTTTCTAACAGTTCCATGGATCCTTTTCTGCCTAATATGAATGCCAATAAGCTTTTCTTTCTGACTTCCTCGGCATGCCTCTCGAGTTAATAGCTAGCTTTTGACTTGTCTCTTGTGAAAAGGAAGAAAAAGTGCTAGTCCTTTGCTAAGATGAAACCTTACCTGCCACCCGCAAATACTGGCTCTGCTAGTGCTTCGGGATCCTTCAACTTGCAGGAAATCCTCAGAGGAATTTAAAGAACAGGCCCACCTCCACAGCCTAGCAAGCTTCTGGCTTAGTCACCTCCGTGGGATGAAGGGTGACACAGCTTACTGATGGGTCTGTGTACATGCAGGCTTTCCCTGCAAGGCACAAGGCATCTGGGAACCCTGACCTTACACCACAGATAGTGTGGTCTTTTGACTTCTCAATTTGTTCTTCTTTTTTCAAGCCTTCCATTTATTCAGCCTACCTTTCTGGATTGAGTTGAGGTGGGGAAGCATAGTGGGAGAGACAGAGAGAGCATGGAGACCCTTGGTGACATGTGGGCTCTGAAACAGGCCATGTGGCTCACTCTCTGTAGCAACCTCTGACAGTCTAAATGGCCATGGCTTGAATGACCTGATAGGCACATGGACATGCCAACCCTCCTACGACCCTTACAACCCTGTGACACAGGTTGTAAAGCTGGGATATCACAGGCAACCTCATTCTTTCCCATTAGGCCCCTAGAACGAGGTTAAGACAAGAGAGCCTTCATCCCATACAATATACCTCTGGCATCTTAGGGTTTCTATTGCTGTGAAGACACACCATGACCAAGGCAACTCTTATAAAGGACAACATTTAACTGGGGCTGGGTTACAGGTTAAGAGATTCAGTCTATTATTATCATCATGGTGGGAAGCACAGCAACATCCAGGCAGGCCCGGTTCTAGAGTTGCTGAGAGTTCTACATCTTGCTCTTAAGGCAAAGAGGAAAAGACTATTTCCAGGCAGCTAGGAGAAGGCTCTCAAAGCCCATGCCAATAGTGACAAGCTTCTTCCAACAAGGCCACACCTACTCCAACAAGGCCACACCTCCTAATAGTGCCACTTCTTGGGCCAAGCATATTCAAACCACCATATCTGGGTTAAAAAATGTTTTTAAAAAAATTTTATTATCTATCTATCTATCTATCTATCTATCTATCTATCTCTATCTATCTATCTATCTATCTATCTATCTATCTATCTATCTATCTATCTATCTATCCAGATTCCCTTGGTCAGTAGTTCTTCACCTTCCTAATGCTGCAATTCTTGAATACAGTTCCTAATGTTGTAGTGATATCCAACCATAAAATTGTTACCATTGTTTGTTTTATGGTTAAAAAATTACACACACACACACACACACACACACACACACACACACACACACATGCTTTATTTTTGCTTGATCTCCAAGACAACATATAGTATGAACAAAATCTCCCTATTAAAATCTATGCATTGATTTCCTTTCCTCTTAAAATGCCCAGATAAAACCACCTTGAGGGAGAATGGGCATATGTTGGCTCATAGTACAAGGCTGCAGCCCATCCTGGTAAGGGGTTCATAGCAGCGGGAGTTGGAGGCAGCTGCTCATGCTGTCTCCATAGTCAGGAAACAGAACTGATGAAAAGTGCTGCGGGTCAGCTAGCTTTCTCTGTTTTTATGTAGTCCAAGATTCCATCCCACCACACTCATAGTGAGACTTTTCCTCTCAATTAACTCTCAAGATAATCCAATATTGGCATGCTTAGCAGCTTGTCTCCTAAATCAGCGGTTCTCTACCTTCCTAATGCTGTGACCCTTTAATGCAATTCCTTCTGTTGTGGTAACCCTCAACCATAAGATGATTATGTTGCTACTTCATAACTGTAATTTTGCTACTGTTATGAATCATAGTGTAAATATCTGATATGCAACCCTTGGGAAAGGGTCATTTGACCCCCAAAGGTCATGAGAACCACCATCCTAGGTGGTTCTAGATCTTACTAAGCTGATAACAGTAACACAGCAGTCAATAAATCACTTTGTTTACTTAACCAAGAACATTTTTTATCAACTTTCAAGCATGTTTTATGTGCTGTAAAATAGTCAAACACCCATTTTTCAGTTGGAAATGACCAACTTGAAGACTGCTACCAAGTGCATGGTCTGTGATGCCAACAACCATATGTGTTTCAGGTTTTCTTCTCTGTCTGTAAATGTAACTTGATTTACCAGATGCTAAATAAGCTCACCCTTTCTAGTATTTTTTCTGAACTCTGGATGGCTGGTTCAATTCAGCTGTTCTAGTTTAAACTCTTCTCCAAGCTGACTGATTCAAACTGGCTCCTTGTGGCTTCTCACTGAGTTGTTCTGTTGGCCTAACTCTGACAATCTGTTTTAATCTTCAGCTCCTTCTCATTCTTTGGCTTATCCTGTCTTCACCTGTGCTTAGCTTGTTCTCTTTGCAACCTATCTCTGTAAAACTCTCTGTATGAAGAATGCCTCTAAACTGCCATGAAATCATGAACTGCCACAAACAGATGAACTGCTCTAAAGTGAACTGAACTGAATTCCACTGCATTGCCTGAACTCAACTAAACTGGCCCACCCCATCCCCGACCCCTGACCCACTCTTCAGTGACCTCTCTTTCCTGTCTGCTCTCATGAGAATTGAGCATATCATATTTGTGACACAGTTTGTCAAATATTTCTCTGATTTGTCACTGTCTGTTCCTCAATTAGGTGCCTGTTTCAAACAGGACTGCCTTCTTCTACAAGCCAACTTTACCTTCATTGTTTGGGATAAAAGGTGTGTCTTAAGGGTGTGTCTGTATTCTGGCCAGATCACATAGACTTAGAAGGTCTTTGGATGTGATCCCTTGGCAGAGCAACGATGTTGCTGGATTAAACCTCTCTACACCTGACCTCATGGACAAGTGGCTAAATAACTAATAGTTTCCTGATCTGGAGAGTGGATGTAATTATTTTGAGGTACTGGTTATATGGGTTGTTCAGATGACTAAATTAATCATATAAATGTCAGGTGTCTGACAAATACAGATACCAGTAATGTATAAGGAGTTCCTGTCCTTTTCGGTAGGGTAAAGGCCATTGGGGAGCAGTATATCTGGTGATTGGCATAGGAGAGCTAAGTCATTAGGCCTATTTATAAAAGTAAGAGGTATATTGGTGATAATATAATTTCTTTGATTGAAGCATTGAGAAATTTTACAGTGAGTAGAGTTTAGCAAGCATTTGATAAGCATTCAAAGTATTTCTTAGCAAAATACACAGATGATATTAGGTTGAACAAACCTGGTGTGTGTGCGCGTGCGTCTCTGTGTGTGTGTGTGTTTGTGTGTGTGTTTGTGTGACTGTGTACATCTGAACCTTCTTATACATATGGGTTGTTTTTACTCATGGGATTTTCTTCTTGCAGATCATTTTGACTGATGACTCCAAAGAGATTATATGTTTCTCACCCACAAATGAAATAGTGTAACGCTATTCTATGATTACAATCTCTAGGATGATTGTAATGTCAACAGCAGGGAGTGTCTTCTTATTATCGTCACAGTGAACAATGTTGAATTTCAAGAGAAATGTGTAGGGATTATGGGGTGAAAACTTAAAATAAGAAAAGTTATCATATCAGATTGATCACTTATCTAACTTACTACTAGCAGAAAATTCTCTTAGTTTGGGGGGGGGGGAGTGTGTTTTTACAAATAGTTTTGACTTGTGTATTCACATTTAGAACTAGAACCACGTAGCCCACTGGCTCAAAAACTTCTCTTGAGAGTTTAACTTTGTTGAAAAAGGGATACAATAACAGTTATTAGGCTTCAGCCTTGGTACCTCAATTTGGAAGAGCTAATAAAGCATTTTTTTTCTTTGCTCAAATTTATCTCTAGCTTGATAATACTAGCTGCATAATACCGGCCTGGTATCTTTGCTCTCAAAGAAGCCCATCTTAGTTTCCGGTGCTTTAATGGGACAAATCCATTCTGATGTTGGCAGATTGCCAACCAGTTTGACAAACACATACAAGTCTGAGTGAAAACACTGCAAACGTTTTAATTGGCTGACATCCTCCAGTGGGAATTTCAGGCTGTCTCCTGACTTTTGATTATTCAAGTGTTAGTGACCAAGTCAGGAATTAATCACCTGCCCCTTTCCAGATTATTACTTACAAATTGGGAATTGACATTTTATGCTAATATATTCTCCAATAAACCCATGCCAGTCATTTTTTTTTTCTCTAGTCAAGCAAAAACTATCTTTCCAATGAAAGGATGATTTGTAGGTGGAAACTATCATCCACAGAACCAGGGATGTAGTGCTTTGTCTCTGTCTTTTAGTCAAGGCCAAGTAACCTGCTAGAGTGTTTGAACAGCATATAGTTGTGACCCTACTGTCTTTGTTCACCATAACAAATGTCAGTGAGACTCTGGAGCTTTGAATATAGGATATGTATGAGTCGGTGGTGGTCCAAAATATTTTCATATCAAAGGGCAGAATTGAGAGTGTAAGAATGATCTAGAGAAAATGACACTGTCTAAATTTTCCTTACTATACTCCGTTGTCTGAAATTTTATATAAACATTAGATTCAGTTGACTGCAAGGTGAAGGAGAAGAGATATATGACACACACGAATGGGTAGGATCACACTTGCATAGATTAAAAAACCTTCACACTCATTAAAATGTACTTCACTTTGTAATGAGGAATATCCATATGCCTCTCTCTTCTCTTAATATTTTAAAACCAATAGAGCAGAGTGTGGCTGCCTTTACATCACATCCTGTCCATGGGCCAGCAGCATCTGGAGCTTCATAGTGATGTTAGCAGGGAGGGGTGTTCAAGAGCCTTGGTTTTGGTAGAAGTCAGAGAGCATTGATCAGAGTTGGTGTGACCCTCCTATCCTGTGCTTCCTATGTCAACTCCCTTTTGCACAGAGCTCTGAGTATTTTGAGTCACCAGACAAAATGTATTCATTCATACTTGCCAGACATATGGAGCAGGCTCTAAGATTCAAGGCAAGGGTTAGCACTTAGAGCTTTGTAAGAAGAAGTGGAAAGAATTAATTCAGGAGCATAGGATGAGAGATGTGAGAGATCACTCTTCTGAGGATTGGTTGATGAAGCAGGTAAAAGATTGAATCTACGTTGAGAGACACAGCAGCAGAGAAATAATAAAAATAGAGAGGCCAGGATGGACATGCACACACATGCACAGAGGCACACACATACATACAGATAGACACAGATACACATACATCAGGTACACAGATACACAGACACAAGCAGATATACAACAACAATATTATACACACATACATACACAGACACACACAGAGAGATAGATACACACACAACAGATACACATATAATAGGTATACAGATACACAGACACAAGCAGATATACAACAGCAAAATTACACACACACACATAGACAGACACACATACCTAGATAGATACAGACACTACAGATACATAGAGACAAACATATACATACAACAACAACATGGAAAATATTTCTTTTAAGATTGAAGTTTTATTTAAAAATGATAAAATTGAAGATATATACAGAAAAATTCCTGAACAAATGAAAAACATAAGAAAATATTTCTGAAAAAAATTGAAGAGGTATACTGAAAAATGTCTGATAAAATTGAAGTTTTATACAAAAAAATCATAAAATTGAATTCATTGATAGAGAAAATTCCTGAAAAAATTGAAGACAAAGAAAACATTTCTGAAAAAAATCAAGATGTATGTAGAAAATTTTCTGATAAAATTGAAGATTTACATGGAAAATATTTCTGATAAGATTAAAGACATATCTAGAAAAAATTCCAATAAAATTGAAGACATACATATCAAAATTTTCTGAGAAAATTTAAGACCTATATGGAAAATGTCTGATAAAGTTGGAGAAAAATATCAACCCTAGATACGTGCCTAGAATGCTTTTATGTGTGTGTGTGTGTTGTTGTTGTTGTTGTTGTTGTTGGCTTGACCTCTTAATATACTTTGTTTTTCTGCAGTCTTTTAAAACAGAGACATATGACTAACACTTTGTTTATGGGACCATTTTAAGACATTTAAAAAATAAATACCCTGCAAACCATCAAGGCTTCTCAGAGAGAACAGTCACAAGTCTCATCCATAGGACAGTCAGTAAGAGTTGGTATGCGCATCAGCGGTGGGGAGAAGCATGTCTACAGTGAGTCTGGTCACTTTTATGTCATATAAGCAGTCACCATCTGCTAGAATAACTGCTTTAAAAACTATTTTATGCTCTTTATATCTAATCCCAGGAATTTTTTTTTTTTTAATGAAGTAAGTGTAGGTTGGGGGAGACCAGATCAGAAAAGAAAAAGATTTCTTTTATGTTTTTATATGCAACACATATTTTTTTAAAAGCAGTTTACTTAAGGATAAAAGGGTCCACAGACATCTATGAAATGTATATCTTGCACAAATGAATAAGCAGTGGCATATGGTTGCTCTGGCTGGGAATATCAGTCATATGTAATGGAAAAAGGAATCCCATTGTTTGGAAATAGGCTCTCATGTAATCTGAAGGATTTATTATGAAGTACTTATTCATAAGGAGAAACTGTTAGAATTCATCGTTAAAGCCACATTTTGGTGAATTTTATCATTGGCAACCTTTGTTCTGTTAAGCACAGATATTGTCTTGAAAAGTAAAGAGCATATACAAAAGTATCACCAGATATTAATGTTCTCTAAGTAATTGCCTAGCAATCTTCATTCTAAGAGCACTAATGCAGCAGTTCTTTATGTTCCTAACGTGGTGACCCTTTGATACAGTTCTTCATGTTGTGGTGACCCCCCCAAATTATTTTGTGTCCACTTCATAATTGCAGGTCTGCTACTCTTGTGAATCATAATGTAAATATCAGATATGCGGTATAGACTGTGAAAGTCATTGTACGCCCCCCCCAAAGGGGTCATGACCCCAAGTTAAGAGTCACTGCTCTAAAACCATGATTCTTTTTAGAACAAGCCAGGGAGTCTCTAATTCTAATCTGTGAAGGGACTCCTCGTTCTTCGAAGTAACATGCAGTTTCTCAGCTTCCTCTTCAGGCATTGAGTGAAGTAAAAGGAAGTTGCTGTTTGTGTTACTTAGAAATTGTGGGAAATCTCCACTCGAGTGTAGAAAACCATAATTTGTAATTGATTATGAGTCTTTAAATGAAAACAGTCCAGTGAACCATTTTATATGGAACACTTCCCGAGAGTTCTCAGCAAAAGCTGGTAGCAGAATTTGTCCTTAAGAGTGAGTCTGTTTTCAATTACTGTCTCTTGCTATGTCAACATCTTTGCTAATGGTCACATAATCTATGCTGATAATTCTGGGACTGGTGAGAGGGATTAGTGAGGAAAGGGGTTTGCCACCAAGCCTGTCAACTCTAGTTCAATTCCTAGAGTCGTTTTGTCCTCTGACCTCCACATAGAGTGATGTGGATGCGCACAGTACTATCTCTACCTCCCCCCTCCTCCCTCCCCCCGCACACACAATTCATTTTTGCTAATAATCCTGGCAGTGGGTCACCGATAGCTCTAATTTAGCATTCTGACACATACACATATACGCATTCTGAAACACAAACACAAATTCTAGACCCTTTAATTGAGAGTCCAGCAGAGACCAGGTAAGTCTGGAAAGTGAAGGAGTTCTCTGAAGATTGGTACTAAGTGTTCTAAAAGCAGGATGGGTGGATCTTAGGATTTTAAAAGATTGAAATGAGAAACATACAAATGTCCAGAACTCTTCATTTTGAGATATTAGGGATATTTTTCCTTTATTCTCCTTCCCTCCTTAGCCCTTCTCTCTCCCTCCCTCCTTTCCCTGCCTCCCTCCCACTCTCCCTCCCATTTGCCTTCTTCTCTCTCTCCCTCATATTTTGCCCCTTCCTCTTTCCCTCCTTTCCTCCCTCCCATCCGCTTCCCTCTCTCTCTCCATCCCATTTGTTTTTCTCCCTCCTCATTCTCTCCCTCTCTCCCTCCTTCCCCTCCTTCCTCCAATTCAATTTTCGGATTTGCAAGATAAAATCAGACATGCGAAGCAGCGGTGCTGCATTTGGAAGCATATTACATTCCAGGTTCTCCCTACACACCTACCATGTAATTTTCACAAAATGCCTGTGAATATGGGGCTTATTAGTATGATTTTATAGATGAGTCATGGGCCCCAAAGGGGTAGAGAGCTGAGTTTCAACTGAGCCACATTTCACCCGGAGCCTCAGAACTGTGGCTCTGAACTCTTGCAGGCAGTTATGCCCATTTACTAGGATATTTGTGTTCTAGCCAAGTTTGTTACAAAACACATTTTTCTGAAGGAAACTCCCCTTTGATGAGTGTTCCAGTTATACTGTCTGAATGTTGCTTATCAGTATTCAAGTGTTACAGGGACTGAGATTGTGTCAATTATTTTTCACTGCAGACATGGTACCTGGAAGATTATAGATTGCTAAATAAATATTGAATACATGGCTGTAGGAAAAATAGGCTGTAGATCTAACAGGAACATAGTTGTGGTGGTTTGAATATGCTTGGCCCAGGAAGTGGCATTTTTAGGAGGTGTGACCTTGTTGGAGTAGGTGTGGCCTTGTTGGAGGAAGAATGTCACTATGAGGATGGGCTCTGAAGCCCCACCCAGTTCAGAAGAGAAAGTCTGCTCCTGGCTTCCTTTGGATAAAGATGTAGAACTCTCAGCTCCTCCAACACCATGCCTGCCTGCATGCTGCCATGCTTCCTGGCATAAAGATAATGGATTGAAGCTCTGAAGCTGTAAGCCAGCCTTAATCAAATGTTGTACTGTATAAAAGTTGCCTTGGTCATGGTGTCTGTTCACAGCAATGGAAACCAAACTAAGTCAAAAGTGGAAGGTGTTTGAAGAGTAAGATAGCAAGACAATTAATTCATCGAATATTTAATATTTCGATTAATTATTCATGAATTATTTAATATTTATGTTAATTATGTAATATAAATTAGGTAATATTTAAAATAACAATTTTTGTGTGTATATACAGGGTTGTGTGTATCTGTGTGTGTGATGCATTCAAGTGCACACAAATGTGCAGAGCCCATATGGCAATATCAGGGTTCTTCCTTAATTATTTTTCCATCTAATTTTTAGGAACAGCTTGCTGATTGGGTAGACTTGCTGGCTGGGCTAGAAATCTGAGGAATCCTTTGTACACTTCCCACACTGGGATTACAGGTGCGCGTTAAATCCCTGACTTTTAATGTGGATGCAAAGAGAGGATCTGCATTCAATTCTTTTTCTTTTTCTTTAAAAAAAAAAAAAACATTTTATTGGTTCTTTGTGAACTTCACATCATGTACCCCACTATAACTCATATAGCCCTCCCCCAGCACCCACCCTCCATCCTTGCAACCTCCCCTCAACAGTGAATAAAACAAAAAACTCATCATGGAAGCTGTAGCATGTCACGGTGTATCCCACAGCATACCCTTTATTTATACTTCTTTGCAGGTGTTCATTGCGATGACTTCTTGGTCTGGTATGAGGCTTCTGCTACTCTATCAATACCGAACCTCACTGGGACTCTTCTCAGATATCTTGTTGCCCTGTGTCGTGGAGATCCTGTAGTTTTGGATGTACTCTGGCAGTTCATTAATGGATAGATGGTGGGGAGGCCAATTCAAAGCCCTGGATCTGGGCTGAGAGGTGTCTGATATGGTCAGCTCACCAGCTCTCCTGCTCTTATGCCCTTGGGCTGGCTCATCAACAACCCCACTCCAACCCCCGCCACCTCTCAACCAGCGCCAGCTCCGTTCTGCTGCCCAGAGAAGGTACAGGGCCTACTCTCTTGAGTGTTGCAGCTAGTGATGGAAATGGCCATGAACTCAAGTTGTTATGCCTATGTGGTAAACACTTTGACTGGATCAACTGTGCAGTCCTCAAAATAATACAGTTCTATATTGTATTACATATTAGTAATAAAGTATCTGAAGATACACACACACACACACACACATATGACACAATACACACCAGTTTAAAAAAATCAAGCCTTAAATGTTAAATTATTTCAGCAAGTTTTTATAATTTCATTTTAATATGTATAAATTAAAATTTAGAATAAATGTCTTTATTTTTAGCTACCATTGAAGCTTGCTGAGTTCTTTTTTACTGTGCTTCTTTCCTATCCTCCTTCCCCCTGCTTTGATAATCAGTGATTATGTCTCTTTACAGGTGTATATGTAGCTTTTTAGTGTCTTTAAATTTAGGGTCACAGAGTATCCATTTTTTGGATCTTTAGATTAAACATGTAGGAACTCAGGAAATACTAGTGGAAAGAAAAGAAAGAAAAGAAGAAGGAGGGAGGGAAGAGAAATGAGGAGAAAGGGGACACAGAGGAGGAACAAGGAAGAGCAAGAGCGAATTCCTTTTCATAGTTGAAGAACAGCAAAGATCAACAATGTTGTCCATTACTCAGAAATAGACATTAATGACACTTATCTCCCAAGCTTTCTAAGTATTGAAAACTACATGTCTTCCAACAAGGAACATCCCCATACAGCTGTCCCCTTTACTTATGTTCTTATTCATCTTTCACATAGAACTTACTGAGCACAGAGACATGTCAGTCACTATCTGGCATCTAACAACTCATTTATTGCAGCATTAGTGGGATTAGCCAGGTGACTGTCGCCATGAAGATACACTTATTAATGAGCAACTGCATCCCCAAGTTCTTGTGAAGTGACACAGTGAAGAAGGTCACATTTCCTGATCCATCCTGGTACACTGGTATTGCACATGCTTTGGCACTAATTTACTCTGGTGCAAACTGAAATAAGTTTATCCTTCCACTTGTGAATCCCTACATTCCTTCTTCTTCTTTTCACACCAGAGAACCTAAAGTTCCCACCCCAGGAAGGGCAGGTAGAACACAGGTCCTGCGACTCTCAGTTCTAAGGTTCACGCTAGATAGTATTTCTATCCCCATAGAAATAGCCAGGAAGCCAGTTTTTATTAAACACCTCAGAGAACGAGCTTTATAAAGCTCTTGAGTGAGTAATCTTTGGGGTTATGCTTCTGTTTCCCTGAAGAAAGGAGACTTTTATGATGTCCTGCCAATCAGCTTGTTAAAATACTTAACGCAAATATACCTTCAAATGAAAAACCAAGAGTCTGAATGGAGAACTCATGCAGAGTCCTTTGCAAATATCAATTACACAAATGATTAGTCTTGTTGTCCTTACTATTGAGTGAAACAAACAAAAATTTATTATAATTCCTCCCTCTCAAAATCCAAGAACCACATATATTGTATATCATTTATTTACTCAAGGGTCAGTTTTGGAAATAATTTCTACAGTTGTGGGACAGAGTAATGAAGACATGCAAGAATTTGATCCTTTTGTGGTAGTCATAGTTTTGAAGATTTCTGTCAAAAGGTCCTTTGGACTTATTATTATTATTTTTAATGAAATAGAAATCAGCTGTGTTTCCTGCTCCTCTTTATATTTAGTCAACTAGCTGAGCCACTTACAGATTCCTTAGCAAGCATGTAGTGCTTCCAGAACTTGTCAACATTTAATCCATTCATCTAGGGATCATCTGGTGTTGAATGAACCATGGGGCATAGGGATGGAAAAACCCTGGCTTGGGAATCCAAGGCGTCATGGTTGCAATCCAGTTTAAAATGAGCAACTGAGAAAACCTTTACTTCCCACAAACCTTAGTTCTTTACAACAGTGACTTCCCACTTTTCTCTTACAGAGTTAACAAGTGCTTTAAGACCAAAAACTAGATATGGCTTTTCCCCACTTTCTCCTCTATAAGAGGAAAAACAATATGATCTAACCAGTACCCCCCAGAGCTGTGTCTCTAGTTGCATATGTAGCAGAGGATGACCTAGTCGCCCATCAATGGGAGGAGAGGCCCTTGGTCTTGCGAAGATTATATGCCCCAGTACAGGGGAATGCCAGAGCCAGGAATTGGAGTGGGTAGGTTGGGGAGCAGGGTGGGGGGAGGGTATAGAGGACCTTTGGGATAGCATTTGAAATGTAAGTGAAGAAAATATCTAATAAAAAAACAACTAGATATGGAGAATGCATGGCTCAATTTTTTGCTGTGTACTAGGAACACAGCAAATGGCTCTATTTCCTGGATTCTCCATATATTAAAGAAAGAAACAGGGGAAAGACGAAGGTCAGAGAGACTGAGAACAGGGGATTTAAATCACTGAAGGCTACCCTGCCTTGACTCCGGAGCGTGTTCTGCACTTTAACAGCAGAGTTCAAAGCAATTACTCTTTAAAGAGGTTCATCATTAAAATCCTTTGGAAGTGGGCCTGGACCTCAAGCTCACATTCTACTCTAAGATGAGCCTGAAATTCAGATTCTGACTCAGAGTTTTGTAACTGAAGGCCAGAAATACATGTTTTTGTGATATGGAGGCTCTTAACATAGGCCATATGACAAGGAAACTATCCACTTCCCAAAAATGATGTGTATGCAATTAATACATTGGATTGAACAAAGCAGAAGCAAATGTGTCCTTTGCTTAGGGAGAAGATGGCTGCGCCATGGGAGCATAGAGGGGGGCTGAGATTCACCCCAGAAGCTAGAGATTGCTAGTGTAGAGCTGAGGCATGTGATTTAAGTAAGATTCCACAGCTACACTGCTTAGAGAAGGCCTGAGTACTATATGATTACAGCGTCGTGATAGTTGGAGTGCTGGAGATCGTGAGCAGGAGAATTGCCAGTTTGAACATCCCTTTTTCCTTCTGTTGAATCTTATTTTCAGATACGACACTAAGAAATTAGGTCAGGGTGGTAGTGGTGGCATATGCCTTTAATCCCCGCACTGTGGGAGTTCGAGGCCAGCCTGGTCTACAGAGTGAGTTCTAAGACAGCCAGGGCTACACAGAGAAGCTCTGTCTCAGAAAAAAAAATAGAAAAGGAGAAAAGAAGAGTTATGTCAACCGGTGGGTAAGTGAGAAAGACCCCTCTTTCATTGAGCCTATGGGCTCTTTTGTTGTAAAACCTTTCTACTTGCATAGCATTCTCCTCCAGAACACAAAATGCTCAAAATCGCAGCTCAGAGAAGTGGAAAAGAACAGCCCTAACCAGACACTGTATTAATAAATACCTAGACACTGGCAGGTAGGGTGGGTGTATTGTTTAAAATACATTTTACATTGGCCATAAATAACCTAGTTGCAGGTATTTGGTTAAGGCAGCACAAACAGACAGAGGGATGGACTCAGGACACACCAATGAAATGTTAGAGCATTGGGGGAGCAAGGACTCAGGTGACAGGGGACACTGTCATTTTTGTTAGAAATCACTGGTAGAGATCTCCAAGGCTCCCACCCTTGTGCTCTGGGGAAATGAGGAGTAAGGTGGAAGGACCTCAGCTTTCTCTGGGTTTAGGCATCTCATCTACTGAAAGGCGACTTTATTTGATAGCTTCACTCAATGGCTCCTTTCCTCTGGAGCCCTGCTGAGGTCAAGCAGAGAGATTCTGCAGTTTTTTGGATGATTCCTTTTCCCCCAGAGAAAATCCTATCATCAAGTGTGCTCAGAGGAATGGATGCGCCTGACTATTGAATGAAGTCATCAACAAAGGCCCAGAGACAGTTGAGACACCCAGCAAAAGATGAGGAGACTTCTTTATAGTGATTTCCAACACCCCCACCCCCACACACACCTTGTGTCTCTAAACAAGATATGGTATATTGTGAGTCTGTAGGAGACAATTTGGAGGTTTCTCTGCCAAAACATCTCACCACAGTTCTTGCATTAAGTGTTATCTGTCTGTCTGTCTTAGACACACACACAAACACACATACACATACACACACACAGAGAGAGACAGAGGGGGGGCATATGTACGCACAGTTTTAGGGTCAAACCAAGGGCCTCAGATACATAAAGCATATACTTCATCACTGATCTATCTTTCCAGCCCCCCACCCCCGCAACCCCTCCCCCTGTTTGCTTTGAAGTGATCGGAGAATCCAACTCAGACAGGCATAAAAGGAACTTTCTGGCTCACAGAGCCATAAAGCCCGGGCTTTGTTGAGTCCAGAGGTCTCCAATGATGTCACCCCTGTTTGTCTCTTTCCATCTTCTGGCTCAGCTTTCGTCCGGGCTGGCTTGGTTTTCACAGTCTCTCTCCATGTGGTGGTCCTTGGCAGCTCAAGGCTTGCATCATACTTACAGCTATAAATTTCACTGTGGAAAAAGCTTCACGAGAAAACTGGGCTTATCTTAAGTGAATCATGTTTGAGTTTAGAAGTGTTTAAAATCCTAAATAATTAAGTTAAGATGATAGAAATACAAACCATAAGTTCCGAAGACCCGGGTTTTTGTGAGAAAGCCTTCTTAAGGACAGCCTATGTAGTACTGGTGCATGCTAGCTTAAGGCAGAATGCAATTGCTGAGTGGAGGCTGTTCTTCAGAAAGTCTCAGGTACATGGGAGTTAACTGCTTCTCAATTCTTGACGGTCCCCTCATCGCAATCCCGTGCTTTTTAATGTACCGTGTTTTCTTATTGTTTCAAGTTCATGAAATAATGCATCAACACACTGAAGTGAGCATTCGACTGACTCATACTTTTCATTTATATACTACTTACAATGAACTCTAGTATGGGTGTGTGTGTGTGTTGTCTGTGTGTGTCTGTGTGTGTGTGTGTGTGTGCGCGCGCGCGCGGGTGTGAATGCATATATATTCATGAGTGTATGTGGAACCCAGAGGTTAAGATCGGGTGTCGTCCTCAATGGCTACCTGTTTATTTTTTGAGACAGAGTTTCTCAGCGAACCTGGAACATGACAGTTTAGTTAGACTGGTTAGCAACCCTTAGGGATCCTCCTGTCTGTCTCTTTAGCACTGTGGTTACAGGCACAGGCTACTCTGCTTGGCTTTTTTTTGTGGCTTCTGGAGATCTGAACTGAAGTCTTCCTGATTGCATTAGATGCTCTTCATCACTGAGCCATCTCCTAGCTTTAAGATGGAATCTTAAAAATTTCTGCCCGTTGCTTCTATTCCTAAGTCTATTTTAAGTAATTACTTTGTTAGAAAACTATGGCGAGTATATCTACTTGTTGTTGTTGTTGTTGTTTTTTTTTTTTTTTTTAATTAGTTTTCAACTTTTAAATCTATGGCTAGACTCTGAACACATTTGACAGTGAATCAAGGATTCTCTATCAGTGTTCCAAATTGCTTCTAAATCATCCGCATCACCAAAATGGCAAGTGCTGCTGAGCAGCCAATACGGAAGAGGCCTTGTGTGATTGGTCAGCTAGTAATCATTTCCACATTCAAGCTGGGAACAGCAGTGACTTTATTTTTATATGTAGGATATTTTGAGGCAGGGGTTCATTTTTATAACGTAAGGAAATTATTGAGGTAAGTTAGAGACTTACTTCCCTGAAGAAGGCTCGTGCCTCTTCCCACTTATGGGTTCAGTCTTTATGGCCAACTAGGAAGAAAACCACATGACAGTCATTAGGGATTTTTTTTTTTTTTCTGGGATAGTACTTGGTATTCATCGACAATACTTTGAGAAATTTCATGAGACTTCAACACAGTGGTTTTTAACTTGTGGGCAGGAACCCCTTTGACAAACCTCTGTTTCCCAAAATATTTATGTTAGGATTCATAACAGTAGTAAAATTACAGTTATGAAGTAGCGATGAAGATGATTTTACAGTCAGGGGTCACCAGATGAGGAACTGTAGTGAAGGGTTGCAGTGTTAGGAAGGTTGAAAACCACTGCTATTTCTGAATCATTAAAGGGAGATCGGTAAGATGTGGAATTGAGTGCTCTTGCCTTCCGTTGCTTGAAACCACTTATCCACATGTAATGTATAAGTGTACATTCTTTGAATTATTTGATCAAACAGAATACTCTGCAAGGTGATGGCCTTTCTAAAAGTGATTTCTTTGACGCAAACCTGTCTGAATAAAAACACTTAGGTTTTCTTTCCTGTCACAAGGCCCTTCTTTGCAGAAGCTAATAATATTAATTGCCAACAGCTCTGTTCAGGTGAGGCAGTTCAGTCTTCATGATAGCAATGTGAAAGAAGTAGGAATGGTTTGTTTGTTTGTTTGTTTTTGGTATAATCACTTTTAGAGAGAGAGAATTTGAGACAGAAGGAGGTCAAATGACTAATGCTTCTGAGCTCATAAATGGCAGAACTGGCAAGGCAATCCAGCTTAGAGCAGAGCAAATGATATTAGACACTGTCTACTTAACTATCGATCACACCAATTGGCAATATTGCCTGAAGCACAACAATCAATGGAACTTTCAAATTTGCCTCCAATGTGGCAGAGCCTACAAGTGCATGCACATGCTTGCTCGATCACCATTTCATGGTGGTGGTTCAGCACATTTTAGCTATTGCATGGCTGTTGTTCTTCTGACATGAGTTACAAAGACTTTTTAACAAAGCTCCCATAAATGAGAGACCACGTAAATAAAAATCTCATATTTGTACTGTTACACTAATAAGCTTAATAACAATAATTCAAAAAACATCTGCAATCATAAAATAAAAACTTCATTACCATTTCAATGCAGCCACTGCAAATCCTCAGGTTAGCCAGTACACCAGCTGTGTCTTGGTGCTTCACAACACAAAACAGCAATTCATTCCAAATTACCACTCTCTGTTAGTGACTCTTGCTCCTTGGCTCCCGTCCCATACACTCCTGCTGTTCGAGTCTATTGTTTCTCCTCTCTAGGAGGTTTTTGTTTCCTGGGAAAGCTTGAAGGATTGTCTTGTGAAAAACTAGGCTAATCTAGCTTTCAGTATCCATATATCCTTTGGCAACAGGACACTTTCAACTTTCCCTTTACCCATTGGCATTTCCCTTCTGCAAGGTGTTTAGAAGACCTCGGCCAAAGAGTGCAATTGGAATTCACAAAACTTAACACTCTTTCTTGGCTTTCTGAAATGCACTAGTCCAAGGAACAGATAATGAACTTCCTTCTCTCTGGAGAGGCTGTGGATTTGAGAAAACCCCCCTCTCCATCTTTCCTGCCATGGGCCTCTAAATCATCAAATTCCATATCAAATTACACAGAGCTTCCCTCTGAGAGTTTATGGTCTTGGAACAGCAGGTTGAAAACCAGATTGGAGGAAAAATGAAGGTTGTTCTTTGAGTCAAATGTAACACATATACTGGCTCATAGAAACTTTATACCACTTAAGAGTTCTGCTTAATAGGCAGTTTATTTTCATGCTGCAAAATACTTATCTATTCTCTTTCATCTGGAGCTTAAACTTTTGCAACCCTTGAGTACAAATGAAGGGTTGAAACGAGAGTATATTTGATCTTAGTTTTACTGGCATGTAAGATTTTAGGAAAACATTGTCCTTCGAATTAACTCTTTCAGTGCAGATCATAAGCAAGAAATTTAGTTCTTCTGAGAATATGGAGCTCCCAAATTCTCATTCTTATAATAGACCATATAATTTATGTGTATGTGTGTGGTAACACTTTCTATGTAAGTACACTGTTGCTGTATTCAGACACACCAGAACGGGGTAACAGATCCCATTACAGATGGTTGTGAGCCATCATGTGGTTGCTGGGAATTGAACTTAGGACCTCTGGAAGAGCAGCCAGTGCTCTTAACTGCTGAGCTATCTCTCTAGTCCCAATACTTTCTATTATGCTGTCATTGAGTATGTTATTGTGTACAGATGACCACAAATTATTTTTCAGGTATCCTGGGCATTTCTTTGTAAAACACCTTGTCAGATCTTTATCTGGGAGACTTTATGGAGCAGGGAGTCATCCTCTTAGAGTTGAGGGCTCACTTTGATGAAGAACATTCCCTTGAAATCCAGACTAGACCTGAGGCTAACCCTAACAGCACATACTGCAGATACCTTAACTCTTGGGGGATTTATATCTTTGACATATTGGGCATCATCTCTAAGCAGTCTGTTATGCAGAGTTATTACATCAAAAACACATGGTAAGAAGGTAG
The DNA here is from genome assembly GCF_978045245.1 of Mus caroli. Classification (NCBI taxonomy): domain Eukaryota; kingdom Metazoa; phylum Chordata; class Mammalia; order Rodentia; family Muridae; genus Mus; species Mus caroli. Next base: position 98,328,851 of record NW_028227264.1, on the reverse strand, counting down.
AAGACTCTCTTAGGTAAATGGTGTGACCTGGGTTCAAGTTAGTAAGACACAATGGCACCTGTTTACATAGTTTCTCTACAGATCCACATATTGTCGGTTATGAGAATCTAATCTCAACCCTGTCTCAAAAAAAAAAAAAAAAAAAGAAGAAAAAAAAAAAAGAAATCTAATCTCTAGAAATAGACTGTGGATGAATGCAGGCATTCTTTAGCAACAGAGTCAGCTCAATGTGCTTGGTTGGCCAACATGTAGCATCCAAAATGATGATTTTTATGAGGTCCCTCTGAGAAAGTCGTGGTCATTTTGGAGACATCTTTAAAAATTCTATTAGCTATTAGATGATATTTTCATGCTGTGTGTGAACTCCAAAAAATAAGGTTCAAGCTAAAGGGCTGGAAGGATTTATTTTGAATTTACTATATGAACCCTTGTGTTGTTATCTGCAATTTAAGATACCACTGTAAATTTGCCAATTTCCCATGGATTTTTGGTAACTTACTAGATTCAACATATGTCGCTCAAAATGGAATTGTACATCCTATGATTCTGAACACCAGCTGTTCATGCTTGTACCAGAGTCAGTATCATATGAGACATGGATTCTGGGAGGAAGGAAAATTTGAATTGACAATGAACCTCAGATTCAATGGCCAATAAACATAAGTATATATAAAATAATACAATATATAAAATAAATACAAAGATAATAACACAAAAATTTAAATTACTTTTTACTATTATTATTAGAATAGCAATAATTGAAGCAATAGCCTCTTATTTGAAATGAGCCTTCTATGAAAAGCCTTCACAGTATATGTACACACATACACAAAAGTTCATTTTTGTTTAGAAAATATTTGTATACCAGGTATATATAAAACCCCTGTAGAGACCTGGCTTTATTTTATACAATGTATAGTGAATTGACCAAATAGAATGTATATTGCCTAAGAATACACAATTTAATCTGAAGGGATGAATATTGTTAGGCATAAAAGTAAGGGAATAGTACTGGTTTAGCAAATTAGTGGTTGTAGATTTTTCCAATAACCATGATTTCTAAGATTTTTTATTTTTATTTTTTTAGATAAAGTTTCAGACTGGCCTCCATATTAAAATTCTCCTGCCTCACTCTTTTCAGTCCAGGGATTGGCATATACCTCCATGATTGGTGCTTCACGTGCAATCTTGGTTTATTTATATCCTTAAAATCAGCAACAGATTTTTTTTTTCTGAACACTTTTCACTATGACTTCTGGATAAGGAGATTTCTTCAGAGTGATCTCATTATCTAAAGGCCAGATATGTCACAGCACCATTGAAGTGCTGTTTGGTAGCTAGTGATGATTAATTCTAATCCGAAAGTCTTTCTCAACTTTCCTGCAAGAGAGGAAAAGACTAAATTAACAATCATTATAAAAAAAGGGAACATGTAAAAAAATGCCAAAAACAATTTGGAAATTGGGGGTGAGGACAGAGTTGGAAATGGGGGCCATAAGAAGGGGAAAGCAGAATGCAAAGCCATGTGAATACATGCAGTTTATTGAAATAAGTTCAACAAAATGAGTCTCGTCATTCATGTCATTGGGGGAAATTGCCATTTTGTTCTGGGTAGGATTCCTATTTTTGGAAACTGAAAATTTGCTAAAGTAGTACATTCATCCAAAATTAGCTTGTAAAATGCTTGCAGTCAGCAGCATCTCCAGATCATGGTCAAATGGCATTTTGTGTGGATATTTGGTGACAAGATGTCTAACACAGGTTCAAGTACAATTATTCAGCATTTCATTACCATCTTTTGCAAATTCAATATCACACCGAGCTGTTAGGAGCCGAAATATAATATGTGTTCTGTGTCTGGCAAGGACACCTAGCTACTGTACTTGAGAACCAAGGACAGCAGCCCTAAGAAGTAATATGTGAGATTCTTTTCAGAGGCAAAACATTGGTTACGCTATAATCGATCACTAGCCTCACAACTTATCTCATGAAAGGAAGGGAGAACTTAAAGACGTGCCTGTGGCATCTAAACCGTGTCTAGTAATGACTAAATGAAGAGGTATGGGTTTAAGAGGAAAAAAAAAAAAAAAAAGCAGAGCAGAAAGGACAGAAAAGAATCTAGAAACAACAAGAATGACAGCAACAAAACCCAGCAAGCAAAGCCTTCTAGTACAGTGTGTGGTGTGTAGTATGTATTCATTTTGTTTCCTGATTTTTTTTTTTTTTCTCTTTGGGCTGGAATTTAGGGCATTCCCTTTCCTCTGTGGCGATTGTAGGTGTGTGCTTCCACATCTGGTTGCTTCTAGACATTAAAAAAAAAAAGTCTTTTTGATCAAATTGATGTGTTGATTGATTGACTGATCAGTTGAGGTGTGTGTATGATGGTGTTTGTGTGTGTGTGTGTCTAAGGACTCACTTCTTAGAACTTGGGTTGTCAGAACTGACAGGAAGTGTCACTGAGTCATCTCACATCCTGACTTTACTGAGGGGAGAAGGGGGAGATCAAGAGGAGGCATCTGAGAGAAGACTTTTTTTTTTTTTTTTTTTTAAATCTCTGTATCAAGAAAGGAACAGCATTTATCTGCCTACATTCTTCCAGAGCCCTTGGTAAAAAACAGGGCAGGCTTGCAACCTGACCACGTGCCAGTTTCTGCTTCCTCCAGCCCAGGTTAGTGTGTGGAGAAAGCAAAGCCCAACGTCTACAATGGAAATGGAAGCTTTCATTGCTTTTAAAAAAATCACTTTGTCTATTTATTAGTTTTGCATTGCTAGGGACCTAATGTAGGACCTCACACATGCTAAGCCAGTGTCCTGTTGCAGGCTTCCCCCCCAACCCCTGTTAAACTACAGCTTACACGGTTAGGACTTTGCGGCTTTATTCCGCACTATGTGAGGGGTGGGGAGGGAAAAAAAACGGGGAAAGGAAAAGACATGGTTGCTCCTAGGTATGGTGGAGGGCAATGTTTACTGTGGATAAAAGAGAGGAATAGCCAGAGACAGAAATACACCAGAAGAGTCCCCGAATGGTCGGTATCCTGAACCATGTAGGGTGAGGAAGAGGGGAAGAGAGACACGGAGCAACCGGATGCTGCAGCCCAAAGGCCAAAGGTACAAAAAGGGGCAAGAAACTAAATGGTCTGGATTATATAGGGAAGAGCCTCTGGGGGAAGGACAGCCCAGCCCCTGGGCTGGAGAGGTCAGCGCCGCTGCTGGGGTAAGCTAGCCATCCTTTGTAACTGGTAGGGACTGAGGGATGCTGGGGGAACCTTGCCAGATTCTCTTTGATATGTTAATAAGGCACCTGCACCCCTGGTCCTGGGTTTGAAAGTTAAAAGAGCTGAAGTGTGAAACGAACGAACAGTGATTTTTTTTTTTTTTTGGATCAACTTTAAATTGAGTACTTCCTAGACAAAAGCAGTGAGTAGAGTTCCCACGTACCTAACAATTATACCTAACTGGTCTGCTGTGACAGAGTCTGTTGGAAACCTATTTGGGTTATTTTTAACATTTATAGAGTTCAAGGTAAATCCCAAGCAGGGTTATAAACCACAGGAATTTTCAAGCCTATATGGCCCCTCACCTTTTAATTGACCCCAAGGAGTGACAGGCCTCCTTGAAATCCGATCTGACTTGAGTAATTTGAAAAACGTCTCACTCAGTTCCTGCCTTGAGGAGAAGCCGGAAGTCATGAGTCAGTTTCTCTGGTTACCATTGAGACCGCGTCAATGGAGAGAAGGCACTTTATAAACAGCAGTGAGATTACTTCCCTAATAATAAAACCTTCGGTTGTGCTTCCTCTACCGATATGAAAGATTCGGGTAGTGTGAAAGATTCGGGTATGGTGAAGGCTTATGGAGAAGAGGCAACCTTGCTGTGCTGTGAGACCAGAGTTTGTTCTGTAAAAGGTTCAGGCAAGAGAAGTAATGCCGTGTAATGACACCTGCAAATTTAATATTACACTGAGGCTGCTGTGATAGGGCCACAAGATAATAAATCCTGTGAGAAACCGGAATGATAAGGAAAGACCACATAAAGGAGAACTCGGTGCTTCAGTCAGCCAGCCCTGGGTAAGCTTCCGCCAAATGAGCATGCACCACTTTGGATTTTACTCCAGCCTGGCCACTGGGAGAATACACATTCAAGTCAGGGACACGGAGCTAAGTACTGCTTAGCTGAGGCCAATCAATGTTTGATATCATTAGTAGCAAAGGAATAATTGTGGCTATTATAAGCTACTAAGTTTTGGGGTAGAAGGTCACATTTCAAAATTCAGAAACATTAAGCCTGATGACAAAAATGTGTAAGATGTCTGGCTAAAAAGGAGTTACCTGTGTTTCTGAAATACGAATCCATACACTCACACACCCACGTGTATGTTCTTTTGTTTGTTTGTTTGTTTTGGTTTTTTTTTTTCCTTAATTTTTGGAATGAGTAGAGAATAGGAGTAATTTTTGGAATGAGTAGAGAATAGGAGCTATATTCTTCAAAAGGCCCCAAAATACTCAGATAACTTGAAAAGTATGCTATTAAAAAGTTGTGAAGAAGTGTCAGGAAGAACAGAGAAAGAGAGAGAGAGAGAGAGAGAGAGAGAGAGAGAGAGAGAACGCGTGTGTGTGTGTGTGTGTGTGTGTGTGTGTGTGTGTGGCAGGGTTGTATTGGTTTCATCTGGTCACTGTATTATGCCAGGACACCCTAGGGGAAGCTCTTGGACTTCAACATTCTGCCCAGATTCTTCTTTTTGAGTTGCACGAGAAAGCTTCATTCTTTTATTATTTTCATATTGAATTAGAAGCTCTTTTACATAAATATAATTTTCTTCAGCATCTGTTGATTTTTTTGGACCATGAAATTTAGCAGGAAATTAAAAGCATGAAGATTTGCATAGCATAATGCTGAGTTATGCAAGTTTGAAATAGGTCTTTATCTAATTCTGTCACAGAAATCTGTTTTTTAGGAGCAGAAGGCTCGGCAGGCTCACATTACTCATTTGCGCGTTTGCGAATGCCACCTCACTCTCCTCCCGAGATGACTCTGTGGCTCACCAGCTTCAACAGCCAGTCGAAAATGCACTTGCCAACAGCCTCGGTCAGATGCCAGCTCCTGGGGGGCTTTGACTGTGGTGGACAGCTTGACACGGAAGTAGCCGGAGTCAGGACAGAGTCAAGGTCGGGAGATAAAGTCGAGGCTTTAACCCTGGTGGCAGCCAGCATCGTCCATCTTGGCATACAGAATGGAGTACAAGGCCAAGCACTTAATGAGAATCTTTCGGAAACCTTGAATTGTATCGGTCCTCCATCTTCTGTCCCTCTTAGGAAGCAACACGCTGACTTCACGAAATGCTTTCAAGAACGCTAGGAGGTGCATGGTATATGCTTATAGCCCCTCACAGACAAAGGGGTTCTCCAGGCCAGTGATCAAATACCAGTGGCTTAATTTCTGGTCTGAAGTTGTTCACAGATGTTCTGGTGTTGACAGATTGAACATTTAGCCCCTCTTTTTTTTTTTTTTTTCTCTATACCTGTTTCCTGGGTGAGACCCGAGTCCCTCTTAAAAACTCAATTTAAATACTTCAAAGAACTATCCATTTCTCCACCACCTGGGTTTGTAATCTTCAGCTAGGAACTCCTTATACCATCCTTTAGAGGGAAACCATCTATAATGCTAATTGTTCGGTTTTGGAGCGGGAGAACGTTTTACATATCAAAACAGCCCTGGCTTCCAGGTTCTTCCAGCATCCCTCAGTCCCTTCCTGGCATTCCCTGCACCCCCAACCTTGAAAGTTCCAGCCTTGGGGCTGGGCTGCCCTTTCCCCAGAGCGCGCTCTCTCTCTCTCTCTCTCTCTCTCTCCCCCTCACTACTCCCTTCCTCCTCCTCCTCTTCCTACTCCCCGTCCATTCTCTCTCTGCGCACTCTCCCATTCTTTCTCTCACTGCCATCTCCTCATGGTGACTTTCCTGGCCTCAATCCTTGGGGCCATCGAAGAACAGCTTTCCAGTAAACCTGCCTTTAATATAATCTACTCTGGCTTAAATTGGCTCATTTGACCAACGGAGAAATAACCTATCACCAGTAAATTGTGTTGTTTTAATGAAAGCCCTCATTGCAAGCTAAATGCAGTGGCAAATGCCTGGTATCTCAACAGGTTTGAAGTTGGGGCAGGAGGAGTGAGTAGCTATTTTAGGCTACAAGGTGAAATCCTGTCCCGCAAACAAACACTCATAAACAAACACTCCTCCTTCATGTGAACTCCCGATCTTGACACTTGTCAAGGGGTGAACAGCTATTTGTGTGTGTGTGTGTGTAGATAGGGCAAGCTTTACTCTTAAGAGTGTGTGCTTGGAAGATCGAACACACAGAGAAAGGCAAAAATACACTTGGCTTTTGTTCTAACCCAGATAGTGACTGTGTCCTTCTCATTGGCTGGGGTCCAACCCTTAGTCAACAGTCACACCGGAAATGAAGGAGGAAGGGGGCAGGGATCATCGTTCCTGGAAAGTTGCAGGGGGTCCTTTTCTGTAAACTAAGGTTTTACATGTGTGGGAGATTAAAATATTTGTATAAAAGTCTTTCAAGGTACTTATGGGAAGATACAAAGATTTGAATTCCTTATCAGAAATGCAAGTTTTATAGTATTTGATAGAAAACACAGAAATATATTAAATATTTCTTATAAATCCTTCTTGTTTTTAAACATTCTTTTCTTTAAACTAAGTTCGGGGCTCTCTTTTTCTGTTCCCCTCTTCTAGTAAGCAAGTTCAACAGGGAAGGAGTACCTGTGGTAGTTGATTTAGGACAAAGAATTAATTAGCCTGGCTATTGCATCTGCATGGATTAAGGTGAGCCAACCTTTTAGGCATGGTCCTTTGAGCAGGAGATTGACCTGGCCCCGTTGTAATATTAGGCCAGCACCCAGGTTATCTTCTCTTGAGCACGAGAAATTTCTCTAAACAGGTTTTCATTGCTGTCTCAACATTCTGCCTCCCCAAAGAAGTAACTTCAAAATACGGGTAGGAACTAGATCAGAGATCAGAGCTGCCCAATCCTTTTTGGTATCTTTTGCCTCTGGCAAGGGTGAAGCTGCCTTAGGACTTATGAGACATTTCCAGCTTTTGGTTAAGAAAGAAAGTGGATATTTTTCTTTACTTTAAACTACCTAGCCAGTTTTTACCTCCTGTTCTTATCACTCCTTCTCCTTCTGAAGACAGAAGCCCAACTGTCATTATGAGATTGGGGTGCTGATTGACCTGGCTTCTTATAGTTGAATTTGGGGTGTTAGATGCAGCAGTTTAAGAGACTCCCCCTCCAAAAGGTCTTATCTAAAAGACACCAACTATCAGATACATGATTACAAGTCCTTGGCTTGTGCCTAGATAGAGAGTTTAAACGTCCATTAATCATTAAAATCTCTTTATGAACTCACAAGATCCCCCATCTATCGGGCTCCTCATGCTTCTTTAGCCTCTCAGCTTGTTCTCCAGAGTGATGAGCCCAGAATTTTCCTTTTGGTGGCTGTTGGATCAGCTGAAAGGCAATGTATGCCCTTCCATATGTCTTCTAGATAGGGAGAGAAAAGAGATATTTAACCATCATTTAAGCTTTAGTTTAAAACAATGGTGGACTTGTCTCCTTTGGCCATAGCCTGGTGCTGCAGTGAGCCAACCTTTGAAGTCCTATATCTGAGCAACATTAAAAAAAAAAAACTCAAATAATTATTGAGGTACCATCTCATGTAGACTTATATCTAATGTCTGGGGAGTATAATCTCTTGGATGGTGACCAATCTCTAGTCTTTGGTTATACTTTCCTGCTGAGTGTTTAATAACGTGCAGCTGGGCAAATTAATTACTTTTTGTATTGTCTAAGCCAGTTGGGGATCTGGTACTCAGGGATCCCTTGGGCTTGAGAGGAACCCTAGGCTCCTTTGGCCTTTCTTTTACCAGTTTTGAATCCCCAAGATAGAAAAAGAAAGACAACTGACCCAAATTCTCATGGCCAAATGAATTAAGGCAAGCAGTTAATTAAAGCAAACATTTTTATTTGTATATACAGGCTGTCTTCCCTGAGGCAGGTTTGAGGGGTCAGGATTAGATATGAGGAAGACAAGGGTTTTATAGCTCAAAGGTAGGGAAGTTTCCAAATCGGGGATTTGGTGGGTAAAACAGCTTGGGCCGTAAGAGCAGAATGTAAGCATAGCAAGTTCATCACAATGACCTCCTGGAATAAAGACATGATTCCAAGGGGGTCCTCACAACAGGTAGTCATTGTAAGGTAGGTGGAACAATTCTTTTGAAACAAAGGTAGGGTTGCAAGTTGGTTATAAACAACTTGTTGAAACTCAGAGTTGATTGCCATTTCCTGGAAGAGGCAGTACAGAAACATTTATAGTTAAGGTCACAGGTGGGGCGTAACCCAATCCTTGAGAAACAGAGGTTTAATCATAAACAGGAATGAACCTAGTTTGTCTTTACTCTAGGGTGACTTTTGAGCCTACCATGGAGACAGGCTGATGACAACTGAAGAGTTGTCCATTCATGAGATAAGTCAAAAAGATCCTTCACTGTGGCTTCCCTTGGAAATATTGACAAAAAAATTTTCTCTGAGTTGACTGTCTTCTTTGTAGACTGGATACTGGTTCAAATTCATTAAGTAAGAACTCTATGCCCTCCTCCAACAGAACAGGCGACTTTCCACAGTTATACAGCATTTCAGGAGATGTCTCAACGTCTCCTAGGACCTCATTGACCTTGGAGCACAGGGGAGAAAATATTCTCCCTTTATGTCTCCCTAACCACATTAGTATTATCTCCAAGTATGGTTACTGAACACCCAGAAATTAGTCACGTCAGTCTGGTACTTTTAACTACTGTATAATATCTTAAAAACTAGACACTTCTGAATAAATTTTGATGAGACATAGATTTTAGTCAGTCTGTGTTGTTTTTGTAGCTTAAATAACTTACTCAACCTTCATAACTTGCATGAGCTGTTCAGACTTTTTTTTCCATTGTGAATTTCTAGTCACTTTCATCTTTATATATGTATATAAATCCCTCTTCACTAAAACAGTTTCCATGTTTGCATTCTTCTGATGTTTTCTTCCATTTTTTTTTTCTTAACACCACAGGCTATAACATCAATATTAAATGAATTTACTGTGGGTTGTGATAATTTTTTTTTAACCTGGTTGAGGGGAACTAAGCAATATTTATGGCTTTTTCTTAAGGTTCTAATGACAAATGGATCAATTTCATCAAAGGGTGAACAGATTTTTTTTTTTAATGGGAGGGAATGGCTCTATTGAGTTTCAGTAGTAGTTTTTGACTCTGCCTTTTTATCATAATCTAAAACTGATTCTCAATTATTTTGGCAACAAGTGGTAGTTCACTAATTGTCATGGGCTAGTGAGTCTCGGATAGAAGAAGCCAACAAGTTCACAGTATATTTGTGCCAGAGGAAGGAAGATCAAATAATTTCGTCACACAGTGGTGATTCCCAGGTATACATACAGAAAAGGTGACTTCCTTGGCAGGGTAGATCACTCTGGAATCCTTTTTACTAAAAAGAGAGTTTTCTTCTAATTGTTTTATAAAGATCTATTTCATTTAAAATATGCATATGTATGTCTATGTGTGAATAAGTTCATGTGAGTATCAGTGTTGTTGAATTGCAGAGACATCATCACACCTTCCTGGAGCTGGACTGACAAGCTGTGGGTCCAAGCTCTGCCCTGCTGCTGTGCACTGCTGCTGGGGAGGTAAGTGAGAGGAGCCTGACAGAGCTTATCCCAACTCCTCAGGTGCTGGGCTTCAGGGAAGCAACAAGATGCAGCTCCATGGGTGGGAAAACACAGTCTAAGATGTGGGGAAGCTGAAGCTGGTACTCCCCGACTCCCAGGCATCTTGTTTCCACTAGAAAACTGCACAGAGATGTCGGGGAACAAAGTGTCCGGGGTTCAAGGGCCTATGAAGCTACGACTGTTGGGGGCCCAAGGGACCATTGGTGGCCTGTAGGCTGAGGACAGTGTCTAGCCTGGCTGGCTTCAGAGCTGGGAGTTCAGCTTAGCTCATTGGTGAAGATAGTGGCGGTTGTGTGGAAGACTTAAGCTGTGGCTCTGAAGGCGAAGGTCTTCTTCAGGCTCCCCATAGTATTGGTAGATGAAAGAGACAGTCCTTGGTCCCAAACTGTTTATTGGTTGTTCATTGTGAAAAATGGATACGTACTTCTCAGGGTGGACCCAAGGTTAAATACCTTTTGCAGGGAGGAATGTCTGGGAGGGGGAGCTTATTGGCTAAACCCTAAGAGCCTCTAGGTACCTCATTAGCATGGAGAACTATGTCCTGGGCCTACTTAACCACACAGTCATGTTTCCTTATGTGGGTAATGTGGCAGGTGTTCCAGGCTAGGAATCTGGTAGGGAACAGGGAGCCACCTACTGTCTCAGGTATGTACCCTAAGTTTCTGGGGCCTCAAACCCTTTCTACCTCACCAAGTGTATTAGTCAGGGTTCTCTAGAGTCACAGCATTTATAGGTACTCTCTATATAGTAAAGGAATTTGTTGATGACTTACAGTCTGCAGTCCAACTCCCAACAATGGTCAGCAGCAGCTGTGAGTGGAAGTTCAAGGATCTAGCAATTGCTCAGTCCCACAAGGCAAGCAGGCAAAGGAGAAAGAGAGAGAGAGAGAGAGAGAGAGAGAGAGAGAGAGAGAGAGAGAGAGAGAGTTTCTTCTTCCAATGTCCTTATGTAAGTCTCCAGCAGAAAGGTATGTACCACCACACCTTTAATCCCAGATGACCTTGAACCTGGAGATCTCCCTGTCTTAATCTTCTAGAACTCATAGCCACTATACCTCAAGATCTCCATACCAAGATCCAGGTCAGAAACTTCTATCTCCCAGCCTCCAGATTAGGATCACTGGTGAGCCTTCCAATTATGGATTGTAGTTCCTTCCAGATAGAGTCAAGTTGACAACCAGCAATAGCCACTACACCAAGTTTCCTGGAAAGGTCTACTGTCCCACAGCAAACCATCAAGAGCTTCCAGCCCTGGGTGCTGCACATTGGACTTTGGTCCTCTGAAAGATCTATATGTGCTTTTAACTGATGAGTTAGCATTTCAGACTCTTGAAGGCTTTTTATTTTTATATTTTTGGTATTTATCTATTTTGAGATACTCTCACTCTGTAGTACAGGCTGGCTTGATATTTACTGTGTATCTCAGGAAGGCTTCTGATTCTAGCTGTCCCTTCAGTCCTGAATGTAGGGACTACACGTGTGAGCCCCCATGCCTACAGCTCAGGACTTTTGTTTCTCTGGTTCAAAGCTATAGCTCCATAGCCATATAATAGGTTTTTAATAAACACTCAGTGAACACAAGAAAGGCTAAATCTTTTATTAAATCGAGGAACTCTTTCTTTCACTAATTTCTCTCCCTGTATGAGTCCATTCTGGGTTCCTTGCAATGAATGAACCTTAGGTGGCTGAATCTCTTCTCTTCCTGGTAGGACTCCTTGTATCTCCTCTATTTGTGGCAGCTTTCTTAGTCATTTTCACTTTGCTGTCAGTCTTTCTTGACTAGTATTGAAAAAAAAATTCTAGCAAAAAATTGAAAAAAGGCACACTGGCTTATAAAATGAATCATCTCCAGTTGCCTCTTCATTCCAAGCATTTTTCTAGTACTTTGTATGATGATCCAATTTTCCAAAATATTTCTAGCAACTTTCAGGAGCACACTGTAGTGCAAACCTGCTTAGAACACTGTATCTGATAAAGACAGAAGGTAATAACAGCGGAGATTTCTTTGACACTAAGTCATTTCAATCCTCAAAGACCAGATAAGACAAAATAACCTTAATGCCTTTTGAATACATTTATATTGAGATATATCCACAAAATATTACTAAGAAATGAAATAGAGAGACTTAATAAGAAAAGCAAGGCAATGTTTTAAAGTGAAAAAGGGCTTTTGTTTTATTTTATTGCTTTTTGTTGTTGTTTTGTATTTTAGTGGATTGCAAAAACAGTCTGAGTTGAAATAATAAATGTTCTTGTGTTGATGCAGGAATGTAGATGATGTAGAGACAATACGGATTTGTATTATATATTGAAGTAACACCACTTATTTCTAGCGTTAGGATCATTTTAGTCTTGATTCTCACTTTTTCTTTTTGTGATATAATGAACTCATGGAAATTTGTTTTTCAACTAGGAAAAAAATACTCATGATATGCTATCTTGAAAATAATTGAAGTCATTTTATTAGCTAGTTAGTAACTAGACCTTGAGACAGCTGGTTACTTTTATGTCTATTTTAGGATTTGTTTTTGCAGGGCCAGCGAGAAAGCTCAGTGTGTCCTGTAAACTGATGATGGGAGGAGAAACTGAATCCCAAAATGGTCCTCTGACCTCTGACCAAAGTGGTCTATACCTTGACATGTATTCACCTGTACACACACACACACACACACACACCTCCGCACCCCATATGTAGACATGATACATATATACACACATATCATACACACATACAGATATACCACACACATACCATGCACATGCACACATACATATCACACACACACATACACCATGCATACATACACTCCCATACATATACACACACATACCATATACATACATACCATACACACCCATCATATACACATACAACACACACCCCATACACACCCACAAACACATAGAGACACTATATACACACCATATGTACCCACATAGACACATACCATACATATACCATACACACACATACACCCCCACACCATACACATACACCACAAATATACACATGCCATATGCACACAAGTGCACACAAGTACACATATATACCATACATACACATAGCATACACAGCACACACATATCATATACACACATACCATACACACACATACCATATATACACACAGTATACACACATACACATATCTACACATTCACAAATCATACATATATACACCATACACAGACACACACACACCATACACACATGTACACAAATAGACACCATATGCACACACACACACAGAATAATAATGAATAAACAAAATAAATCTAGATGTTTTGTAATGCTGGGACTCTAATCCAGGGCTTTGTGTATGATAGGCAAGCACTGTATTTCTGAGTCACCTCCCTGCATCTTAATTGGATACTTTAAAACTAAGAGTTTGAATCCGTCTCTACACTGAACATGAAGTTAACGATTCTAGCAGGTCTGAATGGCTGTCTCAGAACTGGCTAGATTGTGAAGGCGCTCACTCCAACGACCTTTATTATTTCGTTGGGGTTCTACATACACAGTTGTTCTTATCTATTTGACATCTGTAACTTTGTTTTGGAGATAATTCCTTTCTAAGATATTGAGACTGTCAAGATATTAAAGTGGAATGAAAACTATCAATGGATTAATACAACTGAAGAAAATAATACAGGCAAAGAGCTTTCTCCTTAGATGTGTTATTTCTTGTTCTCTATGAATTAGGTTTGGGACAGATGGGAGATAATATGGGTCAGCTGGGAGTGGGAGTCTGCCGTACAGCAAACACCTGCTCTGGGCTGCTTCCCTCCCTCCCTCCCCTCCCTACCATAGTAGTAGGAAAATCAGTTCAAAGAAAATATTTCAGGGGAAAAAAGGTAGCCAGACAAGAAACCCAGGGACAATGATATAAATTGGTGTAGTTTTTATGTGGTCCAAATACTACCTACATCACGGTTGTGGTAAGACCACACGGCCACAACTTCTGGATTATTCTGCCAGTCACTGTCAGAGATGATGTCAAAGATGATGGCTTGTGCCTCCTAACCTCAGCAGTGGGTATGAACTGCAGGGCTCAGGCAGAAAGTGTCCAGTATTTTCTATAAAACAACAGAGGGAAAGCATCAATGTTAAAGATGTCTTTTAAAGCAGAGATTCTTAGTGTGTGTTCCACGCAGTTAACTTACACAGTGAAAACCAAAGCAAGTATATGACTATATTCTGGCTGACTTATTTGTCCTTAAAATTTTTGGGGATTGTGTTCTGCTGAGACTACCTATCAGACATGCCAGGGCTTGTCTGGCTCTTGCCATACCTTCCTTAGATAATGCTAAGTGCACAGGTTCAGGTCTAGTCTCAACTTCTGGTCTTCATTATTCTGGCATGTACTCTGACCATTGGATGGGTTCAGGGCGGGCCACTGTAAAATAGGCTGCCTTGGCAAACTGATTCTTTTGAGCTCACAGCACTGAGTAATGGCAGATGCAAGAAAGGCTTCTTGCTGTCCCTTCCCTTTTATTCCTAGAATCAACCATGTCTCCCATGAAAGATGTCCTTTCCTTATGTCAGCAAAAGACCATCCCTCATGGGGGACTGGAAGTCTGCAGGGGAAGAGGTCTGAGAAAGGGTTTCACAGGAAAGGCTATCTCAGAGATTGGGGGCCAAGGAATACCACAAGATCATTCTTAAGGCATGCAAAATGGTTGCCTGTGAGTGGGGATGGAGACTGTGGCAGGCCAGGTCTTCATGTCCAGCTTTATAGGGGAATGGAGCATATATGCATAGGGAAAACACCAAAGGTGGCAATGGTGGAAATGTGTTGCATTGGCCATAAATGATGGCTGGGCTGAGTCAATGAAGGTACGTTTTAAGGTGGAGGAGCTAGGAGAAACCTGGTTCCTGAATGTGGGCAGTTCATAGTTGACCACCATTCTGGGCAAACTCTCTAAAACAACCCTTGCATCCACTAACTTCCCTCTAAATATCTTGTCCATTTCCCCTAACTTTCTGCCTCTAATGCAAGCCTTTTATTCTTCTGCACCATACCATTCCATTTTCTGAAAGATATGTAAGATTTCTGGTCTGGTCACTTCTTTGGGTTTTTTTTTCCCCTTGCAAAGACTCCCACATACATGTAAAATGTTAAGAACATTTGTGTGCTTTTCTTTGTTTGTCCAGATCCTAGGGGCCTAATTGTTAGCTGGAGATGCTCAAAGGAACACAAGAGAGAATGTTCCCTCTGTGCATTGTGAACATCTGCTCCAGGAAAAGTCTTCTCAGCTTTTGTGGAACAATCTCCTGAGAGCCTGTTAAATGCTCGAATTGTTAGGTTTTATTCTCAAAGATTTCTATCAAGTAGACCTGAGACCGGGACCTTAGGGTCTATACCGCTAAAGAACACTCTAAAAACCTCTGATGCAGTTTTGTGGGCCAAGTACTGAAGAACCATAGATCAACCTCAAATTGTTCATTAGATTCACTCAATGGAGTCCTTACCTTCCGCTTTGCTGTAACAAAATACCCAACCAAAGCAAGGGAATCATGAGATGGGAAGAAGAGATCTTAAGGGGAGTGGGAAATATTAGCTACAGTAATGGCATTCCAAATGCACTATCAAAGCAGATGCCACTGCTAACTGGGGAAGGAGAGGAAGCCAGCTGGTGGCAGAGAGGGGATCCAGGGTGGGACAGCGGTGCAATACAATGAATGCAGTATAATTACACACATGTTAAGATGCTTCGATGAAATCCATTATTTTGCATGATAACTCCGAAATTAATTTTTTTTTAAAAAGTTAAACCAAAGATAACAGATAGTTTATCACCAGCCTGTAAAGTGGAATGGGGTTCCCTGAAATGGTGAAACCTGGATCAGAGAAGATTTGATTTAAAAAAGATAAAGTGCAAAGGCAGAGTAACTGACAGAGAAAGAGATTGTACAAACACTGGGGAGGAGGGGACCAGCTCACCATAGAAGATATTCCATAGCCATTGAAAGAAGACAAAGTAAGGATTAAGGGAGAATTTTACACAGAATTTTCTTCTTTTACATTTTTTTTACAACCCTAGAATCTCTTCAATCTGAACAGGAATATTTTTTAATTTTAAAGTGTAATTTATGATGTAATCCAAAACATTTTTTGAGAATATCATTCTTAAATGACGAAGAAGAAAGAAGAGGAGGAGGAGGAGGAGGAGGAAGAAGAAGAAGAAGAAGAAGAAGAAGAAGAAGAAGAAGAAGAAGAAGAAGAAGAAGAAGAAGAAGGAGAAGAAGAAGAAGAAAGAAGAAGAAGAAGGAGAAGAAGAAGAAGAAGAAGAAGAAGAAGAAGAAGAAGAAGAAGAAGAAGAAAAAGAAGAAGAAATAATGTAGAGGCATACAGTGGTTTTTGCCCAGCATATCAAATTGCTTTTAGATTTTACATAGTTAAACAGTTAGAGTTGAGCTTTGAGAGTGTTGTGGCTCTCAGCATATCTTGAGCTCAGTGTTATTTGCATGGACGCTTTAAAATCACCTGGATTCTTTTTCAGTGCTAAGCTTTGCTGTGGATTTACAGCTTCCATCTCTTGAAAAACATACTGTTCTGTACACTATTAAGCTATGATGTGGCCTCTGCATGGGCAGTCCTGGGTGGATGGGGACATTGGGTGGCTTGACCACCTTAAGAACTGCTTGGTCATTCTTTATAATGGTGTATGTAGAGGCAAGCAAAATACCTGATTTCCAGAAACAGCTAATAAGATAAATACCAACAAACTGGTTTAGGGAATTTTTGAATATGTTCTGCCCTCAAGACTAAAAAATATTTAACATTATTATTTTTAATATTTATTTATTTTATGTACATGAGTACATTGTAGCTGTACAGATGGTTGCGAGTCTTCATGAGGTTGTTGGGAATTGGCTTTTGAGGACCTCTGCTCACTCTGGGCTCCAGTCGGGCCTGCTTGCTCAGGCCCAAAGATTTATTTATTATTATACATAAGTACACTGTAACTATCTTCAGATGTCCCCAAAGAGGTCATCATACCTCATTGCGGGTGGCTGTGAGCACTATATGGTTGCTGGAATTTGAACTAAGGACCTTCGGAAAAGCAGTCAGTGCTCTTACCTGCTGAGCCATCTCACCATCCCAACATTAAAATTTTTACATGATGTGGGACTGTTTATATTAAATTACTAGACTCTGACAAGCAGGAAGACATGTGAGAAGATATGAAATATTTAAATTAGCAGCTTAGTGTTTAAGATGCTTCTCTGTCTCACCTCATCTCTCTGTATTTCTGTTTCTGTTTCTCTCAGATCTAAAAGACTCTATTGAGAGAGGACTAATATTCAAAATATATAAAGATCTCAAGAAGCTAACCTCCCAAAAAACCAAATAACCCAATCAAAAAATGGGGTATAGAGCTAAACAGAATTCACAACAGAGGAATCTCGAATGGCCGAGAAGCACATAAACAAGTGTTCAGAGTCCTTAGTTATCAAGGAAATACAAATCAAAATGACCCTGAGATTCCACCTTACACCAACCAGAATGGCTAAGATCAAAAACTCAGGTGACAGCACATATTGATGAGGATGTGGAGAAAGAGGAACACTTCTCCATTCCTGGTAGGATTACGAACTGGTACAACCACTCTGGAAATCAATCTGGAGTTTCCTGAGAAAACTGGAAATACATCTAATTGAAGACCCAGCTATACCACTCTTGAGCATATACCTAAAAGATGCCTCACCGTGCACAGGGGCATGTGTTCCACTATGTTATTTGTGATAGCCAGAAGCTGGAAACAACCCAGATGTCCCACAACAGAAGAATGGATACAGAAAATGTGGTTCACTTAAGAACAAGGACATCCAGAGTTTTGCAGGCAAATGGATGGAACTAGAAAATATCATCCTGAGCGAGGCAACTAAGACACAAAAATGACATCATGGTATGTATTCACTAATAAGTGGATACTAGCCAAAAAAGTACAGAATACCCAGGATACAGTCCACAGAACTCAAGGTTAACAAGCAGAAGGGCCCAAGTGAGGATGCTTCAATCCCACTTGGGAGGGAGAAGAAAACAATCACAGGAGACAGAGGGAGGGAGGGACCTGGGTGGGAGTAGAGATGGGAAGGAGAAAAGGGAAACAGGATTTTGTATGGGGAAGGGGGACAGGAAAGAAGCACTGAGGGCCAGCAGAATGAATGGAAATATGTAACCTGGGGGTGTGGGTGGGAGGTGGAGGGGGGATCCTCTAGAAAGTACCAGAGACCTGGTAGGTGAGAGACTCTCAGGATTCAAAGGGAGGAACCTTAGATGAAATGCCCAACAGTGGGGAGAGGGAACTCATAGAATCTACCTCCAATAGAAGGGCATCAAGTGGAGGCAAGCCCAACTTGGGATCCAGCTCAAGGGAAGGCTCCAAGGCCTGACACTGTTACTGATGCTGTGGTGTGCTTACAGACTGGAGCCTAGCATGGCTGTCCTCTGAGAGGCCCAACAAGCCCCTAACTGAGACAGATGCAGATACTTACACTCAACAATTGGACTGAAGTCTGGGACCCCTGTGGTTGAATTAGGAAAAGGTTGGAAGAGGCTGAGGAGGAGGGCGACCCCATTGAAAGACCAGCAGCCTCGATGGACCTGGACCTCTGAGAGCTCCCAGAAGACTAAGCCACCACCCAGGCAGCATAAACAAGCTGGTCCGAGGCTTCGGACACATATACAGCAGAGGACTGCCTGGTCTGGCCTCCGTGAGAGAAGACACACCTAACCCTTGAGAGACTTGAGGTCCCAGGGAGTGGTGAGGAGGTCTCTCTTGGGTTGGGTGGGGGGGGCATCCTCTTGTAGACAGGGAAGGAGCAATAGGATGAGGAACTGTGGGAGGCCAAACTAGGAGGGGGGAACGACTGGATTGTTAAAAAAAAAAAGGTAGTAGTAGTAGTGGTAGTGGTAGTGGTAGTGGTAGTGGTAGTGGTAGTGGTAGTGGTAGTAGTATAAAAATGGGTTCATGTGTGATTCCCAGAAGTTACTAGCCCCTTAGAGAAGATTGGTGTCTCCGCTGCCTCACCAGGACTCTGGGTACTCTTTCCAGAGGTTATTTTGATCTACTCTATTTATATTGGTTTTGTGGTCTGTGGGATGTTTGGAAAACATGAGCAGAATCTGCCAGCCCCCCCCCCCCCCCATCATCAGAGATGTGAAGAGCTGGAAAATTAGGCATTAAAACCCTTTTGGGTTTCTAAAGATTCTCCATGTGAATATTTTCCACTATGAGGGTGGAAGAAAAAGAAAAATGTACAAGATAGTTTCCTGCCTTTTTTTTTTTTTAAGTCTTTTGGTCACACCCGGAAAGCATCCAGTGTGAACACCCATCAGTGTGTGAACGCCCCTCAGTGTGTGTGTGCATTTCATGTTTACTGGAGGCAATGTTAGCTTAGGTCTGTGGTTTCTGGAGGTGGGGGGGAGTTATTTTTAGAAAACCCCAAATTCAAGCTTTTACATTGATAGGAAATAAGCACAGGGGCCCTGCTACTCCCAACAAAAGTGCTGTAGACTGATTTACCCAGATATGCCGAGTTTAGTTGAGAAACTGCCAAAAATTGAGTCTCACTTAAAAATAAAATCGAGACACTTTAGGAAAAACACATACTTTTGTTACCCAAGTCTCAGTTGCACAATGCATGCAGTTACTGCCTCTTGTTCTGCATTGTCCATTTGTTGCAGATAAATACACGATTTTTAAATTCCTTCTTGGCTTATTATTTTAATTTCTATCTACTCACTTTTTTCTTCTGGTGTACAAATGGTGTTTTAAAAAATATAATTTTAATATATCTTATATATAATATAATAATATGTTAATATATAATAACATAGTTATGTATAAAATATAATTATATAATAATCTAATCTAATCTAATCTAATATTTTGTGTATATTCTATATCTAATTTATTATAATAATCTAATAATATATATCATATTACATATAATATAGGATGCATTATATAATCTATAATAAAATTTTACATGCTCTTATTTATTATTTATATATAATATTATATAAATATATTTGATGATGTATATGTATGTATACACACATATATGCATACACATACATATATACACATATACATATATACACACAATATACATATTATATATGTATGTATGTGTGTACATATAAATATGTATATTACATGTATATATAATATATATAATATGTATATATATTTATATATATATATAATGAAAGCACACTTAGAAGGCACAGTCATCTCCTACTACCCTGCCCCTCCTCCTCTCTTCAGTGCTCAGGTAACTGTTGTAAAATGACAGTGATGACTGAAAATGGATGTTTTTTTGGATGGCTGAGATGTCAGCAGCTCTGATGCTCTCATGCTCCTCTGCTTACATTTTTAAAAATTAATTTATTTATTTTACGTATATGAGTAGACCATAGCTGTCTTCAGACACACCAGAAGAAGGCACCGGATTCCATTACAGATGGTTGTGAGCCACCATGTGGATGCTGGGAATTGAACTCTGGATCTCTGGAAGAGCAGTCAGTGCTCTTAACCACTGAGCCAACTCTCCAGCCGCTCTGCTTACATTTTAATTAAAAACTGCAATTCCTCCTCACCTTGTCCTTTGTCAGTGTGGTCTAACATTTTTGCCTTCTGGGCTCAGGTCACAGAATCATTGTTTTCCCCCTCTTTTGGGTTTCTCTGTCTAACTCCACCTGCAAAGCTTGAGAGATGAGACTAGAAGCTCTTTTCCGTTTTGAGTAAGCAGCTAGTTAGTGCTTTAAGAGGAGCAGGAAGGGCATGTACACAGCTCATGGAGAAATCTCCAAGGGTGTCACAAAAAAACCCAAAACACCCCCCCATAACCCCCACCCCCAAAAACATGCACACCTGTCAGTGACTGTTTAACAAATTCCTTGAAAAATAAACCATGGCCTTCTTCACTTTTGATATAATCATATTAGCACTTGGCA
This sequence comes from Mus caroli, assembly GCF_978045245.1. Lineage (NCBI taxonomy): Eukaryota > Metazoa > Chordata > Mammalia > Rodentia > Muridae > Mus > Mus caroli. The sequence goes on along the minus strand of NW_028227264.1, from coordinate 98,308,086 downwards.
TATTAACTGAGTATATCTGGATGTACAAGATCCTTTTCTTCCATGAGCTAGAAGTCATTTTGAACCGTCACGAACACATGCATTCTAGGAATAGTCAGGCATAAAAAGGCACCCAGATGCCTGATGAGTGAGCGGATGAAGTAAGTCTATCAGCACTGCCTTTAAATTTCTGCTTCAGCTTCTTGAACATGTAACCGGTAGCATGAGGCTGGAATCACACAAAGCTTTTAATCACTTGTAGGAGGGTTGGAAAAGCTCTGTGAAATGCTCTTCTTCAAGGTGTTCTTGGTCTCAAGTCCTGTGGTCATGCTTTTGTGTGTGCGGGAAGTCACAAATGCAATATCCTTTTCTAGATCTGCAGACATAGAAGCAGAATGTGAATCAAATATACACTCATACTTTTTAAAAAAATAGCCACATCAGAAGTAAAAATATGAATATATGAAATTGATTTTAACGGAACATTTTATTTAATTATTGATATCAAAGACATTTCTTCATTGTATATTCAGTATTAAAGTTTGTTTACACGTGTTATATGCACATAAATATGTTCACATGTGTGTGTATGCCTCAACTTTTACATGGGTGATAATGGATCCAAACTCAGACCTTCATGCTATGTCTCAAATACTTCATCAAACGAGTTTCCTCCTTAGCCCCCCTTTGAAAATAAGCGACTAAAAGCATCTTTAGCGTTAGCAAACAAATTATCCAAATTCCGACAGAGACATTTTCCTTATAGCTCACATACAGAAGATAGACATCACTTCAGGGGCTCTTTGGAAGGAAAGACGCTGTACAAACCAGGTGACAATGGCATTGCAGACAGGTAGCCAAGCCCATATACATATGGCCAGTTGCCAGAAGGGTAAGACAAGGGCCAGTGATCTAAAACAATGAACAGTTCCAGTTCAAAGCATGTGGGATGTGGGTCCTGTGAGAGAAGGAAGAACTGGCTAATGTTTAGGAAGCATGGACCCATGATCAAGAAGACAATAATGAGTATACACTCATTTTTTTTTTTAAATGGAACATACTGGCTACACAAGAGCAGACATTGTATCGGGAACATATAGTTCTCCAGACTTTTATGACACTAAGTAGTAAGTAACTGGACTTCCATCCAGTGTTTCATTACAGAGGTATGGATGTAGCTGTAGCAGAACAGGGGCAGTAGTTAATAGAGAGAATGCAGCCCTATAGATGCATGCATCTTACCAAGCAGACACAGGGAGTAAAGGCTGTTTGAAGCAGAGAGATGAACCAGCAATAATAAGGCTAACACTTAACTTTCACCATGCCAGGCACCGTTTATAGCTTAAAAACATATAATCTAATGTGATTTTCAAAGCTTCTCCAATAAACATTTAATTCTAAATACAGAAGGAGCACTGGGCATTTCTGAATATGATCTTCCTTACATTGTGAGCAGGGTTGCTCTGGGTGCTGTGTCTAGACTGCTTGAAAGTGGGCAAGCTGGAGAGATGGACGGCTCAGAGGTTGAGAGCACTGGCTATTCCTCCAGAACATCCAGGTTCAATTCCCAGCATCCATCTGGCAGTTCACAACTGTCTATAAATTCAATTCTAGGAGAACTGGTGCCCAGGCATAGACATATATTCAGGCAAAACACCAATGGGTACAAAATAAAAACAAATCATTAAACAAAGCAAAACGAAATAAAATACAGATTTTCCAGTGTGTAGGTTTTCTTTGTGTAGGAGAAAGGTGGTAAGGTTTGCACAGGGAACTTCCTGAGGAAATGTATGGATTCAGTTGTTTGACTAGGGGAATCTAAAGCCAGCAGGGCTGCGTTGTGTAATGCTGACATGAAGTAAAAGAGGAAGTGGCAGCTAACACATGGTGCTGGTTCAGTAAGACATGTTACATGGATGTCATGTGTGTGTGTGTGTGTGTGTATGTATGTGTTTGTGCGCATGCACGTGTTAAACACTGAATCTATGCCTCATTTATATCCTACAATGGGAACTGGGAAAGAATGCAGTGTTCTTAAGCATTTCCCAAAACCCTTCCGAGGAAAGGCGTTTAAAAGAAAACTATGTATATTGTATTTTACACTACAATTAATGGGCTCCAGAAATAAAGGGAACATTTTGTTCTATTAACAAATTACTTCTAGTCATTCCTTGGATGGCAGAGCTCTTGCTTTAGTTATCGTTATTTTTATTTTTTATATTGTATTTTCTTAGATATTTTCTATATTTCATTTCAAATGTTATCCCCTTTCTTGGTCTCCCTCTGAAAACTCCCTCCCCTTTTCCCCTTCCCTCTCCCCCTGCTTACCAACCCACCCACTCTTACTTCCTGGCCCTAACATTCCTCTATACTGGGACATTGAGCCTTCACATGACCAAGGGCCTCTCTTCCCATTGATGACCGACTAGGCCATCCTCTGTGGCATATGTAGCTGGAGCCATCAGTCCCACCATGTGTTTTCTTTGGTTGGTGGTTTAGTCTCAGAGAGCTCTGAGGTGTCTGGTTAATTCATATTGTTGTTCTTCCTATGGGGTTGCAAACCCCTTCAGCTCCTTGGGTCCTTTCTCTAGCTCCTTCATTGGGGACCCTGTGCTCAGTCCAATGGATGGCTGTGAGCATCAACTTCTGTATTTGTCAGGCACTGGAAGAGCCTCTCAGGGGACAGATACACCAGGCTCCTGCTGGCAAGCACTTGTTGGCTTCCACAATAGGGTCTGGGTTTGGTGATTGTAAATGGGATGGATCCCCAGGTGAGGCAGTCTCTGGCTGGTCATTCCTTCAGTCGCTGCTCCACCCTTTGTCTTTGTAACTCCTTCCATGGGTATTTTGTTCCCCTTTCTAAGAAGGATCGAAGTGTCTACACTTTGGTCTTCCTTCTTGAGTTTCATGTGGTTTGTGAATTGTATCTTGGGTATTCTGAGCTTCTGGGCTAATATCTACTTATCAGTGAGTACATATCATGTGTGTGTGTGTGTGTGTGTTTGATTAGGTTACCTCACTCAGGATGATATCCTCCAGATCCATCTATTTGCTTAAGAATTTAGCAAATTCATTGTGTGCGTGTTTTTTTTTTTTTTTTTTTTTTTTAAATAGCTGAGTAGTACTTCATTGTGTAAATGTACCACATTTTTTGTAGCCATTCCTCTGTTGAGGGACACCTGGGTTCTTTCCAGCTTCTGCCTATTATAAATAAGGCTGCTATGAACATAGTGGAGCAAGTGTCCTTGTTATATGTTGGAGCATCTTCTGGATATATGGCCAGTAGTGGTATTGCTGGGTCCTCAGATAGTACTATATCCAATCTTCTGAGGAATCACCAAACTGATTTCCAGAGTGGTTGTATCAGCTTGCAATCCCACCAGCAATGGAGGAGTGTTCCTCTTTCTCCACATCCTCGCCAGCATCTGCTGTCACCTGAGTTTTTGATCTTAGCCATTTTGACTGGTGTGAGGTGGAATCTCAAGGTTGTTTTGATTATCTTATACCATACACCCAAATAAACTCAAAATGCAATAAAACCTTAAATGTGAAGCCCCCAGGCCTGGAACCTCTGGAGAATAACAGAGAGAGTAATGACAAAAACCACATGATCATCTCATTAGATGCTGAGACAGCATTTGACAAAATCCAACACCCCTTCATGATAAAAGTCTTGGAAAGATCAGGAATTCAAGGCCCATACCTAAACATAATAAAAGCAATATACAGCAAACCAGTAGCCAATGTCAAACTAAATGGAGAGAATCTTGAAGCAATCCCACTAAAATCAGGGACTAGACAAGGCTGCCCACTCTCTCTCTACCTATTCAATAGAGTACTTGAAGTCCTAGCGAGAGCAATTAGACTACAAAAGGAGATCAAAGGGATACACATTGGGAAGGAAGAAGTCAAACTATCACTATTTGCAGATGATACGATAGTATACTTTTTTTTTTTTACCATAACCCATTTTTTAAATTAGGTATTTTCCTCATTTACATTTCCAATGCTATCCCCCATACCCTCGCCCCCCCCACTCCCACTTTTTGGCCCTGGCATTCCCCTGTATCAGGGCATATAAAGTTTGCAAGTCCAATGGGCCTCTCTATCCAGTGATGTCCAACTAGGCCATCTTCTGATACATATGCAGCTAGAGTCATACTTAAGTGGCCCCCAACGTTCCACCAGAGATCTCCTAAACCTGATAAACTTCAACAAAGTGGCCAGATATAAAATTAACTCAAATAAATCAGTGGCCTTCCTCTACAGGAAGGATAAACAGGCTAAGAAAGAAATTAGGGAAACAATACCCTTCACAATAGTCACAAGTAGTATAAAATACCGTAGTCATCGTTATTTTACTGCGTGTTCTGCTGAGGTCCCACGGCTTAGAATCCCCAGGGAGCCGAATCTGCATGTTAGGTAAATAAGCTGGTGAATTGGAAAGTCTGTAAGAAATCCAGCTTGAGGAAAAGCATAATTCTGTCATGTCTAATGCTGCCTAATGACCTTGTTTCATCCCGACCTGTCAGTTTTGAGATGTTGCCACTAACCTAGAGATAATGCCATCCATCACAAGTCATTTGCTTCCCTGTCGCCATCTGGAGCATTGTGTCCCAGAGTCTAAAATCAAGTCCCAGATCATCATAAGTTTGAGGACCCATCTTAATTCCCAGCTCATGTTAAGGAGATTTTGGGAAACCCCACACACTTTGTATACCTGAGTATGATGAAGCTGGGGGTTGGCTTCATAGAGAAAATCTAGCCTTCCTGCCCCCCCCCACAGTGGGTAGAAGAATGAGGACTGGGCAGTAGATAGAAAGTTTCCTCTAATGTCCCAATCCTAATGCTATCTTCAGGTTATTTTACATTGTCTCTCTGCTTTGCCCGACCCTTGCAGCCTCTTCTTTGAAGGTAATTATTTCCTCCATTCAGTGATACCCCCACCCAAGTCTGGATGCCTCCTGGCTGTGGTACTCATCCTGTGCCATTCTGTCTTTGTCTCTCAAATACTGCTTTTTTCCAAGGCTTTGCCACTGGTTGGTTCCCCACTATTCTGTCCCACAATAGATTGATCTAGGATTCAACTCTCCCTGGTATCAAGATTGTTTATCTGGTTTCTACAGACTCCTGAAGTGTTCGCACACAATCTCAGGACCCCTATGAACTTTCTAGAAATAGTATTCACCTATTGTACATGTGTGTAGAAAGAGAAAAAAAACCAGTAGCTCTCATTTTTTTTCAAATACTCCAAGAGCATATATTTAATAAATACTATTACATATGCCATTATTCCTCAAAGTCTTTCCTCAAGCCTGTGCATTTCTGGTGAATGGAACTGGAAACACAGGAAAGACCATAACTTATGAGTCTTATTGAAAAGGGGAAGGGATTGTTTCTTGCCAATTACTTTATAGATCGAATGGTTCTATTCTATATAGAAATGCAATTTTATATTTTAGATCCTCTTATATGGTTTCGCAGAATAAATTATTGCAATAAAATTTGACAAACCATTTCCTGACTAGTATGGTGAACTAAAAGAAGTATTTCTAACGCTCTGGTCTAAGGCTTGCTCTATGGCATGTGTACCTAAGAATGTTGTTAGGATGTTTATATGTGCTTCTGTGTGGAGTAAAAATAAATAAATAAATAAATAAACAAATAAATAAAAGGGAATACATATATAAAATGAATAAGACTTCTCTTAGAATTCCCCAAACATCTCAAATAGCATAGATAATCTGCCACTAAAACCTGCCCTTCTTGCACCCATTACCTTACATCAATTTCTTTCTCCCCTCCCCTCCCCTCCCCTCCCCTCCCCTCCCCTCCCCTCCCCTCCCCTCCCCTCCCCTCCCCTCCCCTCCCCTCCCCTCCCCTCCCCTCCCCTCCCCTCCCCTCCACTCCCCTCCCCTCCCCTCCCCTCTTTGCTGTTGCCAGAGTCACAGAGCTTTGCATCAACAGTCTTCTCCTTCATTATACTATTTGCAGATGGCTCCTAACTTTAGCGTGTATTTGGCCACTTTCCTTTTTTCCATAAGCGATGTGGGAAACCAGAAAGGTCTTTCTGAATCAGGAAAGCTCAGCTTCAGATACCTTAGTGTTTTTCTTTTGGCCATAGGGGGTAAAATTCAATTGACCACATTGGATTTCTCCTCACTCCACTTTCCATCTTAAGGCTTGGGCAAGGCTTTGCACGTTTCAGGCAAATGATTGGCCAGTGAGCTCTATGCCAGCCCATCCTGGATTGCTTTAAAGACACTCCCCCCCATTCCCTTTTAAATAACCTGATGATTCCAGATTCATTCTCTTTCCACTCTCCTTTCCCATTTAAACCAAAGTATATTCCTGAAGCTTGAGACTCTAGCTTCAAAGGCAGCCATGTCCTCCAAAAGTATCTTAGTGTCTCTGTCTTCTGCTTTTGAGAGCACTTTTTACCCTTTCCATATTTCCAGCAGAAGTCAAGTGTCCTCATATCACAGCCCTCACCAGTGGTGATTGCATAGAGGTGTACTCATAGAGAGATAGCATTGCTGTCAATGATCTTATTCGAAGAAGTCATTTGGCGCTTGGGTTTTTTACAGATGCATTTGTTCCCCCTGTTTCTGCTCTGTATGACAACTACAAAGGACAAAGTCAGTTTTTATTTTTCTTAAGAGACCAATGTCTGCATTCTGAAGTTATTTAAAACAGCACAGCCACACACTATCATTTATTTGACACTGACCATTTTTTTTCTTCTTATCAATCTTAAACTCGGAAAGAATTACTGAGGTCTCCTATCCCTTGATCTGACACTTTAAGAATTAGGAACAGCCACAGTCTACAGCCGAGAGATAAGATGTAGATAAAAAGAACCATTAAGTCACAATGGCATTAGGAAAAAAAGGTCTTGTGTTGAATTCAATTTGGCTGCAGTTCAAAGTGCCCAGTGAAGTGGGAGGTAGAAGGCTGTAAAGAGTTTTTTAGTACCCTGGAACTCAGCCTTTGTTCCTCAGAGCAGCAACTGAGGAATCTCATCAACCAAAGATTAGCGAATTAGTTACCCTCTCTCCTCTGCTTCATGAACTTTCTGCGGTTTCAGAGAGGCTGCATATCTCGAGGTTGGGAGTGTGCCCTATCTCTCTCCCGGTGTTGTAACATCCACATTGTGTACTTCATTTCACTTCTTTCTCTGTGGTAATCCAGGGTATTAGGGCAAAATGTGAGAATCATGTTTGTAAGTGCGCCCCAACCTGGCCCCTTTCAACTGCAAACATTAAACACAATCTAAACTGTATTGATTTGACTTGAAGACCAGAAAGTCAAACAGGTAATTTAAGAGGCATCTGTAACAGTCACTGGCCTTAGTCATTTAAGAAGTATCTAGTTGTCTTGTCTGTGCAAGTGTCAAGATTCACTAGAAGTAATTGACTGGATTCTCGGTTTAGCTATTACACTTGAATGTAGAGATAATGTTGAAAAATCACAAAAGACTTAGTACCTGATAAAGCAAAAATGGCTGATGGTACTGAAAGACACGCAGAGCTATTGATAAGCTTGGATGGAAATAGCTCCAATTTTCAGGCTGCTATGGTCATTTTGATTAGCTTTATTAATTGTTAATGGGAAATAGTTATAGAAATTTGTATCTTAGTTCAGGAGTCCCAACACAAGACGTGGTTGCTAAAACAAATCACATACAGGAATGTTTGGAGTGGGATGTAGTTTAGTAATGGCAAACTGCATTACCTATAGATATACATAAACTAACACTTTCTATATATAGTAACGTGTGTGCTGGGCTATTGTGGGTAGGGCAAAAATCTGTGGTATGCTGCCTTAGGAAGGTATACGGCTCAGCAGTAGTACAGTTGGATCATATGATACGTCTACCTTTAATTAAAAAAATAAAACCTGATGGCTGAATTCTAAAATGGTTGTGCCACTTTACATCTCGGTTTCTCCTTTCACCACATTGGCACTGACATTTGTTGCCATGTTTTTCTTAATGATATCACTAGCCGAGATCAGATGGGATCTCAATGAAGTTTTAACTTACATTTCCCTGATGGCTTAGGGATGTTGAGCACCTATTCAAATATTCATTGGGAATTGTATCTTTCCCTTTGAGAGCCTTATAGTCAGCTCATTAGCATTTAGATTTTAATATTCTGTTTAGATTTTAGATATTAATCCCACATTGGATGTGTAGTCTTCCCATTCTGTAATCCCCCCCCCACCCCTGTTCTGTCAACTTTCTTTCTAGTTTGTTGACTATTTTTTGGCTATCCAGAAGCTTTGGAATTTCACTCAATCTTGTTTGTTTGAGGTTATTTCCTATACTACTGGAGTCTGTTCTAAAAATTTCTACCAAAGTCTGTGTCTCTGTTTGTTGGCCTTTTCCTCTGCAGGTTCAGCTTAAGGACTTAAAGTCTTTGGTTTGCCTGTAACTGAGCAGGATTAAAAATAGGCTTCATTCTTTTCCAAGTGGCTGTCCATTTCTCTGGAGCCGTATATTGTGTAAGGTAATCCCCCTGCCCCATATGTCTTGACAACTTTTCGGTGGAGAAGAAAGAGGAAGGCGCAATAGGGGAGGTGGATCATGAATGTATGACCATGAGGGCCAGTCTGTTGCAATAGGAGGGGCCCAGGCGGAACAGGCAAGTGTTATCTTGGGGTTATTTAGAGGGAAGTAGATAAAAATAGTACAGAGACTTGCTATCGGCCCAGCTCTGCTGCTTTAAGGCTTATTATAAATATAAAGGTTTTGTGTCTATTATTTGAGAACTAAATGATCAAAGGTAGGGTAGAAATCCCCAAATCAAATTTACCGAAACACTTCCCCAGTTTTTATGACTCATTTCGTTTCAAACTCCTAATCTTCGGCTGTCAGGTTCCCTAATTTCTCCTTTAATCTTAAAACAAAACAAAACAAAAGCAACAAAACCCAAAACCAACCAACCAACCAACCAACCAACCAACCAACCAACCAACCAACCCACCCTTCATTTTCCAATTTCCATTAGCTTTGCTATTATTTTACTTGCTGTATGTTTAAACGCACCTTCTAAATATATATTGAAAAGTTGAATAATGGTAATTTTCAAAGTCAAGTTCCATTCTTTCAGGGCTCCATTAAACCCCCCACCTATTTTTAACTTACAGGTGGAATACCTCTGAGCCTATATGGCCAGTGTTTTTTTTTTTTTTTTCTCCTGTTTGTTTATTATCATAGTTTCAAGAGCACGCTCCCTGTGCTGTTTGTTTCTCCCAGATCCCCATTTTACTCTCAGTTTTGATTTCTCAGTGTTTTTGTTAGAACTCATTTTTGATAAAGTCTTAGTTGCCTATTTTCATCCTAGAGTAAGTCACTGTTAAAAAAAAAAAACCAAAAAATCAAAAAAATAAACCTTTGGGGTTATTATCGGTTTTGAGACTTTTGTGTCTGTGGGTGTTTGTGGTGAGGGTGTGACTAGCGAAGCTTGACTGAGAAGCGTTATTGCAGGGTAGCTGGGTCTATCTAAATGTGAGTTGCTTATGCTTTCTCTCCTCCCCATTGGGTTAGTCGTTTTTCCTAGAGAGGAATATTTTATCCTGGAAATGAAAGGAAATGACCTTTTGTTACAAGTCCAGTAGCATGACCAGGGGAAGGAAGCTAGGGTGTCTTATCCATAATGGGCGTTGCCCTATGTTCAGTGTGATACCTCACCTTCTTACTCGGCTTTTGAATGCTTCCTTCCTTGTACGTCACTGAGTGTGGTCCACTTTTGCTATTCTCCTCCATCAATAGGTGCATCTCTCACTTTTCAGTATCCTTTCTCTAGTTTCTAAAATTTGCTGATAAGCCTTTTGGACGATGGTCTTTTCTATCTTGTCTTATTTTCATATCTTTATTATAGTAAGTCGCCCACTGTTATCCTGGGTAGGTTTAGATGGTGATGGTGACAAGAGTGTGTGTTCAATCTGCAGGGTTTCAGGAACTTGTTCTTGACTCTTTGTGGTAGGTAGTGGTCAGTCTGATATAGACCTGATAGGGTAGTTAAGAGGTATGTAACTGGAACCCAGCAAGACATTCTGGCATGGTAAATCAGAGGACTCACAGATGATAATGTAGCCTCTTCCACTGCCTAAGAATTTGAATCGTGAATTTTGGATTCTTTGACACAGACGTTTCTTCCTACCAATCACAGGAACTTCTATGGGCATTTCTAGAGGAGCAAGCAATATACAAGGCTTAGCATGTATTTACTTGGCCCTTTGGTTTTGTGTGTTGTGGCCTTGCCAGTTTTACATATTAGTAGTCAGCTGAAGGGAAAGAAACCTCAGATTGAGTAAGCATCATTCTTTAACCTTTGAACTCTAGCCTAATGTTATCTCTGATTCCTATGGAGACTCAGTGGTCGCATTTGTCTTGTTGCTTTTATGCCTTGGTTATTCCCTATTTTCATACTTATATGATCTACTGATTTTTTTCTTCAAATCACCCAAAATAATAATCTCTTTGAAGACAGGACCGAGTCACATTCATTATTACAGTCCCAGTGACAAATTTGGCACACAGCCCATATTCAGTTAGTATTCAGTTGTTGGGTGAGAGAACATACAGGCTGATGGCACATCAAGTGAAATAGATGACCTGAGAAAATCAGCAATGTTGTTCTGGTCTTTGCAATGCTTTACTGAAAAAAAAAATTGATATTTATAGTGCTTATTAAAAACTCAAGTGATACCAATGATTAAAAGGCCCAGTTGATTCTTGGTGTTTTTCTTTTCTTATTAGAATGGATGTCCCTGTATTAAGATTGATCTTATTTTGGCCAGTGTTACAGCTAGCTCTCATCTGCTTTCATAGGATGATCTGCTGTTTGAGGGTGCAGGGTGTATCAATGGTGTCTGCCTTTCCATATTGCCAGCACAATGAAGATAAAGCAAGGTCAATCTGTATCCACAGAATTAGATTAAGCTGTCCTGAATTTGACCCATATGCGTGCAGTGACAGAGTTAGTGCTGCTCTGGGCCATCAGCAAGCAAGAGGGAAGGAAATTACCAGAGATTAGTATATGCTACGAATAAATTTACTTCCGGAAATTAATCAACTGAAGCTTTAACTTACAGAGGAGACTCTGAAATAGTCCTCCTCCCAGATCCTCAATTCTCAAAAACAACTTCCTCTCTGGCAACACATTTCACGAATAGGATGCTCAGGTCAGGAACATGTCAATACACCCTGAAGAAAAATGCATAGATGAGACCCACCCAAAGAGGGAATAATCTGACTAATCACAGAATTGCTATCTTGACACATGTTATCAAGCTGATGCAGAATTAATTGTATACTTATATTTGGTGGCAGATGGGCAAATTCATATTTTCCTCCCAATCTCCTTGAAGAAGGGAAGCAGCCAGCAAAGCTATTGCTGCCAATTCCTTCGGAATGTTGACTGGCAAGGTGAATGAAGGGTGTTCTGAAATGATCAGTCCTCCTGTCTTAAAAACAACACCCAGCCAGTGGCATGATTGTACTCTCAAGTATAGTGTTGTCTACTCCGCCCTGTGCTGTAAACATAGTCCAGTGGCTTTGGACAAATGCTTCTTTCTAAAGCAATGTTATTAAGTTCCTTCAAACATTTAGAAAGTGTATTTATTTTAATCACTGTAATCTTAACAGAGTTATGCACAGGTGCTTAAAATAATACAGATACCACCTATGTGATGCAAGTGACCAAGCAGTGAAAATGGTTCCCTGAGCTGCAAATAGCCAGCGTAGCAAATCCATCTCATGTTGAAAATTTGGGTCACATTTAAACCAAGGACTAATTTATTGGTGACAGTAAAACATATTACGCTTTAAACAGAGTGTTTACAGTTTAATCAGATTTCTGAAAATAGTTAATAGCACAATATATGAAGTGCCAAACACACACACACACACACACACACACACACACACACACACACACACACACACTAAACTTTGGATCTGCTCTAAGTTGCTTGGAAAAAGCGTGCAAGAACAAATACTAGTAATGTAATCTTTATGAAGAGAAATCATAAAGTGAATACCGAAATGTAAAGGCTTTTGGAAGTTCTAAAGACTCTTTAGGGTACATAAAAATAAAGACTGTAGGGATTAAGAAAGAACATCAGGATCCTAGGGTCCCAAGATGCAGCCTATCACCTAGGTATGGATTCAATTTACATGCTTTCTTCTGGAAAACTTTGTTTTCTGTCTCAGAGGTATGTTTCCTTCCTGACCTACCCATGGCCTGTCAACTGGAACACACTCTCTGGCTTGAATTTAGCCACCCCAGTTTATGCTCCCACACCCAGTTTGATTACCTGTGAACTCACACAGGATTTCTCACGTTATTTAATGCATTCCCTTTGGCAGAGAGCAGGAAGAGAAAGTTAGTAGAGATTTGCAATGTACTATGAACAAATTGAGACCTTAAGTTTTAAAAAAAAAGAAGTCCAGAAGATAGGTCCCAAACTGCAACTCCCTGTCTTTATTTTAAAGTTAAGAGAGTAATTTGAATAAATGTAGAACAAGAGCTGTATTCTCTAGGAGGAATTTAGCTAAATTAAAATGCTAAAATCTTGACTGATTTTAATTATTGATCACATAGAATAAAATAATAATTTTGATTTTTTTCTATGACTCTTAATTCTTGAGCTATAAAAATTTGTGGAATATTTTCTTACAGTGACAACCAGTGAGATATCTTCATATTCCTTGACCTTCCTAAATCTTCACCTCATTTTTTATTTAAGTGATAGTTCACTTCTGTAATTTTTCCCTTCTCATTAGCCTCTCTTCTTTTTCTTTCAGGATCCTAATTCCTGTTCTCCTGTACTGGCTGATTTTGTGTGTCAACTTGACACAAGCTGGAGTTATCACAGAGAAAGGAGCCTCCCTTGAGGAAATGCCTCCATGAGATCCAGCTGTAAGGCATTTTCTCAATTAATGATCAAGGGTGGGAGGGCCCATTGTGAGTGGTACCATCCCTGGGCTGGTAGTCTTGGGTTCTCTAAGAAAATGAGCTGAGCAAGCCAGGTGAAGCAAGCCAGTAAGAAACATCCCTCCATGGCCTCTGCATCAGCTCCTGCTTCCTGACCTGCTTGAGTTCCAGTCCTGACTTCCTTGGTGATGAACAGCAGTGTGAAAGTGTAAGCTGAATAAACCCTTCCCTCCCCAACTTGCTTCTTGGTCGTGATGTTTTGTGCAGGAATAGAAACCCTGACTAAAACATCTCCAAATGTGGACATTATCCATGGTTCCACTTTTTGTTCCTGTCTCTAACTTATAATTGCTCTACTCACATATTTTGAGAAGATTTATTTGGTTTATTTTATATGTACGGCATTTTCCCTGCATGCATGTGCATGTATGTGTGTCTGTGTACAACATGTATGCTTGGTGCCCAAGAAGACCAGAAAAGGGTGTCAGATTCCCTGGACCTGGAGTTATAGATGGTTCTTAGTTGACACGTGCATATGTGCATCCGGGGAATGGATTCCTGGTCCTCTGAAAGAATAAACCAGTGCTCTTAACTGCTGAGCCATCTGTTCTGCCCCTACCCATTGACTTGTAAGTTTTTGATGTTGATTTTGTGAAAGCTATATGCATTTTGAGTTTTGATTCTTTCCCAGGCTAGGAATAAGAAACAATTTATTCTTCTCTGCTTGCTTGTGGCAGCACATCATCGCAGCTCCCTTTCAGCCACGTGACAATGTTAAAAAGGATTCTCTTCAGTGCACCGTGTGCCCAGTTTGTTTATGATGTTTCTTCCACTTTCTGCCATGTCTTCAAACAGTTATTTTTCATGTTTGATGATGATCATGCTCAAGGTGGGCTGATGAAAACATTCTGAAGACATTCAAGGTGAGCTAGGCTGAGTTTTGATGTATAGTGGGTTAACTGTGTTAAATACATTTTCCACTTAATAATTTCAACTGGGTTTGGATTCAGTGGGATGTAATAATGCAGTTTGTCCTTTCTTCAGTTTGAGTCCTTTAACTTCAACCTCATCTCTTTTTGACTGAAATGAATGGCAGCATATGGATGAACACCAGAGATGATCACTCACTACCAGACCTGCTGGCACCAGATCTTGTTAGCCTGGCAGAGTGTTGTGGGGAAATGACTAGATGATGAAGCTGGGTTTAAGATGATATGATCTGGAAAATGTGGAGTCAAAAATTGGCTTTCTTGGCCTCAGTGGGGGATGAGGCACCCAATCTTTGAGAGGCTTGAGGCCCCAGGGAAGCTTGGTGGTGGGGACACCTTCTTGGAGGAAATGGGGAGGAGGAATGGGATGAGGATCTGTGGGAGGGGGGATTGGGAGTGGGGGCAATGGCTGGAATGGAAACAAAAAAAATAATTAAAAAAATGGGTTTCTTAAACAATCCTTACCAAGTTGGGAACATGCCTTAGTTTGGTTTTCAAGGATGGAAATACAAAACTTTTAAAATAACGCAATACTAAATTCAAGTATTGAATACGGATATTCAAGATATAAAATTTAGAATGATAAATGTAGAGATGAGAATTTAAGCAATGGAAGTAGAGAGAAGACACATTCTGTAGAATGGGACAGCACAAAAAGAGAAGGTAAAGATGGAAAAGGAGCCCCTCTTAACAGCCCACCTGAGTTATGCTTGACAATTTTGCTACACCTGCATAGAAATTAGAAGTTAGATGCTACTTTACAAAAAAACCCATTTTATTAGTTTATAAAATAGTTTAACTAAGCTAGGAAATAAGACCTCTTTCTCCATGGAAAAGAAAGGAACTCTTTCTGCCTTGGCTCAGAAATTCCTCATTCTTCCTGTGGGAAATGTGGGAATAGGAAAAGCAGAATTTGGGATAGGGAGGCTGAGAGATGGGGTATGTATAGTCTCCTTGGGTATCACCCCATCATCTTTGAAGTGAGTTAACACTGTATTCATATCCTCCGATATGAGGTTCCTCTGTATGGGAATAGGATGTGAGTCCGTGCTTAGCCTAACCCAGCCATTTTTGATGCTGTCTTTATACTGTGGTGACTGAAGACGGCAGCCTTCCTTCCTGCCCAGGGACCCACTGGGAACTAATGAGAAAAACTCAGAAGGGCCCGGAGGATGAATATCTATGGTTATTTCACATTATAGCCAGGGAGCTTGGTGCCTGTACTTCCAGAAAAGATAGTCTACTGCAGATAAGTTCAAAGTCTGTGGAATCTGGTGTGAACCCAACAAAACTCTCGCTGCTCCAAAGCAATATGCCCTCACACTTCTCTCAATATCTCTGTGCTTTATGAATATGGCGAAGACAACGATCATGAGTCTAGTATTGTAAATAATAATTCTACTTGATAGAAAATTTTCTCCCCAGTGATTGATGGGACTGTTCTCATACTCTCTCCCCTAAATTTTAATTAGAACATGTTGTTGCCATAAATCCAGAAGGGGCAATAGTCTGATAAAATAACACGTACCAGAGCTCTCTCCATTTCATTCGATTTTGCTTATAAGCCATGTGCCATTGGCTTTCTTTTTGTTCAAGAATGATACTCATTTCTAACAGGGAAAAAAAAATTCTTGAGTGGCCCTTGGTCCCAAAGAGAAGTTGGTAACTGATACGATCTTTGCTGTAACTTTCAGTGTAATTTCAGCCTAGCTCTCAGGGAAAGGTTGTGCCACAAGAGAGAGTACAGTGACCCGCAGGGAATTGTAAAAATATCAGACCACTCTGCTATAACAAAGCCTTTCAGTCTTGCAATCAGTGGCCATTTAAAAAGAACAAGTGTACAATTTAGCCTGCCTCTCAAGAGCTAAAATACTCAGAGGATGATTTTAGATCTGTAGTCTCTCCCTATAAGTTATATAAAAATTACTTTAAGAAATATAATTCAGAATATACTTTGCGACTTGGATGGGAAGGGAATATTGTGAATGAGAATTATGGTTGTTGATAGAATACAGAAAACACTGAGTCTTTGGAGGACCTTCTATGTTTAGTTCCCTAATGGGCTGTCTGTTCTTATGCCTGTATCCAAACCCAAATTTATACCTATCCCTGTACCAATGCCCCTGACTGTATCCATACAATATATAACCTAATATCATTATATTATAATGAGAGTGTTTTGAGGATATGAATATGTCAGGAACATATCATTGGTTTCTAGCCAGTCAAGACTTCCAAATACTTTTCTTACCTTATTCCTGATTAAATTATATAATTGGATTTTATTTCTTTGGTCCTAACTTGTCTTGTTGGTACAAGATCAGCTATGGCAGTTGCTGGGTTCTAACCTTGAGCATTTTTCATAACCAAGACTCACATTGATAGTCATATTAATAAACCTTCTTTTTTCTTGAATCTTGGCATAAAGTAAGACATTGTTCAGGAGCCACCAAAAGTTTTCTGATTTTGTTTGTTTGTTTGTTTGTTTGTTTGTTGATGGTTCACTACCTCTATGGAGGCTATTTGGTTTTTCTCCAGCCTCCAAAGGAGACCAAGAGTCCTGGAAGATCATTTTTAGAGGTCATTGAGAATAATCTGGGTTACTAATTTGTGCTACAAATCCAGTGATGTTTTAGCAGCATTTTTAATGAGACATATTAAAGGTATTCATTTGTAGCAGAGAAACATGAGTCAAAAAGTTAGATTTTTTTTAATTCAGAAAGAAGTTATTAGAATCTAATCACAGAAACTTAATATCATCTATAGTGTGCACAGGCGTATGCCCGGAACAGGATTCTATTGAAACTGTTTAAACTGTGGTTCTTGCTTTTGAAAAGATTATTTTATTTTTCTTGCATATCATTTATAGTATTGCTTTATATGAAATGATATATAATTTTATTTTCTATTATTATTATTATTATTATTATTATTATTATTATTATTATTATTGGTTTTTTTCTAAGACAGGGTTTCTCTGTATAGCCCTGGATGTCCTGGAATTCACTTTGTAGGCCAGGCTGGCCTTGAACTCAGAAATCCGCCTGCCTCTGTCTCCCAAGTGCTGGAATTATAGGCGTGCACCACTATTGCCCGGCTTCTATAATTATTTCTAATGTGATATTCTTAGAATGTATTTATTGTTCTTGAGTGTTTTAGTAGTGTTGTGGATTGTTTATATTTGTATATAAATTTATA
This sequence comes from Mus caroli, assembly GCF_978045245.1. NCBI lineage: Eukaryota > Metazoa > Chordata > Mammalia > Rodentia > Muridae > Mus > Mus caroli. The sequence continues at coordinate 98,290,976 of NW_028227264.1, read as the reverse complement.
TTCTTTTAAAAGAATGTTTAGAAGCATGGTTTTAGGAAAATACCAAAAACTCAGTCTAAGTTTAGCTGGTTTTTTTTTTAATTTTTAATATTTTATTACATATTTTCCTCAATTACATTTCCAATGCTATCCCAAAAGTCCCCCATAGCGCCCCCCACTTCCCTACCCACCCATTCCCATTAGTTTAGCTGTTTTTAGTGAAGTGCCTAACTGAACTTCACCTGGAATTGTCAAACAATGCTGTGAGGTGGGCTATATTGTCATTCCTTTCAGTTTACCAAGTGTGAAAACAGCTGAAAAATTGTTAATCCAAGAATCTTTAGTCTGGCTCAGGGGCCGACAATTGACCCAAGGAGCCCAAGTCTTAACCATAAAATACCTCGATTCTTCAGCAGCACATGTAATTGTAAAGCAATTGGACAGCTAAGGGAATTCTTGTCAAATTTCTTACCTTGCTCAGATTGCTGAAGAATATAAGGGTTGTATAGTTAGCCAAATGGGACCAGAACCTCCCTTAAGATATCCAAGCCATAATCTATTTTTATTCACGTACAATTCTTTTACTAAGGGTAGCAGATAACACTCTCATTGAATACATCACAACACAATAAAGGGATGGATTATTTCAATATGCATCGTCAAAATAAGAGCAGTAGAAAAATAAGTAATTAGAAAGGAAAAAAATTAGGTAAGACAACCATAAAACTTAATAGCCACATATAGAATCTTGTACCTTAATAGCCACATATAGAATCTTGTACCCTAATAGCCACATATAGAATCTTGTACCTTAATAGCCACATATAGAATCTTGTACCTTTTAGAACGTAAAATTGTAAAGGATGTCGAGAACAGTCAGAAAGCTTATCATGTTTCTGGGTAAAATTAAATTTAAAGTAAAAAGATTAAGATACCACGATCCATGGCCTCTGGTACCTGCATGGTTAAGCAGTTGGGGGACATAGTAAAATCATATGAAAATGAAGGCTGTGAATTAAGTGTTGTCATTATTAAAGGCTGGTAAAAAAGACAGTGCTTTCTGCTCATCCTTAAAAAAAATAATTAACTTCTCAAATCAAGGTGAGATGTATTCATAAATTTAAGATCTAAACCCTGCCACAAACAGAAAATAAACAAAAGTGATAGAAATTATATATAAGCCCAAAGTCCAATTTGAATAATAAAGTAGATAAATTTCTATAAGCTTGAAAAGGAAGAATGGAGAGAGAGAGAGAGAAGTTAGAAGCTGTAATATAAAGAAAAGAAGCCATGATCACAGATGTGGAAGAGATTAACTCACTGGAAACATATTTGACAGCTCAGTGGAAGAGGGTGTCATAAAGGATACAATGATCTGAAAAGGAGCCGGCTCAATACCCTAAATGCTACAGGAAATGCTGGGAAGGTGAACAAAAATAAGCCATTAAAGAAATTAATAGGAGCAGATGGCTTTGTGGCTGTCTTTGATGAAATCCTCCGAGATTATGCAATCTGTGTATTTAAACCATTCCAGGTCAGAGGAAAAGATGTCAATCTCCCTGAATATTTCATAAATCCAACATAAGCCCAGAGCTTCATTACTGTAGTGCAGATAAAACACTACCATCCAACTTTTTATAATCTCCATAACAAAAATTCCAATGAAATCACCATGAAACTGAAATGAGAATCACATAAAACCACATACACGAAACTGGGCTGCTATTGAACTCACTCTTAGAAACGCGCAGGGTTGAAATCAAGTGCATTATCAGCATTACATGCGGGAAGGAGGGGAAGTCCCGCAACTTTACCAAAAAGCCTTTACCAAAGCCTGAAGGACTTGCCTAAAATTTGTTAGACAGTTCTAGTAAGAACTGTGTGAAAGTGAAAAGAAGACTGCTTAGCCTATAATTAAGCCTATCAAAACCATGAGCACATAAATCAAACTGTTTATGCTAGCCAGCCCACAATCTAAAATAAGATAGATATATTTACTCTTGGCAAAAACCATAAAATAATTGGTAAGAGTTGAAAAAAGGATAACAATAATATCTTATTGCAGAAAATACACTTGCGTGGCTGAAAAACAAAAAAACTAAGGAACATCTACATTATCAAACAGAAGGAAGCAGAAAATGTGGGGCATTGATGACTGGGTCAAAGTTCTGCTGCTGTGACAAAGAACCATACAGAAGGAAAAGGCTCATTCAGGTCAAAACTCAAGAGGCCTCACTGCATGGATTTTGCAGTTCAGCATGTGGCTAGGCAGAGAACATGGTAGAAGCACAAGGTAGAACAAGAACATCCATCAGAGGGCTGGAAAGTAAAGAGGAGAGGACCTGTGTGTGTGTGTGTGTGTGTGTGTGCGCGTATACAAAACATATATATGTGTGTATATATATATACATATATATAAACACATTATTATATATATATGATATATCAGTGTTATACATATATATACATATGATATATGTATATATGATATATGCATATATATATGTATGATATATATAAAAGTATTATTTTGTATCTTCACTTTAGTGACAAAAGCTATGAATACTAAGTTGGGAATAAATTATTCAGAAGTGATGCAAAATGTATGCTTTTAAAAATCTGAAAATTTTATGGAAAGACTAAATTTTCTAAACAAACATACCAGGATATGATATTTTTAGACAAAAAGAGTTAAAATTGTGAATATTCTATGCTTACAAAATTAGCATAAATCTATCCTAACTAACAACCCTGCGTGTACCGAGAGGGCTAAGATTCAATAGAATTATTTAAAAAAAAAAAAAGTACTGAGGAAAAATGGCTTAATATAGCCTGTGAAATTAGAAGAAGAAGGTTCGTGAGGACAGATTAAGTATAAGAAGCAGAGCAGAGTCCTACAGAGCTGTACAGTAACTCACTAGGGAGGCGCCACCTCAGACTGACAAAGAGGTTTAGGGCAGCCAAAGACTTGTATTTTCTACTTCTGTGTTGATAGGTTGGTTTGTTCTTGAGTGGTGGTGTGAAAACTGGCTGTCCATGTGTAAGGGAATGGAAAACACGGCCCTCTAAGTCAACATGAACGAAGTTCATATGAACTCACAGACTCAAGCAGCATGCACAAGGCCCGTACAGGTCTGCACCAGGTAGGTCCTCCATGGCTTATATGTGCTTTCCAGTCTAATGGGATTCCTGAGTATACAAGTGAGTGGGTCTCTGACGTTTGCATTATCTCTCGGGCTCTTTTCCTTCTGTTGGTCCACGTTGTATGACCTCGATGTGGTTGTTTTGTTTTTAATCTCATTATAGTTTATTTTGTTAAAAAACTGAAACTAGATCCTGATCTTCAATTGTAGAAACTGCGTGTAAGTTAACTAGTACTGGTAAAGCACAGAATAAGGAAGCAACAGGATGATAGGTAAATTATCGGTGTTTGAAGGATATTTGCAACATAAAAGACAGTTAAAGTGCTACTGTCTTTAATACACTGTAGAAGTTAGCGGTCTGGTTCCCCCTTATCCCCATGCTCCCAGAAAGAAGACTCAAAATATTTACAAAATCCTTGGCCGTATAGCTCGGCTTTTCTCTCATTAGGTCATAACTTAGATCATCCAATTTATTCTAATGTACAGTCTGCCGTGAGGCTGATTACCTGTGCTCAGGTATCAAGGGTCCATCTCCTCATATCCTCCCAGGTGGCTCCATCTCTTGCTTGACTCTATCCCAGAATTCTCTCTCCTCCTGGATGTTGAACCTCCTCTTTCTTGTCTAAGCCATAGGTCATCAGACAGGTGCCATGTCTATACAGATGTAAGATACTCTCTCTACAGTATTCAATGAGAGTCTGCACACTGATAGCCCAAATCCAGAAAGGGGGAGGAGAGAAAGGATTTGAATAGTTGACTCACAAAGAAATAAGTTTGGATGGGCAACAAATGAATAAAAAGATGACCGATTGAAGGTTTTTTTTTTTAATTTTATTTTTTATTAGGTTTTTTTAAATTTATATTTCAAATGTTATCCCCTTTCCTGGTTTCCCCTCTGAAAACCCCCTATCTCCTCCCCCTCCCCCTGCTCACCCACACACCCATTCCCTCTTCCTGGCCCTGGCACTCCCCTATACTGGAGCATAGAACCTTCACAGGACCAAGGGCCTCTCCTCCGATTAGGCCATTCTTTGTTACATATGCAACTGGAGTCATGAGTCCCACCATATGTTTTCTAGGCTCTGCCAGTGCCTGACAAATACAGAAGTGGATGCTCACAGCCATCCATTGGACACAGCACAGGGTGTCCAATGAAGGAGCTAGAGAAAGTACTCAAGGAGCTGAAGGAGTTTGCAGCCCCACAGGAGGAACATCAATATGAATTAACCAGTACCCCAGAGTTCCCTGGGACTAAACCACCAACCCAAGGTCGAAGTTTTTATTTGGGGGAAATCTTATTTTATAAAAACTGAATGACTTTCTTGTGTTCCCATTTGTGGGATTGTGGAGAAGATAATAGCTACTATTAAGTGGGAATCTGGAGAAAAATATATCCTCATGTATTGTTTGTAGGATGTATTATTCCGGAGGCAATCTGCAAATACTTGAAAAACACAAAACGAATTCAAATTGAAAGCAAGGTTTAGGGGTTGGAGAGCTGGTGCAGAAGCTTAGGGCACTGGATGTTCTTGTTAGATTTGTTTCCCAGCTCCCACACGGTGATCCACAGATGTCAGGAATTCTAGTTCCCAGGTTTGACACCTCTTCTGATCTCTGTAGACACCGGGCACACAAGTAGTACACACACATACACATGTGCACAACACACTAATAAACATAAAATAAATAAAAGATTTAAAACTTTTAAACAATCAGGGTTCGATTTTGTAAAACCACTAAAAACTTCGCAATGACCCAGCAGTTCAGTCCCCGTGATTCTGAGTTAACGAAATAGAAGAACTAGATACAAGGATGCTTACCCCAGCTTCGTTTCTAAAGATATCATTCTGAAAAGCAAAGCTAAGAACAAGATTTGCTCAAGAACAGCAGAGAGAGAGGCCTTGGGGGAGGGTAGCAAACAGAAAGTTCTTAGAGCTTGCTACTAAGTACTCTGATGGAAGAAGAGACCATCACATGGTTGAAATAATAGTAGAGACAGACACAGATCGGAGCTTCTGAGATATCCAGAGCCTCTACTTAGAGCTACTAAGCACGAATTGATTCACATTTATTTTGGGCAGCTATCAGGGACTGACTTTAGAACTCTTCCCCGTCTTTACTTTCAGTTCTGTGTATTTGGATGGTAAATGTTTTGGAGACCTTAAAGAATGAATTTTAAAATGCAGTGATGATTTTTTTTTTCTTTTCAAGTTTCTGTATCAACGCAGTCTGGATTCAGTTGGTGAGATTATATGATAATGAGTTTTCTCTAGGTATTTCAAGATGATCGTAGGGCTTCAAATTGTGTTTCCTCAATTTCTGGCAACTTCCAGATTGAGGGGATCTATCTCAATGCTGCTTTCCACAGTCTGCCTTGCTCCTGGTAGGAATTCAGCAGTTGGTTCAGCAAGATTGAATTCCACTTTCATTCAAGACGGCTTTCCCGTTTAGTTTAGGTACTAAAGGCTGACAAAGAAGAATTTCTAAACCAAGACTGTCACATTCCCCCTGATGTAGAAGATAGGCTATCATTTAACTGCCTAAAGGATCTGCAAAATGCCGACCTCTCGTCCCAGTGACTGCCAATTCCACCCTCAGTCAAGTGTGTGTTTGGTCAGGTAACAGGTGATTAAACCTATCTGAGTATTACCTTGTGGACTGGAGGCACTCACCACATTCTGGTGGTTTCTAAGGCAACTTATTAAACAACCCAAGAACGCAGTCCTTATTTAGACACCGCCCTTGGAAAGGTAAGGCTTTCTTCTCCAGTAGGACGTAGTAGAAGACAGGGCTTGCTTGTTTTAATGTTTTCCATTTCTCTGGATTTCACAACACAAGGTGCTCGGATACATTTTTGGTAGAACCTCCTGGAAAATGTTACCAATATAAATATGTAGAGAACTGGGTTTTGCCAATTCAAAAAAAACACTTGGTATGATTACTGGTAAATAAGAGGCATTTCAATGAAAACTCTGTTTTTTTTCTTTCTCTTAGCCTCATTTTTTTTTATTTACTTAATTTCAACGGTCTTATTGACGACGTTGAGCCAACACCTCAGTGAAGGACTCTCTTTTACAAAATCCACAGTGCTGGGTGAGTTCGAGACAGACAGTCTTTTCATGCAATTCTTTTCTGCTGCCTCAACACCCACTCTCATGAGCCTCCCCTGAAGAGAATTCAGTGTTTCTTTTCACTGAGTTCCTTAGCTTTACAAGATGGCTTCCAGGCAGAGTCCGGGCTTGCTTGCAATGGGTGCTAAAGACATTTTCTTCCCCCACTTTTTTTTTTTTTGTTAGACAGCTATGCTGAAGCCTGAGCAAAAAAAAAAAAAAAAAAAAAAAAAAAAAAAAAATAGTTCAGACATTTCTGCAGTGCTCCTAGCCTCAACCCCAGGCTCAATTTCTCTTTATGGACTCATTACCCAAATCCCTAAAATGAAGCAATTTTTTTTCATTAACTCACTGAAGGATACCGGGAGCATTTCATTACCACATAAAAGTTCTACCTTTGCTCTTTTGTCTTGTGAGAGGAATATTACATCTCAGCTATCAGATGTGAGAGGCAATATTTGCTGCTCTTTGATGCAAGAATAATGGTGATTACATTTCCATACATTTTCAGGCAAATGATGGCTCTTATCATGAGGCAGAGGTTCTTGGGGGGATAGTTCAAAATAGCCTTATATTCATGGGCCTTCTAGAATGACTGCGTTATGCAAAGCTTATATTAGAACATGAATTCTGAGGTCATAACAGCCTGGTTCACTAATATGACCTTGTTCCTTCTATAGCACCTGGCATGTAGGCAGACCCTTGAAGGCTGATGAGTGACTTTAAATGGGAACATGGGTGTCATACATTGTAATCTGTGCTATGGTGACAGCAACATGGCATGTTTACCGGGAATAGCAGAGATTTTGAGTGACATTCTCCAACCCACTCCAAAAGTAAGAATTGAGAGGAACTAGGTGGCTCACAGCTTAAGAGGAAGCCATTTTAGAGAAAAAAAAAGACCCCCTTTGGTTGTGTGGATTCAAAAAAGTGATAAAAGCATAATCAGCTACTATTATATGCATTGTAATTAATCCACATAGAACCCAGCAATGAATTGCAAAAGATTTATGATGTTTCTAATGCTAATACATAAGGAATAGTAGCATTCAGGTTAAAATCCTGGCTGTGTTCAAATCCCAGGCTCCCTTGGTACTAGCATATGAATAATAAAGTCACTGATATAAATTTATACTTAAGATGTCAAGCAGGTGTGCCTAATGACCATACCCCAGGAATTCTGTAAGTCAGTGGCCAAAGATTTTGGGGGAACCTAGGGAGGTCCCTCAGTATCCTGATCATTTTTGAGCAGATGGCTGAAACTCTGTCACCAGGCTAGGAATTTTGGTAAAGAGTTGGGTATATCAGGCTAGAGAGAGGGCACAATTCCAGTCTCAGAGGAATTGGGTACTAACAAAGCTGCAGAGACAGTGTCTCAGACACAGGCAGTTCTGAGAAGGAATAAATAATTACAAATTTAGCTTATAACAGTCACTGTGTCCCTCCCTCCCTCCCTCCCTCCCTCCCTCCCTCCCTCCCTCCCTCCCTCCCTCCCTCCCTCCCTCCCTCCCTCTCCTCCCACTCTCTCTTATTACTATACAAATAAACAGGAGGCTTTATTTTGGTTCATGGTTTCAGAGCTATAAGCCTATGGTGAAGCAACGTGAAGGCAGAAGCCAGTGGGAGAGTAAAATGACTCATCTCATGGTTAGTAAGCAAGCTAGAAGAAGGAGACAGGGCTGGAGTCCTTCTGCACATAACTGTGTAGACTGGGAGCTCTTCCAGCAGGACTCACCTCTTAGACCTTCCAGTACCTCCCAGTAGAGTCATCTGAAGAACAAGTCCTCACCACCTGGGCCTCTGAGTGACATTTATGACTTCCATCGTAACTCTCAATACATTCAGGTCAGCCCAGGCAGGTCCCACTGAGGTTTGAGGTCCCAACCCATGGCTTCCTCTGCTCAGCACAGGAACTTTTCTCTCCGCAATGCACTCTGACACTTTGGATCTCTTCTTCTTCTCTTGCCAGCTAGAGAAGCAGGGCAGGTAAGATTGAAGTGGCCCCACAAACTGGCCTTCACTTCACTGTAAACACGTCTTTATTTCAAGTAATGACAAGGGATCGTAGGAGTTGAGTTCATTATATGATAAGGATGGAACTTTTATGGTGGGATCTCTTCGAATTCACTCTAACAAAGGCGACAGTGGGGTGCAGAAGTGCAGCATATTAAGCCCTTTAAACTTTGCCTATTTTAGCAAGTTAGTTTAGACTGGATTTCAAATGCCCATGGTCCAGTGGTCAGTCTTTCACCTGTTTTGATTTTCTTTGAGGAGGTTTGCAACTGAGGGGAAAGAGAGACCGAAGTTTGGCAAGTTTCTGTGTGGCATGCACACATCTAATGTTCTTAGGTGTGGTATGAGAGTGGTATGACTACTTTTCGATTTTGCTGAAGGAAGAGAACAACATGGTAACGATGAGGGAGTCGACATCTCTGGCCTTCTGTAAAACATGTACATGGAAAAAAAAATAAAGTAAATGATTTTTGCCTAAAGGCCTCTTCTCCTTTTTCCGTCTGTCACTTCAGTGTTAAGGAAAAGGCAGGGGACTCTTGCCTGCAGAGTGACTTCGTAGCAGCCTTCACTTAGTAGTCAGGTCCCTAACTAGACATCTTGACACTGAAGAATGATAATTTACGAGGCCTTGGCTATTTTTGTTTCTGTATGTGGCAGGAAAGAAAACTGTGTTTTTCAGAATAAATTCCCTCCATTTAGACAAGAGAACTTTTGCCAAAGGCAATAACTAAAAATAAGTTTTCCTTTCATGCCTGTATTCCCGGGCTTCCTCACTTAATCAGGAGATTCTGCGGGGACAGTGCAGCAGACAGCAATCCTAGAATATTTTAGAATCTCTGAGTTCCCCAGCTGGTTAAAGACACTGCATTATACCGAGTGTCTTGCTTACCAAGTTCTAATGTGTGCAGTCTGGCTGAGACAATTTAATACTCTTGACAGTACTAAATGTCAGCATCAACTGTTGGACAGAATTCAGATTTCTTTTCTCCCACCTTCAAGATATACTTAAAAAAAAAGTAAGATCTGTATTTTCCCTCATCATCAGATGGAGTGAATAAGGCTAGTTAGTTCCTCAGAATAGTTGCTGGGCTCTTTAAACAAGCAGCTACCCCCAATTAACCCAGGAAGGGTGTCAGACTCCAGGCCTTGTTCTCTGAGGGGCAGTTAGCTAGCTAGCCCAGCGGTTCCTCACACACCCCTTGTGCCTCTGATGATCAGACCATGCATGGCTTTTCTCCTGGCCCTGCAATTTCACTTCCACATGAGAAGTAACAGGTATAATAACCCCTTCTCTTTACTGCAAAATCGGCAGTGCTATGTACTGTAGGGCTATGCTTTTCTCTCATACACCCACTATTTAACTACTTTGTATGAGTGAGCAGATTGCAAGGCAGGATCTCAGAAGGGCAAGCTCGGTACAATTCCTTCTACAAGGCTTTGCTCAATCCAAACAAAAGTTACTTTGCCATGAATGCTGAGTCAGTAACTGCCCCATAAGGTGTAAGAAGCTATGGGCTTTTAGGTATAAAGCTAACAGGATGGCATGTATATGATTCAGCAGTTTGACCACAGATAGGAAAACATGTTCTAAGTGAATCCTTGCTAACAGGGTTTAACCTTGAGCCTTGTTTTGTTTTGTGTTGCTTTTAATAGATGGAGAGTTAGTCTGTCCCTGCCAGCCTGTCTTTGGAATGCTTGGCCACCCTCAGTAGGATCAGTAATTGGGATGCCTATCAAACAGATGACCCAGGTGCTATGACTGTGGTCTGGGACGGATTTCTCTGAGCACCCATGCAGGAACGGGGAATTCACAGCCTGGTGCTGTGTCATGGAGATGAGAGGGTGTCCCTAACAGACAACAAAAGGCTTCATTTTGCTGGGGATCTGGAGGCTATCAGGTATTATTATCATTTGCCAGGACAGCTGAGTTACAGTCCAACAAAGTGAAAGAGGCTTCGTTGAGCTTTCTCACAGGCCTGGGAACTAGAAATCTGAAATGTCATATGCTCTAGGAGACAGGCATAGTGACTTGTGTTTCCTCAATTCCTGCGGCCATTGTCACCCCTCCAGTGTCTTGTCTTTGCTGCCTCAGATCGCTGATCTAAGTTCATGGCTACCTAGTGATCTTTCTCTCCCCGTGTCTGGTTGTTCATACAGCCCTGGGAAGATTTTTCTTTCAATTTTACTCCTGTAATGAGGAAAGATAGTGTGTAGGGGATTGCTGTGAGCACCCTGCTTCTTGGGTGAGAAGACTGTGGCCCTGTTTACCACTCCAGTTGGGGCCGAGGTGGTGTGGGGGTGATTGTGAACCTGGGAGGGTCTAAAAATGAGGGGGAATAATGTCTTGTGCAATAGTCAACTTTAGTCAGAGCATCGGACAGTTTATACTCTGCGGGTTAAGAAGAATCCCAAGAGTAAGGTGTTCAGGTACAAAGACAAGCTACATGTGGCAAGACCTTGTTTTTCCGGTAGAGGCATATGAATAACAATGGCTAAAGTAAACTGGTTGTTCCTATTGGCTATGCCTGGGAGGAGCATGAAAACGCATTCCAAGAACAATTCTGTGTTGTGAAGAAACGAAGGTCACAAGACTCTCTCTTATCTTGTTTTCCTGGAGTGTTCTCACAGGCACTCAGAATTCTCATGACTCCATGCTTGGGCTGTGTTCTGACATGGCGCTAAAACTTTCAATGCACCAATCACATCAGTGCCCCAGCCCCAGGTATGATAGTGACTTCCTTTTAGTCTCTTTATGGAGTTAGTGATCATGTCCTAGGTCCTATACCTCGGTGAGAGAACTGTCTTCCCAGGACTTTATCTGGATTCGACTTTATATACTGTCACTTCCGAGAGCGTGATCGGTTTATACTTCTCAGACTAAAGTTTGCCAGTCCTTCCTCTGAGCATCTCTCTCCAACTTGTTCCTGATTTTGTCTTTCTGGAAAGTTCTACTTGCTGGTAAAGCAAGCGTTTGGTGCTCCTTATTTATGTGTTGTGTGTATGGCATATGTTTTGTGAGTATACGCATGATTTGTGCAGGGGCTCCTGAGTGTGTACATACAGATTCAAAGTCTAAAAGTTAAAGTCAAATTCCTTTCCAGTTGCTCTCTTACTCACTCTTTTCTGCAGTTCTTCTTCTGAATCCAGAGCTTGTGGATTTGGGTAGGCTGGCCAGTGAGTTCCAGGGACTCTTCCTGTCCTTGCTCACCTCTGGTGGTTTGAATGAAAATGGCCTCCAAAGATGCCTAAGAAATGGTGCTATTAAAGGGTGTGGCCTTGTTGGAGTAGGTATGGCCTTGTTGGAGGAAGTGCATCGCTGGGTTTTGAGGTTTCAGAAGCTTAAGGGAGGCCCAGTATCACCATCTCTGCCCGCTGCTTGCGAATCTAGATCTAGAACTCTCAGCTCCTTCTTCAGTACCATGTCTGGCTGCATGTTGCCATGCTTCGTGCCATGATGATGATGATGATGATGGACTATATATCCGAACCAGCAAGTCAAGCCTAATTTCTTTATAAGAATTTTCATGGTCATGATGTCTCTTCAGGCCTCTGCCACACCGGAATTATTAATTCAAGCCATCGTGGCCATCTATTTTTTCATCATATGTTATAGGATTCTGAACTCAAGCCCTCATGCCTGCAGAGATCAAATCATGTATGTCAGCCATGTTCCCAAGTCCTTGTTTATTTTATTATTGAGACAATTTTATGCATTCTCCTTTTTTTTTTTTAAAGACTCACATTTACTTATATATTTGTGTGTGCACGTGTTTGTAGAACGCAGAAGACAATATCCAGGAGTTGGTTTTCTCCTTTTATCCAGTAGGTCTTGGGGATCAAGGGCAGGTCTTCCTTTAGGCCTTGTCACAAGTGCCTTACCTGCTGAGCCATATCCTTGGCCCCTATATGTTTTGCTTAACTGAGTCCTTTACAATTTCAAATTTCCTTCAATACATTTGCTTTTAACTAACTCAATGCTTGCTAATACGCTCACTGCTTTAGCTTTCTGTGTTATCCATCTCAAATAATCATCAAAGTCGGTGCCCAAATATTTAGAAACTTCTATCCTAAACTGTTAGTAAATCCAAGTTTCTCTGTGTTCTGGAGGCATCCTACTGTCCTCCCAGAGCTCCCAATTCTCATTTAGAAGATGAACTGCTTGCTCTCGAGATTTGTCCTGTAGCTGACAGCCTTCCTCCTCCCCTCTCCCCCTGGGTGTTCCTTTGGCCTCTCTCCTGCAATGTATCCTCCATCTGTTAACTTGTGCATTAGTACCCCCTTTCTTTGGCTAAGCATCGTTCTGGGGCCTATTTTAGCATCATCATACTTACGGTAAACATTTTGCCAACTTGCCTATCTGATAATTCAGCCATCCGTAATTACCAGAAGACTGTTTAACAGTCGTTTTCTGCCTTGAGTGATAGTGAGACTAGCTGCTACATTCTGAGTGGGGAGAGACTTTCCTCCTTAATGTTAAAGTCTCAGTTCCGCTCTCTTATATCTGCTAAGGGCATTGAGAAATGTGATTTTCCTTTCAGTATAATGCTTAGTATGTGGTCCTCTGGTTTCTCTCTGGCCATAGCATTTTCTTCTGCTGCTTGCATTCCAATATATATTTAACATATTTTATTAATGAGGAAACCCAACATCATTAATTCTTAAAAATATATTTTTTAAAGTTCTTTTGTTACAATATAATAATTTCCTTCCTAAATTCCTTTCTTGTTCCATGCTGTATATCCTCCATCTGCATGTTAGCTCTCATTGGCTGATATTTTATTTTTTATTATGTGCTTCCTATGATTTTCTTCATTTTGTTCAACTTCTTATATCTTTCTAGATTTCTTCAGGGCAATATCATGATAGACTGCTTATACTTTTCTTTTCTCATATAGACTTAATTTTCACCATGTCATAGTCTCTGATTTTGAATCTAATTAATGGCCTAAATATGCTAAATATCTGGAGTGACTAATTACAATTTTGAAGATTCAAAAACTCTCTTATTCTAACCATTTCCTTTGTATTCTTTCTTGTTTTGCCGTAGTTAGTTGGGACTGTTTCTATATTCATAATTTTCTTTATGTATCTGCTGATCCTCTATTTAACATCTTAGGACTAATATCATAAAAAAAAAAAATCTTACTGGAAACGCTGCTTTGTGGGAAGAACATGCTGGCAGGTGGATGTCACTGCAAAGCCATGGAGTCAGGACTTAATAGATGTGTTGGGCCAACTTCAAATGTCAGTACCATTTTGTAATGTACATTTATTGAAGAAGGCCAGTGTTATTTGGCCTTCTTAGACAGAAAAATAAATGGCACCGTGTAATCATTTTCTGTTGGTATGCTCGGTCCCTCTGGAGACAAATCAGCTCAGACCTGTAGCTTCCTAATACAAGTAGCAAAGAGGATCACGGACTACCATGTAGATTTTCACCTGATTCTCTCACCTTTAATACAGTACTCTCTCCTGTTCTCCTCCATGGCTAGTATTCCTGTGTCCAGGACCTGACTTCAGACTTGCAGAGATAAATTCATTTGTCTAATTGCTTAGAGAGAAACAAAAATGTCACTTGTTAAGGGAAGAGAAGCAATCTGGAGAGCTAACTTTCAAGTCTTTCTATTTGTCGGCATCTCAGCACTACCTTGTATACTTGTATGCTAGATCTCAAGCTTTTGAGTGTCTCTGTGCTATACTGACATATATAATACAGGTTAGGGCTTCCCCAAGTTTTAATAGAGAAAGTTGTCTTTCTCCGTGATTGGTTTCCACTGTTTTTCCCTCTTAAATAAACACTCTTTCCCATGATTTCATAGGTTTTTCAACAATTATATTACTGTCATTTTATGAATTTGTTTTTTTAATAATACATTTTATTCAAAAATGTCATTTACTTTTGATAAGTCTCATTTTCTTCATGCATAAAATAAATAGGTTATATTAGGTCAAGGTTTTCAAATATCATTTAATAAATGAGTACTTTGTCTTAGAATTGCCATGGGAGATTGATAGGCCCTACCTATCTAAAAATCTAGGTAGGTGGATGTGGGGCCCTAGTTTTCATTTTGTAGAAAGCTTTTTGGGTGCCTTTGAGGACAAGATTTAGGAATTACTGTGTCAGTTGTCTGTGGTCTTTCAATGTTACCTGTTAGCAGTGTTTTTCCTTGGGTCTTGTTTCTGCCCTGGGTAAGGTACAAAGGACTGACTCTCTCAAAATCGAGAGTTTCTTTGGTTGCACAGTCTTGTGATAAATCTGATTTAAGCATATCAGAGTCACTAACTGGACAAGATCTCTGGCTCTTTTTCAAATTCTTCAAATTCCTCAATTTTCTCCCTTATTCACATGACTTCTTTAATTTTAAATTTTCATGGGATTTGGCTTTTCTACATTCTCTATGAATCAGCACCCATAATATGCATATGCGTACATGCTGGAGACAATTGACTAATTTCCTCAGGGAGCTGCTGCTGCTGGCTCCAGCTCCTCCTCCTCCTCCTCCTCCTCCTCTTCTTTATAGAGATAAACCACAATACCCTTCCTACTAAGAACAAACATTCAGACACAAGTCCTTTAAGAGAAATAGACATTTGTGATGTTTTCCAGAATGTTAAATCAAAGACGACACAGTGAAGACTGCCTATATTTTTTGTCTCCTTAGACAGAGTTGTTTTGGCCTTCTTAGGCAGAAAAAAAAATGGCTCCTAATGGTACATTTATACCAGTTATACACACCTTGATACGTGAAGGTTTCCTTGCTTCATGCCTCGTTATGCCCTGATGATAGAGTGTTTAATTAAAATTTGTGACTATTAAAACAAGTCAGTATATATATATATGTATTCTATTGATAGAAATCCAACTTGTTTTTCATCAGTTCAATACCTTGAAAGTCAAGCCCAGGACTTTGACCTGGGCAATCAGTGCTTTCAATGCATTTGTCAATGGTATCTTGGGTCAAGAGTTTAATGAGGTCTTTATAGACATTACAAGTTGCTTTAGTGATAAGGTTCTGCATACCTACCACACCTTGCTCTGGCTTCCTGTATACTCTATTGAAGAGTAGAGGAAAGTAGACAGTGATTAATGTTCATCATACTTACTCAACATTATACTCATAAGAGGTTATTTCCAAGTATTCATTAAGTACACACCGTGTTCCCACTCTGTTCCCTAGCTAGTATAGGAGAAAAAGAAAAATTAAAAAAAAACTAGTAGAATTTCCTTGCTAGAATTTTTATTGTAACTAGGTGTTTTTACGATAAAGGTCTTTATAAGTTTGCTTCTCCTTTCTCTCTCCTGTCCATGGTGACAATCCCATTGGCTTTCCACAGTGGTTTCCTTTCTGGCTACCAATGTTTCATCACTTCAGGACATACCTAGAAGTCTGTGGTAATCCCACTAAGCTGCAAGGCAGGATAGAGCAAGATTTGGAGATGAAGATTATTTATATCCTATTTATATCTTTGGTTGAATAAGTGACCTTGATGATATCAGTATAATTCCTCACCCTTAAAACAGATTTACTAGTAACAACAGTAAATGTTTATGACAAGAAATATAGCTAACTTTTTGGAATGTATTGTGTTCATGTGGTCAATAGATATTCAATGGTATGGATTAGAGCAGCAGTTCTCAACCTGTGTGTTGTGACCCCTGTGGGGACTGAGCAACCCTTTAACAGGCCTAAGACCATCAGAAATAGCAGAAATTTAAATTAAGATTTATAATAGTAGCAAGATTACAGTTATTAATTATTAACAGAAATAATTTTTAAAAAGTTTTATTTTATATTTATGAGTACACTGTTGCTATCTTTTAGACACCAGAAGAGGGCATTAGATCCCATTACAGATGGTTGTGAGCCACTGTGTGGTTGCTGGGAATTGAACATAGGACCTCTGGAACAGTAGTCAGTGCTCCTAACCTCTGAGCCATCTCTCCAGCCCAGCAGAAATAATTTTTATGGTGGTGGTGGTGGGGGTCACCACAACATGACAAGTTGTATTAAAGGGTCACAGCATTAGGAAGGTTGAGAACCACTGGATTAGAGGTAGAATTATAGGGATTGTAATTCTTGCAGATAGATTGAATAATGGAAGGTGAATTAATGTTGATACTTGCATTTTGTTTGGGAGCTAGGTAAATAATTGTACCTTTTGAGGGTAGTGAAGAAAGCAAGCTGTGCACATTTGTGGCCATGAGAATGAGTTTAGTTTTGGTATGAGCTAGCATAGCAGCATTTTGGGATGCCTACTAGATTCGAGCTAGCAGGATTATGGCTGTCTTAACTAGACCTCAGGTCATCGTAGCTACAGGAGTCTGAAAGAGTCACCAGTGTCAAAACTGGAGAAAGAACACAAGAGAGCAAAAGAGAGAGAAAAGGTGCTCACATTGCTCAGACTTAAGGTCTAATGGACTGTTGGTGACCTTGTAAATAACATCAACAGTGTGACATGAAAATAAATTCACAAGTGCAGTAGATTGAGGAGTAAGTACCAGGAAGGGTAAGAAACTATCATGATCCAATGTAGGTCAAATGATCATGTGTCTTTTGGATTCATTGCATATTTATTCTGTTGCTGGTTCAAATGAGATCCATCTTGCAAGTAATGAGTGTGGAGGTTGGTAACTAGTTATAAAAGGTATAGAAAGACAAATCAGCCATATTTCGTTCTGCTAACAATCTGATACAGAAGAGTAACCAAGTTAAAAAACAATCTTGCATCATATGAGTAAGTCCCTCTAAAAGATCGTTTAATTTTTTTTTTTTTAAAACCACAAGCCTACATCTAAATTCCTGTGGAAAATTTGAAACATACCCAGGCTTTATCCTTGAACATTTTGACTAATTAGGTCTCCAGTGGGTTCAAGGATGTGTCTCCTGAATAAGTTCCCAGGTGATAATGATGAACAAAGATGGATCAAAATTAGGAATATGAATTTAGGAAATCACCATAAAAGAGGTTAGAATTTACATCATGAGAGAGTGAGAATATAACCAAAACAAACAAACAAACAAGCAAGCAAACAAACAAAAATGTGATAAAAAGTCCATCTGTGTTTTGATGTACTTATTGGGAGTGGGTGTGAAATCAACCATATAAGACTTTCGGGAGCATTGTGTGAATATGAGGTAGCACTGCAGAGAAGGTTTTCTTCCAAAGGTAGTGAGCTATAGGAGAGTTAGTTAAAAACAATGAGTGTTTTGACTTTGTATGGTGGTGCATATCTACTATCCTGGCACTTGAGAGGCTAAAATAGCAAGATGAGAGTTAAGGGTCAGCCTGGGCTAAATGACCAGAACTTCTTTTAAAAGAAAAAGAATGTCTGAGGATGTAGTTTAGGGGTAAGTGAATTACTGAGAGCATTTATAGGGCCCAGGGTGTTATCCTTAGCAGTTTTTATTCTTCTCAGCAGCAGCAGCAGCAGCAGCAGCAGCAGCAGCAGCAGCAGCAGCAGCAACAACAACAACAACGTTTCTAATGTTTTTTGCTTTACTTACAAGAATGTTACCGAGAAGCACATCAAACAGAATAGAAATCCTGTGGTTCCACATCCAAGGATACACAGCTCATTTTGTAATGCGTGGCCTTCCCATCTTAGGGCAAATCCTTTTATTTAAGCAATTAAAAATATGACACTATAATCATCTCATTTACCCTTATATTCCTCTTATTTTATTGTTCTTACACACAGACACACACACACACACAGACACACACACACACACAGACACACACACACACACACACACACACACACACACACACCCTGAGATCTTGGCAGTTGGGAAGCAACAACCAAGTCCAAATACAAAATTTTCAATATAAGGATCCAGTAACTCAATAAGACTTTCGCTACAATGCTACCTTATATTCATGTGTGTGTGTGTAAATATATACAATTGATAAATACATAAATACAACCTCCTGAATCTGTATGATGTTATTTGTTCGTACATGGTTTTAGTGCTGACCATTCACTATTAAATCGCCTATTGGTGTGTTCTTCCATTTTCTAGAAATGTCAGAAGGCACACCCATGCAGTCTCAACAGCTTTGCAAATTCTCTGAGACCCTGAATGGAAAGAATAGCCATTCATTTAGGTTGAGATTAATTTCAGGTTAAGAAATGTTCTACTAATAGACTGTCAGAATGAATAATTTTGAATATTAACGTATGGCAAGATGAGGTCGGAAACTTTCTGGGTGGAGTTATAACTATCCTGAAAGGTTATAGTGGAAAGTATAGACAAGCCTTGGCAAATGAGCCACTGGAGCACAGCCAGTAACAGCTTGTTTTGCGAGCAAAGCTGAGTTGGCCTACACAGCTACACCCATTTGTTTACGTGATGTCTGTGGCTGCTTTCCCACTGCAACCCCTGGACTGAGTAATTTTGAGAGAGACTACCTTCCCATGCACTATGCAGTCTGAATACTTAGGGTCTGGCCCCTTTCACAAATACTGACTGTTGCCTACTAGAGATCACACATTTTCAAATTATGTTTCTTTCCCATGACATGATATTAAATACTTTTGAAAAAGAATCCTGTATTAAAAGATATTTGGAAAATTCTTTATTAAACAGCATTAACTAATTTTTTTTTTGCAGATAGACAAATGATAACATTTAATGGGCTCCTTTATAATTGATAGGTGCAGGATAAATTATCTATACTATATCCTTATTTTGGACCTAGAAATATTGCTTATAAGCACATCTAAGATTTTAAATTAGTCGGTTTGGAGGCCTTGCCAAAGCCATAAAAATTTGTAAATTTCTGGTCATGGAGTTTTAATTCTAAGATGTTTGTATAGAGAGCCTCCTTGGTTCCAGAGACCTGAAAACCATCCTCTGGGCTATATTTGTGGTCTAACTTATGCAAAGGAAATTTTAGCTTGGAGTGAGATTCCCAAGATTTCCTTCTAGAAATGGAGAAAGGACATAGCCGTTTTAGCTTCTGAGGTAGTATCTGGGATCAATTATTGGGTCAGGTTTTTGGGGTGTTGTTTACAGAGTCACACACAATAAGACATTCAGAGATGCTTGACTCTTGGCTTTTTGGAACACTTCTCTTAAACAGTAAAAATTATATTTCATAACTGCATTGGTATAAATAAGTATAATCTGGGTTGCATACATTCATTTTTCCTTATGATTTGAAATTTATTAAAACTAAAACATTTCATGGTTCCTAAAAATATCATGGGCTTCAGACATGGTGCCTACTGTGCCTACAGGGTGAGTCAGCTCCAAGAATTGCCAAGGCATAATATATTTCCTGCCAGACTGATGGCTTCTGGGGGCTGGTGGACTATGTACTTCCCCTCCTACCTCTGACACTTAAACACCTCTTAGATATAGTATTGATTCTATATTCAAGGGATATAGAATAATCTATTGACATATTCTATATCAAAAGATAGAGAATAATTTCAAGGTCTCAAATACCTCACTAGAAGATGAAAAGGTAATCATGGTAAAAGCCATCGAGGATTCCCCCAAAACATGTAGCTGAGTTCACATGAATTACTAAAGCAGATCTAAGCACCATGCGTGATCGAAAGGGCCCTGGAAGCTAGGTCTCTTCTTCTCTAAGCAGGACCACAGCAAGTCATATAATGTTCAGTCTTAATTTTTTAATTAGAAGGAAAAATATTATTTAGGGAGGTTTTATGAAAACACTTGACAACAAGCCAGAGAAAATAGCTAATGATTTTGTACTATTTTTGACTCTGAATTCCTAGCAGGTTTTAAATACTGTCCCAGTGGGTAAAGTCAGATCTAGTTCATTTAAAAATTAAGCTCTCTCAGAAATATTAATCACAGAGGCTATGGTTACAGGTGATATAATATGCTTTCAAAGGGCAGGACATTGGCTCCTTCTAAGGGCGAAACAAGTCAGAGTGTTCTTAAAATACACTAAAAGACCCAGTAAGCCATGAACTCAATTTCCTTCTAATACAGACCTCTCCTGGGAGAATATTTTTACCCGTCTTTTGTCATATTCTGCTTGAAACCATAACATATAGACCACAGTGTTTTGCTTTCATTAAAAATTGTACTTAATCCAACATATAATTAGTAGGAAAAAAAAGCCAGGTCAGGTAATATATCACACAGCAACATTAATGCAAGAAAGATTTAAAAGCCCAACAACTTACAGAGTGAATGTGTAACTACTATTTATTTGCTATTAAATTGGGGAAGAGAGGTATTACTTTATCTGACAGCAATTTCCTATTGAATTAAACAACCCATCACTGTGAAGAATGGAGGTAGGTCAGACTTCTCTGAATTATAGAACATTTTGTAATTTCCTCCAGTGGAACTATAGAGAACTCAACAGTCAGGGTGAACTTCTGAAGTACAGAACTGGGTATACCTTCTATGGTTTTCATCTCAAGAGAGGGTGGGAGAAGCCAAGACTAATGTAGGCTGGCAATTCTGTTTCCCAACACCTTTGTCTACCATAATTACGTGGCAAGCCCCTGTGGATGAAAACATCACATACTTTGTCAACAGGCCATAGAGAAATACATCTTAAACCAATTGAGAAGGTTTCTCCGGGCTGGCTAGCTCTTCTTGTGCTGGTAGGTTCTATGCAGTCTACTAGGGGAAGCAAAGAGTATCAGAAATATTACTCTGCACTGGACTGGTGCTCCATAATACTGACGGGCCAGCCAAGATGTGCTTAATGGTACAATAGTGGCATATCTATTAAGGGCTCATTAATTACTTTTTTGATTCTATTTGAAGCCTGTTTCATAAGAGGGAATTTCTTGCTGATGCTGTAATCTTGGTCAAAAGTCCATGCTAATGAACTCATAGGCTCGAGGTAGAACCTGAAATTGTTATTTTTCTAAATAATCATGCTACCAACTTTCCTTCTAAATATTGAAGTTTATGTTCATTGACTTAGGCTGTTCTCAGACTTAGAGAAGCTTCTTTTTCTTTTCTCTGTCTGTCTGTCTGTCTGTCTGTCTGTCTGTCTCTTTTCTTTCTTTCTCTCTATTTCTTTCTTTCTCTCTATTTTGTCCTCCCTTCTCCCTTCCTTCCTTCCTTCCTTCCTTCCTTCCTTCCTTCCTTCCTTCCTTCCTTCCTTCCTTCCTTCCTCCCTCCCTCCCTCCCTCCCTCCCTCCCTCCCTTCCTTTCTTCCTCCCTCCTTCCCTCCTTTCTCTTTCTCTTCCTCTCTCTCTCCCCCCAGTGGGCACCTGACAGTAGTGAGATGCAGCATCGTGCTGAGAATGAGTGGCCAAGAGCTTAGCTCTATGTGGGACATCTATATTAACCCCACCACTAAAAAGGCTCAGAAGAACATCGGGGAAGCAGTGGCTAGAGGATGGGGGAACAGTGCTGTGAAACAGTCTTTTGGGCATGACAGCAGTGTCACACTCATGAACTCACAACAGCTGTGCTTACCCACATAAGAAAATAAAAATAATCAAGCCAGTCCAAATCCTAGAATAGATGGGAGAGCCTGTCTCCTGTCCTCACCCTACAATGAGGATCTCCTGGCAATAGATAATAGCTGGAAGGGGGATAATAATTTTTTTATTGAGGATATGGCAATGCCATGCTTCAGTGGGTGGCTCTATACCCTTGCACCGATGGGAGGCACTAACTGGAATTAGTAGGTTATCAAAAAAAAAAAAAAAGCATGATGGGGATGCGAGTATATTCATGAGATATAAAGGAAGTTTGAGGGGAAAATAGGGATGTAAGTGATCCTTCTTCATATGTAGAGGTAGTGTAAGAGAGGATCCTTGACCTTATAATCAGAACTACCTAGTCCCTGCCCCCTTGAGGCAAAATAGCTTATGTTTCATCATGGAAAAACGAGAATTAAAATGTATTATAGATTAGATAGGAGAATAAAAATGTATTATAGATTAGATACCATGTGTTAGAATACAGAAGATGTCTGTTCTGGCAGATTGATAATATTTTCCACTGGTTAAGTACATCAAAAGTTTCTCTTTCGTAATCCCTGCCCTCTCCAGTTCTCAGGGCTTATTCTGCAACCCCATGATCCCTGAGCCCACAGCTATTGCACTTGGGGCAAAGCTTCATGGCAAAGGTTGGTCTGTAATGAGACAGGAAGAGGAAGGTATAAACTCTTCCAAGATTAGGTTTGAATGGTTCTGAAAGTTATATTCTATTTTTTATTCTTTTGTCTTGTTTTGAAGGTGATCACCTGAAAGACCAGAATACCTAGCATTAAATTGAGACCCAGACTCAACTGACTTTGGAGTATCAAAAAATAGTTTAGCCGCAGAGAATTTGCTACAAGAACAGGCACTGTATATTTTGCTGAGTGTCACCATTCTGATGTCTTGGAGGAATGAATTTTCAGAAGACAGTTTAGCATGGAACCTATTATGATTTTAATTCTTTGAATGCTATGCTGGAACTGTCAACGATAATGGTCATGGTAACAAAAAGAAATGATTGGATGAAAACAAGAGAGAGAATCCTCAAATATAAAATACTTTCAAAACCAACTTGTAACCATCCTTTCAGGAGTGGATTGATAGGGTTGGCTCAGGGTTTGGTGTCTATGTAGCTCTTGTGGTCTTGGGACTGTGCATATTGAGGAAAAGCTAGAGATAATTCTTGGGCTAATTTAAGTTTATTTTTATTTTCTGGTTACAAGTTTAGTGTTTCTGATTGTGTCCCTTAGTAAAATCAAATTACATATAAAATGATTTCTTATGACAACAATTTAACAGTCTCTTAATAATTCCTAACATTATTAGACTGGGAGTGACTGTTCTGGCATGACTGTTCTCTTTGATTCAAAGCTTTGGCCAATGTGACCTCACAGAAAAATTTTAGTGAAATGTTGATTCTAATCCTGGTAGCAGTTGTTGGGCCCTCAGTTACTGTTTGTGTGGTTTCTTTCTTCCCTCTTCTAAAACTTGCAATTAGCCCTGGGTGAGGAGTCTTTCTCCTGAAATTACATTAAGGGACCCATAATTTAAATGTACATTGGGAAACACCAGAGACAGAAACTAGGAGTCTTGCCAGACACCTGGGAGAAGCTCCACATTATCACGGGGACTTCACATCAGAAATACCCTACAAGTCTTCCTGCCTAGTTCCGGTACAGAGAGAGGAAGGAAGGACATCAGATGAGATGTGACTTGTCCTGCCATAACTCTAAGACACTATTAAAGGGCGTCACAAAGCAAGCTCCTGACCTTTTCTTTCACTCCAAGATAACTGAGTCTGGAATAATAAGGTTTATTCTGTTGTGGGCCTGGCTTCTAAGCACACAAAAGATAATTCTCTTCCTCTTCTTCTTCCTCTTCCCCCTCCTCCTCTTCTAGTTCTTTCTCTTCTCCTCTTCTTCCTCCTCTTTCTTCCTCTTTGTCTTTCTCCTCTTCTTGCTCATCCTCCCCTCTCCTTTTCCTTCTCTTTTTCCTCCTCCTCCTCCTCCTCTTCCTCCTCCTCCCGCCTCCTACTTTCTTTTCTGAAATAGTAATTCAGAAACCTATATTGAGTATTTAAGATACAAAAAAATAATTCCAGCACTCAGGAGGCAGAGGCAGACAGATTTCTGAGTTCGAGGCCAGCCTGGTCTACAAAGTGAGTTCCAGGACAGCCAGGGCTATACAGAGAAACCCTCTCTCGAACCCCCCTCCCTCCCAAAAAAAAGATATAGAAAAATAACAGTTCTTTTTTTCTTTCTTTCTTCTAAGCAGGTGTATGTAGACATTGAGTCCACAGGTTCTGCCTGGTTAATAATTATAAACCTTCAGCCATCTTACACAGATTGTTTACTTTATGGTCTATAAAACCTCCATTCATGATTGTAGGTTGACTCCTATTGCACATAAAGGAAAACTGGTAAGTTTCATTGAATGTCCAACATGGGCAGACTCTACTTACCTTCTGATAGGGTGTTAACAGCTGACCCTATAAAGCCAATTTTAGAAAGCAAAGAATTTTGCATTCTAAAATATTGTTAATATGTTTTATTAAATTTAACCTTCTTTTTTGCTATGTAGTCCAGGTTTGCCTTGAAGTCCTAATCCTCCTGTCTCAGCTTCCCAAGTTTTGAAAATATAGTTATATGACCCTATTCCTGGTTTAAATATCACCTTTAGTTTTGCAAATGCAGAAATAAAAGAGATACATTGTTAAGAGTCTTTCTAGGGATACGATGGTTAATAGTTAATAGTTAATAGATATACTAAATTTTAACAACCACAGTGAAAGATTTTAATACCTGTCTTTCCACTCATTTGTCCTGATGTCACTTTTGAAAGTGAGTTAATAAATTAATTTTTAAAATGAAAATGAAAATAGATAATTAATTAATTTTATGGTACTAAGGACTGAACCCAGGACCTTGGGCTTGCTAAGAAAACACTTTGTCAACTGGGCTACCTCCCTACAGTCATAAGGTCAGTATATGACCTAGAAAGTTTGTAAGCTTATGCTTTATTGAATGACATGCTTTAGTGATTGGCACTTTTCCCATTAAATAGTTTATATAAATGTTGCAGTTCTGCATTTTACTAAGTCATATACTTAGATGTTAGTGATGAAAAGCTCTGAGATTCTTTGAAAGGAAACTTACTTGCAATCCCCACGTGCTTTGTAGACAAGAAAAAATAAGTCAATGGTAAATAATGTAACTTAGGGCCAGAAACCTGCTTTTCAGAGATATCGTTTCCAAGATATTGACAGAATGCCTTCGAACTCCTAAGCAACGTTTAAAGAGTGACATTCCATCAAAGGCAGACTGTTTTCTTTTAAAAGCACCGCAAAAAAGCCCACGTTGTCTTTTACAGACTGGGAGCTAACAGCTTAACCAAGACAGAAAGTTGTGAGGGTTATTTATCTATGGCCATTGCTATTGTAGCAGGACACAGTGTCTACTAACCCCAGGCCTGCTCCAGGGAACTTCATGTTTTCTTCACCAAGTGAAAGCACAGGGCTGGTTCCCTGAATGTCAGGGCACCTTCCTCTGCACGGAAAATGGAACAAAGAATCTTGTTTTTTTTTTTTTTTTTTTTTTTTTTATGCGCTTCTGTCTCTTTGTAACTTTGCATTTGTGCCCTGTCCCCATTGTGACCCCATTGTCCTTTCTTTTGTATTTTTAAAAAATTTAATCTCCCCGAGAGGCTATCAAGTTCTAATTGATTTCATAAGGCACTGAAATAACAAAAATACTATGTTTTTTTTTTTTTTTTCTTGAGGGATTTGGAGCCCTGTAAAAATTGCTTTCTGGTTTTGTGACCCTTTTCATTTCTATTTCGCCATTCAAAATATAAGAATAACAAAAAAAGTTTCTTTGGAAGGTTATTAGTGGATTATACAAAATATGGTCTGAGAAAGTGCAAGTTTTTTTCCCGTCTTTAGAAATGCATGGTTTTTGCACATGCAATCTGCATTGCTTTAATTTCAGCTCTTGATGGCTCGTTGCTGAATATCTGCTCAGGTTTTCTTTCTCCCCATCGATGCTCACTCATAATGGAGTCTGTTTTTCACTCTTACTCTGTATTTTATTTACCATTTTCTCCAAGCACGTTTTTCCAATTTCCTTTTGCTGGGGAATAAGCTAAAAGTGCCACAGAGTTCATTTAAGGAGCAATAAAGGAGTTAGTCAGCAAATGAAAGAATAGTAAAATAAAGAGACTCATTTAAACTGCTTACAATCTTGCAAAGAAAGATAAAAAAAACAATTTGACAGATCATGGAATTTGAAGCAATAAAACTTGGAAGCTGTCACTCATACTAGCTTGGACCCCACCTAGAAGCCCTTTGGACGAGTGTGAATGGAATGTGCCCGTTGACTCAATCCGGGCGGGCGAGGGTGAGGGACTTTTACTGTGTCTCTTCCTGTAGTTTGCTGATTTCCCTGGAACATTCGCTTAGGAGGGCAAGCAGGATTCTATGGTAACCAGAGAACTACACTGACCCTGTTGCCAGGAAAGGTATGAAACACAAAACCAAAACAAAGCAGGCAGGAAGGAAGGGGCTTCCCCCAAGGCTGACTCGAGAGATGTCAGAGGAAACATAAAAACACAACTGCGAAGCGCCAGCACTGTGTTTTCATATTTATAGTGAAGTGACTCGGGTAAAGCAAGTGCTAGTCTATGGTAAAAACAGCCGGTCCCCTCCCTCAGCACGGAGGGCTGTTTTTATCCCACAAGCAAACATTTCCATGCCACTGTTGAATAGCTAGGATTTATGGAGAACTGATTATATCCTAGGGACTTCTGTTTAATTCACGGTCCCCTTCAAAGGGACTCTTCATTTTGTCTTCTAGGTTCATCTGAATTCAATTTAGTTAATTAATCTCTGTATCGCCATACAAAGACCGGTAGTGGTCCATCCGCAGCTTGGTCCAGAGAAATAGCTCTTTAAATACTTGCAATTGTGCAACAAATAGCGGTAGGACTCCGTATCTGTTGGCTTGTGGAATGAGGTTAGGAGCATGCTCTGTTGACTGTCCATCCCAGGAACCTAGCTCAATTCCTGACCCCGTTGTACCTAAAGAGACATCTGTGGAATGGCTGACATTTCAGGAGTCTGGGCTTCAGGGAAGTGGCTCCCTTTCCATTGTTTGTAACTTGTAGAAGCAAGGCCAGAGGTCTGTCACTAAGCTACTGCCTGGGAGGTTGTTTTTGCCAAGAATTTGGAGTACATAGACACACCCACTTTTGGCTATTAATCACAATCCAGTATTTTAAAAGAGAGAAATCCAGTTTTTGTTCCATTTTTAAGAGGTTGCCTAGGTACACACAATCATGCAAATAGGTCATGCTAATCCTTGAAGTGACGACATTAAGAATCGGGCAGGACCAGTTTCCTAAGTTTTACCTGCATACTGTTTAGACAAAGATCCTTCCAATCTTCTATTCCATATTAAGTGTTCATAAAATTATTACTTTCTCCCCCTTTTCAGTTTAACAATGAGCTCTTTGTAGGCAACCGGATTCTCCGTTCTCCATCCTCCCACCTTAGATCCTAGTTTTCATTGCAAGAGCTCAATGAGTGCATGTTAAATGAGTTATAGTGCCATCATTTTTATGATGCTGGGCTGGGCAATGTTCTTCACTCTTTTGTATGTGACATTATAGTCTAGATTAGGCTGTAGTAACCACCATAAACTTTCTTTTACATTCCTGGTCCCCTGAAGTGCTTCGCTTTGTACCATCACATAGGGATTACTGCCTTGTGATGCTGGCATTAAATATCCAGGTTCCAGGGGTTCTAATAGCAAGAGATTAGAAGGAAGGCAAGCACAATTCAAGCTAAGAAAGCGTTGGTTAAGAGTGTCGTTCACTTTACCTTAGCCGGCACTGGTCACAGGATCACATTTTCACATAAAACCTCAGCAGACCATGGAAAGTGTAATCTCACATCTAACCCAAAGTAAAAGAGAAGTAGATATTAGGGAATATAAATGAAATCTATCATGGAGCAATCACCTTTGTCAGACTTTGTAAAGGGGGATGATGGAAAAAGCAATCTCAAAAAAGAAAAAAGGTAGATTGTAAAGGGGAGAGAAAACGCCTAGCCTGACAGAGCTTGAATCTTGTCAGAAAGCTCAATATGAACCTTAAGGAAACCAATCCTGTTCTTTCAATGCCTCTGAGTACATTATACTCAAAGGTCATCAGGAAGTTGATTGTTCTCTGATAACTGCCCATCACATTTGAATGACAAGCACAATCGTTAGGTTTCCTGGGTTACCTACACCTCACACTTGAGCTATAAGGACGCCTACTTTTGGCTTTAGGTGGGTATTAACAGAGAGATGAGAACAAGAAGCCAATGTGTCATGGGACAGCATCACTACCCACTTCAATTTTTTCTGTCACCAACGTTTCATACATTGCATTCTTTTCTAGTTGAGAAAGTTATGGGTGTCTACTTACAGCTGCACTCTCAGCCTCCACCAGCCTCAGGCTCATTTTCAGTAGGTAACTGTTCATAGATAGCTCAAAATGGGAAACTTAGGGCTACAAGCTACAGTTTTCATAATGAGAGGTTTATTTCTCAAAGTGAGCCCTTTAGGGAACTGCTAAAATACTGAAGTCAACCTCTACCTGATTGGTTTTGTTGTAGGCAAGTCAAGTGAAGAGACTGGTTTTTAGTCTTTGGGTTGGTCCTTGGCAAGATCTGGCTAGTCATTTTCTTTCTAGAGTGTAGTTTCGAAGTCCCAGCAACATAGCTTCTGGCTAGCAGATAATTAGTTCTGAATTTACTTTTAATCTTCAACAAATGCCCCTTATGGACAAGCACAGGATGGATCTATCATAAATACCACCAACCATGATCTCCTGTGTGCCTGGCAAAGAATGCCACAAAACCAAAAGTAGTTCTAGTGCAAATGATCTGACAGGGCAAATACCGATCATTAATTTTTGTTATATTTGAAAATATTTTATGTAGAGGAATGCTTTATTTATTTTTTCTTTGCTGATAAAATGACTCATGGGTCTAGAGTTTTAAGGAAGGCTGTGAAAGACAAAAGAATAATGATAGTACATACATACATACATACAGATATTTGGAGGGTCCTTTGCCTACTCTGAAAATGTAACAATTCTTAATAATACAATTGATGAGAAGATGAGGACATGTTGGGTAAACTACTGTACTTTTGTTTATTCACTTACTTGCCAAGTCACTTTAGAATATGTAAATGTAACTTTAATTCTTCTGATGTAACTGTTAGCTCAGATGCCTCTGTCTGAAAACATAGGCCTAGTCCTGGAAGCATCTAGCCTTCGTACAATCTAATATAGGCCTAGAATGTTTTCAATCTCTGAGACTGCTGAATAAGCTCACCCTGTTTTGTTCTTCCTGAGGTCCGGCTGCCTGGTTCAACTCACCTATTCTGGCTCAAGACTCCTAGCTAAGCTGTTTGATTCAAATTGTTTTCTCTCAGCCTCTGACTGAATTGCTCTGCTTGGCTTCATAATAACTTTGGCAATATGTTCTAAATTTCGGGCTCCTTCTCATTCTCTGTCTTGTTCTGTGTTCATCTGTGTCTAGCTTGTTCTCTTTTCAATCTGTCTCTAAAACTCTCTTGGTAAAACTGCTTCTTTTCTCCCCTGCTGCTCTCTCTTAAGTCACCTCTCTTTCCTCTTTTTTCTCATGAGAGTTGGGCATATCCTACTGTCAACCCTTTTTCTGATTCATTACTCTGTCTGCCACTGAATTAAACATCGTTGCTTCCTTCTATAAACTAACTTTACTTTCATTGTTTGAGATTAAAGGTGTGTACTAAGGGTGCAGCCTTGCACCATACTATAACTAGAAAGAGGTGGTTGTTTTGTTTGTAAACAACACAATCTTGGAGTTCACAGTGTGATCAAATATCCTGTAATAAGAACAGATGCCAGCATATGTTTGATAGTTAATATGTAATTCTGAGACTGTTTCGTCTATTAAGAGATAAGGGGAGTATTATTTATGTTAAATATAGAAACATGTTCATCCATCCTCAAATTGGAGTATCTACTAATTGCACATAAGCATTGGAAAATATACCTTCATGTAAGTGAAAATTCATATTTTGTGGCATTATATTCTTTGTGTGAATAGGCATTATATAATGTAAACTCTTATGGAAATTCTTTTACTTGAGAGCAAATAAACATTAAATTGTGAGCTTATTTGGGCTTTTAAATAGCACACTATCTTAGCATCCTTCTGGGATCTCTTTGGTTCGCTTGTTTGCAGAATTTAAATAGTTTCCTTGATGGTGAACTCAAAACATCATTACAATATCACATCTTCCAGGTTAAAATATGTGTACAGGAATCTGGGCGATGATTATTAGGTAAAGAAAATAGTTTTAACATTTTTCTCAAGTAAAAGGCTAGTCCATCACTGTTCCTTCTTTCCCTGTTTTCCCTTAAGAATAAGGATCTGTTCTGACAAATATATTCTTTATTTTTCTTCCCCAGCAAAGGGATAGAACTAACTCTAACTGTATGTATACCATTTCAGAGTAGAGAATCCTGAGGTTGCCCTTCCATAGGGATAGAGATAGTTGGAAGTTCCAGAGAAACCATGATGGCAAGACAGGACAGTCACTAAAAAGTTCCAGGGAGAGAGGAAATGATGGAGTACTTTCTCCCTTCCTTGGGTTATAACACTGAAATATTTAGACTCACTAAACTCTTGTATTTGTTGTGTCTTTTTAAAACAAGAATCTTTGAGGCACACTGTGTAATGTGCAGCTGTGTGGAGATTTGATGCGGAACGTAGCGTTCTGTCTTTTCAGAACTGTGACTTACGAGGAGACAATAAGATTGTTTAGGAAAAAATAGAGAGCACAAAGGCAAATAGATGCGCATGTGAGCACTTTCAAGAGTTTTCCTTGGTGTTAAGCTCAGATAACATAGTGCCTGATGCCCTGCTATGGCAGATGGCTGTTGCTTTTCCTCTCACATTTCTAGGTATGGAATCTTTCCTGGCCACCAGGTTTCTTTACCTTCAGGTAGACAGTGTGACAGCCAGAGGAGGAAAGATTGAGTTCTGGAGCCTACCAGACATGGTGCGTGAGACTCTTCAGCAATCCTACACTGTCGTTCCGGGTCAGCCCCATAGACTCTCTGGGGTCCCATTTTCCCTAATGATATAACCAAATTAATTTCTTACTTTCAGGTTTTGTGTGTGTGTGTGTGTGTGTGTGTGTGTGTGTGTGTAGTGAGACAGTATATAAACATCTCTAGTTGGATGACCAATCATCATTCTTTAGCCTAATGTCACCAGAATGTCACCAGTTGTGAATTAAAATTGGCTTTCTGTTCATTCTTTTAGTTACTGCTTGCTTGAAAAGTATGAATTTAAAGCCCCATCATGTGCTGGATTCTGAGTCCGTGAATGAGAAGTACATAGAAATGGTCCTATCCCTTAATGACTTACAGAACCATGGTGGTAAATGACACATAGGTGAGCAGTCGGTCACTACACTATCCTTGTTATGAAATTTGGGGTCACTTAAGATAACATTCTTTTTTATCAGTTTTTCTCTCTTTAGCTTGTGGTCTCACCTTTTCGCAGAGATCTCTTGCATGGTGCATGACAGAGATGGATGAATAATATTCTAATCATTTTATATTTATTTTTCCAAGGTGTTTTATTTTTCTATTAGCTTTGAGGGAGCTGGTAGACACTGATATAGATAGTATGCATGAGGGAACCTTCTACTGCAGCAAATGTCAGACGTATGTAAAAGCTGACAACCCTCCATGCACTTCCCACTGTGGTAAGAACCATGACTGTTTCCCATGTCCCTCCTTCTCTTTCCATGTTATTTTCATGGACAATGTATGACTTCACCCATACAGACTAATCAAGTAGTTCTAAATATGTGCTTGGCTTAAAAATTATAACAATGATGTTATTATTTAAGGGAAGTTCAATAAGTCCTCATAGTCATTAAAATTCATGTTGAGAAGTATTCACATTTTCCACTATGTTCAAGTATTATAATATTTTATACTTTTCCCTTTGTGGTCGATTTTATTTGTTGTATTATTTTTTTATTTGGAAAGTTTTATTTGTTTTTTCTTCATAATTGTGTGGTTTTTTTTTTTTTTTGTGCTATCATTTTAAGAAATACAGGTTCCTCCTCCACTTCCTGGCTACTGTGAAATTTTGTAGATACTTGCTAACATCCTACCTGATTTAATCACTATAAAATGGTTTGATTTAATATATTTAAGAAATATAATATATCAATAAACATCCCATCTTTTATTTGACCTCTCCTCCTATTTTGAATAACTTTACTGTAAATATCTTTTTTTTTGACATACATTTAAACATAGACTGGCTAGTGTGTATGGTGACTTGTTTGCTCCTGTTTGGGTTTTAGGCTTCAAGGCTACCTTATCACTTAAGTCTGTGTAATTTAATATCTTAATTACTTTAGTTTTTACAAAGATTTACTTTGGAGGAATGAAAAAAAAAAAAAAAACTAGTTCATTATCCCTGGCTTCTCAGAATTCTCAAAATGTCCTGAGTGCCTCTTCAGTGAGTGGCTTCTCTTCAGCCTCTTTATTTTACATAAGCACCACTGTTTTAGCACATGCATTCACAGAATTCACTGTTTTCGAGGAATGCATTACATCAGAAGAGACAGCATCTTATACTGTGAATTAAACCCGCCATTTTGGAAGAAATGACAATGCAGAGTACTTTTAGCCCTTATTCTTGAATCAATACGATTTCTGTACTGTTTCTAGTTTTCATCCTAACAGAATGATGTATTCTTTAGCTGTGTAACCATTCAAGGTATAATCAGAAATAAGGAGAAAAGAGGAGGGAGGAAGAAAATCTAGTATCACATCAATAACCTGGACTCTGCAAATGTCTTTAAACTTTGCTCAGATCATTCATCACTTCTTAGAAACTCAATTAGGCACTGGATTTAGCATCATTAGGACTAACAACTAGATTTCTTCCTTTAAGCAAATCTCTTATTTTAGAAGAAAAGTAAAACGTTAACTCTTAGGAATCGTTATGCAATAACAGAGAGGGCAATAAAAGTTTATAGTAGTTGGACCAAGTCCAGTGACTTTCTGGATTGTGAAAAGTTCAGTGAAAATTGAGTACATGGCTCATGTAATGGGACGTTTAATTAATAAAATAGGGAGGATGGGGAGACAAACATATTCCTCATTGCCTTATACACAGTGGGTTTTCTGACGATGGTTGACCTGGCTTATGCTATTGTACCCATTACAGGCATAGGCAGAGATTCTAAGAATGCATTTTTTAGTACAAAAATATTAAAAATTCTTGGTTGCTCTAGGGCTTAAAAAGAATCTTGGTGAATTCAATATACATACTGTTTTGTAATTATTTTCATTTTTGCTTCCTTAGAGTTTAGAAAGAAAACTCTGAATAAAATAACGATACATTTTTTTTTTTTACCATTCATCTAAGAGCTGGGTGGTCTACTTATAGGTGGCTTATTCAACTTTCTCTTGAGCACCAGGAGAGGTGCAGGGAAGGATAGTGACACGCAGAGAAGTTAGGGGACTCTGCTGGCTTAACTCAGATCAGTCTGACTCTAGGAATAGTACCCTGAACAAATATAGAAAGTGAATCCTAAAAACCTCATAGTCACAAGTAAAGATGAAACAGTTGAAGGAAACATATCCCTGTTAAAGCTAAGCAAGACTCAGAAAGCCAGGGAGATCATATACTGCAGAAAATACTTCTTGCCCAAGGATACCATCATAGCTATTCAGCTGACATTTAGCAGGTCAGCTCGGTTGCTCAACTGAGTCACTCAGCAAACTCTTCTATGTGCCACACACTGTATATTATTCCAGAGGCATAATCACAAATGAGACTCCTCTCTTGTTTCATGTCCAGCTGAGAGAAGGATTGCATGACCAGATGGAACAAAGTGGAAGTTCAAGTCAAGATTCGAGGAAGGAATGAAGGAGTGATGAAGAAGTTTTCTAAGGATGGTGAACTGCTTCTGGCTTTTCTAAGACTTTCTGGGTTTCAGGACTCAAAGTTCCACCATTCAAGAAATGTTGTCAGTCCCTAGAGTTTGGCCATCTTGGCTTCTGTTGGTTTAGGACATTAGTAGTTTCTCAGTAGGGGGGCATTGAATCCATAGCCATTCCTGCTAGGGAAATTGCCATTCACAGTCGCCACTCTGAGAATGTTGCTGCAACCTTTTGGCCCAGATTTTAGTCAAGTATGCTTGGTTTGCTGCTCAATTTGAACTGGGAGTTCAATGAGTTTGTAGCCTGCTAGCAATTCATGTTGTCATCCAGGGCTTTGCAAACCCAGAGTTGAACCCTGAGGCCTTCCCATGTGGGTACAATCAAGATAATAGACTTTTGTGAGAGGACAGCTCATTTAATGAACAAGGAACTGGCTTCAACAGTGTTCAAAGTCAACTGGCAAGGTTCCAACAGCAGTGTCACCACCACGACAGTCCTGAGTGTGCAATCCTCTATTCTCTGTGCAGACTCAAATTTGATGCACCCATTTAAATCCCACAGGGAATTGGACATCATATGTCATCAAGGGTATCGGTTATTATTCTAAAACATATGTTGTTACCTTATTGTTTTGTAACAAAGTTTTCCCATTGTATTTACTGTTGTATAAATGTCCTGGTCTTGGAGTGTTGCCTTTCAAGTGTTCTTTCACATAGCTAATGGTTTGTCATTTCTTTCTCTTTCTCTTTCTTGTTGGACAACTCAGTTCCTCTTTCCCTTTCTCTTTTTGCCCATTGTCTTTTTTTAAAAAGATTTATTTATTGTATGTAAGTACAGTGTATCTGTCTTCATACACACCAGAAGAGGGTATCAGATCTCATTACAGATGGTTGTGAGCTACCATGTGGTTATTGGGATTTGAACTCAGGATCTCTGGAAGAGCCATCAGTGTTCTTAACTGCTGAGCCATCTCTCCAGCCCCCCACTGTCTTTTTCATCTCTTCTTTTGTCCTTCCCTTTCTTTGTATTCTTTTACCTTCTCTTTCCTTCTCTTCTTTCCATCCACCTCCTTTGAAAGGACAGGGAGATTTTTTTTCTTTTTAAACATGCAGATTTGGTGCCACAAACCTCTTGATTTGCTGTACAAAAATAACACCAGCAAATGCAATGTATTGTAAAATTAGGACTTTTGACTCCTTCACAGCCATCTTGGGGAAGACATGATGACTTGAGATCCCAACACAGCTTTATTTTCATTGGTGTAGCAAGAAATCTCCCTGAATCAGTCTCTCACTGTTCCAGGGGTAGAGAAATAAAACAACAGCAACCCCCCCCCCATTTTTTTTTTCAGGAACAAAGGTCAGATATGTACCTTATTCTTCTGACAGATATACAGGCTTTGAATTTCTATTGTCTTGGTTCCTTTCTGAGGAACTTTTTAACACTGACATCTGTGAAAATAAATACCACAAGCTCTCTGTGTCAATCCACAGAAGAAAAAGTGGATGCTGAGGAGAAATGAAATTTGTCATTGTCATTGTCATTATTTTGAGAGAGAATTTAACTGTGTCTCCTGGGTTGTCTCAGGATTCCCTATAAAGCCCAGGCTGACTGCAGATTTGATGTGATCCTTATGCCTAAGCTCCCTCTATGCTGGGATTAGATTATAGATGTGTACTGTCATGGCCTACTGGAAGGTTCTTTTTGTTTTGTTTTGTTTTGTTTTGTTTTGTTTTGTTTTGTTTTGTTTTGATTTTGCTTTGTTTTGAAAGAGTTGGGAAAGAAGACAAGTCTAGGAACTGGGATAAACACTGAGTTCTAGACCATGTTCATTCTGAAATGATTCCAAACATTCTTGCTTCATTGACTAAGAAACAGGCTACACTGAAGGTCCTATGATATCCCTGGAACAATTTGGTTAGAAAAAATGTTTACCTCTATTTTCCATTATAGAGACCCAATAGCAGTTGTTTTGCCTCAGCACAACATAGAATGCTTGTTTGAGCTGTTTCTCAAGCTCATTGTACACCATCACCCCATTTGATGAGAAACTCTAAGACATCCCAGGGAGAACAGTTCACGATAGATACCCAGATGGCTACAGAGAGTGGTTGGCTACCAGTGATCTGTCAAATATGAAAGGACATTTGTATGCATCTCAACATAGATGTACTATCTCTGTTATTCCCTGAAGACTCACAGGAAAGAAACAGATGACCTCCCTTCACATGTATTGACTGTGTTAGGAAGAGATAGGAGCATGGCACCTAGAAATTAAAGAATTGAATTTATAGCACAATTACCTCCATGTGGTCTTGAACTTGTCCTGGAAATCTGGTAACGAGTTAAACATTCTGATTTGCAGGGTTTTCCTTTTGTCTCATTTCTATCATTTGTGAAAAGATCTTTATGACAAGTTGGATTCCTTTTATTCTATAATTTTGGGAATTGATGCACATTTGGGGGTACTAAAAGATAATTTTTAAAAAAGAGGGCATTAAAAATTAAAAATTTGTTCTTTTATATATTGCATCCCAACTGCAGCTTCTCCTCCCTCTTCTCTTCCCAGTGCCAACCCCCTGCTGTTTTCCTTCAACCCCAGATTTACTCTTTTTCCTTTTCCCTGCAGAAAAGAGCAGACTTCCCAGGGATATCCACCGAACATAGCATATCAAGTTAACATAAGGCTAGACACATGCCCAGATAAAAAATTTAATGCCATTGAGAAGGCATTAAATTTTAACCTATTAGACTACTTAGACTAGATTTTATCTAAGACTTGGTGCAGCTGTTGTCCTAAACCTTGGAGTTTTTGACTGAATTCAGATGACAGATTCTGCCCACTGAAAAATGCACAGAGTTTATGGGGTTGAGTTTGAGCTGTGCCCTGGGAACTATAATGCAGTCTTACCTTCACACTCTGTTACCCTTGGGCAAAAGCTGTTGTCTAACCAGTTTGACCAGGCAGGCTTCCAGGAAATTGTCCACACCCTCTCATTTTCCTTTAAATGGTAGATTCTTCTTTACTAAAACTTAGAAGAAAATTAACTTCTTTCAAAGAACACTATGACTATGTCACTGGCTAATAAAACAAGTGACTACGAGGAATTGTTTCATACCTTTATTGGAGAGTGATAGGCAAGTATTTCACAAATGATTGTAACAGCAGCGGAGAATTCTTCAAACCAAGGATCATTAAAAAAAAAAAAAAAAAAAAAAAGCTCACGATGAACAAAGAGTGTCTCTCCACAAGATCAAATATTTTATAGTTTGGAAAGTAGCAAAAAATGTTGGCTTGTCTTGTGATTGAAATTTTGGTTGGTTTCAGAATGAGAAAAATTATAGAGGCAATAGAGAAGAAAAACCCTTTTTTCCCAAGAAATTTCTTCCATAAGCAAACCCCAGTCCTGTTCCTGGTGGTAGTAGTAAGACTTTAGTCCTGTTGCTTGCCTTAAAATGTAGCAGCAATGAAACAAAACACAATAAAATTATGATAACTGGAAAGAGAATAAGTCATAATTTTAACTATAGTATAAGAAATACTAGGTTAAAAAAAGTAGGAAAGAAGAGAGATGATACTGATTTCCTTGAGTTAAGCCTGGAATGCTCTTTGGAGCACTCTGCTTGCACTGGGGTCTTCTTACCTTGGGTCTGCTTCATGTCATCAACTAGAAACACACTAATAAACGTATGAGAAAAGAGATGGAGAAAACAGTCAACACATTTTCACTACTGAGATTCTTTCTCCCTGGGGACATGCAATGTCAAAATATAAAGAGGACACCAATAGAAATCAAGGTGTAATCAGAAATGATGTGTAAAAAAAAAAGTCGGCAGCACTACAAACTTTTACCAATCCTCTCAGTCCAAATAGTGGGACATTCAAGTGGGCATATTGCATAACCTTTAAGATAGCGTATATAGAAATGTAAAATGCATTAAATAAACAATAAGACTGTATAAAGCACTGAATTCATATTAATCTTATTTAAAAGGCACTAATAACCTTCTTTGTAGGTAATATCATATTTTACTATACCCAGTGTTACATAATGGGCAAAGGACATGTTAATAAAAAGCCAAGTAATGACAAAAATTACAATGTTTAATTAAGTGAGCTGATAAATATTAGTTCTGAGAAGTTACAGAATGTGTGTGTGTGTGTGTAAGGTAGAAGAAATAGGTATATGACAATGTTGAGATATTTTACTCTTGCTCTTTTTGTATTTCAGCATCTGCTAGCATAATGACACTAAACTCCTTTAGGATAAAGGACTGCAATTATTTTCAAGGTGTGAAGAGTTTGAAAGATGATTCCATGCGTGCCTGTCAAGAATACAGTTAAATAAACCCAATAGTATTTCATCCTTTGTACTCTTGACAAAATATTCAAAGTTAGTTTATGATGAGGGACCTACACTTTGTAGTAGTAACGTTCAGATAAGAGCAATTTGGAGATGTCAAACTGGGCACAGAAAAACCAAAAACCAAAAACCAAAAACCAAAAAAACCTTGGTTTTGCTGATGCTACAACAATTCACAAGACTACATGACTACCAAGGAAAATGAAAGTCTGCAATGCCTTATGGACCAAGAAGGGTGTGGAGATGGAGGCAGACATGAAGCCATTGCCCTCATC
This sequence comes from Mus caroli, assembly GCF_978045245.1. Taxonomy (NCBI): domain Eukaryota; kingdom Metazoa; phylum Chordata; class Mammalia; order Rodentia; family Muridae; genus Mus; species Mus caroli. The sequence goes on along the minus strand of NW_028227264.1, from coordinate 98,252,639 downwards.
CTTTCCTTCACTGATGCTTTAACAAGCACTTACAAGCATCTGTATAGAATGTAGCCTATGTGTTAGATGTGCTGTGGATGAGGCAGGCTGAAGAACAGACTGTATACAAAAGCAAGAACCAGAAGTGTCTGGAAAGGCTGATTGGATCTTGACCATTAAGAACGTTCAATACCAGCCTACACTATGGAACTAGCTTATATTCATTTAGCACCTGTCTCTTCTGAATGTTTTCACATGTGTTGACTTACTGATTTTTTTTCAACTACCCTATGAGGTAAGAGCTATTGCAAGCTGCACTTTAAGAGGCAGGAAACCATGAGATAGTGAGTTGAACATCCTATGGTTTGAGCAGAGATACACAGAAGGGCTAAATATTAATTCCAGGTAGCCAAGGCTTATGGTGTGCACTTTTAGCCATGATGCCACATTTAAAAAATTATTTATGTATTTATATGCCAAATGCTATACCTTACCTGTCCCCCCAACTCCCAGGGTTCTTTCTCCCATTCCTCCTCCCCTTCACCTCTGAGCTATACCCCCACACTGGTGCATCAAGTCTCTGCAGGATTAGGTCAATCCTTTCTCACTGAGGCCAGACCAGGCAGCCCTCTGCTGCATGTGTGCTGGGGCTTTGAACCAGCTGGTGTATGCTCTTTGGTTGTTGGCTCATCTCTGGGAGCTAATAGGGGTCCAGGTTAGTTGGCAGTGTTGGCATTCCTGTGGGGTTGCCATCATATTTAGGGCCTTCAGTCCTTCCCCTAACTCTTCCATAGGAGTCCCTGATCGCAGCCCAGTGTTTGGCTGTGAGTATTTGCATCTGTCTCAGTCAGCTGCTGGGTAGAACCTCTCAGAGGACCGCTACATTAGGCTCCTGTCTGCAAACACAACATAGAATCACTAATATTGTGAGGGATTGGTGCCTGCCCATAGGATGAGTCTCAAGGTGACAGGGTCACTGGTTGGCCATTCCTTCTGTTTCTGTTCCACCTTTGTCCCTGCATTTCTTTTAGACAGGACCAGACAGATTTGGGGTTGAAAGTTTTGTAGATGAGTTGGTGTCCCCATCCCTCCACTGGGGTCCTATCTAACTACTGCAAGTGGTCTCTTCAGGTTCCGAATCCCCAGTGTTAGGCATTTTAGCTAAGGTCACTCACATTGACTCCTGGGAGCCTCCGCACCCCATGTCTCTGTGACTTCCTAGAGATACCCCCATCCCCAACAGCTGCACATTTCATTCATTCCCCTGGACCTCTCAGCCTCCTCCTGTCTGTCCCCATCCCTTATCCTGTCCCCCTATTCATAGGTCCCTCTCTCCCTCTGCCTCCCATGATTATTTTGTTCTCCCTTCTAAGTGGGATGAAGTGTCCTCACTTGGGCCTTCCTTCTTGTTCACCTTCTTTAGATCTGTGAGTTGTATAGTAGGTATTCTGTACTTTTTAGCTAATATTCACTTATCAGTGAGTACATACTATCCATGTCCTTTTGGGTCTAGGTAACCTCAGTCAGGATATTTTCTGGTTCCATCCATTTGCCTGCAAAATTCATGATGTCCTTTGTAGTAGCTGTATAGTATTCCATTGTATAAATGAACCACATTTTCTCTATCCATTTTTCAGCTGAGGGACGTTTGGGTTGCTTCCCGTTTCTTGCTATTATGAAGAAAGCTGCTATGAAGATAGTGGAGCACATGTCCTTGTGATGTCGTGGGTCATCATTTGGGTATATGCCTAGGAATAGCTGGGTCTTCAGGTATAACTATTTCCAATTTTCTGAGAAACTGCCAGATTGATTTCCAGAGTAGTTGTACCAGCTTGCAATCCCACCAGCAGTGGAGGAGTGTTCCTCCTTCTTCACGTCCTCACCAGGATCTGCTGTCACTTGAGTTTTTGATCTTAGCCATTGTGATTGGTGTGAGATGGAATCTAAGGGTCATTTTGATTTGCATTTCCCTGATGACTATGGATGTTATACATTCCTTTAAGTGCTTCTTGGTCATTTGAGATTCTTCTGTTGAGAACTCTGTTTAGTTCCATGCCCCATTTTAAAATTGGATTGTTTCTTTTTTGGGATTCTAACTTTCTGAATTCTTTATATATTTTGGATATTAGCTCTCTGTCAGATGTAGGGTCGGTGAAGATCTTTTACCAATCTGTAGGCTGCTGTTTTGTTCTACTGACAGTGTCCTTTGCCTTACAGAAGCTTTTCAGTTTCATGAGGTCCCATTTATCAATTGTAGATCTTAGAGCCTGAACCATCCATGTTCTGTTCAGGCCATTTCCTACTTTCTCTATTAGATTCAGTGTATATGGTTTTATGTCCTTGGTCCACTTGGACTCCAACTTTGTTCAGGATAGTAGATATGGATCTATTTACATTCTCCTACATGCAGACAGCCAGTTAGACCAGCACCATTTGGTGAAGGTGCTTAAATTTTTCCATTGTATGATTTGGTGTCTTGGTCAAAAATCATTTCTCCTTAGGTATGCAGGTTTATTTCTGGGTCTTCAGTTCTATTCCATTGATCAACCTGTCCAATTCTGTACTAATACCATCCAGTTTTTATCACTATTTCTTTGTACTACAGCTTGAGGTCAGGGATGGTGATTCCTCCATCCAGAGTTGTTTTGTTGTTGTTGTTGTTGTTTTTCTCTGTTTTTATTGATGATAATTGTTTTTGTTATCCTGTTTTTTTTTTCCACATGAAGTTGAGAATTGCTGTTTCAAGGTTTGTAAAGAATTGTGTTGGAATTTTGATTGGAAATGCATTGAATCTGTAGATTGTTTTTGGTAAGGTGGACATTTTTTTTTCTGCTGTGCCCATAGTTTCTAATATCTTTCTCATCGCGTTGTAATGAGGATTAAGTAAGATAATGTACAGGAAATTGCTTTGAAAATTTACCCTAAATTGCCTTGACATGTGCCATATAATGTTATGAATATCATGTTTAAGAGGTCAATATGAAACCAATGTTCACATAAATAAAACCTTTAGAAGTCACTATTTACCAAATAGTCCAGCACTATCAATGTTGTCAGCTAACGATCAGCCATGATCAAATGGAATGAAAACAGACTGGCCAGGAGAAAGCAAACCTTCATGAGAGAAGCTAATGCAGCATGATGGGAGGCTGTGGTGGGAGTGTTACCCAGCAACAGTTACAGTTAAGGGTCTAGACTTTGACCCCATTCTACTCACGCCATTTGCTTATGATCACAGAGTTTTGCATTCTGCTTCGCCATGCACAAAAACATCTCAAAGCCTTTTCCCAGTTGATTCTGTCATTTCTGAAGAAACCTTCTTGCAGGTTGAAATGATCCTCATTTTCTAGATTAGGATTGAGGATTAGGCAGTTTCAGTGAGTTGTCTACCATTATGCTAGTTAAGATACAGAGATGTCTGGGCTGGGTTCTATATAATGTGCTTTCCAGAACAGTATTCTTTTTGTAATACTCTCCTGATTCATGCAGCCAGGATGACTACAAGAGCAGCCATTGTTAGCTAGGTAGTGCTATTGTTGGGAGTGCAATAAATAAATTAGCTCATTCAACCTTGAGAGAAATCCTTGTAGGGAGAAATACCTTGAGCAGTGTCTTTGAGATGGAAGGCTGTGAATCAAGCCACGCCCTTTGATGACCTTGGTTAACCTGATGTTACCTTCAGTGAGGTCACTCAGTTCTGTCATTAAAGAGTTGTCACATCTGAAGTGTATAGGATGAGGGAGGCTGAGCCTGGAGTGGGAATAGTTTTTTTTTTTTTATAAAGTGTTGTGACTCTAATGGAGGAAGAGAATGCTCCTTGTTCATGGTAGAGATGAAAGTTTTAGCATTCTCAACAGTTTGGAGTCCTGTTCTCAAAACAATAGCTCTACTTTCCTTCTGTGGTAATAGCTACCCGTTGAAGTTTGTACAGAAAATGTCATATCCAAAGTTGCCTCTTTTACAACTGAGACAGAAGATGGAGACTGAACTAGAAACCTGAAACTTTCTTTATCACTGGTAGATTAAAAAATAAATAAAAATAAACAGAGGATTTTTCAAGGGAAAGCGAGAATCAATAGCTATAACAATTAAGCATTCATAAATGTTATGGTATATCTCTGGTGGATACCAGAGAAGGCAGCTCAGACATATATTTAAGCCAATAGAAAGTACCAGTCAGCAGGTGACTACACTGGGTATTTGGGATGCCAGTGTAGCACTGAGCCTTTCTTAGGAGCATTTAAACACAAAAACCAGGTTCTGGGTTGACATACCTCAGGTAACACACACAGTTAGCCAGAAGTGAACTACAGAAGACAAAACAAAGGCTAGTACATTTAGAAAATCTCCTAGACTTTGACAGATTAGGCCTTTCTTTGAGTTTTGGCAGGTGGTGCTGTGGAGGGGGGGGGGTGGAGGGATGGGGGCTGAATTTTACAGACTGAATGGTACTTCAGTCATGGAGTCAGTTTTGCTAAGGTCTGGTGGCCTTCTAAGGTCTGGGGCCCTGTTACAATAGAGATAATGAAAGTTAAAGAAATAAACTAAAGAGATTTTATTGACGCCTTCATGAGGGCAAAGGTCATAGCCTACACTAATAGCAATTTTCCAAAGGTATTTAATAGAGAAGAGAAGCCATTGAGATAGTTGTTCTTATGTTTTTAAACCCCTTGCTTTTATAGCACTGGGATCTCAGCCATGGGAAATACACATGACACATCAGGTGACTCAAGCTAGCCTGATGATTCATGTCTTTTCTGGCAGTAGAAAGCTGAGAATTGTACACCCTTTCACCCAGCATAATGTCATGCTGAAGATAGATATCTGATTTGCAGAAACAATAGGTTATTGTTTTTTTTATTATTAATGGTACACTATATTCCCATTGTAGAAGGCTTTGTGTTGTGTGTGTGGGTGGTGTGTGTGTGTGTATATGTGATGTCAGTGTATGTAGTATGTGTGGTATGTGTGTTTATGTTTTCAAGAATAGTATGCTTGTATATGTAGTGTGTGTGTGTGTATGTGCGAGTTGTGTACTTGTCTGTAGTGTATGCCTGGGGTATGTATGTGGTATGTATATGTGTATATGTGCTATGTGTGTATTTGTGTGTGATGTGTGTCTGTGGTACATGTGTGTATACGGGGGATGTAAGTGGTTTATGATGTCTGTGTTATGTGTTTTGCATGAAGTGTGTATATGTGTGTGTGTATATGTGTATGTGTGGTATATGTATGTGTGTATATGTGTGTGGTGTATGTATGTGTATGGGGGTGTGTTTGTGCTATATGATGTATGTCTAGCTAATCAGTGGTAAGGTAGAACTGATGTGTGTTATAGATAAGAAAAGGCTAGTGGCTCTCTACATTAGGAATAATTCTCATTCCACTGGTTCCATTATTTAAGTTCTCCAAGGGCACAGTTTTCCTCCTTGCTTGCAGCATTTCTGAGAAATCAAAGCAGCTGACTAATCATATTTTGAAATGTCCTTTTCTTTGACAGTAGAGGAAAGAAAAGGGAAAAAAAGCAAGAGGAGACTTTCCACCCTGCTCTGAAGTGTTCCTGACAAAGACCTTCTTATGAGCCAGGTACATTGTGGTGTCAGAGATAGACTGATAGCCAAGGTCAGTCATGTTGAGTCTTCAGAGTGAAATTGAATTAAAAAAAAAAGAAAATAAATATTAGCCTATTCTGGCTGCTGTGAAAATATACCATATGCTGGGGCTTTTGTCAGCAGTCTTATTTCTATTTTCTTATTTGTCTTTTTTTGTGGAGGTTAGAAATCCATCCCAGGGTGTCAGCAATGCAGGTTCTCTCGAGTATTCCTCTCCTGTGTAGCTATCAATCACCACCCTATGTGCCATCTCTTGGTTCTCAGCATGTGAGCATATGTTGACCCAGAGTGAGGTCTGGTGTGTCCTCTTCTAAGGGCACAAATCCTATCACGGGAACCCCCTCCTCATGATGTCACCAAGGCTGATTATCCCTTTAAGGCTCTACCTTCGACTATTCTCATATTGGGTATTTAGCATATGAACTTGGAGGCAACAGAATGCAAGCATTCAGCTTATTGCATGTTACCCTGAAATCTGAAAATGTATGTTATTCTGGGGGAGGACACATTAAGTAAATCGATCAAGAAAGATTATGAAATTCTTTAGCTTCATGTTTAATAGCTACCTGGCAATGAACTGCTCACACCAGTGTCCTCTGTGTATACTGAAGACTCGCCATCTTTATCGTCTATCATAGGAGTAGCATGCCAGTATCACTTTTGACCTCTACTCTTTCCCAGAGTTACAACGTTAGTGCCGCTACACACCAATTCACTGTATCCTATTAGAAACTCCCATTCCTTTTGCTAAAGCTTCCTCCGTCATCTAGAATCCAGGTAATCACTTTATAGCTCTTCTCGGAACTAGTTATTGATTCAGAGTTGAACTTTGTCTTCCTTTTCCTGTGCTGTGATGAATCACCATAATCAAAAGCAAGTGGCGTTGGAGTGGGCTTATTTTGCTTCCTGTCATTTACTTCACCTCATTGCTCCTCACTGAAGGAAATCAGGACGGGGACTCAAACAGAGTAGGGACCTGGAGGCAGGAGCTGATGCAGAGGCCGTGGTGTGTGGGATTGTTGCTTACTGACTTGCTCTTTTGGCTTGCTCAGTCTGATTTCTTAAAGAACCTAGGACCATGAGTCTTGGTGTATCCCCACTCATAATGCAGCCGTGGGGTGTCCCCACTCCTGATGCACTGGGCCACCCACCACCCACCAGTCACTAATTAAGAAAATGTTCTACACGATCACGTCTTAGATGAATCTAGCTTGTATCAAGTTAATGTTAAAACTAGGGAGCACACCCCCAATAAGTCTTTACTGGACATCTATTTATTTAAACCAGTAAGTGTCCTCAGTCTACTATTAAGTGCTTGTCTCAAAAGATATCCTGGCATATATAGAAGTCTTATAAATCTTGATAATGAATATAATAGATCAAAAGAACTCAGAACCTATAGATATTTTGTATATTTTTTCGTAGTAGATACCACATAAGTAATTAAACATTTTAATTTTGTAGCCCAGCAGCCAGAGTGTTCATACAATCTTGGTTCTCTTTGTGATGCTGGTAAGTAATATGCAAATGGAATAAAATGTCTCTGCCACTTAGATCGGGTATCTAGTGTAGTGTTTGTTTTTCTTTATTTAGATAGCTTTGTGTTAAGTCAACAGCTGGAATCAATACGTAGAATTCTTAGTAAGCTCAGAACTTAGTTTGCGAGCTGGTTATTGAAAAAAAAAGTCATATAGTGGCACAAACATATGCACTGTGAGGCTTTGAGAAGGGTGGACCTGGCTGTAACAGTAGTGTGGCCTTGTAGAAGCAATATTTTTGGATAACTGATACACTTTAAGAGTTTTGTGATAGTGTGGCTGGCAGAAAAGGAGTTGTGGTAGTAAAGAAGGACAGTATAGGTGAAGGGACTGGCAATTGCAAAACCACGGTGCTGTGGAACATAAATTATTGCATGCTCCAGTACTGTAGCATTTCTACAGAGAAGAAGAGAAAGCAACGACTGAGAAGCCTGGTGCTGTTAGAGATTATTCTAGATTGACGTGTTCTATCATTTACTTCTCGTTACGTTCATTTCTGAGATTAGAGATATAGGATCAAATGGGCTGAGGAAGGTGGCTGTGTTGTGCAGCGAGCGAATGGTAGAGTTAGAATCTGAGTCGGAATTTATCAGGCTGAGTCTCACAAAATGAGATGCCTATCTGTATCTCATGGATAGCCATGGCAAGAGACAGAAGTGCACATGTAGGGGATGCCAACTCTGAGGGGCTTTGTATGCGTGGCTATGGGTTTTGGACATTTCACTGGGGATGATTCCTGTAGACAGTTGGAAGCACAGGTCCCAGGTAGAGATGATTTGCCATGTAATTGAAAAAAAAAAAAAAAAAAAAAACAACAACAACAACCATGTACCATTCTATTGATTATGACCACCCAGAGCCACATTCTTCCAGTATTACCATTTAGAGTAAGAAGTTAGAAAAACCAAATAGAGCTTTGGGCATGTGTGTCAATCTTTAAGTGACATTTATGGAAGGGAAGGTAGAGGAGGCGGAGGAATGGTGACCAGAGAGTTAGGAAGAAAATCAGGAGACAGTGTTGTGATGGAAGCCAAAGAATGAAGAGTTTCAACCTGGAGGATTATTTTATGAAAGAATTAAATATGTTAGGAGACGGTAGCAGTTAGGCTTCAACATAGGACTAAAGGGATCTATGTTTCTTTTGGAGTCTAGCAAGTATTGAGTAGGTGTTAAGAGAATACAGTCATTCTCATTGGCATTTATTTTTAAATCCGTTTTTTGAAATTATCATTGCATCATTTTCCTCCTCCGTTTCTCTCTCCAACCCTCCCAAACACCTTCCTCCTTGTCTTTCCAATTCATGGCTCCTTTTACTTTGTTTTATTCACACACACACACACACACACACACACACACACACACACAAATACAACATGTTCACTCCACCTGTATATGTATTTTTTTAGGACTGACCATTTGCTACTGGATAAGTAGGTAGGAACCTCTTCCCTGGAGAAGCAATTTCTCCCACTAGCTGTTTTTTTTAGTTACTAGTATTTCTTTGTCTAAAGTTGAGGTCCTTTGAGCTTCTCTTCCATGTCACCATGTCAATTGGTGTCATTTCTCTTCAGGTCATGTTTAGGCAGACATGTCAGTGAGCCGTAGTGGGCATAGCTTCTTATATTATTAGGAGACACAACACTGCAGGAAATTCCTGGTCCTCTGGCACATACTCTTTTTTGTCCCCCTTTCCACTCCTTAAGTACAGGAATGAATGTGTTATAGATGGACTGTGTGGACTGGGCTCTTCAACCCTGCATTTTGATTGGCTGTGATTTTTCTGTAATGTTCTCTGCCTAGTAAGTCTAGTAAGAGAGCTATTGGTTATAAGTAAAGTGTACCTACCACTTTTTAGGGTTATTGTGGTGTGTTGGATATTGATATGTTCAATAGGTGTCATAGATGGGATGGCTGTTGGTTATTTCCCTCCCTTGGAAACTTGCGTGGCACCTTCTGGTATCCTGGAAACTGGTTCTCAGGGAGGAAACCTTCGTGTTAGATTCAGCTCAGGGCCTCTTGGTCCTGTGTCTGAGTGCATGATGTCTTCAGCAATAGGGGCTGGTGTTAATTTTTGTTGTTGTTGTTGTTGTTGTTGTTATATGCTTGTTTGTTTTTCAGGTGCTCTGTGGCTCATGGCATGGGGGTAGGGATGGGAATGCAGAACATTTCTGACACATATGGGCACAGTTTATTTAAACTTTGCATGTATATTCATGCAATACCTTCTATGCATTGCAGATATATATATATATTTTTTGGATAGTCAATAGTATGACTCCTTATGACTTTTCTCAGATATTTTTACTGTTATTTTGCCCTCTTTTCTCCTATATGTGTGTCCCTTCCCTCCATAATTAAAGCCCCCATTTTCCTTTTCAGATCACTTATGCCCCACCATTCCTTTCTGCTTGCTACCCCCATTGCAATAATTCCTCTTTATTTTTCAGGTTTCTAGTTACTCCAGGGTATAGACTCACATCTGAGATTTTGGAGCTAGGAACCTGAGATGAAAGAGAACATTGTTTTTGGCACATCTATATGTATTTATACCTATTTGTATCTATATCTATATGTACCTATATCTGTCTGCCCACCAACCAACCCATCCGTCCGTCTACTCAGCCATCCATCCATCCATCCATCCATCCATCCATCCATCCATCCATCTGTTTGTTTTTGTTTTTTTTCAAAACAGGATTTCTCTGTGTATCCCTGGCTGTTCTGGAACTCACTCTGTAGATCAGGCTGCCCTCAAATCTGTTTGGTTCTGCTTCCCAAGCACTGGGATTAAAGGCATACACTACCACCATCGGATTCTGACATGTAGTTTTCAAAAATCCCTATTCCTTGACTGGGTATCCAAAAGAAACAAGAAAGTCTGAATCTGAAAATTGGAGGATTCCTCAGATGGTTTGTGTCCTATGTAATGGATGAACCTCTAGTCTGACTGAGTACATAAGAGCCTGATATATCTCACATCAGAAAGGTTAGAGGCTTTGTAGACACCCATCTCTTTTTGTCTACATCAATTATTTATCTTCAGAATACATCGGTAATAACAGCAAAGAGAATAATTTTCAGACATTTGTATTTTGAGTTTTTCCAGAAGTATGTGATCAAGGTAGAGAAAAATATTCCACTTTAAAGATGAGCTCAGAAGACATCGAGGTTAATGTAAATTAACACAAGGTCTTTCAGAGTTTAATTAATGAGGTCAGAAGAGTCAGGCTTGATCTCTGGTCTTCTCTGAATCACTGTGCTATTATGTAGATGATTGTATAACCTTGTGGACTGATCTCTTTATTTATTTTTCAATTTTTCTTCCCCAGCTCAGCAACACTCCCCCAAAAGTGAATTTCAGGATTTATATGTAGCTTTTCTGGCAGAATCTAACAGTAGAGATGGTCCATGGCCAAAAGCCCTCACATGTCAGTTTCCTGCTGTGTGGTCCACACTCCCAGGCTTGCTCTGAGGACTAAGAATGAAGTTTTGCTTATTTAAGTGAGTAAGCTCTCTTTTATAGCTGATAAAACAGGGATACAGTTCTGTTTTGATAGCATTTAGGAGGGAGATTAAAGAGTTATGTGGGCAATTTAACCACTGTAGAAAGTCAGCCTGGGTATTCCAGGCCTGTTGAATAGGTTTCTCTTTGGCTTGAATTCTGCATACAGTTCTCTCTCCTACTCAGATCAATGAAACAGATGTTGATCTTGATCTTCACAAGGTGATGCAGAGAAGGGGCCATGGAGCATGTACATCACTTGTCCTCCAAACCAGTCCCCCAAAATTAAAAAAAATCAAACCTAAAGATAGATATGACTTTTCATTGCGACTTTCTCCCTTCTCTAATCTGAGAGAGTAGTATTGAAGTTAGATGTTAAGTTTTGACATTTAGGTGTTGAGGAATATACAGAACTTATACTTCAAAAAGAAAACTGTCCCCAGACAGATGTAACTTCTGTAGATAGACAGCTTCTAATGAATGTAAGCGCTGGAGTTGAACCTGCACTTCACAAGTGGGTTATGATTATTTTCACCTCTGGTTTTCTGGATATGTTCATGTAGACTTTTTTTCTCTTTTATAGACATTGTTAAAAGGCAGGGATACATTTGTGATAGACTGGGTGGTGGGAAAGAAGAAGGTGGTGGGGTTACGGAAGACAATGACCTCCATGGATGTTATGAATAAAAGGTTGGGGGCAAGTAGTGTCCAGGCCTTTGTCTCTCACTTCTTTCACGTTGGCCTTTTGTGGATGGCATATCCGTGCACTTCTAGATGAGAACAAAGTGCTTTCTTTCCATTTTGGTTTTTTTCTCGCCTCCCTTCCTAGACCTTTCCTTTCCTCTCCCCTCTCAGTGTAAACAAGGTGCAGCATCAAGTATGAGCAGCTTGCCACCCACAGTCAAGCTAATCTCTGTAATACCTGCCCACAGCTTGCTTTCACTGAGTGGTTAATCTGCATGAGGAAGTATCTGCAAGGCCACTTGGCAAGACATGCAATTTTCCATTCTTTAGAAAATGAATGAAAAGGCAATTATTGCCTCCCAGTGCTTGGAGCATAGCACAAAGATTCAGTTCTGCACTTCTTGACCAGAATCCTTGGCTGCTGCTCTTCACTGCCACTCCCTGACTTCTTGGCCTGATGTTATCTGACCAAGTCTGAGACAAACATGTCTTTGGGTCTTGGGAAGTGACTGCATTTCTCAGTTGGGAATAGTCATGATACAAGTACAAAAATATTTTATGAATGCTCATTGTGAGCCAATACCTGAAGACTAAGGAGACAACTGAGACAGCCTCTGCTCTTTGAATAGAACTCCTTTCATAGTGGGTGGGGCAACTGTGTAAGCACACACTGTTATTTCAAATTGCACTACTAAGCGCAAGATAGAAGAATTCATAACTAGCTTTTGTTCAAGTCTCAGAGAGATTTCTAGAAAAGTTGAGCCATGTGAACTAGAGTTTGGAAGACAGCTCAGATTTTTAAAGGTGGATAACAGGCATTATGGTGCAGTGACACAGGAGGAGATTGAAAGATATTAGTTATAATAAGAGAAAAAGTCATTTAATTCCAGGCCTTTTGGAAAGATAAAAACCATCATTTAAAATGATAGAGTGTAATATAAATTCAATGAACAATTTGATATTTGTTAAAACAAGAGTTTCACAAGCCTGTGCCAAGAGCAGTTGACGTATTATTCAGGAAAAATTGAACACGTACAACCTGTACCAGCCACATGGATCAAAACAGCGGGATGAACTGCTTGGCCCTTTTATAATCAAAGCTTGCTGATTTAAATGTAAGTTATATAAGATGGCAGGACAAAGAATGGGTTATAGAACAACTCAGGAAGAAGGGCCAGCAATAGTTGGCCACTTATGGAAATCTAGAAAAGGCTGATGGTGGTCTGGAACTCCTGCAGGCTTTTCTAATTCTGCATCTCTATCCAGAATCCTTTTAGTATCATCTCTTTAATAAAGATGCAAAAGAAGCTCTCTTTATCCTTATGGAGCTCCGTATCCAGTAGAATAAATGATATGTATATGTAAAAAATAGTTAAGTCTTATTTTCAAATTGTGAGGTCATTGAAATCTAAAGGGAGAAGGATTAAACAAGATTAAATTGAGTTCATTTAGAACAAATAGGGAAGAGAAAGAATGAAAGGTGTTTAAGTTGGAAAAGAGGATGCCACATTGTCATTCTTTATAGAGGATACGATTTGTGTAGCAAACCTTTGAGACTCCACTAAAATCTACTAGAGTTAATAAACAAGATTAGCAAAATTGCAGCATGTAAACCAGCATACAAAAATCAGTAGCATCGTCATATTCCATTTGTGGACATCTGGAGAAGAAATTAAGAAAGCAGTCATACTTACAATAGCTACATAAACAAAACAAAATAGCAGAATGAATTTAATCAAAGGACTAAGAAGTCTTCACAATGGAAACTACAAGACATTAGCTAATGGAATTGAGGAGGACTGGCAAAATAAAGTACATATGAAAATATGAACTTTTCATACATATGAGAATATGTATGGATAGGAAGAATCAAAGTCATTTAAATATGCATACTACACAAAGCAGCATAGAGATTCAAGTCAATTCCTAGCAAATACCAATGACAGATATGGAGTGGTGATATACAGCTGCAGACTCTCAACACTTGAAAGAATAAGTCAGGAGGATCATGAGTTCCTTTGGACTACATGGTGTGTTCAAGGCTGGCCTATATACTATGCAGTGATATTCTGTCATAATCAACGCTGGTGACAATCTTCATAGAACAGAAAACAAAATCCCAAAATTCTTACACACAAAAACTATTCAAATGGCCAAAGACATTTTTAATTACAGGAATAAAACAGAAGACATTATACTACTCAGTTCTGAAATATAGTACAGAACAAGTATAATCAAAATACATGATACTGGCATAAAAACAAGGTCTAAGGTCATTGCAACAGAATAGAAAATCAAGAAACAAACCCATATATGCACTGCTAACTTATCTTCAGCAAGGATGCTGGGAAGAGCAATAGTAAAATGACAGTATTTTCAGTAAAGGGTACTGAGAAAATGGGTATATGTATATAGAATGAAACTAGACCCTTCTCTCTCATCATGTGTGAAAATATCAACTGAATATGAAATGGAAAGAAAATGCCAGAGTAGAAATACAGAGCCAGCAGAAGAAGTCCGAGACATGACATTGTAATTGATGAAGACTCTCTGGGTAATTTTTCCAAAGTATTGGGACCAAAGGAAAAAATCCACAAATAGTATGATGTCAAATGAAAGTTCTCATATAGCAAAGGAAACAATCAACAGAGTGAAGAGATAATCTATAGAATGAAAGAAAATATTGACAAACTATACACCAGACAGGGTTTGATAGCCAGAGTATATGAGGAACGAAAACATCCCGTAGCAAAATGTCACGTGTATTCTGACTTAAAGTTAGGTGTTAGGCCTGAGTATACATCTTTCAAAATAAGACAAACAAATAGTCAAAACATGAAAAAAAACTATGCAGTATCTCTTATCATCAGGAAAATGCAAATAAAACAAATGAAATATCATTGCATTCTAGTTAGAATGGGCAGATTAAAGACACGTGAACAGGAAACGTGAAGGAACTCTGATGTGTACATGGTGGAAACATCCATTAGTATCTTCATTATAGAAACAATATAGAAGTCTCTCTTCTTTCATTAGATATTTTCTTTATTTACATTTCAAATGTTATCCCCTTTCCTACTTTCCCCTCCGAAAATCCCCATCCCCTCCTCCTGTTTCCCAACATGCCCACTCCCATTCCTGGTCCTGGCATTCCTCTATATCGGGGCATAGAACTTTCACAGGATCAAGGGCTTCTCTTTCCATTGATGACCAACTAGGCCATCCTCTGCTACTTATATAGCTATAGCCACAAAATGTGTTTTCTTTGATTAGTTCCAAGGAGTTCTGGGGGTACTGGTTAGTTCATATTGATGTTCTTCTGGCTGGAGAGATCGCTCATCTGGTATGAGTACTTGCTACCAAGGTTGAAACTTTGAGTTAAGTTCTTACAGTGTTCAATGTATATATATATATATATATATATATATATATATATATATATATATATATAACTCTGTATAGACAATTGTGACCCACTGTAGTGCATAAGCAGAGGACTTCCATGTGGCTTATTTTGACAGAGAACTCTCTCTTCTATTGCAATGACCTTAGACCTTGTTTTCATGCCAGTAATGTGTATTTTGATTTTACTTCTTCTGTACTATATTATTATATATGTATATTCTATGTATACTATCTATCTATCTATCTATCTATCTATCTATCTATCTATCTATCTATCTATCTATCTCTATCTACCTATCATCTGACCCTACCATCCCACCAGTGGGTACACAGCTAATGGAAATGAATCAGCTGCAAGAACAGCACTTGGAACTGTATATAGACTCAGGTAGAAATAGGAAGAAATCTAACCTAAGAGTGTTAGGGCTTCATTGCATAGCTATAGAAATGAGAGAAATCCAAGCAGCATTTTAAGTGCTGTGGCAATGAGGTTAAAGGCATTTGAAGCAGGGAAGAGCCCAAGAAGAAGAGGAAACAGGTACTTGTCTTTCAGACATTAATATGTTGACTGACTGTACCGGCAAATATTTGTCCTTCTACTGTGTCTCTTTGGCACTCCGGTTCTGCTTGAGTTAGGATGCTTACTTTTTCTTTCTTGTGAGCGGTTACTTACAAAGAGAACATGAGAGGACAGGGATTATGTCACTCTTATGGGGTATGGTACAGTGGTTAAGACTTAGGTTTGACTCTATTAGTTTGATATTTTATTATATCTATATGCTTTTTGAATTCACAAATAAAAATCTCACACATTCATCATGTACCATATGGTGCCTTGAAATGTCTGGCATGATGATACATACTTGTAGACTCAGCTTGTCTGAAGGTCAAGGCAGGAGGATTGCTTTGAGTCCAGGAGTTCTGGGGTAAAGTGCACTCTGTAGCTCTGGTGTCCTCACCAAATTTGCCAGAACAAACAAACAACCCAAAAGAACCAAACCAAACCAAACCAAACCAAACCAAACCAAACCAAACCAAACCAAACCAAACCAAACCAAACCAAACCAAACAATTGTAGCGGCAACCTTCTCTTGCGTTGTTGGTCAGAGATGTCCTCAGGTCATGGCCATTGCTCTTGTTTTCCCTCCGGAATTTAGTGGTAAGACCTCATTGCTGAAGATGGTGCATACATTGGTCACAGGATATGGAGAAATAAAGTGAAGCTTCCCTCATTTTTGCCTCAGTCTCATAGTACTGAAAGGTGTTATGCAGGCTGCTGTGGCAGAAAAGTCATCAAGAGTTGTACCCAGCTGTGAAACCTGCCAACTGCAGTAATGACTATCCTGCAAAGATATACCCATAGGGGCAATAGTGACAAAATGCTATTTCTACTTTATTTATAGCCCACTTTACAGGCAGAGATACATGTCTGATATTGAAGATATGACCAAGGAGTCATGGTTGGTGTTCTTACTACCTTGTCCTCCTCTTGCTCCTTCTCCCTTCTTCCTCCTGCCCCTCCCCCTTCCTTATCCTCCTCCTGTTCCTCCCCCCTCTTCCTCTTTCCACTACTATTTCTTTTTCTAAATGGACACAAAGTTGACTGCCCTCTAAGTCTGAATCTTCCTATGTAGAGATTAGCTTAGTTCCCAGACTCAACAAAAATGTCCCTTTGTGTAGCAGATGGCAACTAATGAAGAAACTCACAACTGGTCAGACAGCATGGGAAAAATACTGTGGAGGGCTCAGCTACAAATGGTACATCTGTATCCAACCCCTCTCTCCAAGATTCCTGGGTCATGGAAGAGGAAGCAGGAAGATTGGAAGAGCCAGAATTCAGAAACATCCGAGTAAAACAGTATCTTCTGAACATGACAGAACTGCTGCAGTCATGAATTCATAGCAGCTACAGACCTGTACAAAAATCAAGACAGGCAACATTGTAGCACAGAGTGGAAGGGAGGGGTTCATGAGTCTTTACTCCTAACAGAAAGGAACTATGGATAGTTGATGGCTTCTGGAGGAGGAAGTCTCAGTTTTCTTTTTAGAAAAATAATAGATTTCTTAATTCTATTTTATGTGTATGGGTATCTTGCCTACATGTATGTTAGTCTGCTATATGCATGCCTGATGACTGCAGAGGCCAGAAGAGGTTGCTGGATCCCCTGGATCTGAAATGCATATCGTCATTAGCAGGTGGAGGGTATTGAGAATCCAGTTCGTCTGGAAGAACAACAGCAAGTCTCTGAACTTCTGAGCCATCTCTCCAGTTCTCAAAGAGTCAATTTTTAAGAATGTGGCTTCCCATAGATTGGCCATACTTTAGTAGTTTCGGAATACTCAGTAATACATGGATACCATATTGTTTTTGATTGGTTATCAAATTTTTTTAAAAAAGATATGAATTTAGGGGAGTAGGAAGGTGAAAGTGAATCTAGGAAGAGATAAGAGAAAGAGGTGGATATGGTTATAATCAAAATATATTTCATGAAATTTTCACAAACTTGATAAAATATATATTAATATAAAAAAATTAAAGGGTAAGGAAAAAAGAGCCATTGTCCAAGCAAAACATGAATAAAGAAGGGAAGCTCAGAGAATGGAAAGATCAAAGAAAAGGGCAAGCTCTTGAGTTTCAGGAATTGTCGTTTCTCTAAGTTGTGAGAGGCAGATATGTTTTGGGGCTGTGCATTTGCAGATTTGGTTTGGGGTATGAAAAGTTGGGTTGGGTGTTCCTTAACATTGAGAAATCAGGTAGAAATGAAATCATCTTTTCAGAGGTTGAGTATGGAAATCAAGGCCTTGGTCTACCAAAGACAGTGTACAGTGACTCCCTCTCATAGGTGGGTTCTTGAGGAAGCGTGAGCGACAGCTGGTCAAGCAGGCCCTCGACCCACTTCCAATACAGATACTTAACCTGATGTCTAAACTCCGTGTTGCTACGTCAGCAAGATTTTGCTGAAAGGACCCTGATATAGCTGTCTCTGGTGAGGCTATGCTGGTGCCTGGCAAACACAGAAGGGGATGCTCACAGTCAGCTATTGGATGGAACACAGGACCCCCAATGGAGGAACTAGAGAAAGTACCCAAGGAGCTAAAGGGGTCTGCAACCCTATAGGTGGAACAACAATATGAACTAACCAGTACCCCAGAGCTCTTGACTCTAGCTGCATATGTATCACAAGATGGCCTAGTCAGCCATCACTGGGAAGAGAGGCTCCTTGGTCTTGCAGACTTTATATGCCTCAGTACAGGGGTACACCAGGGCCAAGAAGTGGGAGTGGGTGGGTAGGGGAGTGTGTGTGGGGGGAGGGTATTGGGAACTTTTGGGATAGCATTTGAAACGTAAATGAAGAAAATACCTAATTTTTAAAAAAAGAGAGAAAATGAAGACAGGATACTTGACCCATCCTCAAATTGTTGTCTATCAAAATATCAAAGAAAATCGGTGGTAGGAGAGATAGAGGAACCTGGAATGCAGAGGAAGACAGGAGGGAAATAGATAGTCATTAACATGTGGCTTCCTTATTACTATTTGATGCTAGCTGTAGAGGTAAACCTGTCCCACCTATACTAGGCACAGAGCTTTGGATGTAAATTGAGTCTGCTTACCCTCATCCTCCTAGATTCCAGTGCTAGTGAATGTATTTGGTCAGAAAGGGTCATAAACACATCATAAAACCTGACCTTTCCAGGAAAGGATTATTTATAAATAGCGGCCATTATCCCCTGGGTGCTAGGCATAAGCCTGGTGGAGGGGCAGAGAACTGTTCTCCCCAGCTCTTGGGCATCGTTTTCAGAGGTGAGTGGCAGTGAGACTTTGCAGAGGCTCATCTACAAGTCCCTTTAGTCACCTACCCATTTTCCTCCATCAGGGCCACTGCTGCTTCTGTAGGGGCTCCACTCTCCTGCTTCACAGAGCCATGGAATGAGTCTACCAGGAAAAGAATATTAAGATTTCTGTTTCTAAATATGTCACTGGTGAAGCTTCTTTTAAATATTAATCGTGGCAATGTTGAAAATGCATAAAAGAACTGACGATCATGCTTGTTCAGACCATGGAAGATTTAATTTCAGACTGTGGTTTGGAATTGCTATTTTTTTTTTTTTGTTTCCTTCGCCTATAAGCAATGAATCAATCAAAATCCTTTCATTGTAATAAAATAAGAGACTTTAATGGTGACCATCCAGTGTTATTAACGTGTGTATATGTGAGTGTGTGTTGTGAGAAGGGTTTATTTTATTTATGATGAGCTGAATTTCAACATGGCTTTTTAAGTGATCAAGAGAATATCAGAAGAGGCAAGGGTACCGAGCAGTGGTGACACATGCCTTTAATCCCAGCACTTGGGAGGCATAGGCAGGCAGATTTCTGAGTTCAAGGGCAGCCTGGTCTACAGAGTGAGTTCCAGGGCAGCCAGAGCTACCCAGAAAAGCCCTGTTTCGAAAAACCAAACTTTATATGCCCCAGTACAGGGGAACCCCAGGGCCAAAAAGGGGGAGTGGGTGGGTAGGGGATTTGGGGGGTGGGTATGGGGGACTTTTGGGATAGCATTGAAAATGTAAACGAGGAAAATACCTAATAAAAAAATAAATTAAAAATAAATTTAAAAAAAAGTTGTTACAATAAACATACGGTTTGCTCCTGGAAAAAAAAAAAAGAAGGAGGAGGAGGAGGAGAGGGGGAAGGAGGAGGAGGAGGAGAGGGGGAGGAGAAGGAAGAGGAGAGGGGGAAGAGAAAGAGGAAGAGGAGGAAGAAAAGAAGAAGAAGAAGAAGAAGAAGAAGAAGAAGAAGAAGAAGAAGAAGAAGAAGAAGAAGAAGAAGAAGAAGAGGTGAGGGGAAATCTATCTCAACAGGTGTTAATGTGTCTATGCCCTTGGGACAAAATAAAGAAGAATCTATTCTACATATAGAGAGTACCACACAGTCAGTAAACAGCGCTGGGGAAACCTTTTCTTGCGTAGTTTCTGTTCAGTAAACTTAAAAACCAGAATTGTGGAATCTGGTGACTGGGAGTTTTGAAAGCCTGATACTGTGGCTGTAAATTTTTGTAATTTCTCTGAGGGTAGAGACTGTATTGCATACTTTATTTTTCTTCAAACTCTAATGCTCACAGATCCTGAAAAATGATGTGTCTGAAGACAATGGTGGAGTTTGCATCTCGGTAGGGAAATATCACACTCCGCCAGGTGAAAATTGATTTTTAAGGGAAGTATAAATTATTTTAGCTATGACAATATTTTGTGATTCTCCAAAGCTCAACCCTACGTGTCAAAGCATTATGTTTATTTCATGGAATTGATTAGGATTATAAAGTCTAGAAAGACTTTGGGGACAAGGAGGCAGGGTAGGGTGGACTTTCATTATTATGACAGTAAAATGTTGAGTTAAACTATCTGAGAAAAAAACCCTGGTGTTAGGACTTAAAAGAATTTTATGCAGAGAGTCCACCTTCTATCTGATAATTTATATTCCTGACCATCAGTTGTCTTCAACTATGAGGCACAGATTGCAGTACACAGCAGCAAGGGTCTTATTATTCCTCCTCGTGTCTGGTCCTGTGATCTCTTACAGTGACAGCACAAACTGCTCCATAAGAATAGTCAATGAAAAAAAAAATGGGAATGGGTGGGTAGGGAAATGGGGGAGAGGGGGGAAGGGTATGGGGGACTTTTGGGATAGCATTGGAAATGTAATTGAGGAAAATACGTAATAAAATATATTAAAAAAAAGAATATATTCTCTGGGTTCTGTTGTGGCCCAGATGATGGTAATTTTTTTTCCCCATCCCAGAAACTGGTTTTGATGTACCAAGACTTTTGTTTCTTAATAAAGGAAATAAAATCTCTTAAAAAATAAAAAAAAAATAAAAATAAAAAAATGATGAGGTGGGAAAAAAAAAAAAAAGAATAGTCAATGAACACATAGTACACAGAGGAAGGAATGGTTCTCCCCGAAGGGGTTTGATTGGCAGTTGAGATGGTGACAATCAGACTCTGAACTTTCCAGGAAGTGAAAACTGCCTTACTTTGACCCTCCTCCTCATTGTTTTGCACACACAGAGTTCATAGGTGTGGAGAAGAGAACCAGGCAGGGCAGGAAGCTGCTGGTTCTCTCAGTTCCACCTGAGGCTTATTTATTATTATTATTATTATTATTATTATTATTATTATTATTATTATTTACTACTACTACTACAAATAATTTTCCAGATTCTTCATTGTGTTCTGTAGATTCTTGTAAAGAAACTTCTTGAACCGCTGAATGGAGTCACATCTAGATTGATTTTGATCGGACACTGTGGATACACTAAGCACTAATTCACATGCTTGGATCAATAAGGCAGGTGCTCCGTCCTCCAAATGCAGAGGTTTTGAATGGACATCGCAGAAAGCATTCTGAAGGGCAAACCAAACCAAAGAACACACCAGACCGTTTGCCAGTGTGATGAGTATGACAATGTAGATAGCGGGAGGTGGCAGGTATCACAGGAAAGACTAGAACAGCCACAGACCATGTGACAAGGGCTGGACAGATACTGATATATTGCATTTGCTGCACTAAGGCTCTTCCCAGAGGATTCTTTATATACTTTACATTGCACACATAGCAACTCGAGTATCATAACAGCACATTTGGGCAGGGGAGTTTGTCTTTACAAAAAATTACCAAGCACCAATAGCTGTACTTCAAGTAGTTAAATGCAAACGTTCTTTTTTTCCTGTTGATAATAGCACTTTCTGTGCTTACATTTTATTCAGTAAAACGTCGTGAAGGCAGAGATTTTTGTCTTGGATTATATCATTTGCATAATCATTTTATTTCCTTACCGTGCAGATAGTAGGTCCTCGGAGTTCCCCACTGAATAAATGAATGCGCTGTACAGCTAGAGACAAGAGAGCAGCTCACTCACTTATGGGTCATCTTCTACACTCTAGGCTCAGTGTGGCACAAATCACAGCTATTATTTCATTTAGCTCACAAGTAGTCTGTCAGCAACACAAAGTAATTAAATAGCTAACGCACGAGTCAAACAAAATGTTCTATGACAACAAAGACTGTTCTCTTGAGATAAAAAGAAAACTCAGCAGCAAGGACAACACTGCCCAAGGCCTCCACTTATTTATAGAGGCTATAGCACCGCTGACCAGTTCCCAGACAGGAACTGACGAAGGCCATGATACTAAGGAAAAGTTTGGTTTAAGGACAGTCCTTTCTTGAGCCATGTGACAAACTAGAACATATCCAACTTTCTACCTAGTCCTTTCCCTCATGATGGCCAGACTTGTAGCATAGTTTGGTGGCATCTGCAGCCTCCCCGGCGGGCCTCCTCCCTACTTCTTCACATGGTCATGGGCCCTTATAAAATGCGTGCGTGTCTTTTCCATGCCGGCAACTGCTTCTCAGAGGTCCTCACTGACAGCATCACAGGCCTTCCAATTCCCTATTGAGATTTACAAGTTGGCATCTGTAACAGACTTATTGGGAACTCATGCTCCACCCCTAAGTATTTATGCAATGTTTATTTTCATTTTATGAAGTTCCCTGGAAGGCAGAGTGTGCGTCTGTCCCTCTCTGCTGTATGCTCGTTTCCTGGAATAGAGCCTGGTACACAGGATCAGTCAGTAAAGCCTGGATGGGGGGAAAGGGTCAGACGTGTTTGTAGAACCCCCACAACATATTTATACTTATTAAAAAAAATAAGAAAACATTTATCCTCAGTACAACATGGAGGGAGCCAGGACTCCAGATACATAAGTAGTGGAGGATGGCCTTATCTGACATCAATGGGAGGGGAGACCCTTGGTCCTGTGGGAGTTTGATGGCCCAGTTTAGGGAATGCTAGAAGGGTAAGGCAGGGGTGGGTGAATGGGTAGAGCAGCACCCTCATAGAGGTAAAGAGGAGGGGGGGAGAGAGGGGATGGGATGGGGATTTGTGAAGGGGTAACTGGGAAGGGGGGATATTATTTGAAATGTAAATGAATAAAATGACTAATAAAAAATAAAAAGGAAGATGTAATCACAAAAAAGAAATGGAAGTGCTGTTTTAGATGCAATCTTTGTCTTTTTCTCTTTTGCATATCAGCGCATTGGCTGGGATAGAGACATCCTGAAAACAAGTGACCCCAGTATCCCCAGGTTGACATTAGGAAAGAAACTCAGACTTCTAATTCTGGATGTTTTCCTTTTTCTGCCCAATGTGCTTTGCTTTTATTGAATTTTTTTTGTTTTTGTTTTTGAGACAGAGTTTCTCTGAGTAGCTCTGGCTATCCTGGAACTCACACTCTGTAGATCAAGCTGGCCTGGAACTCAGAAATCTGCCTGCCTCTGCCTCCCAAGTGCTGGGACTAAAGGTGTGCACCACCACTGCCCGGCTTGCTTTGCTTTGCTTTTATAACTCACTGATATATTCTTCTTTGAGAACTTCTCTCACTTTGGAATGTATCAACCCTATTGTAATTAACCTTACCCATTTCGTTACCTTTTCTTGTATAAATTATGTACCCTGCAAATTGGATATTGAGATATGACTACTTCTCCAATTTATTCTTACAAAACCATAGTCTGAGCTCCAATGTCCAGTTTTTATCATTAAGATTGGTATCATCTAGAAATTTTTGGTGAAAGGGCTTAATGTAGAGAGCTCTCTCAGTTGTCTCTCTTTCTCTTTTTTTCTATACAGATCTTTCACCAGCCTTTTCTCTGTTGAGGGCAGAGTTTGTTTATACATAACTAAGGAGAAGCGATCTTTTGAGGTCCCTGGGTTTTGATAAATAGTTGTATTTAATCATTGTCTCTCCTACATATAGACACAGATAGAGGAGTGCTCTCTCCTTCTCATAGCCGGTGTGTGTGCTCTATCTTAGTTCTAGCCAAAATCCTTAGTCACATACTTAATTCAGCCTCTTGTAATGTTCATCTGACCTATCAATTATTCCTGCTGCCTCTACATTTAAACATATCACAAAGTTGGCCCAGCCTTGCCATCTTTCCTACTGCCTTGTTGGAATGAGGGCTATCTCTAGGCTCACATTTGTGTAAGAACCTCCTGGTTGCCTTTACCTCTATCCTGGAAGGCAGAGCTCATCATTCAATGGCTGTCCACTGGCATCCTAAAGAATCAGAGAAAAGCCCAAGTCACTGGAATATCTCCCAAGTTCTGACTCAAATTCTAGCCAAGTGTTAGGGCCTCCTTTTACTCTGTTTAGCCATGCTGGTTTCCATGGCAACCAAGTCTGAGCCTAGACTTGCAAGGACTGTGCCCTGCCAGGAAGGTACTTTGCCTAGATATTTGCATAACTTCTCATTCTTCCTTCAAAGTTCTGCTCAGAAGTGACTTCATTTAAAATATAATGATTTGCAAAAGAATGGGAATGGGTGGGTAGGGAAGTGGGGGGCGCTATGGGGGACTTTTGGGATAGCATTGGAAATGTAATTGAGGAAAATATGTAATAAAAAATATTAAAAATTAAAAAAATATAATGATTTGTATGTGTGTGTGTGTGTGCACGCACATGTGCATGCATGTACAGACATGTGTGGGTGTGCTTGGTACTTGTGGAGGCCAGAAGAGGACATTGGATCCCCAAATCTGGAATTACTGCGAGTTGTGAAGTGTTGGTTGTGGGACTTGAACTCTGGTCTTTCAGAATAGCAGTAAGTACTCTTAACTACTGAGTGATCTCTCCAGTTTCCCTCGCCATACTGGCAGTATGGTGAGAGACTCTGACCTGGAGGAGCAACTTAAGTTTCCCTCCCCCTTTTTCAGAGGTGATTCCTTAGCTAACTTAATGAAAATTGCAGATCTCCAACTGTTCATACTCTTCATTTTTTCTCAATACTTGTTCATATGTACACATCTAATGCTTGTTGGTAAATAATATAGATTAAATATATATTTTAATTAGTCATACTTGAGTGTAATAAAAGTCTTGTGTGGAAAATAATTTGTTCACTGTCAAATCACTTGTGTTCTGGACAGCCTCGAGAAGTAGATACTGAATAAATATTTATTGACTCAACCAATGGATTTTCAGACTTCTTACTCATGCCTTAAATTTCATATTCCCACTTAGCCTGTGGGACTTCTTAGTAGTTATTCCAATCACCGCTCCTCTTTGCTAATGGAATACTTTGCAAATACACTGGTATTTTTGCAAATACAAAACATTGGTCCATGGCATATTATCTTCATGAGTATCCTTGACATTTCCCACTATACCTTGACTGAGCCTTTTAAAGAAAATGATGCTGTGTTAAATCCATACTAACATTTAGAATAATGCTTTCATGCAGCAGTGATTTGGCAAA
Organism: Mus caroli; assembly: GCF_978045245.1. Taxonomy (NCBI): domain Eukaryota; kingdom Metazoa; phylum Chordata; class Mammalia; order Rodentia; family Muridae; genus Mus; species Mus caroli. Next base: position 98,227,607 of record NW_028227264.1, on the reverse strand, counting down.
TACTTGCTGACTAAATAAATAATGAAAGAGAAAGACAGCAGTCAAAGATTGTGCTTGCTACATCCAAGAGGGAACCACTAAAAAATGAGGCAATGATAAATATGGTTTTCACATGGATCCCCCAATAATTGGAGCAAGAGCTGTCTCTTGACTCTGTTGCCTGCCATTGGATCCCCTTCCCTACTTGTAGGGCCTCATTGGTCAGGCCTCAGTGCAAAAGGATGTGCCTAGTCCTGCTGTGATTTGATATCCCAAGGTAATACTGAAGCAAGCGGGGCTTCTCTTTCTTGGAGGAGAACCAGAGGGGTGATGGGGGAAGGCGTTTGTGAGGATAGGACTGGAAGGAGAAGAGGAGGTGTGGTGACTGGGATATAAAGTGAATAAATAAACCAATTTAAAAAAGAAAGAAAGAAAGAAAATGGCAGACCCTCTACATTTTCCTGGAAAAAAAAAAGTTTGATTTGGGTTTAGGTTCTTTGCTTCTATCTCTTTTTGGAAAAAAAAAATTGGAGGGTTGAAAAGCAAATTTTGGGACCACTGTTAAGATTGATTCCTAATAAAAGGCTAAGCCTGTTTCATGAGGAAAAACTAGAAGCCTTGATGAAATAAGATAAATCAATAATTGCCAGGTTATGAAACAGAAACGTGTTGACCATGTTCCTAAGCTTACCTAGGTCTGACAAAGAAAACATTTAGATGAGTGTGCAATGTGACAGGCAGGGTTTGGTTTCCTCCAAACTTCCTGTTTCGAACTAGAAACTTTAAGTTGACAGTGTTAGGAAGGAGTCCTTTGAGAGGGGAATAAAGTGTTAAGGCAGAAACATCCCAGGTGTTATTAGTGACCTCATCATAGGGAGCTGGTTCACCCCTTCCTTCTCTTGTGAAAACACAAGAGAAGGTACTGTTTAGGGAATGAACCTTCACTACACCTTGGGTCTGCAAATGCCTCCATCTTGGATTTTCTCAGTCTCTGGAGGAATATATTTCTGTCTCTTTGAGCTACCATTTTAATGTTTTGCTGTGTAAGCCTGATCTGATGTCATTTATTATTTTACTTTTCAAGAGAGGCATTCCCCCCCCCCCCTTTGGAGAACTTTCTAACATCTTACAAACACAACTTAGAATAGTGGTAGAGCACAAATCTGGCAGGTTCAAGGCTCTGCTTCAATCTCTGGTAATGGGAACAATCAAACAAGCAAGAAGCTTTGCACTCAGGAAACATGTGCAATGACATCCATATTTAATGAGATTCAACATTTCTTCTGCATAATAAAGGCCTGTGGGGCAGGGAACACTGCATAGTGTGATATTACCAATCACCACAAGATTGATAGTCAGAGTTCCTAGTGTCTATGTGGCAACAGAGAAGACATCACGTGTCTATCTGCCCAAGGTTCGCATAAGATTAGTGCAGTATTTCAGCCTAAGTGACTAGGAAGGGTAAACAATAACATTCTGATTTTTGTGGCTCAGCAGGAACACATACTTATTTGGTTGTTAAAAATCTGCTGGTTGCTAAGCATCCCTCAATGCAAAAAGATGGTTCCCAAGGTGGATGGACAAAGAGCCAGAAGCAGATCACAAAGGGAACTCTGTATTTTAATATTGCCCTCATTTCCCACTTTCTCCTCATTAAAGATTCAGCTTCAGTTGGGCCTAGACAGAAAACACGCCATCTCACTGAATCTCACTGATGTATGTAATGAACCAGTCGTCACTGAAACAAAAGGAAATATGCTGCGATCTGAAAATATTCCGCCAAGTTGTGAAAGCAGACGATTGCTTGCCAAGGGAATCAGTTTTAAATTCAAGAGAACTCGTTGAGTTCAGCAGAGGCATCAAGTTTGTGTTTTGCAAAAGCAACATTTGACTCTCTCTCTCTCTCTCTCTCTCTCTCTCTCTCTCTCTCTCTCTCTCTTTCTCTGTGTGTGTGTGTGTATTTATATACCCATATCTTATACCATATATGAATCTTTGCTCCTTGAGTTAAGAGAAAGCAAAAAGAACAAAACACCACCATTCAAAATGATACCACAGATGGCATGTCCATCCATGTGGGTAAGGGCTGCTGAGCAGGCTGAATCATTGCACATGTTTCCTGAGTGCAAAGCTTCTTGCTTGTTTGATTGTTCCCATTGTACACCCTGCAGTCGTGTGTCTTCCATGCTGAGCAGCCAGCTCTCTAAAGGCCCTTTGCTGCACCCAAACATGCCTCCTGCCCAGGGAAGTGCCTGTTTCCCTCATGGTCTGCAGGCTTCTCTTGCTCTTAGGCTCTGCTTTGTTCATGGCAAAGCAGGTTGGACCACAAGGCCGTTGCTTCTCAGCGGTCAGCAAGCTGTCCCACTGGGTAGCTGCCTACTCTTGTCACAGTGACTCTGCTCCTTCTGTTAGCCATTTGGCCACTGTATGATGTCGAGGCTTTGGTTAGTTCCCTGATTAATGAGAAGAACTACATGCGGGGATGGTAATTAGATGGCTTAGTAAGTAGCCTGTGGATTTGGCCCGAGACTTTGGAATCATGGTCACAGGTTTCGCTGTGAGTTGGCTTCACTGTAGACAATGCAGGGAATTTGAAAAGCTTCTTCCTGTATCTCTCTTTTCACCCCTCTCTCTCTCTTCCCACTGTCTCCATGTTTCTCTTGCCAGTATTCCTAACAACTCTTCTAAACCAGAGCAAACTGTCCATTAGTGGCGGCACTCTTACGCCTTAGCCTGGAACCCAGTGCTTTGCAACTAGGTAAATCACACACATAGCTCCAGCAGCATTTTATCTGTGCCAACAAATGATGGCAGTAACAGCACCATTGCGTGGTTTTTCTTGGGCCTTATTAATTATAAGGAGCATTTGCTCTGTCATTATTCCCCTGTGTCATACTACAAAGCTAGGTTTTAAGATTGCAAGTGCAGCCTGGGAGACTCCAGCAGGCCTGGGGATATTATGCAAGAACGACTCAATAGTCTATAGATCAACAATGTGGCATTCATTTATAAAACTTAAGGGTTTTGAGTAATAATACAGAGACATGAATTCAATCACATTAGACTAAGAGTCTCTAGTCTTTGCCTACTCTTACTAAGTAGATCAAATACTCTAAATTCATTGTCTGGCTTTGCCTTACTTTCTTAGCAATGTAGCCAGACTCTCAGTTGTTCCTCCAGTCTGTCTCCATAAGTACATCATTCATGTGAGCTGTTGATGCATCCTAGAGTCTGAAATGACTGTTATTGTTTGGAATTTATTGCTAAAAATGATTATTTCAAAAGAATCCTGGGCAACTTATATTATTATTACTACCAACATCATCATTATTAGCCATTATCTTTCTATAGCTATGATTGCTTGCTAGAATTGTAAGCAGGGAAGGGAAGTGCTCTGATGAAAGACATAAATGCTACCTTGCATTGGAAGAAAGGAAACATTGATACCTCTATTAAAATTATAATGTAGCACAGATAATAAGCACCTAACAATTATTTGTAGGGTGCAGAAGAAAACACAAGCATTCACCCATTTTTCAGGCATTCACATTCAGCCCGTTCTGCTGAACTTCTGAGCATCACAGGAACAAAGGAAGATGCAGTATGTGAGGGTGACTGATACAGGACCTACAGCTTTCAGAGTCCCATCCCAACTACAGTGCTTTGTCTACATGGTAGTTCCGGCTAGTCTTGTTTGCTTGAATTGTGATGCTCAGACCTGATTTAGCAGGATGATTATTTCTCATTTAAGACAAGAATTGGGAAGTCCAAAGGGAATAAATAAACTCTTAATGTTTGTAGAGTTAGTAAGGGGAATGGCAGAAGGAAGTGGGATTATATGCCGGTTAGTCAACCTGAAGACAATGTCCGTGAGCTCTCCAAAATGGCATTTTGTTTTGGAGGGGTCGGAGGTGGGGAGATTGGGGGAGAGGAGAGAGAGAGAGAGAGAGAGAGAGAGAGAGAAGGGGAGGGGAGGGGAGGGGAGGGGAGGGGAGGGGAGGGGAGGGGAGGGGAGGGGAGGGGAGGGGAGGGGAGGGGAGGGGAGGGGAGGGGAGGGGAGGGGAGGGGAGGGGAGGGGAGGGGAGGGGAGGGGAGGGGAGGGGAGGGGAGGAGAAATTGGTTTGGTGCCACACGTTACATAGAATGTTGATTGATTTTTTTCACATCCCTCAGAAGTCACTATTCTCCTTTATGGTTGGATGAACAGACTTGGGAACAGTGAATAAATCTTCTCTAATTCTCTCTGTTCTCATTTTACTTGATGATAGTTTTACGTAGCTATAGTCATGGCATCCTCGTTTTTCTTTACCATGCACGTTTTTATGCCCTGGCTTTGTAATTTAATGTGGTGGAACCAAAGACAAAGGAGATCAGGCTGTGGGATCATCAGAGAATTGATAAAGTAGAAGAAAATGCAGAGTTGAATGGTGGTTAGAGCACTGTATTCTAAAGCATTATGTTGGAACTCAAAGTTTAAGTATGTATTGTTGGATTTCATGTACTTATTTTAAACATAGCCCATGTCTGAATGAGATAGAAGAAGGACAAGGCAACAAGCTCCCTTGGGAATACATTGCTAGCATCTAGGTTTAAATACAGACCTACCTGGTAACAGAAAGATCATTTCCTGAACAATGGACTTTATTTTGCCTTTAAAAAAATAATTAACAACTCACCATTAACAACTTCTAAATAAAAATGCATTATGCAATGTGATTAGCCAGACCCAAAGTCTATACATTTCAATGAACTATACTGTTAGAGCAGCCACTCTGAAGCTGTGTGGAAATTCATAGTGGTAATTTACACTTTTACTATGAAATATATGTTTGTGCATCTACCCACTGCTATCAAAATCAATGACAGTAAAATCTAGAAAAACAGTTAGTTTTATATCTTATTTCATGACTTGTGTACCTATTACCTGGATTTTTTACTTCCTCCTCAGCAAATACTTACCCATTCCTGCCCTCTTTTCTTCATGTTATACTGTACTCATATGTACATTTATTTACACACACACATGCACATGCATGCACTCTTGCGAGCACACACACACACACACACACACACATACACACACACTAGGATCTTCATATAGGGAAAAACTGTGTACTTTTTTCTTTCTGAGGTTTGCAGGGGAGTCTATGGACTTGGAATGTACAACATTAAATGAGGTCACACAATCTACTCTGCTTGAACAAGTTTTTGCAAATGGGAATGCCATATGACAGGTTGATGGTATTACTGTTCCTAGCTGTTTATGGATGCTTTTACCTGGTGGGACTGTCACCCGGAGTCATTAAGTTGGTGCTTTGGCTGTCACCTTATGATTTACCTGTGTAATTGTTCCTCTGAGTACAGAGCATATAAAAAGGTGGTCAGCTCATAACTCACCCTGTTGCATAGCAGCAATGACCATGCGCAGAATGCACGTTTTAGAAAGGAAAGATGTTAGGAAATCATTCTTTCTCTCCTCTAGTACATGCCACGATGCACTGTCATGCACTGTGTAGCTTCAACTTTTCAAATACAATTCACCTTTGTAAACAGAAAATGTGTTCACAGAAATCCTGAGTGACTCTTTGGCTTGCTGGCTTTTTGCTTTTTGGCATCTTACGGTCCTTACACTCCGTATAAATTAGATTGGAAGTTTAGTTTGGCTTTTAAAAGAATCATGTCTTTTGATGCTTTCAGTGACATTGGATTATAGACTGCTGTCTGAATGTGCTCAAATAAAAGCAACTAACTCAGAATTTAGAAGGATTATTAGCTAAAGCTTTCAGAATACCTGTAACATCTCTACAGCAGCCCACAGGATTTTCAGAACGACAGGGATACATACTCACCAGATCCAATTGCTGTTGGTTTATTTTTTTCCCTTTCTGATGTGAAGGCTCAAAAGTAACTTAAAATTACATAAGAACACTCCTAGAAAACTTTTAGGACTTCCAAGTAGTTTTCCACTTTGGGCCCATGCACATTTCAAAAAGTCTAGACAGGATGAAATGGGGTAAAAGGTTTAAGAAAAATTTAAGACTAGAATTCACCTAATAATATCCTGACTGCTTACAAAATTTGAGACAGACCTATTAGCATGTACTTGTTGGTCAAGACTGTGGAATGAAAAGAGACTCACCCACTTTAAGCTGCCCTCAAATACTTTCCTTGGTTTGTTCAGGACTTACGCCTACATTACCATGTTTTTCTCTTGCAGACCACACAGCCTGTCCTGTGGATTAGAAGAAATATTGAGAATGGTTATTTCTCAATGAAATACACTTGCTTCCTATTGGAATGCCTGTCATATGTCCAGATTCCCTTCAATGGCACATGTGTAGTCATTTTGACTTCTGTTTATCCTGGAGTATATCTGGTATATGTTTACGTGCATGCACATGTAGATGAATGTACACAGCATGTGTGTGCACAAGCCAGAGGGTGATGTTGGATGCCTTTCCTTGATTCATCTTTACCTAATTTTTAAGACTATCTCTTACTCAACCAAGAGCTCAGTGAGTGGCTTGGCTAGTTAGACACTGAGGGTTTTTTTTTTTTTCTGTTTTTTAAAAGAAATTTCTCTGTCTTTCAGTGTTTCCCCAACACTGAGGTTAGAGATGCATACCATCATAGCTCTATTTTTGTGTGGAGTCCTGGGGAATCTCTTTACTGACAGCTGCCTTCCTAGGCTTTTCTTTCCATTTCTTTTTTTTTTTTAATCTTTCTTTTTTTTTGATTTTTAATATTTTTATTACATATTTTCCTCAATTACATTTCCAATGCTATCCCAAAAGTCCCCCATAGCGCCCCCCCACTTCCCTACCCACCCATTCCCATTCTTTTGGCCCTGGCATTCCCCTATATTGGGGCATATAAAGTTTGCAAGTCCAATGGGCCTCTCTTTCCATTGATGGCCGACTAGGCCATCTTTCGATACATATGCAGCTAGAGACAAGAGCTCCAGGGTTCTGGTTAGTACATCATGTTGTTCCAACAATAGGGTTGCAGATCCCTTTAGCTCCTTGGGTACTTTCTCTAGCTTCTCCATTGGGAGCCCTGTGATACATCCAATAGCTGACTGTGAACATCCACTCCTGTGTTTGCTAGGCCCCGGCATCGTCTCACAAGAGACAGCTATATTTGGGTCCTTTCAGCAAAATCTTGCTAGTGTATGCAATGGTGTCAGCGTTTAGAAGCTGCTTATGGGATGGATCCCTGGATACGGCAGTCTCTAAATGGTCCATCCTTTCATTACAGCTACGAACTTTGTCTCTGTAACTCCTTCCCTGGGTGTTTTGTTCCCAATTCTAAGAAGGTGCACAGTGTCCACACTTTGGTCTTCATTCTTCTTGAGTTTCATGCGTTTATCAAATTGTATCTTATATCTTGGGTATCCTAAGTTTTGGGCTAATATCCACTTATCAATGAATACATATTGTGTGAGTTCTTTTGTGATTGTGTTACTTCACTCAAGATGATGCCCTCCAGGTCCATCCATTTGGCTAGGAATTTCATAAATTCATTCTTTTTAATAGCTGAGTAGTACTCCATTGTGTAAATGTACCATAATTTCTGTATCCATTCCTCTGTTGAGGGACATCTGGGTTCTTTCCAGCTTCTGGCTATTATAAATAGGGCTGCTATGAACATAGTGGAGCATGTGTCCTTTTTACCGGTTGGGACATCTTCTGGATATATGCCCAGGAGAGGTATTGCTGGATCCTCCAGTAGTACTATGTCCAATTTTCTGAGGAACTGCCAGACTGATTTCCAGAGTGGTTGTACAAGCTTGCAATCCCACCAACAATGGAGGAGTGTTCCTCTTTCTCCACATCCTCGCCAGCATCTGCTGTCACCTGAATTTTTGATCTTAGCCATTCTGACTGGTGTGAGGTGGAATCTCAGGGTTGTTTTGATTTGCATTTCCCTGATGATTAAGGATGTTGAACATTTTTTCAGGTGCTTCTCTGCCATTCGGTATTCCTCAGGTGAGAATTCTTTGTTCAGTTCTGAGCCCCATTTTTTAATGGGGTTATTTGACTTTCTGGAGTCCACCTTCTTGAGTTCTTTATATATATTGGATATTAGTCCCTTATCTGATTTAGGATAGGTGAAGATCCTTTCCCAATCTGTTGGTGGTTTTTTTGTCTTATTGATGGTGTCTTTAGCCTTGCAGAAGCTTTGTAGTTTCATGAGGTCCCATTTGTCAATTCTCGATCTTACAGCACAAGCCATTACTGTTCTATTCAGGAATTTTTCCCCTGTGCCCATATCTTCAAGGCTTTTCCCCACTTTCTCCTCTATAAGTTTCAGTGTCTCTGGTTTTATGTGAAGTTCCTTGATCCACTTAGACTTGGCCTTAGTACAAGGAGATAGGAATGGATCGATTCGCATTCTTCTACATGTTAACAACCAGTTGTGCCAGCACCATTTGTTGAAAATGCTGTCTTTCTTCCACTGGATGTTTTTAGCTCCCTTGTCGAAGATCAAGTGACCGTAGGTGTGTGGGTTCATTTCTGGGTCTTCAATTCTATTCCATTGGTCTATTTGTCTGTCACTATACCAGTACCATGCAGTTTTTATCACAATTGCTCTGTAGTAGAGCTTTAGGTCCGGCATGGTGATTCCACCAGAGGTTCTTTTATCCTTGAGAAGAGTTTTTGCTATCCTAGGTTTTTTGTTATTCCAGATGAATTTGCAGATTGCACTTTCTAATTCGTTGAAGAATTGATTTGGAATTTTGATGGGGATTGCATTGAATCTGTAGATTGCTTTTGGCAAGATAGCCATTTTTACAATGTTGATCCTGCCAATCCATGAGCATGGGAGATCTTTCCATCTTCTGAGATCTTCTATAATTTCTTTCTTCAGAGACTTGAAGTTTTTATTATACAGATCTTTCACTTCCTTAGTTAGAGTCACGCCAAGATATTTTATATTCTTTGTGAATATTGAGAAGGGTGTTGTTTCCCTAATTTCTTTCTCAGCCTGTTTATTCTTTGTGTAGAGAAAGGCCATTGATTTGTTTGAGTTAATTTTATATCCAGCTACTTCACCGAAGCTGTTTATCAGGCTTAGGAGTTCTCTGGTGGAATTTTTAGGGTCACTTATATATACTATCATATCATCTGCAAAAAGTGATATTTTGACTTCATCTTTTCCAATTTGTATCCCTTTGATCTCCTTTTGTTGTCGAATTGCTCTGGCTAGGACTTCAAGTACAATGTTGAATAGGTATGGAGAAAGTGGACAGCCTTGTCTAGTCCCTGATTTTAGAGGGATTGCTTCAAGCTTCTCACCATTTACTTTGATGTTGGCTACTGGTTTGCTGTAGATTGCTTTTATCATGTTTAGGTATGGGCCTTGAATTCCTGATCTTTCCAAGACTTTTATCATGAATGGGTGTTGGATCTTGTCAAATGCTTTTTCCGCATCTAACGAGATGACCATGTGGTTTTTGTCTTTGAGTTTGTTTATATACTGGATTACGTTGATGGATTTCCGTATATTGAACCATCCCTGCATCCCTGGGATGAAACCTACTTGGTCAGGATGGATGATTGTTTTGATGTGTTCTTGGATTCGGTTAGCAAGAACTTTATTGAGGATTTTTGCATCAATATTCATAAGGGATATTGGTCTGAAGTTTTCTATCTTTGTTGGGTCTTTTTGTGGTTTAGGTATCAGAGTAATTGTGGCTTCATAGAATGAGTTGGGTAGAGTACCTTCTGTTTCTATTTTGTGGAATAGTTTGTGAAGAACTGGGATTAGATCTTCTTTGAAGGTCTGATAGAACTCTGCACTAAACCCATCTGGTCCTGGGCTTTTTTTAGTTGGGAGACTATTAATGACTGCTTCTATTTTTTGGGGGGATATAGGGCTGTTTAGATCATTAACCTGATCTTGATTCAACTTTGGTACCTGGTATCTGTCTAGGAACTTCTCCATTTCATCCAGGTTCTCCAGTTTTGTTGAGTATAGCCTTTGGTAGAAGGATCTGATGGTGTTTTGGATGTCTTCAGGATCTGTTGTTATGTCTCCTTTTTCATTTCTGATTTTGTTAATTAGGATGCTTTCCCTGTGCCCTCTAGTGAGTCTGGCTAAGGGTTTATCTATCTTGTTGATTTTCTCAAAGAACCAGCTCCTTGATTGGTTGATTCTTTGAATAGTTTTTCTTGTTTCCACTTGGTTGATTTCACCCCTGAGTTTGATTATTTCCTGCCGTCTACTCCTCTTGGGTGAATTTGCTTCCTTTTGTTCTAGTGCTTTTAGGTGTGTTGTCAAGCTGCTAATGTGTGCTCTCTCTAGTTTCCTTTTGGAGGCACTCAGAGCTATGAGTTTTCCTCTTAGAAATGCTTTCATTGCGTCCCATAAGTTTGGGTATGTTGTGGCTTCATTTTCATTGAACTCTAAAAAGTCCTTAATTTCTTTCTTTATTCCTTCCTTGACCAAGGTATTTCTTTCCATTTCTTAGTTTTAGTAGAAAAGGCACACCTTTTAAAAAACAGTTTCCAAAAGGTCACTCATAAGTTATGTGGCATTTGAACATGTAATAATTGCCTTAAACACATCTACCAATGTACCCGCTATTCTAGATACACCAGGCCTAATTCTTACCCCTCCAAGGAAGGAAACAATTGTTATGTTTGACCCAATTCTGTTGAATAAGTGATTTGTCAAACTGACTCCTCCTGTTGTGCTTATAGGTCTAAGTGTGCTGGATTGCCTTCTAAGGTAGGCTTCAAATTATTCCCACGTTCTAGCATTTGTCATCTTGTGTAATCTCATCTTCTTGAGAGTAGGCTGTACCTAATGACTATCTGTTAACAACTAGAAATGTTAAAAAAAAAAAAGGGATGAGACAGACATTTCTGCAATTAGTTTATTAGAGACAAGAGTATCCAGTTATCTAGTACCCTTTTGGCTTCGTCAATTACTCCCAGTTATCATGAGTTACACTGTGGTAAGCTCCTTTGGTCAGGAATTTAGTCAAGGTGAATAGCCCCTGGCCAATATCTAGGAAGCTGTGGAAGCCCTTAGTAAAAGACGCTGCAAACCGTTACAAGGTGAGTTTGAAGTGGATCCTGCCCCAGTTGCATCTACAGATAAGTATGCCTTCATTGATGCTTTGCAGTATGGTGGGAGACTCTGACCTGGAGGAGCAACTTAAGTCATATGCCTATTTTTACTCATAAAAACCATGAGGTGTAAGTATACATTGTTTTAGTGGCTGTTTTGGGTCTCGTGTTGTGCACTGAATTGATCTTTCTGCTTTTGTTCGGTCAGCCGTGTAAACTACCTCACTCTCTTTCAAATGTTGACTGAGCATGTCCTGTGTGCTGGGTGTTACATTAGGCATTGTGAATATGGTGTTGAGCACAGCAGACTGAACAAGCCATGACAATATGCCTGCCCCCCATTTGGTTCTTAGACTCACTGGGGAGACTGATTTGAACAAATGAGTTTACTAGTTACATGAAAATAAAAAAAACTGTGTTGGATAGCATAGAAAAAGGTATTAAATTATCTTGGGGAAGGTGAGCTATGACAAAAGCCTTCTTAAGCCATGGTGTGTCAGTGGAATGATTTTAAATTGGTTTGTCATCAACGATGCCAATTAGGAGAGAATTATTTCCTTAGAGGACATCCAGTCTCCTAGATGAATTGTGTCCAGAATTCCCTAGAGCTAACAAAACTAAAGGGAACTTAGGTCTCATATAACGTATTTTGGTATTTGGACAAAACCTAAACACATTCCAATACTTTATTCCTAGATCACTTAGTCCCAAAATACCATGTTAATGCTATATAAGTAGTTGTTATCCTACATTGTTTTGGGGAAAAGTGACAAGAAAATTATCTCCTTGTGTGTGTACATTAATGATATATATATTTTTTTTCTAAATAATTTCAACCTACATTTGGTTGAATCTACACCTTCAGAAACTGAGTATATGACAATAAATATATCTAAGTACTACTAATAATTTGAGAATATCTCTAAAGATACACTTCTTTAGATGAATTCAAAGGCACATACCATCTTATGATTCTCTAAAGCTTTGCTACATGACATAAAGACTTCGAATTTGTATGTCATTTGATTTGTCTTTCTCTAGCTTACCATCTTGAGTGTTTTGCTCCCTTTGACATATCCTGCCCCATCTGTAGACACTATGTTGTTATTCATTAGAAAAGCACTGTTATTATTCATCAAATTATAAGTAGTTAGAATTTTGAGGCCAAACATGATTGTTGATTATTTCTGTGCCCTTTCTTATGTGAAGAACCAAAACTCCCAAAGTCACCCAACAGTAGTTGTGAAGGCCACTTCTACCAAAACACAGAGTCAAGTTATATAAGGATGAAACCCACTATGTTTTTGTTTTTATAGTGTTGAATGCAATTGATAATATTGTTTTTCTTCACAATCTAAGGCCTTGGGGGTTCCATCAAAATGTCAGTGTGGAAGACCACCTGATATCTTTTGGGATTTGAAATTCCTGAGAGAAGTTACAGTAAGAGATCCAAAGTCACAATAATGGATGGCACAGGCTATAAACAGCAGATGATGACAAGATGCTAGAGATGAAGGCTACCAAAATTAAAAAGATGAGTAAGTATTCAACTAGAAGACAGTGAGGTTTTTAAAAATTAATTAACCACGTCTGTGTTTGCCAGGCCCTGGCAGAGCCTCACAAGAGACACAGAAGTGGATGCTCACAGTTATTGGATGGAACACAGGGCTCCCAATGGAGGAGCTAGAGAAAGTACCCAAGGAGCTAAAGGGATCTGCAACCCTATAGGTGGAACAACAATATGAACTAATCAGTACCCCTGGAGCTCGTGTCTCTAGTTGCATATGTATCAGAAGATGGCCTAGTCGGTCATCATTGGGAAGAGAGGCCCCTTGGTCTTGCAAACTTCATATGCCTCAGCACGGGGGAACACCAGGGCCAAGAAGTGGGAGTGGGGGCGGGGCTCTAGGGGACTTTTGGGATAGCATTTGAAATGTAAATGAAAAAAAATACCTAATTAAAAAAATAAATTAAAAAAATTAATTAACCATTGCAGTGCTTGCACCCCTCCCCGCCCCCGTGCCTACCCATTTAGCAAGCAGCAGCTGACGTCTGATATCCTTCTCAGTTGTTTCTCTACCTTATGCTTTTATTGAACTTGGTGTTCCTTGGTTGGTGAGAAGGGCAGTCAGCGTCTGGCATCCCCTCTCTTCACCCTGTAGGCATTGGGATTATAGGTGCATGCTACTATGTTGGCTTTCTTTACCTAGGTGCTAGATATCTGAATTCAGGTCCTGATGCTTGTATAGCAAGCATTTTGCCCACTGAGCTGTCTCCTCATTCCTTTGAAAGAAAAGAATTTTTTAAAGTGAGGAAAAAAAATCCAAACAAACTAAGCCGCCGCCAACAACAACAACAACAACAACAACAACAACAACAACAACAAACAAACCAGAAAGAGGTTGGGAATGTAGTAATTGTCCCAAAGGAACAACACATGACCTTCCTTAGAGTCAGATACAGGAAAAGAGTTACCTTGTTGTCTGAAAGCTAACTGAGAGGCAAATGTGGAATAGGTGCTGTGGTTGGACTTTCTTGGAGTCTGGATTTCAAAGCAAAACACATGTAAAGAGCCAAGGAATGCCTCCCTATTCCAAATTAAGGTGCCCTCATCTGCGGAAATGCTTGTAAAGTTAATATTTCATAGAGGAGAGGAGAGAAGGGAGGAGGGAGGGTCAAATCAGGAAAGCTGTGGGTGTCAGCTCAGGCAGTTCTGCTTCTGCCTAGAAGATGTCATCTCTTTTGAATGCTATGATGCACTTGTTCACATAGAAGGTTGAAATGTGAACACAATTAGCCTATAATCGCAGGGGGACAATATAAAGCACGGCCGTGTGGCTCGAATACCAAAAACTCCAATTTTCCTTAGTAACCTTCTTAGAACAACTCATGGCGTTTATTTTTGGAACGCCGAGAGAAGTAAGCGAGATGACGGAAGGAAAATGTTGTAGATTAAAAGTCTAGGAAGAGATGGTGTGCAGTGCATTACACGGCCTGGGGACTCTGGAATCACACCCAAGGTCAGGAGTATGTTTATTTTGATGGTAACAAATAACAGAAAACATGACTCAAACTGCTAAGGCTCCCCGCCACCCCCCACTCATGTGAGTGTTAAGTCAAAAATGTGAAGAGCAAAGGCTGTACTCAGTCATAGCTGGTTCCTCTTGAAGGATGATCCCCACACTCTGTCAGGGCCCAGTGTCCTTGAGAACATTCATGATAAAATCTGCATCCGGAGAAGGGCAAGGAGCTCCTTTTTAGAAGGCTACACCACGAGATGCATTCTAATTGATAACTGGTTTGCCCTGAGTTACCTTCTCCTGTCTTGCTCAAGTAGAATGGTCACAGGAATCCACTTTCCTGATTGGGTAAAGTCATATCAAGATTCACCCTTTAAAACAAGGGAGGGGCCAACTCTTCTTAAAGTGCAGATTAACTCAGAGAGGAAGTCATCCTCAAACAAACAGGACATTTTTACAGGCAGAAAGAAAATGAGGGTAAGAACTCAAAATCCAATGTTTTCTGTGGTAGAATAAGCCTTTTGCATTGGGATGGGTGATCTTTCTCGTTGCCTACGCTTCTTATATTAGGCACAAATAGAATGGAAGCTCTGATCTCTTATTCTCATCTAATACATTTTCCTGTGGGAGAACCAATACACTGATTGTCTAAAGGCAGGGAAGCAGTCTGAGAGGCACCTGGTATGACTTGGCAAGGCTCTGGGCCTCAAATGTGACAGGAGACTTTTAGCTTCCCAAGTCTGTGGTGTGAGATATCTTCTGGCTGGAAACATCCGGCCTTCCTCTGGGGTGAGTGGGCGAACACAGCAAGAGATTGTCTGTTACAAGCATTTGAATATGTAAGATTTAAGAACTTTATGCCACTTTTTGGAGCTATGAATAACCTAATGGTTGGTAAAAGGAACCATAGGCTATTATTTCTTCCATAAATGATTGAGACAGGACCATAATTAATCAACAGTCATACAAATGCCAGAACCTGGTAAAGTGGTTTAAAGAGGAGGGAAGAAATCCTCCACACCAACCCACAGGTGACCTTCTAAAGAGAAAATGGGGTTTTATGCCATAAATAAACATAATAAGTATAATGAACAGGAAGTGGCTCATTGTTTAAAAAAAAGGGATCATCTGATTATCTCCTGATTATATAAATGCCAGAGAGCAATTTTAAGTATTCTAAAGATAACTAGAATAATTTACAAATGCCTTCATACAAAGGAGCAAGGAAGCATTGTACACAGTACAAAACCACACTGACCTGGCCAGAGGATTCGCAGAAATTAGCATGCAGGAAAGAGTACGTGTTCTCTTCTGTCATCATGTCATTGATCAACGCCAAAAGCCAGAACTTGTAGTTACATTTTGAATTCTGAATACAAAATGATAAATAACCTGGTTTTTTGGAAACACATGTGGTTAAAACAAACAAACAAACAAACAAACAAACAAACCACATCGAAATATTATGAGTCTTAGGTTCCCCTACCCTCAACTGGATACTCAGATATTTCTGGGATCAACTTCAGGCCTAGGACCTAAGATCTTGAGACGTTACAAGCCAGTGATTGTGCCTAAGCCTTGACTTATGCTTCTGTAAAATGGGTATAAGTAGCCTATCCCTACTGGACTTGTGTGAATTAGGCCATAAAAGGGGCATAGGACATTGATCATAATTGGTACTCAATGTTGTTCTCTTGAGGAGGGACTATTAATCCCTTTCTAGCCTCTGTGCCTAAAATTGCTGAGAACGTCAGGCTTCAGGCATAGACGTGATGGATTGCCTAGGTTCTCAGGACTCTTTCAGAGAATAAAACTGTCTGCAATCACAGGTATATTTGACCTGGTTTTATTCACCAGGATTTCGGGGTACCCAACACCCAACCTGTCTCCTACTGGGCACTCAGTGGTCATCTGTTTGCTTCACCTGCTGTGATTGGTCCTCCGTGTAACTGGACAGCTGCTCTGGTCTACTATGTAGTGAAGCCAGTGCTGCAATTCTGCACTCAGGCTGAGAAGAGGAACGTAACTGTCGTGGCCTGCGTGCTTTCCTTTCCACTGTCCAGTTTGAGCAGGCCAGAGTCTCCCCCCACGTCTACTCCCCTTCACCAGTCTCACCCATTTACTTCCATTGTTGATCAACACACTTTTCAATTCCTTTAGCATTGGATTCCAAATACAGCCACGGCATAACAGAGAGCAAGTGTCTTTCACTACTTCTGGAAAACCTTTCTATGATGATGGGAAGGATTTCCTGAATGTCCAGCATCGCCCAAACGTTCAAAGCAGAGTGTTTTCCTAGCAAATGATAATACTGTACAATTCTGCATTTCCCTAGTTTTGGCAGTGAAATAAGGAAGTTTTCATTTCTGCGTACCAAAAACGAGAAAGCACTGTTCGAGTTAGTTTTAGATCTTCTGTGCAATTACACACATCAGTGTCTGAGGGACAGAACAAACATTGACGTTTTTATTTTACAAGGAGGAGGCTGTAGGACAGAGAAGCTGGAAAAGTTGCTCGAGGTCACAGGACCTGGGATTCAGATAGAGTATGACAATGTTCCAAAGTCATGCTCGATCTACCAACCTGACCGCCCCCTCCACATCGTAAGCCTTTTGTTATTTTAACACAGACACAGACACAGACACAGACACAGACACACACACACACACACACACAAACACACACTAGATATCCTGAAGCTCAGGTCAAATGATGCACATTCTTTTATGCCAATATTTCGCTGACTTGGTTAAAAGTACTTTTCTTTTTCTTTAGTGAGGAGATTTAACTGTTTTTGTTCTTTGTGTTATGTTTTGTTTTGTTTTCCAAAGACAGGGTTTCTCTGTGTAGCTGTAGCTATCCTAGAACTCACTTTGTAGACCAGGCTGGCCCCAAACTCAGAGATCTGCCTTCCTCTCCCTCCCAAGTGCTGGGATTAAAGGCGTGCACCACCACCGCCCAGCTTACTGGTATTTTAGAAGTAAAAAACACTGCTCTATCCTTTAGTGAGAAACCAGACAGCCTGATTGTTAGTATCTCCAGCAAGTGGGTGGTGTCCTCTTTCTAAGTCTTTGTAAAACAAAGGTGTTTTGAGGTTGATTTGAGGTAATACACAGAGAGGTCTCAGGCTAGGATCTCAAACTTGGTTATTTCTGGAGCCAGGATGCTGGTCTGAGCAGCGTGCAGCCGATGGAGGTATTTTTCAGTGCATGTGATCCTTGGGTTTCAATGCCAAGGAAAAAGGAAACATGTGGATGGAAGACAGGACCGCTGATACTGATTCTCCAAGTTTTGAGGTTGGTGCCTAAATTCTCAAGCAGCTTCTGGACTGCAGATGTCTTTAAAACTGGATTTTTTTTTTTTTTTTGCAGTTGTGAAACTACATATCATCAATGCAAAATGGAAACAAATGTCCGCATTTTATACCAACCCATGGGGACAACTAGATCTACCCATTTCTGGCTTTTCTTAATCTGCCAGCTTATCCACGGATGTGAACTCTACAGTAGTGTATACAATGTAATAAAAGTGGTTTCATGCACCTGGGCTTTAAAACTCACAAATGCCGGTAGAAAGAACCTTCTTCTTCTTTTTTCTTCTTCTTTTTTCTTCTTCCACGAGAAACAGAAAAATGTACATATATAGTCCAATTAAAAGTTTCCCAAACTACTTTTGAACAATGATAAATAGGACAAACATTTTTATCTTACATAAGTCTATAGCAAGAAAGGAAAAAGGAAACTAAAGTGCTCACCATTTGCTTTGAAATTGTCTGTCTGCCACACACACTTCCTTCCCTCTGTCACTCTGTAACACAGAATTGGAGGCAGAGCGAGAGATTAGGCAAACAACAAACTATTCTTACCACAAGGGAGACTAGTTTTTTCCCTATCTGTCTTATTATGGCTTAGCAAGTGATATGATCTTTTGTATATGATGTTAAGACTGCCTTGAGTGGACACATTTTCTGAACATATGAACGTCACTTCTCTCCCTTTCATCCTACCTTCTGGCTTGGGAGTTTTCTACTGAATAGGGTTTAAATGGACTCTTACGTTTGGTTTTGACACTATGAGTCATACCATGTGTATACCTCTAGCACAGTGCTTGTCCCATTCCCTACAATAGTTGTTTCACGTGTGTGCCCCTGCAATTGGATGGTGAATTCTCCCAAAGCTGACACTATTCATGTCTTTCATCCATGCCAATAGCCCAAGCAGGGGTCTTATTTAGTACCCTTCACTGGATGCACATTGGAAATACTCCCTGATCGCATTGTTACCCATTTAGCTTTTTAGTCTCTGTTGTAGGCATTCATTCCTTCAGCTGTAGGATCAAGTCTGCTAGTTGAATAGGCTTGGTGGGGGTGCCGTTCTCACCCTGTGATTTGGTTGGGTAATTGCTACTGGGTGGGGTGACCACAGGATGTTTTTTTCTTCTTTTTGGACTGATCTCTGAGTCTCTCTCTCTCTCTCTCTCTCTCTCTCTCTCTCTCTCTCTCTCTCTCTCTCTCTCTCTCTCCCCCCCCTCTCTCTCCCCCCCTCCCTCTTCTTCTCTTGTTAGACGTTTAATTGGGTCTTAGTGGTTCAAGATTCAGAGGGCTGAAAGTAGGATCTACTGTAACCCTTAAGATGACAGTTGGCTCCTTGGTCCACAGTCTGTTGGTCAGACAAAGAGGTGAGCCCAGCTTGGGTTCAACAGTGGAAAACAGGAATCCAATGAAAAAGAGTGGAAGAAATTTGTTGGTGGCCATCTTTGAGAATCTCCTATATTCTGTGTTTGTCATCTCAGATCTAAAAGATCTGCCTAATGCTTTAACCTCCCTCTTTTATCCCACTCTAGGTTTTCTGCTATACCCTAAGTTACTGTAGAAGATTTTAGAAACACTTTTTTGGCTGTTATTGTCATTATTATTATTAATGATTTAGTATAAGTACTTACTGGGGTTATTGTGACTTTTCTCTAGAAATCTCTTCTAACAAGCTTTCTGGGTTAAGATTGTTTATGAAAAACAATAACTGTCTTTTGTGACTACTTTTTTACAAATATATCCCTAGGATTTTGAGAATAAGCAAATCCTGGCATGTTATATGAAATAAAATATCATTTAAATTGCCATTTAAGGAAAAATTTCCACAATAATAGATGAGAGGAGCCTTATTATTAATTACATGTGTGTTATTATATCACACATATTTTATTCTGCCATTATATACAATGAAATTCTATTCCCCTAAATAGTCAGTTGTGTTTTTCCTTTAAAGAAAAGCTGTTTGTAGTGTCTTACATTTTAAGTGAAATAGCTACATAAAATGAAAATAAAATCTAACATTTGCAAAATCTACCAAATGCCTGCTCAAAGCTGTCTGTTCTCTTTTTTTAATAAGCTGGAGTTGATTTAAGGAGTAGAGGAGTAATCCAGGATACATAAAATATTAGAGTTAGAGAAAAAGAGGCTTCCATTACAAATTGGCCCAGCATCTCTGTTCTCTAGGTGAATATTACTGGGAACTAGGAATAGTAAGGATATGCCATTGCTTAGACCAGCAGTTCTCAACCTCTGAGTTGCGTGATCCCATTGGGGGCAGCTACCAATCATTTATAGGGGTATCCTGAGAGTACCAGAAAATATCGGTATTTATTACAATTGATTGTAGCAAGCAAAACTACAGTTATGAAGTAGCAACAAAAGTAATTTTCATGTTGGCAGTCAACACAACATGAGGAACTTTATTAAAGGGTCACAGCATTAGGAAGGTTGAGAACTCTTTTTAAAAGCCACAGAATTAGGAATGTTGAGAACCACTGGATTAGACTAGTGTGCTGGATGAAAACCTAAGACATATATCTTTGAAAATGTTCCTTAACTCTGCATCTCGCTAGTAACACTGGAGAAAAAGGAGAAAGAAATATGCATCAAGACAAAATTCATCATTCCTAATCAATACTTTCAGTAGGAAGCTTAATGTTCTGGTTGCCTCTTCTTCAATATTGACTAGGAATGACTCCAGTGCTGTAAGTGCAAATTATATCTTATAGATGCTCACAAAATTAAAAATTAATCTGTATTTAAAAATCTAGAATAATGTTATTGACGTTAATATATTGTTCATATGGAAAACAGAATATGCTCGTATGTCTTATGTTGGATTAGAGCCTGAGTCAACCCAATGTCTTCATCCCTTTTGAGTGTAGGTGGTATGGCTTGGTCAGGTATTCTTTGCCTACTTTGAATCTGTCTTACATTTCTCATATCAAACTAGAATATTTTCTATTTAACAGAACTTTTTAAAACTTTACCAATATTATATAAATTTCACTAGACTAATTATAAAAGATCTTTCTATATGTAAGTGATGTTTAAGATTAATTTAGAATTATAAATTGCCATTATTTGTCATTATTTCAGCAGAATAACAATTATATTAAAATGGTGTAGAAACTGTTAGCATACTAGCTGAAAGATAACTAACAAATTCATGGTGGGTAATCCAATCTTCAGTTCCCTTAACATTTTACTTGCAAGTTCAGACAAATTTTGATTTTACAGTTTGTTGTCTGTATATCTGCATCCTTTGCTAGACAGTGGAGTTGTTGACAGTAGAACTATGCCTCCATAGTGCCAACCTAAATTATTCAGTGATGTCCATTCAACTAATATTTTATGTAAGATAGTATTTCATCCAATACCTCATAAGGCATATAATATGATGCTTGCTTATATCGTCTAGATGAGACTTTGAAGTTGCTAGAGGTTATTGTACACATGCTCATCTCTTTTGAGTGTAGGTGGTATGGCCTGGTCAAGTATTCTTTGCCTACTTTGAATATGTCTTACATTTCCCATGTCAAACACAAGCCACAGTGGTTACAAACATTGTTAGATAAATAACTTGAATTTGTACTCTAAGACTCGACATCCAGGGCACTTCTAAGACCGTTTCTCTCTGTTTCCTTTCTGTTGCTGTGATAAAATTCTCCAACAAAAGCAATTTGTGGAAGGAGTGGTTTATTTTAGCTCTCACTTCAAAGTCTAGTCCATCATGGCAGAGACATCAAGACAGCATGAACGTGAAGTAAGCTGCTTATGCTACATCCATAGTCAAGAAGCAGATGGGGATGGATGTAATCTGTGATAGAACGCAGTGGCTTTCTACATTTAACACAGGCAGGGGTTCTCCACTTAGGGAATGTTCCTGTCTGTAATTAAGGTGGTTCTTCCCAGAAGATCCTCCATTGGTCTGTCCAAAGGCCCATCTTCCAGGTGATTCTGGATTTGGACAAGTTGACAGCTAACTATAACCATTATACCATATCTGCTCAACTCCATAGACACTGCTTCTCACTGCCTCACTATGCCTTCAGCATAACTCCCCACTCTCTGCTTTTCTTTGCTCACATCTCCTTTATGTGCTTGTCACTAAAATGAGCTTTTAACCTTTAGATTCAACAGGAAAGAGAGGTCAGAACAAATAAGTTATTCTATTATTCCTCTCACTAAAATAAACCATGACTCTTTGTTTGACTTGTTTGCTTTTGGTGAGTGTAAGTAGTAGAAAGTGTCCTGAAATCACCCCAAGGCAATGCCAACTGTAATAACACACACACACACACAACTGCACTTTCTAAAAATTATAAAGAAAAAAAATAAGATTGAGGGAAAGAATGAGATTGAGCAGAGTAAATTAAGTTTTCAACTTTTCATGGAATTAGATGAACTTATAGCCATTATACTATCTGAGTTTCTTGTTAGCAAATCAGGATGACTCTAAATATCTGTCTCACTGACTCAGAAACTCCTTCCGGGGTGGCTTGGAATTGTCATTGTCACAACATCTCAGTTGACTTCTTAAAATATATAGTGCAGTCTAGCATATGCTTTTACTGACAAGGGCAGTGCTTTACAAACGAGTTATAAATAAATTGCACAAGAGCTGCATGGGGCTCTTGCTAGAGCATGTGTTCTGCTCTAATAGACCAGAAGTGAAAGATGAGCATGCTCACACAGCCCCAGGTCATGGGGCTGCATCCTGTTCAAGGACCACACCTTGTATAGCTACTTACTACATATTAGGGTAATAGCTGTGACAGTAATGGAAAAATTGATTTTCAAATATCACTGTGATTTAGGATCGCGATCCCTTTCCACAGCTCATCAGGAAACTTCACTAGAAACTTCAAGCTGCTTTGAAATGTTTCTGAGGGTGGGTCTCTCATTTTGGATTGGTCAAGAAGCAGCTCGATTTCATGGAGACTCAGCTGTAAAGCCATTGATCAGTGGTGAAGACATATGAAGGGTACATTTTGGTAGGAACTTTTACCCTTCTTTGTCTGGAGTAGATCATAAAATAATGTAAATCTCTTTTCTACTATCAAAGAGTATTTTCTTTACAAAAAGTAAGTTCTCTGTGCTGCACATCATCTGGACAAGTTTGTTAATGTTCATCTGTTGTATTTCTGCCAATTAAGAGCAACAGCTGTTTTTCGAGGATGGTGGTCACCAGAAAGTGACACAGCTGTGGGGTTTAGATGAGATAACAGTTGTACAGCTAAGATATGACATTGCTGGAATGCAAACGACCACAGCCTGATTTACAGCACACATCTAAAAAGGGGAGAAAACACTCAGGGAAAAAAATCAACTAAAATAACAACTCACCTGATAGAGAAAACAAAACAAAATATCAATCAATCCAGAGATATATAGCCTGAAGTCAGGTTTCCTCTGACTATCTAAAAAACAAAAATTGAACTAAAAATTGATTTAGAGAGATTCCAAATACCTCAGTTGTCTACAATGCCTTATACTTAGGAATTGCATCTAAGATGTAAATATCTATAGAATCAGTATTCTTGTGGTCTAGTATAATTTGGGAAGTTAAAGTCTGTGGTTACTTCATGACAAAGAGGGCAGTCTTGCAGAAAACAAAATCAACTGTCACCAATAAATACTTGGAAAGTTGCTTTATCATAGTAAAAATGTCATTTTATCCATATGAAAAAAATAACCCAACAAACTCTCTGTAAATAATTATCTTTTTAATTACTTTCTTTTTTTTTTACATGTGCACATTTCAAAAAGAATATAGGCATCAATATAACCAATCATCCCAGTTAAATTCTGCCACCTGATGGTTTCTGTACATATCCCATGATAGTTAAATGTTCACAGTTTTGTTAGTTCCGTCCAGAATGAATCCTTCTCTCATGTCTATATACCTAAATATTACTCATATTTAATAAATATTATTAAATGTAAGTCATCATGTATTTTGGATTCCTCTCAATCAAATTTAATATTTCCCTATCCTTAGTTTTCATCCTAGCCTATCTGTACATTTCTTATGCTACCTATATCTTTTCTATTGCAAGTACAGTCACTTAGGCATAGCCTTTATCATCTTTACTTATGCATAAATCTACTGAAAACAGGATCTTTGTCTGACTCACTTTGCATTTATGGGTTCTATTTTGCTCTGTTGCAAAGACACTATGCTGTAAAAAAGTTAGCTGACAAATTCTATCTCACCTCCTCTGAGGAGACCAACCACTTCCTGATTCAGGTTTGAACCGAAGGAGTGGGATTTAAATGAGAAGAGCAAGAGAGGTGGGGAGGGGAGGAGATCTTGCTTACTCAAAAGGATCTGATGAATTATTTATCTTGCAATATCTTAGTTTGTGTCTTTAGCAGGAGGAGAAATCATCTTGCCTGTAATCTCAGAACATGTTGGGATGAGTAAGGCATAGCATCAATTTAAGGCCAGCCGGGGCTCCACAGTGAGCTACTGTGGGAATAAATGTTGTCTTGATAGAATCTGTTTGTAGTTGTTCCCCAAATCTAAAACAGGCATATGCAGATACAGTATATAATAGGATACACCTCAATGCTGATTAAGAGAAGCCTTTGTGTATTATAAACTCATTTGATCAGTAAATGACCGAATGTCTGACATTCGCATCTGGCATAGAGTTTATATTCTGATTGGGAACTAAACTATGGATCAATAGAATCATGCAAACAACAGTAAAAAAAACCACACCTATATGAGATCTAGAGAGATGAAGTGTGTTGACACATTTCAAATTAGCTTAGCATTTATCAAACTGAAGTATTTGGTAACTATTACCTATTGAATAGTTAGACATGGGTTTCTCATCAAGCCCATTTGAGAGACGGGGATGAGAGTGAGTATATGTAAGCTGCTGATGGTTCTTCTAAGGTTAATTAGCCAGCAGAGTTAGAATGAATAGGGACAGATTCACATTATCATGTTCCCCATTAGGGATGGAGACCCAAGACAGAACTTAGAAATGTCATTGGCTGAAACTGAGTAGAGGAACTACTTTCAAATGGGTCAAATAAGCAGTGAGCTCAGGATCTGGACCGAAGAAGATGCTGGGACATTGGGAAGACAGGAGAACATCTCTTTAGAGACAGATTCAAAAGCACTTAGACTTATAGGTGGACAGGCACAGAGCTTTCCTGCTGGAGGCTCTTGGAGAGTGGTTACAGTGGGTGGCTTCTGTTACGTGTTTTGAAGTCATGTAAACTCAGTTACATTTCCAGGGACCAGAAGTTGCAAAAACCACCTTTGAAGAGCTGTGGGAGATGGACCAGAGCTGTGTCCTGAGAATCCTTTACATTTTGAAATGGGAGGAATGAGAACAACAAAAAAAAAAAGTTGAAACCTCCATGAGCAGAGTTAATGCAGCCACAGAGGATGGGGATTCTCACAGGCATTCATTTCAAGTTCTCAGGGAAGGGTGACGTGCACAGCGTTTAAGGGTTGTTTGGCTTGGCTGTGGAGCATCATTGGTATTCATTGTAAGGACAATTTTAAGGAAGTTGTAAGTTGGCACTGAGGATAATCTGCTCCACAGAAATTGGGTAAGTTTTTTTTTTTTATTAGCCCAAAACTTAGGATACCCAAGATATAAGATACAGTTTGCTAAACACATGAAACTCAAGAAGAATGAAGACTGAAGTGTGGACACTATGCCCCTCCTTAGAATTGGGAACAGAACACCCATGGAAGGAGTTACAGAGACAAAGTTTGGAGCTGTGATGAAAGGATGGACCATCTAGAGACTGCTGTATCCAGGGATCCACCCCATAATCAGCTTCCAAACACTGACACCATTGCATACAATAGCAAGATTTTGATGAAAGGACCCAGATATAGCTGTCTCTTGTGAGACTATGCAGGGGCCTGGCAAACACAGAAGTGGATGCTCACAGTCAGCTAGTGGATGAATCACAGGGCCCCCAATGGAGGAGCTGGAGAAAGTACCCAAGGAGCTGAAGGGATCCGCAACCCTATGGGTGGAACAACATTATGAACTAACCAGTATCCGGGAGTTATTGTCTCTAGCTGCATATGTATCAGAAGATGGCTTAGTTGGCCATCACTGGAAAGAGAGGCCCATTGGACATGCAAACTTTATATGCCCCAGTACAGGGGAACGCCAGGGCCAAAAAAATGGGAATGGGTGGGTAGGGAAATGGGGGGGAGGGTATGGGGAACTTTTGGGATAGCATTGGAAATGTAATTGAGGAAAAGATGTAATAAAAATATTTAAAAAAAGGAAATTGGGTAAGTAAAGAAATTTAAAATCAAGATAATGAAATAATTTGTGCTGAAGCAAGGGGAAGAGAAGAGTTCTTAGGGACTCACACTAAAATGTTTGTTCGTGATATGTGAGTATCTTGTATTGTAGCTCAATTTTATTGTTTGGCTAGATGAAATAATTTGAATGGTGAACACACGAGACGTTTGGGTAGAAGTAATCAGAGCTATACTGAAATAAAGGTCGCTTCTATTTGTTATAGACAATGACCTAATTGTATTCCACTTTGTTCATATTGCCTGTGCAGTGCAAGACTTTGGGTTGACTCATTAAACTAGATGTACACTCACCTTAAGCTGCTGTGAAGTTTAGAGAAAGAGGATAATTAAAATGTACAACATTACATCCATGTTCTGGATTGCTTATCTGGTTATGAAACGGGTTTAACATATTCAGGTAACTTCTTAACTTTGATGAAATGACATGAAAACCACTAATTCCCAATTTGTCTCAGACTTGGAGTCTATTAAAAGGACATTTAAAAGACAGATCTAAGAATGTGTGGAGAGGGAGAATGCTCAGGGGATGAGTGAGGAACGGTTGAGGGCACGAGGAGTCTTCTCAAAGGAGAGTCCATCATTTGCTTGGAGATGAAGGCTAATACAAGGTCAGAAGAACACAGATTATATGTGGATGAAAGTCCATGGTTTATTTACATGCCTGTTCATATATATGTGTGTTTA
Source organism: Mus caroli (assembly GCF_978045245.1). NCBI lineage: Eukaryota > Metazoa > Chordata > Mammalia > Rodentia > Muridae > Mus > Mus caroli. Next base: position 98,201,219 of record NW_028227264.1, on the reverse strand, counting down.
TGTATATGGTCCATACAGCTACTAAATATTATTATTGTGCACACACTCTGTTGCAGGCATTGAACAATATGGATTAGAAATATTTATATTCATTATCTTAGCTTTATAAAATAGAGAATGTAAGTCTGGCTTTATTAAGAATGTAATAAAGTTTTAGACATTAAGTATGTTGCCAAAGGTCACACAGTCAGTGAAGAGGTGCAGCCAGTGTTCAAATCCTGCCTTGCACACTCTTCTTTTAGGTGTGTAAATGGAACACTGGCTGGGGCTATCTAGTCATAAGGATAGGATAAAGCTGGTCTGGAAACTCCAGCCGAATTTCATTGAATTCATGAAAAACAAACAAACAAACAATCCAGTTTTTCTTTACCTTTTATGGAACCTGATATAGAAAGTTGAGGTTGGAGGAGAACCCCTGGAACTTCATATGCAGAAACTGATGCTACAGGTCAGACCACAAATATCCTTACTGCTCATAGTTGACTCATAATCACAACAGCATGCTAGGTGTCCTAATCTTCAGTGAACCATTCTGATACTATTGTGTACTTTAAAATGTCCAGACTGGAAATCTGCCCACTTCTCGGTGATTCAACTGTATCATTGAAAAGGCTTTTTAGCATCCTTGGCAGAATCTTCTCGTAAACCTTGGGTGCTTTTAACTCCCGTGGATTTTGTTATGCTAACATATTCTCTCAGTAGACTTCTTCCCATTATGTCTTTGACTGGTAGGTACTTCATTTTCTTTTTACAAGTGGAAAGATACAGCTCTACGGTGCATGGTGTAAAAAGTGGTTGTTAAAACCAAGAATGATGGCCTGTCAAAAATGATCTATATTGTCCATCTAATTGGGAATGTTGTCATTAACATAAAACACTCTACTCAATGCAGGCTTTATGTATCTATTAAATAAAAGCAAGTAAACCGCTGCATTATTATTGGTACCCTGCAAAAGTTGACTGATGCTGGATGTTTGAAGCAGTGACATTTTATTCCAGCGGTACCCATCATGATGTTCAGGGATGGTTTGTGTTTATATGGAATAGAATCTGAAAGCTTCTCAAAGAGAACTAAGCACCTCCTGCCAGCCTGGCCTGGCTTGCTGTTATCTAAGAGACTATTGCTCCTTCCACCGTGGCTGAACTTTCGAAAGCTGCAGAGATAAAACACCAGCTGGGGCATTGCTGCCTGAAAACAGGACAGTAATTGTAACAGACTCGGTGCCTTTGTGAGTTTATTTTAAACATCCCTTAAAAAGAAGGGTTTGTAATTTTCCTTCAGATTACAAGCTGACATTTTGAAGAAGAAGAAGAAGGAAAAAAAAAAGTCTAAGGGAATGCAGCACGTCTGTCTGGTGGCAGCTGATAATTACCATAGTGTGAGCGGGGCTCGATATAACCCAGGCATTTTAAGAAACATGGCTGATTACAGTGCTGCAAGAGTAACTCGGTTCAGGAATTTTGCTTTGTTAGGCAAATTGAACTGTCCTGCATCACCAGTTTCATCTCTCTCTCTTCTGATGGTTTTCAACCAGGAGCCACCTTTATATCTGCACTGTCAGGGCTGTTCTATGGAGGGTCTACAGGTGACACTCAATAGGAAACACTGAAAGTCTTAAAGGGAAAAATCACAAAACTGATTCTTATCTGGGAAAAGCCCTGGCAAGGTTCACTTTGCAGTAGTGGTTTTTGCATCATTTAAAATGTTTGCTTTACAGAGGACTGCCTGGTCTGGCCTCAGTGAGAGAAGATGCACCTAACTCTTGAGAGACTTGAGGCCCCAGGGTATCCTCTTAGAGACAGTGGGAGGAGGCATGAAATGGGGAGCAGTCAGGGGTGGACCAGGAGGGGAATGAAGACTGGACTGTAAAAAAAAAAATTCCCAAAATAAATAAATAAAATAAAATGTTTGCTTTAAAAACATTTTAAAAAAAAAAAAAACAGAGAAAGTAGACGAATAATTTTTAGCCATACTTGACCCTCCCCCCAAATACCACACTACTTGCCTTTGATATGTGTCCCCTTGGGGAATTTACAGTGAAGGTTTTATGGTAAGTATACAGAAGGAGTGAGAGACAGTGGTTCCCATGAAAGGAAGCTAACTATGGTCAAGGAATATTTTCAACTGCAATCATCAAACACACAGAGATCCCTTTTAAATGAGTTGCATAGTAGTTGCATCAATAATTGTATGTGTGTGTATGGGAGTGGGAGGGGTTCAGACAGAGAGAGAAAGTCAGAGAAACAAATATATGACCAGGATATTTCTGAGCACTTGAGGTTTGGAAGTCAGTCAAAGGTGCACGTTGGCCAGAATGCAGGTTTTAGTAGTTTTCCTCGCTATCTTTCTGTATCTTACCTTATCAAGCTTACCAACTGTTATTTCTTATGAGTTAATACTCAACTTTAAGTATTTAGTTCAAGAAATACTTCAAACTATCCTTCCAAAAAAATGGCTAAAAATACTTTCAGTCAAGAAACAGAACCAGGCTTTGTGGGGTCCAAAGCCCTCTCCCCCTCTACAATGGAGGCAAAATTATGGATATAAATTGAGATCAACTGCCCTGGAAAGATCCTGAGGGATCTTGAAGTGGAGTTTCATTTGCTTCTAGTAAATCCATCTTTACTTGAGAAATAGCCAAGATGGAAAACAACCCACAGTTGAAATTCCATTATTTTTTGCGTGTTTGCAATACTGTTTAAGACAGAGATGGTGTGCTATTTCTCTGTGACACTTTCTTCCAATAGTCATTGTTGATGCTACTCTATCTTTCCTTAAATTCTATTCCCTGTCCTATCTAGCTCACATACAAAGGGGTATACTTTGTGTCCCCGCAGCTACCTTTCCAACACAGCATCTGCAGCACATAGTTAAGGTTGCCTTGTGTTAACATAACACTAAGTTACTATTGACAGCTGAGTTGTCGTTCCCAAATCCCATCCGACTTTATGTGGTGAAACCCTCACTCCTTTTCTCTCTCTTTTTTAAAAATGTAATTTAAATTTTATATAAATCAGTTAACATTTAATAACATATTTTGAGCAAATAGACATGTCACTTCTTCTTTTTCTTTTGTACCTCAACTCCTCCTGGAGAGGCCCCCTTTTAAAACTTGCAGTATCTTTCATTTTTTTATCATATTCTTTAAAATTTAAAGACTATTGTAACAATAAAAAATGAGTATTATAAAGGTTGTTTGATATAAAACAACAATCAATTGAACAGTCTTATGTAGATATTTGTCTACAGCAGTACTGAAAATACATACATTTTTCTCAATATAAATATTAAATAACTCCAAACATATTAACTGTATGATATTTTAAGATAATATATCACTATTAGTTTTTTTAATGAACATAAATATATAAAGTCTTTTTGTTTGTTTTGTTTTTAGTAGAGCTTAAAATCTTTGCTCTTACTGTGGTACAAACCCAAAATAAGAACAGTTTTTGGACATTCGAGCTCATGGTAATAAGGCTGAAGGCTTTACTTGATATTTATAATTATTGTATCAATTTTGAAGAAGAGGACTTTATAAGTTACTCTTATTCTGAGATGAATGCTTTTCAAACTCATCACAGCCAATGAACCAGAATCTTCCCCTCACCTAACGTTTGTGCCACCCTCCAAGCAGAAACATTGTTCATTGAAACAGTTGATGAATGACTTCATGGATAGACTATCTTAATACACATACCATTTCTTAAATGAATGCAACCTGTTCCCTGTGAGCTGAGAATGATGACAATCACTCAAGTCAAATAGCTTTGACCATAGCAGGAAATCTGTATCCAAAAATCATGCCTACAATTCATTCCTTGGCACAGCAGAACTGTCAACTCTTAGCTTACAGAGGTAAAATCCTTTGGTGATGTGAGGGACATTCAAGAAACCCTCACTCCTATTGTTGAAATGTGACCTTCGTGGGAGATACATGATTTAAAAAGGTAGCATAGAATAATACAAAGCAAGGTGTCTTTATTAGAGGGAGAAATTTGAACATACCAGAGATATAAATGCAGGTAGCAGGTGAAGAGGCATCAAGTAGACCACTATCTTTAGATCAATAAGAGAGCCCTCAGGGAAGACTCACTGGGTTGGCACCTCAATCTTGAACTTACACTCAAGCTTCCAGAGATAGGAGAATATAAATTTCTGTTGTTTAACACAATGTGATTGGTATTTTTCAATTATTATAATTTTATTCTATTACATTCCAGTCATTGGTCCCTTCTTTGTTCCCTCTCCACAGTTCCTCATCCCATTCCTCCTGCCCCTTGCCTACAAAAGGGTGCTCCCCCCAGGCCTCCTCCTTCCTTGGGGCCTTAAGTCTCTTGAAGATTAAACACAATTTATCCCACTAAGGCCTGTACAGGCAGCCCTTTGCTATATTTGTGCCAGGGTCCTTGGACTGGTTCATGTATACTCCTGGTTGGTGGCTCAGTCTCTGAAAGTTCCCTGGGATCTGGGTAAGTTGAGACTGCTGGCCTTCCTATGAAGTTGCTCTCCCCTTCAGCTTCTTCGATACTTCCCCTAATTTAACCATAGGGGTCCGGGACTTCAGTTCAATGGTTGGGTTTAAGTATCTGCTTCTGTCTCAGTCAGCTGCTGGTAGGAACTCTCAGAGGACTGCCATGCCTGGCTCTGGTGTCATAGCATCAGTAATAGTGTCAGGCCTTGGTGCCCTCTCATAAGATGGATCCAAAGTTGGACCAGTGACTGGACCGCCTTTCCTTTGGTCTATTCTCCATTTTTGTCCCTGCAGTTCCTTTAGACGTCAAAGTATCACTATTTGCAGATGATATGATAGTATATATAAATGATCCCTCAAATTCCACCGAAGAACTCCTATAGCTGATAAACAACTTCAGCAAAGTGGCAGGATATAAAATTAACTCAAACAGTAGCCTTCCTTTACACAAATGATAAATAGGCTGAAAAAGAAATCAGAGAAATAACACCCTTCACAATAGTCACAAATAGTATAAAATATCTTGGTATGACTCTTTCCAAGCAAGTGAAAGATTTGTATGACAAGAACTTCAAATCCCTGAAAAAAGAAATTGAAGAAGACCTCAGAAGATGGAAAGATCTCCCATAATCATGGACTGGTAGGATTAACATAGTAAAAATGGCTATCTTGCCAAAAGCAATCTACAAATTCAATGCAACCCCATCAAAATTCCAACAAATTCTTCATAGACATGAAAAAAAGCAATATTCAACTTCATATGGAAAAACAAAAACAAAAACAAACAAACAAAAAACAGGATAGCCAAAATAAGTCTCAACAATAAAATATCTTTTGGGGGAAATCACCATCCATGTCCTCAAGCAGTACTACAGAGCAATAGTGATAAAAACCATGTGGTATTGGTATAGAATCAGACAGGTACATCAGTGGAATAGAATAGAAGACCCAGAAGTAAATACACATACCTATGGATAATTGTTTTTTGATAAAGAAGCCAAAAGCTTACAGTGGAAATAGAAAGCATCTTCAATAAATGGTGCTGGTTTAACTGGTGATCTGTATGTAGGAAAATGAAAATATATCCGTAGTTATCACCCTGCACAAAACTCAAGTCCAAGTTGAATAAGGACCTCAACATAAATCCAGATACACTGAATCTAACAGAAGAGAAAGTGGGAAGGAGCCTCAAACTCATTGGCACAGGAGGAAATTTCCTGACCAGAGCTCCAGTGTCTTAGGCTTTTAGATCAACAATCGATCAATGAAACCTCATGAAGCTGAGAGGCTTCTGTAAGGCAGAAGACACCATCAACAGGACAAATTAGCAGCCTGCAGTTTGGGAAAAAAATTTTACTCACCCTACATCCAACAGAGGGCTAATATCCAATCAAAAATAAATAAATAACTCCAAAAAAAAAAAAACCCCAACCAACCCAAGCAAAAAATGGGGTACAGAACTAAACAGAGAATTCTCAACAGAGGAATCTCTAATGGCCGAGAAGCACTTAAAGAAATATTCAAAGTCCTTAGTGATCAGGGAAATGAAAATCATAATAACCCTGAGATTCCACCTTACACCAATCAGAACGGCTAAGATAAAAAACTCAGGTGACAGCACATGTCGGCTAGGATGTGGAGAAAGGAACACATTGTTGGTGGGACTGCAAACTGGTACAACCATTCTGGAACTCAATCTGGCGGTCCCTCAGACAAAAGGAAATAGTGAGGAGTATTTTTTTTTAAATAATCTCTAGTGGGCTAGTACATCTGCCTATCACTTATTCATGAAGTTGTTACTAGTCAACATCTTCACTTCAATGTCTTTTAAAACATATTTTTGTTTCCTTCCTTCCCTGGGACAAAAAAAAAAAAAAAAAAAAGTAGGGAAAGGGAATAGTGCTGAAATCAAATTAGTGTTTTGATATCCACCCAATATTCCTTATGTTGCTGAAGAGACTGAGGTCACCTTAGGATTCCTAGCCTCATTAATACAAAAATACTTAAAAAAAATTGACTCAGAAGCAAGCTTGGGAACGATTTTTTTTTTTAAGAGTTTGTAGAAAACTAACAGACCAGGCAAGCTGGAAATGTCCACAGTTGTGGAGCCGAGTGGGTGGAGAAAAGGAAGGAACTCCCGCTCTTTGAGTTTGGGTCCAAGAGAGCTAGTGTGCTCAGCATGGAGGCCTGGAAACAGCTGCATGGTGGAAAGGGAAGGAAAACTCAGAGAGAGAGAGAGAGAGGGTGGGAAAGCTCAGCGTGCCAGGGAAAGCTGCTTGGGCAACTGGCCAGTGTGTGAAAGGGAAGCATAAGAAGAAGTGGAAGAAACAGTTACACTTTCTTTGTGAGCTAGAGCTCTCTTATAGGACGCCAGAGCAGCCAATGTTCTAACCTTTGGAGAGCAGATCAGAATGTCGCGTCTCCACTCAAGGCCAGAGGTTTTGCATTCTTTTGACCAGGAAGATGTAGCTTTCCATCAATTGGCCTCAAGAAAGTCTTGGAATTGGCGTCTTTTCCCAGGGTATTTTAAATCTATGGAGAATCAACGGTTGTTCCCTGTACCCTGGACTATTTGCTGCCAGACCCTACCTGCCCTTGGGGGTTGGAGGTGAGGTGGCACAAAGTCAACAACACAGACTCCGGGAGGAGATGAGAAACGCTACAGCTGCTGCCAGCTCCTTTAGTACCCTCCACCTGTGCCCCATAGGTCCCAAGAAAGCATCTCTTCTAAACAGCAGTTCCAGATTATCTGGCATTGTCTGTGCCAGCAATCCTTGGTCTCTCAGGCAGTCCTCAATTAGGTTCTCCCACAAGAGACGTCTTTGCAGCTGCTCAACCCCTCTCGACCCCCCAGTGTTTAAGTAGAGGTAGCCTCCACTGTTCCTCTTACAAACTGTGCTCTTTTTCTTCCTAGTATTACCACCGAAATGGGATGTGCTGTCAAAAGCCAGTCATGAGGGAAAGGTATTCAAGGCTATTAATCTCTCTCTAGAACTATAAGAGAAGAAAGAGTATTTAGAGAGAAGCTTATTTGATGAAGGGTGATAGCTATATGTATCTGGGGTATAATGATAAGATTTAGACAATAGTTATGGAAACATGCTGATCTAGCTAAGGGGCAGTACTAGATTCTCTTCTAAGATCGTGACCTCACTAGCCCAGGGTGGTTGGTTAGGTTTCCAGTATTCTAGTACAAGTGTGATTTCCCACCTGTTGAGTGGTCCTTAAGTCTACTTAGACAGCCACAATCATGTGAGTGCCACCATTGTACCTTTACAAATATCTGTATATCTGTAATGAACATGCCGGTTTCATAGCTGGGTGAGATTATTAATTACTTCCCTCAACAACTTGCACAGTGCTTTTTTTTTAAACTCTGTGAGCCAGACTGTAGGGTTGAGACTTTCCGGTTTGATCCCCCATGAATCATCTGAGTCTTGTGTGCTGTCTCTAGCAGTAGGGGCTCAATGGAGACTATTACAGTAATCCACAACTGGACACAGTGCAAAGATCAATGGATTGTGGGGATCCCAGACCCACTGGATACATAAGAAGCATAAGCCTTGCATCTTTGGTTTGGGGAACATTGTAGAAGAACAGTCAGAAAGATGGTCAGATCTAGAATGCCAGGAATTTTGATGGCCAGCTGCTTAATGAAATGGCTGCACACATAAGACCTAAACAAGGATAATATCGATAGACACTACAGTGGGAGTTAGAAATTTCATGGGATCTCATCTTAGACAAAGAATTCCAGGCAACTAATGACTGCTGAGAGGGAGAATTAACCTCTCTCAGGGATGAGCCCCTGACTGGTTATCCAGTGCAAAGTGGTCAGCCCCCAAACCATATACAGAAGCAACAAAAATGGACTCAGCAGGTTGCAGTTACATATTTACACTCATACACAATACACATATATGCATAGAACAATAATCAAAGAGAAGTTATCGATTTGAGAATCATAGGAAGGACAGGAAAGGTGTTGAAGGAGGGAAAGGAAATGGGAAGCTGGAGGGAAGAAAGGGAAGGGGGAAGTGATGCAATTTTATTTTAATTAAAAATATTAAAAAACTAAATGAAGTATTTAATGTTCTTCAAATACACAAGATGTCCTTTTCCTGATGAAAATAGTGAGTACTTGGTCCAAAGCACATTTTATACATGGTACTGTATGGTAGGCTACTTGACTGCTGTTTGAAATGGGAGAGTTTCTTGAAAGTAAAAAGCTCTACAGTTAGTGCTTAAAGATGAGACTCTTGGAACGCTGGTCCATTTAGTCCACTGTGCACAGGACAGAAGAGTAACAAGGCCCACAGAATCAACTTGTTAATGTCTAGGCAATTTTAAAATGCTATCCTATGAGTGTAATAATCCAGGAGAACTCATTTTTATACACAGTTATCTAGTAAAAGCATATCAAAAGAAGAAATGAACCGGTTGTTCTTACAGGAGACCCCATCTAGCTAGCAATTCCATGTGGTAAGTTGGAATTTTGTTTTCTGGGTATATTTTATAGTCATCTGGAAGGGTCTTATCCATCTATTGCACTATTCACTAGCTTACTAGACCACATTCTATTAAACCAGGTTTAGAGAATTGATAGGCAAATGCTCTACCACGAACCAATAGTACCAGTCAAAAGAGGAGTCCACTTTCAAATTCTTCATTTTCTACCCTCTCATCATTGTGGTCAAGGATAGAACCTGTCTCATGAGACTTGCTCCAGAGAGCTTTCTTCCCATCATTTATGCTCCACACCTGATCAACATCAGTCGAACTGCCTTTTATATGATAAATGTTGTGTTAGTACTGGAAATGTGGTCATATCAATAAAAACCAAGACTTCCAGCACTTACTGCATCTTCATTTCAATAGCTTGCCCATTAGTTATTTATCTCATTGGCCAAGAGTATTTTTTCCTACTTTGGCTTAGAAGGGATCTTTTTTGAACTTTCCCTAGTACTTATTTCTGTGAATTTTGTACAATCTTGTACATGTATGATTAAAACCTTCCTCGGATGTCCAGTTTAGGTTTTCCAAAGAAGTATGTCACCACAATCTGCAAGTTCTTGTTTCTCCTAATTTACAACCCTGGGCATCATCACAGAAATCAAAGTTACAGAAATCAGAAGATTATGTGCCATGTAAACACATTTAGTTCATTCTTGGTCCAAGCACAGTCGGATATGGAGATTGGTGTAAACTTTTCCCTGTGTTGAAATGAGTCAATTCTAATTCTCTAAAATCAAACCCACAAACAAACAAACAAACAACAGCAAACCAAAACCAACCAACAAACCAACAATCAAAAAACCCAGAACAAAACAAAGCAAACCAAAAACTACCAGCTATGGTCTATAGGCCATTGTTGTTTGATCTTCCATTTTTCTCTTCCTCTTTCCACCAATCAAGGGAAATTCAACTTGCCTGGGCTGTATGCTTGTGCCTGCTCTTTCCCTCATGATCCTCGCCCACTTGTCAACACATTTAGGTTAAGTTGTCAATCTCTGATGTGCTACAGTTAGCGTTCTTGCAGTTCATATACATATGTAACTGTAGATTATGAAATTAGAAGAAAAGAGGAAAACTTCCAATCTCAAGCTACCTCATCCGTTTGCTTTGTCTGCCTCTGTAGATTTTTATCCAAGAAGGGAGCTTGTCAAAAAGACTGCCCGAGGTGGAAATGGACAGAGGCAACCCCTGCAGAGGTGGCCTTACCTAACAGCATCACCTCTCAGCAGCTAGGACCCCTGTGAATTGGATAACTAGGCTGTATGGCACAATTGCCTGGAGGCTACAAAAGCTAGACATCTGACGATGCTTTCTTGTTTCAAGGATATGCCTAACCTACTTTAAAAATATCCCTTTAATGAGGACTTTAAAGGAAGTTCCTTTCTGTTATGAGGTCTATGGATCCTTAAGTAGTTAGTTTCTTTGTTGGTTTCAGCGACTTTGAAATATCATGATTCTGTCTCCCCAACAAAAAGCTTTTTCCTCTGGCTTGTAAATAAATTAATATTTTAAGAAGACCCATTTTCTACTTTTAAACACTACATACTTGGAATTTCTTCATGGAGGCTGAAGGAACATTTAAACACAATTCTATGATACACATAAATACTGCTGGCAAGGCTTTTATGGATACAGATGACTCTGTAAAGTAGGTACTTTCAAGAACCCTAAAGGTTTGCACATCTGCATAAAGACTTAGCCCTGCTTTGTGGGGGAGGTCCGGTGGGGAACATGAAATCTTTATCTACTTCTATCCTTGTTTGACTTCATGGGAAGCCTGATTAAAAAGTCATTTTTACTCTGTGTAGATCTGCTAGACTCATAAATTCATCAAACATATGTGTCCTTATAAGGAAGTTTTAAAACAATAATTGCTTGTCTCCAATGCAATGTATCTTCCTTTCTGTGTGTGCACATGCATGTGTACGGGTTCATGTGCATGTATGTGTAGGGATTTGTGAAAATCCTCTGTGCACATCTGGATGGAGACCGGACAACAATCTCAGCTGTTGTTCCATAGGCACTGCCTTCCCCTCTCTTTGACCAGGAACTTGCTGACAGACCAAATGCTTAGGAACAGCCTATTATGCCCCTCCCTGCCCCACCCCGACAGCACTGACATTCTAAACTTATGCTACAATGCCTGATTTTTTAAAATTATGTAGTTTGTAGTGCTCAAACTCAACAAAGCAAACACTTTATTGACTAAGGTATCTCCCAGATTTTAATATACTATTCTTTATGAGAAAGCACATTTGATGATAACTACAAATCTTTCTAGCCTATTTAGATAGATTCCCCAAACAGGATCATTTTAAAGACCTGTGATATCTTGGGTTTTAGGCTCTGCACCTCCTTTTCAACATTGTTAAAACAACCCTGACACAGGGAGATGGGGACTTGGATTCCATGTTTCATGAGATACATCTTGTCCATGGGATAACTGAACAAACCATGGGCCATCCCCAAACGTTAGTCTCTTATTTGCAGTGTGAGAGCTGTGGCGTACTTTTATCTATACTCTTAATCTCTTCCAAGGCTGTTTTTTTTTCTTGTCTGTTGTGTTGTTTTTGTTTTTGGATTCTTTGATTTTGTTTGGAACTTATTAATCTAGCAATTATACAGCATATGGGAATTTATCTCTTTATCAGGACAATTAACTTCCTCCTCCATAGTAGCTTTGCAGACTTACTGTCTGAGGAGTTTTAGGTGTTCAAAGGAAATAGCCAGGGTGTCAGATCTTTTATACATCTGTCCTTGACAGGTCAGATGTAAGGACCCTCCTCTGTGGATCGTTATCATTTCCAGAGTTCATTCCTTCAAATGCGAAAGGAAGATTGTCCACTCTGCTACACTTTTGTGTGGAAATACCTATGGAGAGAAAGAACTTCATTCAATATTTAGTTAGATATAGTCAGTCCTTCAAGGATGGGGTGGGGGAAAAAAAAAGAACGGTCTGACTTTAAGCTAAGTATTTACCTCTAGAGGCAAACAAATCTTAACCCAAGAACACTTGCATATGGCATTTAAGGAGATTGCTTCTCTCTCTGTGTTGTGTTATTCCTAGGCACTTAGAACCTATCAATTTGCAAAGCCAAGGTGCCTTCTTGAAGCTTATATTTTACCAAGGGTCTAAGGGATGCATGCTCTCTATAATAGTGTGTGGCAGATGCAGAAAAAACAAAGGATGAGTTTGAAGAGGAAGGTTCTGGTTTTAAATAGACTTTCAGGTAGGTTGTACTGGGAGGTAACATTTTGAGCTTGAAGTGAGGGAGGGAGGGAATTATAGGAGATAATCAGAGATATTTTCTGATCAGAGGCAAGAGAGGATGCATACATTAAAATCTCACAGTACACGAGTGACAGCTGTATCTCAGAGGCTGGTGTGCCTCTACAGAAGAACAAAGAAGAGGTGAGGGGCAGATTAAATAGGACATTACGTCCAATGCCTGCCACTTGCCTCTTTCTTCTCTGCTTAGTTACAGACCTATTTTCTTCCCAGACTCCTAACTGGTAAAGGTGCTTCAGGCACTGCAAATGCTGTTGCTATTTCTTCTGAGTGAGGCGGGGAGAGGTGTAGTAAAGTAACTTCTATTCTAATTGAATCAGTCCAGTGGCAGCACCAAAAATAGTTTGTGTAAGAGGACAAGGTGAAGCGGGGTCAACCTGTAGGAGGTCACTCCTCTATCCAGGTGAGGCCCATCTCCTATCATCCAGCTAGTATGCCAGATTACACACGAATACACAATTGACTACCGTTAGAAACACAGCCTTGCCACAGCCATATGTGTGCATTTGTGTGTTTGTGTGTGTTTAGATGTGTGTATTTGTTTGTGTGTGTTTGTGTGATTTTGTGGATGCCATCTCTTGTATTTTACCATAGATAGGGCCACAGGTAGTCTCATGAGAAGTCATTTCTCTTTGCCTGTTCTCATTTTCCTGAAATGAATCCTATGTGTTACCACCAGGGTGACTCTTACTTCTAAATAGGATTTTAAAAATTGAGCTAAATATTCATGAATTATTAGAGGCCATCCAGTTGTCCCACCCACACATCATCTGGTTTCTACTTTAAGAATGAAATGCATTTTAAAGTATGTGTTTCCTTCTTCAAATAAATACCTTAATGGTTCTACTATATACATTTTCTTAGGTACAAAGCCAAAAATAAAAGAGTAAGATGGTAGATATAGGGGGCAGATATTAGTCAGATATTGCACAAGTGCATATCAAAGTCCACACTGAAAAGGCTAATAGATTGGTCCTGTGAAGGCTCAGTGCCCCAGTAGAGGGGACTGCCAGGGCTGTGAGGTGGGAGTGGGTGGGTGGGTGGGTAAGCACCTTCATAGAAGCAGGGGGAGGGGGTATGGGATGGGGGGTTGCAGAGGGGAAACCAGGAAAGGGATATTTTATTTATTTACATTTGAAATGTAAATAAATAAAATATCCAACACACACACATACATACATACATACACACACACACACACAACAATGAAGACATTCTGAGAAACTACAGAATAGAATAGAGATGCTGTATGTGTCGATTTGTTTGTGTTTGTGTGTGTTTATATGTGTGTATGTGTGTGTTTGTGTGTATGTGTGATTCTGTGGATGCCATCTCTTGTATTTTTACCATAGATAGGATCATAGGAGCTCTTTCACATTTACTAAGCAGTTCGTCATAGCCACCCACTTGTTTTGGAATACGAATGGTGATATTTCCTGGTGCAATCAGAGGCCCTAAGTAGGACATCATCTACTGGTTCCAGGTAAGGTGAGGACTCAGGTTAGACCTCAGGCTATACTAATAGACCCAGTCTATAGTCACGTGAGTGACTTACTTCCCTCAAGTGTACTTTTCAGGGCTCCTTGGAGATGGAACTTCTCATTTGAGATGGAATTTCCTCATTCGGAGTACATGCTATGTTCTAGGAGCTGTTCCAGGAAATTAAGTGCCTCTGCTTGCTCTTCTCTTTCTTCCTCACAGCCCACATCTAATCTAGTCTGTCAGCACTATGATGAAAAAAATACATCCCCCATCTGACAATCTGGGATTTCCCTTTAGTCTAACCCCCACCCCCCATCAGACCAAACTTAGGCTTTTCTAATTGTCTACTGTTTGGTCTTTCTTGTTCTACCAGTGTGCCTATAGTTAGTCAGTCACCTGTGACTCAAAGTTTTGTAGGGGATTTCTTTTGCTATATCAGGAAAGTGGTCACCCTTCTCAGCTGGGAGGGCTCCAGGGAGCTCCCCTTTGGTGGTTCCTCATACCCCTTGGTGCTTCCAAACTGTCCCTTTGTAAGCTGGCATTTGTGGATTCTTGGTTCACTCTAGATGGGTCTCTCTGCGCAGGAGCCACTGCACTTGCTGGGTGGTGTTGTTTGTTTGGTTTTTGCCTGGCCATGCACACTCATTTCAGTCACGTCAGTGCACAACTCATTTCTTCTCATTATCAGGGAACTCTTCTCAAATTCACTGTGAACTGCCAACCAACCGTCAGTCCTTTATACTTGCTTTCTTTGCTTTCCTTCTTTTTATGGCCTGTACCATGTTCAAGATGACATGAATTTAATTGCTTATTTTACATGAATCCCATAAAATGACCAAAGGTTTATGTATGTATGTATGTATGTATGTATGTATGTATGTATGTATATACATATACATATACATATACATATACATATACATATACATATACATATACATATACATATACATATACATATACATATACATATACATATACGTGTGTGTGTGGTGTGTATGTATATATACATATATGTGTGTACATATATATATATAAGTATGAATATATATGTTAAATATAAATGAAATTTCCATATTCTCAAAACCAAACATGCTGTCTGATATATAATAGTACTCTATAAATATTTCCCAAACACTATCACTAACTTACTGATATTTACAGCTCTGCCTTGAGATTTTCAAAGTCAAGCATCAAAAGGCCAGACCCACCTCCATTCCTGTTTCTGTCCCTTTCCCTTAAGTGCTGTGAACACAGGAGGCATTTAACAAATATTTCTCGAATGATAATTGAATAGCGGCACAGGCGCTAACTTTCGAGAATGGCTGCAGAGAGGAAATCCAGTATTATCAGTAAATGCGTGGTATTTGTGGTTAGATTGGGCTATTTGGATTTTCTCTCTGCCACTTGCTGTGTCAGGCTGAATAAATCACTTAATCTCTCTGGGCCAGTTTCTTTAACTGAAAAATTAGGTTAATAACAGGACTAGGCTCCCGGGGAGGTCTGTTGTGCAGATGAAGTGAAATGAGAAGTGGACTCAGCATTAGGTCTGAACTTGTTATCAATGAGATAATCTCACTGGCAGGGTTAAGTGCTCTGTCTACTTCCTGGTAGGGCCCCGGACTTTCTTTGAGCAGAGCGATTGTCTCCAGCAAGATTTCCCATTTATGTGTTTACCCACACTACTAAGTCTTAAGCCTCCGAGGGACAAGGTCTTAGCTTTTGAAATCTTTAAATTCCCAGAATCAACGCAATGGACAGCCTCAACGAATCTGGTCTTGAATTGGAGAAAATTGAATTAGAAGAGTCAGCCCTCTTTTAGGACAAGAGCACTGGTATCGATTAATGTCAGTTTTTATGGTTCTCCAACTAATATTAATAAGGGACAGGTATCTGTAGTCATGCAAGTAAAGACTAGTTAGTAGAATCTGCTCATCCATTGGTTTATTGCTCTTGAATACCTTATGTAATCAGGGACATCTTGAACTTCTTCAGATCCCCCTGTCTCCATCTTATTGTCAGGATTACAGTTGTACACCACCTTTCCCTCATGCGTGCTAAGCACTCTCCTAACTGACCTACATCTCCAGCACTCCTCCCTGTGTTTTGGGGCAAAATCCATCCTGAATGAACTGTTAAGTGAATGGAAAGGATACCTCTCGGAACCGACTGTCCGTAAGTTCTGGCCTTGCTCCCTTCCTTGTCTTAGACGGCTCCCATTCTCAAACACAGGCTTCCTATTGTCTCCGAAGGGGAGCTTTTTTTTTTTTTTTTTTTTTTTAAATCAGCTTTTAGGTAGAATCAGTCGCACAAGCTGAAGTGGAAACTTCTGCTGAACTTATAAACAGTTGAAGAGCCTGCCTTGGTAAAACGTGAACCAAGCAAATACTCCATTTTCTTTTGGGTGGATGAACAGGCAGTCCATGGAGCCATCTGTCATGGAAGTCTTGTCAAAGGTATTGTTCACACAGCCACGTGGCTAGAAGTTATTAATGGAAATCTAACCAACAAAGCAAGTCATGAGCTTTCTTCTTCTGAAACTTGCTCCCTAACTCGAGGCCTAGGCCCGTGGGGCCACTTTGTTAAGAAACAAAAGTGGAGCTCGAAGTCCTTCAGGTTTGTGTAAATACAGAAATGATGTGATACACACCAAGGAATCTCCAGGGGAAGTCATGCTCTCCTGGGAGACCTAGGCAAGGGGGTGTCCTTCCTCCTTTTCATAGGAGGAAGAGGAGAAAATTTCAGTCTCTGGTCATGTTTCTATTCTGGCTAAATATAAGAGGTTTTGGAATTTTTTTTTCTATTGAAAGTCTTTGCTCTCACATTTAAAATTGTAAATCTCCGTACCTTTTAGTTAGAAGATCTGAAGCAAGAGAGGCTCCAGCTTTGCTCACCATTATTATGGCTTAAGGGGTGCCTGAGGCTCTGTGGGTAGAATTGATGCTTTCATACAGACTTTGGTGTACATAAGGTGGGGGTTCTCTGTAGAAAATAACAAGAGAGAACATGGCGCTTTGGAATCACATATCCATTCACATCCTTCATCGGCTCTAAGTAGGCTAGTTAGCATCTCTGAGCTCCTATGATGGGGGAAGTTAAACCCTGGAATTTTCTTACTCAATGATGTACCGTGCTCAAATTACTATGCACCTGTGCTCAGTACAGAGCAGGGTAGTAGAAGTTAGTTCTGTTTTTTTTTTTTTCTCCCAGCTTTTCTCAGAAACAATACTTTCTGCTTGATGGTCAACTCATTTGAATATCAGTTGTCTGACTTCTCTGATCACCCTTCAGTGTACACGCTGCCTGTTAATGGAGATAATATTCAAACTCTTTCTAAGTGAGCCTTCTCAGGCGTCTTATGATCTGTCGTAGCCTTTGCTCACTGGCCACAGAAAACAACTGTGGACCTGGAGGAAAATATTCGGATCCCGAACTGGGTAGACTTGGGTTAAATGGCAGCTCAGACTATCCGGTGGTTTGGCGCTGGTCACTGCGTCTCTCTGCGGTTCAGTTTTACTCACCTGTCGAGCAAGAACAATAGTAACTTCTATTTCAGGAGTTCTCATGAAAATTGAAGGAGTCTTGCATGTAATGAGCTTGTGACAGCCCATGGTGTATTAAAAATACTAAAAATGAAAGAGGAAACAAAAGAAAATTGGGCCATTAAGAGCAATGAAACAGGAGTGGACTCCGAATAGCGCGGGATGCCCACAGACAAGAAGAATTCGGAGATTGAAAGCTCCCTTACCCTTCAGAAGCCGACAAGACTGGAAAATCTATGTCTCTATAAAAAGGAAAAGCTCGGCAGCTTTTCTCCTTCTACCCCTCCTCTGTAGAGTGGGTGAGTTCAGTGACAGACTGTTTTGGAAGGAGCTAGAAATATCAGTTTGAAAAATGCCTGGCAACTGCTTGAGAACGACTATCTGACTTAGGAGGAAGGGAGAATACTGAGGTATTCCTCTTAGCCAAATTTAGAAATGTCATGGAGGCTCAGTGAATCATTTCTCGGGGGCTTGAAAAACAGTTTTCCCATACTAAGTGTTGCTTTATGCCTACCATTCAAAGCCTATACCCCAGGCTAACCCACTAGGGCCCTAGGAGGCTAACCAGTTTGGGCAATGACTAGATTCATGTTGGTTTTTATCCTTTAGTATATACTGATGGACAGTATGTTTGTCTCTCTAACTTAAATGTCACCCATTGGATTAATGCAGTAAATCCATTAGGGCCACCACCACCACCACCACCACCACCACCACCACCACCACCAATTTCTCAGACATGAGCTCAACCTGGGCCAATTCGATAACATACAAAGGATTTTATCTCGCTGGATGTGAACAAAAACCATGGTAGTCTTATTGCTACTGGCGGCCATTTTAACAAGGCAGCAAGCTTTACATTGGCTGGAAGCTCTGATGGACAGCTTGGAGAAATGAGAGGGGCCGGTGCTCTAAGACATAGTCCAGTGCCAGCAACCTGCCCTAACTCCCTGCTTCTTCTTTTATGTCAGAGCATATATTCTTATTATTAAGCTATTCTAGTCAGAGGTTTGGTTATTTTCACACCCGCTCCCTGCTCCTAACTCAAAACAGAACAGAACAAAACAAAACAAAACAAAATAAAACAATACAGTAACTAAGATCACGCCAAACACATCTGTATACTGCCTGGCATGCGGTCATCTGTATTGTTTATGTTGGTGTGTGGCTATCTCTATTAGGGTGTGGTGTATAAACTGAGGTCAGTAGACAAATCCTGTCTTCTCCCCTTCTTCCTTCCAGAAGCACTATCATCATATTTTGAAAAGGAGTCACAATTTCACTCTTGTGGATGAATAGCAGTTGAAAATGATGCAGGCTGACAGTCATTCACCCTGTTGACCATGGTGGAGTCTCTCTCAAAGACAGTTTGATTTTTTTTTTTCCTTTTGGATTTGGTACCATAAAAGTCAATGCCTGGTAAAAGTGAATCAAATCATGTCCTTTTAGGACCCCTTTCTTGTTACTCATGTGCTTGTTGGATGTAAAAATCTCATTACAAATGAAACCATTAAACTATGTTTTAATAATACGAAACCAAGTAGGCTCTCCCAGCTTTCCCTCCATCAGGACTAATTTCAGGCAGTCTGTTTATAGAGTGAAGATAAATTTTATTGGTGACAAATGCACTCCTGCATTAACAAATTAAGTGTGCTCTCAAAGGAGAGAAAAACAAATGGAGAAAATTGGGCTGTCTGTTCTTGAAATCTAAAAAAAGGACTTATTTCCTCAGGGGACATTCGGTATTTTCATAATCACATAGAAAGGAAAACACGGGCCTTTTGGGTATAACATTAAAATAAATTAATTTTGCTGCCTGATTCATAATGGCTAACGGCAAACTGGGACTCTTTATCTCTAGACTTCTCTTACTCTAAAAAACAGGTTTTCCTGTGACCTCCAGCTCAGGAAAGATGAATAGCTGTGTCAACTTACAGAAGATGAAGAATGTGGGGCCTGCTATCTATTTGGGGCTTGTTAATAATAGGTAAGTCGTCATGGGGAGGAACTAGAGGCTAAGTGTTCATGATCTTGACTCCACCATCTCTACAGTGGCATCTTTTGCTTTCTTCCCTGATGCTGTATAAAATGTTGATGCCCATCTCTAGAAAAGTGCTTCCTGTGATCGGATTCTGAGGATATCTGTTATCATTTTCCTTTAT
Source organism: Mus caroli (assembly GCF_978045245.1). NCBI lineage: Eukaryota > Metazoa > Chordata > Mammalia > Rodentia > Muridae > Mus > Mus caroli. The sequence continues at coordinate 98,181,754 of NW_028227264.1, read as the reverse complement.
CCTTCTCAATCTGTGGCTGTTTCTCTCTCTGCTCTCTCGTCACACATGCATTAAGCTTTCCTTTGTCAGTGCTTCCATACCTGCCACAGTCTGAATACTCATGCTCCTGAGTCCCTAGACAATGCATGCCTAGTGCTATGGTCCTCTAGTTGGTTTTGGAAAAGCATAGCCAATGGATTACTGGCTGTAATGCCTTCCATCTGAACAGGGGGCTCTGGGTTCCTATTACTTTTAGCTATTGACTTTCATGTTTTGTAAAATATTGGAGAGGGGTGGATGACCTCTGAGATTTGATCCCAAGTCACCGACGACACTAAAATGTCAGCACTCCTTCCTTGAATTTTGCTTGCTAAAAATGTTAATGAGGAATAGCATCATGGATGAAGACCTTCATATTTCCTTGCGAAGGAAATATGCTTTTGCAAATAAATGAATAAATAAATAAATAAATAAATAAACAATTGCCATGTGCCCACACATAGACTTTGCTCAGGTATAGGGATATTTTAAAAGCTTGTGGATGTGACTGCTCATGTTCTTCGCTCATTGACATTTTCCTACTAAATTTACCAACAGTGATGACCTGTAGCTCAAACACAGGGCTATCTAAACCTTTTTAGGAACTGCTGCATGTCCACTCAGACAGGGCAAATGATTCATCCAAGTTGATAGCAGGAAACTGTTTGGTTGGTTTTGCATCTGGATTTACAACAGAATCATGCTGCACGTGCCTAGAAGAATCCTTCTTAGGTGTAAGACAGAGTTAAGAGAAAAGAATAGAATAGTCACACTCACAGAAGATACTTACCGGGCTTCCTGTTGAAACTGAATCCCCATAATGCCTTGCCAGCTTGAACATGGTAGAGTTACAGCCTAAAAGAGAGAGCCTTTTGCCTTGTGATTCCACAGGCTGGAAATAAGTGGGTACATTTGAAGATCAGAGTCACAGAGATCCCCATCTGCAGAGATAGTTAAGCAAGCATAGTAGGGGTACTTTCAAAACTTTATTTATGTTATGAAGAAAAACTATTGTGGAAGAAAATGGCCAACATTTTCCTTGAAACCCCCGCTTTTGATCTTTGGGTTGAATTAAGACCAACCCAAAAGAGAAGTTGTCTTTAATTGCACACACACGCACACACACACACACACACACGTGGATATATATATATGTATATATATATATATATATTCATACACACATATATATTCTATTTCTGTAAGTTTTAAACATGATTAACCATTTGACATGACTATATAGATGGTAGATTGTATTAAACACATTACAAAATAATCACTGCTGCCAGAGAGTAAAATGACACTTCAACAATAAGCAGAGACAGTAGCAGCTGCATGCAAGCAAAACAAATGAAACACTTGAGGCTTTTAATTGCACCTCTCTCCCTACCCCTCATATTGGTGGCCTGATGTATCCTAGGTGCATTGCTCTCTGTAGTTGTTATAGTCATGTGGCTATTTGTCTAGCACTTACTACAAATATATAGATATGCATGACATTTTTAACATTGAAAAACAATGGTTACTGAGGTGGCTTGGAGGGAATTTTTCTTTCTTGAATATATTTTTTTTAATTTACATTTCAAGTGTTATCCCCTTTCCCAGTTTCCCCTCTGCAAACCCTTCATCCCATCCCCCATCCCCTTGCTTCTATGAGGGTACTCTCCCACCCAATCTCTTCTCACAGCCTTGGCATAGAGCCTTCACAGGACCAAGGGCCTCCCCTCCCCTTGATGCCAGATAAAGCCCCTTCAGCTCCTACAATCCTTCCCCTAACTCCTCCATTGGGGTCCCTGTGCTCAGTCCGATGGTAGGCTGAGCATCTGTATTGGTTGGGATCTGGCAGAGCCTCTCAGAAGACAGCTGTATCAGGCGCCTGTCAGCAAACACTTCTTGGCACCAACAATAGTGTCTGGCTTTGGTGTCTGCATGTGGGATGAATCCCCAGGTAGAGCAGTCTCTGGATGGTCTTTCCTTCAGTTTCTGCTCCACTCTTTGTCCCTGTATTTCCTTTAGACAGGAGCAATTCTGGGTTAAAATTTTGGAGATGGATGGGTGACCTCATCCCTCAATGGGGGAGCCATGCCTAACCTCTGGGTATTGTCTCAACAGGTTCTTCCTTCCCTTTGTGGAATATTTCAGCAAATGTCATCTCCATGGGGTCCTGGGAGGCTCTTGCTTTCCTGGCATCTGGGACTTTCTGGTTGCTATCCCTGTTCCCCATTGCTACACACCTCTGTTCAATTTCCTGACCCTCTGTACATCGCCTCCATCTCCTCTCATACCTGATTCTTCCCCTCTTTTTCCCCTTTCCCTCTTCTATTTCTCCCAAGCCCCTCCCCCCACTTTAGTTCCCTTGATTATTTTGTTCTCCCTCCTAAGAAGGACTGAAGCATCCACCCTTTGGTCTTCCTTTCTCTTGAACTTCATGTGGTCCCTGAGTTGTATCTTGAGTATTCCATGCTCTTTTCCTAATACCCACTTATCAGTGAGTACATACAATGTGTGATCTTTTGTGACTTAGTGGTACCTGTGTAAGAAAAGTCAGTTGCACAGTATTGACTCCCTCGAGTGTCAGATAGGTTGGAAACAGAGTTCACAGTGCAGGGTGCCCAGAACTCTGAGGAAACTATGTGGTTTTCCATCTTTGGGGAGAATACTCTTAGTATTTTTGCAAGTGGACAACCAGAAGGAACGACTCAGAATATAAACTCTTTGGGAGGCCCATTATGAGATCAGCTTTGTGCCTTAGCACAAGTGCTTTCATAGCTCCCATGACTCTGTAACCACAGGATGGGCTGTCCAGATGTATCCACAAGAACCCAATTAAAAAATAACAACAACAGAGTTTTTCTTGTAGATTCTTGTATAATCACATCACTTGGAACTCAGGCTATGTTTTTACCACCACTCAGGCACATAAACACTAGTTCAAGCTAGAAATAATATCGAGTTTTTTAATTAAGTTATTAGGAATTCATATCAGCAAGTAGTTTAATACTGTGAAGATATTATGTCTTATGAAAAATGTATGAATGAGGAAAACCTTAACTTCAAGTGTTTGGAATATGTTTGGTAATATTATAGCATGTATTCCCCTAATGCTAACAGAAAAGAAATATCTTTGTGCTTTGAAGCCATGCATGTCTCCAAAGAAGGTGGATCTATATATGGAGGTAAGAAGCGGGGATTGGGAATTTTTAACTTGGAAATTCAAAAAAGGTTTCACTGCAGAGGCAGAACCAAAACGAACACAGCACATAATGGCATCTTATAAGTTTTTGGCAATAGAATCCTATTTCTTTCCTTCTTTTCTATTAAATATCATCACTAGAAGTAGTTTTATTTTTAAAAAAATTCTACTTTTCCAATTTAATGCCCCTGCCACATAGTAAGAACATTAAACTTCTATAGTCCACCAAATATAAATGAATGTCTCCGAGTTTATTACTAGGAATATTAGAAAATACCCAACATTTACCATACTTTAACAGAGGGGGGTAATGGGCTAATTCGATGACTTAGCAGACAAAGGCACATGCCACCAAGCCTCACAACTTGAGTTCAGCTCAAGACCCACATTGAGGAAGAGGAAAATTGATTCCTGCAGGTTATCTTCTGATAACACTATACATGTTCTCTGGCAACACACATGTGAACACACACACACACACACACACACACACACACACACACATCGCTAAAATAAAGTAAAAGTAAATAAGATGTAAGAAAATAGTTGAAGGGAGAGGTGAAGGGACACCTGAGGTTAGTCGTCATCTGTATAATAGTGAAGAGGCTTGCTCGTGGTTATCAGGTTACCACCTTGGTGATTGTCATTACACCTGCTACGCTTGCTTCTCTTGATGCTTTCTTTGTAGAAGAATAGCATTGCTAGGCTTATACAGGCCTTAAAACCCCTTTCCCTGAGCTGTATATTGTTGAAGTTGAGCCTGAAGCCCTGAGAGGTGCGTGAGGTCTCATCGTGGGCTGAAGAACTCAGATGTACCTCCATTTTTGAAAGCTCTGTTTAGTGGAACTCATTCTACCAGGTAGGCATTATTTATCTTAAGAGGTGTCTCTCATCTACTGAAAGACAGTCTATCTGTGGTAATTGCAACAGCACTTATTTTTAATCTACTTTGTTCTTTGTGAAACTACTGTAAGCCAACAAAATTGTTTCTGAGGTTGAAATGTTAATGACATTCTGACATTGTTCTTTGCTCATATATGTGGCATACTTTTGTTTTGCCTTAACTTGGATTAGTACTGTTGTGATGAAACACCATGACCAAAAGAACTTGGGAAGGAAAAGGCTTGCCCATCACTGAAGAAAGTCAGGATGTGAACTCAAAGATGGCAGGATGCTGGAAGGAGTTGCTGATAGGCCCTGGAGGGATACTGCTTACTGGCTTGCTCAGCCTGCTTTCTCATAGAACCCCGGACCACCAGCCCAGGGCTAATACTACCCACCATGGGCAGAACTGCCATCATCAAATCACTAATTAAGAGGGTACTCTACGGATGGATGTTATGGAGGCATTTTCTCAACTGAGGTTCCCTCTTTTCAGATGACTCTGGTTTGTGCCAAAATGTTAGCCTGGATCTAAGTGAAGAAGTAAACGTTAATGCATTCTAAGAAGCTCTAGTGATGCCTATTGCTATAGAAAAGGCTAGGCTTCCTATTTCTAAGAAGTCACTCTGTTTATAAACACCAACACAGGTGTGTGAGCCTTATTGGACAGTTTCTGTGCAAATCAAGAGTAATATTTTCTATGAGGCCACTAGGATGCAAATGTAATAAAAGATAAAGCACCCCACTTTATAGGCTTATTGCTTTAAAGTCTATCCACTTACATCGGAGAGCTTATCAACATAAAAGAGAACACCGGGGAAACTTACCTCACATCGGACTTTGACTCATGGCATTTGTCAATAAGGTCACCTGAACCTCGAAAGAGTAGAGGAGAAAAGACTGCAGATAACATTGCAGGTTACTGGGTTTAAAACTATTCAACCTCGGGTACTTTTATGATGCATTGTTTAAATAGAGTGTAAAGGTAGAAGGTCATTTTCTTGTAAAGAGAAAAGTCATACCTCTGTTTATAAAAACTGTACTTTTATTGCAGTTACTTTAGCTTTGCAAAGAGCCTATTGGTGGCAGAATAGGTCACTGAGGTTAGTGAGGAATAGCCTAGGCGTAACCGTTGTCCTTGGCAAAGACACAGGGATTTGTGTTAACTCTACTCTTTGACTCAGTAATTGAGATCTTGGCGCTTGTCACAAGTAAGCAATCTAATAAAGAAAATATATATGTGCAGAAAGTTATTTATTCCATATTATCTATAATTGCACAATATTAGAAAAATCACAACTAATATCCATTAAGATGGAGTTCGTTTAATATTTTACAGTACATTCCCTTAGTCACACATATTGGTGGAGTTCAGAGTGACCCTAATTTTTTTCTAAAGAGTTTCTATTATAATATTTCTACAATGAAAAAGCAACAAGATATAAACATAAGTAATCTAGAAAATCCATGATTTTTATCAATAGTATTATTAGTTATGGTACCCCACCCTATACTAGACTCTAATAAGAAAACTACAATTTGTTTGACTTTGAAATAAAAATGAGCAAATAAATGTAGTGTTTGGCTTTCAAAATTAAACAAAGTAAAGGTGTTTAAATATCATTTCAGCATATTAGTGAAATAATATGTAAGCAGTAGTGTTACATAAAGTTAGAAAACCAAGTCTTAGACTTAGATGTTCGGTTTAACACAATGTTGCAAAACAGTGATCCCAAATCCCTAACTAACACTATGCCCACTGCCAGCCCTCCTCTCCACACAGAAACAGAGACACTAGCTGCTTCTGAAGCCAAGTGAACAGTCCCACCTGGTACAAGGGCCATTTCTTGTCTTCAGGATTCTTCTGTAAAATATTGTTTAAATTAAAAAAATTAAAAGCATAATTATAACACTTTGTCTTTTCCGTTTCTTCTTCATATCTCTCATGCAACTCCCCCTTGGCCTTTCTCTTTAGTTGTTATTGTTTACACACACACACACACACACACACACACACACACACACAAGCCTAGATATGTCTTCTCAGTTTATTTAGTGTTTACCCATATGTCTTTGCTTTCAGGGCAGATTACTTGATAGCAGATAAGCAATTTGGAGACTCATCCCTGGGCAAGATTTTCTCCTGCTCTCAACATTCATTAGTTGCCTGAAGTTTTTTTGTCTGAGGTAGGGGGTGACATTTCTGCCTTCTATGTTACCATGTTTATTTGTGGCGTACCTCTTTAGGACTTGCTTAGGTGCCATATTACTGAGGTATCATTTGAAGCTTCTCTGTCATTTCTAGCAGACACAGTCTCACAGCAGATCTCTGCTCCTCTGGCTTTTACCATTTTTCTGTCCCCTTTAACATGGTGTCTCCTGAGCCTTATTTCCTGGAGAAGTTGTGTTATAGATGGATACCTGATGATCCATCGCTTGTTTTCTGCCTTTTGACTGATAGCGGTTTTCTGTAGTGGTGTCTGTCTGTTGCAAAGAGAAGTTTCTTTGATAAAGGGTGAAATGCACACTTATCTGCAGGTGTAAGGATAGAATGCAGTTAGAAGTGATGCTGGTTTAGTAAAATCATGGTAGCATGTTCTACTCTAAGATTTACAACCTTATTAGCACTGGGTAGTTGGCTGTGTGTAGGAGGAACGTGCAGCTGCCTCTGCATAAATGCTGGGGCACAGTGCAGCCACAAAGGCATCACCTGCAGGAGGTCCTAATTGAGGACTGCCTGAGAGAACAAGAATTGCTGACGAAGAAATTGTCAACCAACTGGGAACTGTTGTTTAGAAGAGATGCTTTCTTGGGACCAATGGGGGACGAGTGGAGAGTATTAATGGAGCTTGCAGCAGCATTCACATGAGTTTTCTGTGGCATTTCTCACCTTCTCCTGGAGTCTGTGGGTTGATTCTGAGCCACCTCATCTCCAATCCCCAAGGGCAGGTAGGGTCAGGCAGAGAGTGGTCTAGGACACAGGCAACAGCTAGAATTTTTGTGTGTTTGTTTTGTTTTGTTTTGCTTTGTTTTTTTTGTACTAGACATGATTTCTCTCTGTTGAATAGACTTTAAGTTTAATTAGAGAATTCTTGGTTTCTGCCAAGATATGATTGTCAGTATTACATCCCGAGTGTTAGGTCATCATAGTTCGTAGGTATTATAGATGTAGGAATATTAGTTGTCTCCCTCCCTTCTAAACTTGCATAGCACCTTCTAATATTGTGAAAGATAGTCCTTAGGGAAGAGGTTTTCAGGTAAGGTCTATCCTGTGTCCTCTGGGTCTTATACCTTAAGTACAGTCTCTTTTTTAGCCATAGGAACTTACCTTCAACCTCTGAGAAGCAATCAAGAGTAACAGTCTATATTGCTTTGGAGTTCTCTGGGACTCCTTTGTCCCAGACCTGGAAAGAAAGTGTCTTATGGCTGGTATTGATGTTTTGTTAGATTGTCCATAGATTTTGGGGTGGGTATGTTCATTCCAAGTGTATTAACTTCATTTAAGCTATATATGCACATATATACACATAAACTTATCTGTATCATATATAAGTTTAAGGAAATAGAAGTTAATAACCATCCCTTATGTTTTTTAGATACTCCCTACTGTGGTTTCACCCTCTCCCTCTCTATCTTCCTATAATAACCCCCAACTCCCCTCCCCAACTAAACACTAAGCCATCTTCGCCGTTTCCCCCTTCAAATCACTTGAGGCCCAAAGCATACAAGGTACTTCTAAAGTTAGCATTTTGGAAGAATAAAAATATTCCATTGACGTTCAGAGTTCTTGATGTGGTAAGCCAAGAGCAAACTTTAGCTAAGTTGGTTGTCTATACCCAACCAGAGTATATGGCAGAGGCTATTTTGGGTATTGTTATTAATGTTCTTACTTTAGTTACCATACAAAATAATATATTTTCCGGCTGGAGAGGCAAGTCAATAGATAGAGTGGTTGCTGTGCAAACATGAGAAACTAAGTTCAGATTCCTTGCATCCACCTATAGAGTCTGAGGTCTGGAAACCTCAGCTCTGTGAGCGAGAAGCTAGAAGAACCTTAGGGACCCTTGGTCTGCCAGGCTAGTCGAAACAGTGAGCTTTAAGATGATAGACATGCTTTCTCAAACAATAAGGTGAAAAAAAAGAATGGGAAATACTCAACGACAGCCTCTGATGTGCACACATGCAGGCACAAGTGCATAGATGTGTCATGCATATGCACACATATCCATAGACCACTCCTGTATATGTGTACCTGTAGTATACAAGGATTGAATCTTAATGCCCTTGGCACAGTAGTGGACATACTACTGAACTCTCCCTAAGCTTAGGAAAGAGCTGTAGGGAGAGTGTTTACAGAGCCTGAATTTAGATGCTGACAGAGGTCATGCTTCTTGCTCTCCTTCCTGCCAGTGAAGCCTGGATGGGAGAGTAGGAGTCACTGTTGAGTTAAGGGACAACAGGTTGGGGTCTTACTCCCAGGGCCACATCTGTGCTAAAAGATGCCCGCCCCCCCCCTCCCCGGGCTCAGTATCTGTCTGGAGAGGTGTTAATAGATAGAGACCATGCTTCACGCAGAAGGCTCTCTTTCCCTTCAGCCTCTTCATTCTCAAATCCCTTCCTCCTTGGATTCAACTGCAGAGTAGAGAACACTGCCTGAGGCTGCTGCTGCCAGAGAGGATACAAACTCTTAACTGACAATGGCGTGGCATCTCTTTGTCAGGGATCATCAGAGTGTTGGGGGCAGAGTGGAAATAAGAGACTGAGTTCCCTGAACATGGGGATCCTGGATGTCGCAGAGTCAGGGTCAAACCTAAGGGAGCGCAAACTGTGCAGGACAAGCTAGAGGTTGTGGAGGGTGCACGCTCAGAACAGCCAGCATCAGGCATACACCCTGAGAATTTAGGTCTCTCCAAAATAAAACTGGGAGGTGAGGATGAGGATGCAGGGGGTGTCACTGCTAAGACCGTGCCCGGAAAGAACAGTTCTTTCCTCCCAGCTTCAGCAGAATTCGAGATTAGGGCCCACCTCCCCCACCCGCCGCCGCCGGTCACTTTTAACTCAGAAGGAATCAAGAAAATCTTATTTTTGCACACCTGTCTTTTTGTGCTTCAAGAAATAAGTACCCGCTAGCGCTGTGGTGTGTGCGTGGGTATGTACCTATATAAATCCCAGGGAGAATGAGACTCTGTGATTCTCTGCTGGCAGGAATCACACCGAGGCTTAAATTACAGTGGATGGGAACGGCGCAGAACGGCAGAAATGGTTCACGGAGGGTGGAGGAGCAGGAGTAGAAAAAAGGAGAGTTCAGTAGGGGGAAAAGACAGGGCTGAGCAATCTTAAATTCTGCTTTTATGCAGGTAAGGTTGTTGCTCTGGAAACCAGGGAACTGCTGGCAGTTTGTATAAGTCAGGTTTTGATGTAGAGGAGCTACCAACCTATATTGATAGCTTAAGACAGAGATCAAGGAATTTAAGAGAAAAAAAAAAACAGAACAAAACAAAGCAAGATTATAAATATAAAACGTGGCATTAGAGGCACAGTGCCTTATGGGTTCATTTATGTTTTGCATTTCTGTTATCAGTCTGGAATGTAATTGACCACTCTCTAGGCCTATGGGGAAGAATGCTCCCAGCCGTTCAAGCCTGAGGAAAACATGGTTGTGTGTTTGTATTGCAATCACACGGAGGCTGATGGAGATGCATAGAGGAGTCTAGAGGCGGATGTAGTAGATGCGGCTGAATGTCTCAGGAATGTCTCAGGATCGTGGAAACTTTGAGGCTCTGGCCATATGGACGAGCTGTGTGTGAGCACACTGTCACTTTCTCACCTGTAGCATGGGAATCCCATTCCAGTTCTTAGGTTTCTAACACCCAGTGGTTTCTCTGGAACCTCCCAAGTAGGTGCATGGTATCTGATGGACACCAATAAAAAAATATGCTGCATTTATTTTGAAGAAAGGGACTTTTTTCTTCAGTGTCTTCTGCTTGCTTCTAGTGTATTAGTATTCTTCATTCTAACAAGTTACCCGAAACCTTTAAACAGTCATTCTTCATTTCGAGAGGCCAGAAGAATAACATTCAGTGTAGTAGTGACTTTTATTTGCCTAACGCAATTGTCATGTCCAAGGCTTACTGCCTCAGTCTGTTCACGTAGGCCCAGTTCTGGAAGCTTCTAGTCTCTGTACAGTTTACCTAGGCCTAGAATGATTTTTGCCTCTGAGACTTTATAGCTGAATAAACTCACCCTTTTTAGCTCATTCTAAACCCCGGCTGACACACCTCTCTAAGATAACTGATTCAAACTGACCCTTTTCCTTTCCTGGATCACACTTGGCCTCTTATTAACTTTGGCAATATGCTGTAATCTTCTGGCTCTTTCTCATTCTCTGACTTATTCTTCTGCCTTTCCCTGTGTCTAGCTTGTTCTCTCTGCAACTTATCTCTGTAAAATTCTTCTGGTAGAAGTCCTCTCTCTCGGCACTGCCCACCAAGTAGCTTCCCTTTCCTCTCTGTTCTCCTGTGATTTGGGCATGTCCGGCTGTGCCAGATCTTTCTCTGATTTTTTCACATTGTCTGCTGCTCAACTAGATATCACTTTCAGACATGGCTGCTTCCTTCTTTAAACTAACTTTATCTTCATTATTTTGGGATGAAAGGTGTGCACTAAGGGCCTGTCTATATCCCAGCCAGAGGAATTAATGTTGTGTGTTAAGAACTGAGTCATACCACAACTAAAACCAGTCTATCTATCTATCTATCTATCTATCTATCTATCTATCTATCTATCTATCTATCTATCTAACAACATTATCCCGAGGTTCACACTGTCTGTCATCAACTGTCCCACAGCAATTAAGATGTAGGGCTCTTCCAAAAGTTAACAGAAATTGACCATACTTCTCCCTCTGGTCCTCTGGTAGCTCCGGATATTCCCTGGATGGTGCCTGGGTCCTGCTCCGTGTTCCATCCATACTGCACCTCCTCTGTGTGCCTGTCTCATGTCTCCCCTCTTCTCTTTCACAAGGTAATGGTACATTTAAGCTGGACCTAGATAACCCAGATTGTAGTTCCTCTCTCCATGTCCTTATAATATTCCCAACGTTTCTTATAAGGAGATGCAGGTCCCAGGAGTTAGAGATGATATCCTTGGGGGCCTGTTATTTTTTTTCTACCTATCACACCTATTCATACCTCATAAAATGTTATGAAGATAATAAAAATTTTTATAAACAAGTTCACCTTTATTGTAAAGTGAAGAAACACCTGAGCTAGTTGCTAGAATTAGTGACAAAACAAAACCCTTCAAAGATGATTGCCCACAGCGTAACCCACCATTTGAAAGACGATTGCCCACAGCGTAACCCACCATTTGAAAACAGGAAGGTGACCTGAGATAAGAATGGAAGTCTTTACAAATGCACTACACATACTTTTAAAGTTATTCCTACATAATTAGCTCTAAGGTTAAATATGTACAAATTAAGTTCCATTTTGCTACTGATTTTGACCGTAGAATTGGAGCTGTGCAGCTGGAGGAGACAGGGAGGGAATTTTTTTTTCTGTGATCAGAACTGAAACTCACCCTCATGGCATTGTGTCTGCTTAAGCACTGACATCTGAGAGGAGGAAACCTCAACTAAGAAAACCCCTCCAGAAGATGGATCTGTAGCAAACATGTAGGGCATTTTTTTTTAATCACTAATGAATATTGGAGGGCCCAGACCATTGTGGGTGGTCCATTCCTGTGATTGTGGTCCTGGGTTCTGTAAGGAGCCTGAGCAAGTCATAGGAAACAAGTCAGTAAACAGGACTCCTCTGTAACTTCAGGATCAATTCCTGCCTCCAGGTCCCTGCTTTGAGTCCTTCCCTGACTTCCCTGGATGATGAACTAGAAGCTGTAGGATGTAATAAACCCCCTTCCCCCAGGTTGATTTTAGTCAAAATATTTTATCCTAGAAATAGAAAAAGATACTTTCTTTTGAAATGATAATGTTTATTATGTGCCTTTACATGCTAGAAGTATGTAATTTGTTTTAATATTACAGGATTTATGGTTAAGAGCTAAGAATTTTTAAAGGCTTCTTTTTTTAAATTTTAAATTTTTTTTTTTTTTTTTTTGGTGGCACACAACTCCAGCAGCAGAGAGGCTTTAATGTATTTATTTACAGGAAAGTTGTTTTCTTTAATGTGAATTTACAGTTAGTTTATTATTTCAATATTATAATGCTTATAAAGTGGTAGGAAGAATTTTATAATGAAATATGTATATTTGTAAATATGTAAGTATTCTAATCTTTGACCTTAATATCATAAATTTCATCTATCAAAATCAAAAACTCTAACACAGCTGTTTCCATAATTTTACTTAACAAACAATAAAATATGTCAAGAATGCTAGTATTCATTCATTTATGCCTTTGCTTTCCTGATGCTGCAGTTTGGTACATAATGGTGTTCCAGTAAATGTAGAAATAGTCAAAACTATTTTTGATCCACTTATTTTGTTCTCAGGCTATAAATATAAAGATATGGATGCAATTTTCTTTAGTTAGAACTATTAATCTTAAATCATCTTTGAGAAATAGCAATTTAATTTAATTTATCCATTACATGTGTTTTGATAAAGACTATCCATAGCATCATTTTTTTGTTTTTTTTATTTTAAGAATTATTTTTTTTAATTTTTAATATTTTTATTACATATATTCCTCAATTACATTTCCAATGCTATCCCAAAAGTCCCCCATAGCGCCCCCCAATTCCCTACCTACCCATTCCCATTCTTTTGGCCCTGGCATTCCCCTATATTGGGGCATATAAAGTTTGCATGTCCAATGGGCCTCTCTTTCCAGTGATGGCCGACTAGGCCATCTTTCGATACATATGCAGCTAGAGACAAGAGCTCCGGGGTTCTGGTTAGTACATCATGTTGTTCCAACAATTGGGTTGCAGATCCCTTTAGCTCCTTGGGTACTTTCTCTAGCTTCTCCATTGGGAGCCCTGTGATACATCCAATAGCTGACTGTGAACATCCTGTGTTTGCTAGGCCCCGGCATCGTCTCACAAGAGACAGCTATATTTGGGTCCTTTCAGCAAAATCTTGCTAGTGTATGCAATGGTGTCAGCGTTTAAAAGCTGATTATGGGATGGATCCCTGGATACAGCAGTCTCTAAATGGTCCATCCTTTCATCACAGCTACAAACTTTGTCTCTGTAACTCCTTCCCTGGGTGTTTTGTTCCCAATTCTGAGAAGGGGCACAGTGTCCACACTTTGGTCTTCATTCTTCTTGAGTTTCATGCGTTTAGCAAATTGTATCTTATATCTTGGGTATCCTAAGTTTTGGGCTAATATCCACTTATCAGTGAATACATATTGTGTGAGTTCTTTTGTGATTCTGTTACCTCACTCAAGATGATGCCCTCCAGGTCTATCCATTTGGCTAGGAATTTCATAAATTCATTCTTTTTAATAGCTGAGTAGTACTCCATTGTGTAAATGTACCATAATTTCTGTATCCATTCTTCTGTTGAGGGACATCTGGGTTCTTTCCAGCTTCTGGCTATTATAAATAGGGCTGCTATGAACATAGTGGAGCATGTGTCCTTTTTACCAGTTGGGACATCTTCTGGATATATGCCCAGGAGAGGTATTGCTGGATCCTCCGGTAGTACTATGTCCAATTTTCTGAGGAACTGCCAGACTGATTTCCAGAGTGGTTGTACAAGCTTGCAATCCCACCAACAATGGAGGAGTGTTCCTCTTTCTCCACATCCTCGCCAGCATCTACTGTCACCTGAATTTTTGATCTTAGCCATTCTGACTGGTGTGAGGTGGAATCTCAGGGTTGTTTTGATTTGCATTTCCCTGATGATTAAGGATGTTGAACATTTTTTCAGGTGCTTCTCTGCCATTCGGTATTCCTCAGGTGAGAATTCTTTGTTCAGTTCTGAGCCCCATTTTTTAATGGGGTTATTTGACTTTCTGGAGTCCACCTTCTTGAGTTCTTTATATATATTGGATATTAGTCCCTTATCTGATTTAGGATAGGTGAAGATCCTTTCCCAATCTGTTGGTGGTTTTTTTGTCTTATTGATGGTGTCTTTAGCCTTGCAGAAGCTTTGCAGTTTCATGAGGTCCCACTTGTCAATTCTCGATCTTATAGCACAAGCAATTGCTGTTCTATTCAAGAATTTTTCCCCTGTGCCCATATCTTCAAGGCTTTTCCCCACTTTCTCCTCTATAAGTTTCAGTGTCTCTGGTTTTATGTGAAGTTCCTTGATCCACTTAGACTTGACCTTAGTACAAGGAGATAGGAATGGATCGATTCGCATTCTTCTACATGTTAACAACCAGTTGTGCCAGCACCATTTGTTGAAAATGCTGTCTTTCTTCCACTGGATGTTTTTAGCTCCCTTGTCGAAGATCAAGTGACCATAGGTGTGTGGGTTCATTTCTGGGTCTTCAATTCTATTCCATTGGTCTATTTGTCTGTCACTATACCAGTACCATGCAGTTTTTATCACAATTGCTCTGTAGTAGAGCTTTAGGTCCGGCATGGTGATTCCACCAGAGGTACTTTTATCCTTGAGAAGAGTTTTTGCTATCCTAGGTTTTTTGTTATTCCAGATGAATTTGCAGATTGCACTTTCTAATTCGTTGAAGAATTGATTTGGAATTTTGATGGGGATTGCATTGAATCTGTAGATTGCTTTTGGCAAGATAGCCATTTTTACAATGTTGATCCTGCCAATCCATGAGCATGGGAGATCTTTCCATCTTCTGAGATCTTCTATAATTTCTTTCTTCAGAGACTTGAAGTTTTTATTGTACAGATGTTTCACTTCGTTAGTTAGAGTCACGCCAAGATATTTTATATTATTTATGACTATTGAGAAGGGTGTTGTTTCCCTAATTTCTTTCTCAGCCTGTTTATTCTTTGTGTAGAGAAAGGCCATTGATTTGTTTGAGTTCATTTTATATCCAGCTACTTCACCGAAGCTGTTTATCAGGCTTAGGAGTTCTCTGGTGGAATTTTTAGGGTCACTTATATATACAATCATATCATCTGCAAAAAGTGATATTTTGACTTCATCTTTTCCAATTTGTATCCCTTTGATCTCCTTTTGTTGTCGAATTGCTCTGGCTAGGACTTCAAGTACAATGTTGAATAGGTATGGAGAAAGTGGACAGCCTTGTCTCGTCCCTGATTTAGAGGGATTGCTTCAAGCTTCTCACCATTTACTTTGATGTTGGCTACTGGTTTGCTGTAGATTGCTTTTATCATGTTTAGGTATGGGCCTTGAATTCCTGATCTTTCCAAGACTTTTATCATGAATGGGTGTTGGATCTTGTCAAATGCTTTTTCCGCATCTAACGAGATGACCATGTGGTTTTTGTCTTTGAGTTTGTTTATATACTGGATTACGTTGATGGATTTCCATATATTGAACCATCCCTGCATCCCTGGGATGAAACCTACTTGGTCAGGATGGATGATTGTTTTGATGTGTTCTTGGATTCGGTTAGCAAGAACTTTATTGAGTATTTTTGCATCAATATTCATAAGGGATATTGGTCTGAAGTTTTCTATCTTTGTTGGGTCTTTTTGTGGTTTAGGTATCAGAGTAATTGTGGCTTCATAGAATGAGTTGGGTAGAGTACCTTCTGTTTCTATTTTGTGGAATAGTTTGTGAAGAACTGGGATTAGATCTTCTTTGAAGGTCTGATAGAACTCTGCACTAAACCCATCTGGTCCTGGGCTTTTTTTAGTTGGGAGACTATTAATGACTGCTTCTATTTCTTTGGGGGATATATGGCTGTTTAGATCATTAACCTGATCTTGATTCAACTTTGGTACCTGGTATCTGTCTAGGAACTTCTCCATTTCATCCAGGTTCTCCAGTTTTTTTGAGTATAGCCTTTGGTAGAAGGATCTGATGGTGTTTTGGATGTCTTCAGGATCTGTTGTTATGTCTCCTTTTTCATTTCTGATTTTGTTAATTAGGATGCTTTCCCTGTGCCCTCTAGTGAGTCTGGCTAAGGGTTTATCTATCTTGTTGATTTTCTCAAAGAACCAGCTCCTTGATTGGTTGATTCTTTGAATAGTTCTTCTTGTTTCCACTTGGTTGATTTCGCCCCTGAGTTTGATTATTTCCTGCCATCTACTCCTCTTGGGTGAATTTGCTTCCTTTTGTTCTAGTGCTTTTAGGTATATTGTCAAGCTGCTAATGTGTGCTCTCTCTAGTTTCCTTTTGGAGGCACTCAGAGCTATGAGTTTTCCTCTTAGAAATGCTTTCATTGCGTCCCATAAGTTTGGGTATGTTGTGGCTTCATTTTCATTGAACTCTAAAAAGTCCTTAATTTCTTTCTTTATTCCTTCCTTGACCAAGGTATCATTGAGAAGAGTGTTGTTCAGTTTCCACGTGAAGGTTGGTTTCTATTATTTATTTTGTTATTGAAGATCAGCCTTAGTCCATGGTGATCTGATAGGATGCATGGGACAATTTCAATATTTTTGTATCTGTTGAGGCCTGTTTTGTGACCAATTATGTGGTCAATTTTGGAGAAGGTACCATGAGGTGCTGAGAAGAAGGTATATCCTTTTGTTTTAGGATAAAATGTTCTGTAGATATCTGCCAGATCCATTTGATTCATAACTTCTGTTAGTTTCACTGTGTCCCTGTTTAGTTTCTGTTTCCATGATCTGTCCATTGGTGAAAGTGGTGTGTTGAAGTCTCCCACTATTATTGTATGAGGTGCAATGTGTGCTTTGACATTTACTAAAGTTTCTTTAATGAACGTGGCTGCCTTTGTATTTGGAGCATAGATATTCAGGATTGATAGTTCCTCTTGGAGGATTTTACCTTTGATGAGTATGAAGTGTCCCTCCCTGTCTTTTTAATGACTTTGGGTTGGAAGTCAATCTTATCAGATATTAGAATGGCTACTCCAGCTTGTTTCTTCATACCATTTGCTTGGAAAATTGTTTTCCAGCCTTTCATTCTGAGGTAGTGTCTATCTTTTTCTCTGAGATGAGTTTCCTGTAAGCAGCAAAATGTTGGGTCTTGTTTGTGTAGCCAGTTTGTTAGTCTATGTCTTTTTATCGGGGAGTTGAGTCCATTGATATTAAGAGATATTAAGGAAAAGTAATTGTTGTTTCCTGTTATTTTTGTTGTTAAAGTTGGCATTCTGTTCTTGTGGCTGTCTTCTTTTAGGTTTGTTGAGGGATTACCTTCTTGTTGTTTCTAGGGCGTGGTTTCTGTCCTTGTATTGTTTTTTTTCTGTTATTATCCTTTGAAGGGCTGGATTCGTGGAGAGATAATATGTGAATTTGGTTTTGTCGTGGAATACTTTGGTTTCTCCATCTATGTTAATTGAGAGTTTGGCTGGGTATAGTAGCCTGGGCTGGAATTTGTGTTCTTTTAGTGTCTGTATAACATCTGTCCAGGATCTTCTGGCTTTCATAGTCTCTGGTGAAAAATCTGGTGTAATTCTGATAGGCTTGCCTTTATATGTTACTTGGCCTTTTTCTCTTACTGCTTTTAGTATTCTATCTTTATTTAGAGCATTTGTTGTTCTGATTATTATGTGTCGGGAGGTATTTCTTTTCTGGTCCAGTCTATTTGGAGTTCTGTAGGCTTCTTGTATGTTCATGGGCATCTCTTTCTTTAGATTTGGGAAGTTTTCTTCTATAATTTTTTTGAAGATGTTTGCTGGTCCTTTGAGTTGAAAATCTTCATTCTCATCCACTCCTATTATCCGTAGGTTTGGTCTTCTCATTGTGTCCTGTATTTCTTGGATGTTTTGAGTTAGGATCTTTTTGCATTTTACATTTTCCTTGATTGTTGTGCCGATGTTCTCTATGGAATCTTCTGCACCTGAGATTCTCTCTTCCATCTCTTGTATTCTGTTTCTGATGCTCGTAACTATGGTTCCAGATTTCTTTCCTAGGGTTTCTATCTCCAGTGTTGCCTCATTTTGGGTTTTCTTTATTGTGTCTACTTCCCTTTTTAGGTCTAGTATGGTTTTGTTCATTTCCATCATCTGTTTGGATGTGTTTTCCTGTTTTTCTTTAAGGACTTCTACCTGTTTGATTATGTTATCCTGTTTTTCTTTAAGGATTTGTAACTCTTTAGCATTGTTCTCCTGCAATTCTTTAAGGGATTTTTGTGCTTCCTCTTTACTGTCTTCTACCTGTTTACCAGTGTTCCTTTGTATTTCTTTAAGTGTGTTATTAAAGTCCTTCTTGCAGTCCTCTACCATCATCATGAGATATGCTTTTAGATCCGTGTCTAGCTTTTCTGGTGTGTTGGGGTGCTCTGAACTGGGCAAAGTGGGAGTGCTGGGTTCTGATGATGGTGAGTGGTCTTGGTTTCTGTTAGTAAGATTATTACGTTTACCTTTCGCCATCTGGTAATCTCTGTGGTTAGTTGTTGTCGTTGTCACTGTTTAAAGATTGGAGCAGAAGCTGTGTTCCACTCACCAGCAGTCTCAAAATCCTGTGGCGGGGGTCGTGGGTAGCTGGCGGGTGTCAGCAGACCCTGCACTCTTGCTACCCCGGTGCTGGTCCGGCCGGAAGAGGCCTGTGGCCCTACTCAGGCCAGTTTTCTGCTTCCCTAACTAATGGAGTCTCAGGTCCCTTGCGCAATTGGATTGGAGCAGAAGCTGTGTTCCACTCACCAGAAGCCTTAAGATCCTGTGGCGGGTGTTGTGGGTAGCTGGCGAGTGTCAGCTGACCCAGCGCCCTAGCTACCCTGGTGCTTTTCTGACCGGAAGAGGCTTGTGGCCCACTCAAGCCGGATTTCTGCCTCCCCAACCAAAGTAGTCTCAGGTCCCGCGTGATTGGACTGGAGCAGAAGCTGTGTTCCACTCACCAGCAGTCTCAAAATCCTGTGGCGGGGGTCATGGGTAGCTGGCGGGTGTCAGCCGACCCTGTGCTCTAGCTACCCCGGTGCTTGTCCGGCCGGAAGAGGCCTGTGGCCCTACGCAGGCCGGTTTTCTGCTTCCCTAACTAATGCAGTCTCAGGTCCACTCACCAGAAGTCTTAAGATCCTGTGGCGGGTGTTGTGGGTAGCTGGCGAGTGTCAGCCGACCCTGCGCCCTAGCTACCCCGGTGCTTTTCTGACTGGAAGAGGCTTGTGGCCCTACTCAGGCCGGATTTCTGCCTCCCCAACCAAAGCAGTCTCAGGTCCCGCGTGATTGGACTGGAGCAGAAGCTGTGTTCCACTCACCAGCAGTCTCAAAATCCTGTGGCGGGGATCGTGGGTAGCTGGCGGGTGTCAGCCGACCCTGCGCTCTAGCTACCCCAGTGCTGTTCAGGCCGGAAGAGGCCTGTGGCCCTATTCAGGCCGGTTTTCTGCTTCCCTAATTAATGCAGTCTCAGGTCCCGCGCACAATTGGATTGGAGCAGAAGCTGTGTTCCACTCACCAGAAGTCTTAAGATCCTGTGGCGGGTGTTGTGGGTAGCTGGCGAGTGTCAGCCGACCCTGCGCCCTAGCTACCCTGGTGCTTTTCTGACCGGAAGAGCTTAATATTTTTTTTATTACATATTTTCCTCAATTACATTTCCAATGCTATCCTAAAAGTCCCCCATAGCCTCCCCTCCACTTCCCTACCCTCCCATTTTTTTTGGCCCTGGTGTTCCCCTGTACTGGAGCATATAAAGTTTGCAAGTCCAATGGGCCTCTCTTTCCAGTGATGGCCGACTAGGCCATCTTTTGATACATATGCAACTAGAGTCAAGAGCTCCGGGGTACTGGTTAGTTCATAATGTTATTGCACCTACAGGGTTGCAGATCCCTTTAGCTCCTTGGGTACTTTCTCTAGCTCCTCCATTGGGAGCCCTGTGATCCATCCAATAGCTGACTGTGAGCATCCACTTCTGTGTTTGCTAGGCCCCGGCATTGTCTCACAAGAGACAGCTATATCTGGGTCCTTTTAGCAAAATCTTGCTAGTGTATGCAATGGTGTCAGCTAAGATTTTTAAGCAGCGTTGAGACTGAAAGGCTATGGGAATGATTAGTTAGGCTTTCTACTGCTGTGAAGAGACACCATGCCTATGACAACTCTTATAGGACATTTAATTGGGGATAGCTGACAGTTTCAGGGGTTCAGTCCATTTTCATCATGGCATGAAGCATGGCACTGTCCAGGCAGATATGGTGCTGGAAAAGGAGTTGAGAGTTCTACATCTTAATCTGAAGGCAGCCAGGAGAAGACCATGTAACTGGGTATAGCTTGAGCACAAGAGATCTCAACACTCGCCTCTATAGTAACACACTTTCTCCAACAAGATCACACTTTCTAATAGCACCACTTCTTATGGGTCAAGCATTCAAACACATGAGTCTATGGGGGCCATACTTTATGCAAACCACCACAGAGGACTTTTGGAGTCGGACTAAACACATTTTTAATTTTGATAGACTATGGGCCTAGAAGGCCCAGGGGGATGGATTATGGTGTATTGAATGAGAATAATTCTTCCACAGGCTCAGATGTTTGAATTATTGGTTCCTGGTTGGTGATACTGTTTAGGTAGGTTTATGAAGTATGGCCTCTCTGGAGGAAGTATACCACCAAGTGTGTGTGTGTGTGTGTGTGTGTCTCGGTGGGGAGGGGAGCGCTTGGGGGGTAGAGTAGTTTGCTGAGGTTTCAAAATCAAATGTTACTTCTAATTCACTCTCAGCTTCCTGCTTGTGGATCAGTATGTAAGTTCTGAGCTGTTCCTACAGCTGTCGAGGTGTGCAGCTGTTCCCACACCACACTTCATTCTGCACACATATCCTTCTGCAACCCTATGCCCACAGCTTCTATAAGTTGTCTTGATCATGGTGTTTATCACAGCAATAAAAAGGAAACTTTGTAGGGGTTCTTGTCCTTTAGACATGCTTATTTCAAAATGTTGACCTCTGTAACTGTTGGAGGAAAAAGAATAATTTTCTATTTTTTAAGCTAATGAGTTTATGGTGCTTAATGAGTGTGATCCCAGGAAATCACTGGTGCCTACATGATGACATATGTGTGGACATTATTTGCATGTTTGTGTGGCTATGATTTGAAAGAAATTGTCATCTACCTCAGATTTCTGTTACTAATTTCTTGAGTTTTGAAAATTGAGTTTTGTAAAGTAAGAATTATTTGTCATATGTTATTTAGGTTGTATCTCTGTCTTCAAGGTAGCAGTTGGGATCAATCCTCTTTGTATAAAATTATCATTTGGGGCCAGAGAGATGTCTCAATGGTTAAGAGTACTGGCTATTCTTCTATAGGGCTGGAATTCAAATCCCAGCACCTACATGGTAGCTCATAACTGTCTGTAATTTCTCTTCTGGGAAATTTGACACACTCATACAGACATACATAAAGGCTGTACACTAGTGTAAATAAATAAATTAGCAATATGTTGGCCCTAGAATGATGGTCTATAACATATTTCTTTTTTTCTTTTTTTGACTTTGCCAACAGTAAGCATGCTGGCCGTTGACTGGAAGCTGTCACCAAATTCCAAACATGACTTTCCATGACTAGGCAGACAGTGAGCCCTGACCTTGAGGCCACAGAGCATCGTGTAGATGTCTCATGAACTCATAATGCACTTCATAGTTTGTCAGAGCTGAGCCCTGGGTTTTTGCAGGTGACCATGCAATGCTGTGACTGAATCAATTGAAGCAGGACTCTAAGCTGTTCAGTGGCCTCCTGGATTTTTGTTTGTTTTTTTGATGTTTTCTTACATTTCTCTAAAATAACAAGCCAAACTCAAAGAACCAAAAACAAACAGACAAACAAACACCCCCCCCCCAAATGAGAAGGTAGATGGAAGCTTGCTATCATCTTTCAGACCAAAGAGGTCCCTAATTTTGATGTGCATTCCCTGTAGGCCACTGGCCAGAGCAAAATGCAAGAAAGGATACATTTATTCCAAGACATAGTTTTTGTGCTGGTGTGAGAGACAGCTTTTATAGTGAGTAATCCTACAGCATGGATGTGTGTGTGTGTGTATTAACATCAGAAGAGATTAATGTTTGTGTCATCAGCACTAACAGTGGTCAGCATTTGCTGGCTCTCAGGGCAGGTTTGCCATTCTTAGGGGCTTTCCTGGCCAATGATCCATGTTCGTAATCTCCAGCCTCCAGCAATGATTTATAATATGAATGTCAAATTAGGTTTAACTAATCTGGTTTAATACCAACTGACTATAACCAGATGTTCGAAAGCTGACTAGCTGCCTTTAGCTGATATGTCAAATGGCAGAAATACCCCAAACCATCTAAAAAAAGAAAGAAAAAAAAAAAAAGAAGAAGAAACTGAATGCCTTAGAGTTGTTTGCTTTAAAGCTCAATGAGAAAAACATCTCAGAATTCTCTAGTTCTGAACTCCTTTTGGTTAAATAAGTCAATTAAGCAGAAAAGATACCGTTCATCCTTTTGAAAAATATGTAGTGGCCATTAGTCATTTTAAGCAGTCACTCTTGGTCCTCAGGTGAAAGCTGGTAAAACAAAACAAAACAAAACAAAAACTTCAGAGCTGTCAATATTCCACTATATTCTGTTGCATTTGCTATTTTGAACTGGCCTTAGCCAGAGCCCACACAGATGAGAAACATCTTATGGTCTGGTGCTTGACAAGTGCTGAAGGAGTAGGGTGAACTGTCATACATTCAGCCTATCTTGGCAAAAGCATGGCTAGAGCTGGTAGGGTGTCTCACACCTGCCCTTGCAATAAGGTCCAGCACAAATCACCACACAGACCTCCCCTCACACAAAGACCCTTTGGCCATTCATTTTGAAGTTAAAGATTGATTCAAGAAGAAAGAACGCACAGAATACAGAGCCATGCAATTAGCTTGAAATTGCGCAGGTAAAAAAAAGCACACAGACTAAAAAGACTAAATTACCATTTAATAGTTTGCAATAAAGAGAGCGGTTTGGTTGCATTCAAAACAGACTCTAGGGCAGAGAATGGGATGTACAAGAGTGGGACATGAAAGCATAGGACAAGGGATTGCTGGATGAAAGATTAGAGAGACAACCTCAGGCAACGCATAAACACACAGCTTACACATTAAAATTCTTGGGCTTGGGGAGAGCTCTAAGTGGCAAAGTGCCTGCCATTCAAATTGATGACCTGCATTTGGATCCATAACACACTCATGAAAGCTAAGTGCTTAAGCTATGTGTGTCTATAATACCAGCACAGATGACAGAATGTTACTGGGAGCTCCCTTGCCAACTGGTTTAGCTAAAAGAGCTAGCTTTGGCTACAATGAGAGATTCCATCCCCTCCCAAAACAAGGTGAAGAGAAACATACACAGCAAGAGTAAGTTCATACATACATACATACATACATACATACATACATACATACATTTGCCACATACATTTGCCACATACATTTGCATGGGTGCTCACTAAAGTAAAAATTTAAAATATAATAGAACTGAAAAGAAAAATCCCTTGTAGATGAAAACCTGGAATGTCTTTAATATAGCAAATGTCATGGTTAATAAAGGGGAGGGTAGTTCTGAGCTTTCCCATACATTTTGAGAATTGTTTATATTGTTTATGTATTCTTCCTGTACAGTAAAGTCAGTGACACTTTTGACAAGAACACATTTCATCTAAGCCAGAAGAAAGGAAATGATCATACCTGTTGGGGTAATGTTACAAATAGAAATGAGGACATGTCATGGGTAAATCACAGTGAACTGCACACATTCCTTACTTTTCCTTTTAGAAAGATGCTCATCACAATATTTACAGTAATGCCAATTGATTGGCAAGATACAATTTTGTCCTAAATTAATTTTGCTCTCCACTTTGATTCTGTGACATACTCAGTGTTACCAGGCATTTAAAATCAAATACAGAGCTCAACATGCTGAACTCAGTACCATACAGTAAATGGTGGTAAAGCAGCATGCCTAGAGAGGCAATCACAGTTAGATATCTTCAGTTTTAAATATCCTACTGCTCCACCACTGTGTGACCTGGGACTTCTATTTAAACCTTTTCTCTATTAGGAGAATACTAAACCCATCACATGAACTTGATGATAAGACTCTATGGAGTAACGTGTTGCCGTAGGTTAGATCTGGAAGACTTTCTAAGGGCTCTTGTGTAAATGGTTTGGCTACCTACTGCACTGCCAATCAGGTGCATTATGGGAGGTGGTGACATCTTCATAAGGTGGTGGATGGGCTTTAACTCATGGGGAATGTGCCTTGAAAGGGTCTCCTGCGAAATGAGCCCAGCCTCTTTCTCTTTGCCTACTGGCCTTAATAAACAAACAGAGAAAGTTTGTGATGTTCTAGCATAAGGGGATGTTGGAGCAGTGAGGTGGGAGAGTGTGGGTGGGTGAGCGCTCTCAGGCAAAGGGGAGGGGGAAGGGCAGATGTAGAATGGAGGGGGTTGTTGAAGGGGTAACCAGGAAGTGAGATATCATTTGAGATGTAAACAAATGGAATGATTAATACAAGGAAAAAAATTAAGAGACCAAGTTTGCTTTGCCATGAACTCTTTGCTAGCTCATGCCTAGCCACAGGTCAACACAATGCACCAAGCAATGATGGCCTGAAACCTGTCCTGTGAGACAAAGAATATCTCCTCCTCTTGAGGTGATTGTCTGACCTAGATTGTCACAGCATAAAACCTAAAACCATATGGAGCGTGTTTTCCTGGCTCATTGGGTGTTGCACCTCTCATGTTATTGCACCTGTTTGGATACTGGTTTTCAAATGGCTCATGCAGAGCTTGAACGTCATTTGGGAGTGAATCCATGGTGCAGATGCAGTCACCAAGAGTTTGTTTGGTTTTGTTTTAATCTGTAGGAAAACTCAAAAATTATGTAAACTTGATATTGTCCATGTTAGTTCATGGAACACTTGACACTTTCTTTCCTCTACAACTCTTCATGGCAGGGACTTAGAGTTTAGAATTTGTTTTAGGTTCCCAACACAGTGTACATTTGTATACTAAACAGTGCCATGGTGACCTGTTCATACAAGTTCACAGGAACTGATTGTATACCTTTCTGTTTAATTAAGTGGTCAGTGGTTCTAAGTCAGTCATAGGCATATTACAGGATGACAAATATGGCAACTGATACACATAAATATGTTTCCTGCAGGCTGTCTGAGTTAATTATTAGCTATTTCTGCTATTTCTATACTCAACTTAGTAGGAATGATATTAGCCCTTTACATGTGACAGCAAGCAGACAATTGCCAGTTCACAGAATCAGAATTTTGTATTGTCTTCTGGATATCACCACTTGTCTCAATGCTATGAACATTTAATGCCATTGAGGTATTTAAGTGGAATTTCTGAGCTGCTTACTCTTGCAACAAAAATAAGGTTAATCTTCTGCTATGAGCAAGTTTCTCTTCCTGAAACAAATAGCCAACCTGTAGAAATAACAACGCTCTCTCTCTTTTGTAAGCATCAATTATTCCATTAAAATTTTTCCTGCCTAAAATACCTAGAATATTATTTGACTTCCTTGTGTAAGTCTGGGAATACATTCTCTGTCTCTGTCTACTTCTGTCTCCTCCCTCTCCCTCCCTCTCCCTCTCCCTCTCCCTCTCCCTCTCCCTCTCCCTCTCCCTCTCCCTCTCCCTCTCCCTCTCCCTCTCCCTCTCCCTCTCCCTCTCCCTCTCCCTCTCCCTCTCCCTCTCCCTCTCCCTCTCCCTCTCCCTCTCCCTCTCCCTCTCCCTCTCCCTCTCCCTCTCCCTCTCCCTCTCCCTCTCCCTCTCCCTCTCCCTCTCCCTCTCCCTCTCCCTCTCCCTCTCTCTCTCTCTCTCTCTCTCTCGTGGTGCTTCAAAAGCAGTGTCACACATCTGCGTTCCTGGGCATCTGCCTTGGATAATTCCCCATGCCTTCTACAGGTTGCAACATTCCAAGCTCTGCCCTGTGTGTCTTCGTGCCATATCTATGTCATTGACTCTCACATCTCCATCTCCCACTCTGTGCTGTGTGTGCTGTCTATGTGTTTTCTCTTTTCATTTCAATACAGGCTCCATGGATGCCACAAACTCGGCAAGTCTGAAACACAGTGCATGCCCCTTCAAAGACTGGTCTTGCTCCTTTGTCTCTTGCTCCGTCAAAATGGCTAGCTGGAAATTTTCTTTATCTCTTGGTCACAGCGTAGACTGCAAAATATTTGTCACGTTGACATTAGTCACACGTAATCATCAGCAAATTGCTTAACCTTTACTTCCAAGATTTAATGATGTTTTATATATATATATATATATATATATATATATATATATATATATATAGTAGAGACTCCAATAGCATGGAAAATTAACTGAATATATAGATATAATATCTACCTATAATAGCCTTCATCAATTTTATTTCCTACCATAAATATGATGACAATTCTTACTAATATGATCAGTATATATCACAAATCAAAGTCCAATTATACACCATAAGCCAGGCCCAGGGCACTCTCCTAACTGCTTTGTGTCACACAGAAGTCTCATTGGCTATCTCTCTGACCTCATATATGCTGCCTTTGATTTGTTTCCACTCTGCATCCTTAAATGGCTGGAGAAAGTTTTCAAGTTGTTTTTCCCCCATAGCCATCCAAAGGTTTCTTGTTGCTAGGTTAAAGTCCAGCAATCCTGGATGGTTTTAACATGTTCTCATAGTCTATCTCCTGTTTACTTTCTTGTTTCGTCTTTTGATTTTCCCATTCACTCTTCATAACCACAACACAATGATCCCTTTTTTAAAAAAAAAGATTCTTGCACATACCAGAGATCTCACTCATCACTTTCCTATATAGAATATTCTGTGTATTGTGTGTATGTGTGTGCATGTGTTACTGTGTATGTGAGTATCATAATATATTCTTAGACTTTCACAAAGCAGTTAAAAACATTATATGTATTCTAAGCAGGACAAGTTTTAGTAGAATAGTGATGTTTGCAAAATTAGTTGTTTATTCACAATCAAATTTCAGTTTTTAAAAAAGATTTATTTATTTATTACATATAAGTACACTGTAGCTGTCTTCAGACACACCAGAAATGGGCATCAGATCTCATTACGGATTATTGTGAGCCACCATGTGGTTGCTGGGATTTGAACTCAGGACCTTCAGAAGAGCAGTCAATGCTCTTAACCTCTGAGCCATCTCACCAGCCTCATATTTCAGTTTATATGACAGTTTTTTTTCCAAGAAATCTTTAATCTATAGTAACTCTGGGATATTAACTTTCTAGAGCAACCTAATCTGGTATAAGATACCCTTATCAAATAATACTTGCTTGTCTTTTTGATGTCATTGTTTCTATAGGACCATTGTAACAATATTCTATAAAAAAGAAACAAATTAAGATTTATTCAATCTGATTTAAGAGACCATATGACCAAATTCAAGGCACCAGTGTGGCTATCCCCTTAAGTACTCTAAGATAAAGTGCTTAAATATCATCCACCTCGTCATCATTTGTGATTCCTTGAACCATGGAAGCAACATGCCACTCTCTGTCTCAGTTTTCATAGGGCCTCCTCCCCTTCTTCTGGGATGCCCCAAGTCCAGGTTGATTTTTATCTTAAAGTTTTTGACTAACTACATCAGTCAAAGTATTACTCCTAAATGAAGTCAGATTCAGACAAACTCAATTATGCATCTTCACCTATACCCTCACAGGATGTTACCATGGATATTTCAAAAGGTTGTTATTTCTTTTCAGGGTTTACATGATTTACAAGATAATCAGACTGGGATTGAGAGTGTAGATCAACTTGGTGGTATAGCACTTACGCAGTATGCGTGAAGCTCCAGGTGCCAGCCCTATTAACACAGTAACACCTAGAAAAGATCATTATAACTATATTGATACAAACATGTGTGTGCCTCTGTGTGTGTGTGTGTGTGTGTGTGTGTGTGAGAGAGAGAGAGAGAGAGAGAGAGAGAGAGAGAGAGATGAGGATGCTTGAATATGTCTAAGTAAGTAGATGGTTATGAGAACACAGGGAGCAGGGAGTGTTTTAGACTACAGGAAGGCTAGAGGCATGAAACAGACCATGAACATGGGGGTTAGGCTTAAACAGATGGGCACTGTGAAAGCACAAGGCGATGGACCAAGGTGCTGAGGATGTTGCCAGGAGCATTAGTCAAGTCAGTGCAAGGGCAGTGAGGTAATAAATATGGGGAAAGAGCAATACATTAAAAGGCAATAACCGTGGATATCTGTCCTAGGCCTACCATTAGCTAATGAGGCCATTCTATGAATGTCTCCTAAACTCTGTGGGCTCCAGCTTTCCATTTGTATGAAGTGAGAATTAACGTAAATGATTGATCTTTAAGGCTTAGCCTAGCCTTAAAGGTATGCAAATCTGTGTACCATACAAAGTAGTGAAAGATGAAGAGGATGGTTGTGATGGGTGGACATGGGCTGTGAATTCACGAGAGATTTCAGAAGTCTCCAATGAATGTATTGATTCCTGATGGCGTATCTACATGAAACAAAAATGTACTATTGAGATTCAGCAAATAGTCAGAACTTATAATTGCAATAGAATATAAGGAAGTGGACAACTCTCCAATCTCTGTAACAGCATGCATCTTACTTTGTACTGGAATCTCCAGTGAGATTATTCGAATGGTGGGGTTTTGCACAAGTCCCCGGTAGAGGACAGATTGCAGTAGGTGATAGAACAGAAGCTGTGAGATTGTTTCCTAGCCCATCTACACCCATACAGGAAGGAAATGGCAGGGCTTTAGGTTATAGGAGGATGGTGAATCGTTTGGTAGAATTCTAGCAACCCTATATTAGTTATGTGGATTATAACTCTCTTTTCAGTCATGCTCTCATCTAACCTGGGAAAGGTGAGTTTTTAAAAGGCATTACCTGACATTAAAGGTAAAGGCTGTTGGTTTTTGTTTGTCTTGTTGAAGGCTTTGAAAGATTATTTTCAAAGTAACCCATGGCAGAGGGGGAAAGGAATTCAAGAAATTCAGATTAAATTTTTTTTTAAAGAATCTGAAATTTAATTTAGATCCATTATATATTGCTTCATTAAATTTTTTCTTTTCTTTTGACAATTTTTGTTTTATTCCCTCTTTACCATGCTAATTTAGAATATATCTTTTTTTAAAAATTGGATATTTTATTTATTTATATTTCAAATGTTAGCCCCTTTCCCGGTTTCCCTTTCAGAAATCCCCTAACCCATTTTCCCTTCCTCTACTTCTATGAGTGTGTTACCCCACCCACCCACTCTTGCCCCCCCCCCCCCCGGCATTCCCCTCCACTGGGGCATGGAGCCTTCCCAGGATCAAGGGTGTCTCCTCCCATTGATGTACAACAAGGGCATTCTCTGCTACATATGCAGCTGGAGCCATGGGTCGCCATTGTCACATTAAGTAAGTTCTATAAAGAGTGGAGACAGGGGACCTCAGGTTATAAGGAATCTGTCCAATGTATTTACTCTGTGAGAGAACAGTAATTTGGAGGGACAGAGCCCAGTCATTCATCAGTATAGATGGTCCCGGTTCATGATGGACCACTCGCCAGTGGATCCAATGGCACTTTTTAGGAATGAAGCACTCTCCTGTGTAACCGAGTATAACTGACATGACCTCTACATAGTATGACTTCACTCCATGACCTCCACAGAGTATGGCTTCACTCCAGAAAGACTCCCTAGAAGGACATAGAGTGAAAAAGAAAGCAGACTTCTCAAGTACAAAGCTAAATTTTTTTAACATATGAAAGACAGATGATGGTTTTATTAATAGTGAATGGTAAAAGCTGAAAGATCTGAATGTTTAGCTAAACCTACCCAGTTTCTCATCTCAGTGTGGATAGAAATAACCACTCCGGAGGTATTTCCGTAACCTCACTTTCAGCCAGGAACCAGAAAGGAAAAGAAAGCACTTCCCAAACAGTTTATAAACTAAAAATAAAGATGACAAAAAGTCAGATTTGGATTAAATTGGGAAAGCTGGCTATTCAGAGATGCAGCTTCATCCTCCTGAGACAGAACTACGTGGGCATGCAGTGCGGGAGGCATGCATAGCTACTGATGCCCACAGAAGGAGATCACTCATGCCAGCTTAGGAGAAGACACATTGACACAAGAGCAAATTAATTTGGCAACTAACACTGAATATTAATGAGTCTCAAGCAGTTCCTTTCAGGTGACCAAGAGGAACCTAAAGGAAATGCTATGCTGCTTCTTATCCAGTCTCTTTTGGAATATCTTCCAGGGCTTCAGTAAGCTAGGATAGCAAAACAGAGCAGTCCCAGCTTAGCTTTGTTTGTTGTCAAGGGCTAGCATCTTTTATGGTACTTAGTTCAAGCAAATCTTTCTTTTTTATTTTGAGAACAATGGAGCAAACATAACCTGAAGTCTTTGAGTTTTGCTCCTAATAATACTGGTTTGCCAGGCTTATCCTAAAATATGATCTATACCAAGAAAGAACTGTCTTTAAGGTTTTCCTGCTAGAATCATACTTTTACAAAAAAAGGCAATATTGTAGGAATTAGCTAATGGTGCTTGTAGCCAATGACACAAAAATACTCCATTGCATTCATCCATCCATCCACCCACTCATCTACCTATCCATCTATCCATCCATCCATCCATCCATCCATCCATTCAGTTCACTCATTAGCTTATCTCTTTAGCATTATACTTTACATTGTAAGAATATGGTTCCTATCTTTTAGGAGTTTTCGATTTAACAAGGGACTATGTAGTTATGTATAATCTAATAATTTCAATTGAATGAGATAAATATATATAAAGTTCTGTACTATATAACATTTATTTTGTATACATTTAACTATAACCTCTGCTCCCCACATACAGAGAGAGAGAGAGAGAGAGAGAGAGAGAGGTAAGTTGTGGCTGATCTAACTGTGTCTTGGGATAAAGAATTTCAGGTAAGTAATGGCAAAGTAGAATTGAAGGTTATAGAGAAATCACTGTAGCAGCAGCAGTCTCCAAACAAGGAGGGATCCTAAGTGCCAGCCCAGGGGGTGGGGGTGGGGGGGGCTTGGCTTCTATACTTCCTAGGACAGAAGCCATTGAAAATTTTCTTAAAGCTAACCATATGGCAAGAATTCTTCTTTCTTTTTAAATAAATAGTTTTTTTTTTTTTTTTTTTTTTTTAAATCATAGTATCCAAACCACTGGTGTCAACTGCTCTCATCATGGGAGGGTATACCATTTTGTTTGTTTGTTCATTTTGTTTTTAGACAACTACTATTCTTTTTGGTAGCACTGAATCTCTTGGGAGTCTAGGCACTGCTCTTTGTTGCCAGAGCGAATTCTCTGAGATTGAGACTTGACAATTCACAACATGTACATATAGGAGTGGTGTAGGGAAACCTCATCTCTGGCCGTTTCTCACAGTAAAATCTGCTGCTGTGGTAAGTCTACCACACCTTAGGGTCACTTTGTGATCCTTTTCCCTGTAGTGTCCTGGGGAAAAAACTGATACCTTGATTTTTTTAAAAATACTAGATCATGCATCTCTATCCCAGTTGCTGCCAAGGTACAGGTAAAGGGTTGAGGTGGGGTTTGACTATAGCATCCAGATAACACAGAAAACATCATTTATTCATATTCCGACACCAGTGTAACAATTGGGTACTTGTAGGAGTGAGAGAAGTTCTGTTAGCTGTGAGCATTGGAATGTCCAGGACCAATGGATGCCTCTGCATCATTGGAGCATCAAAGCCCTCAAGTCAAACAGTGTGTGCAGAAAAACGTCCACCATAGCTTTCTCCCCTCAGACATTTATAGTCCGAAGACTGCTCTCCTACAGTGGCGAAATTAGCTAAGCCTGCCTTCTTGTTCAGCTGTATGTAGTCATTCTGCTTAACTCCATGTAACAATAATGATGTATAACAATCTCATCCGTTCAGCTGTGTGCAGTAAACACTCCAACCTTCCAAGTTGCCAACTTTTCTGCATCTGAGAGCCCAGGCCATCTCCATCTGATCACAGCTTTTCTGAGTGTCTCTGTGTTTGTCTTACCTTCATGCCCTCATCACCCGAGCTGGGTTAGTCCCCAGGAGCTGTGCAAGATGCGGCAGGACCTGAGAAGCAGATGAATGAATGGGTAGAGTGTGAGAAGAAGCCACTGGGTGAGCTACAAGCATGCTAGTTAAAGTAAAATAATAGTGAACTGCATTCAGGGAGACATTTAAAGGAAGATATCCAAGGATGAACTGTTCATGCTTACGTCTTCTCCCTTTCAGACCCCAGGGAAGCAGGGCAGTGATTGATGGGTTATTCCTTTAACCACTTTCTTTATGAAGACAAATTAAAACTAAGATGGGATCAAGAGGCAAACCATAATTTGGTGCATTATGATGTTGAGTGAATTCTTTTCCAGTATAATGGCCCATTCAGGAGGACAGGGCTTTTGGCAAACTGGATTGTGACAGTTAGAGAGTGGTTAGTGGTCCTCAGTGTGAGGAACGCGGCAAATGTCATTTACCCTCTGCCTACACAAACAGCAATGGTAAATATGTGACCATGCAAATCCATCTAACACTATTAAAATGTTAGTCTTGACTTTCCTCACACATGTTTCTTCATCCTGGACTATTTGTGCGTTCCTTGGTGTCAAGCCCTCAAGAACAAATGTGTTTTCTGATGGTTCTCTACGTGCAAGCCTGGTTACAGAAGTTAAATGAGCTGCTGCCTCTTACCCAGAATTCCCAGCATGAACCGCCAGAGCTCCTTGTGTTGCCCTCTGTGAGATTGGATAGTTACGGTCCTTCATCATTTTGATTAGTCTTTTGACAACTCTTTGAGGACCATCATATAGCATTTTCCTTCTCTGAGCTCTACTCAGAACGTGACAGTCACCTCTGGTAAGTATAGTTACTTTGGACAAGGCAGTCTTTGGGGGTGGAGGGGCAGGGATGTAATCAAATTGTAGGGTTTGCTTTTCAAACTTTCAAACCCTCTCCAAACATTTCAGGAGTGAAATTCTCTCTCTTCTACAGGAAAAAAAAAATCTGCTAAATCCCCGAATTTTCTGTGTCGTTTTAGACCACGCAGAGTTCTCTGGCTATGCTCAAATTTTAAATAACAGCTAAATTTGATAATAAAAATACCAATCCCTAGATCCACATTCAAAGGTAGGACTCCTTTCTCCTCATCCTGTGAGCTTTCGCTGGCTGTGGGAAAGCAGCCTTTTAGGAGGAGTGTAGCTGAAAATTTTTCTTCAGCTTGTTTATGCTCTTCAGCAACAGTGTGTGTCAGTGGTTTTGATCTCTTTCAGAATGCGGGGCAGGAGAATGAGGGCGCTAAGAGGTACGAGGGCGATGCTCTTCTCCTGTCCTTATGCCTGTGAAATGCCTTGATGTTCCCAGAGAACATCAAACGTTAGTTTTGTCTCCTGGGCAGTCTGGTGCCGTTTCTTTTTCTGAGCTTTTCCTGGAGTCTCAGCACAGATTCAAAGGATGCAGCTGTCCCTTTCTGCAGCCACTTCAGATCCTGCCTCAGGGCCTGGATGTGGGGTGGCTCCTGCCATACTGACACTTGGCAGAAATTTTTTTTTTCCCCTGAGAGCAAGGTCTTTTTGCGAACCGAAGGGGGGCGGGGGTGGGGGGAGCAGGTAAACTCCAGCCTGGCAGGACCTCTCTTATTTCTCTGTCCTTGACCTTCTCTGGTGACCTCCAGACCCGTCCAAATCAGTGTCACGTGTTTTTCAATACAAGCGCTCACTCTGAGACTCAGGAAGTTCTACTGAATCTCATTCTCTTGGCTTGAGCCCAAAGGGGAAGAACTTTAGCTTCTGCTGTATGAAGGGCTGTTGGTGGAGCGGGGAGTCTTTTGGACGGAGGCAACCCTCTTCAAAGTTAAGTTGTCTTCCACAAATCTTATCCTTGGTTACTACTTCTGTAACCTTTCAAAAAATCATGTCTTAGGGAGCTTAGAGCGTTTGAACCAGCTCTAGGACACTTAATTAGAAACTGCTGCCCACCGGACTCACAGCTTATTTAGGAACTTGACAACTTTATATTGGGTCACTAAAATGGAAGCTTCCATTTTGTCTTGTATCTGTGCTTCTTGGAAACCCAGGCAGAGATCAAATTTAATTTTCTTAGCATTCCTAATGAATTATTTCTGAGTGGACCGTTTAACACACCAATCTTCCTGGAACTAAGGGTGTTTACAAGGAATAATATAAAATTGCCAGGTTACCTATTTCTTAATTCTGTTTAAAACTTATTTTAAAGAGCCTAAAAATTCACATACTATACAGTCTTATGCCCCCGTCTCATTTCTTTATTTTGCCCAGAAAAGAAGAAACCTGGTGTTGTCATATCGGGTATCAAGGCGCATTACAGGCACACAGTAACTAGGACATAGCTGTTCTGGCATCAAAACAAACATAGAAATGAACAAACAGAATGAAGAGCCCAGAAATAAATCCAGGCACTTATAGCTACTCCTCTTTGAATCAAAGTACCAAAAATACACGCTAGAGAAGGGACAGGATCTTCAATATATGGCTCTGGAAAGATTAGAAGTATTTAACTATAATATTTAACTATAAATTAAACTAATTTAACTGAATTATTATTATTTTTAATTGGATATTTTATTTATTTACATTTCAAATGTTATCCCCTTTCCCAGTTTCCCCTCTGCAAACCCCATCCCATCCCCACCTTACCCTGTTTCTATGAGGGTGCTTCTCCACCCACCTATACACTAGGCCTCACTGCCCTAGCATTCCTCTACACTGGGGCATCAAGCCTTCACAGGACCAACAGCCTCTTCCCTTCCCATTGATTCCAGATAAGGTCCCTTGAACTCCTTCAGTTCTTTCCTTAATTCCTCCACTGGGGTCCCTGTGCTTAGTCTGATTGTTGGCTGCGAGCATCCACATCTGTAAAGCCAGAATTATTAGACCACTAGACTCAAACACAAGGGGACACTTTAATTCATCAGTATAGGCAAATATACTTTGGATAAGACCCTAAGAGCACAGATAATAAGACCAAAGGATAGGGGAAATATTTGTGAACTATTTATCTGACAAATAGCAAATGTCCACATTCTAAAAGGGCAGGAGTACTTTGATAAACTGAACAAGAGACATTGGGAAACTAGTGGAATGGAGACAAGGACTCAGGTAGGAGCACTTTGTGGTCTAGAAAAGGCCCCAGTGCCCACATCAGGAGGCTCACAACTAGTGGTATCAAGAGATCCAGGAGATGGCTTTCTGACTTCTGTGAGTACTTCATAAATATGGTGCATAGATATGTGAGTAAGTCATGCGTACAATATAAATATTTTTTAAAAGTAGACACAAATGACCCACACGAATGTGAAAAAATGTTCAGTAACAGAAACCAATAAGCAAATACCAATCAAAACCACAATGAGATCTTATCTTAGTCAAAATGTCTATTATGATTATTAATATTAATGATATTATTAGTTAATAATATCATTATTATAATTTTAAGGCAAAGAAACAGCTGCTAGCAAGAATGTAGGGAGAGGAGACCTTCACAGCACTGGTGGAAGCAGTGCAAATTGATACAGTCATTAGTATCAAAAGTAAGTGAATCTCAGAAAGCTGAAACAGAAATAGCATAAAATAAACTATGCTACTTCTGGATATATATACCCAAAGAAAATGGAGTAATATTGTTAAAGAAACCTATGCATGTTCTAGTGTGCTACTGCACGCCTATTCACAATGGTCAATCTACAGGTTATAAGTGTCTATTTGAGGATGAATGGATCCAGAAAAGATGGCACACACATATAGTAAGCAATTGTCTGGTTATAAAGGAGAAAGAAATCTTTCAATTTGCCCCAAAACAATTGAACTGGAAGATGTTGTGCCGAGCAAAAATAGCCAGCTATACAATAACAAATACTACGTGTCCCCACTTATGTAAGCTAAAACAACTTGATTCCAAAGGCTAAAATGAAAGAGCAACAACAATCAGCTAACGCAGTCAGTGATTCTCAACCTTCCTAACGCTGTGACCTTTTCATACAGTTCCTCACATTGGGGTGATCCCCAGCCATACAACTATTTTCATCGCTACTTCACAATTGAAATTTCACTACTATTATAGGACATAATGTAAAGATCTGTGTTTTCTGATGGTCTTGGGTGACTCTTACGAATAGGTCGTTTGACTCCCAAAGGAATTGAGAACCCCTGAGCTAGTGGGCACAGAAGGGTGAGAAGATGCAGTTAGATACTGAGAGTAAGTTCTCATGTTTCCATAGCACTGTGGGGGCGACAGCAGTTAAAAACAGCCGATAGTGTATTTTGGTGACGAATTAGAAAGGCATCTGAAGACTGAATACAACGAGATTATGGATATAAGGAGACAGGAAAGCTAATTGCTTGGATCTGATCCAATACTGCATCTACTGAATTATCACACCACACCCCCGAATATGTACAATTATCTCCTGCCAAAAAGGAAAACAAACCGGGCTTTCTGTCTGGTTTGCTAGGCTTTGGGATGGCAGAAAGAGGGTCTTCTAGAGCCCTACAGCAGGATGATGGATGGTCTGGGAAAGCAGGAATTTCAGTGCTGACAGCATACTTTTTTTTTTTTTAATATTTTTATTACATATTTTCCTCAATTACGTTTCCAATGCTATCCCAAAAGTCCCCCATAGCGCCCCCCCCCACTTCCCTATCCACCCATTCCCATTCTTTTGGCCCTGGCATTCCCCTATATTGGGGCATATAAAGTTTGCAAGTCCAATGGGCCTCTCTTTCCATTGATGGCTGACTAGGCCATCTTTCGATACATATGCAGCTAGAGACAAGAGCTCCGGGGTTCTAGTTAGTACATCATGTTGTTCCAACAATAGGGTTGCAGATCCCTTTAGCTCCTTGGGTACTTACTCTAGCTTCTCCATTGGGAGCCCTGTGATCCATCCAATAGCTGACTGTGAGCATCCACTCCTGTGTTTGCTAGGCCCCAGCATCGTCTCACAAGAGACAGCTATATTTGGGTCCTTTCAGCAAAATCTTGCTAGTGTATGCAATGGTGTCAGCGTTTAGAAGTTGATTATGGGATGGATCCCTGGATACGGCAGTCTCTAAATGGTCCATCCTTTCATCACCGCTACGAACTTTGTCTCTGTAACTCCTTCCCTGGGTGTTTTGTTCCCAATTCTGAGAAGGTGCACAGTGTCCACACTTTGGTCTTCATTCTTCTTGAGTTTCATGCGTTTAGCAAATTGTATCTTAAATCTTGGGTATCCTAAGTTTTGGGCTAATATCCACTTATCAGTGAATACATATTGTGTGAGTTCTTTTGTGATTGTGTTACTTCACTCAAGATGATGCCCTCCAGGTCCATCCATTTGGCTAGGAATTTCATAAATTCATTCTTTTTAATAGCTGAGTAGTACTCCATTGTGTAAATGTACCATAATTTCTGTATCCATTGCTCTGTTGAGGGACATCTGGGTTCTTTCCAGCTTCTGGCTATTATAAATAGGGCTGCTATGAACATAGTGGAACATGTGTCCTTTTTACCGGTTGGGACATCTTCTGGATATATGCCCAGGAGAGGTATTGCTGGATCCTCCGGTAGTACTATGTCCAATTTTCTGAGGAACCGCCAGACTGATTTCCAGAGTGGTTGTACAAGCTTGCAATCCCACCAACAATGGAGGAGTGTTCCTCTTTCTCCACATCCTCGCCAGCAACTGCTGTCACCTGAATTTTTGATCTTAGCCATTCTGACTGGTGTGAGGTGGAATCTCAGGGTTGTTTTGATTTGCATTTCCCTGATGATTAAGGATGTTGAACATTTTTTCAGGTGTTTCTCTGCCATTCGGTATTCCTCAGGCGGACAGCATACTTTTGCGTGTTGTGTTTATAACACTGGAATACCAATCACTTTCCAAAGAAGGCACTGGCCATCACATAAGGACAGACACACACCAGTGCATCCCCACCTGCTTCCTGTGTGCTTTCCACTCTGTGCAGTGTAGGGAACTGTAGAGCTGGTTTCCAGGGAGGTCGTTCAAACAGAAAAGGAGTTCTTGGCTTTCATCCCATATAAAATACCCTTTAAATCCTGTCTTAGTCAGGGTTTCTATTCCTGCACAAACATCATGACCAAGAAGCAAGTTGGGGAGGAAAGGGTTTATTTGGCTTACACTTCCATACTGCTGTTCATCACCAAAGGAAGTCAGGACTGGAACTCAAGCAGGTCAGGGAGCAGGAGCTGATGCAGAGGCCATGGAGGGATGTTCTTTACTGGCTTGCCTCTCCTGGCTTGCTCAGCCTGCTCTCTTATAGAACCCAAGACTACCAGCCCAGAGATGGTCCCACCCACAAGGGGCCTTTCCCCCTTGATCACTAATTGAGAAAATGCCTTACAGTTGGAGCTTATGGAGGCATTTCCTCAAATGAAGCTCCTTTCTCTGTGATAACTCCAGCTGTGTCAAGTTGACACAAAATTAACCAGTACAAATCCCATGAGAATATATTCCCATAATCCTGTATAATCAAAAAGTCTTGAACCGAACTCAGCTCATACCCAGAAGAGAACAAATCCCTCGGAGCCATTTTCCACCAACCTGCTTTTATCTCCCGGAATTCATTCCCCTCCATCATGAAGAGATTCCTGTGACTGTATGACTCAGTTCCTCCGGCAACTGTGGACTAAGATTTCAGAGACATATTTCAGAAACAGCCACACACATTTCAAGTCATTTTATTCACACAGCATTTTCTGACATAGTTCTTAAAAGTGTCCTCCAAGGCCATTTTCTTCTCTCCATTCTCTGTGTTCCAATTCTCTTTCCTTAATTTTCAGGCCTTCATTAAAAAGGCATCTCATACTCATTAACAAACATAGACAAGCACAATAACAAAAGTACATTCATGATTTAGCCAGAGACAGCGACTATGAATGTCTTTAGATTATTTTAAAATATTCATTTAGAATGCATATGTTATTAATCTACCCATATGAGCCACATTTAAATGCTATTGTAACCAAGTGCGTTCAGCCAATCCAACAGTGTTTGACTGGTTGTTGAAGATTCCCTTACTATAAATACAGAAAAGAAGGAATAATTGGCTTTAAATGAATTGAATATATGTGGAAAATACTTATGAAGGAACTTTGAATACTCATTCTGAGCAAATGTTAATTTTTACCAAATGGTTTGCTTTTGTCCCATAGTTTAGCACTTTTTTCTAAAGTGTGGTTGCCGATCTTCCATATTTATGCTTTTTTTCTCATGTAGTCTTTTGTTCTTCCAGGTGAACACAAATACATATATCAACCTGGAAACTTATTTTTTTGACTTAATAATATATCATGGACATTACTCCACATAAGAAAAATGCAGATTGATATAACCAAACTTTTGAATTGTCAAATTTGAGTTTATTCCACAATAACAATATGTCTATTTATTTATAAAACTAGTGTGTAATGTGAACACACTCATTGGTTATTTATGATAAGCAGTCTTATGGGAATGACACTGTAGCTATAAAGAGATGTAGTGCAAGACAGTTTACTGTAACTGTGAAATATTCAATTTCTTCTTATACCTACCTCCATCACGGTCAAATACTCAAGACCTAAAGGAGGCAATTAATGACAAGTTGTTTACTATTTTTTTTCTTTTTTTTTACTTTTGGAAAGTATATTATTAAATAATAGCTTTAACATTGGTCAACGAGATGCTCATTTTTGAAGTGATCCTAAAGATTAATTCGATTATTGAAGAATTTGAAGAATTCTAAACTAAAACCTTTTCAGCTTGGATTTTCTTTGTCAAACTTGTGATTTGTTGCTGTTGTTGGTGGCGTAAAAGTATAACACTTTCTTTGACCACCTATCATTGTTTTTCTGTAAGGTAAAAGATGAAAGTATAAAAAAATCCATTATTTATAGTTAGATATTTTCTTTTGTCTTTGTGATGTTTCCTCTAAAACCAATGGTGAAGCTTCTGTAATCTAATTATTTAAGGAAAATGGAAAAATCCTTCGCCCATTAAGAGGTAGCACAGGTATCAAATGAACAACAACAAATCCAACCAAACAAAAATCTAACAGATTTGCAGTCAAAAGTTTATGTTCTTTGTCACAATTTCATCCAGTGCCAGGGATCTCAGACTGGAAGGGTTTTAATTCCCAGGAAAAATTTACCATGTCTAGAGCCATTTATGGTTCCACTTAGTTGCTACCGGTGCCTACTGAATTGAGATCAGAGATACTTCTGCTAAATTCCCTATAGTACACAATACAGACTCTTACAACAAAGAATTACCAGCTTCAGATGTCAGCAGTGGCCATGGCTAGGAACCCTGTGGCTCACCCATGCCAGCTGATTATGGAATGAAGTTCCTCTTATGTTTAAGACCAAAATCTCGTCCATCCCTGAGTTTCTTTGGAAGCCACTAAGTAGGTGGCTTGGTGCAGCAAATCTTTGTTGGGCAAATTATGTTGAAAGCAGAGTCAGCTTACCTTGGAGTTCCAAGTCACATATGATAATGAGTTACTATTTACTATGAAAGAGTCAGTTATATTTTGGTTTTATGTAAAAAATATTGCCATAGGTCTGACAATTGCCTTAATCTTGAGAAAACACATCTTAACATTTTTTATCCTAATTTTCTCTTCTGTGTTGTCCTGAAACAGTAGTGCCTATATTTAGTGGTGATGGAGGCATACATAGATATTGATTATACTATGTGTAATATATCACACACCTTGGCTGATAGCAGTTGATTGCTTCAATAGTAAATTTATACCTGGGTAGTGACATATGCTTTTCTCATTTGAATTGCTTTCATTTAAGTAAATTTCTCATTTGATCTTTGGGCAAGTTTCAGTGATTATTAAGACTGTCTGAAGAGACCTTTGCTGTTTTTTATGTCTATAGAACATGAACAAATAGTCTTACTTAGTTGATCTGAGAGGATAAAGTAATATAAAGGTCATACAAGGACTTCTATGAACCACAGATGTCAGAAAATCTGCTCTTCCATGCTATTGCTCAGTGTTGGAAAAATATTTGACACTTCCATTTTTTATCTTAGGTTTCTATATCTGATCATTAATGTCCACTTGCTTGGGGTACATGTATTTAGCTACTTGGTCAAATATTATTCGGGGTATATCCTCAAGAATAGTTTTTTAAAACATGAGATTCACATGTAAATCTGCATACTAATTAAGGAAGAACCCCCTTTTTGTAGGTGACTTATAATGACTATTAATGCTATTATTAACATGGGTAGGATTTGCCTAATCTGTTGACTATTTGGATAGAATAAAATGGTTGATACTGACTTCCCATGTAAGATGACTCATGGCATCATCCGTGTACTAGGATATCAACTTTCTCCTGCCTTTGAATTCAGACTAAAGCATTGGCTTTAGTTGAACATGCCTTTCTTCAGAGTAGGAAGGTACCATTGGCTCTCCTGCGTCTTTTCCCAGCCAACTTGCCCTGTAGATCTTGGAACAGATCATCCTTCAGAATCACATGAACCAACTCCTTCTTTTCCTATGGATATATAGACACAGATTCAATTGAACCTATTTATTTGGAGAATGCAGGATATTATGCTGTTAATCTAAATAATAATACCAATAATAATAATAATAATGCTAATAAAACATCACAGAAATTTGTTAACCATGATAATGGATATGTTATCATTTTGGCTTAGCGTCTTTCTCTTTTTGTTCTGGAATTCCACTTCGGAAGAAGAGTACCCTATGTTTTAAGTATTGAGAAATAAACTCAATTCCCAGTTAGTGGTCAAAAAGCAGATATAATGCACAAATCATTTTGCCTCATCTTTATCTACCCATAGTGCTTAGTTCATGAATAGGCACATGACCCAAACAAAACTAATCAGAATCTTTCTTTGGGTTTTCTTTCAGGATATATTGGGAAAAGGTTCTCTTTCCTTTTAAGTAGGATAAAAGCCAGTCTGATCATGAATCCAGGAAGCAGTGAACAGAGCCAGAAGATGCTAGAGAGAAACTTGACTTGAAGCTCCTGGCACCAGCTGTGCTCAGAGGCATGGTTACTTCTGAAAGTTCCAATTCCAATTCTATTTTCTACTTTAGCCCCTTTTAATTGAGTTTTGCATACAGAAAATGAATTATTATAGTTTGCTGGGCTTGGGCAGTCACATACTTTGAATAAACATACTTACTCGAAACTCATTAAAGTTAGGTAAGTAAACACTATTTCCTATTGTATAGACTAAGTATTATAATTAAGAAAAATGAAATGTTTAAAGTCTCAGCTGACGAGTAGCAAAGAAGAGGACCGAACACAAATAGGATGAATCGGATGCCTAAATTTTTCCTGAAGAGTCATTCTTTTAATTAAGATCCTTAATTGATGCATTGAAGCGCATGAATAATCTCAGTCAGGTCTAGAAGTATCCTAACAAATATTATTTCTCCATTGTGGAAATTGGGAAAGACTTAAAAACAAGGGCACAGCAGTAGATCTGCTACAACATAGCAGGCAGAAAGAATAGTGCTGTGTAGTGCATCCGTTCTTAAGTTTAAAAGTCAACATACCACAGATGTGTAATTTATCTCCTTAATACTGTTGTAAACAATTCCAAGGGGTAAAAAACCTTCCTTTTAGCTTATAGTTTCAGCAGTTTCAGTATATAATAGCTTAAGTCCATTGCTTTGGGCCTAAAGTGAGAGAGAATGCCATAGTAGTAAGAATGGTAAGTAGTAAGCGGCTACTCACCCCAGGGTAAAGCATATAGGAACACATTGGCAAGGTATCCTTCAATTGTCATGCCTGTAGTAATCTGTTGCCCACATTGAGGTCACAATACCATTAAAATATGAACTCACCAGTAGGTTAGGCCAATGTTTAGGCTGGAGCCTTCATGAACTATTTACCTCTCCACTGCTGGCTCTACCAACTGGAGACCCACTAAGCCTCTAACATAGAAGTCTTCATGAGGGGTCACTTTACATACAAATCATAAAAACAATACATTGTTATGTTTGCTTATAAATGAGAAAATGGGGATAAAAATGTTAAGATTCTAACATCAAACTGCAAATAATAATAATAATAGTTTTAACCATTGAACTTTCTGAGTCTTGGAACTTTTCAAAGTAATCAGTTGGTTCTTGTTAATTGATAAATGAGAATATCCCCTTTGCTGTAGACCTTTGGCTGCTCGTGGCTCTGGACTGCAGATTCTGGAGACTAAGGTAATGGGAACGCATCATGGGCAGCTGCCTTCCAATGAAGTAATGAGCAAGGCTTCACTTATTACACACTGCTCCAGTCATTGAGGTGCAACAGTATGAATCCATTAGGGAAAGCCTGGGTGGAGATTTCCCTGCACAGGTTTCCCTTAATTCTGACATCATATCCTTCTTAGTATATTTTATGGTATTCTTAAATATAGTGAAAATGCACTCTTGTTAGTATATGTATGTCTGCTTGGTAAGAATAAACCTTTTATAGATAAATTAACATCAGACAATTTGCATACACCACTATGAAAATGTCTTATGAATACACAAAACCCACAAACACATTTTAGGCAGTGGTTATCAACCTTCCTGATGCTGTGACCCTTTAATGTATTTCTTCCTGTTGTAGTGACCCCCAACCATACAATTATTTTCATTGGTATTTCAGAACTGTAATTTTGCTACTGTTATGAATCATAATGTAAATATTTGATATTCAGGATATGTTCTTCTTCTTACAAATTGACTCATTGAGGTTGTGACCCACAAGTTGAGAAACATGGATTTAAGAGGTCCCAGCAGAAATCACTTCATGATACAGTTTAATGTAATAACTTGATAAGCCTCTAGCAGTATTTTTTTGTTCTAGTCTCTTGGGATACCTGGTGTGACTTCCCATTTTATGACTGTTAAAAAGAAAAGTTAACAGGTCAAATTTTGATTGCTAAGATGAGACAAAACTTAGTGTCATCAGAATTGGATAGAACTATTGAAAATATTGTTTTTACTTTGTGACGGCATGGTGATAAGTAGAAAACTGAGATATATTTATAGACACAGCATTCCAAGGTATCCATTTTGAGCATTCATCTATTACTGATGGTACAACTTGCCTGGCTGCTCCAGAAAAGAGGATAAAGACTGCTCATAACT
This sequence comes from Mus caroli, assembly GCF_978045245.1. Classification (NCBI taxonomy): domain Eukaryota; kingdom Metazoa; phylum Chordata; class Mammalia; order Rodentia; family Muridae; genus Mus; species Mus caroli. Next base: position 98,137,519 of record NW_028227264.1, on the reverse strand, counting down.
CATTGGACATCCTATCGAACTTGTACCTTTTCTGCAAGCATCAGCCAGGTAATGGCTTACAAGTTTTATTTTATAGCCCCTGTGGCTACTGATGCAAATGGATACCAACTTACAGACTGGTTGATTAGTTCATGGTGTATTTTGTTTCTAGTAAGCAAATTGGATCATAAAAGGGAGTTGGCAGCAATAACATAAAGTGAGCAAAATTTGAAATTGGTATTTGCCTGGCATTCATCATAGAAACCACATCAAAGACACAGGTGTTAGAGAAACCTCCAGGAAATAAAAAGTTTGCACTAACATAACTTTTATGAGCTACAAACTCCAAGTACAGCTTCCTGGAGGGTCATGTCCTCTCTGTTTCTACTGGCATGGGAAATTTGCTCATAACTGATTTGTCTAATTGGATACTTTGTGAAATAATGATTTTAAAATATCTTATGGATATTGAAAATCATAAAATCAAAATTTTAAACCATACGAGGAAAAAACCCCATTCTTGTCACACAGGCTGATGGAAATAACATTTTTTTTGAAGGGGGTCCCTTTTGCTTGCTAATCCACTTCTTCAAGTTTTGAAGACCTGTGTCTTTATGGATTTTCTTAATATTTTCACTTCATATAGGTCAAATGTATGAACCTTTAAAGATATTTATTGAAAAATCTCAATTGTGTCTTTGATGAAGGGAAAGGGAGAAAGGAAGAGGAGAGAGAGGTGGTAGTGATAGAAGTGGAGGGGAAAAGAAAGGAAGAGAAGGAGGAGGAAGAATAGAAGAACAAACAGAGGACAAGGAGATCATGATGGTGGTGGGGATGTGGGTGTGGACGATGGTAGTATGATGAAGGAATACAAGAAGGAAGAGGTAAAGGAGGAGGAGGAAGAGGAGGAGGAGGAGGAGGAAGAAAAGGAGAAAAGCAACCAGAAAATTCCTTCTACTTGCTTTTGTTAGTGATATGACATAGACTTACTAGTTTAAATATTAGCTGGAATGAGGAGGCAGGATGACGATGCCTGTATCCTTGTAGTTGCCGACATCCAAATCTTTGAAGTCTGTAGCTATGGATAGATTATGCTAGCTTATTCCATTGAATGGGATGTGATCAGAAGGATGTATCCGAGTAGAGAAGGTAGACAAGAATGTGGGAGACATGACAAGGGAAATGGAAGATACAGTAATGAGGGGGACATAAGGCAGAGAAATCAGACAGCCTTGGGAGGTTGGAAAAGACAAAGAACCAGACGTTTTACCCCAAGAGTTCCTGAAAGGAGCACAGATTTACTGACACTTGGCTTTTAGCTCACTGAGATTGCATTGGTACTTCTGACCTCCAGAATGGAAAGATAATATTTGTACTATTTGGGATTTTTGACTGTAAGTTTGTGGTAATTTGCTCTAGTAGTAGCAAGAAAGTTTTACAGCAGTACATATCCTCCACTCTCCATCTGCTTTGATAACCAAAACCATTGGCTTGGGATCCAGGAACTTTGCACCACTTAAAAGCGTTTTAGTTTCTGGCATAGACCCCAGAGCAGTAGGTAATAGGAAGTGTTGTTGAAGTGTTTATGGAATGCTTATGAAAGCTGTTAGCTGATTTGTTTCTTTAGTCATGTAATTCCCATCTCTTTGTGATCAGAGAAATCATCCTCATGGAGATGGGAGAAGAATATTTCCTCCATATTTGGTAGATAGACCCTCATCTCTCCTTGCCATGAGAAGCTTGACTGTTGGTGTGTTGCTCAACACCCAAAGCATATTGGACTCAATTGGCAGAAATCTCACTGGGCACTCAGCACCAGAAAACCTTGAATTTGTTATGATGCCCTAGTAGGATAGATCCAAGTTCCTCCCAGGAATTGTCTAATGCAAAGGCTTTGGAGGGAACTTCTAGGGCAATCGATGTCTGAACTGCCCACACTTACATCAATGGCCCACACCATTCATTCTGGTCAGGACCTAGGTGACTCTGACTTCCTTTATGCTGTCTTATGCATCATCTTCCTGAAACGTTTAATCATTCATTAGTCACAGCATTTAATCTCAGCCTTAACAGGAACCTCTTATGTTTATTATGTTCAATTCTGACTCAGAGAAACATCTTTCCTTTTATTCTCAGTTTGTTTTTTTAAAGCTCTCTGGACAAGAGAGTAACTAGGTAGTAAAGACTCACCCACTCACTAACTAAGTCTTCTTCTCTTACAATACATAGTATTTCTCTTTTTCTAGCTTGCTCCAGAAGACTTGATTTTCTATCATCATGCCTAGTTCACTTTGGACAAATACCACTGTGTTAATCCAATTCCTTAAGGTTAAATGAGGCAATTTTCTCTCTTCTGTTGAACTTCACATCATTATCCCTTGTGCAGCTCAGTGCTGGACTCTTTCTTTCAGCAGCAACTTCTCATTGTTAATTTCTTGAGCTCACAGCCAAGAATCAAAGTGCTCTTGGTAGTAAGGAGCTGCTGTATGGACTGGGTCTGAGAATGCTGTTGCTTCTCTTGCCCTTCTTGTCACTATATCCAAAATAGATTCTAGTCTTTCTGTATCACACCACATACTTTTGCATTATATTCAGGCCTGCTTATAATGCCTTTTCTATTACTATTCAGAGTTTTCAAAAGTTGAAGAGGCCAAAGGTACTTCAGCTCTATCTTGATCACTCCTGTTAGTTTCAGTTATTGTTCTCTGTGAAAAGTGCCTAGAATCCCTTTGTTGACAAGAAATATTGATTTGAAAATCAGAAAAAATATGATATTGAGATCCCTATTTTACTCTTAGTAGTTGTATGAAAGAACAGATTTTTCAGTCCAATGTTTCTCCTCTGTGCTTTCGGGATTAGAATGTATGTGTTTATGTGTGTATGTATACACACACACATATATACACACATAAAAGTGTATATATATATATATATATATATATACACATATGCTATGTGTTTGTGTATGTATGTGTATGTGTGTGCATATTTTTGAATTTATGTGTGCTATAGTGCATATTAAATATATATTTGGGTGGCTATGCATATAAACATATGGATTAATATGTGCAAATTGTTATTTATTCATCTTCCTATGTGTGTGTATTCTGGTACCTTTAGTTGACAATGCATACTAGTAATTATTACAATAATCAACACGAACCAATTATGGCCACAGTAATTGCCTATGACACTATACTATATCAGAGATTGTCTTGAAAGTACCTGGCATGGTGACATTCTCCTAAGCCTATCTAGTAACTGTTGGTAAACTAGGACCTGATACAATCCTAGCATGATTTGAACTTTATAAAATTGTCTTGGTCCCCAGTGATCATGTCTTTACTTCCCAAGTGTTTACTAACCTTTTTATAACTCTGGAGTTTTGCTAGGGCTTTGTTCAATCTCTTTGGCATACAGTTGAAAGAACTGAACTGCTCTCACCTTTTTTGAAAATGGAAGCATTTATTTGCCCTTTCCTCGCCTGCCAGCAAGACATCTGTTCTCCATGATTCTTCAGAGATGACTATTTGTGGCCCACTGATGTCATCTGAGCTTTCTTTTGGTCTTATAGAATGTATACTTTAGTCTTCAAAGTTATTTCAAATGTACATAAAAAAAACTTTCTTACTTAGCTTGGACTTTAATTTTGTTTCTTCTCAAACTTTGCTTTCTCATTTCTAATCTGATGATTCATTTTCTCAACCTGTAGAGTAATCAATATTCTCTGGATTAAAAATTCAAGAAATGCAACTTGAATTCTTGGTATAAGAAACTGAATTCCTTCTTGTTCATGTAGTTGAGGACTCAACTTTTTTTTTTTTTTTTGCATACTCAAACTCCAATTCTTTCCATTTGGTAGAGAGTATAGCTCCTGGTTTTATTCAACTCAGAAATAAGTCACTCTCTTTCTATATCAACATACATAGACTAAAAGTCACGTTGCATTTCTGATGGCTTTGATTCATGTCCACGAACAGGAATGGCTTGGGTACTGTGGGTAATTACAGCCTCATGGGAGGTGGGCAGGGTTGAGATGGCCTTTTTTTTTTAATTAGGTATTTTCCTCATTTACATTTCCAATGCTATCCCAAAAGTTCCCCATACCCTCCCGCCACCACTCCCTTACCCACCCACTCCCACTTTTTGGCCCTGGCGTTCCCCTGTACTGGGGCATATAAAGTTTGCAAGTCCAATGGGCCTCTCTTTCCAATGATGGCCGACTAGACCATCTTTTGATACATATGCAGCTAGAGTCAAGAGCTCTGGGGTACTGGTTAGTTCATAATGTTGTTCCACCTATAGGGTTGCAGATCCCTTTAGCTCCTTGGATATTTTCTCTAGCTCCTCCATTAAGGGCCCTGTGATCCATCCAATAGCTGACTGTGAGCATCCACTTCTGTGTTTGCTAGGCCCCGGCATAGTCTCACTAGAGACAGCTATATCAGGGTCCTATCAGCAAAATCTTGCTATTGTATGCAATGGTGTCAGCATTTGGAGGCTGATTATGGGATGGATCCCTGGATATGGCAGTCTCTAGATGGTCCATCGTTTTGTTTCAGCTCCAAACTTTGTCTCTGTAACTCCTTCCATGGGTGTTTTGTTCCCATTTCTAAGAAGGGGTAAAGTGTCCACACTTTGGTCTTCGTTTTTCTTGAGTTTCATGAGTTTCAGAAATTGTATCTTATATCTTGGGTATTCTAAGTTTCTGGGCTAATATCTACTTATCAGTGAGTACATATCATTTGAGTTCTTTTGTGATTGGGTTACCTCACTCAGGATAATGCCCTCCAGGTCCAACCATTTGCCTAGGAATTTCATAAATTCATTCTTTTCAATAGCTGAGTAGTACTCCATTGTGAGATGGCCTTTTAAATACATGCGTTGAAAGGATGTTTCCTGCCTACCTTCTGAAAGCTTTACAGTCCTCATATCCTTCTATTAATACTTACACTTCTTAAGAAACCAGCATTTTACCTTCTTTGGTGATTTTCATTAATTACAGTGTTTTGTTAGTATTGTTTTTATTTGTTGTGATTGAATTTTGCTACTTTTTTTTCTAGGTAAATGAAATCTGTACCTTATTTATCCTTGTATAAGAACTGGTATGATTTCTTAGCTACCTTTTCATCATCTACCATGGTTAGACCCTCTGGTCTGTGTGGCTAAAAGCCTAGAGCTATGTGCTTTTGCAGTGGCTGAACAAGAAGCAATACTAGTATTCACTGTGAACCTCTTAAGTGCGCATTTAGACTGGAGGGCATCTCTAGCTTTGTTTATGTACAGAATTTTGCTTTTCAAAGATTGTAGGTGCTATGACTGCTCTTCTGGGTCCAAAGGACTCTCATTCCTACCTTGTCAACCAGCACTAATAAGCGGTCAATACTAAGTTCTGGGAAGTAATTACCATTATTTCTGTTTCTTGTAGGGTAAAGTTGTTCGTGATATGTTTCTGGGGCTCTGTCTTTGGCTGTTTATGACTTCCGGAATCTAGCTAGACAAACTTTCATCACACATAAAGATTTATTCTTTTACCTGTGCTAGATTTGGGATTGATTACACAAAGAGATTGTTAATACGTTCTACTGATCTGGAAGGCATAATTTACAAACTGCTACCTCCTCCAGCTTCTAGCACCAATACTAATCTGATGCTCTTTTATCTCTTTCCAGGGTCTCTTTATGATTCTGCTATTCATGACTTCAGAGTTTTGCAAAGAGATATATCTTTTTTTATATCTACCAAATAATAATCTTTTTGTACAGTATGGTACATTCAGGAGGAAAGACCTTTTTATGAATCTTTTTTGACAAGGTAAAAAATGTCTATGAGTGGAATTGAACTTTTGTTTGAGCACTAAATTACGTTTGGAATAATAATATTCAAGCAGTTAAAAACCAGATATATTATAGTGTCTCCTAAATTATTGTCTGCTGTAAATTAGTAGACACAACACATTCTCCATTACTTTCATGCTTAGCCTTACCTATGCTTTTCTGCCTCTTATTTTCTTTATCCATTTGCTTTAAAACCCCTTAAAAGAGACTGGGAAATAAAAAATAAATATATTCAATGAACATATTCTTCTTTCTATTAAAATAGATCAAAGCTTACTTCAATGATTGCAAAATCAAAACATCTCTTTTTCCCTCATTGTATTGGGAATATGTGCTGTCAAGGAATGTTTAAAATAAGTGGACCAATAGTGGGAGACTTCAACACACCACTTTCACCAATGGACAGATCATGGAAACAGAAACTAAACAGGGACACAGTGAAACTAACAGAAGTTATGGATCAAATGGATCTGGCAGATATCTACAGAACATTTTACCCTAAAACAAAAGGATACACCTTCTTCTCAGCACCTCATGGTACCTTCTCCAAAACTGACCACGTAATTGGGCACAAAACAGGACTCAACAGATACAAAAACATTGAAATTGTCCCATGCATCCTATCAGATCACCATGGACTAAGGCTGATCATCAATAACAAAATAAATAATAGAAACCCAACATTCACGTGGAAACTGAACAACACTCTTCTCAATGATACCTTGGTCAAGGAAGGAATAAAGAAAGAAATCAAGGACTTTTTAGAGTTCAATGAAAATGAAGCCACAACATACCCAAACTTATGGGACGCAATGAAAGCATTTCTAAGAGGAAAACTCATAGCTCTGAGTGCCTCCAAAAAGAAACTAGAAAGAGCACACATTAGCAGCTTGACAACACACCTAAAAGCACTAGAACAAAAGGAAGCAAATTCACCCAAGAGGAGTAGACGGCAGGAAATAATCAAACTCAGGGGCGAAATCAATCAAGTGGAAACAAGAAGAACTATTCAAAGAATCAACCAATCAAGGAGCTGGTTCTTTGAGAAAATCAACAAGATAGATAAACCCTTAGCCAGACTAACTAGAGGGCACAGGGAAAGTATTCTAATTAACAAAATCAGAAATGAAAAAGGAGACATAACAACAGATCCTGAAGACATCCAAAACACCATCAGATCCTTCTACCAAAGGCTATACTCAACAAAACTGGAGAACCTGGATGAAATGGAGAAGTTCCTAGACAGATACCAGGTACCAAAGTTGAACCAAGATCAGGTTAATGATCTAAACAACCCTATATCCCCCAAAGAAATAGAAGCAGTCATTAATAGTCTCCCAACCAAAAAAAGCCCAGGACCAGATGGGTTTAGTGCAGAGTTCTATCAGACCTTCAAAGAAGATCTAATCCCAGTTCTTCACAAACTATTCCACAAAATAGAAACAGAAGGTACTCTACCCAACTCATTCTATGAAGCCACAATTACTCTGATACCTAAACCACAAAAAGACCCAACAAAGATAGAAAACTTCAGACCAATATCCCTTATGAATATTGATGCAAAAATCCTCAATAAAGTTCTTGCTAACCGAATCCAAGAACACATCAAAACAATCATCCATCCTGACCAAGTAGGTTTCATCCCAGGGATGCAGGGATGGTTCAATATACGGAAATCCATCAATGTAATCCAGTATATAAACAAACTCAAAGACAAAAACCACATGGTCATCTCGTTAGATGCAGAAAAAGCATTTGACAAGATCCAACACCCATTCATGATAAAAGTCTTGGAAAGATCAGGAATTCAAGGCCCATACCTAAACATGATAAAAGCAATCTACAGCAAACCAGTAGCCAACATCAAAGTAAATGGTGAGAAGCTTGAAGCAATCCCTCTAAAATCAGGGACTAGACAAGGCTGTCCACTTTCTCCATACCTATTCAACATTGTACTTGAAGTCCTAGCCAGAGCAATTCGACAACAAAAGGAGATCAAAGGGATACAAATTGGAAAAGATGAAGTCAAAATATCACTTTTTGCAGATGATATGATAGTATATATAAGTGACCCTAAAAATTCCACCAGAGAACTCCTAAGCCTGATAAACAGCTTCGGTGAAGTAGCTGGATATAAAATTAACTCAAACAAATCAATGGCCTTTCTCTTCATAAAGAATAAACAGGCTGAGAAAGAAATTAGGGAAACAACACCCTTCTCAATAGTCACAAATAATATAAAATATCTTGGCGTGACTCTAACTAAGGAAGTGAAAGATCTGTATAATAAAAACTTCAAGTCTCTGAAGAAAGAAATTATAGAAGATCTCAGAAGATGGAAAGATCTCCCATGCTCATGGATTGGCAGGATCAACATTGTAAAAATGGCTATCTTGCCAAAAGCAATCTACAGATTCAATGCAATCCCCATCAAAATTCCAAATCAATTCTTCAACGAATTAGAAAGTGCAATCTGCAAATTCATCTGGAATAACAAAAAACCTAGGATAGCAAAAACTCTTCTCAAGGATAAAAGAACCTCTGGTGGAATCACCATGCCGGACCTAAAGCTCTACTACAGAGCAATTGTGATAAAAACTGCATGGTACTGGTATAGTGACAGACAAATAGACCAATGGAATAGAATTGAAGACCCAGAAATGAACCCACACACCTATGGTCACTTGATCTTCGACAAGGGAGCTAAAAACATCCAGTGGAAGAAAGACAGCATTTTCAACAAATGGTGCTGGCACAACTGGTTGTTAACATGTAGAAGAATGCGAATCGATCCATTCCTATCTCCTTGTACTAAGGTCAAGTCTAAGTGGATCAAGGAACTTCACATAAAACCAGAGACACTGAAACTTATAGAGGAGAAAGTGGGGAAAAGCCTTGAAGATATGGGCACAGGGGAAAAATTCCTGAATAGAACAGTAATGGCTTGTGCTGTAAGATCGAGAATTGACAAATGGGACCTCATGAAACTACAAAGCTTCTGCAAGGCTAAAGACACCATCAATAAGACAAAAAAACCACCAACAGATTGGGAAAGGATCTTCACCTATCCTAAATCAGACAAGGGACTAATATCCAATATATATAAAGAACTCAAGAAGGTGGACTCCAGAAAGTCAAATAACCCCATTAAAAAATGGGGCTCAGAACTGAACAAAGAATTCTCACCTGAGGAATACCGAATGGCAGAGAAGCACCTGAAGAAATGTTCAACATCCTTAATCATCAGGGAAATGCAAATCAAAACAACCCTGAGATTCCACCTCACACCAGTCAGAATGGCTAAGATCAAAAATTCAGGTGACAGCAGATGCTGGCGAGGATGTGGAGAAAGAGGAACACTTCTCCATTGTTGGTGGGAATGCAAGCTTGTACAACCACTCTGGAAATCAGTCTGGCAGTTCCTCAGAAAATTGGACATAGTACTACCGGAGGATCCAGCAATACCTCTTCTGGGCATATACCCAGAAGATGTCCCAACCGGTAAGAAGGACACATGCTCCACTATGTTCATAGCAGCCCTATTTATAATAGCCAGAAGCTGGAAAGAACCCAGATGTCCCTCAACAGAGGAATGGATACAGAAATTATGGTACATTTACACAATGGAGTACTACTCAGCTATTAAAAAGAATGAATTTATGAAATTCCTAGCCAAATGGATGGACCTGGAGGGCATCATCTTGAGTGAGGTAACACAATCACAAAGGAACTCACACAATATGTATTCACTGATAAGTGGATATTAGCCCAAAACTTAGGATACCCAAGATATAAGATACAATTTGCTAAACGCATGAAACTCAAGAAGAATGAAGACCAAAATGTGGACACTGTGCCCCTTCTTAGAATTGGGAACAAAACACCCAGGGAAGGAGTTACAGAGACAAAGTTCGGAGCTGTGATGAAAGGATGGACCATCTAGAGACTGCCGTATCCAGGGATCCATCCCATAATCAGCTTCTAAACGCTGACACCATTGCATACACTAGCAAGATTTTGCTGAAAGGACCCAAAGATAGCTGTCTCTTGTGAGACTATGCAGGGGCCTAGCAAACACAGGAGTGGATGCTCACAGTCAGCTATTGGATGGATCACAGGGCTCCCAATGGAGAAGCTAGAGAAAGTACCCAAGGAGCTAAAGGGATCTGCAACCCTATAGTTGGAACAACATGATGAACTAACCAGTACCCCGGAGCTCTTGTCTCTAGCTGCATATGTATCGAAAGATGGCCTAGTCGGCCATCACTGGAAAGAGAGGCCCATTGGACTTGCAAACTTTATATGCCCCAATATAGGGGAATGCCAGGGCCAAAAGAATGGGAATGGGAGGGTAGGGAATTGGGGGGCGGTATGGGGGACTTTTGGGATAGCATTGGAAATGTAATTGAGGAAAATATGTAATAAAAAAAAACAGTGAAAAAAAATAAAATAAGTGGACCCATAGGTTGGAGTTTCAAAACTCCTTTCCAATTGTAATGTCTCTTGTGAGGACAACCCAGTTTTAGTTGTGATGGGTCTTTGGTTTGACTGGGCATACCACATGTTCAAACCTGTTCACATCTACATAAGTGCCCATGTGGAACTTCTGAAGACTCTCCATTCTAGGAGGCAGTAGAGCTGGAGCTAGCTGCAGCTGGCAGAGGAGTGCTGCCATAGGACTATTTGACATGAGCTTTGAATCAAGATATGGAGCCAATTGTTTTCTGGTTCTAATTCTGCCATGATTTTTATTTTATTTTATTTTCCTTTCTTTTGCCTTTGGCAGTAGATAGATGCATAAAACATATCTGATACTGAAAGTATAAAATTTAATGCAAAGCTCCACAGCTTCTGTTTCAAAAGCCCATTATAACTTTATAGGTGTTTGTTCAGTTGTATGGACTTTAGATCTGCTTAATTTTGGTGTGTGATGTTTTATACAATTAAGACATATTAAGACACTGTTGATGGGTGAGAGTCGGGTTCTCACGGAAATATGACTGCACGTTTAACCTCATGCAGGACTTCAGAAAAACCAAACTTTTCTGCCAAAAGGTTGTTTCTTGGTATTTTAAACACCATAAGTGCAACATATTTATGGCTACTGTTAACCAAGATAATTGCTATTACTTAATTTTAACACACAGTGGCACAATAACAATAAGAGTGTACCTATATTTAGAACTTTTTGAAGAACAAAATTAGAAAGATTTTTAAGTGGAAATACTATCCTTGAGAAACATATAAACAGTAATGTTGTAGCCAAGCCTCAGGAACAAAATGAAAGGAAACGTCACTGGCTATGTTTTACTGCCAACTCGGGAGCCAAAACCAACCATACGTAATGGAATTTCATTGTATGGCAATGGAATTTCCCCCAGAGTTTTATTAAAAGCTTTAACGTAGTTTGAACTCAGAAAAGTAAATGGCCTGTCCAAAGTCTGAGTCAGCATTTTAAGTACATATGCTAATTCCTGAGCTCAACAAAGAGGAAACATTACTCTGAGTGGATTCCCAACTTAAAACACTGTTTTCGTTCCATTGCTTCTGAGCCTGATCACTTCTGAACCTGATGGAACCTGAGTGTTGCCATTTGTTATATTGAGGTTTTCACAGCCATCTTGGGGTTTTATACTTGTTGACTGGCCTCAGTAAGAAGAGTAGACACAGTCCTTGAGTGAATCAATGGTGAATCCATAGTTAACACAAAGCTTAGAAAAAAAATTGTAACAGTCATTATTTTGTATTATATTTCAAAAGGATAAACCACACACTCCCTAGCTTCTTTTCTAAAGAGGTTTGGTATGTTTGTGTATATTGATAAGAGTGGATCATGAAGAAGCAAATCAGAAAATCTATTTTCAAGCTTCCCTCATTTTCACCCCCCACTTAGAAGTCCTGTATAAACAACACTGTTCATTGAACCTTAAGAATTGGCATGCTTGAATGTGGTTTAGAAATGCCAAGGCTGCCTCAAAAGATGATGACCAGGAAGCTACATTTTTTTAAACATGATTCCCAGTTGATGCTGTGCACACCGAAGTCTAAGAAGTATTATTGCATAGATTTTTTGCCCCTAATGAATTGATGTTGAAATTCCATTGTTTTCTTAAGGCATACAAATGACTGCTTCCTTCCGTTAATTGTTGGGATGCATGCTACAATAAAGTACTTAGTATTCAGGGAAATAAAACCCATTACAGAAAAGGGAGCATTGAATTATTTTTGTTTAAGATTCTCAGTAATGAAAGGCATCATAGGTGGAGCTAGGAAGCTTCTCTTTGGATACAAAGATTCAAATGACCTGATTTAAATTATGATGGCTACGTCTAATTTTAACCTTGCATATCTTTGGCCTTTTCTACTAAGCTGGTTTCCTGGAACACTCAATTGAAGATTCAGGAAATAAGTGAAGAACATATCCCTCATTAAATAACATTGGCTAATGCTCACATACAAGTGATCGACCTACAAACCGTCTTCTCAGTTCTTCTTCGAGTTTGTGACATTTGGAAACAATGCTTCCACCCACTCACTTGCTTTCCAGCAGGTAGTCTAAGAGGATTTGCAGCCCTGTTTGGTTTATGATTCTCATATTATTGACGTTATTCTGTAGAGAGATGAAACACAGCTTCAAATGCAGTGGATGCTGAAGTTAAAGCCCTTCTCATGTCATTTAGAGATTGTTTTTAGATTAAGGATCATTTGACCTTGAGTTACAGCAGTTGCTTTATTATCTGATCATGGTGCTTGCAGTAAGAGCTTGCTGAATGCATTCAGTATGCTACCTGACTATGTCACTCCAAAGCTTCTTGCTTTAGAAGATCTCACAGCAGGGTTAGAGCCAGGTAAAGGGCTTAAATCAGCAAGCTATATTTATCAGCAATAAACAGCAGTCCCTGAAAAGAAAATGTTCTACCCAGCAAATTAATCTATAAAGCAATGGTTCAATGTTTGTGAATGTAGAGCTGATTTTATGTTTTAAAAATAATCAACCAATATTATGAGAAACCAAGTGTCCACTGCTAGAAAAACAGATACCTCTATAGTTGAAGTTCCCATAAATAGATTGGAAAAGATGATGATATAAAATACCAAATAATATACTTAGACCTAAACTCCACAAATCACAGAAGAGAAAGAATGCCATAGCAACTTGCACACAGTTGCATAGATGAGGTTACATATGATTTGAAACAAAAGTAAGGAAGGTTGTCTAATAAGACTAAGAAATCTTCAAGCTTGAGCAGAACCATCTAGGACATCAAGACTGATGGTGCATTTATGCTAAGGAGTAGACCTTGAATGAACTTGAACCTGAAGGTGATTCTTTAAAGTTAAAGGGAGGACAATTCATTACACATTAGGAGTTAATCCTTCAATGTGGCTGTTGAAAGAGCAGAGCTTTAAGATGGGATGACGCAAGCAGCAGAGCTCTCCCATAGCATGGACTGTCCCTGGTTAGGTTCAGCAGCCAGAATATAAGACAAATTAAAAGGCAATATTAAAAGAATGCATTTTTCTTTTTATAAGGACTTTCTACATTTCATCACTGCTGCCTTTCCTAGCAGATTTTCTAGCAGTGTGTCATAGGTGACTTTTCTGTATTTGTCAACTAAACTGAATTTTAAATAATATTTTTACCAAATGAGGACTATAGTCTGACCTTGGCTGTGGGCATCATACTGGAGGTAAAATGCCTATGAACTTTGTGGAAAATTTACATAAGGCGAGATCAGAGCTTTGATTGTGTCACATGGTCACCAATGACACATCTGTGTCCCTGTCTCTCTTTCTATACACAACTGAGAAATTTTCCCAGCTCTGGCAAAAGAAAAAAAGATATAAGATGAACATAGATCAAAGAAAGTACTAGGTGTTGTTTTTCTTAAGCACTGATACTCACTAGCCTCTCCTGATAGAGAGCAGTTGTCTGTCTTACAGAAATAGAAAATGACTTCATATTTTTTGATTATCATTCAAGGACAGTATTTTTAGATATTTTCCATACGACCATAGCACATTTATCTCAACAACAGTGAATGGTAATGGACTTAAACAATAGTGTTCAAATTATTGTAATAGAGTTAGACCAGACTCATCCGGACCATGAAAGTAAAGATGTAAAAATAGACTGGTCATAATGCGTGACTCAGCCTCATGAGGGCATGTGCTTCCCAGAGCAGTAATGGGTCTGACTAGATTCGTTTCTACCTCCTGCCCAGCAGTGGTCCCTGCCTGTATATATGCTTAGTGACTGATTTCTAACAGAGCACGTTTCATTTACAGAATGTACTATATTGGAGTATTGAGGATTTGAGCATGTTGGACATCAGAAGATAATCTTCAGTGATGGTTGTCTTATTGGCCAGGTGCTTTGCAACATGGGCCAGGATAGCTGGACCACAATGCCCAAGGATCTGCCTGTTTCTCCTTCCCATTTTGCTATTGTTAAGATTGCAAGTGCATAGCACCACACTCATCTGTGTTCTCAATTGAATTCAGGGAACTTAAACTCAGTTCCTCTAGCCCCTGTGGAAGAGAATCTTCAAGGCATGTGACATCTTGTTAATATGAGGAAATATAAGTGAACTTTATTCAAATGACATTTCTGTAATGCAGTGTGTGCAATTATTATTACAAAACCTTAGAAATCATGGAAATTGTCTGTTAACAGATATATTTTTTTAAAAAAAAACTTGATTTACTTTCATTTATGTGTTTGTATGAGTATATGGCACTTGCATGTGGGTGTTCATGGGGTGCAGAATAGGGCATTGAACCTCCTAGGCCTGGAGTTAGAGGCTCCTGTGAACTGCCTTATGGGTTCTGGAAACTGAACTCAGGACCCCTAGAAGATTAACAAATGTTTGTAACTGCTGAGATGTGTCTACAGATCCCATACCCCCCATAAGAACATATTTTTTTCTGACAAAAAATTAGTCAAGCATAATGAAGAAGCTAAGTGATATATTAATCTGCTATAAGGAAGATAAGGAGGAGTAGACAGTCTTCCACAAACGGTGGTGGAAGAAAAAGCCTGACAACAGAGGAACAAATGTTGAGTTCATAAAATTTTTTTAAAGAGCTGAAAAGAAGGTGCTATAATGTGACTAGAGAGCAAGAAGAATGAACACCAAAGCTGATGTCCACCTGAGGTAAACTGAGATGGATCAGGCCCTTAGAAGACAGTGACTAGCATTACAATTTGAATGTATCATGACCATTCATTTTGAGTTTATGCAACACAGAATAAAAAATAGAAGGTTCTCCATGATTCTAGATTGAGGGTAAGGATGAAAAGCAAGACAGTTCTCTAAAATCAAAATAACTGAGAATGTTCTTGCTATTTTACAACTCTGTTTAGAGAAAGGAGACACACACACACACACACACACACACACACACACACACACACGGAAATGTCAGTGACTTGACATTATAACCTGAAAGCACTCATACAAATTTCATGTACAAGACAGAGATAAGACCCAGTAAAAACTGGGAAATCTAGAACTATGATTGGTTGAGCCATTTAGAAGTAATCTTTGAAGGGACCATACTCCTATTACAACTATGACAGAGCAAAGGTGGTTAGCTCACTTTCTAAGATCCATGCCTTATTTCTCTAAGATGGCACTGTTTCGGTGACAGACTGCTTAGCCTGGAGGTACATCCAGATAGAGACCAGTGTCTACTACTTCTTGCTGCTGGAATATATCTTGGGTCTTTAGGACTGCTGCTGGATTATAGACTGGGTAGATTTTAAACAATTGAAATGGGATACTGATATCTTTAGAGATTGTGGAGTTCATGGTCTAGGTCTATCCTTACTCCTTGTTAGTAGATGGCTTTCTCTTCACACACATGATTCTTTCTCTTCTAAAAGGTCACTAATCTCATCTAGTACAGTTCCAGTCCTATGATCTAGGAATCTCCTAGCATTTCTATCTCTTACTTACGCCATGTTAAGATTTTTGGATTTGAACACATGTACTTGGCAGGGATAGTGGTAGTGATAGACAGGGATAACTCCATTCACTCCATTCATGAACATTCTTTACTTTCTCTTTCACCATTATTTTCGTGTGAGGAAAAGACTCTCTGGCCCAAACAGATGACATGGACCTCAGATGGAAGGTATTTGTGACTTTGAATAACCTTTCACTCCTGCATTGAACTACTATATAAGAGAATAAGTCATGCCATTGATGGGAACCCAACGAAGCTTTCTGGTTGTTTATTTAAAGAAAGAATTAGACCAATGGGATACTTATTTTAAATGTATCAGCTTCCTTAAATATCAGATAATATGTATTACTAGGTAAACAGGGTTAAGTAATCAAGGTTTTTAGAAATTCTAGTTTACTAAAAATAAACTGATATGTGTAAAGTTGAATCTACTTAATCCCCGGAATGTCCACTGAATTTTTATTCTTCTCTTCTTCAACACTGTTTAAGTTTTTCCTCATAAACATAATACTTATTTTTAGTAACTGACAAAGGCTCATATAGCCTGTGCTAGATGCTGGGAGTGTAATATTTTGACAATCGCATTCACATGAGTGTGCAGGTGTGATCATCCCTGCAAAGGTAAGATATCAGTTGTCTTTTCTCTCTCAGGATCTTCCTGTTTCCCCCCAACCCAGTGCTGGGACTTCATGAATGAACAGAAACACCCAGCTTTCAACATAGGGTTGGGGGATCCAAATTCAGATTCTAATGCTCAAAAACCAAGTGCTGTCCCACACCAAACTGTCTCCCTAGCCCAGAAGACCTATTTATAGGTCTAACTTTTTTTTAATTTTTAAAAAGAAAGTAATGAATACTTAGTCATTAAATGTTGAAAAATGTGCAACAAACAAAAGAAATGTATTGAACAAGTAGACGTATTCATTTATGCTTTACAGAGCTTTTACTCTTTGAACATACATGTGCATTATTTTCTGGATTGTCTTAACTATACTTTTAAATTAATAGTACATACAGCCTGCTGAAAGTGGAAGCATTATGGAATGAGGAGATGATTCTTTTATTGATGTATAACCCACTACTCTGTTCAGTGTAAGCATCGATTCTCCTTTGAAATGTGACCTTATTGGTCTCTCCTTTTGAATTGAGCTGCTTTCATGTACTGTCCATGCATATAATTCAACTCTCACATATGCATAAAGTATATTCTATACATGGCAATGTATATCAAGGAGTACATACACATATTTTGGTGTTTAACTTAATATTATCTCAGGAGAACTTCTTATGTGATTAAAAATAAGAAGCTTGTGTTTAATTGTAAGTTATTTCTTAATTCAGTAAGCCATGGCAAAATGACATATTTAACCCTTAAAGTTTAATAGTACTACGGATATCATTGTGCCTTTTTCTCTATATCTTTATCTACTTAAAACAGGTTTACAAATTATAATATGTAGATCAAAAGTCATAAACTCTTCTAGGACTCTAGATGTATGTATTTCCCTCTATTTTAATAAATATAAGTCCAGGATTTTCTGGATGATAGAGAAAGAATTTATTTTTTACTCTTTCTCCTAGGACTTTATCACCCGAAGCAGCAAGAGTCAGAGATGTGACTGAGCAGAGTCTGCTCCCAGCTTGTGCTGCGTATTCCAAACATCTGGGGAGCACTGTAGTGCTTTGATGCTTGGCACTCAGTCCATAGACACTGTGATTTAATTGTGATAGGTGCAGCCTGAACACTAGAATTTTTAAAGGCTCCCCAGATTGTTCTAATGTGCAGCAAAGTTTGGAAATGGCTGTCAGAGCGTATTCAGTCATTGGAAGATTCCCAGACACACTTGCCGAAGAGGTCACATGAAGGTCACTGGCCATGGATGGATTTCTTCACTTGTTATTTGGCAGAGAGGGGATTTCTTATGGAGGTGAAACATTCCTGATAGCATTCAATACTATTAATCACCTTGACTCTCAAATAAAATAAATCCAACTAGAAAAATAGGATCAACCGAACCTAATGCTCTAATACTCTCTTCGGCACTGGATTTGTAAAAGCGTCTTCCCCAGTGGCTGCTGGAGTGTTTGGAAAAAAGCCTTTGCTTTTTTGCAAATTGATTTTACTCTTGGCTGCAGTGTTTGCTTGTTTAAGCATTAATGGCTTGATTTGGAAAGAAATAGCTTCCTGTATGGCCTGGATTAAGAAAAGTCATCTTTATTCCTGCCAGAAATTGTGTACAAATGGCTGCATGTAAACAGTGAAACCTGTGACTTTTTTTTTTTTTTTTTTTTTTTTTAACACTCAAACCAGGCAACGTGACACACATGGCTTAAGGGCTAAAAGAAACATGAGAACTGTTATGCAGAGTTACAGTTGCAAGTGCTAAATTTCCCTTGGGACTGTGGGGAAAGCTTCCTGTTCTTCATAGATTGGCCTATTATTGGAATACATTTGCCCACAGTTAATCCTCAAAGCAATTAAATGAGAGGAAGCGATTAAATCACCAAGAAAAAAAGTGACTTCTGCATCTGAGGGACTCAGGCACGGGAAGATTTTCATTAGTGTTCAGGAGTTAGGCTTGAACATGATTTACAGAGTCTTTCTTAAGCTACCCACCCACCCTGCCACATGCTCGTGTGTGTGTGTGTGTGTGTGTGTGTGTGTGTGTGTGTGTATGGGGGCAAATTGTGTTGAAATAAAAAATAATAATATCTCTAGTATAAACCTGGGGATATATTTAAAGTCTTAAAATCTTTGGTAGAATTTTAGTAGGCATTTAGTTATATAGTGTCCAATTCCTCTAGAAGATATCCACATTTATAATATATTTATAAACACACATATATATTTTCTAATTCCTTGGAAATGGAAAAGTTTTCTAACCAAACTGACCTGCTGCCAAGTAGATTCCAGAACCTTAACTTTTTTTGTGGGGGAGGGGGTAAATTTTAACCTTACAATATTAATTTCACTTCTATTGGATTTGGTCATTAATTTAATGACCAAATTTAATATCTTTCTGTACTAGGGTTTTGTCGAGGACCTTGTGCATGTTAACAAGTGCTCTATCATTGAGATGCATTCTTTGTCTTCCTTTTACTTCCTATTTTGAGATAGATTCTCTCTAAATGACCCAGGATGACCTTTGATTTTCTTCTAATGTGAGCTTGTATTTCAGCATTCCCTGTCCCCCACCTTTTTTGAGGATTGTTTTCCATTATGTAAATTGATGACCCAAGAGTGTAAACTACACATAAGCCAGCAATATTAGACTCTGAGCTGAATGATCTTCAGAGCTGTGTTCTCCAAAAGGAAAACTGGAAAAGAGACAACAGTCCACTTGGTGAGGAGAAGAGTGGGTCATGGCAAATCCCTTGGTAGTCATTAACACTAATTCTCCTGTCCTCCTGGGCACATAGACTACCTTCAAGTTATCCTTGCATTTAGACATGGCTATTTGAATTCATGGCAGTAGATATGAGAACAAGTATTATCTTCTGTCTGCCTTAGTTACCACAGCAGCATCCACAAGCAGAACCAGTTTTCTGTATTTGTTATGTGACTGTCTCCTCTGGCCAAATACCATACAAGGGGTGATTTAGGAAGGGTGGGTTTATTTGGCTCACAGTTTGAGGTCCATGATGGGTAAGACCATGGATGTAACACAGCTGTTACATGGCATTCTTATTCCAGAAGTACAGGAAATGAATGCTTGAGGTTAGACCTCACTCTGGTTGATTTCCTCTGGGTCTTAAAGAATGCCATGGTCTCAGAAAGCTAAGAGCAGCTGATTGGATTTAAAAGACAAAGTACTAAGCCAGCATTGTATAAAGCCACTAAGAATCTTGTTTTTTGGTCATAGCAGAAGTTCGGTGGATTGGTACATAAATCCAGGAATTCACATACAATGAATAAGAAGAGCAAAGTCACTGCGCAGATACAAGGGTTGTGCATTTGATCCAGTGATACTGAAATCTGGGATTGGCACTTTATTTTGTCTAGGCATGGTCAGCTGGCTGTATTCAGGCAGTAGCTGTCTGGTCTCGGCTATGATGGTTAAGTTGACCCGTATCTCCATCCATGTTTTCTATTATCCATTGGCAAGACATATAAATCAGAGCTTTCAGAACATTGTGTCCTTGGGCTCCAAGAGGCTAAGAAGAAACTGCAGGAATTCCCAAAACCTTGCTTGAAAGTGGTGCAAATCTTATTTTTGATGCATTTTATTGGCTCAAAGAGATCATAATCCCCAGATCAGGTTCAAAGGAAGGGCAATGAATTCCACCTTTTAAATGAGAAGTGGTTTGAAGAACTTGTAATTATTTTTATTTTCTATGATCCTCGTTGTATATTCCAAGTTTTTAGTACATGGTTGTAGAACACAGACATGCAAGAGTGAGAATCCCAAAAAAAAAAAATTAAAAAAAAAAAATGAAAACAGAGATAAAGTGTTGGCACAGCTGCTGTAGGAAATAAAAAAGGGAACCAATCATGGATAAGTAAAAGAACTGCTGAATGGCACAGACTGTCCAGCTGAACTTGAAATTTCTAAGTCTAGGTTAGAGCCAATTTTCTCCAATTGCATTTGGTAGCTTGGGAGCAAGCCCATAGAACCAGATGGTTGGGTTGATCTAGGTGAGGGACTGGAACTCTACAGGCTGGCAGCAGTGGGATATCACAGCTACCCAGCTTGGTTCAATGACCTTTCTGCTCTCTGTTCACAGGAGATCTGGCTGATTTTACTCCGTAGAGCAAGTTAAACCAATGACCTGAAATAGTCTAGTCTTCAGTTTGATATGAAACCTGAACACTATATTTCAGATCATTCAACTGATACTGTCAACTATGTGACTGGCTCCCCAAGTAAAACATAAGACTCAGGGACACATACACACACACACACACACCATTGGCTTTCCATGAAACCTATGCAGAAGCCTCATCAAGTTTTCAGTTCTGTCTTCCTGCCCATGCAGTTCTTTTGTAAGGTGCTATAGTTTTCTGTTTCTTATTCCATCACTTTCTGCTGTCACTCCAACCCTTAAGATAAGCTGGTCCAGGTGTATCTCATTTTCCCCAGTGCTAGCCTGAGGTGATGATTCTTCTCCTGGATCATTAGATCCTTCTTTCTGTTCTTCGCCACAAAATATCAAGGAAGGGATGGGGAACCTTAGGGCTATGTTAAAAGCCTAGGATGCCCCAGTATAGGGGAATGCCAGGACAGGGAAGCAGGAGTGGGTGGGCTAGTGAGGAGGGGGAGAGGAGAGGGGGTTTTCAGAGGGGAAACCAGGAAATGGGATAACATTTAAAATGTAAATAAAGAAAATATCTAGCAACAACAACAACAAACAAAAGCCTGGGATGAAGGTATGAATGGAATGTGAGGAATGAGCAACTGGTAGACAGCTAAGAGAATGATGCACACCTTGGTTACTTCAATTATAACATTTAATATATATTTAACATTTATATATATTTATATATATTATAACATTTAATATATCTGTCAGACTAGTCTTTGAAATAATTTTTCTTGATGTTTTACACTTACCTTATTTCTCTGGTCTTTGCTGAAAAGCATGAGTGACCCAACTTTTGTTGTTACACAGCTCACAGACAATTCTTACCCTTAGTCCAATTCTTCTTTTAATCTATCCACATCTCCATGCATGGGAAAAGAGCCAGTCACAAGAAAGTCAACCAGAGAATCAAGACCCCAGTGCTTGGATAAGAGACAGAGAAACAGAAGGGATCAAAGCTTTGGTAAGTTGGCAGTGAAAGTCCCTAAGATGATGGGTGGAGACAATGGGAAGGGAAAGCCAAACCATGCTCCAGTGACTGAGCACTAGATACTAGTGGATGGTGAAGGCCTGAGCAAGAAGAATCTCAGTGGACAGAGAGCTTCAAATGATGAAACAGTGGAGAATTGGTGACATGGGGCCAACTGCTGGGAAGAGCAGTTGAAAGCTCAGTCCATGATCAAGACAATAGTCCAAAGGTCATACGAAAGAGTCCTATCATCTTGACTTGTTAGAGAATTGCTTTTAGTCATTTGGAGATTCCAAACTAAGCCTCTCAGTGAAAGGTTTTAATTCATTCTTTAATCGACTAATGGCTGATGAACAGAATTAGATATTGAGATATAAAGATACATTAAATAAGATTCATACCATTAAACATGTGCCTTCCAAGGCAAAAGCATACCATTAATTCTAATTAAAGCAAAAGTCATCAACAGAGGTAAACTAGGGTTGTGTGGGGTAGGATTGGAGCCAGAGATGGGGCAAGAAATGGAGCCAGATAGTAAGAAGTGTAGAGGGGAGAAAGGAAGGCAGTGAGTAGCTAAAGAAGAAGGAGGTACAATGCTACAAATGATTGAAAATGTCATAATTAAAGCCATTATTCTGAATAATGAAAAAAATGTTACAAGAAAAAGGTGTCAAAGAGGAGAAAGAAGGAAAGGTGCCTCTTAAAATAAGAGCTATCCAGGCATCAAAGTGTGTGTGTGTGTGTGTGTGTGTGTGTGAGAGAGAGAGAGAGAGAGAGAGAGAGAGAGAGAGAGAGAGAGAGAGAGAGAGGGAGGGAGAGAGAGGGAGAGAGACAGAGACAGAGACAGAGAGACAGAGGCAGACAGAGATAGAGACAGACAGACACAGAGAGAGAGAGATTCAGGAAAGTGGACGTGCAATGTTCAAGTCAACTAATTTCAAATCAAATTTTGTAACAAAAAATTTAGGCCATTGGTTGAAGTTTAGTTGAAACTCCAGTTTGAAGAGACTTTTTCATTCTTTTCTTTTTTTAAGGGAAGTGGAAGCAAATCCATGCTCACATTCTGGCAAGTGATCCTGTGTAAACTTTGCTGCTCCGTGAGCTAACCCTCTCTGAAGCCAGAAGGACACTTGTGCAATTGACTTTATTTGATCACAGGGCAGCTTGGAGGAAACCAGCATCAACACAGCTCTTTGGACACTTGGAAATAGTCTTTCAATCCTACCTATTTATTTGAAAGGATTTTGTTCCTTAAATGTCAGGACAGGCTAGTTTTAGAGTTATTTTATTACTGGGCAGGCTGTTTAAAAACATCTCACGAGAAATGACTGATCTACCTCTCTATTTTAGTGCTAATCACATGTGGAGAGCAGCATTGTGTAGTGGACAGTTGGGTGGGAATATTCAGTGTGTAAGGAAAGGCTTTGCTGGTCACGATGTTCTGGTCAACTTGGATTGTCAGGACGTAATTTGTGTGACTTCCACCTATATTACTGAGACGGCAAGTTCTTCCCTATTGAAACTTCCAGAATTACATTCTGATTACATTCCTCAGAAAAACCACAACACTGACTGAGCTCAGGCTGCCTGCAGGTATGAGAAGCCCCCACTATCGCATTGTGTTGCTTCCAGTGGGCAGCTCTGCTGTGGTCAGTTATTTTTGCCTCTTAAAAATATAGAAGGGGAGAAAGCAGGTCTTTTATTTAGCATTCATGTTCTTTCTGGACAAATAGTAGAGTAGCTTTAGCTATTAGCCAATAGCATTTGGGGGACATGAGAATTGAATTTGTGAATTGCAAACAGCTAAAAAGAGTGAAAGACGGGGAAATGTGTTACAATTTGATTAGGAATTTGTTTTTCAGTTAATAATTCCATTTTTAAAATGTGCAGTCTCATTAAAATCTGAATCAAAAGGTAAAGTCAGACAGCATTACAAAATGGATTGTGATTATTAATGTAAGCTATGAAGGTTAAGTATCATATTTTGAGAGCCTCTGTAATAGGAAAGTGAATATTAAGATTATTCAAGTAAAATCACATGCCCATGCAATGTACCTGGGAAAGGAATGGGTTTCGCTCTTTGGGAGAATTCAGTAAAAGTTTATGTGCTTCCAAGAAACAGAGGTGTTAGTAGACCTTGTATGTGATGCTCCCTACAACTTGGGCAATTGTGAGTAGTTTCAGTTCTTAGTTGACAGTGAAGAGGTCAGCTAACTAAAGACTGTTGAAACATTCCACCAGGCCCCAGAACATGAAGACCCCTCCCCTCCCAGAAGGAAGAGGTCGGTGGAGCATGTAGGTGGGAAGGGAGAGGCTGATTACATTCCTCAGAAAAAATGCACCACACTGCTGACTGAGCTCAGGCTGCCTGCAGGTATGAGAAGCCCCCACTACCTCATTCCTTAAAGACCAATCAGTTTAAAGGGTACTCTGGCACTCTTCCACCAATCATATTGTGCCTAGTTGCTGCTGCTCTATTCCGCCCCTGAAAACTGTATAAAAACTCGACGAACAGGCCGCACTGGAGTCACTGCCTCTCCTTTGGGTGCAGGACGACCCCAGAGCGCTGGAACAATAAATTTCTCTTGCTTTGTATGGTTCAGTCAGAGGGTCCCCTGTAGCTAAGACTCAGAGTCTTACAACAGCATTTGTGGGACACTGGAGCTGAGCTTTTTTCAAGCAGTTTATTCTAACTTGATTATATCAGCAGGTATACCACAAGTACAGTTGTGTTTTGTAATGTTCTGAGTCTTAGACTACTAATAAGTACAATTTGGATCAGTTCCAATTTACATTTTACACCATTATTTCTTTTACTTTTATTACATTAATCTATTGAAAATTCATTCATCTATTGATAAATGCATACCTGTATGTAATACATTCTGGGTATTCTCATTTCAATAGTAAATCTATGACTGGACAGGGAAACATGAAAATAAAAACAAACTTATTATTTCCTCCTAGCTTTGTGAGTATTCAGAAAGTCAAACAACTCGGACAATTTCTGAATTGATTTTCAAATGTCTGTGGTGTTAATCAGCTGTGAAACCACAGCAATGTTGCCTCTGTGATGTCATAACTGTCTAAAAGAGTGACATCAGGGGATGTGGGGGGGGGGATTTTTTCTAATTTCTTTGGCTGATAGTGAAAAAGATAATCTTAAGGCCACAGAAGGAACACATTTTCCTTGCATTCATGCACTCTAGAGGGTAAACAAGAAGCGCAAGAAGCACAGCGACTCGGTTCAGCTATCTGCTGGGGAGGTATTAGAAGTGGGGGGTCACAGTTTTTCTCTTTGGTAGAATGCCAAATAATAATGCAATTAGATAACTTTTAAATTAAAGAAAAAAAAAAAAAGATGACCTCCACCTGAGTTGTAAGTCGGGTGAGTTCCAGATCACCTTGGCACAAGATCACACAAAAGCAAAAATATGGAGCACAGACTTGTCATGTTTAAAGGAGAGATGCAACGTCTAAAAGCCAAGGCTGATACTTGCAGGCCTAACTCAGCCCGGCATAGATGGGAAATGATTACACTGGATAAAGTGATTGCATGCAAAGGGCTTCACACTAGAATAAAAAACAAACACTCCAGGCTGTTAAATATACTGTGGGCTTGCTAGAATTTGTTGTTTTAGCTGATAGTAAACTCTAAACTCATGATTCCTAGAAGGATCTTACTATAAAATACTGTCTCACATCAGTGTAATTCAGGTACACTGATGCTTTAGACAACCATACATCTCTCCTCCATTTTAAGAAATAGCCATATTTGATATAGTTTCTATATTTAAGTGTCAAAATTCTCCTTCTCTGACATACCAGTTAGACTTTCCTCTCCTTCTCCTCTTTTTCTTCTGCCCATTGTTCCTCATATTGTTTCATCTTGAAAATCTGAATACAAATCCCCAGTTTATGAATTAGTTGTTGACTACAACTCACATCCTCTTCTTTCTTTGAAGAAGACTCAGTCCTTACATCCTTAATCTCTGAGTCCTCCTAAGTCCAGCTATACATATTCATACGTGACTGTGATTGTTTTTAAAGATTTCTAACCCACCAAACAAATGAAAAGGGGCTTGTACGTGGAAGAAATCTCATCGGTGTTTTTCTGCATATTACTCCTGGTTAAATAGCTTAGAAAACAGCAATCAAGCCATGAGTTAATTTGGAGTTATAAACAAGAGGTAAAAGTGATTAAACCACATTTTATTACATATATTCCATAGCTGGCTTAGTTTGTGTGTGTGTGTGTGTGTGTGTGTGTGTGTGTGTGTGTGTGTGTGTGTGTGTATGTGTGTATGGTTGTGTGTGCACCGATATGCAAGTGCACCCCTTACACTTAGGCACACATGTACTGTGATGTTAATGTGGAGCTCAGATGACAACCTAGGGGAGTCAGTTTTCTTTTCCTGTCCTCTGGGTAACAGAGATTAAATTCAGGTCATCAGGCAAGGGCCTTTACCTTGTAAGCCCGTTGTCCTTGCTGCTTCCCAATCATTCTCTGGTGCTCAGGGAAAGAAAAGTTGCTTATGAAAAGCAACCAGCAGGACCACTGATAGGAAGGAGATGATGAAGAGTGATTGAGGTGCTAAAATTTTACCATACCCCTGTTCTAATTGCTTTACAGACATTAACTCATGCAATCTCAGAGTCTGTGGAAAGCAGCATGCCAACAGCCAGTCACTGCATCACAGGATTTCCTGGAGAAGACAGTGATGGGGCATGGAGTCAGTGGCCTAGGCCAAAATATTTTTGTCTTTGACAATTCTTCTGTTTATAACTATTTGCTTTTCTAAGGTCAAAAGCCATTGTTGGCTTTTAGTAATTAATTCTTGCTGGCACTTGCAGGAATTAAGGAAAAAATTAATTGCTAGGGATCTTTTCTCTTGGCTCAAGGAGCCATCAGTGGCCAGGCAAGAGGCTTGGAATTTGTTAACTCTTCATGAACCAGAGAGAAAAGAAAAAAAAGAAGAGAAGGAATGAAGTAAAAGAAAAAAATTACACATGAAGAAAATACTCATTCTGGATGAAGCTGAAGAAAACTGCATCATTTATTTTTGGTTTTTAGTTCTTATACTCTCTCAGGATAGCTCATCACATGGTTTTCCAAACATCTTTACATTCCATAAGTTCATAACAAGTTGAAGACAATAGTTCATGTCATAAAATAACAGAGTTACAGCAGAAATTATTACATGTCTTTCCATTAAGAATAGTACCTGATTAAACATTAACTGTTACCTCCATAAATTCATTATAAGTTTGAAACAATAATTCTTAGTTAGCATGGTCTTGTCAAGAGACAAATCATCTGCCTTGTGTCTCATTAGTTTTGAAGTTTTTTTTTTAATAGATCAGTCAATATTTTATTTTCTCCTTTGTGCCTACAATTAATTGCCCATTCCCAGCTTATGACCTTTAGTTACCAGGTTGTGGTCTTGATCCTAGCCTAGAAAGAATGTTCTCCCTGGTCATAAATTTGTTTCCAAGACTGTTTTCTTATTCTAGTGCAGTTAGCCCTCGACACATAAAGGTTTACAGAACTCTTTTTGTAGTTTTCATATTGTAGAGGGCCCAAAATTCCTTGTATAAATTTAGGAATTCTACAAAGTTATTATTAGGAATTATGAAATCATTAATTTGGATACACAGGTTTACTATATGAGAATAAATCTTTTATTGATCTGCAGAAAATCTGACCAATAGGGTGGGCCAATGCTCAGGAATTGCATATCATTGAGAGGAAAGACTCAATCCTAGCATGAATGCTTTTGGGACCTTGCCTCAGAGCTCACCCTCTGAAGGCCATGAGAAATGGTGGATCATCTCTGTAAAAAGACACTTGCATGCCTTTAGTCTTTCCTAGATGGCTTCTGACAGCAGTATTTAAACTTACAGTGTCATTGCAGATAGGGATACTGAAGATTCAGAGAAGTTAGAAAAATTCCCAAGTTGGTTTGCTATTAAGTGTAAAAACCATAACACCTAGGTGGCAGAGTCTTTACAATGAGCCACTAACTAACAATTGAACTAATCAGTGTTCAAGAGACATCCTAGCACGTTGACTAAGCATCCTTACTACTTGAGGCATCTCATCCATCCTCCATTTTTTATTAGATATTTTCTTTATTTATATTTCAAATGCTATCTGGAAAGTTCCCTGTACCCCCCCTCCCGCCCTGCTCCTCTACCCACCCACTTCCACTTCTTGGCCCTGGCATTCCCCTGTACTGGGGCATATAAAGTTTTCTAGACCAAGGGGCCTCTCTTCCCAGAATCCAGAAGTCCCTTAACAGAGGAATGGATACAGAAAATGTGGTACATTTACACAATGGAGTACTACTCAGCTATTAAAAACAATGAATTTATGAAATTCTTGGGCAAATGGATATATCTGGAGGATATCATCCTGAGTGAGGTAACCCAACCACAAAGAAGTCACTTGATATGCACTCACTGATAAGTGGATATTAGCCCAGAAACTTAGAATACCCAAGATACAATTTGCAAAACACAAGAAAATCAAGAAGGAAGACCAACGTGTGGATACTTCATTCCTCCTTAGAATAGGGAACGAAATATGTATGGAAATAGTTACAGAGACAAAGTTTGGAGCTAAGACGAAAGAATGGACCATCCAGAGACTACCCCACCTGGGGATCCATCCCACAATCAGCCACCAAACCCAGACACTATTGCATATGCCAGCAAGATTATGATGAAAGGACCCTGATATAGCTGTCTCGTGTAAGGCTATGCCAGTGCCTGGCAAATACAGAAGTGGATGCTCCCAGTCATCTATTGGATGGAACACAGGGCCATCTTCCATTTCTCTATTGCATCATTCTGTGGCTCCTTTCACTGAAGCTGGGTGTGTTGTAGTCTAGAATATCACAGGTTCATAATCACAGGTGTCCTTCTAGGGTCTACATTTTTTTTAGAAGCATAGCAATAGTATATGGAGATAAAACAAGGAATGTGTTCCTGGTATAGGCAGAAAATAGCATGGACATATAGATAAGCAGATTTCCCACAAAAAGGGAAGACTTAGGACAGAGATGTTCTCTGCCCATACTGAGCTCTCACAATGACATCAATTACTCTTTAGACAGAGTATAAAATAAGCTCATGTGATCAGGTGTAAAAAGCAGGAAATGGTACCATAGTCAAGAAAGATAATACTGACCTTCATTGTGTATATTCATAAAGACTAGACATTTTACTCTAGTACCTTTTATTAAATAACCTGAAACCCATGAGGTACTTCTCATAATTTGGACCGTCAGGATTGCTAGTGTCAATTTCTTTTCTCTTCATGCATCCTTGATAGTTAAAGATAATACCTTTTGTTTAACTTTAACGTTCTAAATCTTGTGTCCTTTTTAAAGTCCTCTATCATTGTCACGAGAGGTGATTTCAGATCCGAGTCTTGCTTTTCTGGTGTGATGGTGTGTCCAGGACATGCAATGGTGGGAGAATTGGGTTCTGATGATGCCAAGTAACCTTGGTTTCTGTTGCTTATGTTCTTATGCTTGCATCCCTCCATCTGATTATTTCTAGTACTACCTGCCCTGGCTATATCTGAATGGAGTCTGTCCTTCCTGTGACTCTGTTTTTTTTTTTCAGAACTTCTAAGATTTCAGCTGTCTCTGGGATCCTGTTTTTCTGGGATCCTGTGAACCTGAAATCCTGGGTGTGTCAGAGCTCCTGGGAGTCAAGCTGCCTCTGGGACCCTGAGATCCTGGTGTGACCAAGCCTCTCACTCTGAAAATTTTCTGGTTTTGAGTTTCTATTAAGTCCCATTATTTCTCATAGCAAGAAGAAGCTTCACTGGGGAGGGTGGATGGAGGTACTGATCTGTGGGTATAGTGATATACCATCAGGTGTCATTTTTTTTTCTGTTCTTTTAGCAGAGTAATCACACTAGATTTTACCCAAGGCCAACAACCTCAGGTTTTTGGCCAATTTAGAAGTTTCAGAGATAGGTTCCATGTCATGGAGACGATAACTTATCATCAAAGGCTTGTATTTCAAATTAAGACCATGTCTCTGTGCATCCAGTAGGTTAAGAAAATGGATTCCTTTCTCTGCTCAGTAGCTCATGATGCTGGCTTTTCATATCATAAGCTTTGGCAGTATTTTGAGATTTCTTATTGTTTAGCTTTTGCTTCAGTTGGACTCAACTCCCTCTCCCCTCCTCCCTCTATAAGAGCATTTAAAGAAAACAATCTGTTTTTGCCTGAATGACCCAGGTAACAACCTACTTTAGCTTGAGCTGCTTAGATATTTCAGCTAAAAATGGCTTATTTCCATGCGTCACTCGGATAATTGCCTTAGTCGGCTGGCCCATTTAGCCGGGTGAGCCCCAGGTGTGAGGTGCTAGTGTCAGTGAGGACTTTATTGAAGACTGCAAACCCCACTTTACCTTCTGGATGCTTGGAGAAATACAATGTAGATCTCTTTCAGCCTTTGATGCTCCTTCTGTTAGATGGATTATCTATGTCACCTGGCAAGAAAGCCTCCTGTCTTTGCAGGTTCTCTCTATATCACATGTGGGCATAACATTGCATTTGAAGGGGCAATGTTTCAGCAACTATACTGGCCAAGCACTGGAGAATATAAAAGAAAATAAAGGCAATATTTATTCATCAAGAGGGAGGTGCTTATGGATTGGTTTATGTGAACCCTTAGAAAGGATCTGTTTGCTGTTGACCTATTTGCAAGTATAACCAGTATTGGAGAAGGACAAAACTGTTGGACAGATCCACAGGCAGGTTAAACATATAGGTGGATTTGCTTTTGTTTTCTTTTCATTCAGTTTATTTATTTATTCACGTTACAACCCCAAATAAACCCTTCATCTCCTCTCAGTAGCCCCACACACAAGTTCGCGCCGCATTCTGGAAGTCTCCCCAACTACCACCTCCCTTTCCTATCAAGTTGTAGCACTGAGAATTCTTTCCCACTGAGGCCAGACAAGGTAGTCCTTAGGAGATCCGAAGGCAGGCAGGCAACAGCTCTGGGACAGCCCCTGATCCAGCTGTTGGGAGACCTGCATGATGACCAAGCTGTTCCTCTACTAGATATGTGCAGGGGGTAGGGGTTAGGTGTGGCCCTTGCTCAGTCTTTGCTTGGTGGTCCAGTCTCTGGGAACCTCCAAGAGTTTAAATTAGTTGATCAACTCTCTTGGTCTTACTGTGGAGTCCCTGTCATCTTCAGGTCCCTAAATCCACCCAACTCTTCCTTAAGACTCACTAAGCTGCATGTACAGTTTGGGTGTCATTCTCTGCATCTCTTTCCATTGGCTGCTGGGTAGAACCTCTCAGAGAACAGTTATGCTAGATTCCTGTTTGCAAGCATGACAGAAAATCATTAATTATATCAGGGATTGGTTCTTGCCTGTGGGATGTGTCTCAATTTGGTCTAGCCATTGGTTGACCATTCCTTCAGTCTGTTCTAATTTTGTCCCTGCACATGTTGTACGGGAGGACACATTTTGGATCAAAGGTTTTGAGTGGGCTGGTGCCCTTATTCCTCCACTGGGCCTACTTGTCTACAGGTAGTGCCCACTTCAGAATCCATATCCCCACTGCTAGAGTTGCTCCCATAGATCCTTTGAGGCCTCCTCCCATCCCAGGTCTTTGATGGGTCCTAAACATTGTCCCCTAACCCCTTGTCCATATCCCTTTTCTCTCTCCTGTTCTAACGCATATGATCTCCACCTCCCAATGCTCCACTCCCTTCCCCATGTCCTCTTCCACCTACTTCCCTCCCTCCATTGTCTCTGATATCTATTTTGTTTCCCCTTCTGAGAAAGATTCAACTGTCTTCTTTGGGACCTCCTTGTTATTTGGCTTCTTTGGGTCTATTGATTATAGCATGGTTATCCTATACTTCATAGCTAATATCTACCTATAAGTGAGTACAAACCATGCAGGTCCTTTTAGGTCTGGGTTACCTCACTCATGATATTTTTTAGTTCCATCTGTTTGCCTGCAAAATTCATGATGTCCTTGTTTTTCATGGCTGAGTAGTACCATTGTGTAAACGGACCACATTTTCTTTACCTATTCATCAGTTGAGGGACACTTAGCTTGTTTCCAGTTTCTGGCTATTATAAATAAAGCTGCTATAAATGCAGTTGAACACGCGTCTTTGTGGGATTGTGGAGCATCTTTTGGGTATATGCCCAGGAGTGGTATAGCTGTGTCTTGAAGTAGAACTATTCGAGTCTTCTGAGAAACTGCCAAATTGATTTCTAGAATGGTTGTACAAGTTTGCTCTCCCACCAGTAGTGTAGGAGTGTTCCCCTTGCTCCATATTCTTGCCAGCATGTGCTGTTCTTTGAGGTTTTGATCTTAGCCATTCTGATGGGTATAAAATGGAATCTCAGAGTCATTTTGATTGCTTTTTCCTGGTGACTAAGGATATTAAACATTTTTTAGATGCTTCTCAGCCATTCAAATTTCTTCTGTTAAGAATTTCCTGTTCAGATCTGTACCTAAATTTTAATTGGGTTATTTGGTTTCTTTGGAGTCCAACTTCTTGAGTTCTTTATATATTTTAGATATTAGCCCTCTGTCACATGTAGGGTAATATTTTACCAATCTGTAGATTGTTGTTTTGTCCTAATGACAGTGTCATTTGACTTACAGAAGCTTTTGAGTTTTGTGAGGTCCCATTTATTAATTCTTGTCCTTAGTGTATAAGATGTTCTGTTTGGTACATTGTCTCCTGTACCAGTGAGTTCAAGGATATTCCTCACTTTCTGTAGTGTATCTAGTTTTACATTGAGGTCTTTGATCCATCTGGTCTTAAGTTTTGTGCAGGACCATAAATGTCAAACAATTTGCAGATCTCCAGTTATACCAGCACCATTTGTTGAAGGTATTCTCCATTTTCTATTGTTTGATTTTGTTTTCTTTGTCAAAAATCCAGTATCCATGGGAGGGTGGGCTTATTTCTCGGATGTTGATTCAATTCCTATGACACACCTGTCTGTTTCTCTATCAATACCATGAAGTTTTTATTACTATTCCTCTTGTTGATTTCTCTATCAATACCATGAAGTTTTTATTACTATTTCTCTGTAGTACAACTTGAAGTCAGGCATAGTGAAACCTCCAGAAGTTCTTTTATTGTTCAGGATCTTTTATTGTTTTAGCTATCCTGGGTGTTTTGTTTTTCCATATGAAGTTGAGAATTGTTATTTCAATATCTGTAAAGGATTGTGTTGGAATTTTGTTGGGAATTGCATTGAATGTGTAGATTGCTTGTGCAGATGAAGACTTCTGATTTCTTGGAGTTAATTTTGTATCCAATCACTTTGATGAAGGTGTTTATCACCTGTAGGAGTTCTCTGTTAGGATTTTTGTGGTCACTTAATGTATACTACCATATCATTTACAAATAGTGATACTTGGATTTATTCCTTTCTGATTTGTATTCCCTTGATATCCTTTAGTTGTCTTATGTCTAGTTAGAACTTTAAGTACTATGTTGAAGAGATACAGGGAGAGTACATAGCCTTGTCTAGTCCCAATTTTAGTGGACATGTTTTATGTTTGATGTTGGCTATTGGTATATTGCTTTTATTATATTTAGATATTTGCCTTGTATCTGTTATCTTTCCATGGCTTTTTAATATGAAGGGGTTTTGGATATTGTCAAACACTTTTTTTGGCATCTAATGAGATACTCATGCATTTTCTTTTCTTTCAGTTTGTTTGTATGGTGGATTTCATTGATAGATTTTCCTATATTGAACCACCCCTGAATCCCTGTGATGAAGCCTACTTGATTATGGTGATATGATATCTTTGTTGTGTTCTTGGATTCACTTTGTGGGTGTTTTCTTGATATTGCCAATTTTTTTTGCATCAATGATCGTTAAAAAATTGGTTTGAAATTTTATTTGTTGAGTCTTGGTGTGGTTTAGGTTCTGAGTGACTGTGACTTCATAGAATGAGTTTGGCAAAGTTCTTTTTGTTTCCATGTTATGGAATAGTTTTAGAAGTATTGGCATTAGCTCTTCTTTGAAAGTCTGGTAGAAGTCTGCACTAAAACCATCTGGCCCAGGATCTTTTGTGGTTGGGATACTTTTAATGACTGCTTCTATTTCATTAGGAGTTGTTGGACTATTCTGATAGTTTACTGATCATGATTTAGATTTGGTAATTGGTATCTGTCTAGAAAACAATCCATTATATTTAGAGTTTCCAATTTTGAGGGTGCAGTCTTTTGAAATAAGACCCAATAATTCCTTGAATTTTCTCAGTGTCTGTTATTTTGTTTCCCTTTCCATTTCTGATTTTGTTAAATTGGGTGACTATCTCTCTGTCTTTTAGTTAGTTTGGCTAAGGATTTGTCTATCTTGTTGATTTTCTCAAAGAATCAGCTCTTAGTTTCATTGATTCTTTATATTGTTCTCCTTATTTCTCATTGATTGATTTCTGCCTTGAGTTTAATTATTTCCTGCCATCTACTCTTCCTGGGTGTGTTTGCTTCTTTTTCTAGAGCTTTCAGATATCTTTTAATTTGTCAGTATGGGAACTCTCCAATTTTTTCTAATGAGGTTACTTAGTGCTATGTATTTTCCTATTAGCACTGCCTGCATAGTGTCCTATAAGTTTCGGTATGCAGTGCCCTCATTTTCATTGAATTCTAGACCCAGTGATCATTGAGTATAGGATTGTTCAATTTCCATGAATATTTAGGTTTTGTGTTGTTTGTATTGTTGTTGAAGTCCAGCTTTAATCCCTGTTGATCTGATAAGATGCATGAGGTTATTTCAGTCTTCTTGTATCTGCTGGGGCCTGCTATGTGACTGATTATATGGTTAAATTTTTGGGAAGAAGCTACATTCTTTTGTGTGAAATGTTCTATGGATATCTGTCAGGTCCATTTGAATCATAACCTCTGTTGATTTCCTTTTTTCTCTGTTTAGTTTCAGTCTCAATGACTTGTCTATTGGTGAGAGTAGGGTGTGTGTGGGATTCCATGTGTGATTTAAGTTTTAGCAATGCTTCTTTTATGAATGTGACTGCCCTTGCCTTTGGGGTATAAATGTTCAGAATTGAGACAGCCTCTTGGTGGCTTTTTTCTTTGATGTGTACAAAGTGACCTTCCCTGTCTCTTTTTATTGCATTTGTTTGAAAGTTTATTTTATTAGACATTAGAATGGCTATTTTATCTTGTTTCTTGGGTCTGTTTGATGGACAACCGTTTCCCAGCCCTTTAGATTCCATTAAGATAATGTTTATCTTTGTTGCTGAAATGTGTTTCTTTTAAACAGCAGAATGATGTATTCATTCACTTGGCCTGTGGCTTTTTTTTTTTCCTTCTGGGGAATTGAGTCCATAGATGTTGAGAAATATTAATGACCTATAATTGCTACTTCCTGTTATTTTTATGTTGGTAGTAGTTGAGTGTGCCTGTGTGTTTGTGTGTGTGTGTTAGTTTTCTATTGGTTTCAGTGGTGTGAAATTATTTATATCTTGTGTTTCTTGAGTGTACCTAGCCTTATTGGGTTGTAATTTTCCTGTTAGCATCCTCTGTATGGCTAGGTGAGTAGAAAGATAGTGGTTGAATTTGGTTTTGTAATGGAATATCTTGGTTTCTCCATCTATAGTGATTGACAGTTTTGCTGGGTATCTTAGGGTTTTACTGCTGTGACCAGACACCATGACCAAGGCAACTCTAATAAGGCCAACATTTAATTTGGGTTGGCTTACAGGTTCAGAGGTTCAGTCCATAATCATCAAGGCAGACATGGTTCAGGAGAATCTGAGATTTCTACATTTTCATCTGAAGGCTGATAGCAGATTTTGTTAATTTAGGTGACTTCCAGACAACTATGATGAGGGTCTTAGAGCTTACACCCATAGTGACATACCTATTTCAACAGGACCACACCTTCTAATCATGGGCTGAGCATATACAAAACATTACACTGGGTATAGTATTCTGGGCTGACATCTGTGGTCTCTTAGGGTCTGCTAGACCTTTGCCTAGGCCTTTTTAGCTTTTATAGTTTTAGATGAAAAACCAGGTGAAATTCTGACAGGTATGCCTTTATGTGTTAGTTGGCTTTTAAAATTCTTTCTGCATTCTGTATAATTTAGTGTTTTGATTATTATGTCAAGGGAGGATTTTTTTTTTTTCTGATCCAATTTGTTTTGTTTTCTGTCAGCTTCTTGAACCTCTATAGCTCTCTCTCTCTTTTTCAGGTTATTTAAATTTTCTTGTATGATTTTGTTGAAGATGTTTTCTGGGCTTTTGAGCTGGGAATCTTCTCCTTCTATTTCTATTAATCTTAGGTTTAGTCTTTTAACAGTGTTTTTTCTTTGACTAATATATTGATTTCTTCTATTGTATTTTCCACATCTGAAATTCTCTCTTCTACCTACTGTATTCTATTGGTGATACTTTTGTCTGTAATTTCTGCTTTCTTTCCTAGGTTTTCCATCTCCAATATTGCTTCAATTTCTGTTTTCTTTATTGCTTCTGTTTACATTTTCAAGTCTTGGACAGTTTTGTTCATATCCTCCACCTGTTTGACTGCATTTCCTGTATTTCTTTATATTTATTTACTTCCTCTTTTAATGCCTCTATTTGTTAGAATAATTTTTTCCTGTATTTCCTTTAGGGATTTAGTCATGTCCTCTTTAATGGTCTCTATCATTTCTATAAGACTGGCTTTTAGGTCCTCTTCTTATACTTCAGTTTCATTAGGATATCCTGGGTTTGTTATAGCAGCATAGCTGGGCTCTGGTGGTGCCATATTCTCCTAGGTACTGTTGAATGTGCTCCTAAGCTGTCCTTTAGGCATCTGATTTTTCCCTGATATTGGCTGGATGATCCTCATAGCAGGAGGACTTATTGGAAAGGGATAGAGAGCTATGAACCTGACAATGGAGGCCTGGTTACCCAACTCTGCTGGCAGTGTCTCAGGCAGACCCTAATCTACAAGTTGTGTTCCAGTCAGAACCAACTGAGGTAGTGGGCAGATCTGACTGGGATGGGAATGGTGGAGCACGGTCCAAATTTTCCCCTGGGGAGCAGGACACTCCTAGGGTCCCTCAAGGGTCCTTTGGACCAAAGAGTTAGCCCAGAGCTAGACAATGGGGCTCAGGGACTGCACACAACTCCCCTCTGTAGGCTGTGTTCCAGGTGAATCAACCTGGGTGGAGATTGGGTCTGATTGGGATGGGATTGTCCAGGAAGGATTCCAAACTGGTTAGTTTTGGGGTTCCCAAAGATTTCCATGGGGAAGTAGGATGCTCTTGTGGTTCCACAATGCTTCTCATGAGTGAAGAGCAAGCCCAAAGCCAGGCAATTCAAGTTGACTTAATCTTGGGCAAGTAAGTCACTGCTCTCTGGCTCTTTCTTCCTGACCTTGTTTTCATACAAAAACATAATTAATTTTTATGAAATGTAGCCTAGTATTTCAGAAAGGTACCCTAAATAAAATTAGATTTTTTTATGTTTATTTCATTTAGAGGACAATGTAGAATTTGTGGATCCACACTGGAAAGACACAGATAATGTTGGTTATAAGACCATTCACATTTAGAAAAAATACTGTTATCTTAGTTTCTGAACTGAGTGCATACACACATATACACATGTACATCTATAAACATCTATACTTATACATATATGTGTAGAGAGAAGAGAGAGAGAAAAAGAGAGAGACAGAATTTCAGAGACAGAAACAGTGAGAGAGAGAGAGAGAGAGAGAGAGAGAGAGAGAGTATGTGGGATATTTGCATATGTGTATGTGTGTCATGTGTGTGCCCAGTGCCCAAAGAGGCCAGAAGAGGGCAACTGATCACCCGGATCTGGAATTATAGGTGCTTGTATAATACTCTATGTAGGAGGCGGAGAACTGAACTCAGATCCTTTGCAATATCTGAGCTATATCTCCAGTGTCATTGGGAAAAATTTTAATATGCTTTTAAAAATGCAAAAACCACCAATCAATGAACATGCTGGGGCTGGACCTAGGTGCCTCCCCCAGCATTTGTAGCAGATGTGCTGTTTGGTCACCATGTGGGTCCCTTAACATTTGGAGTGGACCCTGTCTCTGACTCTGTTGCCTGCCATTGGATTGCTTTCCTTAACTGGCCTTCCTGGTTGGGCCTCAGTGGGAGAGGATGCACTTAGTTCTACTGTATCTGAATTTCCCAGGGTAGGGTGGTACCCAAGGGGGGGGCTTCCCCTTTTCTGAGGAGAAAGGGAGAAAGTAGTGTGGGGGGAAGGGGAAGGGGCTTGGAAAAGTGGGATTGTGAGGAGAGAAAGGACAGGGGGAAGGTGACCATGATGTAAAGTGAATAAATAAATTAATTTAAAAAAACCAGAATGCAAGATAAACAGAAAACATATAAGGAAACAAACATACAAACAAACAAACAAACAAACAAACAAACACAAATCCCACATTATAGAATGGTGACCACAATGACAAACTAAAACCTTACCTGACTTTTCAAGGGGCCTGAAAGTGCAAAAAGTCTTCTCAAAATAGCAATGGAAGTTTTTTTTTTTTCCTTTCTTTCTTCTCCTCCTTGATGATAAAATGACAGGATTAGTGGTTTTTTGGGGTTTTTTTTGGGGGGGGGCGTTTTCACTTGATTAAGAGGCTGTTGTTTCTAGGCTTACACAGTTAAAATTCTCCAGGATGAAACTTTCAGGCTTGTGATAAATGTCATGAACATGATTTTGAAGGTCAGGCTGGTGAACCACCAAAACTTCCCGACAGCTTGGAAAGGGGATGTTTACATCTGGCTCCTGGCATTCTGGTCCCTGCTACGATGTAGTCAGGCTGGTTAAGTGGATCTCTGGGAACTGAACTCAATTGAACTTGGCATTTGACCCCCGAGGCCTTTATGTCTCTTTTTATCCTTTCTTCTCTCCTGCCTCCCACTATGTGAGCAGAGCAGCCATAAAACTAGGCTGGCTTCCTGCAGGAACACTGGCCTGGTTTCCCTGGAATACCTGTTTATACATGAATCAACCTAAAATTAACTTCGGTGACAGCAGGATCATCCTGACCTTCTGAATTCACGTATGAAGTGCTCTAGAACATACGACTAGCCAGATTTCTTGGGTTGTTCTATTTATTTGAGTTCCTGGCTATTTAAGGGTATTTAAGGGTAAATTCCATTAATACTTCTTTACTTTTATCTTTGTTATTGAAAAGTCTAGAATGTGTCCTCTTTCACATCGTTATACGGCCACTGTAGGCTACTTGGTCTTTATTAGTATTATGATGTCTCGAGATCATCATTCCAAATATCCAAAACCTAATAAACTTGTTAATGAACAGTAGACTTCAGGGAAATGAGGTTGGGGGGGTGACATTGAAAAGAGGTGGTTTAACTGGGATGAATCTGCAGGAAAATTCATTATAACTGATCTCAAAGCTTTTAGCAATACATTCTATTTTATATAAATCGGATTTTAATTGCAAATCATAAAGAATCCATGAATGTTTTTGTGCTAATTCACCTCTTCAAAAGAGCAGAATATACTTCCTTCTGTTCCCAAATTCATTTCAATAAAATAAAAATACATGAAAACTAAGCTAAAGAATCTGAAAGATGATTATAAAATCATCTCCCTATTTTACATGGGGCATGTGGAAGAGTTCCCAAGCCACCATCTTTGAAAACTAGCTTTAGTTGGGCATAGGCAGAAAACTCAGAAATCCACAGGCATTGCTGTCCTTTTGTTGGGAATCTTTAGTTTTATATTAAAAGATAAATTGAAATGTGTATCACTGAGAAACACCTGAAAGAATGAGGGATGGAAAGGGGAAAGGCTTTTCAAACATGGTCTTAAATGCATAAATAAATAAATAAATAAATAAATAAATAAGATGCCATTTAGTAAAGAACTCTGAAAGTGTGTACTGTGAGTGAATATTGAAAACATACAGTTTCAATAGTTAAGATGGTTATTCGTGACACTTGTGATATAATTATTCCATTAGTCTGTTAATTATAGCAAGTAACACTTACTTGTAAGGAATTCTCGATTCCTCTGTGTGTGTGTAGTTTGTATATGGTACATATTTATGTTATGTATGCTTGTGTATGTGTGTTTGTATGTGTGTGTATAGTTTGTGGTACATATGTGTTATGTTACATATGCTCATGTCTGTGCATGTGGGCATGTATGTATGTATGTATGCATGTGTGTGTTTGTGTACAAGCACATGTGTGTACACAGATGCCAGAGGAAGATTCTTGATGTCTTCTTTAATCACAGCTTACTTTATTCCCTTGAGGCAGGGTCTCTCTGGACTTGGAGACAGGCTGTCAAACAGCAAACCTTAGCAATCTGTCCATCTACACAGTGTTCCTACACTTAGCCATCTCCTTTATAAAGGCAACAAAGAACATCTGAAGCTGTTTAGATTCAATAATTTCTGCTTCCTAAATCAGGAACGGACTAGAAGCATCAAGTTCACAGGAAGACAAGTAACTAGAAAAATAATGAGAAGCAGTGTCAGGAGGAGGTCAAGAGCAGTGACTTTGGAGACAGGCAGATTCAAGATCGGAAATTAGTTACGCTATTTTCTCACTCTGTGACCTTGGGTCATTGAGGTTGATGAATTTCATTCTGCTTCTAAGGTAATATGGGCTAGTGTGGCTGTGTGGCTGAATCATATCTGTAATTCTCTGTACACTTACAAGTTGGAACAGTGTCCTTGATATTTCATTTTATTCCAGCATCATGGATTATAATTGCAGAAATGACAACCAAGTTTTCCAAAGATAGTGATTTGGCTAATGTAGATTAGCAAATTGTGACATTTTACTGATTCAGTTGTTGATTCTCTGGTGAGATCACTACAGTGTCCATGATAGACAGATGCAAGCCTTAACTGACATCTTTCTCCCATTCTAATGCTGCTTCATGACATTTGCAGTGAAACATTCTCTGAGGCCAGGGAGGGAAAGGAAAAGGATAAATTTAGAAATGTAGAATGCTTTTGAATTTCATTAGGGATAAGAAGCAAAGAATGATCTCATTCATGGTCTGGTAACATGAAAATGAATCCGAGTGGTTTTCTTGGTTGAGAAAGTAGAATTCACACAGAAATCTTTGAGATTATGAGACATAAAGTCAAGGAAAATGCTAAGAAGGCATTTTGGTCAAAAGTGTTTTGGAAGTTTTGAATACATGTATTTCCTATCCAGGAGTAAGTGGTGGTCATTTACAGAGTGGGCCCATGAGCTCAATCAGATATGTCAAGGGGCAGATAGGATGCAGGGTGGTTAATCTAGCAAACTTTGTAGAATTCAGGCTAAACTTAGAACACAGACTTCTTGTCTATTCCATGATTCACTTTGAATGTGGGCAGCATCTTCCAATAAACTGGGGTCTTGAACTGAATTGAAAGGAAGAATTGAGTAGAACATGCTCTCTGCTCTGAAGACAGAAGTGACATGATTCACTGCCTTACATTTATGGCACTATGTCTTCTATTACATGTGGGGCTCTATGTTTCCAAAACTATGATGCTGAAGCCCTTCTTTCCTTAAGTTCCTCTTGTAAGGTATTTTGTCACAGCTGTAAAGGAAGTAACCCATGCAAGCTATGTCCTGGCTAGGATAAGATGTCCCCACAGGTTTCTGTGTTGACTTTGCACCTAGATGGCGGCTCTATACCATGAGAATGCTACTTTCAGCATTGAACCATTCCATATCTTTGAAGTGAATGTCTTTTTTCTGTCTATCTCTCCTTCCTCCTTTCATTTCCTCTCCTGCCTGCCATTACTAAGCTGCTTTGCAACACCCTGTGTTCTACTGCCCTGTGGACTGTCTCAGCTGACGTCGAAAGCAATGGAGACTATGGACCGAGGTATGGGATGAAGCTAGTCTAAATGAACCCTACTTTCTTTAAGCTGTTTTCCTCTGAAACTCAGAACCCAAATAAAATTAGCTTGCCTGCTGTCCTCCATAGCTCCCTTGCCTTTTTCCTGCTCTCCCTCTTCCTTCTTCCTTAGTTTCTGCTTTCCTTCTACCTTGCCTCCTTCCTCCCTTCCTCCTTCCCTTCCTCTATTCCCTTTTTGAAATTACTTTGTAACCTATTTTGTCACAGCAATGAGAATACCCACAGGGAAAGAAAACATTTACGAAAGTAATTCAAGAACCATTTCTAAAGCCACCAGCTAAACACAAATCATTAAAACATTGTGCGTGATGGAGGTTGTTGTTAACCTTGAAAGTAAAGAATATTTATGCTCATGTGTTCATTGTTTGATCCTGTGCTAACACAGGTCACAGACATTCTTGGACCCTGTGCAACCAATTTACAAATGAGTAAGAAGTGACCAAGTTTTCTCATTATATGCTAATCATGTTGTTGCTTTGGGGCATACCTTTTAAGATACTACTTTTAAGTTCTAATCTATTGATTGTTTTGTTATTTTTCCGTTCAATATGCCAAAAACAGTTGTGGGAATAAACTGCCATGGGTGTACTTGGTAAGGTCCTATGTCCAATACAGCTTCGTGTGGCTTGTTTTTTGTCACAGCCTTGGTAAATGGGCAGAGAGCTGGAATTTGGTTTCTTTCCTACAAACCTTTTCTCCTCAGTCCTGTTTAATCTCAAAAAAGTGATCAGCACAGACTAATTGCTTGGTTGCAGACTTTTATTTTTGGAAATTCTGCTTGAGCCATCTTCGTGGGCAAAGGAGTGAGAAGGAGTGTTGTTTCAGTGGTTTGAATCTGTGGCTTAGATGGACAGCTCTGTTACTAGGATGGTCTGAAACATGCATACTTGTACATACTTCACAGTTGAATACCAGTGGTTGCTGTGATGAACCATGAACATCTATCTTAACTAAGAGTTTTGGGAAGCTCTTGCACAAATGACCCATTGAATCCCAATAGTCCTATTCCATGTTTCTGTGCTTCCCCTGACCCTTCCTTCTGGCACTGCATGTAGAGTAACAGTGGTCTTCTAGAGAGGAGTTGCCAAACACATGACCAAAGGAAAAAAGGAGGAAGGGCTCTTGTTAAAGATTTTTCTGATGTTAGTTTTTTTAAAGTGTTGGCATGGTTAGATGTACTGAATAAATTGCACTTTTAAAAGTAACATTTAAAACAAACAGGGGGAATGGGGATACCTCTGACTCTCTTGCCTGCTCTTGGGACCCTTTTCCTCCTACTCTGTTGCCTCACCCAGACTTGATATGAGGGTTTGTGCCTAGTCTCATTGCTTCTTGCTATGAGGTGTTTGGTTGACATCCCTGGGAGGCCTGCACTTTTCTGAAGGGACATAAAGGAGGGAAGGTAGTGGGGGGTTGGAAGGGGAGAGAAAGGGAAGGTTGTGGTAAGGATGTATTATATGAGAGAAGAAAAAAAGAAGCCTTTAACAAATACCTATTGATATATTCATATTATATTGCAAGATTGCTAGAGTTTGATCTTAAATGTCCTCCCAGAGACTGCCTATTAGAGGGCAGTCCAGAGGGAAGTGCTATTAAAAAGAGATAAAACAATACAGCCACAGACCTGTCTTACCCTTGTCTTAGTTAGGGTTTTACTCCTGTGAACAGACAGCATGACCAAGGCAACTCATAAGGACAACATCTAATTGGGGCTGGCTTACAGGTTCAGAGGTTCAGTTCACTATCACTGAGGAGAGAGTAGGGCAACTTCCAGGCAGGCATGGTGCAGGAGGAGCTGAGAGTTCTTCATCTTCATCCGGACGCTGCTAGCAGAATACTGACTTCCAAGCAGCTAGGATGAGGATCTTAAAGCCCACACCCACTAACACACCTGCTCCAACAAGGCCACACCGACTCCAACAGGGCCATATCTTCTAATAGTGCCACTCTTTGGGCTGAGCATGTGCAAACTATAACAATTCCTCTTTGGTTTTGCTTCCTGGTTAAAAAAGTTTTCTACTGCAGTATGCCCTCCACAGTGCACTGACTTCCTACCCACCCAAAATCAATGAGCCCTATTGATCGTGGACTGGATTGTGCAAAGATGTGAGCCCAAATAAAAGTTTACTCTTTATATGTTGATTATCTCAGGAATTTGTTACAGCAATAGAAATCCAATTAACACAATGATCAGGGTTTAAATAGAAAAAACATTTTGGTGGGACTTCTTATATAGAGGTGCTGGGTGCATTGGGTAAAAATGCCAGTTTCTCAGAATACTTCCCTCTGAAGTCGCCAGTTCACTTTGAGACTAGACTTCTTAGCACAAACATCCAAGCCATGCCCTGAGGAACTCTGAGATTTACTTGTCTGTAGCAATTTATTGGTTACTTAGTTTTGAGCTGGTAATATTTCACATGTTGAGAAGAAATTGGTTTCCTTTCCCATTATGACAGAATCTCTCACTCTCTGCAAGATGAAAAAAACCTAAGCCAGGAATTTATTTCTCTGCTATTCAATATTTCCTTTAAAATATTCAAAGAGCAGACAGATTGTGGATGCTGAAAGATAAGTTAATTTTTCATTAGTTCTTCTGTCACCCGCCACTTTCCTTCTCTGTGGTTGTTTCCTTCTTGTTTGGCTCAGCACTGTCACAGCCTTCTCCCTGGAACTGAAAGAGGAAGATCTATAACTTATTATATTTCCACCCCCATGTCAGAACTTGACCACACACTTCCTGAGTTATATAACCGTGTAAGCTAGATACTTTATTGACTAACTCTAATACTTCAAAATAACATTCCATTTCAGTCCTCCTAAGAGCAAAAGAAGGAATTAAGTAAGGAAATGTTTAAAGTGGCTTCAGTACTTTGTGCCCCTATGAAATGACAAATCCCGAATTCTCTCTCTGCAGTGTACCAAAAGCAGGTAAGGAATGAACAGCATGGTGCACCCATTAGAGTCCTGCACCCAACATAGGTTCACGCTTGTTTGTTCACCAACCTTGTTTAATGGACAGAGATGAGGTCTTTGATTTCTTTTCCTCATGCTTTTTTTTTGTTGTTGTTTTTCCAGTACTCAACCCTCTTTATCTAAGAAGGTGATCAGCACAGACAAGTTGCTCGGTTGCAGACTTTTATATTTGGAAAAATCTGCTTGAGTCATCCTGGTGGGTAGTGGGGTGGGAAGGAGGGTTCATTCAATGGTCTTAATCCATGAATTTGGGTGTGCAGAACTATTAGAATTGTCATAGGATTCAAGGAAATCAGCCTTTCCCAACGATACGGCTTGCTACTGCGGGGAGTGACAATGTTGGTGAAGCTTGCTCAAGTCACACAGCTGGTAAGCATGAGATGGTGCTCCGTCACCCAGGACTGTGATGTCACCACTTGCTGAGCCATCCCGTGGCCTCATCATATCAGCTCTCCATCATTCTTTTTCTCTGGGGTTTCACCATATTTTAATCCTTTTGCAGGCATAGGACCTGTGTGTGATATTATATTGCTGTTTGCGTGCTTAGCCT
Organism: Mus caroli; assembly: GCF_978045245.1. Classification (NCBI taxonomy): domain Eukaryota; kingdom Metazoa; phylum Chordata; class Mammalia; order Rodentia; family Muridae; genus Mus; species Mus caroli. Next base: position 98,092,527 of record NW_028227264.1, on the reverse strand, counting down.
CCAGAATGAGATACAGTACGTAATATTTATTTAAAACACATAGTTTTTAGTCAAATATTTAAATGTGATTATGTGTCTCTACTTATTGCAAGGGGTTGTGTGCTTCTTAAGTGATTGGTAGGCTTTTGTAAGTTGTTATGTCCCTTAGCATTCTGACAGGAACTAGAGGCTTCTCAAATGTACTTGAGTGCTGTTTGTATATTGTTCGTTATCACCAACCTCGAGTCATATTTTCCCTGTTATTTCTAGGTCATTTCTATTTCTTTTCCTTTTTCCCTTCTCTATTTTCTATTTCCTTTTCTTTCATAATTCATATTAATGATTTCCATGTCATTCTTCTGCAGGGCTTCTTCTCTTTGCTTGCTTATTAAAAAGCATTGTGTATAGATAGATCTCAACATGATAGGTACATTTGACACTAAAGGATGTAAGATTAACATTATATCAGATATCACTCATTTTGTGCATGTATAGTGTTGTTTTGAAGAATGAGTAATGACCTAAAACCCTGTGCTGAGCCTTGAGCCCTAGAGAAACATGATTAACACCTTAATATCTTTCTTTTTAGAGACAAGGTTTCTCTGTGTAGCCCTGGCTCTCCTGGAACTCACTCTGTACACCAGGCTGGCCTCCAACTCAGAAATCTGCCTGCCTCTGCCTCCCAAGTCCTGGAATTAAAAGCGTGTGCCACCGCAGACTGGCTAATATCTTTCAATATTTAATTCTTGACGAAGACAATGTTCACAAGAAATGGTGAGCTCAGCAGATGTTATTAATTAGTGGTTCAGCATTAATACCAATAAGGAAGGCATAAACACATTTCAAAATCAGGTTTATTGTTTTATCTGTTCTGTGTGAATAGCTCCTATGTATCATTGTAGCTATAATTTGGGTAGAAAGATTACATATGATTATACTAGCGTCCAACCAAAATTTTACTGTGATGAAATGTGTCTGAATTTTTTAAATAAACCTCAACTTTCATTATATTTCAAATACATATAATGTTATGAGGGTTTATATTTTAAATGTATATAGTGTTAGGGGATATGGCTTTCAAGTTTGCAGTAGATTTGAAAGGTTAAAAATGGTGTAAGTGATCTGGGTGGGGCAATGTTTGTCTACAAACATTGTGTACAAATGTTTGTCTTCAGAGCACTTAGAAGACTGAAGTCGGTGTATTCACCATGCATGAGAGTATCTTGGGGGATATAAAGTGAGTTCCCAGGCAGTCCAGGCAATATAGAAAGATTTTCCTTTATTTACATAAGTGCCACATTCATTTCAGCTTATCTGCTTGTTTTGTAATTCTAAAAAATAGAAATGAAAAAAAAAATAGAAATGACTTTTTTCTCTCCATTCTTTCTCCTTGGGGCTTAGCTTATCTCCCAGGAGAAGTTATGCTTTTTAAAATTATGTATTGTTTTTAAAATGATGAATCCACATAGACATTTGGCTTACTTTACCTGCTTTCTCCCACATATATTTTCTTTAGGTTGCTCCTTTAAATGTAGAAAATGTCCCCCTTGTCTTACCTGCCCTCTTCTCATTACAAGGTCCCAGCCTCTATTACTCTTCCTCTAACCAGCTGTATCAGTTGAGGGGCTTTGAGAAATTCTTCATTGTAGGGATCTTCTGGGAAGAAAATGCATATCGGCTGCATAGTAATTGTAAAAATAATGAGTGTCATAATTTTACATAATTGTCCCTGCAATGGCTTCTATATCACTTCAGATCCTAACTGGAATTGACTTCCCCTTCTTCCTGTCTTCTCTAATCCATCACATTAGACAGCTCTGGAGCGATTATGTCATTCACGGACTGGATTCCTAGTGGACTCGATTTTGGAAGACATGAGTTTTTGTGATCTGTAAATACACATCAAGATTTTAACTATTGACAAGACAAACCCTATGCAATTAATGATCTTTTAAGGCCATAAATTCCCATACTAATTTTCAATTCTCTTGGAAGTATTCATTTGAATAGAAGTGTGTTTAGATAGAAGTATAGAATAATTCATCTGGAAAGGACCTCAGATATTTAGTCTCAGCTCTCCAACTTATTAATAAAAATTCCAAGTGGAAAATCTATTCATATAAACATGATTATATTCATACACATACAAGTATACATACAAGTATAATACATTATGCACATTATATGTATTTATCTAGTGTTTTAATAGCAGAGGCCATGGTAGTTGTTCATGTAGTAAACTCATCTGGAAAGTATTTAAATATGTTTGTATCTGAACCTCAACACTGTGGACTTGATTTAGTTGATTAAGGAGATGCTGGACATTTGAGTGGAAAGAAAACCTTGTTATATATCCCTGATATATATGCATATGAAATATGCACATAGGGTTTGCTTCAGGAATATGATATTGCTTCAGAATTCAGGACTAGAATGTAGAAGGAGCCATCTTACCTGGCATATTCTAATACACATTTGGTGGTTTGAAATGATGCCAAGTTTGTATATGTATAGTGATAATTGAAAGAAATAATGAATGTAGAGGCTTGGTCACAAGTATCTCTGCTTGGCAGAATCACTGGCCTTGTAGGTTACAATATTAACATGGTGGTCATAAGTTTATGTCTAGAGTTGCTTTCTGGACATAAAAAAACCAGAGAAGTGTTTACATATTTTTGCATACCTAATATCATCTCAGAGGTAACATGCTTAACATCTTACACCAACATCTCCTCTCATATTGTCCTGGCTGGTTTTGTGTGTCAACTTGACACAAGCTGGAGTTATCACTGAGAAAGAAGCCTGCCTCAAGGAAATGCCTCCATGAGATCCAGCTGTAAGGCATTTTCTCAATTAGTGATCAAAGGTGGGAGGGCCCATTTTGGATTGTGCCATCCCTGGGCTGGTGGTCTATAAGAGCAAGCCAGGTGAAGCAAGCCAGTAAGCAGCATCCCTCCATGGCCTCTGCATCAGCTCCTGCCTCGAAGTTCCTGCCCTGTGTGAGTTCCTGTCCTGACCTCCTTTGGTGATGAACAGCAATGTGGAAGTGTAAGCTGAATAAACCCTTTCCTCCTTTCTTCTTGGTCATGATGTTTTGTGCAGGAATAGAAACCCTAAGACATACATCTAGTCTTCCTAGCACATAGTAGGTACTTTGATAGATGTTCTTAAAACTGTGAGCACCCACTATTGACTATCCTTTATACCATTTCCAGTTTGATCATTCACATGTCTCATAGCAATGTATTCTTTTCAAAAACACAGCTAATATAGATTCTGCCCCTCCTCAGAATATTTCTCACTAGCTTCTCTCAGATCCACAGACAGAAGAGTCCCCATTACTGTTAATCTGATTAACGACCTCCACAGACAGTAGGAAACTGATGTGTGGGAGACATCATGGATTCTGATTTGTTGTTTCTTCTGCAAAATGGCTGCTTCCAGTCAGATTCAAAAGGGAGTTTCTGGGCTTTACCTGGAAATGTGCATTTCTGAGAGTGTATCTACCCTAAGCAGTAGTTACCAGATTCAGCTACTTAAGGCAGTGGGTGTTGTGTATGCCCCATCTAAGGAGCTGTTGATGAGGCTTAGAGTTCTTCCTGCATCATTAACATGAAGTTCAAATACTGCAGGCTTCAGGCAGGTAACTTTTAAGGAATTTTAGCAATAACATTTTGTTTCTAGAGGAAAAACAAGATTAATTTATCAATCCCACATTCTAATTCATACATGGAAAATGAGCAGATATCATTGTAACCTGATGAATTCTGAAAGTGAAACAGACTCAGGAGAAAAATTACAAGTGGGTAAAAATATTTCAATTAATGCCAAGGGAAATGATTAGAGAAGAGTCCCTTTGGGAATCCCAGAAAGATGCTGGATATTAACACAATGTTGTCATATTAGTATTCCCTGGAGTGCCAAAATGTTTGTCTCATTAAGTTGGAGTTAGAGTTCTACCTATTTGCTTTAACAAATATTTGTCAGTTTAATAATATCCTTCAGTTGCATGTTGGTGCACTAAGAATAAGCATCATTTTTTTAGCATTTGGTAGGTAATGAATTTGCTTTTGCTCCAGTGAAGAATCAGGAAGGGGATATGCAAAACTATTTTTTTTTTCCTGAAAGCATTCATACAATAAAAGCTGAAGAACAGCTGGGACTCCTCCCATCTGTGCTGTGTCAGGATTTCACTAGGTTCCCACTTTCCTCTCTTTCCCCCCCAGTGCCTTTCAGATATGTAAAACTGCTTGGAAGGCGTTCACTTAATGGAAACAAAGCTTCTTAAAAGCTGTGACTGGGAAATCAGGGTCTCTTGAAAAATCACAAGAAACGTTGCTTAGTACGAATTAGTTTGGTTTGGCTAGGTTATAGTGCCATGAGGAATGTCATACCCTTACACACGTAAGGTTTCTTGCTGGCCAGCAATGATTGGCTGGGGTCTTTAGATTCCCTTGTCATTATTGGCCACACTTGGCGATTCTTTTTATATCCAGAATATTACCGTTAAGTATAAGTGAAACAAAGGAGCTTATGGAAGCATCCAGAGTGTTTAATATACCTTCTGCTTGGAAATGACTCTCATAATATGCATTCGTTGGCCAAAGGAAATTATATGGACACAGTTGAGCTCATTATGATGAGGAAATGCCCCCTGTTGTATGCAATGGAAGGGGTATGGGAATAAGTCATCTTATAGTCCTTATGCTCCAGGTACTTACAAGAATTTCATTCATTATATAGTCTAAATATAGCATCAAATGTAATTACTAAGATACATTTATTAATTTTTACTCTGCTAATATAGGTGGCCTTGATTTATGAAAATGGATACAGATGGTGCCTGATTTCCAATGGTTTGACATGTGGTCTTTCAACTCCATGATGGTAGGAAAGTAATATGCATTTGTTAGAAAGAATGCCTTGAATTTTGATCTTTGCTTGAGCTAGCAATATATAGTACTACACTCTCTTAGAATAGTACTCTATCTCTTGATAGATGGTGACAGGGAACTTCATCTCCCCATAGCTGTGCAGTCATAAGGAGAAACCATTGATAAACTGTAATGCACTATGTTGCTGACCCAGCTATACTGAAAGCACTTGAGAGCATGAGGGAGGAAGGGATCAATTGTAAGAGAATAGGACATTTTATAAACAAACACCCAAGTCAATTGGGTAAAGTTTCTATATATGAAAATATATCTTATGAGTATGTCTGAGTGTCAGAAAAAGACTAGTCAGATTCATTGAGAACCTGATAAGTTGGCCTTCACTATTTCTCTTAAAATTGACATTCCCTCTCTCCGTTTATCCCTCCACAGACAATCAGACATCATTCCCTGCTCTTTCCAGGAAGCGGTAAGCTTTTCAGCAGTCTGCAACCAGTATAATCCTGCTTCTAATTTTAGGGGTTTAAATCCTGGCTTCAAAGGTCCTCAGGCAGTAGACAGAGGAGATTGCAGGGAGTGTAGAGGATTAGCCTTGGGTTGCTGCATGACAAAGCTGTCTATTCATTCCAGATAAGAGCGAGAGAGGCTGCGATGGATGATTCCTTTCACATACATCTGTCTTCCAGACCCCTTCGTGAACTCAAAGGGCTGAAAATGACTCCCTGACAGTACACCCCACTTTTGCATTCTACCGCTTCCTTTCATTTCTGTGCTGGAATGTGAACGGGGTAGGGAATGGGGTCTAATCTATGTCCTGATGCACAGTGAAATTTCACCACTGGGATTTTCATCATGGTGTGTCATCATGCAGTCACACCCAGTGACACACCAGCCACTCCACCCCACCCAGTGGGTGGGAGAATAGCTTCCATATCCTTTCACACTTTGAGGAAAGTCCTCAACATTTTTTTTTTTTTTACACTGCATACTGGGATGACTCACAGAAGATGTTTTTATCAGCATTCTTCAACTGAGGCACTCTGAGTTTCTGTATTTAAAGTCTGAATGCAAGTCACTGTGTGCTTTTGACAGAAACACAAGCCCTCTCCTTGAGTGTTGGATTACCTGTATCTTGATTAACACTAGTACTTCCTTGAGATTTCTTTTTTGGGATACTGATTTGGTAAGGAGGAACATGGCCTTAATTATTTCCTCTCTAAAATTCTGTTAGGCACCTGCATTGAGTAATAACAGGTGTTTTGTATTTAATTTACTTAAAGAAACAAAGGGATCAGCAACCAGTACTATTGCCATTTTTTTCTATTAACTTTATTAAGATGAGAAAGCATGTTTTTGTGGTCTCAAGTAGTGAGAGTAAAAAAAAAAAACATTCCCTTAATATCTACAAAGCTTAATATTCTCTCTCTCTCTCTCTCTCTCTTCTGTCTGTCTCTGTTTTCCTCTCTCTCCTCCCTCAAATTGTTTGTTGCCTATAGCTTTTTCTATAGAGATGGCCCCTGTGAGGTTTCTCCCATCTACGAAACGATGCCGACTCTTGTTGAAATGTTCAGGTCCTGTTTAAGCAATCATGTTGAGATCTCATAGATATTTTCCTGTCATAGTGAATATTATCTAATAAAGTGGTCAGCTCAAGACACATATCCATGCAAGGAACACTGCACGGACTCATCTGTATGTGTGTTTGTGTGTGTGTGTGTGTGTATTAACAATGGTTAAAGAACAAGAAGTTGTGAATTAAGAAAGGAGGTTGAACATAGGAGAAGTAGGAGAAAGAAATGTTGTAATTAGACTTATAAAAGACTTTTTTTTTTTAATGTCTAAAGTAAACACCCACACGCACATACACTCGCTAAAAGCTCCCGAGGCCAGCAAAGGCTACAGAGTGAGGGCATCTCCCAATGAAATGAAAGCTTAACCCTAAACACTCTAACACTGCATGTGTTCATCTTCCATAGGACATCATACCATGTTAGGACAATGTGTTTAGCTATCTGTCTTTCCTCTGACAAGATAGAGTGCAACTCACGGAAGTACGAGAGTGGGTTACTATGTTGTCATAATTATATCCTTATACACATTAGATGAGAGCATTGCTCTATAGAGCACTATCCCTTGGCAAGACACAAACTCTTCAGTGTAATTTTACCTTTGAAGTCCCTCATGCATATTTTTGAGATAGTTCATTGGAAACTTTACCATTATTTCTACAATTTAGGTAATAAAAATATAAAGTACTTCTCAAATAACTAATTTCAGGAGTCAATTCTAGTCGACTGTATGCTGAAAGTGAAATGTGTTTTATTTTTATGTTTGGTTGGGGCCCTGCTCAGATAAAATATTACCTAAAACTAGGATCACGACAAAACCCACATAATCAGAAATATTCATTTTCTCAAAAAAGCCCTACTTATTTGAGATGGTAGTTAGTAATAAAAAATAGCTAATATGAGTGGAATGCTTACTGTGAGCTGGGAACTTTACAACACTTTAAATTACTTCTCTTTCAAATGAGAACCTCCATAAGTAGAAACTATATAAGATGAGGAAACTGAACCATGTCCTCACGGTGGCTAATTGACAGATGGAGATTGAGATATGTTAGCCACTCTTCTATCTTTGGTTGTGAGCCTAGCCTTTAACAGCTGAGCCATCTCTCCAGCCCTTGTAATAAGAACATATGCTCCACTGTGTTCATAGCAGCCTTATTTATAATAGCCAGAAGCTTGAAAAAACCCAGATGTCCTTCAGCAGAGGAATGGATACAGAAAATGTGGTACATTTACACAATGGAGTACTACTCAGCTATTAAAAGCAATGACTTCATGAAATTTGGAGGCAAATGGATGGAACTAGAAATTATCATCCAGAGTGAGGTAACCCAATCACAAAAGAACACACATGGTATGCACTCACTGATAAGTGGATATTAGCCCAAAAGCTCGGAATACCAAGATACAATTCACAGACCACAAGAAGCTCAAGAAGAAGGAGGACCTAATTGTGGATGCTTCAGTGCTTCTTAGAAGTGGGAACAAAATATTCACAGGAGGAAATATGGAGACAAAGTGTAGAGCAGAGACTGAAGGAAAGGTCATCCAGAGACTGCCCTACCTGGGGATTCATCCCATATATAGTTGCCAAACCCAGACACTATTGTGGATGCTGGGAAGTGCTTGCTGACAGGAGCCTGATATGGCTGTCTCCTGAGAGGCTCTGACAGAGCCTGACAAATACAGAGGTGGATGCTTGTAGCCAACAATTGGACTAAGCATATGGAGGAGTTGGACAAGGGACTGAAGGAACTGAGTGGGTTTGCAGCCCTGTGGGAAGAGCAACAGTATCAATTGGCGAGTCACTCCCCACCCCCCCCCTCCGAACTCCGAGGACTGGACCACCAACCAAAGAGTACACATGCAGGAACCCATGACTCCCGCTGCATATGTGGCAGAGGATGGCCTTGTTGGACCTCATGGGGAGGAAACAGCCCTTGGTCCTATGGGAGTTTGATGTTCCAGTGTAGGAGAATGCCAGGGCAGGAAGTGGGTGACTGGGTGGGGGAGCACCCTCATAGTGGCAGGTCAGGGAGGATGGGATAAGGGGTTTCCAGAGGGTAGACCTGGAGAGAGGATAACATTTGAAATGTGAATAAAGAAAAATCCAATAAAAAAAAAATCCAGTAGTCACAATTCTGCATCACTAACAGTGAACTTCTCCCAACATTCTGCAACCACAACAGCATCATGTTCAGGCACACCTCTGAAGTTCCTCTGAGGTGTACCTCCTTTGGTTTCAATCTCCAAAGCTTGAATTTAGAATTTCGATGAGGTTGGGGTTGGGTCTTGATAAAAATTTCAGAGCAAAATCCCCACTCATAAACTTTTCAGTTCTGTTGAATGAAGTTCTGAGTGACAGATGACACTGGGCCATCGTGCATTTGTTACTGGAAAACAATTTCAATGTGACCACCACGATGGTAAGGGAAGTCCTGACATACAAAATAGAGAAGCTGGGAATTCATCACAGTAGACTGCAAAAATGGGTGGTTTATACTTTGATCTAGCTGGTAAGTACATTGCAACATTGTTCAACGTATTGAGCAGAAATAAAAAAAAAATAAAAAATGAAAAGAGCAAGGAGTCTTTCTATGATTATAATACATCAGGCATATGACAGATGATGATAATTCAGGTGCTTTGTTATTAATTAGAAATATAACTCAAGAAAAGTAAATTATAAATTTACAGAGATTAAAATGATGAGCCACCAAACTGATATCTCAGAAATGATAAGGAACCCTGGAAACCGTGGCGTATCATGGCAGGACGAGATGATTTGGCTCAAGGTAGGAAGGCTGATGCTATTTTCTAGAAAAAGTAACAGCTTGTACGTCAAAAAAAATCACTAAAAATGAGCTGATATGAAAGTGGGGTTTACAGGCTTTTATATCATTGGATAATAGCCTTTAAAAAAAATAAAAGTCAAATTATGAATTCAATTACTGAGGAAGGTCCTGAAGCCTTAGCCCAGAACCACCTGCAATTCTCTCTTTCTCTCTTTCTGTGAGTGTGTTGGGCGAGTGAAGCTTAAGTTGTATTAAGTAAAGTGATTCTATAATTCTATGCCTAGATGTTGAGAACATGAACCATCGTGCATGATGGCAAGATCACCTATCAATATTCTCGGGGTAGAAAAGAAGCTTATATACTTTGCACCAACCTTTGTGTGATTGAGGAAGGCTGAGCCAATGGTAGGGCTGCTCTGTGTATAGAACGAGAAAGGGAGAGAGTACAGTGGCCAACTAGGCATGGTGTTGATTTAACCTTCATAGGAGATAGTGAGCAAAGACATTTGCTTTACATATCATGAGCAAATACACAAAGGTGACTTTGGTGTTTGTTCACGATTACAGAATCAGGAAAGGCTGCACATGGCTTCAAACTTCAGCTTTCTTTGACTTGAGTCTGTTTTTTTTTTTTTTTCTTTTTTTGCACACTTACATATTAACCAAGGCATAGGCTAAACAGAAAGGTCTAAAGAAAAAAAAATATTCACCATGAAGCTTAGCTGCAATGAGAAACAAGAGGAAACTTACTTTAAAACATGTGAGGGAAAAACAAAACGAAATACAACAAAGCAACCAAAAGAACAGCAACAGAGTTCTCTTGGAAAACTCCCTGCTTCCTCTTCCTTCTCACAGGAGAGTGGAATTTATTTGTTTCAGGACTGCATAGAGTTTGTCCTTGACTTGCTTTCCTTCAGTGTGGAGAGACACTTGAGCTTCCTGGGATGTCCTTAGGTGAGCTAGTAATTTGTGATGTATGGGGGAATCCTCCCATCTCCCCAAAGCAAAGGTCCAGAAGCAAGTTGAATCCTCCCAACCCTCTTGAGATTTGACCATAGCATCTACAACTCATAGAACAAGGAGTCGTTGGAAAAGTGAATAATGACATCATGTTTTCTATGTTTCAGGGTCTGGGACTTTCTAGACGCAATAATTAATTGTACCAAGCATGATAAGTACTAGCTTGCATTTCTATAAGAATATGATGAATATGAATATGTTTTAATGTTGTGTTATTTAACCTTCGAAAGAAAAAATTCCAGCTGCTAATAGTGAGCAGACCAGAGGTGTTGGGGTGGGGGTGGGATGAAACTGAATGGCATTTCAGGACTTTAAGGGACTGTTTTTCAATAATACTGTGTCAAGTTGAAAACTGTCCCTACACATCTCCAGAAGATGCCCTTGTGCTAATTAATCTCTGGGTTCTGTGACTGTTAGCTTTCAAAAGGACATCTAGATGTGGTTAAGGCACTACATCCAAATGACCAGATCCCAAGTGGATTTTCTAGATAGACTTTTGATGTTACCAATTTCTTCCTTGTATGTTTTTAAAGTGTATGTGTGCATGCTCCTGGGTACAAGTGTAGACTCATGTACCATAACACATATGTGGAAGTCAGAGGTCAACCTCAAGTCTTGGGCCTTGCTTTCTGTTTTGAGGCAAGGCCACTTTTTGGTCACTACTGCATTGAGAAACTTAGTTGGCCTGGGGATGTCTGGAGGACCTTTTCATCTCCCTTTTTCTCATTTACTGTAGTCAATTTGGATTGCAGATAGGCATCAGTGCCTCTAGTTTACCTGGGTTCTGGACAACTTGACGATATGATTGTTTCTACGCTGGGTGCAACTTTAGATCATCAGATTAAGATAAAAAAGTAAATGACTAATTTTCACCATCGAGTTTGTGGACACATCCATAGATATTCTAATTTGAATCAAATGGCAAAACCGATTTCTTTGAAGGATCAGTTTTTGCTATGTTAGTGTTCAAGGCTGGATGAAACTGCAAAGTTTGTGCCTGGTTCCCATTCTGCTTTCCATTTTGCATTGCAAATGAAATTTCAGAAAGACTGTTTTCTTCTTTGTTTCTCTGGGAATTGGCCCAGGAATGGTTAAAAGAGTCCCCTTCACTAGTAAGAAACATCGATGGTGACCCAGAGTCCCATTGGAAATCCAAGACTGAGGCACCAACTGTCAGTTCTCCATTGCCCTACCTGTCATTCAGTCAAATATGCTTTCTAGAGGTTGCTCAGCCTCTGCTTTTAAGCCCAGTTTCCATTCATGCTACAGAGGAGAAGCTCACTGGCTTATCTGGTGGGCATTTGGCTTGTGTGAGTTGAGATTCATGAGTTCATTGGAATGAAAGGAGACATGGGCTAAAACCAATGCAAACATTTTTTGCTGATGCTTGAAACAACCTTAGGACCAAAAAAAGTTTCTACTTGGGTTTCCCTTGGGACTAGGGACTGAGAAAGATAGCAAATAGCTATTCTTAGAAATCCAGCTACTGGGCAAGTGCCACAGGCCAAGGGGCTGAGAAAAACTTAAGGTCTCCTCTTCTGTCTAAAAGCAGAGCTCATTCTGATAGGAGCTGCTAGGCCGGGCTTTAGAACTTTTGATGGCAGCTGAGGGAGGAATAAAAAAGAGAGACAGACTGAGAGACAGAGAAAAGAAAGGAGAGGAGAGGAGAGGAGACAGGAGAGGAGGGGAGAGGAGAGGAGAGGAGGTGAGGGGAGGAGAGGGGAGAGGAGAGGGGAGGGGAGGGGAGGGGGAAGAGGGAGGGAGGGGGAGGGGGAAGAGGGGAAGAGGGGAGGGGAGAGGGGAGGGGAGGGGAGAAGGAAGAGGGGGAGAGGGGGAGGGGGAAGAGGGGGAGAGGGGAGGGGAGAGGAGAGGGGAGGGGAGGGGAGGAGGAAGAGGGGAAGAGGGGGAGAGGGGGAGGGGGAAGAGGGGGAGAGGGGGAAGGGGAAGAGGGAGAGAGGGAGAGAGGGAGAGAGGGAGAGAGGGAGAGAGGGAGAGAGGGAGAGAGGGAGAGAGGGAGAGAGGGAGAGAGGGAGAGAGGGAGAGGAGAGGAGGAGAGGAGACAGCACTGGGAAGAGAGAAAGAAAACTAATGGCTCATGGAATCTAGTCCCAGAATAGCTGCCCAGTTTAGCTCTCCCTTCTGAACATTGCTGATTTCCTGGAAGCCCTCTCTCCAGTTGATGCCTGGTTATTCTTGTATAATTTTTTCCTAGTAGAAATTATAGATGTTATTAAAGGATAGGGTGTGCCTTGATGTTTTTAATTGCAACAGGCTATAGTGGTTTAGGATTTAAAACATTGTTTCAGTTTCTTCAAGAGTGTTGATAAAAATTCAAGTGCTGTAATTACCTGGTCATGCTGAGCACATTACAGAATGGTCCTGCAATTGTAGGTAATTGCTTTGACACCTTTCCTTCAGAACTTGTTTAGTCTCAATGACCACTTTTCATTATCTTTGTCCTATCTCAGTATGATGCTACAGGGAAAGTTTTATCCTCTGATTACAGAAAACTTCAGTTTTCTAAGATGCTATATTTGCTGCTTGGTGAGTCACACGAAAACCCTCAAACTCATAAATGCTGTTCAAAAAAAAAAAAAAAGATCAAGGGGAAAATCATGGTCACAAACTGTGCCATCTCTGAAAACCTAAAATGGGACAAAAGATGGAGCATCTTTGTTCGGGACTCGTTTGAACCTGGGCTGTTCTTACCAGGGTGACAGATGGGTAGAGAGTTCACATTGATTTTTCCTAGGCAGAAGAGAAGCTATATACATTGGATCATGTGCTATTGAAAAACCTCGTCTTTGGCTTAGGAGGTTGCTCAGAAGGAAAGAATGATTGCTGCCATAAGCATGAGGTCCTGTATTTAAATATATTATTCACAATATCTACACACATATAAGCACACATAGACACAGACACACAAACACAGAGACATACACATATATACACAAACACACACAGATACAAACACAAATACACACATGCACAAACACACACATGCACACATATACACATGCATACACACACACACACACACACACACACACACACACACACACACACACATTCACACTCATCTCATTCAGCCCAGGATAACCTTGATCTCAAGATATAACTCACTATGTAGTTGAGTCTTTGAACATCTGATCATCTGGCCTTCTCCCTTTTGATTGCAAGGATTGTTGGCATGATCCACTATGCCCCGTTTTTAACAAGATCCTGTGTCTGTTTATCTTAAGGTAGTAGCCCAAGTAGGAAGGAAGACAGGAATATTTGAGTGGATTTATTTCAAATGGTAAAGATGGATTTAGACCGTAATGGCAAAATGGGCAGAATTAAATGAACTAGGTAATGTGCCTACATAGCAGGGTGCAGTAGATAGGCATTGTTAAAATGATCCTTTTGCTTGAACTTTATATTATAGTAAAGCCATGAAGTCATTGAAACCATTTGGGAGTGAAAATGGGAAGTAGCACAGGTGTAATGCCTATTTTGATAGTTTCCTTGTCTTTGAGTAGAAGAAATACTTTCCTGGGGTCACGAAATGAAAGAAGAAATGCGTGTTGATCGTATCAGAATCACATGTCTTGGTGTGGTTTTGTTGGAAAGTTAAAAAGTATAAAGAAATCTCATCACTTCCAGTCACTTCTTGCTCTCTCCCCTGTGAAGTCCCTCAAAATCCAAATGACACATTACTCAGAGGAGAAGAAAGGGATTTGAGCATCCTTGTGGGAGAAACTACTGAACATGAATGCGCCCCTTAGTTGGGAAACTCCATGTATGGAAATACTCGGAGGTTGTTGACAGCCAGCCTTCAGAATAGGGAATGCTTTGTAGGAATCATTTCCCAGGCAGCCGGAAGGCTCTGTGCAAACATTCCTCTCAGGTTTACCTCAGACAGCCGACACTTAGCGAAACTTTTTGTTCTCTCTTTCTATAATTTATGAAGGAGGCAGATATGTTCCCCAGCTACCCTTCGTCACTAAATTTGGGTTCTGAAAGTTAGAGAGACAGATGAGGGAATGTCAGCATCTGCTTGGGTTAATTCTGGAGTCGGATAGTGTTAATGCTGACAGGGAACTGCATATAAGGAGAAGCATTAGAAAAGGACGCGTTGTAGCTGGGAATAAGCTTGACCCCCTTGCCACCCAAATTGCATAGCTCCCATTTTAATCATTCCTTGAGTAAATGGTAGAAAGCAATTATAGTAAGTGCTCAACTTCATCACTCCGCATCCATACACAGACCCTTGAGGCTTCACTTATATATTTCATCAAATTATTCATGATTATATGCCCTGCGGAAACACATCTCTCCTGAAAAGATCTGTAAATGGCTCTCCTCCTCGTTTTCTGGCTTGCTAAAACAATTGTTCTGTATTTCTGGGATTTTCTTTCTTTCATTATTTTTCCACTTTGAAAAGATGTTCCTTTACTTAAATACAAAACACATGCACAGCACCCAGGTATCCAAGTTAGCTTAAAATTATATGGCATCTTCCCAAGCCAATTACAGTTGAATGTATCTCTCAGCGCTGAAAATAAAGGGACATTCATCCTCCACAGGGAGACATCACACTGAGAGTTGCATGTAAATTCAGAGTTCTGCATGTATTCAGTCTCCTTAAGTTAGGCAAATAATTTAATCAATCACTATGAATAAATGTTACTCTTATATAACCGACTTCCTATTCTGAACCAATTAGCAATACAATTCAGAGAAACATTATTAGATCCACTCACAAAATGATACTGGAAATGAAATTATTGTCAATATTCTAGATGATTAAAAAGTCTATTTATAAGTAAATGCTGTATCTTATGACCTATCATAGCAAAAGGAGCAGTTCAGTTCACTGTAAAGAAATTTATTTTCTTTCTTGTTTTTTGGTTTTTTTTTTTGTTTTGTTTGCTTGTTTGTTTTCGAGACAGGGTTTCTCTGTGTAGCCCCGGCTATCCTGGAACTCACTCTGTAGACCAGGCTGGCCTCAAACTCAGAAATTCCCTGCCACTGCCTCCCAAGTGCTGGGACTAAAGGCATGCACCACCACGCCCAGAAATTTATTTTCTTAATGTACTTTATGAAAGTTTGAAATTAAAAATAGAAAAGAAACATTAAGATTAAAAAACCCTACACCATTAAAAAATGGGGTACAGAGCTAAACAAAGAATTCTCAACTGAGGAAGACCGAATGGCTGAGAAGCACCTGAAAAAATGTTCAACATCCTTAATCATCAGGGAAATGCAAATCCAAGCAACATTGAGAGTCCACCTCACACCAGTCAGAATGGCTAAGATCAAAAATTCAGGTGACAGCAGATGCTGGCAAGGATGTGGACAAAGAGGAACACTCCTCCATTGTTGGTGGGATTGCAAGCTTGTACAACCACTCTGGAAGTCAGTTTGGAGTTACCTTAGAAAATTGGACATAGTACTACAGAAGATCAAGCAATACCTCTCCTGGGCATATATACAGAAGATGTTCCAACTGATAATAACAACACATACTCCACTATGTTCATAGCAGCCTTATTTATAATAGCCAGAAGCTGGAAAGAACCCAGATGTCCCTCAACAGAGGAATGGATACAGAAAATGTGGGACATTTACACAATGGAGTACTACTCAGCTATTAAAAACAATGAATTTATGAAATTTTTGGACAAATGGATGTATCTGGAGGATATCATCCTTAGTGAGATAACCCAATCACAAGAGAAGTCACTTGATATGCACTCACTGATAAGTGGATATTAGCCCAGAAACTTAGAATACCCAAGAAACAATTTGCAAAACACAAGAAAATCAAGAAGAAGGAAGACCAACGTGTGGATACTTCATTCCTCCTTAGAATAGGGAACAGAATACCCATGAAAGGAGTTACCGAGTTTGGAGCTAAGACAAAAGGATGGACCATCCAGAGACTATCCCACCCGGGGATCCATCCCATGATCAGCCACCAAACCCAGACACTATTGCATATGCCAGCAAGATTTTGCTAAAGGGACCCTGATATAGCTGTCTCGTATGAGGCTATGCCAGTGCCTGGCAAATACAGAAGTTGATGCTCACAGTCATCTATAGGATGGAACACAGGGCCCCAAATGGAGAAGCTAGGGAAAGCACCCAAGGAGCTGAAGGGGTCTGCAACCCTATAGGTGGAACAACAATATGAACTAATCAGTACCCCCAGAGCTCGTGTCTCTAGCTGCATATGTATCAGACAATGGCCTAGTCAGCCATCATAGGGAAGAGAGGCCCCTTGGTCTTGCAAACTTTATATGCCCTAGTACAGGGGAACGCCAGGGCCAAGAAGTGGGAGTGGGTGGGTAGGGGTTCAGGGCAGGGGGAGGGTATAGGGAACTTTTGGGATAGCATTTGAAATGTAAATAAAGCAAATATCTAATAAAAAATGAAAATGTCAGCTAACCCAAGCCAAGTAGATACTCAAAAAAAAAAAAAAAAAAGATTAAAAACACCTTATCAGTCGTTCTCAGAATGACATGCTAATTACAAGTCATTGTGCGTTCCATAGTACAAATTGCTATAATACGTCTTTTTTTGTCATTTATTTATTTATTTACACTCCAGAGTTTATTCCTTCCCTCCACCCCATCCACTCTCCAGCTGTTTCACATCCCAGACCTCCTCCTCAGCCCCCTGTTTCCATGAGGATGTGCCCACCCCAACCTGAACCAGACCTCTAAACTCCCTGCAACCTCCAGTCTCTTGAGGGTTAGGTGCATCTTTCTCTGACTGAACTTAGACCCGGCAGTCCTCTGCTGTATATGTGTTGGAGGCCTCAGATCATCTGGTGTATGCTGCCTGATTGGTGGTCAAGTATCTGAGCAATCTCAGAGGTCCAGATTGATTGAGAATGCTGGTCCTCCTACAGGGTTGCCCTCCTCCTCAGCTTCTTCCAGCCTTTCCCTAATTCAACAACTACTATATTCAAACAAAAGGAATTAAGTTTTTCTCCATTATGAAAACTATGTAAGAAAGTAAATTTTCATTTGGAAACAAAATAGCATCATCATGAGTGCCACCAGATGTCTCTCATATAGCCCGGGATCACCTCGGGAGTCTTGTGTCTTACTAATCATGACTTATGCCTCCATGCTGCAAAGTTTCATTTCAATGTGTGGAGGGTTTCTTTTAGTCAGTCATAAAAGTGACACAGTCATTAAAGGCTGCAGACCACAACAGCAAAGGTTTTGACTTTTGAAAAGAAAATGATTTATTTGAAATTGAAATTATTATTCTTACAAAATTGGTAATTATGATCATTAAAGAAATAGAAAAATAAGCCATCTGTGATCTGAGTCTTCTGACTCTTGCTCCAATTTTAATAATGAAAATATCTGCCTATAAAACTTTTTCATAGATTCTGCTAGTCAGAGTCTAACACAGAACTTTCAAAGATTTTTATACTAACCAAAGCTCTACTAACCAAAGAGATTCTACTAATGAAAGTTTGGGTTTGGGAGAAAAAAAATCATTTAAGAGGCAAGCACACTAAGGTTTTACTTATATAAAACTTATATATACTTATATATAAGGTTTTACTATAGGAAGCTTGTTTTATTTATCTTGGAAATCAAGACCACAGCTTTACAGGAGTAGAGTTTGAAGAGAACCTGTGAGTTCATTCTCTCCAAACACAAGCCCTATGTGATCTCATTCCAGGGACAAAAACCCTATGGTCAGCTTTATTGGAAATAACTTTTGCAAAAGATGACCTTTAATCCTAGTTTTTATTACTGTCAAGATCTGCGACTTCATTTTGTGACCTGATTATGTCCTCCCATGTGACTGACAGTCTATCCCATGTCAAGATGATTTGCACATTCACACAATTGACCCCACGGAATGAATAACAGATGACTCAGTCCAAACCCATGCCTACTCTTGGAAAATGTGGCTCACGAATGCATTCTTTATTCAGAGATATTTTGTAGCATTTTATAGGAAGGAGGTCGGCATATTATTTGAGAAAAGATTCATGTCACATTTTGTTTAAAGATTTGTTTCACTATTTCAGAGTCACACTTCAGTAGGCCGGAGTATAATAGCTTTTTCTTGGCCCTTGAAATGATTCCTTCCCTTGTGCTTCTTGGAGAATTGAAATGAGTTGTTCACAGACACCTGTAAGCATTAAGGAAAAATGACCCAGTTCTTGAATAATGCCAATACTTCCTTCTTAGTCATTCTTATCAGGGTAAGTGGAAGCCATTTCTCTGCAAGAAACTCTACTGAACATTCTTTCTGTCGGTTCACACACTCAAGCCTGCTCAGTCTCTGGTTTCACTGAAGCATCTTTATTCGGAAGTGTCTCCTTCTTTCTCTCCCACCGGCACTACCACTGTGGTAGTTGATCCGTTTTTATTCCACAGAAGTCCGTGTTCCTCTTCACCCCTTACTAGGATCTGTGGTTCATCTGGACCCTTACTTTAAGATTTACCATAGGAAGACTGGAGAGGCAGCTCAGCAGTTAAGCACATTTATTGCTCTTGCAGAAAGCCTGGGTTTGGGTCTCAGCTCACGACAACTAGTAACTCCAGCTCTAGAGGATCTGGTGTTCTTTTCTGGCCTCACTGGCACCAAGCACACATGTGGTGCACATATGCACATGGAGGCACTGATGCATGGGCATAAAATAAAAATATTAAATCTTAAAAAAAAACCCTTTACACTGAAGATAGTTCCCTGTTATCTTTAACCCAGTCTAGTGCTGAAAAATAGATACAAGTACGACAGTAACAATGACTAATAAAAGCTGATACCACGAATTTGGAGTATTTGGGAGGGTTTGGAGGAAGAAAGGGAGGGAAGAAATCATGTAATTATATCATAATCTAAAGGTAAATAGGCAATCTTGGGGCTGAAGGATATGGGTCATTCTGTAAAAAGTCTTTTGTGCAAGCCCGAGGCCTGACTTTGGGTGAATGATACTCAAGTAAAAGAAGGTACACAGCTCATATGTACATAACACAAGTACACACACACACACACAAACACACATACACGCACACACATATACACATACTAAGAATAAATAGGTAGCTTAAGGTCATTTGAACACAGAGTAGCTAACCTAAGACTGGTTGCTACATATGCCAGATATGGTTGTAATTTTTTTACACATATTAACCCACTTAAACTACAATATTTTCCAGAAAAATGTGTTACGGATACCTCCATTTACAAGTGGAGAAACCAAGGAAGAACAGGGTTTCCTAATATGTTAAAAGTCTCCTAGGTAGTATATTGTAAACCAGGCCAGGTCCATATATATAAATATATATATATATATATATATATATATATATATATATATATATGTATATATTATATGTATATTTATAAAATTTGCAAGTCTTGAAAGGCATGTTTTCAAGAAACACTGACTAATACAATCTACTCCATAGACAATATGTTGTGCTAGTCTTTGGAATTTCATTAATCTGAAAATTTCTATATAAAGACCATTAAAATTTGTAGTTTCTTTTCATGGAAAGAAAAAAAAGAGAGAGATAAATCTACAAAACCATTTTCTCTCTAATTGAGCTCAAATCAGCAGGCATACATCCTAAAAGTGTTAAGTTATGTTATTTTTGAGAAATGATGTGACATGCCCTAGATTTCAAATGCAGATGCTGTAGACAACCGAGTAAATTTCTGAATCAAAATCGCTATATAGGACATTAACTGGCAGGAACTGGGGTGGAGAGGCAGTACCCAGCTCTGTGGTTGGGATCCTGTCTGGAATACTGCCACCTAGCGATGCTAGTCCGCCATCTGCCCCCTCTTCAGAAGAATGCTCCTCACTGGGGTTTCTTCCCCCCTTCGCAGATATTCTAGTAACGGTTCGTTCCTGCAGCGTTTTAAGGCCACCCACCCATGCTTTAAAAACATAATTTACAAAGGAGGACAGACGGGTAGGATTGTGAAAGAGAGGGAGATGAACAGCAGAGGATTTATCAAGAACTCGTAAGCGCTCAACAGTCATGTAGATTGTCTAAAGAAGAGAGGAGAAAAGCATGGAAATTAAGAATAACGGAAATAGGGTAAATAAAAAAAAATTCGAAGAGAAGACGAGATGAAGAGGGATTTCTTCTTGTTGTTGTCTTGTTGTAAGATGAGAAATAGAAGTTAAAAAAAAGTGGAATTATGAAGTTAGTAAACAAACAAACAAAAAACCATAGGGACAAATACCAGTACATATAAAGAATGACAGAAGAAAGCAGCTGAATAAACTTAGCTATTAAAGAGAAGACTTGAAGGGCTCTTTTAAAAAAACAATAAAAGCAAAGTGTCACATTGGTTTCTCTTAAGTATAGTTGAACATTTCCAGTATCCTAGAGGAAGAAGTCACTTCTCTTGCTGTCTCCCCTGTGTAATGCTAATGGCCTTGTTGGATCTTGCGACTTGCTTCATTAAAATACCGGACACCTTTTGTTCTCTTGAGTTGCTGTAGAATCCACACAAGGAACCCAGGGAGCATAGGGCAGTCCATCCTGAGAATTTATTTAGGGAGTTCTGGTTTTCTAGCATTCTTTGTAATGCTACTAAGCAGCTAGCCATATTTTGGGAATATACATTGAGGAAGATTATCAACATTCAGTTATTTTTGTAATTCAAATCAGGGTCACTAATATCTAAAAATGACAGCAATAGTGGTTGTGATAATATATTTCTCTGTTTATGTTTTAGAAAACATGTAACTCCACATTATCTTCTGTTCTCTGAACAGCCACATTGTTCAGTCATGGCTAGGTGAACCATTCTCTTTTCTAGCCATGACATTTGAGCTTTGAGTATAGAGGACCTCTCCAAAGTTCTTACTTACTAAATGCCTTTTTATAGGATCACAAAACTGGGAAATAATGTTTTATTTTCCCGTAAAATTCAATAATGGAGCTTGAAAATGACATGCATGACCCTGGGAAAGAGTCATTGTTACCTCCTACATGGCTGGGAATGTCTCTGGAGGAGGGCTGCTTGCTGCCCTCTAAGTTATTTCATACGTTAGAAGTTTTCTCTTTGGACCGTAGGAGCTGAGAAGGAACACATTCTTCTATGGTAAGATTCGGTTTATTACCCTCTCCAGTGTTATATCTGTGTGTACTTATAATTAAAGTACATCAGTCATATAACTATTTGAATGTCTTGTCTGACAAAATAAAAACCTGGCAGGGACAGAGGATAGGCCAGATATTGAAGGAAGCTTCATTGATACGTTCTTTGAGATGGCACATTGAAAAGAGTCCATTCTTTCAACTATTGAATCAAAACAGGATTTGTTATCAACGTGGTGTCAAGTCCTGTATGCTAAGTGTTGAGGATGGAAGCTGGACACCACCCCGTTCTCATAAAAGGTCTAGCTTCGACATGAATGCAGGAATATTCATCCACTTAGCTTTTATGCCACAAAGGCTACTTACAACCACCCACGGATGACTCCAGATCAGAATTACCTTTGATCTAGTTCAGATGAAAGTAGCCCTATGGCAGATCCTCCAGGAGGGGACATCTCCCTAACCTTTACAATTGAAATCTAGGACACTTACCTTTGGTTTTCAAAGGAGTACTGTTTGGCTTCTAACAACTTGCTTTAGCGTGAACCAGAAAAAAAAAATGACCTAGTTGACTGGTTTAACCAAAAATAGATTGAAACAGTCATGTAAATTTATAGGAAAAATTTTGGTCAGTTCAACTTGCTTTTCCCAGACTCTGGCTCTCAGAGCAGCAACTGTCAGTCACGTGTCCCAACTTTGTAGATGAGAAAACTGCTGTATAGAAGGGAAAACAGAAGCGATGAAAAGATAAATTAGAATTTTTCGGTAATCCAGGCAAGAAGGTTAATGACTCATTTCAGTTGGCGGCTGTGAACATTGAGAGAGAAGATAGAAGCTAGCAATAACCAATGTAAAATTTTGCAGTGATTGGAAATGATTGTTAGAAAATTAGGGAGGGAGGAAGGAAGGGAAGAGAGACAGAGAGAGAGAGAGAGAGAGAGAGAGAGAGAGAGAGAGAGAGAGAGAGAGAGAGAGAGAGAGAGAGAGAAAGAGAGAAAGAGAATGTGAGTTGTCTAAAATTGTTTCATCACCAAGAACATTGTCCATACAAAGAAGAGGCAGTAGGAATGTCAGCCCTCATAACCCAACAAGATTAAACTGATGTTCAAAAGTGAGCATGATGTTCTATTGGAATCTAAACAGAGATTGGGATAGTAGAGCCAAGGACCCTATAAGGACTAGATGGATTTTTGGGAGAAAAAGAGCAAGCCAGTTCACCAGTATAAGGAAAGCAGGGGGTGGGGATGGAGGGATGGAGGGATGAGGGAGGAGGGAAGAGGGAGGAGGGAAGAGGGAGGAGGGAAGAGGGGGGAGGGAAGCCTTCCATGCAGTAGGAATGCTGCTTCTGTCACAGAAGAGCATTACAGTGGAGAGGGAGCCCTTTGAAGGTGATCTCTTGGTAGTTAGAGGTTTTCCTCTAGTAAACTGGAACAGAAATCAGGAAATGAACTACTATTATTGTTACAGTAATTATTACTGTGACTTTATGTAGGATATGACAAGCAGGCTACAGATAACCAGAGCCTGTGAGACTCCAGCTACTCAATCAACACAAAACACTTGAGACTAGACATATTAAAAATGGATTCCCTGGCCACTAGGGCTGGGGTATAACTTGAAATATCAAACATATGTTAATTAGAAAAGAGATTAATCATCCTCAGAACGCCTTCCATAATTACCATATCAATCCTCTCAATAGCCCCAAGGTAAGTATCAGTATTCCCCCTTCAGGTTTTTCATATAAGGAAACAGAAGGTGAAGTAAAAATACTTGTTCAAGGACTAAAACCTGCTCAAGGTCACAAGCTTGTTCAAGGTCAGAAGCTTGTTCAAGCTGGAACTAAAATCCAAATATATTATATTCTCAAAAACTGCACATTAAGAACAGTAAGTAGAAGATGTAGTCATCTCTTGAAGAAATCATTCTCGGTGTTAAGGTAGGAATAACAGGATGTCCATGTCTAGGTTTATAACACACGGGATCACCTGGATGTGCACCGTTGTCTTGATTCTGTGGTGATTCTGTGATGTCTGGAGCAGAGTCTGACTCTTCAAATCGGTTTTACAGCACCCCATGGACAGGATTGTTTTGTACATTAAGTTATTTGCACATCTCTTTGGAAGTATAGTTAGGACACCATCTTATGAATATAGAGGCTGATAATCTCACTTGGTATTCATCCACTGATGGTGGGTTTGAAAAAAACCAGGTAATACATAAAGAACCAACATAGTTTTACTTTTGAGCACATCATAATGGCAGATGGTACCTTTATGTGTCTTTGATTGCCCTATTTTATTTCTCACAACTGCTAGCTAGCACAGGAGATAAATTGCTTCCCAAAGAAAGAAACTTTTCTTGTCCTTATGACCTAGTACTTTATAGGAACTACAAATCTTTTTCTTTTTTTTAACAGACATTACCCAAATTATCCCATTAAGTAAGTAATTCTTGTAGTTGTTCTAGGCCTTATGGTATGATATAGAATAAATGGCTTTGCCTGATATGGAAAAAGCAGAGAATGTTTCCCTATTAAAAAATTCTGCATTGTATTTTGAATATAATTTCTTATAATAATGGTAATTTTTTTCTTTTTCCTTTTTAGATGTTAAGGCTTTAATTGGTAGAATAAATCTAAATTTCCAGTTTGTAGTCTAAAATGAGTTTGTAGAACTTGGAATTGAAAAGGAGACTGGGCAGAAAGGACGGAGAGTTGGAAAGTATGTGTGTGTGTGTGTGTGTGTGTGTGTGTGTGTGTACATGTGTGTGTGTACATGTGTGTGTGTGTGAGTATGTGTATGTATATGAGTATGTATGTATGTGTGTGCTGTGTGTGTATACATGTGTGTGAGTATGTGTATGAGTATGTGTATGTATGTATGTGTGTATGTGTGTGTTGTGTGTGTGTGTGCATTTGTGTGTGTATATGACTATGTGTATGTGAGTATGTGTGTGCTGTGTTTGTGTGTGTGTGTGTAGAAACAGTGATGTGATGATGAAAAAAAGGCATAGCCTTTAGGACACCAAAACAAAGAGAAATAGGAAATTGAGAAAATGAACAAAAATTAAAAAAAAAAAAAAAGATCTAAAGGGGACTATTGGCTCAGTTCATTAGCACTATGTTCAAAGGAAAACAAGATTTGTAAAAGAAAAAAGGCAGGGAGATTGTTATAAGACTCTTACATTATGGACATGTGAATTACATAGAAGAAAATAAGTCAAAGTTAGCTAAGGCTATAGATTGAGAGGCCAAATCTTTTAAATTCAGATTCTATTCTAGAGAACGTGACCTAAGTTTGAACTCAGGTAAACTAACAGGCTGGTACCTCTCATTAGTTTTCAAGTTAACCCCCAACAAAACATGAGCTTAGCGCCAATCTCTAGACTAACCCCCAACAAGACCTGCATCTGTCCCTAACAAGACCAATGTATCCAGGTTATTACCCCAACAGATCTGCATCCCCAGGTTACAAGCCTGGCCCTGCCTAATGACCACCAATGCAGAGGGAAGCAGAAATTAAGTTTATGATATGATTCCAAGCACCAGCCAATTATCCTGGTAGCTCTCCAATTAGATGCTTAAACAACCCCTTCCACACTTGTAGCTTTTTATAAAGCCTTGCCCTAATATATATTCAGGGCTGCCCACCATCAAAACCATCCTGTTTGATATCAGTATGTTGGGGGGGGGGCAGAGCTAGCTCTAATATAAAAAGCCCTACTGTGGTTGCATCTGATAGGCTCCTGTCTGTTTTTTTGGAGGGATCACTAACACTTCCCTGGTACTACAAGATCAGTGTTAGAGTGCTTACCCTGTTCAAGACACACACTGGATTCAATCACATAATCAGCAACTCTCTCTCTCTCTCTCTCTCTCTCTCTCTCTCTCACACACACACACACACACACACACACACACACACACACTAAAAAATAAAATCAAAAAGGAACTGAAGGTTCCCATGAGTGAATTCTGAATTCTGGAGTTTTGGTTGGTCAAAAGTGACATTATTCCCTTCCTTTCCATCTCAGTGTGGCCCCCTGAACAGTTTTAACAATCTCGTATAGAACCTCTGGGAAAGTCATCTTACAAAAGATGGGCCATTTCTTTTCTTATTTCCTTTATTTACTGGTGGCTTTGAGTATTGTTGTGGCACTTGGGGAACCAGCCATCACTTTGGATGCTAGAAACTGGGGACCACATGGCAGTATTACAAGGAACTTGTAGCCTGACATATTTTTCTCCCTTTTCTCCATCCTGAATGAGGGGGTTATATTTGGATGTGAGAGAAGAAGGCATCAATAAAAAATATTGACGCTATAAATACTGATAAGAGGAGTGGTATCACTCCCTTCATTTTCCTGCATAAACAGATAAGATGATCAATTTCTAGTTTTCCAGCGTGCAAACAGCCAAGCAACCAACGCATGCTGAAAAGACAGTAAAATCAGTCTGCATTTGTAATGTCCAGGTATTCCTGATGTAGGCACCTGATCTAGGTAAGAGAAAGGTGTACCTTTGTATCCAGAGCTAAGGAAGCATGGCAGAGTGCAGGCATAATAGAGAGGGCAAGGGTATGGATGCTGTACACTCGTCTCCAGGTATTTAAACAGTCGGGGTTGATGACAGCTCTGGAGCCTCAGCATTTATGGTGGAAACTATGGGAGCTGACCCTCAGCTCTCCCACTGACTAATGAATTGGTAGCAAGAAGCAAGCCATCATTTCTACCTCCAGTGCAAATTCTTTCCTTTGTAAAATGAAGGCCTCGTGAAATCATTAATTCGTTCAGAATACACATTAAATGGGAGTCCCTCCAATGCACCTAAGAATATTCAATAACTAAAAGACCCCTTTTGGTCCTCGGGTGAGTTGCATGGGAATGAGGTCTTGATGTAATTAAATAGGGTCTTCCTCCTCCTCCTCCTCCTCCTCCTTCTTTTTCCATTAGATAATTTATTTACATTTCAAATGTTATCCCCTTTTCTGGTTTCCCCTCCGAAAACCCCCACCCTTTTTCTCCTCCCCCTGCTCACCAACCCACCCAATCTAGTGAGCTGTAACCCCCCCCCTCCCGCCCCCGAACAAAGGACAGTAGGAAACAAGGGTGCCACAGGTAGGGAAAAGCTCTGCTGGGCCTGTGCTTAGATGAACAAGAGTTGCTGAGTGAATCAGACAATGATGGAAATTTCCAGGGAAGGACTAACCGCGTAGATGCTTGTTGGCGTCTTTCACAGCTTTGATATTTTTCTTTGTTTCTATCTAGTTTGGTGCTGGAGAGGGGCTTGAACCAATGTATGGTAGGAGTGTGGGGATGAATACATAAAGTCAAGAGAGAAGGAAATCGTTTTGTGAACTGCTTTAAACAACGGAAATGAATTTAAAGTGAACTCCATGCACTAGATGACGAAAACCGCCGTTGTCTGATTTCTGCTGATTTTTTGGTAAGGTCTTAGAGATGGTTTAAAAATGGCTCAGCAGAATCGCAAGGCCTCCTTTAGTTGTTCCACCCAGAGTAGGGCTGGAGAACTTGAGCTTTATGAAGATATCTGCTTACCAGGGGGTAGAGCTTAGGCAAGTTTAACTACTTTTAAGCCTCGATCCCCTCATCTGAAAAAACAGGGTATAATAACAGTATTTCTTTCCTGGGGTGAGATTCAAATCAATTAAATGTGGACAACCAGGCTGGCGCAAACAAGCACCATGATGTTGCCTTATTTTACCTGCGATTTACATATAATCCTCTGCCAGAGTGTGTTATGTATGTGATAGTATGGGTTTGTGCAGGGTTGACTAGCTTAAGATTCTCCCTCATCTAAGTGATGACTTAGAATCCATTTCCATTATCAGAGCAAGAAAGTATGTCCAGTGAGACCCTATTCTGGACACACAACGGATAAGAGACAATATGCAGTAAATTCATTATGAAAATATGTCTTCAATATCTAAAGAGTAGTTAGGAAATCTATGGAGGCAGCTGCAGCTGCTGCCTGGCTTGTCCAGAGGCCATTTCTGCATCGCATGCCAAGTGTACAATGACAGACGTCATGGCAGGAGTTTGACTCAGGATTTGACTCAGCTGGTTTATATACCCCCTTTGCCTTCACAGATCTTTCTCCCTCAACGTTTAACTGTTATTTTTTAAGAGGAAAATCTGAGCCAGTAACCAGGACACCGGAGGAGAGTCAAGGTTAGGCAAACACGCTCTGTAATTAGCCACCAGCAAAAATGGTATTTTTAAACAAAAGCAATTTTTTAAGTTTCGACTAAGGGACTCAAAAGGATTTTCTAAAATGAATCCTGCTCTGAAGCAGTTCTTCTTCTCCTGCGACTTCACATCGTTTGGACAAGCCGGTGCTTCGAAATGGTTCTTTTCCTGCTGACGTCACCGCATGGCTGATTCTTCCTAGCAAGTCTTAACTGCACCAGTGCCCAGCCCCAGGAGCTGCTTACCCTGAAGTGGCAGTGATTTTTTTCGAAAACAATAAAGCTATCTACACTCAGTCTCTCTTGATTATACTGCAGGAACAACCTGTGTAGGGAAACAATATCCTGGATCCTGCTGAAGGCTCACACAGATGGAACATCAGTGGGAGGAGCTGCCAGCGACTTCCCTGCCAACTTGTTAGTGCTGGAGACATTATCCTCTTGTTTTGCCAGTTTAATAGACGATCAGTCGTAAAAATTCTCTGTGGGCTCAGCAACATAATTATTATCTATGGTCTCTGCATTAACTGTGAGGAAACATCGTGGTCTGAGTCTGCCTCATTTTAAATGCCGAGCTGTGCCCACATTTAGCCCACAACCAACCTGAAAAATGCAATATCCCCTGAGCAGAGCTACGCCTGTCATCATGGCGGGTGCTAAGTATGTGCTTGCCTATGTCCTGTCGTTTAACAGTCAGTGCGCTCCTGCGGTGTTTGCTTCCTTTCTCCCTACCTTTTCTGACATCAGTGCCCTTGCGATTGAAAATTATTAAGTAGGGAAAAAAAAAATCTGTGTCACATTTAGTTCTGGTACTCAGTCCAGAAGAGCCAAGCCCCTGCAAATTTGGAAAACAAACTCCTTAACAGATGGGCCGCATAAAGTTTACAACATGTGCGGTGTGGGAGGTAGTATGACTCTAGGCGAGAAACAGAAGACTAGAAATTTGGGAGCGCAGAGTTTTTGAATTTGCTCTTGTTTCCTTTGGTTCTAGCAGATCACATAAGCTTATGCCCTTCAGTTCTCTCACATTACCTGATACCTTAACCTTATAAGCAAGTGAGTAATAAGAAATCAGGAAACGTTGTTTTTCTTAATAGGAAGCAGGAGCACATTGCTTCTTGTTATTGCCAGGACTGTGCACAACTGGTATCAATCTGCTAATAAAAACGGGGCTGCAGGATTTAGAAAAATCCCGTGTTTCAATTTTAAATTTGAAAAACAGTTCTCTTTCACAGAGAACAGGTGTCTTTGGTCTATAGACGGGAAATATTAAGGCACCACGGAAAAGAAGTTGACCTGCCTTGAAAGAAAAGAATCATTGAAAAATTGTTGGTTGATGACTTCCAAATAGGCATGGCAGCATGTCTTGCAAGTGACCTCTGGAAGGTAAAGGTGTTAGAAATCATTTGAAATAAAGTGGTATGATATGAACTTGATTATTGTATGACAGGCAAGGGTGCTGAAACATGGATGGTCTTTGGTATTATTCCGGGTTATTTACTTAAGGACACAAATGTCTCAGCCACACCACAGGCCTACTGATTGGAAACAATGACAAGCAAACCTAGGAGCCCTGTGCTTTGCAGAGTCCTTAAGCTGATACCAATGGCTAATCACAGTTGGTCTCTGTCATAATTTCTAAAACTATGTGAAGCAACAACAATAATGTGGTCATATAGATTATGACTGAAATTCCAAAGTCAAAGACAGAAATACAGGTGTTATCTTTTAAGAAGACATGAGACGATGGGAGACAGAAAGTGTAAGGTTGGGAAGAGGGGTCCATGGTTCAGTCACAAGAAGGACAGAAGGAAGCAAATGAGAGGAAAAGGCCCTCTGAAGGTGAGCAGGAGAGAAATTCAGAAGTGAAGGTTTGCAGATAGTGGCAAGGACAGTGTGGGTGCTTCCCTGACGAACTGGTCTCAAGATTTGCTTTTAGTTTGACGCTGCCTCCATTCAGTCAGAGAACATGTGATAGTTTGAATGAGATTATCCTCCATCGGGCATTTATTTGAAAGCTTGGTTCCTAGTTGGGAGAACTGCTTGGAAAGGATTGGAAGGTGTGGCATTGTTGAAGGAGGTGTGTCACTGGGGTGTGCTTTGAGGTTACAAAGCCTGTGGAATTCCTAGATAGTTCTCTGGCTCTTTCTCTGATTCATGTTTATGGATCAGATGAAAGGTCTCCTCTGCTGCTCCATTGCCAGGCCTGAGTTGTCTGGTGCCACACTCGCCACCCCATCATGGACTCACCCTCTGAAACTGTAAGCACCAATAAACTCTGTCTTCTATAAGTTGACTTGGTCACGGTGACTAACTAGGACAGTGTATTTTGAAAATTGAGCTGTATCCATGATGTTGGCCTATCTGCAGCACCCATGGAAGCACTTGAAGGATGCAGGATCAAACACATCCAGCACTGTCTCTGTAAATTGGTTTCTGCATACTTCTTATGAAACACGTTCTCCGACTGGACTGATTGCTAACTTTTTAAAAGTATATTAACCTTATGTTGCTCTTGGAAGCACCAACTTCATACCCATGCAGTCTTCATACAGGTTTCTCACTCCCATAAAATTCTGTCCTCCAACTATCTGCATTCAATTTGTGTTTTTAACTTAGGCCAGCAGTTCTCCACCTGGGTTGTGACCCTTAGGGAAGTCAAATAACCCTACAGAGGTCACATATCAGCTATCTTGCATATCAGATATTTACATTACAATTTATAACAGTAGCAAAATTACAGTGATCAATTAGCAATGAAGATATTTTTTGCCGCAGACCCTCAGGGTCCCTTTGTCTGCGTGGAACGGGTCTCTGGGGCAGGTGGGCAAAGAGTCGGCGAGGTGACAGACAGACCAACACAGGAGATTGTGTAGAATCTGAATGTAATGTCACAACGTGAACACCAATCTTATATAGTACAGAAAATACAAGGGGTCGGAAGTCACAGCAGGCAAGGTACATTGAAGTTACCTGATACAAAACAAAGGAATGACTTCAAAAGGATTTACAGGAACCAGGTAGATGTTTACAGTAAAGATAAAGCAGTCCTGCCTAGGGTCATCTTAGTGACAGGTAAGGATTTCACACTCTAGTGCTATACCTTTGAACCTTGTGAAGGTTAGCACCAGGGGGTTCTACTCTTAGCAGACCTCATGAATAATGCAATATCACAACCCCCTATCTCTTAGGCCTTGCTTAATTCTTATATGAGTGTAACTTTTAAGTATCTGGAGAATCTCCACTTGTCAGGAGAATCCACCAACTTGCTTCTAATATGTAATGTAGCCTGTACTGAAGATTTCTATCTCAGTGGGATTCCCTGCTTCTATTTTGGTATTCCCTTGATTGGGTGCTATGGGCTACTGTCCTTAGTTGACCAGCTCTGAGCTACTGGCTCCTGTCTTCTGTAATGCTTAATTAGTAACTGAATAGGTTACTTCCTTTCTGCATTCCTGCCGGATTTCAAGCTTGGATTTCAAGTTTGCAGGCTACTGGGACCTTGGAACAATGAGGACACTTAACTATAACAGAATTTTTCCATACACCAGACTAACGGGAATAGGGTATGAGTATATGGGTAAAAGATAACGCCAAAACTCCAGGAGGTGAGTTTCTGTGAAACTCTTTGACTCATGAGTGGCTTTTAGGCTTCTCAGCCTGTCAAGCGGACTTCACTGGAGTGTGTGTGTGGCAATTTTTATAGTTGGGGAACATCACAGCATGGGGAACTGTATGAAAGGGTCACAGGATCAGGAGGTTGAGAACCACTGATGGACTTTCTGGCCATTCCTTAGGATTTCTCTGATTTTCTTTCAAGGTCTTGCTTTGTAGTTCATACGGGCCTGGGATTAATTATTTAGCCTTCAATTTACATTGCATTGGCTCAGCTTTCTTAAGTATTACCCTTACATGGACTCACCATCCCTGTTTGGTAAGGACAATATAGTCTAAAGTAGACCTCTTTATTATAGTTACACTGCATTTCTTGTCACTATTAATCATAATTTAATGACACCCCATGGGCTTGGTTGCTTTCAAAGGTCTACAATGGAGATTGAGGTTTTCAAAAGCAGTCAGTTTTGGCTATTTTGGTGTATGTACTATCCACCAAAGTTATAGTATAACTGTGAAAGTTTAATAAATAATTGCTCTTGTGGTAAGCAAGCAAGTGCATCATAGGTGTTTAGAGACCCAAGGAATCTTCTAGTATGTCATTTATGCCAAACAACTCATATTGTTTAATGCTATTGTTTTCAGTATTTGGAGAGATACAAAGATGAGTCATGTGGATGTAAAAACAATTATTTAGGCAAAAATGTACTGAGAATCAATTGAGTTGTGGTGACGATATAAAAACGAAGAAAGTAACTAAATTTGGTTCTTACAATCAAGAAAGATGGTTATGCTGTGTTTCTTCCACTGGGCCTGGGTCTATATGGAATTTAAATAGTCAACTATAGTAAACAGTGAAGTTTCTGACTTATAACACAGTCTTCTTCCTTTAGTTAGATGTAACCACCCTACTGTGTCAGGGATGGTATTTAGAGACAGGGAGGAGGAATGAAGCAAGAAATATCTGCTTCAGCCTTGGATCATAGTTGACTAGAATTGAGCTGGCCTCCTGATCCAAGTAAGTTGAGTCAAGCTCTCCCTCCCTGGGGTTTGTAGTGGCAATTTAAAAAATTCCAGGCAGCTGCAGGTAGATGGTGAAACAAGTTGATATGAACATGCTGGCAAGTGGAAGGCAGGGATGGGGGTGAGTTCTGTTTTCAATGCCACATGAGACCCACTTTATCTCCTTTAATTAAGCTAGAGTTAATGTGTGTCTATTATTCCAGCTCTAGAGAGTCTTAATGAAGACAGATGAAAAGGTGGAGAAGAAGTTACGAACAGAACAGAGAGTGATGAGCACTGTAGAAGGGAGCACTGGATATGTAAGGACACGATCTTCATGTTTTCCTATGCCATGATCCCATTTTTTGATACTATGAGGATGAAAAGAATTTTAATAGGAACCTTATGAGAGAGAAGAGCAATTGTGGGAAAAATTAAAATAGAAATACAATGCAGTGTGCGAGTCACATTTAAAGGAAGTATCATGAAAGGGTGTGAGAAATGTTGAAATGGAAGCCACTCCTAACAATGGAGTGGTGGGTTTTGCTTTTCCATTCACTCCATTATGTAGCATATTATAAGTATTTTAATCATTATAGCCGTTGGCTTATAAAGGACAGAACTGTGAAAACTGGATCCACCTTACTCAAGATAAATGACCATCACTGAGTAAGGGGACTTGCTATCAAGGCTGATGCCCCAAGTGTGATTTCTTCAGTCCTAGGCAGTGGAAGGAGAGAGCAGGCTCACATAAATTGATGTATGACCTCCAAATGCACCATAATGTTATGTGTTATGTGTATGTGCGCACAACACACACACACACACACATACATGCATACTCACACACACACACGCACACACACACACACATACACACACACACACACACACACACACACACACACACACACACCAAATTGAAAACTGTATTAACTAGTACTCTAAAGCATTATTGTTCCCCAGCGATCTCTAGTTTCTCTATTTTTCATGTATTCTGAAATCTTCCATTAGTTGATTGTTTGCTCTAATTTTATGCATATTTTATGAGCTCTAACATCGAGAAGCCCACCTCATGTATATAGTTGTTGACTATGTCACATGAAGAAAGGACTAGCAGGAGCTGTAGAGATAAGCTACACATAAAACTGTCTGTAATCATGATAGGAGCAACATTTTGAAGAATTATTTAATTTTTCTTGGGATCAGGGTGAGATGGTGAGCAAGGCTATGTTGAAAGGGAGTTAGGCAGTTGCCTGCTGTTGATTTATTGTCTCTTGAGTCCAAATTGTGCTCACCATCTATTGCCTACAATGGAGACAGAGCTATTAAGAATGTCCTCCCTACCTCCCCCCCCCCCCCCCCCCCCCGCTGATCATAGTAGATGCTTGAGACACACTATGGGAGGAGGAATATTTGCCTCTCAGTGCTGGGATGCTTGTTGAACTCACATACTCTCATGAGTTTTCTCGATTTGATTCTTTGTTTTTTTAAATTTTTTATTAGGTATTTTCCTCGTTTACATTTTCAATGCTATCACAAAAGTCCCCCATACCCACCCCCCCATTCCCCTACTCACCCATTCCCTCTTTTTGGCCCTGGCGTTCCCCTGTACTGGGGCATATAAAGTTTGCCTGTCCAATGGGTCTCTCTTTCCAGTGATGGCTGCCTAGGCCATCTTCTGATACATATGCAGCTAGAGACAAGAGCTCCGGGGTACTGGTTAGTTCATATTGTTGTCCCACCTATAGGGTTGCAGTTCCCTTTAGCTCCTTGGGTACTTTCTCTAGCTCCTCCATTGGGGGCCCTGTGATCAATCCAATAGTTGGCTGTGAGCATCCACTTCGGTGTTTGCTAGGCCCCAGCATAGTCTCACAAGAGACAGCTATATCTGGGTCCTTTCATCAAAATCTTGCTAGTGTATGCAATGGTGTCAGCGTTTGGAAGCTGATCATGGGATGGATCCCTGGATATGGCAATCACTAGATGGTTC
Organism: Mus caroli; assembly: GCF_978045245.1. Lineage (NCBI taxonomy): Eukaryota > Metazoa > Chordata > Mammalia > Rodentia > Muridae > Mus > Mus caroli. The sequence continues at coordinate 98,058,373 of NW_028227264.1, read as the reverse complement.
ATCCTTTCTTCACAGCTCCAAATTTTGTCTCTGTAACTCCTTCCATGGGTGTTTTGTTCCCAATTCTGAGAAGGGGCAAAGTGTCCACACTTTGGTCTTCGTTATTAAGTTCCATGCATTTAGCAAATTGTATCTTATATCTTGGGTATCCTAAGTTTCTGGGCTAATATCCACTTATCAGTGAGTACATATTGTGTGAGTACCTTTGTGATTGGTTTACCTCACTCAGGATGATGCCCTCCAGGTCCATCCATTTGGCTAGGAATTTCATAAATTCATTCTTTTTAATAGCTGAGTAGTACTCCATTGTGTAAATGTACCACATTTTCTGTATCTATTCCTCTGTTGAGGGGCATCTGGGTCCTTTCCAGCATCTGGCTATTATAAATAAGGCTGCTATGAACATAGTAGAGCATGTGTCCTTCTCACCGGTTGGGACATCTTCTAGATATATGCCCAGGAGAGGTATTGCAGGATCCTCTGGTAGTACTATGTCCAATTTTCTGAGGAACCCCCAGACTGATTTCCAGAGTGGTTGTATAAGCTTGCAATCCCACCAACAATGGAGGAGTGTTCCTTTCTCCACATTCTCGCCAGCATCTGCTGTCACCTGAATTTTTGATCTTAGCCATTCTGACTGGTGTGAAGTGGAATCTCAGGGTTGTTTTGATTTGCATTTCCCTGATGATTAAGGATGTTGAACATTTTTTCAGGTGCTTCTCAGCCATTCGGTATTCCTCAGGTGAGAATTCTTTGTTCAGCTCTGAGCCCCATTTTTTAATGGGGTTATTTGACTTTCTGGAGTCTACCTTCTTGAGTTCTTTATATATATTGGATATTAGTCCCCTATCCGATTTGGGATAGGTAAAGATCCTTTCCCAATCTGTTGGTGGTCTTTTTGTTTTATTGACCATGTCTTTTGCCTTGCAGAAGTTTTGCAACTTTATGAGGTCCCATTTATCGATTCTCAATCTTACAGCACAAGCCATTGCTGTTCTATTCAGGAATTTTTTCCCTGTACCCATATCTTCGAGGCTTTTCCCTACTTTCTCCTCTATAAGTTTTAGTGTCTCTGGTTTTATGTGGAGTTCCTCAATCCACTTAGATTTAACCTTAGTACAAGGAGATAGAAATGGATCAATTCGCATTTTTCTACATGATAACCACCAGTTGTGCCAGCACCATTTGTTGAAAATGCTGTCTTTTTTTCCACTGGATGGTTTTAGATCCCTTGTCAAAGATCAAGTGACCATAGGTGTGTGGTTTCATCAAGGGTCTTCAATTCTTTTTTTTTTTTTCCACCTGGATAAATTTTAATAGAAGGAAGCACAAATAACTTATCTGATGAGTTTTGAGAGCACATAAAGAGAAAAAATTAGAGCACAGTTTGACACTATGTCCATTTTAAAAAAAATAGGCATAGATTAATCAATCAGCCAACCAGCTATAACTTCCTGCCCAAATTTATGATGCCAGCCATGTCCTTCCTATATTGAATTACCCTTAATTTGAAGAAAAACGTAGGTAGGTACCCATTAAAAATTCATGTCATGTATTGTATCTTTAGGTACCTGCCTTGCCAAATGTTATTGTGGCTTTAATGGTTTATTGCTGGATAAATACCTCCATGTAAGTTTTCACTCACCTGATTAAATACTTTACAAATAAATCCAGAAAGTGAGGAGGATGCATCCTGATAAGTAACTCCCTTGATTTCTTGATATTCTTTTTTTTCTTTTTTTTTTTAATTTTTTTTATTAGGTATTTTCCTCGTTTACATTTTCAATGCTATCACAAAAGTCCCCCATACCCACCCCCCCAATCCCCTACCCACCCACTCCCCCTTTTTGGCCCTGGGGTTCCCCTGTACTGGGGCATATAAAGTTTGCAAGTCCAATGGGCCTCTCTTTGCAGTGATGGCCGACTAGGCCATCTTTTGATACATATGCAGCTAGAGACAAGAGCTCCGGGGTACTGGTTACTTCATATTGTTGTTCCACCTATAGGGTTGCAGTTCTCTTTAGCTCCTTGGGTACTTCCTCTAGCTCCTCCATTGGGGGCACTGTGATCCATCCAATAGCTGACTATGATCATCCACTTCTGTGTTTGCTAGGCCCCAGCATAGTCTCACAAGAGACAGCTATATCTGGGTCCTTTCATCAAAATCTTGCTAGTGTATGCAATGGTGTCAGCGTTTGGAAGCTGATCATGGGATGGATCCCTGCATATGGCAATCACTAGATGGTCCATCCTTTCTTCACAGCTCCAAATTTTGTCTCTGTAACTCCTTCCATGTGTGCTTTGTTCCCATTTCTAAGAAGGGGCAAAGTGTCCACACTTTGGTCTTCGTTCTTCTTGAATTTCATGCGTTTAGCAAATTGTATCTTATATCTTGGGTATCCTAAGTTTCTGGCTAATATCCACTTATCAGTGAGTATATATTGTGCGAGTTCCTTTGTGATTGGGTTACCTCACTCAGGATGATGCCCTCCAGGTCCATACATTTGCCTAGGAGTTTCATAAATTCATTTTTTTAAATAGCTGAGTAGTACTCCATTGTGTAAAGGTACCACATTTTCTGTATCCATTCCTCTGTTGAGGGGCATCTGGGTTCTTTCCAGCTTCTGGCTATTATAAATAAGGCTGCTATGAACATAGTGGAGCATGTGTCCTTCTTACCGGTTGGGACATCTTCTGGATATATGCCCAGGAGAGGTATTGAGGGATCCTCTGGTAGTACTATGTCCAATTTTATGAGGAACCGCTAGACTGATTTCCAGAGTGGTTGTACAAGCTTGCAATCCCACCAACAATGGAGGAGTGTTCCTCTTTCTCCACATCCTCGCCAGTATCTGCTGTCACCTGAATTTTTTATCATAGCCATTCTGACTGGAGTGAAGTGGAATCTCAGGGTTGTTTTGATTTGCATTTCCCTGATGATTAAGGATGTTGAACATTTTTTCAGGTGCTTCTCAGCCATTCGGTATTCCTCAGGTGAGAATTCTTTGTTCAGCTCTGAGCCCCATTTTTTAATGGGGTTATTTGACTTTCTGGAGTCCACCTTCTTGAGTTCTTTATATATATTGGATATTAGTCCCCTATCCGATTTGGGATAGGTAAAGATCCTTTCCCAATTTGTTGGTGGCCTTTTTGTCTTATTGATGGTGTCTTTTGCTTTGCAAAGCTTTGCAACTTTATGAGGTCCCATTTATCGATTCTCAATCTTACAGCACAAGCCATTGCTGTTCTATTCAGGAATTTTTTCCCTGTACCCATATCTTCGAGGCTTTTCCCTACTTTCTCCTCTATAAGTTTTAGTGTCTCTGGTTTTATGTGGAGTTCCTCAATCCACTTAGATTTGACCTTAGTACAAGGAGATAGAAATGGATCAATTCGCATTTTTCTTCATGATAACTGCCAGTTGTGCCAGCACCATTTGTTGAAAATGCTGTCTTTTTTTCCACTGGATGGTTTTAGATCCCTTGTCAAAGATCAAGTGACCATAGGTGTGTGGGTTTATCTCTGGGTCTTCAATTTTGTTCCATTGGTCTACTTGTCTGTCAGTATACTGATACCATGCAGTTTTTATTACAATTGCTCTGTAGTACAGCTTTAGGTCTGACATGGTGATTCCACCAGAGGTTCTTTTATCATTGAGAAGAGTTTTTGCTATCCTGGTTTTTTTGTTATTCCAGATGAATCTGCTGATTGCCCTTTCTAATTTGTTGAAGAATTGAGTTGGAATTTAGATAGGGATTGCATTGAATCTGTAGATTGCTTTTGGCAAGATAGCCATTTTTACAATGTTGATCCTGCCAATCCATGAGCATGGGAGATCTTTCCATCTTCTGAGATCTTCTTTAATTTCTTTCTTCAGAGACTTGAAATTCTTATCATACATATGTTTCACTTCCTTAGTTAGAGTCACACCAAGGTATTTTATATTATTTGTGACTATTGAGAAGGGTGTTGTTTCCCTAATTTCTTTCTCAGCCTGTTTATCCTTTGTGTACAGAAAGGCCATTGACTTGTTTGAGTTAATTTTATATCCAGCTACCTCGTTGAAGCTGTTTATCAGGCTTAGGAGTTCTCTGTTGGAATTTTTAGGATCACTTATATATACTATCATATCATCTGCAAAAAGTGATATTTTGACTTCTTCCTTTCCAATTTGTATCCCCTTGATCTCCTTTTGTTGTCTAATTGCTCTGGCTAGGACTTCAAGTACGATGTTGAATAGGTAGGGAGAGAGTGGACAGCCCTGTCTAGTCCCTGATTTTAGTGGGATTGCTTCTAGTTTCTCACGATTTACTTTGAAGTTGGCTACTGGTTTGCTGTAGATTGCTTTTATCATGGTTAGGTATGGGCCTTGAATTCCTGATCTTTCCAAGACTTTTATCATGAATGGGTGTTGGATTTTGTCAAATGCTTTCTCAGCATCTAAGGAGATGATCATGTGGTTTTTGTCTTTGAGTTTGTTTATATACTGGATTACCTTGATGGATTTCCGTATATTGAATCATCCCTGCATCCCTGGGATGAAACTTACTTGGTCAGGATGGATGAGTATTTTGATGTGTTCTTGGATTCGGTTAGCGAGAACTTTATTGAGGATTTTTGCATCAATATTCATAAGCGAAATTGGTCTGAAGTTCTCTATCGTTGTTGGGTCTTTTTGTGGTTCAGGTATCAGAGTAATTTTGGCTTCATAGAATGAGTTGGGTAGAGTACCTTCTGTTTCTATTTTGTGGAATAGTTTGTGAAGAACTGGGATTAGATCTTCTTTGAAGGTCTGATAGAACTCTGCACTAAACCCATCTGGTCCTGGGCTTTTTTTTGGTTGAGAGACTATTAATGACCGCTTCTATAGGGAATATGGGACTGTTTAGATCATTAACCTGATCTTGATTTAACTTTGGTACCTGGTATCTGTCTAGGAACTTCTCCATTTCATCCAGGCTCTCCAGTTTTGTTGAGTATAGCCTTTTGTAGAAGGATCTGATGGAGTTTTTGATTTCTTCAGGATCTGTTGTTATGTCTCCCTTTTGATTTCTAATTTTGTTAATTAGGATGCTTTCCCTGTGCCCTCTAGTGAGTCTGGCTAAGGGTTTATCTATCTTGTTGATTTTCTCAAAGAACCAGCTCCTCGATTGGTTGATTCTTTGAATAGTTCTTCTTGTTTCCACTTGGTTGATTTTGCCCCTGAGTTTGATTATTTCCTGCCGTCTACTCCTCTTGGATGAATTTGTTTCCTTTTGTTCTAGAGCTTTTAGGTGTGTTGTCAAGCTGCTAATGTGTGCTCTCTCTAGTTTCTTTTTGGAGGCACTCAGAGCTATGAGCTTTCCTCTTAGAAATGCTTTCATTGTGTCCCATAAGTTTGGGTATGTTGTGGCTTTATTTTCATTAAACTCCAAAAAGTCGTTAATTTCTTTCATTATTTCTTCCTTGACCAAGGTATCATTGAGAAGAGTGTTGTTCAGTTTCCATGAGAATGTTGGCTTTCTATTATTTATGTTGTTATTGAAGATCAGCCTCAGTCCATGGTGATCTGATAGGATGCATGGGACAATTTCAATGTTTTTGTATATGTTGAGGCTTGTTTTGTGACCAATTATGTGGTCAATTTTGGAGAAGGTACCATGAGGTGCTGAGAAGAAGGTATATCCTTTTGTTTTAGGATAAAATGTTCTGTAGATATCTATTAAGTCCATTTGTTTCATCACTTCTGTTAGTTTCACTGTGTCCCTGTTTAGTTTCTGTTTCCATGATCTGTCCATTGGTGAAAGTGGTGTGTTGAAGTCTCCCACTATTATTGTGTGAGGTGCAATGTGTGCTTTGAGCTTTATTAAAGTTTCTTTAATGAATGTGGCTGCCCTTGTATTTGGAGCATATATATTCAGAATTGGGAGTTCCTCTTGGAGGATTTTACCTTTGATGAGTATGATGTGCCCCTCCTTGTCTTTTTTGATTATTTTGGGTTGGAAGTCAATTTTGTTAGATATTAAAATGGCTACTCCAGCTTGTTTCTTCATATCATTTGCTTGCAAAATTGTTTTCCAGCCTTTCATTCTGAGGTAGTGTCTATCTTTTTCTCTGAGATGAGTTTCCTGTAAGCAGCAAAATGTTGGGTCTTGTTTGTGTAGCCAGTTTGTTAGTCTATGTCTTTTTATTGGGGAGTTGAGTCCATTGACATTAAGAGATCTTAAGGAAAAGTAATTGTTGCTTCCTGTTATTTTTGTTGTTAAAGTTGACATTCTGTTCTTTTGGCTGTCTTCTTTTAGGTTTGTTGAGGGATTACCTTCTTGCTTTTTGTAGGTTGTCGTTTCCGTCCTTGTATTGGTTTTTTTCTGTTATTATCCTTTGAAGGGCTGGATTCGTGGAAAGATAATGTGTGAATTTGGTTTTGTTGTGGAATACTTTGGTTTCTCCATCTATGGTAATTGAGAGTTTGGCTGGGTATAGTAGCCTGGGCTGGATTTTTTGTTCTCTTAGTGTCTGTATTATACCTTTCCAGGTTCTTCTGGCTTTCATAGTCTCTGGTGAAAAATCTGGGCTCCGGGACTCCGCCGAGCTTAGTCTCTACAGGTCAGAGTGGGGACCACGGGGGCAGACGGCTTCTGGGACAGGCGGGAGCCACAGAGCCGCTGAGGCAGCACCCTTTAGGGGCCGCAGACATCCGGCACCCTCCCAGTCGGAGGACAGTGACCTGCCCTGCAGGGAGCGCCATCTTGGCTCCGGGACTCCGCCGAACTTAGTCTGTACAGGTCAGAGTGAGGGCCACAGAGGCAGACAGCTTCTGGGACAGGCGGGAGCCACAGAACTGCTGAGGCAGCACCCTTTTGGGGCCGCAGACATCCGACACCCTCCCTGCCGGAGAACAGTGACCTGCCCTGCAGGGAGCGCCATCTTGGCTCCGGGACTCCGCCGAACTTAGTCTGTACAGGTCTGCTGACAGAGGATACTCAGAATCCCCAGAAGAACAACCTCTGAACAGAGACAACTATAACAACTCCAGAGATTACCAGATGGCGAGAGGTAAAGGTAAGAATCTTACTAACAGAAACCAAGACCACTCACCATCATCAGGACCCAGCACTACCACTTCGCCCAGTCCAGGGCACCCCAACACACCTGAAAAACTAGACCTGGATTTAAAAGCATATCTCATGATGATGGTAGAGGACATCAAGAAGGACTTTAAAGAACTACAGGAGAACATGGCTAAAGAGTTACAAGTCCTTAAAGAAAAACAGGAAAACACAACCAAACTGGTAGAAGTCCTTAAAGAGAAACAGGAAAACACATCCAATCAGATGATGGAAATGAACAAAACCATACTAGACCTAAAAAGGGAAGTAGACACAATAAAGAAAACCCAAAATGAGGCAACACTGGAGATAGAAACCCTAGGAAAGAAATCTGGAACCATAGATGCAAGCATCAGCAACAGAATACAAGAGATGGAAGAGAGAATCTCAGGTGCAGAAGATTCCATAGAGAACATGGGCACAACAATCAAGGAAAATGGAAAATGCAAAAAGATCCTAACTCAAAACATCCAGGAAATACAGGACACAATGAGAAGACCAAACCTACGGATAATAGGAGTGGATGAGAATGAAGATTTTCAACTCAAAGGACCAGCAAACATCTTCAACAAAATTATAGAAGAAAACTTCCCAAATCTAAAGAAAGAGATGCCCATGAACATACAAGAAGCCTACAGAACTCCAAATAGGCTGGACCAGAAAAGAAATACCTCCCAACACATAATAATCAGAACAACAAATGCACTAAATAAAGATAGAATACTAAAAGCAGTAAGAGAAAAAGGCCAAGTAACATATAAAGGCAAGCCTATCAGAATTACACCAGATTTTTCACCAGAGACTATGAAAGCTAGAAGATCCTGGACAGATGTTATACAGACACTAAAAGAACACAAATTCCAGCCCAAGCTACTATACCCAGCCAAACTCTCAATTAACATAGATGGAGAAACCAAAGTATTCCACGACAAAGCCAAATTCACACATTATCTCTCCACGAATCCAGCCCTTCAAAGGATAATAACAGAAAAAAACCAATACAAGGACAGGAACCACGCCCTAGAAACAACAAGAAGGTAATCCCTCAACAAACCTAAAAGAAGACAGCCACAAGAACAGAATGCCAACTTTAACAACAAAAATAACAGGAAACAACAATTACTTTTCCTTAATATCTCTTAATATCAATGGACTCAACTCCCCGATAAAAAGACATAGACTAACAAACTGGCTACACAAACAAGACCCAACATTTTGCTGCTTACAAGAAACTCATCTCAGAGAAAAAGATAGACACTACCTCAGAATGAAAGGCTGGAAAACAATTTTCCAAGCAAATGGTCTGAAGAAACAAGCTGGAGTAGCCATTCTAATATCAGATAAGATTGACTTCCAACCCAAAGTCATCAAAAAAGACAGGGAGGGGCACTTCATACTCATTAAAGGTAAAATCCTCCAAGAGGAACTATCAATCCTGAATATCTATGCTCCAAATACAAGGGCAGCCTCATTCATTAAAGAAACTTTAGTAAATCTCAAAGCACACATTGCACCTCATACAATAATAGTGGGAGACTTCAACACACCACTTTCACCAATGGACAGATCATGGAAACAGAAACTAAACAGGGACACAGTGAAACTAACAGAAGTTATGGATCAAATGGATCTGGCAGATATCTACAGAACATTCTATCCTAAAAAAAAGGATACACCTTCTTCTCAGCACCTCATGGTACCTTCTCCAAAATTGACCACGTAATTGGGCACAAAACAGGACTCAACAGATACAAAAACATTGAAATTGTCCCATGCATCCTATCAGATCACCATGGACTAAGGCTGATCTTCAATAACAAAATAAATAATAGAAAGCCAACCTTCACGTGGAAACTGAACAACACTCTTCTCAATGATACCTTGGTCAAGGAAGGAATAAAGAAAGAAATTAAGGACTTTTTAGAGTTCAATGAAAATGAAGCCACAACATACCCAAACTTATGGGACGCAATGAAAGCATTTCTAAGAGGAAAACTCATAGCTCTGAGTGCCTCCAAAAGGAAACTAGAAAGAGCACACATTAGCAGCTTGACAACACACCTAAAAGCACTAGAACAAAAGGAAGCAAATTCACCCAAGAGGAGTAGACAGCAGGAAATAATCAAACTCAGGGGTGAAATCAACCAAGTGGAAACAAGAAAAACTATTCAAAGAATCAACCAATCAAGGAGCTGGTTCTTTGAGAAAATCAACAAGATAGATAAACCCTTAGCCAGACTCACTAGAGGGCACAGGGAAAGCATCCTAATTAACAAAATCAGAAATGAAAAAGGAGACATAACAACAGATCCTGAAGACATCCAAAACACCATCAGATCCTTCTACCAAAGGCTATACTCAACAAAACTGGAGAACCTGGATGAAATGGAGAAGTTCCTAGACAGATACCAGGTACCAAAGTTGAATCAAGATCAGGTTAATGATCTAAACAGCCCTATATCCCCCAAAGAAATAGAAGCAGTCATTAATAGTCTCCCAACCAAAAAAAGCCCAGGACCAGATGGGTTTAGTGCAGAGTTCTATCAGACCTTCAAAGAAGATCTAATCCCAGTTCTTCACAAACTATTCCACAAAATAGAAACAGAAGGTACTCTACCCAACTCATTCTATGAAGCCACAATTACTCTGATACCTAAACCACAAAAAGACCCAACAAAGATAGAAAACTTCAGACCAATATCCCTTATGAATATTGATGCAAAAATCCTCAATAAAATTCTTGCTAACCGAATCCAAGAACACATCAAAACAATCATCCATCCTGACCAAGTAGGTTTCATCCCAGGGATGCAGGGATGGTTCAATATACGGAAATCCATCAACGTAATCCAGTATATAAACAAACTCAAAGACAAAAACCACATGGTCATCTCGTTAGATGCAGAAAAAGCATTTGACAAGATCCAACACCCATTCATGATAAAAGTCTTGGAAAGATCAGGAATTCAAGGCCCATACCTAAACATGATAAAAGCAATCTACAGCAAACCAGTAGCCAACATCAAAGTAAATGGTGAGAAGCTTGAAGCAATCCCTCTAAAATCAGGGACTAGACAAGGCTGTCCACTTTCTCCATACCTATTCAACATTGTACTTGAAGTCCTAGCCAGAGCAATTCGACAACAAAAGGAGATCAAAGGGATACAAATTGGAAAAAATGAAGTCAAAATATCACTTTTTGCAGATGATATGATAGTATATATAAGTGACCCTAAAAATTCCACCAGAGAACTCCTAAGCCTGATAAACAGCTTCGGTGAAGTAGCTGGATATAAAATTAACTCAAACAAATCAATGGCCTTTCTCTACACAAAGAATAAACAGGCTGAGAAAGAAATTAGGGAAACAACACCCTTCTCAATAGTCACAAATAATATAAAATATCTTGGCGTGACTCTAACTAAGGAAGTGAAAGATCTGTATAATAAAAACTTCAAGTCTCTGAAGAAAGAAATTATAGAAGATCTCAGAAGATGGAAAGATCTCCCATGCTCATGGATTGGCAGGATCAACATTGTAAAAATGGCTATCTTGCCAAAAGCAATCTACAGATTCAATGCAATCCCCATCAAAATTCCAAATCAATTCTTCAACAAATTAGAAAGTGCAATCTGCAAATTCATCTGGAATAACAAAAAACCTAGGATAGCAAAAACTCTTCTCAAGGATAAAAGAACCTCTGGTGGAATCACCATGCCGGACCTAAAGCTCTACTACAGAGCAATTGTGATAAAAACTGCATGGTACTGGTATAGTGACAGACAAATAGACCAATGGAATAGAATTGAAGACCCAGAAATGAACCCACACACCTACGGTCACTTGATCTTCGACAAGGGAGCTAAAAACATCCAGTGGAAGAAAGACAGCATTTTCAACAAATGGTGCTGGCACAACTGGTTGTTAACATGTAGAAGAATGCGAATCGATCCATTCCTATCTCCTTGTACTAAGATCAAGTCTAAGTGGATCAAGGAACTTCACATAAAACCAGAGACACTGAAACTTATAGAGGAGAAAGTGGGGAAAAGCCTTGAAGATATGGGCACAGGGGAAAAATTCCTGAATAGAACAGTAATGGCTTGTGCTGTAAGATCGAGAATTGACAAGTGGGACCTCATGAAACTACAAAGCTTCTGCAAGGCTAAAGACACCTTCAATAAGACAAAAAAACCACCAACAGATTGGGAAAGGATCTTCACCTATCCTAAATCAGATAAGGGACTAATATCCAATATATATAAAGAACTCAAGAAGGTGGACTCCAGAAAGTCAAATAACCCCATTAAAAAATGGGGCTCAGAACTGAACAAAGAATTCTCGCCTGAGGAATACCGAATGGCAGAGAAACACCTGAAAAAATGTTCAACATCCTTAATCATCAGGGAAATGCAAATCAAAACAACCCTGAGATTCCACCTCACACCAGTCAGAATGGCTAAGATAAAAAATTCAGGTGACAGCAGTTGCTGGCGAGGATGTGGAGAAAGAGGAACACTCCTCCATTGTTGGTGGGATTGCAAGCTTGTACAACCACTCTGGAAATCAGTCTGGCGGTTCCTCAGAAAATTGGACATAGTACTACCGGAGGATCCAGCAATACCTCTCCTGGGCATATATCCAGAAGATGTCCCAACCGGTAAAAAGGACACATGTTCCACTATGTTCATAGCAGCCCTATTTATAATAGCCAGAAGCTGGAAAGAACCCAGATGTCCCTCAACAGAGGAATGGATACAGAAATTATGGTACATTTACACAATGGAGTACTACTCAGCTATTAAAAAGAATGAATTTATGAAATTCCTAGCCAAATGGATGGACCTGGAGGGCATCATCTTGAGTGAAGTAACACAATCACAAAAGAACTCACACAATATGTATTCACTGATAAGTGGATATTAGCCCAAAACTTAGGATACCCAAGATTTAAGATACAATTTGCTAAACGCATGAAACTCAAGAAGAATGAAGACCAAAGTGTGGACACTGTGCACCTTCTCAGAATTGGGAACAAAACACCCAGGGAAGGAGTTACAGAGACAAAGTTCGTAGCGGTGATGAAAGGATGGACCATTTAGAGACTGCCGTATCCAGGGATCCATCCCATAAGCAGCTTCTAAACGCTGACACCATTGCATACACTAGCAAGATTTTGCTGAAAGGACCCAAATATAGCTGTCTCTTGTGAGACGATGCTGGGGCCTAGCAAACACAGGAGTGGATGTTCACAGTCAGCTATTGGATGAATCACAGGGCTCCCAATGGAGAAGCTAGAGTAAGTACCCAAGGAGCTAAAGGGATCTGCAACCCTATTGTTGGAACAACATGATGTACTAACTAGAACCCCGGAGCTCTTGTCTCTAGCTGCATATGTATCGAAAGATGGCCTAGTCAGCCATCAATGGAAAGAGAGGCCCATTGGACTTGCAAACTTTATATGCCCCAATATAGGGGAATGCCAGGGCCAAAAGAATGGGAATGGGTGGATAGGGAAGTGGGGGGCGCTATGGGGGACTTTTGGGATAGCATTGGAAACGTAATTGAGGAAAATATGTAATAAAAATATTAAAAAAAAAAAAAAAAGAAAAATCTGGTGTAATTCTGTTAGGCTTGCCTTTATATGTTACTTGACTTTTTTCCCTTACTGCTTTTAGTATTCTATCTTTATTTAGTACATTTCTTGTTCTGATTATTATGTGTCTGGAGGAATTTCTTTTCTGGTCCAGTCTATTTGGAGTTCTGTAGGCTTCTTGTATGTTTATGGGCATCTCTTTCTTTAGATTTGGGAAGTTTTCTTCTATAATTTTGTTGAAGATATTTGCAGGTCCTTTGAGTTAAAGATCTTCATTGTCTTCTACTCCTATTAACGGTAGGTTTGGTCTTCCGATTGTGTCCTGGATTTTCTGGACGTTTTGTGTTAGGATCGTTTTCATTTTGCATTTTCTTTGATTGTTGTGCTGATGTTCTCTATGGAATCTTCTGCACCTGAGATTCTCTCTTCCATCTCTTGTATTCTGTTGCTGATGCTCGCATCTATGGTTCCAAATTTCTTTCCTAGGGTTTCTATCTCCAGCGTTGCCTGACTTTGGGTTTTCTTTATTGTGTCTACTTCCCTTTTTAGGTCTTGGATGGTTTTATTCAATTCCATCACCTGTTTGGTTGCACTTTCCTGTAATTCTTTAAGGGATTTTTGTGCTTCCTCTTTAATGTCTTCTACCTGTTTAGCAGTGTTCTCGTGTATTTCTTTAAGTGAATTATTAAAGTCCTTCTTGATCTCCTCTACCATCATCATGTGTTATGCTTTTAAATCCAGGTCTAGTTTTCGGGTGTTTTGTGGTGCCCTGGACTGAGCGAAGTGGGAGTTCTGGGTTCTGATGATGGTGAGTGGTCTTGGTTTCTGTTAGTAAGATTCTTATGTTTACCTTTTGCCATTCGGTAATCTCTGGAGTTATTTGTTATAGTTGTCTCTGTTTAGAGATTGTTCCTCTGGTGATTCTGTTACCCTCCATCAGCAAACCTGGGAGACTAGCTCTCTCCTCTGAGTTTCAGTGGTCAGAACAGTCTCTGCAGGCAAGCTCTCCTCTTACAGAGAAGGTGCACAGTTATCTGGCTTTCGGACCTTCTCCTGGCTGAAGATGAAGGGCCAAAACAGGACCTTTCCCAGAAGCTGTGTTGCTTTGGCCTGTCACAGAAGCTGTTAGCTTCAGTAGTCCACATTCTCACCTGTGCAGACTACTTTCTGTGGAGTCCCGGAACCAAGATGGCTACCGTGGATCCTGAGGCAAAAGCCTCCTGGGCTAGGCAGACACCTGTCCTCTGTCCGGGAAGGTGGCCGGATGTCTGGAGCCTGAAAATGGTGCTGCCTCAGTAGCTATGTGGCTCTCGCCTGTCCCAGAAGCTGTTAGCTTCTGTAGTCCACACTCTCACCTGTGCAGACTACTTTCTGCGGAGTCCTGGAACCAAGATGGCTTCCGTGGATCCTGAGGCAAAAGCCTCGATTTGATTCTTGTAGCAAGTCACAACAAGCAGCAGCTAGAATCAACAGCTGTCCCCAGCAATCCCTTAGCAGTATAACCAGTTGCTGCTAGTGAGATGCCTCCCCATGAACAAATACCAGATAATGACTCTCCAATCAGTTCCCCGAGGCCAGCATAACAGTAACTTCTGACTTCTGTGTCATCAATGATCTGTGTCTATTCTTGTTTAGACACTACTTTGATCTCAGCCTTATGGAGAAGGGAGTGGTCTTCCTATGTGGTACTCAGCTCAGACTTACTACAGCCATTCTTATATTCGTATGCATTCATTTTATTGCTTTCCTGGCAGTTGTTGAATCACTGAGTACCCTGTTAAAGTTAGTAAGTTTTCTTTTCATGTTACAGGACAAAAACAGAGGGGCAGGAGTAAGTCTGGAATGACCTAAAAGTATAGATTGGCAGTGTTTCCTGGCAAAATGCAGTTGATATAATATTGCAGCCAGTATGTGAGATTGGGTAGGTAGTTGGGGCTGGAGAATAAGAAAAAAAAAGTGTATTCTACTGTGAAGCTCTCAAGCTGGGAATGGTAGGTCTGCCTTTGTCTTTTATTGTGCATATGCCTTTAGAGCAGTATGAAAGATACATTTCAATAGAGGATAAAGATTTGAGCCAAAGTGATGCTGGGGGTGGAGAGAGGATAGGACTGTATCCTGGAGACATACAAGAGAGACATAAATCACAATATGGAAGTGACACAGAATGGGAAATATTCAAAGGATTCAGTGACCTATGTCGTGGCATGGGCCTGTAATTCCAGTGACTTTCAGATTAAATTAATGGGGGATGGTGATCTCACAATGCAGGGGAAAAGTTGATAGAATTCTTAGGTTTGGGACAGATGGAAGGCATTCTTGTTTGTTTGGGGTATACTAGTTTGAAAGAAGCAAAAAACAAAAAGCAGTGGCTATAACTCTGTTTTGAGTGTACTTTGCACAAGGTTCTCTGTTCAACTAAGCTTGAGTAATTATTCCTGTAATCCCAACAAATTTAAGCCAGGCTTTCATCCCAAGGTAAATATATTCAATGGGCCCATTTTTATAATGCATGTTCTGCTTTGAATAGCTTTACGGGAATTTTGGATTTTTTTTTTCTGGAAACTTCTTCCAGATGATGGAACCTTAAAATATAGAAGGCAATGAATATTTTATTTTAAAAATGCTTATTTCACTCGGGCAGAGTGAAGAAGAGAGGCTCGATAAATAAAGACATAGGAATTATGTCTCCCTTAGGCTATATCTTCAGATGTTGGCTTTTGTATCCCTTCACTTGAAGAAGTAGTTGTCTCAGGTCTCTGCATTTCCAGAAGGCTGTGTTCGGTCTCCTCAGATGCTGATTTGGTAACAATGGGAACTCTAGTAGCCTTCAAGGGATGGAAGACCTAGAGAAAATCACTCTGAAGGAATGTTATGGATGCACAGATGCTATGCATAGCACCAGCTGGAAACGGCATGTCTGCCTTTGCTGCTCAAGTGCTGGCTGCTGCCTGTTGCCTGAGGCAGTTAACTGACAAGTAAAGAAGCCTTGCAATGCTGGCTTAGGATGTTTCTATCAGTCAGTTATTTAGAATGTAAGCCAGCAGTGTCCTCCAGACACTCCAGTGTCCTCCCTTCAGTGTAGGGTGGATGGAGCACCTTCAGAATACAGTCATCTGTGATTTGGCAGGAAATTCAAAGTATGTGACTTATGGAGCATTAATGTGATTTAACTTCAAAAGGTAACTCCTAATTAGACCAATGAAATAATAATGCTTTCCTGGTTTCTATTAGGTTATTTAACTAACCAGTCACTCACATTTCTAATGTTTATATACAACCACTCCCCCGCCACAAAATTAAAAAATAAAATAAAATCACCATAAACCTTAAAATTGTAATTATCTAAGACAAGAGCTATTGCAACCCCTGTAACCATGTGAACATAATTTTGAAGCATGTTTTCTTCTTTCTGAAAAACAGAATAGAATGTAAACAAATTACTTACAAAGAATTTGTATTTTCTGTTTACTAAAGTAGGGGTGGCGTGCTCTCCATTTGGTTAGTTCTTTTCCTTAGTACTATATGCTTAATCAATTCTCTCTCCTCCCCTTCTCTCGCTCACTGCGTGTGTGTGTGTGTGTGTGTGTGTGTGTGTGTGTGTCCCTGTCCCCTCAGGAGAGATATTAAAAACTAAAAGCTCAATAAAATTTTGACAAAGTAAATGCATTACAGAGTCTGATCCAGGATTCACCTCACCTGTTCTTCCTGTAGACTTGAATTGCTGTAGGCTACATCTATCATTGCAACGAAAGAAA
Source organism: Mus caroli (assembly GCF_978045245.1). Taxonomy (NCBI): domain Eukaryota; kingdom Metazoa; phylum Chordata; class Mammalia; order Rodentia; family Muridae; genus Mus; species Mus caroli. The sequence goes on along the minus strand of NW_028227264.1, from coordinate 98,041,934 downwards.
AGAATTCCAAGCAGGTTATCTCATGTAAGCTATTAGTTGATTGGGAATAAATTTCTGCCTTATACTGGCCATGTTAATTTCATGATCTATAGTCATACCAAAGGCACTTTTATTATTTCTTCAAAGACTTTAGGTCTTCTGCATACATATTATAGCTTTAGGCTTAGTATTTTTTAAAATAAATTTTTATTGGATATTTTCTTTATTTACATTTCAAATGTTATTCCTTTTCCTGGTTTCCCCTCTGAAAAACACCCTCCCCCATCTCTTTTTTTCCTCCCCCTGCTCACCAATCCACCTATTCCTGCTTTCTGGCCCTGGCATTCCCCCACAATGGGTCATACAGCCTTCATAAGACAAAGGACCTCTCCTCCCATTGACATCTAACTAGGCCATCCGCTGCTGCATATGCAGCTGGAGCAATGAGTCCCACATGTGTGCTCTTTGGATGGTGGTTTAGTCCCTGGGAGCTCTGGGGGTACTAATTGGGGGTACAAATAGTTCATATTGTTGTTCCTCCTATGGGGCTGCAAACCTCTTCAGCTCCTTGGGTCCCCTTTCTCTAGCTCCTTCATTGGGATCCTATGCTCAGTCCAATGGATGGCTGTGAGCATCCACCTCTGTATTTGTGAGGCACTGGGAGAGCCTCTCAGGAGAGAGGTATGCACTCACTGATAAATGGGTATTAGCCCTGAAACCCAGAAGCTTGGAATACCCAAGATAAAATTCACAAACCAAATGAAACTCAAGAAGAAGGAAGACCATAGTATGGATACTTCTATCCATCTTAGAAGGGGGGAACAAAACACCCATGGAAGGAGTTACAGATACAAAGTGTGAAGTAGAGACTGACCAACCTAGGGATTCAGTTGGATTCAGTTTGTCAGGCTTGGAGGGAAGCAGTTTTACCCACTTAGCTATCTTGACTCCCTGAAAATTGTTTCTTTAGAGGACATTTACATATTGAGTGGAGACTTCTCAGCACTGTGTTGCATGCTCTATCCAATCATACCTCACCCTCATTTAGGGACCAAAGCACAACTTTTGTAGAATGATATCCATGTCTCATTGGTCTAAAGGGACCCATGCTTGCTAGATAAGTTATCCATCCTTGAAAGTCATTCCAAGTTTGGAGTGGAACATTGCATAGACAGCAGCTCACTTAACCCTCTTGAAATTCCAATGGCTCTAATTCTTTCTATAACTCTTTGGCACTTCCAGGGTTGTGGGAATTATTTAAGTTTGTACAACTGGAACCTTTTTGTCAAGATTGGGAATGTAGAGTATGCAGTACAAAGAGTATGAGACATTACATGTACTCAGTACATAACTTACTACCAGGCACAAACCAAACCATTCTTTGGCAGAGTGAAATTCGTGTTGGCTTTTGTGTGTTTTCCCATAACCACCTTCTGCTTGTTCTTGTATCCAATCTTATTCTTCAACTCCGTGACATTTTCCCCTCACCAACAGGTTCCATGTCAATACCTTTCCTCAAACTAACCTGTGACTTTGCATCTTCGTAAGCTGTCATTATACATCCCTTATCTCCTGGGCTAACTGGAGAGAACATGAGGATGAAGAATGAGGATGAAGGTCAAGTGATGTGGCAGCCTATACCCAGTTATAAAATAAAACCACTCGTGTAACTTTGGGTAAACCACTTAGCCTTTGTTATATTCCTGTCATCCATAATGCAAGGGACTGGACTAGAATCATTTCCGTTCCAATATCTTTACTCTAAGAGTCTTTGGGCTTTAGGCTAAATTTGTATTGATTTCCATCTAGACAAGGAGTACAGGCCTTCAGCAGAGGGCAGAACAAAGGAATCAGAGGGGGAAAAATGCCTCAAACATGTTAAGAAGTTGCAGAGGAGTTGAGTAACGCTATTGTCCTTATTCTGGAGAGTGTAGTAGGATTCCCCTGGGTGAGCCACCAAGTCTGAATCGTGGTGCTTATTTTTTTTGAAGTGAGGTTAAAGGCAGTCTGTGCTCAAGGGATGACAAGCCTAGTCAAGGAGGGTATCACAGTCTTAAGCCCTCAGTGATTGTTTGGGGGATTACATGGTGCCCTGTCAGGCTTCAGTTGCAGGAATTGTTAGGGAAGTGGACTCTGTTGGAGTATACACCTAAACTGGGCAGATGTCAGCTTGGGCTAAGGCCTCTCACAATTGAGGACTGCCACAAGGGAAGCAAGGGTAGGAAAAGCAATGGTTTTCTTGACTGTCTCTCTCAGTCAAGATAGTCTGAATTCATATAGTGCTCAATACATATTTTCTCTATATTGCTTAACTCATAGATTATAAGACAGAGTTACTATGTATGCATATATCCAAAGGGATAAGAGAAAGGACATACCTGGTGTTCTAAGTTATGGGCTTGACAGGAAAGAGTTTCCCATGGATGGTAATTAGAACTATGGGCCTGTGAGTTAATACATTTGCCTTCATAAGTAACATGTAAGTCTTGTCTGTGGAGTCACTGCCACTGTGAGTTCACGTGTACAATTACCATAGATCCTGGTTCACTATAAATGTGCACTACCTCTGGCACTTACTGCCTTTTGACCCTTTCTTCCACAATGATCTCTGAGCTTTGGGGAGAGCAGGTATAACATAGCTCTCTCTCATTTAGAGTTGAGCACAACACACTTTCTTATTCTCGGCACATTGACTTCTTGTTGGTCTCTGTGTCAGTTGCCATCCACTGCAAAAAGAAGCTTTCCTGATGAGGGATTAGTCTATGGGTAGAAAGGCCAGTACTTAGGAAACAATTTAATACTATGTGTATTATCAGAATAACAGTCTTAGGGTTTTTGAACAGTTAACAGTACCAGTGAGTTCTAGCCTATGGAGTGGGCTTTAATACTTTTAAAGGTGTGTGAGAGAAGTAAGAAGTCTCTCTCTGTGTATGTATGTATGTATGTATGCATATATGTATGTATGTTGTTTATGTACATGTCTCTATATGTATGTGTCCCTTTCTGCAGGTAGATATGCATGCATGTGTGTGCTTGTGCTGAAGCCAGAGGTTGAGGGTAAGCATCTTCCTTAGTTCCTTTTTACCTTAACAATTGAGAAAAGAGCTCTCTCTGAATCTAGAGCTCATGGGTTCAAATAGGTTGGCTGGACAATGAGCTTCCGGGATTTAACACGTCTCCACTAGCCTCCTCTTCATTGCTAGATGAGTGCTTAGTGCTAGGCTTTTAGCCTAAGTTCCTGGAGCTGAACTCAGATCCTCATGCTTGCATGACAAATGCTTTACTCATTGATCCATCTTTCCAGTGTTTTGTGTGTCAGTGAAATGATTCTGCAACAGTGCTGTGCATCTGGATTTCTCGTCCTCGTGTTTGTTCCAAGCTATAAATAAAACACTGAAAACTCAGGTTAGTGCCTGCCTTCTTCCCTGCTTCCAGCATTGAAAAGGAGGTTTTCTGAAATCATTTACATTTGGCCTTTTATTCCTCGAAGGCATTAGAGGCACTGTTCTTTTTCTCTCTTATAGTTAGGGTAGAATATCTGTTGACAGCTGGGGAGCTAGATTATCTGCCTCTCCAAATAACAGAGTTGTTTGTGTTTGGTTCAGGTTTCTTACATTAATATCTGCAATTTTTTCTACAAATTTTAATGGACATGTAAAATCAGTGCTTCGTCTCATGGTTTCTTTTGGTAACAAGTTAAAATAGTGTGTGTGTGTGTGTGTGTGTCTTTCCAGATTTCCAATTATGCAGTACAAACACACAGCTTATTATTGAACACGAATAGAAGTGAGATTAATTTGTTCCATAAAATATTAAATCCATCAATGCTCAGGCTGCTGATAACAATTATGACGACGGCAAATTAGCTCAACATTCAAGAATAATAAATGTGTGTGGATATTGGGTAATGCACAGGAAGAGATGTGTGTATTTAGGTAAGTGAATTCTAATCCTATCATATTCTTTCTCTCTAATCTGAGGCCAATAGGCAGAGTGGCCATATTTAGTTATGGGTCTGTTACTCTAACCATTTTAAATCATTCTCAGTAGAGAAGCTTACATAGATCACTTCATGTAATATGACAGACCTTACAAATAAAATGTATTTTTCAGTATCTCCATCATAAAAGAAAGGAGTATGTTGTGTTGAACTTGAGGGTTATGATTGAGTTGGAAAGTAGAGGAATGGAACCAAAATAGCGATGGTGTGCTGAAAGACTTACCATGCACACACATGCACATATACATGCAAATACACTCAGGTGTGGAATGATATAGACACAATACTTATGTATAAAATTCTCCAAAAAAATAAAAGAAGAAAAAAGCAAATGGATCTTCAAGGATGGAGTCTGTAAAACAATCAAATAATTCTGACTACAAGTATACAGTTTCCTATAGTCTTGTATGATGCTGGTTCCCATGACAGAGAAAAGAACTTTCACAGTGGCAAACACATGCTTATCCCGAATTTGCACTTTACTTCTTTCTACATACTGGCTGGAAGTCTAGGCCCCGATCCAAATGTAACAAACCCATAAAGTACACTGTCCTGGCCTGGAAGTGGCAGAGACTGTGAAGCAGTTGGCAATTAGCACTGATGAAATAGATAGGATGTTCCTGGTATTGGCAAGCTGTCTTTCTGTTTGCCCATTTGGGTACTACAAACTTCAAACGCAAGAGCTGAAATTCATATCTTCAGGGAGAGCGTTTAAAAAAAAATAAGTTAAAGTACAGTCTCTTGTGTTAGCATTGAAGGGGCTCTGTGTCAGCCAAGTCACCATTAGCACTAGAAAATCTGAATCGAAATTCATAAATTCTTGAGTCTGAAGCCAAAAGGCAGGGTCTTCTCCCTTGAATGAGGATGGGGCTAGAGAGATGGCTCGGTGGCTAAAGTGCTGGCTTTGTGCACATGAGGACCAAGTGTTGCTAGGTGGGAAAGCAAGCAGTGGAGTATGTTTGTAATCCCAGACTGGAAAAGGTGGGTTTCTAGAACCTGTTGTCCATGCAGGCTCTACCCCTCTGTGAGCTCCAATCTAATTATAGTTCCCATTAAAAGAGTTTTAAAAAGCAATGGAGGAATGGTAAATGGTACCTGAAGAACAACACCTAAGGTTGCCTCTGACTGCTACACATGTGTTCACAGATACCCTCATCCACACAAACATGCATACACCACACACAGACACCCCCCACAGACACAGGAACACATGAACACCCCCCCCAACACACACATACTCACATAAATACTCACTCACCCACCTGACTTTATCTCTTTCCAAGAATCCACATGTGTGAAGAATACGAACACTATGGTTGGAAGAATAAATGACCAATGACCCACAGCAAAAACGATAGGAAGGTGAAGAAAGCAAGGCTTTGTGTGTAAGGATGTCAGGACCTCATGCATGCTCCACTGGACCACTGGACACTCTTTACAAATGTACCCCAAATTGAAACACTGTTATGGGGTGCATAAATGTTTATGTCAAGGACCCTTTGAGTTCTAGGCATTATAGAGTGCTGCTCCTGGTCTGCTTCTTCCCTTGGGGCACATAGGCATCATTGCACACTGGGCTGGACCAGAGGGCCTGAAGCTCAGCCAGGGCAGGTGGGTTAGGCAGGATATCCATTGGTGTGAATGTGAGAGAAGCAGCCATCTCTGGAGATGGTTTTCAGTGTAACAGCTATCTTTAATGGGGGGCAGGCAGCAGGGGACAGGGTCTGTATAAACCTTGGGGGTTGGGTAGGGGTTTTCTGGGGTGTGTATATCATTGGCTAGGGCAGAGGTGCTGGAATGCTTCATTTGCAAGAGGAGGCATTCCAGCTGCTTGATAAGGCATTCCAGCTCCTTATAAGGAGAGAGGACATTTAACCTGTCACCTGGCCACCAGGCTACATGACTACCTCAAGGATGGCAGTGTGTGTGTGTGTGTGTGTGTGTGTGTGTGTGTGTGTGTGTGTGTGTGTGTTGGTCACAAGGCTACATGTGCTGGAGCATGCAAGCCCAGAGCAGGGAGGAAGCAGTCTTACTCCTACCTATCTCAGGACAGGTTATTGCTGCGGCAATAGCAATTTTACAGGTTTGGACCTATCTTGCTCTTTCTCAGGACTAGCTCCCCATTCTCTCCGCCTTCTGGCTCCACAGTAGAGTTGCATCAGTTACATGATCATGAGAGTGGCCTAAGGGGAACAACCTCATAAAAAGGCAAGGCTATGAAATAATGATCTCAATTTAGCAATGTTCTGTAGCTTCATAAAATTCAGTCTCCTTTTTCCAAACTTGAGGCTGTAGTATACAACAACAGTTAAGGTAGGAATTTCGTACTCTGATGCTGTTGAACACAACTGTTCATCCTGGTGTGGGACATTATGTAGACCTGGAACTTTGAGATGGCAAGTGAGATCAGCTTTGGAGTTCCAAAGTTGATGGTGAGCATGCGGCTATGAAAACACAGCTCTGGTCATCATGGTCATCACATGTAGTATCTGTGGTCTTTGGACAGCTGTCTTGTTCTGCTAGGGCTACCATAGCCACCTAACCCCACACTAGGTGACTGACACTTATGGTGGCTGGAAGTCTGAGAGTAATGCCCTCATGGCATCATTGCAACAGGAAACTTTAAGAATAGCCCAAGTCTCCATCTTAACATACTATCAAATCAGAAGTGCATTGAACATAGATAGAGGTGATCCAGACAATCAAGCCACAGCAATAACTATTGGTTCTTATGTTTCTTATTATTTTAGTTGTTACAGGTAGAGAGTCTCAATCTGAACCTGTCTAGTTTTTTATATATTATAAATAGTTGCTAACCTCCCTGCCTCTTGGAATCAAGATGCATTGATGTATTAATGACCACTTAAGAGGTCTGTTAGTTTGTTTTCTTCTATAAAGAAGGAATGTAACTAGACAGAATTTTTTCCACGTCATATTTTAAGTTGTAATAAAGAATATTGTCTATGTTTCTCTTGCAGTTTAATATTGATATAAGTAACATAACTGATTTTCAACTCTTCATTATAAAGCATAGCATTTGGATGGACACTCCTGAGGATCAAACTCGATTCAAGGATTGACATGACAGCTTCTAGAGTTGACCACAAGTTACAGTCCTCTCTCAATCTCCATTTCTTCCTTGTTCCCTCAAGGAAACACCATTTTAACAGAGAAAACTTTCCTCAGGTTTTTTTTTTTTTTTAAATTTTAGAACTGTCATAAATATAACAGTACTATCCCACAAATTAGTTCAAAGCAACACAAGTATCTGTTAACTATTAGGTTATAGAAAGTGGCTCTACAATTCAGCTGTTCAGAATAGCAAACATATTATTTCTGTTTTTGTGGGTCAAGAATCAGAGCAAGCATATTGGGTTTTAAGGGATGTCATGACAAAATACTGAAAACTAGGTCACTAAAAAAGAAAACAAGATATTTGTTCTTTTCTTGTTCTAGAAGTTAAGAGTCTCACTGGAAGAGGTCAGGAGGGGTACATTTCTTTAGAAACCTACAAAGTGTTATTTCCACTGGCATATCAGGAATCTGTACATGTGTGTTTGGCTTTGGCCACCTAACTCTATTCTCTGCCTTCATCATCTCACTACTCCCACAGCTGCATCTATGACCACATGGCCACCTTTCTGTACAGACATCACTTAAACCAGTTAGGCTCCTACCCTCTTCTGTATGACTTCCTTGACATTTACTGTAAGACCTCAATCCAGCTCGCTGCGCCTGCAGCAATGCCCTTTCTCATCAGGTTGAGTCCTGAGTTACTATGACTTGGAACTTCAGCTTACCTCTTTTTGATAGAAGGAATCCAACCCACAGTAGCAAGCAGGAGAGAACAGGAAGAAGCAATTCCTCTTCCTAAAACAGAAATAACTGTAATCTGATCTCTTGTTGATGTGTTGACTTGTGCACCAGAAGTGGAGCAGTAAGTCCGACCCCTATCCAAAAGAAAAGGCACTGAATAACACCAAAAGACCAAGAGTGAAGATGATGGAAAGTATCTAGGGTGCTGTCTTCTTCCCATGTGTCACCTTTTATTGTTTCCAATATTATAAAAATAGAACATCGCATGCATTTCAGAAATGGTTTACTCAATTTATATTTTATTTATAAAATTTAGCTATAATTTTCATCAATTACTCTCACCAGTACTAAAAATCTTACATAAAAATTCTTGTTCCCAGCAATATTCTCGACATTATGTACAATTCTGTTTTAAACTTACCCCATATCATATAAAAGTATCAAAACTAGGATAACATAAGATTTCTTTATAGCTTTGTTTGTCTTTAGAATTTACCCTGTCAAGGATCATCAAAATAATACTTTGTTTCTCAATTATACAAGGTAACTCGTTTTTCCATGTGGTTCTGATTGTAACTTATTATACAGTTAAATATATTTATTCTATTCATTTTGTATTATTAGCATTGCCTTTTCTTTGATCTTGTTTTTGGATATGTAAAAACATGATAGAATAAAAGTATACAGCAAACTGACATTATCAGGAGTAATTCCTAACCAGGATTCCTATGTCCAACACCACTAGATATTTTATATATTTCCATTTTTTATATATTTTTATATATTTTATATTTCCATCACAGGTTATTATTTTTGCAAATACCAGGATGCATGTGTAAGCACAGGGGCACACACACACACATACACAGACACAGACACAGACACAGACACACACACACACACACACACACACACACACAGAGACATAACACAAGCACACACACACATGCACATACATACTCATTTCATTGTTTTCTTTCCACAAAGATTTTGTAGCTTGTCAAGTGACACATCTGACCTTTAGTTTTTTACACTTAAAAACATAACCAGAAGCCCATGTACTGTCAAGAGATAATGTTTGGTGCCAACAATCACCCATGTTGGTATCTGGTACCACTTCATTCATACTGTGAGTTACTGGGCCAGTTCCTTATCAATAGAAATGCTCTCTTTAATGTTTTCTCATCACATACAATACCATATTTATTTATTACGATTAAATATTTTTGCTGTTATTGGTTTTGTTTTTCATGAGCAATTTATTAATACTTTGAGACAGGATTACTGCATCAAATTGTAAAAACATTACCAACTATATAGCTAAATATTAGAAAGTTCTTCTCAAAAGTGCTTATATCTTTCATATTCTTATCAGAAATATATAAGAGATGTTTTTCCCATCTCCAGTACAGATGCTCTTAAAATTATTTTCTTGTCAATCTGATATAGTGATGAAATTAATCTAGATTTTCCAGGTTTGGGAATAAAAGTTTTGTAGTCATTGCTCATGATCCCCCAGCTTTTATTGGAGTCAGTTATTCCATCCATTTTTCTATTTTAACATTATATATTTGATTCTTCTCTATCTTACTTTTGTTTAGTTTTATTAGGTTAGATATTTCTTTTTATCTTCTCTCTCTCCTTCCCTCTCTCTGTCTGTCTGTCATTCTTTTTGGTTGTGGTTGTTTAGTATTGTTTTTTTTTTTTTCGTTGAAAAGAACCAACTTTTTAATAGAATTTCTGTTCTGTAGTGTCCATCTCATTAATTTATGCCCCAATCTTTATTATGTCTTGTCATCCAGGACTTTACTTGTTATTATTTTTCTAAAAACTGGACTTATGATATTAATTTATTTGAGGCCTGATTTTTTTTTTTTTTGTTTTAAATTCTAAGTACTCATTTGAAGACACACTCTTCCTGGGATTGCCTTTGCTGTATCCCAAAGATTTCTGTAAGTTTCTTTTGTTTTCATTTGACTAGGGGATATTTTAAACTTTTGATTACTTTGACGGCTCTTATGTTTGTAAAAGAGCATTGTTCACTCTCAATGTGTTTCTCTAGTTGTCTTGCTATGATATGGTAGGATACAAGAAATTATTTTAATTCTTTTGAATTTGTCACATCCTGCTTTGCCTCGCATAGTGCAATTTATTTAGAGAAGATTCCATGGGCTGGCTGCTAAGAGAAATGTGTTTCCCCTAGTTTTTGATAAAATATTCTGTATGTGTTAGTTGGTCTATAATACAGTTTAACTCTGAAGTTTTTTGAGTTTTAGTTTGGATAGTCTAAGTTGAAAATGGAATATTGAAGTCACCTCTTATTATTGTGTCAGGGCTGTTGTGACATTTTATCTCCACTACTATTTGTGTTATAAAATTCAAAATGCTAACGTTCAGTGTATGCATGTTTATAGTAGTTACTTTTTCTTGATGAATTATTATACTTATGAATGTGTTCTTCCTCTTTTCTGAGTACTTTGTTTTGGATTCTGGATTATCCTATTGCTGTGTCAGCTTATTTTCAGTCTCTATTTGCTTGATAGACTGATTGACCCATCCTTTGAATCTCAGTCTATAGGTCTACGTGTCTTTGAACAAAACAGACAGATCATCTTTGCTTTTTAATATGGCCAGTTAGTCTACATCTCTTTAATGGTGAGTTGAACCTATTTACATTTAAAGCCATTACTAAGAGTTGTTCCCTAATTCCTGTAATTTTGTTGGTTGTTTTTCTGTTTGTTAGATTATTGTTTGTTCTTTTCTTTTTCCATTACTAGTATTTGTATGGATAGACACATTTCCAGCTACCCTTTGTTCCTCAGTTCTTCTAATTAAATTTATCCTTCCTTGTACTTTTTCCTCCTCTATCATTTTGTTACTTTAAGCATCTTCTGTGGTACTGGCTTGATGGTCATCAACTGTCTCCATTTGAGCTTGTCTTGAAATGTCCCTGTTCCTTTATCAGTTTTGAAAGACAACTTTGATTTATGAAGCAACACTGGTTGTCAGTTATTTACTTTCTGATCTTAAAATATTTCACTCCACCATTCTTGTGGTTTGGGATCGCTAATGAGAGATACAATCTTATTCTGACCTGTGTGCTCTCTATTTCTACATTTGATTGTTCTTTCTTGTCGTTTTCCCTTTTGGTATTTTTGTTACAATGTGTCATGGAGAGATTACGTATTTTTCTTGTGTATTTGAGAGTTTAAATGTCTGTTGTTATTGCCCATTTCATTCTCTAGATATGGGAAATTTCTTCTATGATCACGTGGGTGGTTTTAATATGGTTAGCTCAGGGAATGGCACTATTTGGAGGTATGGCCTTGTTGGAGGAAGTGTGTCACTGTTGTTGTGGGTTTTGAGAGCTTCCGTCTGGCAACCTGAAGATGCCAGTCTCCTCTGGCTTGCCTTTGGAATAAGATGTTGATCTCTCGTTCTTCCTAAGTCATGCTTGGTTGGGTGCTGCCATCCTCTGAACCTATAAGCCAGCTCCTTGATTGACTTTGAACTCAGATATCTGCATGGCCCTGTCTCCTGAATGCTGGAATCAAAAGCCTGTACCACAGCACTTGGACTTAAGCTTTTCTCTACTTGGACCTTGCTCTATACCAGGCTGGCCTTGACCTCAGAGATCTACTTGCCTCTGTCTCCTGGGATTAAAAGTGTGTATTACTGGGCTGGTGAGATGGCTCAGTGGGTAAGAGCACCCGACTGCTCTTCCGAAGGTCCGGAGTTCAAATCCCAGCAACCACATGGTGGCTCACAACCATCTGCAATGAGATCTGGCGCCCTCTTCTGGAGTGTCTGAAGACAGCTACAGTGTACTTACAGTGTACTTAATAAATAAATAAATCTTTAAAAAAAAAAGTGTGTATTACTATCCTTGGACCTAAGCTTAGATGGGTGGGATTTTTGCCTCAAAGTTCCCACTCCCTTAATCTGTTTATCTCTTTAAGCATAGGATTCAGCTCCATTTCACTTCCTGGTGCCCTTTTATTACTTAACCATACATTTTATATTTTTTCTCTGCTTGCTCATTTTCATTAAAATGTTCTTCATAAGTGTGAACTTGTTTTGATTTGCATTTCCCTGATGATTAAGGATGTTGAACATTTTTTCAGGTGCTTCTCTGCCATTCGGTATTCCTCAGGTGAGAATTCTTTGTTCAGTTCTGAGCCCCATTTTTTAATGGGGTTATTTGATTTTCTGGAGTCCACCTTCTTGAGTTCTTTATATATATTGGATATTAGTCCCTTATCTGATTTAGGATAGGTAAAGATCCTTTCCCAATCTGTTGATGGTCTTGTGAGACTATGCCGGGGCCTAGCAAACACAGAAGTGGGCTCACAGTCAGCTATTGGATGGATCACAGGGCTCCCAATGGAGAAGCTAGAGAAAGTACCCAAGGAGCTAAAGGGATCTGCAACCCTATAGTTGGAACAACATGATGAACTAACCAGTACCCCGGAGCTCTTGTCTCTAGCTGCATATGTATCGAAAGATGGCCTAGTCAGCCATCACTGGAAAGAGAGGCCCATTGGACTTGCAAACTTTATATGCCCCAATACAGGGGAATGCCAGGGCCAAAAGAATGGGAATGGGTGGGTAGGGAAGTGGGGGGGTGTATGGGGGACTTTTGGGATAGCACTGGAAATGTAATTGAGGAAAATACGTAATTAAAAAAAAAAAAGAAAAGAAAAAAAAATAAGTGTGAACTTTAGAAATCACACAACAGAATTTATACCAGGATATTTTGAGGCTTCATTTTTCAAAGCAATTAATATAAAGCTCTTCACCTCAGCCTCATGAAGACTCTTCAGACAATGGCAAAAAGCAGCCATGGTTGTCAACAAAATACCATAAAACTGTCTCTAGTCCATACACTAACAGTCTTTTCCATTGAAACCTTTTGGGCTAGCAGACTAACACAGTTCACACACTGCCCTCAGCACTACAGTCTTTCAGATTCCTACTAGAAAAGCCCACTAAGCACCATTTAAAGCATTCCATGACTTTCTAAATCCAAAGTCCCCAAATCTACATTCTTCCAAACAAAAACATGGTCAGGTCTACCAGAGCAGTACCCCAGTTCCTGGTACCAATTTCTGTCTTAGTTAAGGTTTTCATTGCTGTGTAGAGACACCATGACTAAGGCAACTCTTATAAGGACAACATCTGGGGGATAAACATCCTGGTTTATAGCCTGGCTGGAAAGATGTCTCCTGAGTATGTTTGGGATGTGGGGAACTACCACACATTGAGATATATAAAGGAAGAGCCCCTGTCTTCATGGTTTCCTGGTCTTCAAGATATAAAGAACTCTGATGTATGGGTACAGTAAGTGACAGATAGCTCCATGCATCTATCCACTCTTTTTTTTTTTTTTTTTTCTTCTGAGATTTTGGAATTTCAGACTCCAGAGGTGCTGTTAGTTTGTTGAGGTTGAATTTTAGCTACCCATGGCAAGATCATGCAAATCACTGCCTAAGCCAAACTTCATACAATTTATTCTTCATATGTCAGCCCCTGGTCATCCTGTTCTTCACAATGCTTCCCTCAAACATTTCTTATACTGGCATTGTTGTGACAGATACTTTCAGATATCTTGATTTGTGCATTTTCCGCTGGTACCTGATTACTGTCCTTGTCAGATGACAGAGTGGAATTCTTCTACTGTTAGCCCCTCTGTCAGAAGAATCATTGTCTTATCTAAACGGTAGAGAAATCATCTTGTGTATTGTATGAATGCCTCACATGTCAATTCAAAAGCCTATGGCCTATGGCTTAGGCAGGAAATAGAGCTGGGATATCAGAAGGCGAAAACATTCTGGGAGAGAAGGAGGCAAGGGGGTGGGGTGGGGAGGAACTGGAAATGGTATGAGAAGAGGGACACATGGTATTTGAGCACAGGTAACCAGGCACATGTCAAAATACAGGTTAAAAATAAATGGATTTTCTTTAGTTATTGTCCTGGCTAGTTTTGTGTCAACTTGACACAGCTGGAGTTACCACAGAGAAAGGAGCTTCAGTTGAGGAAATGCCTCCATGAGATCCAGCTGTAAGGCATTTTCTCAATTAGTGATGAAGGGGGAAAGGCCCCTTGTGGGTGTTACCATCCCTGGGCTGGTAGTCTTGCTTCTATAAGAGAGCAGGCTGAGCAAGCCAGGAGAGGCAAGCCAGTAAAGAACATCCCTCCATGGCCTCTGCATCAGCTCCTGCTTTCTGACCTGCTTGAGTTCCAGTCCTGACTTCCTTTGGTGATGAACAGAAGTATGGAAGTATAAGCCGAATAAACCCTTTCCTCCCCAACTTGCTTCTTGGTCATGATGTTTGTGCAGGAATAGAAACCCTGACTAAGACAGTTATTATCTAGTCATAGTAGAGCCTAGCTATTTGGCCAAAGTTTCCACTGCTGTATAGAGACACCACGACTAAGGCAACTCTTGTATTTAAATATAATTTGAGTCTGAGTCTTACTTTTGGCAACATGGGGCTGAGAGGCAGCACCAACGTATAACTACAACACTAAGTATACAGCTGGATTTGGGGAAAGCGTGGATTATTAGTTTGTCTTAAGATAAGAAAACTTAACCACTTTTCCCCCACCAAGGCTACCATTCTTGACACCAGGTGTGTGCTGCCGCAGTCTCTTCCTGTGCGAGATGCATGGTCAGAACGGTTCTGCCTTATTGTTGTGTGTCACTCGTTCACTTTGTCGTGTAGGTTGCAAGTATTTTTGTCACTGCCTTTGTGGCCTCCCAAAGCTTTCAATTCTTCCATGTGTGGAACAGAATATTTCTTTGTAGCATGGAGATTTCTTCTTACTTGGGTCATATGGATGTAGCTTCTAGTCCATTATTTCATTGTGACAATTTTGTAAATTTTATGTGTTTACTTTTAATTGGTGTCAGGAAATACCCTTCCACATGTGACTCAATAAAAGATTGCTTTATTTTAATTGTAATGGTGGTTGAGTTAAAATAATACATTTCCTGCATTTTGAAATAATCTTGAATTTTGAATTTTCAGTCTGTTACTATAATTAGTAAGTGTTAAACAAACTTTGTATTTTTGAGTTAACTTCATGGAATTATAGTGGACTATCCTTTTTGTATGTTGTTAAATTAAACTAGTTCTATTTCTTCAAGTATTTTGCATCTACTCAGGAAGGATATTGCTTAGAATGTGCCTTTTGGCTTTTTATTTTGATCGATATAGTTGCAAGTTGATTAATTTTGTTTATCGTTATTGTTTTGAGCACTTGAATTTTAGTCTTCCTTTTTCTAATTTAAGTTGGAAACATGAATTATCAATTTTATTTGTATATTCTTAAATGATGAAAGCACTACCTATAATAAATTTCATCTGAAACACTAACAGAATCCATCAATTCTAATATGCACTATTTTTATCTTTAACTTCAAAAGGATTTTATAGTTTTTCCTTTTTATTACTTTTTGACAAATGAATTATTTAGATTCCACTTGGAATTTGTCTTGTTAAGTTCCAAAATATTTGTGATTATTTTAGGGGACACATTTTAATCACTTGCATTTAATTACACCATAATCAAAAACATGCTTTAACAGTTGAACCATTTAATTTCTTTTGTTTTTTTTTTTCCTTTATTGAAAGAGGTTTTTATATATTTGGAGATAATTTCCTTCCTTCTACTCTTGCCGGTTCTTTCTCATCTCCCACTCCAGTGTTTGCTTAATCTTCAAGAGTGGGGGCAGAGAGTGAGGAGAGGCCATCACGAATCCTTTGCTATAGAGCTGAGGATGAGACTGGGGAGTTGGATTTGGAAGAGAGAAGAGAGATCTGAGATCTGAAGCTAATCTACCTGCCTCATCTGCCTACTTGCTTCTCTGGAAGGCTACAATAGCAGGGCCAAGGGATATATAGACAACTGAAGACATCCTACAGAGAAAACATAACTTAGCCATCCGGTTCATCAGATGGTTTTGTCCCCATGTTCAGTTCCTACAGAGTATGCCAGAAATGCAGTTTTTAAAATATTAACTTATAAATGTCAATGCTCTGTTGTGTGGAATTTTCACTTCAAAGTTTAATATCTTCTTTATAAACAGAGTATCTTTTTGTCATCATATGACCCTCTATTTCCCTATTAATATTATGAATTGTGAAGATTGTATTGTTAGTATTTTTGCCATCTAAAGTTTATTTCTATCATATCATTTTTTTTCACTAATTTACTTTCCACTTCCATATCTAATGTGTACTTCTTACTGATGACATTTATTTACTTTTGTTTCTTCAGTTTTCCTTGGGTGTATGCATTGTACATGCTACTGTATTGCATGAGGACCTTTTCATACACACACACACACACACACACACAAAAAAAAACATTTGTTGACCGTGTTATTCCTATGGCTCTATTTCCTCTCACTTCTCCCATTGTCATTATTTCCCTTTGCAGTTTAGCTTCTCCTTTCATGTCTCATATATATACACACACACACACATATATATATACATGCATGTATATATATTCATATATATGTTTATATATACATAAAACATATATTTGTAAACATATACACACACATATATAAAACATATATATGTCATATATATACATAGCAATATATATTTGTTTTTATGTATCTGTATATAATCATGGAACTACAGATGACGAGAAAACAGGCAACTTTTCTTGCTGTGAGATTGGCTTAATATGATCATCTTTCGTTTAGTTTAATATATCTTTTTCTGTAAACAATGTGACTTTGTTCCATTTTTTTGTGATTGAAAAAAAGTTTCCATTGTATATATGTAGTCACATGACATCTGTGTTTTTTTTATTCATTGCTCTGTTGTTGAATATGTAGTCTGTTTCAATAAATAAACTGTCATGATATGGCAGAGGTAGGCATTGATTTTCAAATATCTCTGTCATTTAATTGACATCTTTGTCATCAATTGACTCTAAGTCCTTCATGTAAAGATTCAGAAGTGCTTTATTTGTACCATATGGAACAGGCACTGGTTCAGTCTGTTAAAAGTATATTTTTAAAAAATATTATTTTTATATTTGAGCACAAATCTTATAATTATTTGCTACAATTATTCATATTGTATTGATTTAAGTCTATAGGTCCCATTCATGCATTTTCAAGCTATCTATAACTGTTTTGCTGTTTTCCTTGTATCTTAAATGTTTAGAAAACATTTTTGCCTGCTCAGATAGCTGTTATTGTTCATATTATTTGTTTTAATGACTGCTTTTAGGATGGTAGCACAGATTCTAATTTTTCATATTCTATTCAACTGTTAGGACACAGCTGTTCTGCATATATTATAACTTCATAAACTAATTATACTTGCATTGAGCAACTATATTTTTAAAAAGTTGGACGTAAATAGTCTTTCCTATGTACCATGCACTGAACACTTCTGCATTTCTTTCTGATGATCCAGTGCTACACTTTCTTTGAGTTTAAAGTTGTCTTTTAGAGCTGGAGAGATGATTTGGTGGTTTAGAGCACAGACTGCTCTTCCAGAAAATCTGAGTTTGATTCCAAACACCAACATGATGCCTCACAACTGTCAGTAACTCTAGTTGTAGGGGATCTGATAGCTTCTGGCTGCTGCTGTGGGAACTGAATATATATACACATAGACATCCATTTAGGCCACACACACATGTACACACACCCACACCCACACACAAATCTTTGTTTTTAAAGAATTGTCTTTTAGCATTTTTTATAGCACATGCTACCATCACTTGTTTGTATGCTTTTATTTCATGTGGGAATGACTTTTATTTACTATCTGTATTAATTATTTTATCATTGTTGTATTAAAATACTGACAAGAAACAACTTAAAGGAGGTGGTGTTTATTTTGACTCCTGTGTAAGAAGGATTATAAATGGTAATGGGGGGGAGGCACGATGGTAGATGTATGAGGCAGCTGATCACTCATCATTCATTGTCAGGAGGCAGAACAAGAAATTCTGGAACCCCATGCATTTTCTACATTTTATTCATTCCCAAACTCCAGTACATGGAATGACTGTCTCCATTTAACATAGGTTTTACCCATTCAGCTAAACTTTCTAAAATTTCCACTTGAACAAACCCAGAAGTATGTTTTGAAATCCTACCAAGTTCACAAGATTATCCTCTGCAAGCCTATAACTCTGCGGTTGGACATCTAGGCTATGCTTATAACTTAGTTCTTGTGAATAATAATTCTGCACTAAACACATTCAAATATCTCTGTGATTTATTGACTCAAAATCTTTCAGGTAAATAGCTAGAAGAAGTATGATTGGGTAACATGAATGGAGTATAGAACTGATTAAAATTGGACCAGTTTTAGTGCTGTGGGAGTCAAGATAATAAATAATATAAGTACCCATCTCTCCTTGAGGCAAAAATAATGAAAATCAGTCGCTAATAGACCTGCTCTTATGATCCATTAGCAATGCGTGGTTATCACTGGCTGAGATGGCCATAAGTATGAGTGATTGGAAGGTAATTTAGCAAGGGTGGGCATTTTGAGAGAACAGCATATATAGAGGTGTTTTAGAGACACTTTATTGGACCAGAATGAATTGTGTTCATAGGTCAGTTAAGAAGTAGGGTAATTCAACAGGTACTTTGGAACTGGTGTACAAGCCTTAGTGGTTTTGCTGAGTCCCATAATTAGATGTGCTATTTATGAGTTAGAATAGTAGACCTGAGTGCTTTAGATTAGCATATAAATCAGGTTCATAAGGTGCTAATGCAATCAAGACAGGGTGAAAGAAGAGAAGGGTGTAATGGGTATGTTTGTATGTTGTGTTGGATAAAAGGGTGTGTTTGGATGCAACCCAGTCTCACCAAGTCCACTGAACGTTGGCACTATACAGCAACCATATGGTTATATCAGCACCCTAACCTTGGTTAAATCATTCATGTCCTTGTTTGGAACCATTCCCCTACCCATGCTTCCGTAAGTGAATCTAACTAAATTCACTGGTACACCAAGCTAAATTTGAGTGGAGTTATCTTTGCCATGTGTCATTGGTGACTTCCTTGGAATGAAAAGACATTTCTTTGTCCCTCCAGCAAAAGTTTACACAGTTCTGCAAGCAAATGATCTCTGGCTGGATTTAAAGCCTGTGCCTCAGTTGTGAATTCATCTCTGTTATTTAGCTAGAGTGAAGAGCCAATGGCATTGGAGGTACTAGGCTCTAGTGGTGTGGTGCTTGCCACTGTCCTGTTAAATGTGTGTGATCTTGTTGTGTGACACTATTCCTGACAACACCTGAGCAAATGTCTACTTATCCCAGATATAGAGCTAATGATAGACCAAAGTATGGATTAACAAAAGGCCCAGTTTACTGAACCAATGAGTTTTTTTTGGATTACTTACAAGAACAAAATGGCTTAAAGAAAGTCCACCCCAGCATGAATTATAGATCAGAATGCTCAAGGTCTGAAATACAATGAAGAATCTGGAGTCAGATCAACAGGATTGAAAGTGTCTTTCCAGGTAGCTCAGTTAGTGTGAACCTCTTCTGGGAAATTCAGCTTGTTCTCTGATTTTCCCAGGTGGCTTGGTCCATGTGTGCTTCTTCTTGGATAATCTGTTTATTGTAGGAAGTCTTGCAGGTCTGAGTTTGTTCTAGACAGGTGAATGTCTGACAGTGTCCTTGAGCAGTCCTTACTGCAATGTATGAATAGGGAGCAAGGGTCCTGGTAAATCCAGTCAGTTTCCTGAACTTCCTGAAAACACTGAGTTGTTTACTATCAAGTTTAACAAACTTCCTTTCAGAATAGAATGCCTCACATTCCCCAGAACATTCAACTGTTTCCTTTCCCCTTTAGCCTCTTACATCTTAAGGAGCTTCTTCATTAGCACATCCTCCTGTTTCACCTTCCATGAACATCCTGTGTCTTAATGAGCCTCTCTCTAAAATGGAAGGCTTTAGTCTCCTAGCAAACTGCTACACAGCAGATGTGTCTGTCAAATTGCCTTATAAATATTTGTTTGTGTTTATGTCCATGGATTATTGCTTCTGTCAACCTGGGTAGTAGCAAACATTATTTTTATTTTATTTATTTATGTATTTATTTATTGCAATGGGTGGTAGGTATTGCAGAGACTTAAAACCTGTTAAGCTCTTGAGAATAAGAGACAACTGTTGTGGCAGAGTGGGCTCATTACTCATCCATAAATAGGAAATAGCTGGATATCTACATCACCCCTCTAAGGCTCAGGGAACAGTACAGATTGGGGCATAGAACTACAGTAGAACGAGAGGAAACGGAGACTGTTTTGTACTTATTTTTATTTATGTTGGATTATAAGACTCAGAAATTTAATGAAACTTGCAACAAATAGGACAGAAAGTTAAAAGAGCCATCAGAGCTCCCCAAATGTACATATCAGTAAACAATTGTTGGGATAGGGAACTGTCCATTGGAGCTGGATGCAGGTAGGGGAGGGAACATTGGGTGCATTTTTAATGAGGTATCTAGAAGCTTGCGCTTGTCTTTCCAGGCAAAGCCTTTAGGGTAGAAAAGTACAGTTTTTTTTTTTTCTCTTTCTGTTGTCATTTTCATATTCATGCCATAAAAGCAGGCAGCTCATTTCTTGCAAATTTATGTTTTTAAATTTCAAATTCCTTCCGGAATCTGTTTCTTAACTCTCTCCATTGAATTCAGGTTGTTTTAAAGAAATATTTTGTCAAGAGTTTGAATTACTACCTTTATGACGCTCCAATGAGACAGAAGCACACCCAGCAATTCTGAGGAATCATTGCATAGACTCTTCAAGCATGAGCGACATGCTTCGGTAATATTGATATCATAAAACTCAAGAAGAGAGTCAGGCTCCTACAAACCAAGAAAGTCACTACGACTTTGGTTGTTCATTAAAGCTAATGTGAACTTCTTTTTCCTTTGTCTCTTTTCAATATTTCTCTTCTCTTCTATCACCGTGGACAACAGAAAAGCATTTGTCAGTCAGTATTTGGATTCTCTATAGCAACAATAGGTGGAGCTTGAAAATAGTTGTGTTTGGAAATGAGGGAAAATTCTAAACCAGGAGCATAGTCCCAGGGATCTATTTTGGGTACTGTAAGTTCCATAAAATAAAATTGTGACAACTGAAATAGTTTTTCTACGCCTTTACCAATTCCAAATACATCCTAGTCTTATGTGGTTTTAAATCAAAGAAAGAAATTAAGTTGGGGATATTTTATTGAATAAACTTTGATTTTATTCATAAGTGTGGTTTCCTTCTGAGTTCTAGAACAATTCTTTTTTTTTTTCTTTTAAAGAGAAGGATTTCAATGACTAAAGGGGATACCCTGCATGTACCTAATGCGTAACAATTTGTTAACCATGAACTTAAAAGAAAGAAAATAAAAAACACAGCAAAAATAAAGATGGAAAATACACTAATACCTCACACTTTCAGTATTGAAATATACATTTGAATACATTTTATGCAAGAATTAAAAATGTAATACTACATTTTTAAAAAAAATCTAAGATGATAAGAATTATTGAGAGAGTGATTCATGTGGGCTCCATCCCATATACAGACACCAAACCCAGACATTATTGCTAATGCCAAGAAGTGATTGATGACAGGAGCCTGATACAGCTGTCCCCTGAGGGGCTCTTCCAGAGCCTGACAAATACAGATACAGATGCTCACAGCCAACCATTGGACTGAGCACAGGGACCCCAGTGGAAGAGTTAGGGAAAGGACTGAAGGATCTGAAGGGGTTTGCAACCATATAGAAAGAACAGCAATATCAACCAACCAGACCCCCCCCCCCCACTAAGAGTTCCCAGGGACTAAACCACCAAGCAAAGAGTACACATGAGGGACCCATGGCTCCAGCTGCTTATGTAGCAGAGGATGGCCTTATATGGCATCAATGGGAGGAGAAACCATTGGTCCGATGAAGGTTTGATGCCCCAGTGTAGGGGATTGTCAGGGTGGTGAGTTGGGAGAGAGTGGGTGGGTGGAAAAGCACCATCATAGAAGCAGGAGGAAGGGGGATGGGATAAGGCATTTGCAGAGGGAAAACTGGGAAAGGGGATATCATTTGAAATGTAAATCAATAAAATATATAATAAAAACAGAAAGAAAAATATAGAGCATAAAATGTAAATATAATTTATCATAAAATGCAATGCAATATTAATGTATAGGTTGATTAACAGTAACATGTGGATGGTAAAAAAAAATCATGCCTTGTAAACTCTAAAAATGTAAGCTAAATTAAGATTTTTTTCCACGTTGCTTGTCTCAAGTATTTAGTAGTAGTGATGTGAAACACTAACATTAATAAATACTTTTCATATGTTAGAGTAATTTTGTGATTAGTATCAGCTATGTAGAACTGAAATAAAATAACAATAAGCTACATTAAAAAAGAATTAACTGAACTTTGTAGATAATCATGAATTTTAAAATGCAAAAATATATCTTTCCAACTAGCAGTACTGTCAACTGGTATATAGTATCAGCAAGATTTGGATAGAAAGCATTCCCAGGACTAGGCCAGTATTTTCCACAGGAAACAGTGGTTCGGAGTTCATACTAATTGTGTGCATGGGAATTCAAAGAAAGACACAGTTTCATGGTTGAGGTTACACATAGTCATTTTGGGAGCCAGAAACACCAGTTTAATATCCAAAGTCCTGTAATTTGAATGTATTTTTTCAGAGCAGATAGAGATCTGGAAGAGTATTACTGCATGTAAAAGGGTCCTGAAAGTGAACACAGCACATGGAATCCTTCCATAACTGTTCCAAATTGAGTCTATGTATTTTGTTTCAATTGAGCATTATATGATTTTTGGAATAACGGGTCCATGATAAGTGAGGATCATTCATTCATTACCCATTACTTTTGTGTTTGTTTGATTTAGAATTTGAATGCTTCTAAGCAGTATAATTTGAAAATGAAGGTTTCTATACTTATCCCAAACTTTTATGTTTTCAGAATCCTGTCCATAATTTTTGACAATTATAATGAAAATACCATTAGGATTTCATTTTAATGCTAAGGTATATTAAGATGAAATTATAATAGGACGAAATTTCATCTGAAAGTCTGCTGTGTAGGGGAACACCAGGGCCAAGAAGTGGGAGTGGGTGGGTAGGGGAGCAGGAGGTGGGGAGGTTATGGGGGACTTTTGGGATAGCATTTGAAATGTAAATGAAAATACCTAATAAAAAAAGATTTATTTTTATTTTATTTAAAAAAAAAAGATGTGAGTTTGAGAGCCTGGACATGAAATTAGAGCCACTATTTTTTTAAAAAAAATTTTTATTAGATATTTTCTTCATTTTCATTTCAAATGCTATCCCAAAAGTCCCCTATACCCACCCCCTGCCCTGCTCCCCTACCCACCCCCACTTCTTGGCCCTGTACTGGGGCACATAAAGTTTGCAAGACCTAGGGGCCTCTCTTCCCAATGATGGTGGACTAGGCCATCTTCTGCTACATATACAGGTAGAGACACAAGCTCTGGGGGTACTGATTAGTTCATATTGTTGTTCCACCTATAGGGTTGCAGACCCCTTCAGCACCTTGGGTACTTTCTCTAGCTCCTCCACTGGGGGCCCTGTGTTCTGTCCTATAGATAATGACTGTGAGCATCCACTTCTGTATTCACCAGGCATTGGCATAGCCTCACATGAGACAGCTGTATCAGTGTCCTTTCAGCATAATCTTGCTGGCATATGCAATAGTGTCTGCATTTGGTGGCTGATTATGGGATGGACCCCTGGGTGGAGCAGTCTCTGGATGGTCCATCCTTTCGTCTTAGCTCCAAACTTTGTCTCTATAACTCCTTCCATGGGTATCTTGTTCCCTATTCTAGGGAGCAATGAAGTATCCATGCATTGCTCTTCCTTCTTCTTGATTTTCTTGTGTTTTGCAAATTGTATCTTGGGTATTCTAGGTTTCTGGGCTAATATCCACTTATCAGTGAGTGCATATCAAATGACTTCTTTTGTGTTTGGGTTACCTCACTCACGATGATATCCTCCAGATACATCCATTTGCCCAAGAATTTCATAAATTCATTGTTTTTAATAGCTGAGTAGTACTCCATTGTGTAAATGTATCACATTTTCTGTATCCATTCTTCTGTTGAGGGACATCTGGGTTCTTTCCAGCCTCTGGCTCTTATAAATAAGGCTGCTATGAACATAGTGAAGCATGTGTCCTTATTACAATTTGGACATCTTCTGGGTATATACCCAGGAGAAGTATTGCTGGATCTTCTGGTAGTACTATGTCCAATTTTCAGAGGAACCACCAGACTGATTTCCAGAGTGGTTGTACAAGCTTGCAATCCCACCAGCAATGGAGGAGTGTTCCTCTTTCTCCACATCCTTGCCAGCATCTGCTGTCACCTGAATTTTTGATCCTAGCCATTCTGACTGGTGTGAGGTGGAATCACACACAGGGTTGTTTTGATTTGCATTCATGTCTACTACTACTACTACTACTACTACTACTACTACTACTACTACTACTACTGCTACTGCTACTATAGATTTCATTTGGGTAATACTAGTTTGCCACTATACTCTTCCTATGGATATGCTTTCTAGCTTCTTCATAGCAGAGGAACAATACTCAGGAATTAGCCTCACCACTAAGTCCTTAGAATGGACTTGCAGTTGGTTTTCTAGTAAAACTGCAAAGTGTAGATACTAGGTGTATTCTTCATATTCCATTTTACTTCTCTTGACCACTGTCATTGTATTAAACAGCAAGGACTTATTCTACTAAGAAGAGATATTTAATGCAGATAAATATTTATGAAAACCTCATTTATGAGTTTTCTTGCAGAGCTGCCTAAAATTTCAATATCATTAGTCTCCTGACCCATTCTTGACATAAAGCACTAACTGGGTACATACAGTTGCCAAACCCTGGTCTAAATACCAGGAGGAAGGATTTAAACATAATTTATGTACTCATATGAATCTGTTCTATATGACTCCTAAAGTCATCTTCCTATTAAAAATGTTATTAGCATCTCTCTTTAATAGATGAGAAAGCTGACCTTCAGAATATTCCCAACTCCATACACTTTCTTTAAAATAGGTGTTTCAAAGCAATACCTCATGTGGTATTATCCAAAAATAAGATAGATATAGTTACTCCCCATTGTTAAGGACCTCATATATCTGAGCCATTTGTGAAATGTACGTTGCTCAGTGAAGTGAACCATGAGTGGTAACTATTTGAATGAAGGTAGAAGTCTCTACTTGGGTGGGCCCATTTAATCCAGGTTTATCTTAATCCATCTGTTTCTTGTGCTGTCAGCTCCTTCAGTACTGTATTTAGTTCACAAGCTGATTATACCCCTAGTGCAATGAATAAGCATTCCATTATCTATCTGGAGTTAGACCAGACCTCCATTCCATTTTCTTGGCTGTGTGTCTTGGGGCATGCTATTGAATTTCTTGCTTTATTTCTCTGTCTCTGTCTCTGTCTCTGTCTCTGTCTCTGTCTCTGTCTCTGTCTCTGTCTCTGTCTCTGTCTCTGTCTCTGTCTCTGTCTCTGTCTCTGTCTCTGTCTCTTTCTCTCTCAAATGAGAGTTGCACAAATCTTTCTCATTGGTTGTTGTATACATTAAACAAGGTGCAATCTGTACAATGTGTGTCACATATACAATGTTCAAAAGGTAACCATTGGCTACCAATTGTGGCCAAATGAATTCAACAAATGTTGACTGAATAAATCCCTGCAGCTTTATTTGTTTGTTTGTTTGTTTGTTTTTGCTCCACAGAGAGCTAGTGTGAATAATAACGACTTTTTGTTTACCTTCTTGTTTCTATTAGTGTTGGAGTGAGTTTCAAAAAATTTCCTTCAATTTCAAACCACAGCTTTTGGATTACTTTTTTTCCTACACGGTGAGCTCCAGCTCATGAATAGATATCATAAACCTATAATGTGAGCCCATCTCACTTCTCCCTCACTTTACAATGTTGCCTACTCCCATTGCTTCCTCAGTGTGTGATTTACTACTGTGTTCTCACTGTCTCAGTATTAGGAGTGCCTGTACCTTGACAGTGATTTACATCTTACCTGCTTTACCATAAGTGGCTCATCAGCATTGTCTTTTTTAGACCACTTATAGGTAGCCACAACCCTAAAGTTAACTGGTTGTAAGGCTAAGGATAGACCAACCCCAAATAAGTCACTCTGGTCCTTGGCTTAGACGGTCACTCCTAAATTCTCCTCCTTTCCTCCAAAGTACAGTTTAAGCTCTTCATTCCAGATGTATCCTCCCTAGACAGAGAGAAAAAGAACATCCTTTTCCCACAAAAACTTAATAATGCCAAGAGAATATGCCATATTTTCCCAAGCTTATTACCAGACCCCTTTGATACAATCATATTTCCTTATGCTTGTTCAATCCTCCATGCAACATGAAGTATATTTATCTTCCCAATTCCTTTTGACTCTGTTTGTGGGGGTTCCTGTATCACAAAAAATTAAATAAATTAATTTGCATGTTTTCCCTTGTTTGCCTTTTCCTTAGTGAACTGTCTTGGTGGTGAACTTTGCAGTGGGTGACAAGATTGCTTATTCTTCTCCACACTATCCTTTCTTGAAGCTGTGTTGTGTGGGAGGCCCTATACTAAGCTTATCCAATGCAATATTTCTTTTAATCTTTGCAGTTCTTGGGTATTATTTCTGCGGTAGAGACAGAGGAAAAGTACAGATCTTGTTCAAGATAAAACAAATAAAACCTATTAACTCCCTGAGTTTATATTTTTCCTAGATCAGCCCGTGCTCCATTCTCAATGGTGCTGAAGGAGAGAACATTATTTTCTTTCTACAGGTGTTTGGATGGCAGAAAATGGGTCAGTTGAGACGGTACATTTTGATGACAGAGAATGGATGCTTAATGAAACCTTTATTTTTTTTTTTAATAGACTGGGGCCTCCCCAGTCAATCATTAATTAAGAACATGCCTTACAGTCAGAACTTATGGAGGCATTTTCTTTTTTTTTTTGATTTTTAATATTTTTATTACATATTTTCCTCAATTACATTTCCAATGCTATCCCAAAAGTCCCCCATAGCGCCCCCCACTTCCCTACCCACCCATTCCCATTCTTTTGGCCCTGGCATTCCCCTATATTGGGGCATATAAAGTTTGCAAGTCCAATGGACCTCTCTTTCTATTGATGGCCGACTAGGCCATCTTTCGATACATATGCAGCTAGAGACAAGAGCTCCGGGGTTCTGGTTAGTACATCATGTTGTTCCAACAATAGGGTTGCAGATCCCTTTAGCTCCTTGGTACTTTCTCTAGCTTCTCCATTGGGAGCCCTGTGATACATCCAATAGCTGACTGTGAACATCCACTCCTGTGTTTGCTAGGCCCCGGCATCGTCTCACAAGAGACAGCTATATTTGGGTCCTTTCAGCAAAATCTTGCTAGTGTATGCAATGGTGTCAGCGTTTAGAAGCTGCTTATGGGATGGATCCCTGGATACGGCAGTCTCTAAATGGTCCATCCTTTCATCACAGCTACAAACTTTGTCTCTGTAACTCCTTCCCTGGGTGTTTTGTTCCCAATTCTAAGAAGGGGCATATTGTCCACACTTTGGTCTTCATTCTTCTTGAGTTTCATAAGGCAGCCAAGTTGCTTGACTGTGTCCTCATAGATCAATAAACAAGAGAACAAATCAGAAAGCTCAGGAATAAATAATTAACAAAAAATGATTTTAAGTGATTGCTTTTCTACTCCAAATAAAAAAATTCTAACACTTGGAGATAACCTGACCTTAAATGACTTCATCCATCTGCTCAAGATAAAGGGGAAATCTGTCTGCCTCTTAAGAATGATGAAGTTGAATTATCGAGAGGTTTCGAGAAATCTATGCAGGGAGCATACTTTCTGGGCTAAGGCAAAACATGTAATCTTTGCACAATGTGTGGTGTGTTTTAATAATGTACTTTAAAGACAGTCTTAAGATTTATAAACATACCAATCAGCTTAGCATTTCCATATACCACAGTCACATAGTATATTCACTAAAATTAATGGGTTGAAATTAGTTATCCTGAATGAAAGTCAATAGTTTATCCAAATGTCCTACTTTTCCCCAAAGCTCTTTATATAGCCCAACATTATGCCTGATGTGCCACATTATATTTAATTGTTCTGTTTCCTTAGGCTTATTTTGCCCATAGTCTGTTCTAAGACTTTTCTTATTTTGAGGACCTTGACAGTGTTGAGAATCACTGGTCAGGTGCCCTATAAACATTATGCCCGATTGCTTAATTAGAAGGATGTGATATTTTCTCTTAGCATTAGATGATGATGGTTGTCTTGAATGACAACACTATAAACTAATTATCAACGATACAGACAGTGAGATCTGAAAATACATTGTCCAGGTAACAACCAAATGTCTCTTGGTTGAAGACTTGACCTTTAGAACTTTATTCTACAAAGCTCTGGACTAAGGGGAATTGCTGTTTAAAATGCTGGCACTTGCAGGGACCTCACAGAAAGAAAGAGCAGGGAAGATGCTTACAGGAATATTTTCAATAAGATTGCTTGACGATACTGATTTGGAGCTGAAGAATGTATGGCAAAAACGGTACTTGGGTCTGAATGCTTTGTCCCTACAATATTTACCTAGAGAAGAAGGTTATGATATTTGGAGGTAAGAATTTGATTAATGATGAGATCATGAGTGTGGATTGCCCCACGTATTTGTGTTTTTATAGAAACCAGTACAACGCATTAGCTATCTCCTTCCACTGTGTGATCAGTGTATCAATGGGCATTATATATGGGCCAGGAAGTGATTCCATCAGACATTTAATCTGCTCGTCCCGTGGTCTTAGAATGTCCAGACTCCAATGAGAAATTGATTTCTGTTCTCTCTAAGCTGCCTCCCTAATTGCAACTGGTTGTAGTAGCCCAGACTAAAAACACATTGGCTGTCTAGATGGTGAACAGGTTCTTGCCAGTTGTTAGCACTGTGATTCCATAAACTGAGTTACTAAACTGGAACTTCAGAGTAAATGAAGAGAGGAAGACCAGGTTTCAGCCCTTCCTCATCTGAAGTTTCAACAAGTCTTTTGCCAACACCAGATGTGAGCACCACTGGAAATCAAGACAATGTCTTCTTCATGGTATCTGCTCAAGCACAAAAGAGGAGCTTAAGACTGCACAGGTAAGAGAAGGTAAAGTTGGCCTTAGAAAAGACAGTTTTAAGTTCAATGGCAACAGCTACATAGCACATTCCACTTAGCTTTTATATCCTGGTAAGCTGGGTCAGGAGTGAGTAGTTCTGTGGCTGGAGGATATATGTTGGTCTATTCTCCAGGGTAGTGTCCAATGATCTGGGCAAGAGGTGGCAGTTTATGGTTTACAAGGCTTTCAGTGCAGACCATCTATGGCTGGCTAGAGATATAATCTATCTGCTATTCTCTGTTATTCTCTCTATTCCTTTGTAAGAGGCATGGTTGACTTGTTAAGAAAAGATGTTCCCTTGCCTTTTGAATATCAATTCATTCATTGTTTGTCATGACACCTTATTGCATGAGTAAAGACCAGAAGGATATGTATGAATTTCTCACCTACTCCACTAATTGCTTAATAATATACTCCTTAAAACTAAAGCATTCTGCAGGACTGACTCCTTCCGTTCCCATGATTGATCTCAGTTCTTTACTTTGGGCATTGCATTTTTTTTTAAAAATTTATTTATATGAGCACACTGCTGCTGTCTTCAGACACACCAGAAGAGGCATCTGATCCTATTGCTGACGTTTGTGAGCCACCATGTGGTTGCTGGGAATTGAACTCAGGACCTCTAGAAGAACAGTCAATGCTCTTAACCACTGAGCCATCTCTCCAGCCCCGAGCATTGCATTTATTCCTCCTATTATGTACATCTTCTCTTCTCCTAGGAGTAATTGTATCAATGTCCATAGTATCCATTTTTTTCCTCTACTCAATATGAGTTAAAGCCAACAAAAAGTGTTTTCCAGAGGCGAATTAGAGACTTGATGTACCTGATACTGAGGTGACTGATTAAGGAAACCAGATAAAATAAAAACAGCTTAAAACTTTCATCTCTTGTGGTAATAGCACAGGCAAAAGGCTAAAGTTATGAATTGCTCCTTTATTTATTTTTATTTAAGGGACAAGATCAGGGCAGAATCAGATATATTACAGCAGACATGGAGGTAAACAAAAACTCTTATGTAGACAGAGAGCCAAATAAATCCTGATATGTTGATGGAATCAAGAGTCAAGGGATCAATTAAAGAAAAAAGGGAAGGACTAGGAGAGGGAAAGTATGAATTCAGAGTTCGGAGAAAAGAGTATTGAAAGCTCCCAGTTAATGTGATCACAGCATATATGTCCAAGAAAGGCTAGGTATGGCCCATGGTCATTCAGTAGACACTTTCTGAATAGAGACTGCTCAAAAGGGACATAGATGTTTACAAGAGCATCATTCTTGCTTGTAGTTCCCAGCAAGCCACAGCTAGGGATTGCTGTGTGCCAATCTAGTATTAGAAGGGAAGCTTCCCCCATGAAGCCTTCTGCATAAAGTCTTTACAGTTAGTTGCCTAGGTTAGAGTCTGAAAGATGCCATGGGATCTTGGTCTGAAATTGAACTCTTAAATTTTGTAGGAGTCAGTAGATTTTATTGTTTCTTAAGTATGTTATGCCACTCTTAGATAGTAATTCAATGATAGCTTGAGTCTTTATTTCACTGTCTTCTATTTCTTTGATGCTTGATTTACTATCTATATTTATTTTGATTAACAATAAATATTCACTGAAAACATATGTATGTACATTCATTTATATTAAATACAATTAACCCGGCAAGTCTCTGGGTTTTACATCCATGATTTCAATCAACCATAGAATAAAAGTATTAAAAAAACACTGAACCTGTATTAAACATCTGAGGGCATTCATTCTTATAGTAATTCCCTGAAAATATAGCATAGTAATTATATACAAAGCACTTATATTGAGTTAGGTATTACAAATGATATACAAAGAATTTAACAAATATAGAAAGATGTGTGAAATTGTCACCTAGCTTGAGCAAAACCTTGGGTTTTGACATCAGTATGTGTGGTTGGGATAGGGGCTTTAGTCCCTAGAAATATTCCGGTTTGGATCAGAGAGAATAGCTGCATTACATTTTCATGTGAAATAGAACCATGGAAGTAAAATGTACAGAACCTGGGCATGTCTATTCTAAATCAACATGTCTATTCTAAATCAACAAAATACACTAAAGAATGCCTATTTTGTCATAATGTCATGCATACTATTACATAAATTACATAATACATACTATTACATAATTTACCTGCAATTTCAATGGGGTGAGATTAGCTTGATTTATGTTACAAGCATACCTATAAAAAAAAAAATCGACCAAAGTAACTTTCCACTTTGTAGGTCTCTCAGCATTCATGGCGGACAGAAAAACCTGATTCCTGATGTGCAGAAGGAGTCACTGGAACTGATTTGGGGGTAAATTTAGACACATCATTAGCAGCAGAGGGAGAAGGTGAATGCGATACTGATTCAAGAGCATCTGATTGACTGATCTCAAAAAGTGGACAGAGAATGCTAACAGGAGCTTTTCTCATACAGAATCGGCCGTATCTGTTTCTGTTAAATCCCTCCAAGACCACAGCTTCCTTAGCTTTTACTTCCTGTACTATTTTAACGCTTATCTGTAAATTAAAAATGGATACCTTTCCTAGTTTTCCTCCTGTGTTTCCTTCAACTTCTGTATAGCACCTCTACTTCTTTTTCAACTGCTTTGAGTTTTTGACGTGGTATAGCCTGTGCTTCGTGTTTTTAAGCTTGTTATTTTCTTCTGCAATTAGCTCAAAAGAACCTTTTATGGTATAAACAAGTGTCTAATGAAATATTAAGAGCAGTGACTCTCAACAGCTTGATAACATTACTCTTTGACTCAGCTATGCTTTCACAAACAACAGTACTTTTATTACAAATAACTAAGATATTGCAAATAGAGAAAAAACATATTTGTGTGAGGAAAATGATGTGTATTGATAAATGTGATGGAGTCAACATAGCTATGTTCAGTTCTTCAAAGATAACATTGTTGGAGACCATACCGTGAGAAAACAAGCCTTTCACAGTCTCCCATCCTGTCAAGCCAAATGGCCTTGTGCTAAGGAGCGGGTCTTCACTTCCTTCTCCCTGTTCCCTTCCTGGCACCTGAGGCTGTAAAAGCTGAATTATAGTCCCCTTTTCCTTATCTCTTCCTGACTCCCAAGACTTCTAAGCCCAGCCTGACACCCAAGGCTGTTAAGGAGGATTCTACATTCCCGAGATAAGATGCAGAGTGCCTGCTGCCTGGAGCCTGACTTTGGCCTTCATGTCCCCAGATGCCCACTTCTTTGTTCTTTGTTAATTTCCCCTCAACCCCTCCCTATTCCCCTCCCTATTTGCTTAAAACCTGGCGTTTCAGTCTAATAAACTGAGACCTTGATAGGACCCCCTTCTTGGTCTCTGCTTCTCCTTTCCCTCCCTCCCATTTTCTCCCAGGTTTGCAGTCCCCCTTGCAACCACGAATAACTAGGTCCTGCAGGGCAGGACATAACATAATAGTGGGAGCC
This sequence comes from Mus caroli, assembly GCF_978045245.1. Lineage (NCBI taxonomy): Eukaryota > Metazoa > Chordata > Mammalia > Rodentia > Muridae > Mus > Mus caroli. The sequence goes on along the minus strand of NW_028227264.1, from coordinate 98,009,473 downwards.
TAAATTTATTGTAATTTATAAAATAAAACAACTAAATTTATCACATATTGTTTGCTGTTTTTGTCTTTGGATTTTATGTTGTTGTTGCTTTAACAGAATATCAAGTGTGAAATAACTATGAGGAAAAAAATACCTTGAGATTTTTAGTACAGGTTCAGTATCATTGATACTTTTATTCCATGGTTGGCTGAAATCATGGATGTAAAATCCAGCCATGATGGTGAGAGAATTATAAGCAGTAGTTCACTTGGCCCACAATTCTGGATGCTGAGAAGTCCAGAGGCATGGTACTTGTGTCTTTGGAAGGCCTTCATATTACACCCAAACAATGAGGATGACGCTGACCAAGCTACATGACTGAGAGCCTGTTGCTCTTGACTGGGCTTCTAGAACCAAGCTGCTTTGATAGATCTGGACCCCTCTTGATGAACAGGTACTTTGGAATATTTTATATTGCAAAACCACATAATGCATTCAAAGATTTAAATATGTTATTAATATTATTAATATAAACGCAACAATTAAATGTAATACATGAGTACTTTTCAATCATTTATATTAAAAGCTTATTTATTGACTACTCAAAAAAGGAAGGAAAATCACGTTTTACCTTTTTTTTTCCACTAATATTCCTTTTTTTCTTGCTAACAAAGGGGCCTGGAGAACAACTGGTTTGATTGATAGCTGTTGGACACGGCCCAAAACTTTTTTTATCTTCAACCTCTACCTATTTGTCACAGCTCCTGCACAATCTTTATTCTGATGGATTTCAATACTGGTTTACGGAGACAAAATGTTTGAGTCTGGCTTTCCTGTTCAAGATAACAAGTACATTGTGAAATGCAAATCCACTTTAAGTGTAAAGAATTACTCTTACAGATCTGCTGTAACCACTGAAGTTAGGAGTTAAAATATTCTCAGAATATATTTTAATTTAGGGCATAAATGTAGATTTGGAACTACATTCTCTTTGTGAATAACTTCTCCTTACATTTATTTTTGTCCTCTTCCTCCAAAACGCACAGGTTTACAATTCATATTTGTAGAGTATCAAAATTATAGTAAAAAAGTTATGAAATGTATAAGGCATATACACTAGAGGTCATAAATGTATCTTATTTTTAAATAATCAAAAGATCACAAAAATTTGAGTAATTGACATTTATTTCACCATCAGCTAATTAAATGTAAAATAATCAAATAAAATTTGAGTGCAGAAAAAAGGACAAAAAAAAATCAGTACACGTGCGTCATGTACTGCAAAGTACTGCTGAGTGTTTAGAGGAATATTTCTTCACTTGACGCAGCACATATGGTAGATATGTGTCTAACTTCTACTTAAACTATTCTTAGTTATGTTTAAATTCCTTGCATTAGTTCATAAGAACAAAGGGAAGATTATTTTTGATATTCCAAATAGCCTATTTCTGTGTTTTCATTGAATAAATTTAGAAGTATTGATCTCAAGGTGAGAGTGCTTGACTTAGTTGACCAAGAATTATAGAAATGGTAACTTTAAAATAAAAAACCAAAAATAATATACCCAAGCTTAATGTCAACATTTTTCTTTTACTTTTATTTTAGTCACAAATTTTCAGTCACTTAGGTTGTCCTCGTTAGAGTCATCATCACTGTGAGGAAACACTACTGTAGGTGAACTGGCAGTCAGGGGCTGCAAAGCGTCTTCTGCAGAACCTAACTGAGGACTGACTGAGAGATCAAGGATTGCTGACACAATGCCAGCCAATCAGGAACTGCTGTTTAGAAGCGATGTGTTCTTGGGACCAACGGGCACAGATGGAAGGTATTAAAGGACCCTGCAGCAGTGTTCAGAGGAGCTTGCTGCAGTGTTTCTCACCTGTTCCGGAGCTTGTGTCATTGGCTCCATGCTACCTCACCTCTGACCCCCAAGGGCTGGCAGGGACAGGCAGTGAGTAGTTCAGGGCACAGGTAGCACTTTACAACCAAAGCAACTTAGGGAGGAAACAATTTATTAGCCATACTCTCCATTGTGATGAACAGGCATTCACTGTTTATCATTGGAGGATGTCAGAAGAGGAACTCAAGCAGGGCAAGAACCTGGAGGTAGCAGCTGATGTAGAGGCAATGGAGGGGTGCTGCTTCCTGGCTTGCTAATATGGCTTTGCTCAGCCTGCTTTCCTTCCTTCCTTCCTTCCTTCCTTCCTTCCTTCCTTCCTTCCTTCCTTCCTTCCTTCCTTCCTTCCTTCCTTCCTTCCTTCCTCCCTCCCTCCCTCCCTCCCTCCCTCCCTTCCTTCTTTCCTTCCTCATTTTCTTCCTCTCTCTTCCTTCCTTTCTCTTTCCCTTCCTTCCTTCCTTCCTCCCTTCTTCCCTCTCTGTTTCCCTCCCTCCTTTCATTTCTTTGTCATTTAACTTAATTTTTTTTTATTCACTTTAAGTCCCACTCACTGCCCCCTCCCTGTCACCCCTTACCAAAATTCTTCCCCCCACCCTCTCTCCTTCTCCTTTGAGCTGGTAAGTCCCTCCTTGGGTTTCCCCCAACCCTGGCACATCAAGTCTCTGCCAGGCTAGGTGTATCCTTTCCCACTGAGGGCAGACAAAGAAGCCAGCTAGAAAAACACATCCTGTAGACAGGCAACAGTTTTGGGGATAGCCCCTGCTCCAGTTGTTTGGGACCTACATGAAGACCAAACTGTATATCTGTTACATATGTTTAGGGAGGCCTAGGTCTAGTTCAAGTATGCTCTTTGGTTGGTGGTTCAGTCTCTCAGAGTCCCAAGGGTCCAGGTTAGTTGACTCTGTTGTTCTTCCTGTGGAGTTACTATGCTCTTTTGGGCTAGAAATCCTTCTCTTTATTCTTCCATAAGAGTCTTCAAGCTCCATTCACTGTTTGAAGTGGGTGTTGGCATTTGTCTGAACCCAGGACCCTACCTCAGGGATGGTTCCAACCTTCATGGCCTTGACTTTCCCACATCAATCACTAATTAAGAAAAATGCGCTAGAAGATTGCCTACTGCCCAATCTTATGGAGGCATTTTCTCAATAGAGGTTCCCACTTTTCAGATGACTCCAGCTTGTGTCAAGGTGACATAAAACTAAGCAACACAGAGGCTAAGCAGCCAACTTTTTTTTTTTTTGAATATAATGTGTGATCAACTGAAATGCCATGTCCTGCAGTGATTTGATGTGCCGGAATTAGCAATTTAATGTTGCTAATTGGTTGGGAAGCCATGTGCAGAGGTGGCTGTGAGATAATTAAGATCACTGATTCAAGATCTCATCAGTCACTTGATATTAGATTCTTGACCCTCCTCTTTTGGTTCAAGCTGGCATATATATATATATATATATATATATATATATATATATATATATATATGCAACTAAATAAAAATAAGGTAAAATGTTGATATTAAGAATCACTTGAAATGTATTAGGCAGGGCTCTCTAGAGGAACAGAATCAACATAATGTATCCATATGTTATAAAGATATGCCTCTGGGTCAAATGAGAGGGACTGAATAGTCCAGCAACACTACTAGCATACACTAGAGAGAGGGGCATCATAGTAGCTTTTTAGCTCATGAAGCTAAATGTATTAGTAGTCCCAATCTGTTACTGAAACACTGAAACATCTCTGAAGAGTTGCTGGCATTTAGTCTGTTCCAGCAGAATTTCAAGGAAGGTGGGATTTGTTGTCACTAGATTCACTCAACGAGAAAGAAAGGAAGGCAGGTACAGGCCAACTGCTGTTTTCTCTGATCTTTGAATATTTGTACACTTGCTGGAAAGTTCCACTCACATGTAGGGTGTTTCTTTCTACCTTGGTTAATTATCTCTGGACATTACCTCAGAGACGGACATGACTAGGCATATCTTTTGTGTGTTTCTAAATAGCTATGTTATATTCTGAGACAATTGTGCTTCATTACACTACTATGTATGCTACTACCCAGATGCATGCCAAGAGAACTGAGGTCAACATGAAAAAGTACCCTATGAAAAGAACACAGCAGGTTTTTGTTTTGTTTTGTTTTTTGTTTGTTTGTTTGTTTTGTTTTGCTTTGGTTTGGTTTGTTTGTTTGTTTGTTTTTGCTCCTGATAGGTGTTTCTGACTATAGAGCATTTTAAAAACTGATCTTCCTAGAGACAGTTCCTTGCTATCTACACAGAAGTGTTGTACTGACTAGAGGAAGCCTGCAGAGAGAGACTCACAATGAGCACTTCATTTAGGCTTTTAACATCAGAAGGACTCATCACCCAGGAGCATGGAGATGGCTGTGTTTGTATATGTTTACCATGGGACTGAATTCAGCTATGAGAGAGTCGAAGCCAATGGGTAAACACAGCTAGCACTCTATAGAGATACTTTATTTTGCCTAAGCAAATTGCCATATTCTTGGGAAAGTAAATTCTTTCTTTCTGGCTATGCTTTCTCCTGGGTAGAGTGGGAATAGTAATGCTTGCTTCAGTGGCTTGTAGTGAATAAGATATCTGCAAGTTATTTCACCAAACCTCACTTGTTAGGGACAATAAAGCAGGGAGGGGGGTATCATACAGAGACCGAATCTGATTAAACTATGATGGTGGGATGAGGGACCAAATTTTAACAAATTTTTATTTAAGAACATTTTCAATAAGTTTGCAGTAGACAGCCATGGACTAAACAGGAATGTCTCTGCTCTCAGA